>NC_142590.1:29806700-31229700 GCF_965207765.1 Zootoca vivipara
TTTCAAGAAATCAAAGGCCCTTTCCCATTCTTTGAAAACCTTCCATAAAGTTAAGGTAATTTTTTTAAATAAAAAAAAACCCACATACTCCATTTGTGGGCCCAAACCCATGCAACAGATTCACCATTACAGTGTCAAACATCACCAGTTCTTCTGATCTAGTTATAGAGTTGCTGTCTGCATTTTTTCAGGAGAAATTCTTTTCAGCGTCCCAAGTGGCAAGCTAAGTTGCATTTGCTTATAGCACTGTCCTAAGTACTTTAACTATAATCCCATGGGTTTCAGTGGGATTTACTTCCAAGCAAAGTGTGCCTAGAGTCGTTGCAAGGAAGTTACATGCTAAATGTGCCCCAAACAGACACCTTTTACACAAATAATAATAATAATAATAATAATAATAATAATAATAATAATAATAATAATAATTTAAAGTGTTACGGTCCATTTTCAGAAAGGCACACATGTCCCTTTAGATCCCAGCTGGATGTGGAATTATTTTGGTAATTTGAGTAACTCTTAAATTTCCCTCCTGTTGAGCCAGTAGGTTCACAGTTCAAAAGAAGATGCCACACGTTTTAAACATTTGCAGCCGCTGTGTATCTAGTGTAGTATCAAAAAATACGTGCATGATTTAATTTGTAATTGATCTCCATGTCACTCAAATAGCAAAGAGTTCTTACTCAGCTATATTGTAAACTTCTATACCTCAAATGACTTTGCAGGAATCAGCATTTAGTGGACATTGAAAGCCTTCGTTACCTAAGAGTAAACTTTTCTGAAATGAGCACAGTGGGAAAGGGGCAGCGTTAATCTTTTCCCTATTGAGTGCATTTCACAGTCCTAGCGATTAGGCTAATTTAGCATGAGTAATACAAATGAAATTCCTAACTGAACAGTAAGTGGTGTTATTGGAACGAATCCACTTTTCACTTTTCATTTTCGCTGAGTGATTGATCATATCTGCCGTCATGGGCTTGTATCCTGCTAACAGGGGGGGGGGGGGTCATCAGCAGGCAGTCCATTTTTGGCACTCCCCATGGCAGTGCCCTCTGCGCCCCACATCTAAATCTGCTCTAGAGAGTTGGGAGGGGTCCTCAAAAGCAGGTTTGGTGGTGAAGGAAAAAAGAGGAAGTGGCCAAAAAAAAAAAACCATCCATCCCAGTTCCACTGACAGAGTCTCTTCTGTCAGTTACCACTGGATGCCACCATGGTATGAAATTAACTGGCATCATGTCCTTTAACAGATTTGTGATAGCTAATTGTTATATATAAACAGAACATTGACATAAGAACCATGAGACCCAACAAAATGTGATCATTTCGTTGCCTTACTTTGCGCTCTCGGATATGCAGAGATGATATAGCGGCTCCACACACAATATACATTGACAACCGGTGTATGCTTTGATTGCGACAAAAAACAACAACCCCGTTTTGAAAACTTGGCCCTGGTCCTAATGCACATGGAACAGTGTGTGGAATATGCAATGCACCCCCCCAAAATTTTTTTAGATATGCTTGCATATATTCATCATCTACATTATCGGTACAGTAAACTCCAGCAGCACCAATTCACTGTTTGGGAGAGATGGAATACATATTCAGTCTGCAATCCTCTACCCATTTACCTCAGAGAAAGCCCAATTGAGCTCAGCAGGATTTACTTATGAGCAGGCATGTATATGATTGTGTTCAGTGTGATCAAGTCCCAAAAAGGAGATTTGTGTTTTCAAAAGTTGACCACGCCAGCCACCAGTCAGATGGGTGGCATATGAACAACAACAACAACAACAACAACAACAACAACAACAACAACAACTTATTATTATTATTATTATTATTATTATTAATCAGTTAAAGATGCATATGTGGGATTTAATGCAGCACACACATGCAGCGTGCAGGTTTCAACCCCACACATCTCTTTTGCAATGGGATCTGTGCATGAAAGCAATCATTTAAATGTTTTGGACAGCTTATCTTCAAGAGCTTAAAATGGTTCTGGTGTTGTGTTGGAAACCGTGCTGCGAGCAGAGAGACTGGAGAGCCATATTTTAATGTGGTCAGTTAATTGGATTCATAGCCTACCGCGGCAGTGGCTCTGGGCACATAATAGCTCTATATCCAGGTCGTTCTGAATACGGCTTACGGCAGCGTGTGAGGAGCAGAGTTTGCGCATGAGCATCAACCTCTTGTCTTGTTCACTATCACCCTTCCCATTTTCCAGGGCGACTGCTTGCATCAGGGAAGCAATCCTCTGTACACATGGGAGGCATGCATCTGGAAAATCGGAGGTCCAACATGCATCGAAGCCTCCGCGTGCAGAGGGGGATTCCCCACTTCATACAGTAGCTTTGGAAAACACAGAGGACAACATTGGCGAGGATGGGAGGGTGAACCCTGTGCACTCGTGCATAGCCTCTGCTACTCAAGCGCTGCTCTAGGCTGCATTCCAAATGCCTGAATATGGCTAATACAGTATGTTAAAATGCTTGTTACAATGCAATGCAAAATTTAAACAAACCGGAAATCTTAGAACACCTCACACTTTGAAAGTGCAAACAAACAAGCAAACAAAATGTAGGATGCAGGGGAGACATTTTACAACACTTCCAGAAGATGCTCAGACTCAGATTTGGCAGCTCTCCAGCTGAACTAGAAATGAAACTTTCAGCGCAATCTTATACAGTACATGTAGCATTGGAAGTAAGCCCCACTGGGCTCACTGGGCTTAGTCCTGTGTAAGTTTGTACAGGGTTGTCCAGGGAAATACTACTTTACTCGCAGTTCTATAAACACCCTTACCTAGTTCGAGGTCTCTTATTCCCATGTACATTTCAAGAAGATCATCTACCTTCTTTGTAGCTTTTTCTTCAACATCTGAAGGCTTTGTCAAAACGAAAACACATAAGGTGAGAAGCGTTGATGGGACCGAAGGATAGGTTTTCCCACCCCTCCCCTCCCCCTTCTTCTGCAGAGGTAGAAGAACTACATCCTCTATGGTCCCCTGGATTATTATAACATGCAGTAACTCAGATACCCGGGTGACAGAGAGTGGGGGAGAAGGAAGAAAAACTTCCCTGTTCTCAGTGCTCACCTCTCCAGCTCATCCCAGCACCACCAATTAGAGGCAAGTAAGGAATGAGGGGGATTTGTCTGGGGTGGGGCAGGAATAGGATTGTCTTAGAAATATGTTTCAATTAAACTAAGGTAGACTTTTGGTAGTTTGCGCAGCTGTAAAGGTAAATGTAAAAGGACCCCTGACCATTAGGTCCAGTCGCGGATGACTCTGGGGTTGCGGCGCTCATCTCGCTTTACTGGCCGCGTCATGTGGCCAGCATGACTAAGCCGCTTCTGGAGAACCAGAGCAGTGCACGGAAACGCCGTTTACCTTCCCGCCGGAGCGGTACCTATTTATCTACTTGCACTTTGACGTGCTTTCGAACTGCTAGGTTAGCAGGAGCTGGGACCGAGCAACGGGAGCTCACCCCGTCACGGGGATTCAAACCGCCGACCTTCTGATCGGCAAGCTCTAGCCTCAGTGGTTTAACCCACAGCGCCACCCGCATCTGTAGTCTAACACAAATCAGAAAAATTGGGACAGTTGAAAAGTATATAACCTGCTTTCAAAAAACAATACCTCACAATCACAGTGTTTTTTTAAGCAATAGCACTTTCCAATAAAATAAGAAAAGGAGGAGGACCTGCATTTGTTGCCACAAACGGGTCTTGGCAGGAAGTAACTCTCATTTAAATTCCTAGGATTTTCCCTTATGTAACGTTTAAGAAGTAAAACAGAAACCCCTGTGTTTTGCTATTGTTATAATCTGTTCAACAACTGTGGCTACTTAAGTTTTGATGTTGGAGCTCACCATTTCTTCCACTGTTGCAGGGCCTTTGGATCTCAGTCGAAGAGTCTCTCTCCCTCGGGAGATTTTTCCCTCTGCAAAACCTCCACCTTTCGACCGTGGTTCAATCATTTCTGTAGCAGACATATTAATTAGGCAATTTGGAATTGCGGTCCAAAAATAATAGCTGTTCTTTTAGATTATAAAATGGCAAGTCAAGATTAGGGTCACATTCTGCAATGTGATGGAGATTGGCAATCAATCAACACAAACATCTAAACTGGATTCTGCAGGGCTGTTAAACTGCTGGGAAAAGTCAATGTTTCAAACAACACTTTCTTAAGAGCTCTGGCAGGAACACTAACTATCCATACAACAACAAAAACTTAGTAAATAGACAAGATCCAGCAAAAACAGCTTGTTGTTTTTAGAAGTTTCATTACTAACAGTTTAGTACTGCCTAGAGCCTTAATCTAAGCTACTGAGTGTTTATCTGCAAAATACTTTCAAAACGTTGTGTAAATTATTTTTCAGAAATATTTCATGTGCTTTGGCAAGCCTATCCAGACTTATAGAATATTGACATGCACTTTATAGAATATTGACATATAGAATATTGACATGCACTTTAACTTTGCTTTTAGTTTATTGTTGATTGTCTTTTTTATTATTATTTTGAGCCGTTGTTTTTAACTGTTTTGTACAGATATTTTATTGTTTTATTCCTTATGTAAACACTTTGAGGTTTTATTACAATGAAGCAGTAGATAATTTTTGTGAAATAAATATGTTCTTACAATGCTATTGCAGACATTGCCAGCATTAACAGTTTTAAAATGCCTCTTTTTAAAGGTATGCATTTTGACACCAAGTGTCCGCTAGGTTGCACAACAGCTCTGCTGATCATTTTATACCTTTCCTTTCCTTCCACTAACCCCAAGTTCAATCACCTGAGATACCACTGAAAATTGGGAACTTTCTGGAATTATACTAGGGCAGCTAATAATAAAATGAGCTAGGCAAGTGCTCTTCAATCAAATGCTCTGTATTACCTTCTCTAAAGAGAGAGGGCAACACTACATCCCACTAAAAGTTAGGAACGAAACTTCTCATAACTCAAATGGACTACATGCCTGTGGACTGAAGGGCAGACACAGAATAAACCTGCCAATAACAACTGCAGTATATGTTTACCTCCTTTATAACTCTTTGCCCTGGTTTTTGGCACTTGAAATGCATATTTTGAGGGTCCACCTTACATTTTATTATTCTAAGTGGTGTTAAACTGTTTTTCACATTGCATTTTAATTGTTGTAATCAGCACTGAAGGGCAGGCAAATTAATAAGGATGATGATGTTTCAGTCATCCAAAAGTCCCCCACACTAGTGTTGTAGGGCTAAAAACATTTTTTTACATTGTTATCCCACAATGTAGGTTTCTAACATATTTAAGCAAATAAAAATAAAATTTAAAATGTTATTTTAAAAAGGAGGGAAGGTCTTTCCCCCATTCAAAAAAAAAAAACAAAGTCAGGACCTCTCTCTATTCCCTACCCCTCTTTTCTTTTACGATATCAAGCTTCAGAAATTACTTATCACTGTTTTCCAAAGGCTAAGTTGCCAGCAGAAACAAAATATTATCACTGGGCTTCACTCCTGAAAACTGCTTCAGGTCATTCAGAGACCCTAGGATTTGTTTGGTCATCTATCTGAAGAGGGTAGCCACATCAATGTAGATGGTTAGAAGCTGATTGAACTGATCAGCATAGGGTCCACCATGCTTTGTTTGACATCATGCCTTCAGACAAATGAATCTTGTGTTCGAACCCATAATCAGTACAGTTGTGCTATATTGCAGTTGCAGCTGGTTTCTACATACGGCACTGTACAAAGTGCTGGTTTTGCCCTATAAAGTCCTAAACAGTCTGGATCCATGGCATCTGAAGGACCAGCTTCCTATGCATTAACCTACCCAATAATTACGTACTGCCGTTGTGACAGCACAGACTGCACTGTGAGAGGGAAAGAAGAGATGAGCCAGCCTACTATCTTAGCTCCCTCCTGTGGTCTTTTGCTGCTGCCACCAAGTGGAAGTATTTTATTTTCCTGGCTGCCTCTACCCAAACAGCCCTTTATCCTCTGTGACTTCCTCACTGACCCAGCGGACTACTGTACCAGGCAGTATGGGAAGGCAATTGGGCATGGGGTGAAAATCAAGGCGTCGGAACAATCTTAAAGCAAGAATAAATGTAGCATTTACTGCAGGTTTTGAAAAGTTAAACACAGTAAAAGCGGATTTTAAAATAGTTATCTGTAAGAATCAGTCATTAGAATATCAAAATACTATTTAAAAAGGACTGTTTCCCTACAAGATCTAATAATAAAGCCATTTATTTCAACGCATCCCAGTTTACCGGCAGTTCAGCGTCCAGCCTTCTAGCTTATGTTCCCATAACTTGAGCCTGCTACACAGTACCCAGAACACAAATACAAAGGTCTGGGTCCCATGCTCAGTCTGTGCCCCTGTTGAATTACAGCTGTAACAGCAGAAGGCTTATTTCATGACTAACTGTGGCATGAGGAAGGTGATTCTGGTGGGAGGTTACAACTGGGGAAGGAAGAGTTAATGCCAAAAAATACCCCCCCCAGCTGCATTTAGGCTTCCCCTGTTGTTAGGATCCCACACAGAGAGATAAAAGCAAGTTCATGGAACCCCAAGCGGAGCATCATACATACATGGTGGCTGCAATTAGCTTAATAAGACAATGTTTTATGTCTCACCCTTCTAATTGCTTAAGCTTCCTCTGACTAATCAAACAGGCCAAGTTTTACCCAATTTGGAATCAAATACAAAAGGAAACTACAGGTATAATTTATGGCGGATACATGTCACTCACCAAATGATTTCATAGGCTCTACCAATTTTAGCGTAAATGTCTGACCCTTCTCCAAGTCCTTTAAATTCTTAGCAACTTCATAATGGCGATAGCCCACTACGCTTTTTCCATTTATAGATTCTATGTGATCACCAACACATACCAGTTTTATTTGGTCAATAAGACTGCCTGCTTTAATTCTCTGTTGGATAAAAAGGCATTATTGTTAGTTGCGATGAATGCAGTAAACAAACAGCCTGGGCCAAAAGGGCTATGATGTGCACAGTATGACACACACAAAATACAAACCACAAAGCTCACCTTTTGAGCTAGAGGGAGTAAACAAGGAAGCACTGTAAAAGGATACAAAGAGCCCAGTTACCCAAACTAGGATATAATTTAAAATCTTATTGTTCGATTGAATTGATTTGCTGCTTATAACCCTACCATTTTTAAAATAGGTCTTTTTTTGGCCTTTTTTCATATAAATTTTGTTGACAAAAATAAATCATTTGTAAACATGGAACAGTGCTTGCGCAGGCAGATTGCTAGTTACTTTACCTTCAGTGCAGGCAATGTACCTCAGGCTAGACCTACAACAAATAACATTTCATATTTATCAAAATCAATACTTAAGGAAGGCAAGCATGCCGTGTAATCAAGAACTCAGACTCCATGTACATGTTCATAAAATGTACATGATACTGCTGAGTTATAATATTGTGCTACTTAATTCTTAGGGAGAATACATTTCTGGTCACCCAGCAGTTTCTGGGAACAAGGTGATTATCACTCCCAGTAAGATATTAGATCATTAGGAAGATTCAATACACTCATAACACTGGATCCAGACAAACCCATGGGCGAAACTCCATCAACAAGGGCACTCTGCTGTGGAAAGGGGGCAAATATAATTTCCACCAGTTCCACCTTCCCCCTGCAGTCATCGTCCCCCCTCAAAAAAGCTGCTAGAGAGCATTGTGGGACCCTCTGGAACAGCATGGAGGTGGCATAACAGGCTGCAGGTGGAAGGAGGAACTGGCAAAAATCACTGCCCCCCCTTCCTTCAGAGGCAGCCTCTACTGGACCTCAGTTCCTCCATGAATGAGACATTTCCATTCAGAAAGCATAAGGCTGAATCCAACCCATAGCAGACCAAAATATACTGTATGTGTTTGAAAGGATGGCTTTCACTAGAAAGCATAATGGGGGGGGGGTTGAATCCCACTCCCCCTAGTGCCACAGCCCCGACCCAATTTTCCCTCCCTGTGGCTTTTTACATTGGAGTTGGAAAATCTAATACAGGCAATTGTCGTTTTGCATGGGGGTTACGCTCCAGACAACTGTACATGTCACAGGATCCATGTAAATGTTCCGTTCCGCCTCACACTCATTACACCCTTTTAGTGTCTTTGGGGGTCACATCTGGGTTCAGCAGTGTGCGCACGTGCGTGCACAAGTTGAACGCGCATCAATCGGTTGTTGCCTGTAATGGTTCTCCTAATATCAGATCTACTTTTGCACTGAGTTTGGAAACACATCTCTTGACAAGTGCATATGTACGCTAATAACATGTCCCTAAACAAGCCAGCATACCGCTTCACGCCTACCGCTACCAATAACCATATAATAGTCAATAAAATGTTGCTGACTGTGTTTGAGTTAGTGTATTCTAACAATGAGTTGCATCCAAAGCTGCCCTTCCATGAACAGAAGGCTTCCTTTGGTTTGTGAAAGGAACTGAAACCCAGTGGAAGTTTGAGAGGAGAGGGGTCTGGATAAGCTTTTCCGAGGGCTGAAGGGGAAAGAAGAAATCAGTGGGAAAGACCTCTCTCCAAGTGGGAACATCCAATGAGTTTAATTCTTCAATGCCCACATTCAAATTATTGCTTTTGGATGTTTGTTAACTTACTTCCATACTGCCAATACTACACCATTCTTGCTAACACAAAGAAGTATTTGAAACAATTTGCAACTCCATTTCTGCTCAGATCTCTCACAACTCATGGCATTATTCCTACCTTTATGAAGGCGCATCCATTTCCATTGTCAGTAATGGTAAGCCCAAGTGACTCCTCTGATTTGAAAACCTCCACTTCCTTTTTGACTCCTTTTACATGAGCAAATATAAAGTCTTCGAGACCAATCTGCACTCCTAAGAGCTTGTCCATATCAATTTTGTGCGTGTTCAAAGTACAAAACATAATCTACAAGGAAAAAAAGAGGGAAACAAATGCATTTTATCTGAGACAACTGGCATACACTGACATCATATGATGGCCAATAAAACTGACCCATGAATGCAGATGGTGCAAGCTGCTGTACCCTGTGAAAGTTTCTACACTCTTCAAAGTGCTCCTGTAGTCTGAAGCATGTGATCCCTTTGTCTATGTGTAGGTTGATCACAGAGGCTTTTCCATGGAGAAAGCCTGTGTCACCCATAGAAACAGAACCTTGAAATTATGCAGCTGTAGCTTTTACACACAATGATCTCCTGAAATCTCTGCAATAATTACGTTACATAAAGATTTGCCGTATAAACCAAACATAAAATATCCCATGGGACGTAACATTCCACTAAGTACTGCAAGATGGGTCTTGCAGGAAGATAACCAATACTTGAGAAGGTCGGTAGGAGCCTAATAAGTTTTTAAGTCTTTAAGTCTACAGTTAGAGGAGTCGGTTGGTAGAAGCAGGCATGAAGGTGCTCAAAAGTGAAAGTTATTGAGACTGGGGTGCAGAAAAGAGTGAAGAAAACTGTGTCTTGCCTATCCTGTTTCAGCACCTATCATTCCCTCTTTATCCAAGTTTCTACAAAACCCAGATCGTGAAGCTGAGGCTCCAATACTTTGGCCACCTCATGAGAAGAGAAGAACCCTTGGAAAAGACCTTGATGTTGGGAAAGATGGAGGGCACTAGGAGAAGGGGACGACAGAGGACGAGATGGTTGGACAGTGTTCTCGAAGCTACGAACATGAGTTTGACCAAACTGCGGGAGGCAGTGGAAGACAGGAGTGCCTGGCGTGCTCTGGTCCATGGGGTCACGAAGAGTCGGGCACGACTAAACGACTAAACAACAACAACAACAAAACCCTGTGTAAGCTGCCTGGGACTCCCTGGAATCTTGTACCACTTGGAGATCGGGGGTGATGTGCAACAGTAACATAAAAACTCAAGAATTTAAGACTGAAGGAACATTGTTTTTACAGTTTTGCAAAAGAAGTGTTTCCTTAGGTATCCTAAGCAGTGGATCTATAAGAGGGGTATAAGCATGAGGATCTGAGTAGAAGAAAAAGGGAACACAATAGAGACGTCTTTAGATGTTGCTAAAAAGTTATGCTACATTGCATGAATTTGTTCAACTTAAAAACAAGTTGTTACTGCCCATGGAAGTAATCCTTCAACTAGGGCAATTCACTGGCATTGAATTTTGTACTTCCTGGAGCAAATCATAAATGCTGGGTCTTCCTTTTTCACTAATGCCAAAAACCAATTATATTAAAATTCATCTAAATAAGAATAAAGTTTTGCACAGACTGGTTTTCCCCACACAAATGTTCAGATAAGCCTGACATCAGCAGTATGCTAAAGCACAACTGCACTGTACAACCTACATTCTGCTACAGCTTGGTTACATCCATGCTGTGTGCTGTTTCACAGCCAAGTACAGGCTGGGCTCAATAGTAACCATCTGAACATAATACTCAGAACATAATTTCAGATCAGCTAATGGTTTCTTTCCCTTAAGTGCAAGAAGTAGTCCTGATTATACATTTCTACTCAGAAGTAAGTCCCATTGAGTTCAATGGAGTTCACTCCCAGGTTAAGAAAGATTTTTGGGGGGGTTAGCATAAAAAAGCTATGAATAAATGTGGATAAGACTGCAGCCTTAACCAATTCAAAGTACAGGTGAAACTCGGAAAAATAGAATATCGCTGAAAAGTGCATTTATTTCAGTAATGCAACTTATTATTATTTATTTTTCTTTTAATTTTTACAAATGCTTTCTTTTGGAAATTCCACAGTAATAAAGCAAATAGTTACGATAATACAAAAATAAACATCACTATTACATTTCATTAATTACATTCCATTTATAATTGACCCACCTAATGACAAATAATTACAATTACAACAAATAAAGGCTTGATGTATCTTGCTTTGCATGTCATGCATCTATCTCATATATTGGTTTCACCTTTTAAGCTGCGTTACTGAAATAAATGCACTTTTTGACGATATTCTAATTTACCGAGTTTCACCTGTATTTTGCTTTTACAGAGACTGGAAAGATATGGCATTGTCTACCCAGCAACCCAGGTATGATAACAAGTTGCAATATAATGAACCCTATAACAAGAGCCAAGTTCAGGATATATTTGTTTATCTGAATGTCTCCCAACCAATTAAAGATAAAATAAATTTGCATATTACCAAAAGTTCAGTATAAATGACTTTGAGAATAATTTGGGGGGGGGGGAGAAAACACTTAAATTTATCCTAGGTGCACAAAATTGCAATTCAATAAACAAAAGCTACCATGAGTTGTTAGAAGGAATTGCCATCTTTGCTATTTTACATTTCATTAATTTGGGTTTCTCTAATATACATTATTCCCTGTCACATTAGTATAGCAGAGCCTTCAAACATGAACAATTTCAAAATCCATAATCACTGTGGAAGAGTAAGAAATGTTAATTAAGAAATGGTTAATTCAATATTCAAATAAGCATTTTCAGTTTGAGTTTCCTGTGGGGTTTTTTAATTATTCCATTATGAATTCATACTGAAATGCAAGATTTTCACTAGCTTTAGATACAAACAGAAAAGAAAAGCCCTCATAACCCTTGTTTTTGCTAGGTTAGCCAATGAGAAAAGACCCATTATTTCTATGTGACTTGCATCTAGAAAGTACTTTTTCATTCTCAACAAATTTTAACTTGCAAGCAGTCTGCAGATCAACTAAAACTTTCAGCTAATTAAAACTCTGAAGCGGTACTAAAAATACAGTTCAGCCCTGATAAAACATTCAGGAAATAATTGTAGTGCCTCCATATAGCAATTTCCAAGCTCCTCAAATATTAGCATTGCTAGGCCTTGTGATTCGCATTAACAAAATCACTGCATTCCTGTTGTTTTTCTTTTTTAAAAAAACCAAGGGCATTTGCCATTTTTAAAAAAATATTCTTGTTACTTTGACCTTGTCAACATGCAGCTATAATCTCATAACTGGTTTCACACCTTTGACTAGATACAACTGGCAAAAGAAAAGAAATGTGATATTTAGAAACATGAGATGCTCTAACTCAATTTAGAACTGCAACTGGGCAGCACAAGCAGACTGCCGCCTCTTCATGAACCAATTTTATGCCACCTCCATTGGGGAAGAAATGTCAGCCAAACTAGAACTTTGATTATTCATTCCACTGTGCGTTTTTCTAGTGAGAATTCATTTTTATTCTTATTTTTATACGAGAAAGTGACAAAATTCTGTCCATCAGCATGCATTGTTAGGAAATTGGTGTTTAAATCTTTTTGCCAACCATACTAGCACTCAGCAATCCATTCCAATAGTGACTGTGAATGTGCAACAAAGCACACCCATTTCTTAGTCCCTAACAGTCTTTTGCTGGCCTCTAAACTATTAACTGCATTTGTTTGACTGTAATTTAAGCCTGATCTGTGATTGTAATATTGAAGATTGATTGATTGATACAAGAGAGCAATGGCAGAACAACAAAAGGTTTCCCCCCTGAACTCTTAAAGGAGTAACTCAAAGTTCAAAATAAACATGGCAAGAAAAGAACAAGAGAAAAACATAAAATAGTAACATGAACATTTTATTTATTTAAAATCTATATATGTCACTTTTATTAATAGAAATCTCTCAAGGTGACTTGCATGTTTCAATAGCAATACAAAAAAATGTTAAATACTGTAAAAGAATATTTGTACAAAAACAAAGCACTAAATGAACCCGAAATAATAAACACCTTCTTGGGGTGTTAATACTGTGAGCTGCTCCCTTGTAGGCTCAGATTGTATATATTTGTAAACAAACCACATATCATAAAGATACCAGTCAGCTCTGTACCTCAATCCAAAGGGAACAATGAACCCTGGGTAAGTGTCTGTCACCCCTGGAATTTTGCACCGCTTGGAGACTTGAGGTGGCATGCAACAATATTTTGCAGGAAATCGAGTCTCTACCCCAGACCTCAAGGAACGGGCAGGGTGGGCAGAGGGAATGTATGGGAGAAGATGTTTCTAGAAGGCTGCCAAACCCATGCCGTTCAGATCTGTAAAAGGGACACACTTCTTTGCTTCCAAGTTCATCAACATTGACGAATTTGGAAGCAATTAGGTAGCCAGGGGAGTTGAGATGCCATAGGTGTTCTATGCTCCCTATAAGGAGACATGTTAATACTACAGCATTTTGTAACATTTACCAAGTGTTCTTTTTCATTTCATATCAAACTCAGTTTATTTATTTATTTTGTTTAAAAAATAATAATGCTGTTGCAGAAATTCCAGAGCTTAAGTGTTCATATTCTAGCAAAGGTTTGGGGGAACTTGGCTCATACTTCACTTAATAGAAAGCAAACAAACTCCACTTCCTCTGGTTTTGTCTATGCCCTCTTTTCAGGCATTATGAAAAGGTTGTGGAAGTGGAGCACATGCATGCCTCAAAAAAGAATTTCTGCTGACTCAACACTGTTTCCTCCTCTTGCTGCTATCCCTAGTGCAGCCTCCCAAAGGAGGATGTACTAGTTTGCAGAAAGGTCCAACAAGGGATAGACTCGTAGAACAAATTTCATAGCAATGCGGTGATAAATCTACAATCCTTAAAAACAACTGATTCAATGGGAAATCCACACAAGGAATGACATAACATCAAGAAAGCCCTGGATTTATTTTTAGCTGTATCAAAGTTTCACTTCACCAACAAGTTTAACTCACTGTTCAATAATTTACAGTAACCAGCACTGAAATAGCTATTCCTAGAGCAAGAGAATTCTGCATCCATTACTTGAAGTAGAATGTTTCATGTGTGTTAAATGCACCTTTGTTTTCAGTTATTTACAAATACATTCAAGTTACATGTTGCCACAATGTATAGTAGAATTTACCACTCACTGCTGACACAAAAAGGGGCTTTGCTTTTATACTTTTTGTGTTAATGTTAGCAATGCAGTCCTTAACTTTTCAGCCCTTTAAAAAAAAACAACCCAGATGTTAAGTGCTGATTGAACTGGACACAGGATGAAATGCAGGTTGCACAATCCTTTTCTGATATAAATTCAGAAATAAATCTCATGAAATATAGACAGATAATCAGTAGAGGGAGAGGAAACAGGCATAAGTTCAACAAGAAATGGAGACGGCAAAGACTGGTGTGTAGAGGAATGGAAACAATACTACTTAATTATCTAATGGAACTGAGTAACTAGGTAGATTGTTTTCCACAATATGTCCACTCTCACCTTTATAAAGCATTAGTGACATGCTAGCAAATGAAGAGATCCCCTCAAAGTCTACTCCCTCTCAGCTACAGCAAGAAGCAATCAAGTAATTTGTACTTTGCCTAGTAAGAAAAATACTGTACAGTAATAAAGTGTGCAAGAAAACTGCCACAGGGCCACCATAGATATATGGATTTACAAATGGATGCAAAGCACACTAAGAAGAAATCTTTTTGAAATCTGAGCCACTAAAAGGAGTTATGTTAATTAAACCATGTATCTTGCTGTAATCCTCCATGCTCAGAAAGGAGGAATGTGTTTATTTTACTGGAAATTGAGCTGTCAGCACCATTCAGAAGTTCCATAAACACAGAACTAATACTTGAGCCCATGTTGCAATCATTGACAATGACACTGAAAAGTATAATTGGACACAATGCAGAAAAAATGTGTGGTTGATGTTACAATACTACATTTCATCTGTAAACCATTTGTTACAAATTCCGCTTCATTATAATTCACAGTTCCTAGTAGATGAAAGTCAAATAGTCTAAATATTTCCTTCACATAGTTTGCAAAAAACAAATTAGGAATTAGAATTCTTCCATACACGTTCCAAATTTTAGAAGAAAGATGGTAAACAGAGATTGTATGTCCAAGTCTCACACAGCATTCTGATGGAATTATTTGTATATTTTGCACTTGCTTCAAGAAGAATTTCTATTTATTAAATTCCCATACCTTCATTCATCCAAAGATCTCAGGACAGTTTACAAAGCTCTACTGCACTGATGCAAGAAGCAAACAAGCTACTACCATTTCCAGTTTTTTTAATAAAATGACCTACTCCCAAGCAATAGTGCATATCACTAGCATATTTTCCCTGATTTGCATAAGGTGTGTTAAATAGAGTGTATAGATTTTAAACAAGGCCAAAGTTAAACACCATCATACTTCAAGATAAACTAAGTAATGGATGACCAGGTACAGAACTCTGAGCAACTCCTAGTTACAGGATTTATTTGCACAGGAATAAAAAGGATAAAGAGTTGCCCCATTCTATGTACTGCAAGCTGCTAGAACGATAGTGCGCCAGTCTGAGGACCATGTCTGGTGTGAAATAACTTTTGCAGTTCTTCGTCACTGGGGAAAACTTCACTGTCTTTCAAAGACCTTATTGTTCTTCATGATAATAAAGAAGAGATACTATTGTGACAAGCTGCAATGCCAAGGTAAAATGATCCGTGTAGCTAGGAGTATAATTACATGTGTTCAGGCTTGCTTCTTTTTCAGTGCTCAAAGCAACACATATAGGACAATTAAAACAACTTGGATAATGAATAAAAATGTTGCCATTGGTTTAAGGTTAGCAACTTTTACAGAAGCAATTATACAAACCACAATGGAACTTGACCAACCTAAGAGGTTTGATAGATGCCATCGAAGGATGTAAATGCATTCTCTTCAGAACAATAGCTGCAGAGCCCTGCCCAGCCATTAGGCACAGTGAGACAATCTATCTCAAGTGGCAGGTCTTCAGGTGCCTTTAAAGAACAAATTACTGATTATATAGTTTATTACACTTTTTTAAAAATTATTATTACTTTCAGGGAAATAACATTATTCTGCTTCAGGTACCATAATAACTTGGGCTATCACTGAAAGCCGAACTGTTCAGTGGATCAAGACTTTGCCCTAAAAAGCTACCAAGTCTCATGACACAAGCATAATATTGCACCCATATATTGTGCTTTTAATGAATACGCAGTTACGATCTACAGTTCTGTACTGACTTCCAGTTCGAATCAGAATCCTTACTTCACCATGTGCCTATACTAAAAGGGTGCAAGAAAATCCACACATCTTCCCCTCCCCCCCCAAATTAAACATTAAAAAAAACAAGGTGATTGAAGCAGACTCACATGTAGAAGTCTATAATGCACCTTTCCACACTACCTTACAGCAAGCGTAGAGAAACAGAGGTGCTCTTGATGCCACTGGGCTCCAACACCCATCTGCTCTAGCCAGCATGGCCAAAGGTCAGGGTCAATGGGAGTCCACCGAGATCTAGAGCTGAGGTCGCCAAGGTGGTAGAGCTGGACTGCAGCTCCCATCATCACTGGTCGTTGTGGTCATGCTGGCTGGGGTTGAATGAAGTTGTAGTCCAAAAACATGCACCATGTTGGCTACCCCTGGATATAGAGGTTTATGGATTCTTCACCCCTGCCTCAAAGCTCCACCGCGTGTCAGAAAAATAGAGATACAGGCTGCAATCCTAAACAGATATTCCTCAAGGTAGTCTCACTGAACTCAGAAAAAACTTCTCTGTAAACATGTCTAGGGTAGTTCAGACAGTTGCGGTGGGTTTGTGCAATGGTCTTGGGGATGTGATTTCTGTGTTGGCTCCTAATAATGGCCTGAGCTGTAGTTCAGTTATCATATGGATGCATTGTGGTGGCAGGAGCAGTTATATAGCGCAGCTTTCTTCCATCATGAAAGCCAAGGTGTTACGTATATGATTCCAGGAGATACATAGGGCCAAGCACTGTGGAGCACAGAAAAATGCACTCTGAGGCAACTTTTTAATAATGATAAATAAATAAATAAATGTTTCACTGTTGTTTGAACCAGGAGAGATCAGCACCAGCGGCTGAGCCACATTCAGCCACTCAGTTACTGAGCCCCTCTTGCCAAAAAATACTTTAAGGGGCTTTGAAACACAGGGGTGGCAGAGAATTAAGAGCAGATGAAATGCCCACAATGCCAATTCTGGACACTTTTTTGTTGTTTCAGGAGTCAGCAGGAAAAAAGGAAAAGAAAGTACTGCCTAGAAACGCGTGAAGTATTGGTGGGGAAGAGGGCCTCTGAGCATGTGAGGAGTGCGTTTTAACTACAGCCTACTCCTGTAGGCAGCAGGGCACCCACCCACCCTCCGTTATCTCAGTTTCCAGAAACACTTCCTTGCTGAGATCCCTTAAAAAAACAAAAAACCACCCACGCAAAAAGCTCTGTCTCTGGACTAACCCACCAGCCCCTTGATGCTCATTCTTACCGCGGGCGGATTGTCAAGCCCAACATTTCGCCCAAACATGGAGCCATGAACGATGCTCGGGGTGACGGAAGAGCGTCTGAGGTGAGCAGCCAAGCCAAGCCAAACAAAACCAAACAAAAGAGCCGGTGCCCCGAGAGAGAGAGGGAGAGAGAGAGCGGAAAGAGAGAGAGAGAGCAGCCGGCTTGGGGGCTTTTGTCCCCCTGCCGAAGGGGGGGAGAGATTTGGAACAAATCCCCCGTGGCGGGGGGCTTCCGTTCACTAGGGAGGCGGGGGGATACCGCCCAGTCCCCTCTGGGCACGTACCTCGCTGGGGGCGATGTGGAACGCATCGCCTATCTTGGCGTAAAGCTCCCTGACGCTGGCGAAGCCCTCCACGCGCCCCGTGGGGCTGCCGTGCGCCAGCTGCGTGTGGAACACCAGCCGGATGGGGCCCTGGCGTGCCGAGGAGGAGGAGGAGGCGGCGGAGCCTCCTCCGACGCCAGCCCCGCCGACGGCGCTACCGCTGCCGTCGTCGTCGTCGCCCTCGTCGCCCCTGCCCCGCGCCAAGGGGGCTTCGCCCTCCACCAGCGTGGACGTCTCCCTGGACTTGCCTTTCTTCTTGCCCCTCAGCCCCAGAGGCATTTTCCCGCGCGCCTGGACGCAGCCACAGAGAGGGCGGGGGGGGGGGGCGAGCTGCAGAACCGCCGCCGCCACCTGCTGCTGCTGCTCTTTCCTCGCCCTGCTGCCTGGACTCTGCCCCTTCAGGGCTGTGCGCTCTTCTCCTCGCGGCTCACCCACCCGGCGGGCAGGTGATGGCACCCGGCAGCCAATGGGCAGCGGGGAGCAACCGCGCGCGTCCTGTGCGCGCTGTCGCAGCACCGGACCTTCCCCCCCCTGCCCTGGCTTTAGAGCCGCGCCGGGGATGGATGGACGGACGGACGCTGAGCACGCAAGAGTAGCAGGCTGCCCCTTTAAGGCTGCAGTCCTCACCAAAGCACTGCAGCCCTAAACCATCCGAAGTCAAGCAGGGTAAGCTCCGGGAGCAGCTCACTTCTCTTTTATTTGTTTGTTTATTTATACTTTTCAGGTTTATGCATTTCACTGATTTTACGATCCTTTTGACATTTCAAAACTCCCCCCCCCTCTTCCTGAGGTTCCTTAAATTTATTTTTCATATCTTCTGCATATCCAAATTAACTTAATTTGCTCATTTGTTCATCTTCTTTAAATATATATACTCTTATGAAACTGCAGGTTATCACAGTAATATTGCCAATGTTCTTATCTGTTTGGAATTTATCTGTAAATATTAAATAAACCATTTCCATTCTTTTATTTTTTTAAAAAAGTTTGTTATCTTGATTTCTTATTCTTCCGGCAAATTTCGCCATTCCTGCATACTGTATTCCATAAGTTTTTGTAGCCATTCTTCCTTTGCTGGGACTTCTGCTTCTTTCCATTTTAGGGCAAGTAACATTCTTGCCACTGTAGTTGCTTGCATGAATAAGTTTCTATACAGTTTAGGTTGTTCTGTTCCTATAATTCCCCCCACCCCCACCCCAATAAATGCTTCTGTTTGTTTTACAAACATTATTTTAAACATCCTTTTAATTTCATGATATATCATTTCCCAGTACTGTAAGCCTTAACCTTACTACAAGACCACCACATATAATAAAAAGAACCTTCTTTCTCCTTACATTTCCTACACAATTTAGATTTATACATTTTTGCTCACTTCTCTGCAGTTAAATGTGCTTCGGATGGCAGCGCCCACCCAGGTAACTTGAAGCATATAGTTGGAAGGGAACATGAGAATAAAATATTCGGGGGAACCCAGGTAAGCCCCGCCCCACATAATTGATCACATGACACGGCACTTGCACATCTTTTGAATGGCAATGCCTGTCAACTTTGAGGGGGCCGAGCCACCTCAAATATTTTATTGGGGGAGGTCACCTAGGACCTGGCTCCTATGACCATGATGATCATCTAGTCCAACCCCTTGCAATGCATGGATTTTTTCATCCAACGCAGGCAAAAGTTTACTGCCTGGCAGGATATGTTATGAGGCAGCAGACAAGAGGTCCTTCAGAAGTAAATTTTGGCAATGAAACAAAACAGAACAACACAAGTCCTTGGTAGTTTAAAGACAAGAAGTATTGGTGTTGTATATTGCTTTGTGGACTATAGGCCACTTCAGGGGTGCCATCAGCACGAATTATTATTATTATTATTATTATTATTATTATTATTATTTATTGAATATATATACCGCCCTATACTCAGAGGTCTCAGGGCAGTTCACAGAAAAGATCAACATAAAAACCACATATATATAATCAAAATAAAGACAACAACCCAATACACCTCCCCCCCCAAAAAAGAGCCACATTTTAAAAGGGCATAGGATGTCAATCTGTGGTTGAAGGTCAAAACCTCACTCAGGAGAATGGGAAAGTAGGCCTCCAAAGTCAGCAGCATGGTTGGCTTTCCACAATTAGAAATAGGTGAACTCGAAAATTGTAATTAAATTGTGTGTGTGTCTCAAGAAATCATAAGGTGATATAAGTCCAGAGTCTAAAATTGCCACTGCACAACCATTCCACTTGGAACTTCCAAGTAAAACACGCATAGGGTTGAGCATGAAGCTTCCATCCTGTCTATGGTTATCAGTAGGGTTTATTTCCAACACATTCTGCATAGGAGCGGACCACAGTAGTGGCCAATTAGGTTGTACTTAATATATTCCCGCTTTCAGCCCAAAACTCTGCATGGATCTTCTTGACTCCCATCTCTTAGACTCCTTGCCTCTGCCACCCGTTTCACAATTAACCACACAGACCGCTTATTGTCTTACAGTTCTGTTACAGTTACAGGTAAGTAGCCGTGTTGGTCTGAGTCGAAGCAAAATAAAAAAATTCCTTCAGTAGCACCTTAAAGACCAACTAAGTTTTTATTTTGGTATGAGCTTTCGTGTGCATGCACACTTCTTCAGATACACTGAAGAATACACTGAAGATACACTGAGTGTATCTGAAGAAGTGTGCATGCACACGAAAGCTCATACCAAAATAAAAACTTAGTTGGTCTTTAAGGTGCTACTGAAGGAAGTTCTGTTACAGGTTTAGTATGTTTCCCTTCCCTTCAGACCTACTTCCACCATGCACCCAACCTTTATACACAAACATCCTGAAGGATTGTATGCAAAATAAAGGAATAATGGACTAGAAAGTTGGCAAACAGTAGTGAAATTATATGAACAAATCACAGCAACTCACCTAATGGCTAAGGTCAAGGTAAACAGAGAAACAGGTAAATCAATCCAGGCAATAGCCAGGTTGCAACTTGATTTTATATAATATACAATATGTATAACATACACTAACTGTAATATCTCTCTTAATGAAAAACTATTTAAAGGAAATGTATTAGGTCATTTTGAAAAATAAGTGAAGTGCTCAAAAAATGCATTTTGAAATGGTAGAACTTTAGACTTGTGGTCTGCTCTCTCCTAGGTTTTCATTTAGAAGCAATAAAATGAGACACACTTTTAAACCACATCATGGTGAGTAATAAATATTGATCAAGATGATCACAGTAGAAAATGCTATTAAGTATATAAGATTATGGAGACAAGGATTCTTGCCAAACTTCATTTATATAAATTATTTACACTGACTGTTCAGGACATTGCTAAAAACAATACTGAAGGTCAACAGGACTACTTTACAAATTTCGGTACAGTGGTACCTCTGGTTAAGAACTTAATTCATTCCGGAGGTCCGTTCTTAACCTGAAACTGTTCTTAACCTGAAGCACCACTTTAGCTAATGGGGCCTCCCACTGCCACCGCACCGCCACCGCCGCGCGATTTCTGTTCTCATCCTGGGGCAAAGTTCTTAACCCAAGGTACTACTTCCGGGTGAGCGGAGTCTTTAACCCAAGGTGTTTCTAATCCGAGGTACCACTGTAAGATGGAATGCCAAGCAGCAGAACTACGGTATCTGCCTCCGCCTATGGAAAGCGCAAAGATTTTCTCTGGTTAATTGGCCTGTATTACAGTACTTGCAAACTCTTGAACAAACAAAAACACAAAACTCAACCATTTCAGGTGAAGGCCAGCCACAAGCCAGGCACTCCAGGAGGTAAATGAGTTGTTAAGGTTTATGAAGGCACACAGCAGGAATTGGGAAAGAGTGCATAGGAACGTAAAGGTTATATTCTCTAGGATCATCTTGCAGTAGTGTCTAGAGTTAGTACTGATCCCTCCTGAGGCACTTTCCTTTTGATAGCCAACCTTTTCTTGCCTGCCATGTTTGCTCTGCTGATGTGCTGGGTGCTTCTTTCATCCCCTATTGTGTCTTAACCTGTTTTTGATGTAAGGCGGGGGAGGGGAAAGGGAAGCTGGAGAATGTCATCCTGTTTTCTTCACACACTTAGAGTATCAGCAGTGCTTCTACAGAACATCAGAAAGAAATGCTTGAATTCGTAGGCAGCTCTTCCTTTCAAATCAGCCTAGAATTGTTATCTTCTTCTGAAGTTTCCTCTGTGATTAGCCAATACATGGGCAGACACATTGCAAAGCAATTTTTCTTCATTGGATTTTGAATCTGATTGTTGTGCATTCAGACAATTGCTCTGTCCTAAATCTGCGTAAGCATGAAGGGAAGGGCAAGATAATTACAGATCTGTGTTGTTAAAAACTTCATTGTGCAAGATGTAAACTGTTAGATATAGTTTGTTGACAAGAGTTGTTGTTTTTAAAGGATGCCGCCAGAGCACAATTTCTGTTCTCATCCTGAAGCAAAGTTCATAACCTGAGGTACTATTTCTGGATTAGCGGAGTCTGTAACCTGAAGCGTTTGTAACCTGAAGCGTTTGTAACCCGAGGTACCACTGTATTTTGCATTCTCCCACTTTAATGTTTACATAAAATCTGCAAACAATTAATCAGGTCCAGACTTACAGTTCATTGTGTGTTACAAGAGACAGTGATTTTTCTGCGTGAAACAATCACTGCGCATAGTGAGCCCCACTCCCTGCCCCATTGAACTTACATTCTAATGTTTGACAGAGGCAAAACAAAAACAGGGAGGGAAGGAAGGAATATGCAATTGTTTCAGTTAGTTGGTACTACGGTAAGCTTAATTACAGGCTAATTAAGTAAGGAACCCAGCTTTGTCACCACTTAATGGGCAGGAAAAACTCTTCGTGGCAGCAAAAAGAAAAAAAATCTTAATTCCCTTGACAGACAACTGATGGGAACTGAAGGTTTCTCAGATCACAGGCTTTCACAGACAGCATCCCCTGGTTGAGCCCTGTCCAAGCTGCTACACTGCTGGCAGCTTTAAAGACCTAAGTAAACCTTAACTAAAGACCTAGCTAAATAAATGAGCGTTGCCGACCCATGCATTTCCCTAGCTAACATCCAATTAAACAAAGGCATAAGATGATGTCATGATGTTACACATTTCCTTGCAAACACAGCCCCCTAATCCAACACATTGGCTGTTATGTGTAGGTGATGGGAAATAGTTAGACACAATGGTATCTTGTTTCCTGGCTACCTATGACTGGAAATTCTCCAGCAGAGTACATAGAAATAGGAGAGTACATAGAAATAGGAACCTCCAAGTTTCCTAGACGGTCCTTTCTGACCTAACCTGTGTGGTCTTTCCCTTGGGTGCTAAAATGATAATCTTAAGCAGTGCTTCTTAAATAGGTGCCGGTACTTACTATGAAGTTGTTACAGTAAGTGCCACACTTTTTTAAACCTCCCCCCCCTGGGGGGGGAGTTTCTGGCCTCATTTCCTACTTCCTACTTCCTTCTTCATCCTTACCTTCAGCAAGGTAATATTTTCAGCATCTCTCCTGCTGAGTTGCAAAAGCAAGCATGGTTCAAGGCATCTCTACCTAAGTTGGATAGAACTGGGATATTTCCTAAACAGCCAGCATTCCATATATCTAAAGGATTATTTTAGCTAGGATTAAACCTTTAATGCACACTAGTCTTCATGTGTTCTAGAGATTGTACTATTACTTATATCTACTTTTCTCTTGGATTCTGAACTATTTTTTTGTTAAACTTTAACATATAAAAAGGGGAGGGGGTTACTACTGAATGTTGAAAAGTGTATTTACTCTCAAGTGTACATAAGATTGCAGTCTTAATATTGCAGCTATAAAAAGGTAAAGGGACCCCTGACCATTAGGTCCAGTCGTGACCGACTCTGGGGTTGCGCGCTCATCTCGCATTATTGGCCGAGGGAGCCGGCGTATAGCTTCCAGGTCATGTGGCCAGCATGACAAAGCCGCTTCTGGCAAACCAGAGCAGCACATGGAAACGCCGTTTACCTTCCCGCTGTAGCGGTTCCTATTTATCTACTTGCATTTTGACGTGCTTTCGAACTGCTAGGTTGGCAGGAGCTGGGACCAAGCAACGGGAGCTCACCCCGTCACAGGGATTCGAACCGCCGACCTTCTGATCAGCAAGCCCTAGGCTCAGTGGTTTAACCACAGCGCCACCTGGGTCCCTCATTGCAGCTATAGTTAGTTACTAAACAAACTCTTAAATAGCCATTGGTTTTTGACAACTCACATCCAGTTGCATGCTGTCCATCCTCTTCTTAGAAAAGATGATTCTGAGAGTTGTGCACCAATTGTAAGTACTTTTGGATGAAACAGATTATCTTGACTCATTTCAATATGGGTGCAGGACTGGTTATGGGACTCGATCAGTTTTGGCTTCCCTGATGGATCATCTTTATTACGACAGGGGACTACAGTCCTATAACCCATCTTTCATAGTTGGCTTAAGATACCATGTTCAATGGTATCAAAAAGCCTATTCTTACTTGATCTTTCAGCGGCTTTTGACACCATTGACCTTGGTATCTTTCTCAGCTGACTATGTGAGATGGCTGTTAGAGGCACTGTTTTACAGTGGTTCTGATCCCATTTTCAAAGCTGGTCTCAGATAATAGCATTAGGTTATTCTTCCAGGCCCCTGGCAGTTGTACTACAGGCAGTGCTATTTTTCTATAAAAAGAGGTGCCGGAGCTCACCTTGTTCTCTTAGAATGGCAATGATACCCACCTGAGAGCCTGGACTCTACTGAACTGGCTGAAGACCACCCAACTGACCCTCAATCCTGGCAAAATGGAGGTCCTGTGGGCAAGCGGTTTCTGGGTCCAGATAATTGGGTGGTTGCCTGCTTTCAATGGGGTTGTACTTCCCCTGAAGGAGGTTCATAGTCTGGGAGTGTTTCTGGATCCATCTTGGATGCTTAGAGACCTAGGTAGCCTTGTGGCTAGGTGGCCTTTCACCAGCTTTGGCTAGTAAGACAGCTCCTGCCATTCCTGGACTGCAATAGCTTGACCACCATGGTCTGTGTGCTGGTAATCTCCTGGCTTGATTACTGCAATGTGCTTGATGTGAAGCTACCCTTGAGGTTAGCCCAGAAGGTGCAGCTGTTGCAAAAGGTGGCAGATTGGCTGCACACTGGGGCAAAGTATTGCTAAAATAGTATTGCTAAAATGTTACTCCACTGTTGAAATAATTGTAGCAACTGCCAATTAATCTCTGGTCTATGGACAAGGTGCTGGGTTTTGCCGTATAAAGCCCTACACAGCTTGGGACCAGGATACCTGAAAGGCCATGTCACCTCTTGTACATACAGTCAATCACTGTGCTTAGCGTATGAGAGCCTCCTGCAGATACCATCGAACAGGAGCTCTGTTCCACACAATATAGGAATCGGGCCTTTAGCATTGTGGCATCTACCCTACTGAATTCCATCCCTTTAAGTATTAACCAGATGTCATCCTTGCTGGTTGTTGGCACGTAAAAACATTCCTTTTTCAAAAAGTAATTTAAGTTGAGCTCCTTCCCAGTGTGCATCTATATTGGAATTGTTTTTAAGATTATGTATCCCTTGTTGTCTGCTACCCTGAGAAGCAAGAGCAGGATATTAATTCAATAAAGTCATAGATAAATAATAAATACATTCATTTGCTCTCATACACCCACTCAGTTGAAATTACAAAAAATAGAAAACACGTTAGAAACAATATATTTAATTAAAAAACATATGAATGCAATACAGATCATGAATGATATGTAAATGCATAAACAATATGCATAAGGATGAAGCAGCCATTTTCTACTTTCTCACTTTTAGTGTCATGAGTGCTAGTGTTCTGGATCCTTCTACTTTCAGAATGCACATATTTCTTCATACCCCATGTATAAAATCTTATGAAATGTTGCCAATTCATTCAAATGGATAGTTTCTAGAATGGTTGCTCCCCCCCCCCCGCCCTCCATGATTATAACTATTTTGCATTATAGATGGCTACTGCATTTTCTACATAAAAGCATACAAAATTGTTAATTACCCTGTTGGTTAACAGTGCAGCTACCTAGCACATTTGTATGTACATAAAATCATTTATTTTCTTTAAAGAATATGACTTTCAGATGTTAACATATTGCAGCAAGTTTAGAAACAAATGCTAAAAGGATGTTTACTTGTTCATTTTTGCCATCCAAGGGTACCAGCCCTATAGATTCTTTTTCTTTTCTTTTAGAAAACTGTAATTGAGGGCATTTTCTTCCCTTCCTTTAGATAATTCAGAACAAGCTTACAATTTCTTAAGTGGGACCGAGTACTACTAATTTACTGACCACAGAAGTTTCAAGAGGCTTAAACTATGAAAGACTGTGAAGTTAGTGTGCTTGAAGTAGGCCCATTCCCTTGACATTTGTTCAGATAACCCTTCTATATAGACTCACTCTCTCAGCAGGCAGGTTCCACAATTTGCACATATGTTTTAATGGACATTAAAGCAACTGTCACATTTTTTCCATATGGAAATCTGGTAAACCAGCTGTGAGCTTGTTGACTGGAATGGTTGCTTGAGCTGGGTTTCATGGGAAAGCATGTAGGCTAAAGTGCCAGAAAGTTGGGGGGGTCTTGTGGCCTTTTTACTGGTTAACAAGATTTACCTAGGTCGTTTATGCCTTTTTGAAGAAAGCAGGCCCTTACTTTTGGCAGGGAACAGCCCACCTTCGGATCATATTTGGATTATCTTGCTCCGTGTTGTATGCTTTTGTCCCTGCGAAGCCAATGATTTTATTGATATGTACAGAACTGGCTGGTTGAGCACAGTTTGTTTGATCTGACATAATTGCCCTAATATATTTGTTCTCACTAATGTTTCCTTTTATCAAATAAATGTACCTCCTTTTGGAATTGTGTGTGTGCGTGCAAGCTTTATTTAGGTAATGCCTTGGTACTAAATTCAATACTTGACTGCTTAGTTCCCTACCAGGTACTGTGTTTTTAGAATAGGGTCAGACAGCAAAGGGTCTTGACCCTTGCTCCCTTGGAAACTTAGGAACGCCATGTGAAGTCTGGGAGTCTCATGGCCTGGGCTGGATAGGACTGGAGGCTGCATAAATGTAGGGTAGGGGTTAGACACCCTGAATATGTGGCAACTACTGAGTCACCCATTGTGTGTTCTGGTTTGGAGCATGTTCATGGCATGGTACGTATATGTATGACTGTGAAATGGCACATATAATTTTCTGTTAGGCGAGCATCTGTAGAATACTGAGGAAAGGAATCCAAAAACATACAACAATGCAGAAAAAGAAACTTACCCTTCGGGCTCATGAACATTTCAAGTGAGATTTCCTGCCTTCTTCTGTGTGCAATGTAAACATAGCGAATTGGAATATACACAACATAAATACTGCAAACGTTACATAGATCCATACTATGAGTTCCAATTTCTGATCCTGCAATATAATAATCTCACATAGATGATAAAGAAATATCTGAAATAAAGTGCTTTAAAACGCAAGCACTTCGTGATTCTGTGCATATGAGATATGCACAGAAGTGCCCCCCTCACACACACACAAAAATACATCTTACTTATAAGCAAATACTGGATAAAACTTTTTGAAAAGGAAAATCCAATGCACAGCAAATGGTTTTAGCTTCATACTTGATTGCAACTGTTTTGTACTTTTGCCTTCTATTCTCATGCAGCACTGCATAACTCTCTCCCCTATCCACACACAAACAAGGTAAGTTCCACAGTTATAGATTGCACTTTTACAGCATAAACCTCAACTCTTCAATTTTCGGTGTCCTTTTGGAACAAGTTCAAAAAAGTAAGTTGTTTTATGAAACAGGAAGATTTCTCCTGAGTACTTCTTTTGATGCTGGAGCTATACTGTCTGGAAAGGTTACTTCAAACTCTATAATCAAGTCACCTCGTTGGTCAGGATTTTTGGGAAATGGCAAGCCGTATCCTATAATTCTTCTTCTCATTCCAGGTTTTACAACTTCATTTACTGTCATAGGTATGGTTCGACCTTCTATTGTTGGTACATTGATTGAGGTGCCACACAAGGCCTAAAAAATAAGTTTAAGAAGCCAAATCAGAAGCAGCAGGACATTTTTTTTTGGTAAAGCACTTAAAGAAAGATAAGTATCTATGAAATATAACTTAGAAATACAGTTATTATACATCCTATACTGTTACTCTACGTTGGGTGTATTGGTAATGCTAGAAACACTACAAGTAAACGTATTTTCAGGTAAAGCCTAGGGTTTAATTTTCAGAAACAGAGATTGAATCTTATACAAATAATTACTGTGTAGCCCAAATTCTTACAGCACAATCCTATGTATGCATTTCATAACTATAAATGGTTTTGTAAATGGAAAACAATAAGCAAACATAGCTGAACAGTTCCCACTACATAGAGCAGAAGTGGCTAGCCTGTGCCACTTCCATATGACATTGCTGGCTCAGGTTTATGAGAGTTGGCATCTGCCAACATCTGGAGGGTTACAGGCTCTGCACCCCTGCTTTACATGGAGCTTCTTGTGCATATAAGCACTACCAGTAGTGGTTGGCAGGGCAGTGGCCGGTGGAGCTGCTTTGCTGACCTAGTTTCCCAATGTCATGCATTGCTGCCCATTACCAAGAGGGATAGGGGCAAGGCAACGGGGACCTCTGTGTAGTGCAAGGGCATCAGATTGGCTGCAGCCATACCAAGCTCCCTGCTGCTTTGCCACTCCTCCTCTTGCTAACCAGCAGTGACTTCATGGTGTTGGCAAGTCAAGTTAGCAATGCAGCCCCACTGGACACCATCCATCTTCTCCTTGAGGTAGGAACCATCTATGCCAGATGTAGGTAGCATGGTACCCTTCAGATAATGCTGTCTACAACTTGCTTCATTCCTTATCAGTGGTTACGGTGGATGGGGTGGGTGGGAGTTTTAGTTCCAAATACAGAGGGCACCATGTTGCCTATCCATGATCTATTCATGCAAAGCATGAGTGCACTACACTCGTTTTGCAACCCATGGACAAAAATGAAGGAGTCCTACATGCACAGAATTCAGTGTTTATGTAAGAATCCCGGTAGTCCACTGTCAGCCAACCTATTAGGAATGCCAGACTCTCTAACTAATTGTACTTCAAACAAAAACAAACCAAAGCCTGGCATAAGCTGTATTAAAAATAAAATTAGCAAAATATTAGGTGCTTAGATTCACTATAGAGAGGTATTTACACGGTAATATTATTATAAGGCATAGCTCATAGCGCTATTTAGTTTAGTTTTGTTCTATTTCATTTTGCTTGTTTAGTTCGAACTGCAACATAATGTGCATATACCTGTACATCAATTTAACACCCATTTATATAAATGCATTGGTTTAAAATTAAACCCATGCCACCTCAGCTAAGTTTACTGTTGCTTACATTGGCCAAGTGTTGGTTTGCATAACTGCACCATTTTGTATCCAACTACTCAATTGCTACAAAATTAGAAGCAAAGCATATCTTGTTGTCCACATAGCACTGATTTCTCTATCACGCTGCAGAGCGATGCCACATCCTCATACTGCAAAGAGCAACTGAATAGAATCAGAAAACATCCCAGCCAGTTAAAAGGCAGGCTCAACTGAGTACACGACTAACTTTTGTTGCAGGCAGAGTTGTGCCCAATACTAGTCCTACTCAGAGTAGATCCATTGAAGTAAATGGACCTGAGTTAGCCAGATCCATTAACTTCAGTGGGTCTACTTCAAGTTGGACTAGCACTGGATTCATCCCAGAATAGAAAATGGCAATCAGGGGAAAGCAAGAGATGGCACAAGGATAGATTGGGTCAGCCAAAGCAGCAACCAAAATTATGAAGTAGTGTTAGCTTTGGATATTTTATCCCACACTCTGTTATGACATGTTAAAGTCAAAGAATAGCAGTCATCCTTCTTCCAAACGGTGCTGAACTATTCAACACAGTGGGTGGAATTCCAGTGTCACACTGCAGCTTGCCAGATGGAACTATGCCCCTCTCCTCCTCCCTGGGTGCTGCTCTGGGAGTTCTCCCGACACTCCCCCGGAGTCGATTTTGGGGCATGCTGGGGTGAGGAGAGGGAAAAGCCCCATTGTGCAAGTAGAAGTTCTTCTGCAGGGCTTGCACTGACAGGACTAGTTTGGTGACTCACGCCCATTATCTGGGTGTCTACATATTTATCAAACAATATCATCTATGGCAGGCTTCCTCAAACTCGGCCCTCCAGATGTTTTGAGACTATAATGCCCATCATCCCTGACCACTGGTCCTGCTAGCTAGGGATCATGGGAGTTGTAGGCCAAAAACATCTGGAGGGCCGAGTTTGAGGAAGCCTGATCTATGGGATATTACAGGCATCCTCAAACTTCGGCCCTCCAGATGTTTTGGAATACAATTCCCATCTTCCCCGGCCACTGGTCCTGTTAGCCAGGGATCATGGGAGCTGTAGGCCAAAACATCTGGAGGGCCGCAGTTTGGGGATGCCTGGGCTATTATCAGCTTTGACTGTAAAACAATGTGAACAAGTTTGAAGCACAGATGGCACAAAGTTCTAACAATACCATTCCAAATCATAACAGGGTGCTTACCTCTCGCAAGCTGATCTTGACAGGATAGACAATATTTGAACCATCCCTCTTGAAGTGAGGATGTAGTTTATCTTTAATAACAAACACAATATCAGCTGGTATGGTGCTAGGTGTTTCATCGCCTTCTTTGGGGAATGTAATTTTGGTGCCCTCTTTCCATCCTCTCTTGATATCAATAGTGAGGATTTTATCCTCTGTTCTGACACTTCTACCATCTGGGTTGAGCCGTTTTCGGGAAATTCTCATTCTTTTTGTGCATCCATGGTAAATCTCTTCCAGTGATACCTTGAGTTCATGAACAATAGGGGGATCTTGCTTACGACGGGGTTGGCTACCAACAGTGTTTCGTTCCCTTGGAAATCCATTCATATTGAAAGAAGTAAAGGAACCAAACGGATCTCCATCCACTTCCATGTCTTCAGTGTCTCTGCCACCGGGCATCCTTCTTCCAAAGAAGATCTCAAAAGGATTCGCACCACCAAAAAATGCTGCAAATGTGGCATGTGGGTCTCCATGAAAGGAGTACCGGAAAGTACCACCTTGCCCATCTGGCCCTCCAGCTCCTCCTTTCAGTCCTACAAAAGGGTACAAATAAGTTTAACAATGCCAACCTTAAATACAGGGAATGAGGCAGAGGGCCTTCTCGGTAGTGGCACCCATCCTGTGGAACACCCTCCCATCAGTTGTCAAGGAGATAAGTAACTATATAACCCTTAGAACAGGCATCCCCAAACTCGGTCCTCCAGATGTTTTGGGACTACAGTTCCCATCATCCCTGATCACTGGTCCTGTTAGCTAGGGATGATGGAAGTTGTAGTCCCAAAACATCTGGAAGGCCAAGTTTGGGGATGCCTGCCTTAGAAGATATAGAAAGGCAGCCCTGTATAGGCAAACCTTTTAATGTGTAATGTTTTATTATGCTTCTATACATGTTGGAAGCCACCCAGAGCGGCTGGGGCAACCCAGTCAGATGGATGGGGTACAAATAATAAAATTATTATTATTATACTGGTTTAGAAATGCAAGGTACAATCTCCAACTATAATCATGTATACACTTAATGATGGGACTTACTTTATTCCGTAGGGCCTACTTCGAGGAAGCAACCATTGGATTGGGCCACATCAAATATAACACAGCCCAAATATAACACAGCCCAATCTTACATGCATTTATTTGGAAGCCCAGCTGAGTTTAATTGGACCTACTTCTAAGTTTTGAATAGACTACAGCCCAAGAAATTAGAAAATGCTAAAGTACTGCAAGTTACGCAAAGTGATATTTATAAAGAGATCTTATGAAGTTATGCTATCACACTCATGCTGACAGTTACCTCAGCTATTTCAAGCCTGCCATTTCTTCCAACGTTATGGCACCCACCTACACTCTGTGATTAATTACACCTACGCAGCCATCCTAAATTTAAACAGTTTCTTAGCTTTCTAGTCTATCTTCAAAACACCTAAGCAGATTCTGCATAAGAAGGCTGTGGGCCTTAACTCTATAGTCTTTGGTTCTAAATTGTTACCTGCTGCATGGGAGGGAGGGAGGGAGGGAGAGAGAGAGAATATGAATATGAATAGAAAAAAAACATGAATGTTTGCAAGTTGGGGATGTAGTAGGCCTACCCAAAGTTAAGAGATAAATTATGCTGTCATGGATGTTAATCAAATTTACATTAGGATGGGATTCAGAAATGCAAGAATACAAACCTGTAGAAAGGTTTTAGAACTCTACTTTCAAAAATCTTATTTTGCATTGACTTAGAACAGGCAACCCCAAACTGCGGCCCTCCAGATGTTTTGGCCTACAACTCCCATGATCCCTAGCTAACAGGACCAGTGGTCAGGGATGATGGTAATTGTAGTCCAAAAGATCTGGAGGGCCAAAGTTTGGGGATGCCTGACTTAGAACCATGAAAACAAAAATCAAGTCTTTTCTCCAAGCTGGGAAAATATTCAGTAAATAAAAATAGGTTGCTAAAATAGCTTTTCAGGCTAAACCTAGTCTCTTAGCTATGATGAGCATGATGATCATATACAGATGTAGTACTAATGCCAAGTGGGCTGACAAACCATACCATGTGCTTAGCGGAATGACACTTCCTAGAATAGATAATGGATAGGTTTTGCTGAAAGGACACCGGGTCCCATGGCTATAAAAGGGGGCTCTGGACCCACAGTCTGCCCATGTCCAAGATTTAAAGCTTTATCGGCTCATTAAAAATCTAATGTGTTAAACAGAAATAAATATTAGACATGATTTTATGTTTGGTGACAGCTGCTTCTATTCCTTTCATTTTAATTTCTCACAGGACAAGTAGAAAATCCATGCTGATATTGGCTGGGAAAGAAGCAGACACACACACTGGTATAATTAGGAGAAGAAGGTAGGAATGAAAAGGGGACTAAAGAATGCTGATCCTTGACTAAGAATAAGGAACCCATTTGTTTCAAGGCCTCGCGGAAGTCCAACGACTATAAGAGAAACAGTGATCCTGGAGCTGCAGTATTAAAACTTCAAGTAGAACCAGCATTTATAGAAATGTATGGATTTGTGATGAATTCAAACTTCTCAGAGCAATCATCATCAAGAGCTCATCAATTAAGTGTTCACATGTTTTCAATAGACCATCATGTCTTGAGAACTTTCCCTTAAAGTGAAAAGTCTTGTTTCATTGAGGGAGTATCTTATTGTAATGAAGTCTACTTAGGTCAGCATTTGAACAAGATTTTGAACCATAAAGGTAGCAACCCATTTCCAAAAGGTCTAAGAATCCATCTAAACTAAATTATTTTAACATACTGTAATCGTTTTAAGATAAACACAGTGCTTCTGGGCCTCATTCCCTTGGCACTTTAGCACTGTTTACAATTAAGCTGAAAACTTGTCCTAGTATTTGATGACATCAGACAAATTCTTTCCTTTCCAGGCAAGACGCCAATATTGGCTGAAGTCTGGACACCTGGACCCTGGCTGAGAAGGACAATTTTGAATAAAAGCTTATTTTAATAAAACTGTATCCGTATATTTTATGCTACCTTGGAAGAGTGAGACAAACTCAGCACACTATTGCAAAGTTTTTGTAACATAAATTAAATAGTATCTACTAACATGTTTGACAGATGAATCAAATATATTCACATAGAAAATAACCTAAATTAGAACATGCCATAGAAGTATTAGACTCTCAAGCAAGACTGTTACTACATCTAAATGCTCAAACCTGCTTCTTAAAAACTGCGTCCCTGCATCTGACAGTTAATAAAACATTTCTATTTTAAGCTAATACTACCGTACATAAAATTATTTTACCTTCTTCTCCAAACTGATCATAAATTTCTCTTTTTTGGGGATCACTCAGCACCTCATAAGCTTCTGCAATCTCTTTGAATTTTTCTTCTGCGTGGGGAGATTTGTTCTTATCTGGATGCCATTTAAGGGCTTGTTTTCTGTAAGCTTTCTTTATGTCTTCATCAGATGCTCCCTTTTCGATCCCAAGAACGGAATAATAATCCTTTCCCATACTGAACGTTCACAAAGTTTATTTCCTTCTATATAACAGCGTCCAGTTTCTCAGCTTGCAATGTTGCTGGAAAAGCGTTAACAGAAGTCACAAGAGCGGCAGTATTAGTAAGCAGCGGGCAGACTGCTTGTTACATTACATTCTCCCTTCCTTGGTCGTTTCATACAGATAAATATACACAGTGGTAGAGACACTGCCACCCAGAGCCCTCCCAATTATACTACGTGTCTGTGCTCTTTCTAGAACAGCAAATGCTATAAGACGTCACTTCCCAGGCTAACTACAGCCCAAACTCTGCAGTGTTCCTTTTCTGCAGTTAACTCTTCAATGTCCTTCTCCCTCTGAAGCTGAATGAATTGATGATCGGGAAGGAAAAACCTTAAACTCCCCCCCCCTTTCCTTTTATACATGGACCTGTGTATTTCAGACACGGGTCAAATTTTGGACAATGTGATAAAGTAATCAGTGTGAAAAACGAAACTGATAGAATAAACAAACAAACAAACCACCCGGATTTCTTAGTTGTGAAGAATCAGTTAACAGGATAGAGATGGCAATTAACAACAAAAATTATGGGAAAGTAAAGATCTTATAAAGTACAGGCCATGTCTCCTGCTCCCAGTACATTGGTTTTGATTTATTCACATTCAGCCTATAAAAGCAAATTGCACGTGTTTCACTAGCAGCAACACAACAGAATGATTGATTGCCTCACAGCACCAGTCACTTTTCATGCTACCCTCTAGGCACAAGTGACAGATACAAAATAGATTAAGCCATTGCGTGCATTTGCTTTCCTTGTGGAATGTCAAATGTTGGGGGGGAAAGCCTAGCACAGAGTAGGGTACAAAAAGCAACCTGTCAGTTTTTTGCAGTCATTTTAGTTGCAGGTGGCACCAATATATAGGTGGACAGAACAATCATGTAGCTGAAACAGCAGAAGCAACAAGAGCCAATTTCAGTTGTTTCAGGGGGAATTTAAAAGTAAATAGGGGTTAATAGTTGCTTTTCAGTTAACCTTAGATCGTAGTAAGTATGACTTACAAAAGACCATAGCTTAAATTATGTATTATAGTTGCACTCTTCTCTTTCCCAGAGAGCCAGTTCACATGCCTGTTCACATATTCTCTATCCAGGCCGTTTTTGTCTGCCTAACCCAAGCAGTTAGAATCATCTGTTTGTTACATTGATTTCACACTGGAGTGAAATTCAAGCATTCTAGTTTATGTTTGTTTGCTTATTCCAGTAAGCGGTGGATTCTGATACCTTTAAAAGGAGCCTGTATTCTCAGAAACTACGCATTATAGGCGACATGGTGAATAGCACAGTACAATCAATCATTTTCCAAGTCTTGGGGTAGGAGAGCCTTGGAACATCCATGAAGGCATTATCGTTTTGCCTTTAAATTTCTCAGAATAGAACTGCCATTGACATCAAGACTAGAATTTCTTTCTACCAATGTTCGGAATTCCAAAGAGAGAGTTGGAACCTGCCCTCAACAGCTGCCCCATGCCAAAAGAGACGGCTTGCTCATTCAGTCCTGATTACAAAGGGTGGGGGGGGTCCTTGGGGGAACTTATCCCTCCCTTTGCCCATCTCCCTTGCAGCTTTCTTATAATTTGAAGAAATCCATGTGAGGTGTGCAACAAAGAGATGCAGTGTAGAGTGATCCTGTTCAGCTCTCCTCACTGCATTTCTCTTCCCTCCCAGTTTTCTTCTGCACACCCCAACAGACAGTCAGCATTCCATTCCCAATAAATTCTACTGAAGTGCAACAGCTGAAATTATATGAAGTTTCTCATATACAGCTGTCCAGATAAGGGAATGGATGGATGTTTGAGGCGGGTGGGGAAGAATGAGGATGGGAGAAAGCCTACCAAGAGACATTGGGAGGAAGTAGAATAGGCTACGACCAGCAAAATTACACTTGTGTTTAGGGTTGCCAGACTCAATAGAGGACAGGACTTCTGAGCCTTTAATTGTCCTGCTCTCTTTTGAGTCTGGAAACCTTAAAGAGAAACCAGCAGACCCTTTGTTTAATTTCCAGGCAAAGGGTCTGCTGGTTTCTCTTTAAGGTTTCCAGACTCAAAAGAGAGCAGGGCAATTAAAGGCACAGAAGTCCTGTCCTCTATTGAGTCTGGCAACCCTACTTGTGTTGCAGCATTTTCTATAGCCTCAGGAGCAACTCAAGATAGTTTTCCTCTGAATTGTTTAGTTCTCATACCTCGCAGATTGCCTACTCCAAATCATCCTAACTAAAGCAAACTTATTTTTTGTTAGCTACCTTGAAACTTGTGTCTGAAAGATGGCCTAGAAACCTTTTACCAAAAATAAAACAGGCATGCCAACAATGACACTTGTGTCCTCTGTGTGTCAGATATGAATGGAAAGGGCACAGATGTGCGCACAGAAACCTTTGCCTTGCTCTGGAACACAGCATACTCTAGTAGCCAATTTGGACACACAAGCAATCCAAATAACACATTCCTCTTCTTTCACTAGTATCACCTCTCACCACACCAGAAGGTTCTTCATTACATGTCGGTGAGTCCTTATCCTCATACCAACTCTGAAATATTTCACGAGCCATTTAACAATTCTGCTTGACTTAGTCCACAGAGATGTGGAGTGAAGCAAAACAAAAAGCAGTGCTGCCACCGTAAGTTGAGCATATGTGGGCATGAAACTGTATGTGACTTCTTAAATGACATTTTGGCTTTCTTTTTCTTTTATGGACTCAAGTCCCTATGTCAAACCCGTTTACCAATAGAAAACACACATATTCATCAAAAACATTTTTGCAATTAAAATTAGTAATGTGTATATTTCTTTTTTTACATGTGAGGTGGTATTTGTGCTGCTGTTTCTGACACGTTATATAACCAGAAAATGAGATGAAAATACAGCTGGTCTTTTCTTCAGAAAGTGTATTTATAGCTTGTTTGAATAATATATTCCTGTTAACAGCAAGGTGGAAGAGCTTATTCTATTTTCTACAACATGGCTTCAAAAATGATGTGATCTATTCTATTAACCGAAATAGTTCAAGTAGTGTGAACAATTCAAAGTAAATAACAGGTCAATCTAAATAATAAAAAAACAAATTTCTATTTGTAAAGCCATTTTTTTTTTTGCAACATGGAATTGGAGTTATCTATTGGTCTGGACATCTAGCCTTTAAAACCAAGGCTGGTGGTTTTACTGGAACCAAGGTGAGGTGTATATAGTGAGGCATCATATAGCATGCTGTAACTTGTTGTAAAGAATTGGTAGGAATAGCTTTTGTATGCAGAGAGGCAACAAGAACTTATTTTACAAAAAACTTATTATCTTACTTTGCCAAGCTATGTAAATAAAAGTTAATGGGTGGGTGCTTCCCTCTGTTCTATCATCCTGCCCCATTATTCTGCCTTCAACATATCCTAGTACAGTCTTCTTCCTATACACTTCTCTGCACGACCAGAGCAAGAAGGGGTTGGAATGAGCAGCGTCCACAGCACAAATGGTGGCTGTTGTTCATCTACATACAGTCTGGCAATTTTAAGGTTATGGCAGAAATGGATACATATTGGACAGCTGTTTCAGGGGCTATGTTCTGCCCACCTAACTTAAAAAGTAAATAACTCTCTTAAAGGAAAACAGGACCTTACCTGACCACAATCCTTACACGCAGCAATACGTGTAGTTACCTCTAATCTTGATCTGCTCAGTTTATTTTTGCGAGAAAGGAACTCAGGATATCATGTTCTGGAACTGAGCGGGGAATATTTTGTGTAAACATCCTCTCTTTGTATTTCAGTTGCCAAGTAAAAGCTCTGGTCAGATTCTTTCACTGCCTTTGTTTTTGGCAAGACCAACATAGAAACCAACTTTTGTGATGGGCTTAATAGAGAGTAAAGACAGAAGAGAACTGAAGCTTATAGAAAAAGTGTCTGTTCTGCTGCGGCTCATGCTATTTGTGTACTGTACATCAGCGGAGAATTTTACTCAGACACTCAGTTCAATGTCACACAAATGATATTGAACACTAAGCAGCTGAAAATTAACATGACACAACAACTGCGTGGAATCCATGATCAGAGTGCAAGGGTTGTGTTCTGAAAGCAAATAATTTTCTCTAGGTTCCTCTTCCTGGCCTACCATTTTTCCTCTTCCTGGCCTACCATTTGCCAGGTACTTTTAAAGAAGCCAATCAACATTTTGAACATTTTGAAGCTACTTCATTTAGGACTATGAGAACAAGCCTCATCAGCCTTCAGGCTCCCACACTTTTCCTCCAGCTACCCATGTCATCTGAACACAGGCAAACAATAAAGACATTGGATTCTTATCTCATTATGCATGATCTAGCTTTCTTTAGCGGCTCAGCCCTTGCTTCCCCCCCCCCCGCAGGACCAATTGCAGTCATCAGCAGTCGTTAACAGCCATCAACAGGTTTACCACTCCTATCAGCCCATCACCCATTCCCACCACCACCACCCTCTGAATATACATAAGGGTCTGGTGGATTCTGTTTCAGTGTATCTGACAAAGTGTGCATGCACACGAAAGCTCATACCAAAATAAAAACTTAGTTGGTCTTTAAGGTGCTACTGAAGGATTTTTTTTGTTTTGCTTCAACTCAGACCAACACGGCTACCCACCTGTAACCATAGTTATCCTAATTATGGTTTGTTGAAACAAGCCAGCTTCATAATAGCAGTTTATGAAGCTGACTTGTTTCAACTAATCATAGTTAAGATTAACCACTATCTAAGGGGCAGAGAGCTGGACCATAAAGAAGGCTGATCGCCGAAGAATTGATGCTTTTGAATTATGGTGCTGGAGGAGACTCTTGAGAGTCCCATGGACTGCAAGATCAAACCTATCCATTCTTAAGGAAATCAGCTCTGAGTGCTCACTGAAGGACAAATCCTGAAGCTGAGGCTCCAATACTTTGGCCACCTCATGAGAAGAGAAGACTCCCTGGAAAAGACCCTGATGTTGGGAAAGATGGAGGGCACAAGGAGAAGGGGACGACAGAGGACGAGATGGTTGGACAGTGTTCTTGAAGCTATCAACAAGAGTCTGACCAAACTGCAGGAGGCAGTGGAAGATAGGAGTGCCTGGCGTGCTCTGGTCCATAGGGTCACGAAGAGTCGGACACAACTAAACGACTAAACAACAACAAGGGGTGGAGACACTAAACTGTGCTTTAATCTGGAATGAAAGCTTCAAAACTCCACCTTATAGCCATTGCATCAAAATTCAGCCAGTGCATGTCCGCAGATTAAAATATGTCATGGGTAATGGGGTTGAGAAAAAGGTAAACATCCTCAAAAATATACCAGAGAATAATTAGAGCTCTTCTCATTTACTTTCTAGAATACTTTAAAATAGCATTTTACAAGTATTATATAGATGTATTCAAATCAAAGTACTTTAAAATATGACTTAGTGTCTATCCCACTATTTAATCCCAAGTAATGTATGTATAAGAAAATTATTCCTATCAAAACTTTACCAAAAAAGGAATAGCACAAATTTCAGCTGTGGACATGCAATGTATTTTAGGGGGGTGGAGTGTGTTTCCAAGTATCCATGCCAGAGACTTACTCTCAAGGGCTTTTCTCCACCCACACATTGGAGTATGACTCACAGTGCTAAAGTTAAAGTTTACAGAAGACTTAGAAGTCCAATTCTCTTGCGCTGTGAAATCCAGTAAGAAAAGACTGAATTTGATTCCTTAAACCTAACCAGCAGGAAGATCCATGGCAGGTAATTGGGTGACAGAACCGACAAAGATTTTGAACTAAAATTCCCAGGTGATGTCACACATTAGGAGCTCTACAGAAAGAGAAAGCTACATAGCTCTGAGCATAATTTGTCTATTCAGATCAGAAACAACTAAAAGTGGTTGCTTAAGTCTTTGAGTTTTAATATTCCTGTGCCACTCCGTATCTCACAAGAGGCCCTTCTTCGAACCTGTTACAAATAATATAGCATGTTACAAATAATTTCATAACAACCCAGAACTACCATATTTAGTATTTGTATACATAACTCAATAATGTGTTTTCCCTTGCAAACAAGTAGTGAGGGGTGTTCCCTACCCCCATTCTACTTGAGAGCAGCTTATTACGGTAAATGAGCCATTTACAAAAGTACAGAATTATCTAAGCACTGCCGATGATTCGCCTCAGAAACATCCGTTCAGCTACCACAGAATCCTGTCTAGATCTGACTCCAACATTATTCAAATGGTTGCTCTTTCCAAAAGGCTTTTCTTCTTATTCTTCCCCCCGAAAAACCTCCTGTGGAATGCAGAATATTAAATGAAGGCCTAGCATGGGTTATGTTGTTAACAGCAGGAAGAGCCAAGCAGCTCTCCTCTCCAAGAGTCTAGTCCTCTTTGTGGGGGCAAGAACACTTTCATGAAAAAATGAACTTCATGTGATTACATGCAGTTCATGAGTTAGTGTGCAGTCTAGGGCTCCTTCTCCTCTGAATTAAGCTGATCCTGTAAAGCAGGATCAAGAACCTATGGAACTCTAGATGTTGTTGAATTACAACTCTCATCAGTTACAGCCAGCATGTTTATGCTTCAGGGAAAATTGCATGAAATGTAACCAACTTCTTATTGTGGATAAACGCTTTCAAACTATTTTATTAGTACAACATTTTGAAAAGCTGTGTTTTAAACCCTTTGGATGTTTTATATGAGCACCATCTGACTATGACCACTAGAGGTCACTAAACAAATATTAATCTTTACAAATACAGTACTAGAAATCTTACCATCCCAAAGTTTTCAGTTTAGAAACATTATGGAAAAGAAGTGCTGTAGTTGTTTTTGTTACATTAAACTCTCTCTTTGTCTAGTGTAGTTTCTTTGCCACTTCCTCTTTAGTCTTAATCATGTGTTGTAGATACAGTATACGGCTGAGGTAGTGGTTGGTCCAGGGTCAATACTGTATGTTATTTTCATGTCAAACAGCAATTTGAACCTACGTCAATGACTATCTTACAAATTTCAATTTGTGGCGTACTACTGATAATGAAACTTCTCTGGCTGTCCCATGATAATTCCTATTCCCCCCCCCCCCCCGGCAAGCTCACAGCTTCAAAATAGATGTTATGATGCGCAGTGGATTCCAGAAAAAAACACATTATGAATTATTTTGAGGGTGTCTGTCGCATTGAGACTGTCTCTATCTCCCCTGCTTGAAGGCAAAAAAGCTGCACAATACTCCCATATCATTGTTTCCACCAATCACTATGTTCAAGGAATTAAGAGAGAATTATGGAACTTACCGTAAATCAAGGCCAAGTGTCAACACTAAGTCCCTTAACTCGCTAAATCTTGCCTAGTGAACCCTATGTAAATCTTTCAGATAAAAAGTTTCTGACGCCAATGGATTTTGGTTTTCAAACTTTTCTATCCTGAAGAAACACTTTCCACATAGTAGTATCTTTGGGCCCCACAGTTGTCATCTATGAACCAGTGTCACACTTCCCTGCAGTCATACATTGCAAAGGAACATCTCAACAGCAGATAAGCTGTGTTTCAGCAAAGGTTGTACACAATTACTGAAATTATTGAGGTATCGTTACATTTCCAATCAACTTGAAGATTCTGCAGAAGTCTAAAAACACTACACTAAACTAGACATGCAAGTTTAAGATCACAGATTAAGATAAAGGATTGTCTCCAATTAAGTCATACTCAGAATAGAGCCCTTGTAATCAACAGACTTTACTGAATTCACCAAATCTACTCCAAAGTATGAGCTTATCCACACTTACCTTTTGCTCCATACTTTCTAGGCACAGGTCACCCGCCGCTTTCCCAAGGAAAACCCGATCTTTACTGCCAAATTGGAGTAAATGGCATTATGGGTTTTCTGCAGATTGCTGTTTGGTCTGATTTAGCAGTAAAGAGCAGGGAGTTTTGGATAAAGCACTGGGGCAAAAAGAAAAAGACATAGAAAGCCCGGACCTGTGTCTAGAAATGTGGAGCAAAAGTAAGTGTGGATGAGCCCTAAGACTCTGCAAGCAATTTAAACCCTTGGCCCCACTCACTCCCTGTTGCACCTGCAGCCCTGCTACACATTTGGTAGCCAGGGTAGGGAGTCAAGCAGATTGCTGCACTAGCCTGGAGCTACTAGATCAAGCCGAAATTGGGCTTGCTGTTATGTGGCAGCGACAGGGTCAGCTTGTGTGGGCTCTGCACTGCTGAGATTCTGCCAGTGGCACAACCTGCACATTTGAAGGGCAGAAGGTGAATTTTCACAGCATCACTGTGCAGGCAGAAACCACACCCAATCCGTGTGTCCCCCACCCTCAGTCCAGCACAAAGGGGGGGGTATGGATTCCTGTTGGATACAGCCTGAGGAGTTTGTCTGACCCAAAATGTCCAAGATGCTGTAACTGTAATGCATTTAGAAAGGATTAGATGATGGTGTATGGAAAACACACACCCTATATGGTACTTAAAAGCACATCCCCACCTCTTAAGAATCCTGGGAACTGCAGTTCATCCTCTTGCAGAGCTATGGTTTCTAGCACCCACAGGCAAACTGTTCCCAGAATTTAGGGATGGGAATCGGATGCAAGCCGCTTAGGGCATGTATTACTTATAGATAGCATAGACCCTGGAGTGTTTCTGAGTCCTATGCATCAGTACCAGTAACCCAGGAGACATTTGCCCCTCCCCCCCGCCGGCACATAAGAATTTAAGACATATCACCGCCTTGAGGAAAAAAACACGTGTTTGTTTTTGGGTAACAGCAGGTGGAAAAGCTTTAATATAAACGTTATGGGCAGATACGAAATCAGCATTCATATCTTACATGCTTGTTTCTGGGCGTGCGCTTCTCTTCCGTTTTAACAACGTTTATCAAACCTTTAGCTGCAATTCGCAGGCCCACTATTTTGCTTGGGTTTGTCGCTATATATATAAGGCGACCGCGAACGGCGGCCCGAGCCCGTGACTCTACGTGCCCCTGAGAGAGGGAGAGAGGCCCTCGTCGCGCTCACTACACCCGCCCTGACAGACTCACTCGCAGGCCCAGAAGCTAAGGCCGCGACGACGGCGCTCCTCGAGAGACGCGACGGCAACGGCAACTCCCTCAGAGCCGCCTCCTCCCCTCCGCTATTGTCCGAACGCGCCGGCTCCGGAGAAACGTCAAAACGCCCGAGGGGGGTTAAAAAAAAAAGAGCGCGAAAGGGAGGGCTTTGGGGGATAACCTATCGCGAGATTTAATGCCGCCCACCCCCTTCCCCCCGATTAAAACGTCACCACTGCATCTCGCTGGCGAAGAAATCGCGCGAGCCTCTCCCGCCCCCCAAGGGAGCACACAACCCCTCCCCTTTCCACATTTGCAAATCTCGGCCTGTGATTCGTGCCATCTCGCGAAAATCTCCTCCCTTTTCCTTCTTCAAAAGGATTTTCTCCTCCCCTTTTTTCCCTTCTCGCCTTGAAATCTCATGCCCTTTTCATAGACGTCTCGCGAGCTTTTGCCGCGCGCCACCTCCCCCTTCCCAAACCCCCGCCCTCCTCTCGTGGAACACGATGCGACGCAGGAATGTGAAAGGCTCCCGCCCGCCGCCATTTTCTTTCTTTCTTGGCAGGCAGAGAGCGCGGTAGGAAGCGGCGAAGCGGACATGGCGGATTACTCTACGGTACCCCCTCCTTCTTCGGGCGCGCCCGGGGGAGGCGGAGGAGGTGGCGGGGCAGTCAATGATGCTTTTAAAGACGCGCTGCAACGGGCTAGGCAGGTGTGTATCGTCGGCACCGGGCAATGGGTGCCGCTTCCCAGGCCGGCCTGGCCCGGCAGGCTTTTTCAAGCAGGCCGCCCAATTCGCCCCTCCGTCGCTCGGCGTCCTGCGCAAGGGCGAGCGGGGCACGCCCCACCACCACCACCGCCGTCCCGTAGGCCGCCAGAGGCGCTCCCTCCGTTAGGAGCCGAGGCGGTTTTTTGTTTCGTGGGCCTTTGGGAAGCCTTTTCGGGCAGGGGCGCCGTAGTTCCTTCAGTGACTAGAAAAAGGGGATGGAAAGAGAGAGTCCTGTGGCGCCTCACGGGAGCGAGGGAGGGAAGTGAGATTTGAGGGACACTATCCCTCGGATTATGAGGGAATTCCTTCTTCAGGGTCCTTCCCCCCCCTCTTAAGCCGCCTTCCCGTAATGGCGGCGTCCTCTCTACGTGCACCACCAACCCAGAGAGAAAGAGGCGGGTGGGTCGGCATTTCTGATTTCCCCCCAACTTCCACCTCCCTCGCTCGCTCGCTCTTCGTCCACGAGGACCGTCTCCTGCCTTCCCCGCATGTAATACCTGTATTTGTAGCGATTTTTATCGTTTGGTGAATAGTTTCCACTGCACAGGATGAGGGAGGAATTAGCGCTCGTGCTCAAGGGGTGGGGTAGCCTCTTGTATGATCGAGGCACATTTTACTTGAATTTCTGCCTCTTTCTTTACTTGGGATATTTCCCCCCTCTCTTTTACTCACAGTTCAGGGTTTCCCCAATTTTTTTACACAGTCGCACAACACGGAGAAACCCGAAACACCGCTTTTATAAAATAGAAATTGTTATCTAATAAGAACTGTTCCACTCTTTCCTTTCCTCTTGTTCACATAGTAATTAGGTGTTTCTATATCACTATATGTGACCCCATGAGTTTTTAGATTAATTTTTTCAGTCGCCTGCTGAAAAATTTAGATAAGAGTAAGATTTAGATAAGAGTATTTTCTAAATCAGAAAAAGACTCCCTTTCAATTCTGTAAGAGTTTATTTGAAATACTATACAGTAGTTGTCAACTACAGTAGTCCTGACTGAAGTGTCTCTGTCCTGTTGGTGTGGTTTGGGGCAGTGGGGGGGGGGGAAATAATTGGCTTCCTACTTGACTGTTGAAGATAATTGTCGCCATTTTTAGCAGTACATACTGTAATGCTTCCCTTCCATTTATTTAGTTAGCTTAAGCTTTCGTGTTTCCTAGCAACTTACGTAGACCAGTTAGATGTAACAACCAGCCCAAATTCAGAAAAATGTTTGATCTAGAAACCACATCTTACTACTTTATACAAGCAAAGAGAATTAAGAAAGCATTTGGTTAAGAGTTATTTGCCTTCAGCAGTTGCCAATACCTTTGTTCAAACGGTCCATACAAATTGAAAGCTCCAGTAAGACAGGATCACAATCCTCTTTCTTGCAAGTGGGTGAGGTAAGGCAAGGAGGTTAGTACTGAATCCAGTAAATCGTAGGTGTAGTTTTGTTAACGGCAAGGAAGTGGCAAAATAATTTATAAACTAGTATGAAGCTTAATTTTCAGGGCCAAACACTACCACTTTACCCCATAGATGACTGAATATACTTGTCTATAAAGAGATTCTTTATAGCTGCACTCTTTCATATACACTAATAGATGAACCATTCTACACATTTTGGCTGTTTGAACATTGAGCAAAGGGAAATAATTTTAAATTAGTTTCCATTCTAAGTTGCTGAAGATAAAACAAATAAGGTTATGGGGGTGCTTTTAATACATACTTACAACAACAAAAAAATTCTTGACTAAGGGCAACTTGGAGTAGTATAATGTGTTACTCAATTCCTTTTCCAAATCTGGCACACCGAGCTGGCTAAGAAACAGCATCATGCCATAATTCAGAGTTACATACAGAGTCTGTCAAGACTTGGGTTTGCACACTCCCTACTTGTCTTTCACCTTGTACTGTAATTTCTTTCTGCTTTGAGACAGGCTGTGCTTTGTTGATTTGAACTGGCAGGCTTGTTTCTTTCAAACTAAAAGAAAGAGAGAGAATCATAGGGAAGAGGGAGATGAAGGGAACATTCAAATGTAAGCCTGAACCAATTAGGTTGTATTTCATTTAGGCTGTGATACTAAATAATGCAATTCTAAAAACACTCAAAAGTAAGTTCTCCTGAAATGGGGTCTGCTAGATGGAAAAAAGTCCCACTGAACAAATTTACTTGTGAATAAATATGATGTAGGCTCTTGTTTTTAAAACAGGAGAACCCAAATTTACAGGATCATAAATTAATTTCATTATAGTCATTAAAAATGCTAATTACCTACCTTTTATCTATTGATTCTCAGGTAGAGTAGAGAACATAAAATAAACAATCCACCATACAACTATAAAACAACAAACCAAATAAAGGCAGTTAAAATAGAGTGAGATGATCAATTACCAACTTAATAAAATAAAGGTAAAGGGACCCCTGACCATTAGGTCCAGTCGTGACCGACTCTGGGGTTGCGCGCTCATCTCGCATTATTGGCCGAGGGAGCCAGCGTATAGCTTCCAGGTCATGTGGCCAGCATGACAAAGCCGCTTCTGGCAAACCAGAGCAGCACATGGAAACGCCGTTTACCTTCCCGCTGTAGCGGTTCCTATTAATCTACTTGCATTTTGACGTGCTTTCGAACTGCTAGGTTGGCAGGAGCTGGGACCAAGCAACGGGAGCTCACCCCGTCACCCCGTCACAGGGATTCGAACCGCCGACCTTCTGGTCAGCAAGCCCTAGGCTCAGTGGTTTAACCACAGCGCCACCTGGGTCCCAAATAAAGGCAGTTAAAATAGAGTGAGATGATCAATTACCAACTTAATAAAATACCTGGACGCAAATAGGTATGTTTTGAAATTGCCCTGGTTATGGAACTGAAAAGCCACCTTGGAGGATCTAAACACCCTGGCAACCTGGCATTGGTGGATATGTTCCTTTAGGTATTTTGGTGGTGAGCTGCTTAGAGTTGAAAAGATAAGCATCAGCACTTTGAATTGTGTTTTGACGTGAATAAACAGCTAATGTAACTCTTAGAATCACTGTGGTGTCATTCCGTCTGTCCAGGAGGAGAGAGAGCGCAGCTGCATTCTGCCCTAACTTACGTTTCTGGATTGTCTTCAAGTGATAGAACCATGTACGGTGCATTACAGTAACCCAGTCAGTAGATTACCAGAGCATGAGTCACTATGGTCAGACTATCCATGTCCAGGAACAGTTACAGCTTTTAAAAAGACGCTTTGTGTCACTGATGCTGCCTGTGCCTCTTGTGACCATGCTAGATCAAAGAATACCCCGAAATTGCACCCCTTCTTTCAGGGAGAAAGTAGAACAGGCTGTATACCTAAGTCTCCAGACATGGGCATCTCCTACAAATCAGTTTTATCTTGTCAGTGTTCAACTACAGTTTATTAGCCATCATCAATCCCATACTAAATCCAAATACTGGTCTAAACCACATGCACTGCATGAGATTTCAAAAGGATCTTCCTTGACAGTAACCTTTGGAAAATTTAGTGCAATTACTATATGAAGTATCTAGACACTGGCTTGGGGCCAGTTTTTACCTTGGAGGAGGAGAAGCACCTGTGATTTGTAACACTGCACTTTGACTTTAGGCAGGCACCCTCACTATACAGTATTGTTTTAAAAGCCTGTTACATTTAAATTAATCATCTGGGCAAAATAGCAAGACCTAAATTGTTCCTCTCTTAACATAAAGGTTTGCCCTGATCTTCAGATTTTGGCCTCCCAGAGCAAAAATCATAAAGCGTTAGACAACTTGCGTTTAGTGTAATCTAATGCTTGACAACATATTAATGTACGATGTAAGGTATCTGTTACAGCAAGTGCAAAAAAAAAACATTCTTTGACACATTACTTTTTACAACATAGTAAAAAAAAAGACTTTATATGCTTGCCTTTGCTTTTCTTTCAGATTGCAGCAAAAATTGGAAATGAATCGGGAACATCTGTGAATTCAAATGATTACAGTTATGGAGGACAAAAAAGACCTCTTGAAGATGGAGGTATGCTGTCAATCAGTATATAAGAAGCTAATATATTCAATTCTGAAAATTATAAACTGATAGTGTGTGTGTGAGTGCATGTGTTAGTTTAGCTTTTCTGCATTACTTTAATCATGGTTATTGATTAGAAGGTAGAATAGTCCATCTTCAACATGGATATGATCTTTTAGACATAACTAAGAACCTAAGGTAGGTAAAATATGTATTATTTAAAATGCATCAGAAGCACAGTGTTGAAATATTTGTGACAGAGGATTAACAGCTCCTTTAAATTATACGGAGACTGCTCATTTGTTAATCTTTTTCAAACCTGGTGGTTTGGTATCTAAGTTACATTGCGCAGGCACAACATTTTAAAATGTAGTTATTTCATTAAAAAGACAAGCATTAAAATGTTTGGAGAAATGTCTTATTCTAACTTGCTTGAACCTTTTGTTTGTTTTTAAAACGTTATTGAAATGTGTAGCATTTTTATAAAAAAAAATTAAAAAGCTTTTGTGGGCTTAACCGGGTTTAATATGTTTATCTTCTAAAAGCAAAGCATTGTGTAATTTTTTAAAAAAATCATGAAGACAGTTTCTGACCTTGGAGGAGAATGTAGGTTTTGAAGGATTATAATTTTGTTTACAGAAATTTCTAAGGCTCTTGACAAGGAGTACTTGTGTACTTTATTAAAGTGCCTTTTATTATTAGTGAGGTTTTTAATATTCAAAAATGAGCTAATGATGCTTCAAATGATGTATGTAATGTATTCTTTTTATTTTATGTGTAGATGGCTCTTGGACAAGTCCGAGCAGTACAACACACTGGGAGGGAATGCCCTCTCCTTTTAAAGGCAGGAATTTTTATTTATTACCTGTGTTTAGTATGTAAACGTGAAATGAACTAGTGGATCTTTTGAAATGGATGACACAAATATTTCTTGGAATATGTGTCTGACTTTTACTGCACTTAATAATGGTGGTTCATCATACATTCCTGAATATGGGGTGGGACGGAAACATTTGAGGTAATTTTTATCAGATATCAGTTATCTACGACTTTCACTCATACTAAACGGATTTGAATGGTAGTGATGGTAGTGGCTTTGAATCTGCTGTTTTGACGTCTTATGCCATGAAATTTTCAGTATTTGGTTAGGAAGCCTGTATGACAGTTCCCAGATTGAGATTGTATTGCTATGTGTTGGTTGAATCTTAAATTTTGATTTTCTATTTAGTATTGTGGTCGTTGTCAGATATAATTGTAAAATGATTATTTCTCACAATGGTGGTCTTTTCAGTTTTTGTTACAGAAGCATCATTAGCTTTAGTGTCAAATTACTAATAATACAGCTAAATGTTTGTTAGTTATGCTTTAGTGACCTGGACATCCGTAATAGAGTGTTTAAACCTGCGTGCCTTATTAAACCTTTGAACAGTTTATCCGATAAATGGAAGTACTTTGCATTTTTCCCCCTGACTATACTAACCAAGTGTTAAACATATAAGATTTTTCCTTGTTTAGATGACCTATTCCCTGAAATTTCAAAAACATGCTAAAATGCATTGGACAAGTTGCATTTTCACTTCTGGAACAACCATTTATTTAAATTGCCTATCATTGTGACAAAAACATTTAAAAAAATCTTACTTTTGCAGATCAACCAGAGCCTAAGAAAGTTGCTCCTCCAAATAATGATTGTAAGTATGTTTTTACCTTATGGTCAGTTCTTAAGTGTACTTCTCAAAGCAAGTGTTTAGTATTCTATTCTATACATAATTATTATATACCAACGTTTATGTGCTCACAAATGGTTGAGTGCATGAAGCAGAGTTGCTGGGTGGTCTTGTGCCTCTATCCCCAGAAACAGTAATTAGATCTGCATTACAAACCACTTTTGAAACTGCAACACATGTGTTGTATATAGGGATTCTGTTTGTGGGAGGACTATCTTAAATAGGAGTGGAAGGAGTCTTTTTGTATCATATCACTTGTTATCTGCTTTTAAAAAACCGAATATTCATACTAATAAAAGGAATATAGTTTTGAAATGAGCCGAACATTAGATAGTTAAAAAGTGGTAGTTGGCAGTGTTTTACTCAGGAAGATATGCTGTATTGAGTCAGAACATGTATCCATAGAGCAGTATTTTCTTTAGTAACTGTCAGTGGCTGCCAAAGGCTTTAGACAGGACTTTTCCCCTACTATGAGATACCTTGGGTCTGCTGCTGAGCTTTGGCCCTTACCTCCCATTTTATTTTATATCATTGTATGTATTTAATAAAATCTAAACACCATTTGATTTAGAAAACTCAAAACAGTTTACAAAAGCTAAAACAGGAAAATAAAGGAAAATCTACTGTACCACCTTACTTTAAAACATACAAAAGTTAAAATACAGAATAAAACTACCTCAGATTTCTAAGCATCTATGTGAGCTTATCTAAACAGGAATGTTTTTAGCAAGCCCTGAAAAGAGTACAAGGAAGACGCCTGCTTGATCTCAATAGGCAGGGAGTTCCAAAGTGTACGCACTGCCTCACTAACCACGATCAAGTTCATACAATTGCAGAACAGATATTATGTGGCATCTGTATTAGTGTCAATTCTGCTGAGTGAAGTGGTCAAGGGGACACATTGGGTAGGGCAATCTCGTAAGTAAACTGGTCCAAAGTGATAGTAACACCTTGAACTTGACCCGGTAGCAAATTGGCAACCTGGGCAGATCTCTCAGCACAGGTGTTATATGCTGACATGGCATTATGCACTAAACAGTAGCTTCTGGATCAAGCACAAAGGAAACCCCACATTGCATAATCCAGTCTTGGAAGTAACCAACACATGAGAATAGAACATAGCATTTGAGCAGTCGTCATGAAGTGATGCAAAAGACAAGCCATGAGACAGATGTAAACTTTTCATAGACAGATTGTTAGTGAGCTGCTAATCCAACATACTTTATTACTGCTTTTCAGCTTGTAGCAGCCTTTTATGTAGAAGCGGAAATATAGGAAGGGACATTCTATAGTTTTCTATTATCCCTCTTGAGGACTTTTCTTGCTCCGTCCTATCTTCTAATCATGTTTTATATCTTGTTGGGCCCAAATATTCAGTGTAAAAAGGTTAAAAGTAAATTTAGACAGTGGGTTGGATTCAGTGTTGCATCAGAAGTTTGTTTGCGCAAGGTGCCTCCATGATCTTCACATATTCTCACATCACACCTTTCTCCTTGGAAAGGTTTTTTTGAGGAAATGCAAGGACCTGTAACAGGAAAGGGATTGAAAGCCCTTTTTTTGTGGGCAGATGTCAGCTTCTGCAATGTTTGGTCAAAAGCAGTGGGGTGGCTGCTTACATGGATTTGGAAGGAGACTATATGAGTTCTATTTTTAAATATGCTGCTGCTTTTAATGGAAAACCCAAAATAGAAAAATGTGTAAAAATTTCAACAGGAAATTTCTTACTGCACAATTGGTTTCATTATAAGCCTGCAGACTTGTTTAGAGTTCAGTTATAAAAATCTTAACTGGTTAAGTAAGGTTACATTTTTAATGGGTTATAGAATGTTGTAGATGCCGCAGCATGTTCTTTCAATGCATTTGAAATGTGTTCTTCCCTTCATGTTTAGAAATACCTCCCAACACTATGCTGAACTTAAGTAGTAAGGTACCCAATGAGACAAGTTGTTAACAGGCATTGTAGTATAATGCTATGCCTTGCCTTGCCTTGCCTTGCCTGCTTATAATAGAGAATAGAGATATTAAAGCTTATTGAGCAGCTAGGTTCTATAATGGTACTGGGGAGACAGGTAGCAATATATGGCTGCAACATAAAAGGATTGAGCACAGTATCTAGTTGGAGCAGTTCAGAGTATGGTTTGCATCAATTTGAATTTGTGTGTGCACAGTAAGTCTTTGATTTGCCACTGTGCTGTGGAATTTAGAACAGGTTTCTCATATGTGTAGCATTATGAGGGAAAGGGGTGTGGTGAATTTACTAAAAAACTTTTTTTCCTTCTATTTTTGCCTTCCGAAAGACCAGATAATGACTTTGGAAATACTTTGTTAGATCCAAAGGCTTCCTTCTTTGTGTGGAAGATGTCTTCTGCTCACTGGAGGACTCTTTTATACTTCATTCCAAAGAGCTCTGTAAGAAAAGTAAAACAACTGTGTTCTTACACAAGCAGTAATAACTCATATAAACCCTTAATTCATATTTTGTGCAAACTCTTATGCTAGCATTTACAGAAGTATTGGTGGAAAGGCATTAGTTTATATTTTCCTATTGTTAATAGTTCATTGTTCCAACCCATAGTTGCAATTATTGTATAGAGCAGCACATCTTTCGGTGTGTGAGAAATGCAGTCTGGAAGCCTGATAAGCACATTAATTAGTCATTCATCAAGGCATCTCTATCTGTTGGTTAATATTGTGAAATACACAGAAGTAAAACCAGCCTAATGTAAAAGTGTTGAGAAACTTGTTTGCGTTCATGCAAAGCTTCAGCTTTCTCAAGTCCATAAAGAAAGTTTAGTACAGTGTTTCTCAAACTTGGGTCCCCAAATGGTGTCATCCCTGACTACTGGTCCTGCAAGCTAAGGATAATAGCTACTAGTAATTCATAGCCTTATTCGCCAAGAATTTGTCTACAACCTTTTCAAGCCATACAAGTTGGTGGCAAATACTAAATCTTGTGGTTGTGAATTTCATAGTTTAGTTATGTGCTATGTGAATAAATTCTTTCTGTTCAGAATCTTCCAAAGTACGGGTGGGGGGGGGCGGTCTCCATCCATTTTATGCATCTCTTGCCATCTTTCATCATCATCATTTTATTTGTATGTCACCTTTCCATAGTTGAAACTATGCTCAAGGCAGCTTACAACATGACAAAATTTACATTATGACTTCTGTGATGTTTGTAGTTAACAATAAATAAAACACATCAAAAAGTACACAACCAAATGTAAACAATTTCCACGTAAATCATAAGATCTAAAACTAAAGATACAACAATAATATCAATAACAGCAACGAGCTCTCTCAACCCCCCCATAAACAATACTCCAGCCCAAGAATCTGTTCAACAGCCTCAGTTTCTGTAGCTGGAGTCAGTGAGCATTCCACTCTTGCAGGCCAGATGGGAAAAGGCCAGCAAGGCAGGGTGCAGTCTTCCAGGGCTCACAGCCAGGATGGTCTCATTTAAAACAACACAGATAAAAATTAAAAGAGGAGCCCTCTGCAGAGCAGCAGCCACAGTCCAAGGCAGGGCCCTTTCAAAAGTATAAATCAGGCATAGGCAAACTTGGCCCTCCAGATGTTTTGGGACTACAACTCCCATCCCTGACCACTGGTCCTGTTAGCTAGAGATGATGGGAGTTGTAGTCCGAAAACATCTGGAGGGCCGAGTTTGCCTGCCTGCTATAAATCCTCAAATGTTATAAGTTCCCTCAGTGCAGTTGTTTCGGCCCCATGATCATCTTGGTTGCCCTTTCTTGAAACTTTTCCAGCTCTACAATACCTCTTTGTAGTTGTGATGATCAGAACTTTCTTTTGAAATTTTATAGCCTGCCTTTGCCAAATGATATATGGCATACATATGCATTATAACCACAACAAGCATATAAAAACACTTCAGATCATCATGAAAACATACAAGCAGCAGCAGGAACAATACAAACTCCACAGTGCATCTCACCTCTGGCCTCAAGAAAGGTGCACAGGTACACAGTATTCCAAGTGCATTTGAATTGAAGGCATTGTGATATGGGCTGGTAATGATTTCTAGAATGGAGCTTGCCTTTTTCACAGACTGGGGTCAACAATTTGATATCATGCAAGCCTGGCCACCTCACTTAATGAGGTCATTTATGAGCAAGTATAAAGTGCAAGTCCCATGATTCATCCTTGGGAGACCACACTTTAGAGAACCATCCCATTTATTCTTCAGAAATCTGCCATTCACCTTCCATACAGTAGAGGACAGGTGCCACAATCCTCTAGAACAGATTTTGGGAGTCAGGAAGTGAAATAATTGAAAACACTGTATACTGAATGTTTGCTGCGATCTTTCAAGGCATATAGGATCTCCTTTTACTTTTTTGGAGCCCTACATTTTAAACAGCTGAATATGCACCCTATCAATAATATGCTTAACAAAAAAGAAAGTTACTATTGGTGAGGAGCAAAATACAAAATAATAATGGGTTGTATCCAACACTTCGCCAGCAGAGTTCTGCTTGTGCAACTGACTTCCCCTGCCTCTTCTCCCAACTGCCCTACAATCTGTTCTGGAGGGTTTTCCAGCATTCTGGAGAAGGTTTTCAGGGTGCATTGTGGACTACAGGGGAGGAGTGCCATTGTGCGAGTCAACTAGCAGCATTAAATACAACTCGAAGTATTACAGCTGGAAAGGCTAGCAATAGCAGATTAAATCCAATGCTGCTATTACAGGAGGCATCAGCTGCTGTAAAAAAAAGAGGGAAGGTGATTCTATCCAATGCAGTGGCATCAGGGTTCCACTGGCATAACAGGACTTAGGTTTCATCTCTTCTGCCCCCTCCATCTGCTCTAGTGGGTCCCCCAAACTCTGGAGCTGATATTGTGGAAGGGAACAGGAGAGGGAAGTTCTGTGCTAACAATGCAATATATTGTGCTAGTGAAGCTGCAGTGTTGGCTAGAACCAATGATATTCTGTTACTAAAGTGGCAAGCCGCATGCAACACCTACACCTTGTTTCAAAAGAAAGTGGGATAGGACTTTGGGTTGGTGATTGTTCATACCTAAGTACATACAGTGTGCTACCCCAACAAAAAGAAAATCCTAATGTGTGTTTACTGACTGCTTATTCATTGGGATAGGAGAAGAAATCTGAGAGGTAATAACATTAAAGGTGAAGGCAAAAATGTTCTGCCCACTGAAGAGACAAGTTCCATTGATCTTACTTCAGAATAATGTGCTGTATAGCTCAAGCTATAAGGGTAGGGAGAGAGAGGGGACGTTGTGCATAAGAGTAGGAAAAACAGTGAGCCTGCCCCTTGCTCTCTTATCCTTTTATTCTTGACCTAATTCATTTCTTCTCAGTTTGCAGCAATCTATAATTTGTCTTTACTTTCTGGCTGGCAGATTATGTCTGTTTTCCATGCGTACCAGGGCTTGATATTGGTTTGCAATCCAGATATACCTTGTGAAACCTCAGTCATAGTTTGTTTGTTCTGAGCTATCAGCAAAGTTGGAAGGAAATGGTTACGCTGGGCATACGACAGGAGAAAAAGCCAGATGTCTCATTCTAGGCTTGTGCAATCAGCAGTTCATGGTTTAGTGCTCTGTCTGAGCTTAGCTATTGTACCCAGTGCTGTATTTCCCTGTGTGAGATAATTATAGTGCAGTCTATCCATTGAGTTCAGTGAGGATTACTCCCAGTACATGGGTTTAGGATTGTAATTGTACTTGTGATATTTTGGGTTGACTGGGAGAGATGAAAAAAGTTATATTTATGCAAATTGTTCAGAAGGTAGGCTATGTGTTGCACCATTGTCATTTATTCCAGAGCATTTAATGGAATTAAAATATTTATTTATTTATTTTAGCCTTTGGAAATCAGATGCCACCCATGCATCAGCAACAGAGGTAGGATACTTTTTTCTGAATTTCCCAAAATTTTATAAAAAGTACTTCAAAATTGCATGTAACGATCCCAAGCAGGTATGACTCCAGTAGGTTAATTCATCAACTTGGCAAATTTAATTTGTCCCTTGTGAATAGACCTAAAAAATGCCAGGAAATTTGGATATGGTGTAACTTTACACCAGTTTAACTTGCATCAGCTTGCTTTACTTCAGCTAGTGTGTATAGTATACCCTTACAGTTGGTATATTTGTGCTTATTACGTACCTCTAAACAAGCAATGTACAGGCATGGATGCTTACCTGTGTGAGCTTCAATTCTGAGCCTTCAAGGCACATTTTAGAAACGGGCAACTGATAAATAATGTAGCATGTGTGTGTGGTTTCTTAGAGTAACCATGCCACTTTCCAAAAAGTATGATTTAAAAAAAATATGCCATCCATGTTAAACCAATGTTCTCTTACTACCTTCAGCTAAAATTGAATCAGGATGCTCTTCATTAATTTTATGGCAATGTAAGCAAATCTGTCATTGCTACTCAAATATCTTTGAAAATAATATGCCATTCAGTTCAGCATGACAGAGAAATGTTGCCTCTTTCGAAAGAGCTTGGACCAGTAAGGGTGTTAGTATGTTTAAGGGCAAGAAAGAAGGCTTCGATCAGCTTGATAGGGTTCATTTGAAAAGGTAAATAAAAAGAATGTGTTCATTACTGAATTTCCTCATTCCTTGTAGGATAGATCATGCATGTAGAGGGGTTGGGAGCTGGGGGCACTGTTATACAGTGGTTCCGCTCCTTCCTCCTGGGCTTTCATTTGTGGGGTGTTCATCAGTATGCGGATGATACCCAGCTCTACCTCTCTTTCAAATCAGAACAGTGAAGGTCCTGTGTGAGTGTCTTGATGGATGGCGGCTAACAGATTGAGATTGAATCCTGACAAGACAGAAGTACTATTTGGGGAGGACAGGGGGCAGGCAGGTGTAGAGGACTCCCTGGTCGTGAATGGAGTAACTGTGCCCCTGAAGGACCAGGTGTGCAGCCTGGGAGTTATTTTGGACTCACAGCTGTCCATGGAGGCACAGATCCATTCTGTGTCCAGGGCAGCTGTTTATCAGCTCCATCTGGTACGCAGGCTGAAACCCTACCTGCCCGCAGACTGTCTTCGCCAGAGTGGTGCATGCTCTAGTTATCTCTTGCTTGGACTACTGCAATGTGCTCTATGTGGGGCTACCTTTGAAGGTGACCCGGAAACTACAACTAATCCAGAATGCGGCAGCTAGACTGGTGACTGGGAGTGGCCGCCAAGACCACGTAACACCAGTCTTTAAAGACCTACATTGGCTCCCAGTACATTTCCAAGCACAATTCAAAGTGTTGGTGCTGACCTTTAAAGCCCTAAATGGCCTCAGACAGTATACCTGAAGGAGCGGTTCCCTCACTGTGAGAAGCCAAGTTACAGGGAACCAGGCAGAGGGTCTTCTCGGTAGTGGCACCTGCCCTGTGGAACGCCCTCTCACCAGATGTCAAAGAGAAAAACAACTACCAGACTTTTAGAAGACATCTGAAGGCAGCCCCGTTTAGGGAAGCTTTAAATGTTTAATAGATTATTTTAATATTCTGTTGGAAGCCGCCCAGAGTGGCTGGGGTATAAATAATATATTATTATTATTATTATTATTATTATTATTATTATTATTATTTTCTCCAATCTTTTCTTTCTCTTTACATAATACATGCTTTTCATATATTTGCTCTTATATGTGACGTCTGTTTTTTAATTAAAAGTAGACAGTGCTATTTTCTATTTTTGTGGACTCAGAGGCATCTCCACCTGACAATGTTTTCTCCTGCATCCCCAGCAAATGGTCGCAAATGGTCCATTGCTGTTCTTGTGTGAGCAGAATAGATCTCCACTCACACAGTGGGGCTTCACCTTCCTCTCCTCCCTCCTACATGCCCCCAAAATCTACTCTTGCATGTTGGGGGAAACCAGAGTAAATTTTAGAGGCATGTAAGGGGATGCAGGATGGAGAAGAGCAAGGTAAAATCCTATTGCATAAGTGGAAGTCCTCTTGTCCAAACCTCTGCCTTAAATCACATGTAGTGATTATGAAATTCAAATCTATTCAAAGTATTGATATTATTGTACCTATTCATTTAAAATAATTGGCTACTGATAAAATTAATATCATTTATTTGTAGGCTTGCAAAACTACAAATCTGGCAAAGAAAATAAACTAATAGGAACTAGATAACACAATATAATTCTGAAGTTTATTGAGAGAATTCCAAGCAAGGTGCAATATAGTTTTTGTTATTTTCTTCAGGTCTGTAATGACAGAAGAATACAAAGTTCCTGATGGAATGGTTGGATTCAGTAAGTAGTGTGACCTTGCTATAAAGTAATTAAAATATACTGAATGCTATTAGTGCAATAATTCTGGTTTGTTTGTCCATTTTTCAAGTAATTGGCAGAGGAGGAGAACAGATTTCTCGCATACAACAAGAATCTGGATGCAAAATACAGATTGCACCTGGTAACTATTTCATTTCCTGTTCTGTTAATGAAAAATATGGAACACAAGCAAGTAATGTTACAACCACACCAATGTTTTTAATTATTTTCCAGTTGTTAGGAGGAACTATTTTAGAAACAATTAAATAATGGGTTAAAATTTGGATACATTTTGGACAATTGATTTTGAGTACCTTTTGAATATGCAGTTCAGTTTTAATGCATAACTGCTAGCTACTGATTTCTTTCTTCTTTAGTAGTATTAATTCTGTACTGTTTCCATTTTATAGATAGTGGTGGCATGCCTGAAAGATCTTGCATGTTAACTGGAACCCCAGAGTCAGTACAGTAAGTGTTTGCTTAAAACTTTCAAATAGGCTGATGTGTTTTTAATGATGGTTCTGTATGTTAAAGAGCATAGCGTACTATGTCAGAAATTACTTTCTAGTGTCCTAGGTAAAGAATGATCATTGTTTAGGCATGGCTAAACTTGTATAGTTTGAGGTCCCCCCCCCCCCCCGGTATATCCAGTACATTTTAACCTACCTTTCTTTTATCTGCACTATTCTGCAGATCTTCATGTTCTGTGTTTTCGATCGTCTGCATGCCCTGCCTTTTTCTTTCCACATCCATGCTGCTTATACTCAATGACATTTTTCTTGTCCTACTTCCTAAATGGAAGTGCTGTGGGCACGGTAAAGGGTCAAAGATTTTCATTTCCTGTTAAGCAGATTACTTGCTTTTCTAGTTGGCCATCACCCATTTGAATCTGCTGTTTGTTCCAGTTATGTTTTCCCCCAGTCTTGCCACTATTATAAATTGTATATTTTTCAAGGTCTGCAAAGAGATTACTTGATCAGATAGTTGAAAAAGGAAGGCCTACGCCAGGATTCCATCATGGGGATGGTCCAGGAAATGCAGTCCAGGAAATTATGATTCCAGCTAGCAAAGCAGGATTAGTTATTGGAAAAGGTGGAGAGACAATAAAGCAACTTCAGGTAAGCTGAAGAATTTTAATTTGTGGGCAAATGCATTAAAGTACTAAATTTGCATGATCTGTACAGATTAATTTTGTTGAATATAGGAGAGAGCTGGTGTAAAAATGGTAATGATTCAAGATGGACCACAGAACACTGGAGCAGACAAACCTCTTAGAATCACAGGAGATCCTTACAAAGTTCAAGTAAGATGATATTTTAATTTTTTAAAATAATGTTCCTCTATATGAATTAATTTTAAGATGGTTGCATCTGAATTGTACCTCATTCTCTTTTAGCAAGCCAAGGAAATGGTTTTGGACCTAATTCGTGATCAGGGTGGTTTTAGAGAGGTGCGCAATGAATATGGCTCAAGAATAGGAGGAAATGAAGGATTAGATGTGAGTATCGAATATTTTATGCAATGTGTCCTTCAGAGCACTTCTTTTTATTCAAATTAGAATAAAGGGCAGGAAAGTATATTGATATGTTTGTATATACTGTTAATGTTTTGTTGTTTTTTAATGATTGCTTCCCCCCCCCTATGTTTTTAGCTGTTTCTGTTTTAGCTGTAAGCTGCCTTGATTCTTGCAGAAGAAAGGATATAAATAGATAGAATAATAACAAATTTTTATTTCATTTTTTGGCCCTTATAAACTTAGTGATGAACTTCTTGACAATTATTGAACTCTTTGTAATGGTCATTATACTTCTGGATTGTATTAAATATTTTGTTAGAAAAATAGCTTGAAAGGGTTTACAGCAGGCTTCCTCAACCTCTGCCCTCCAGATGTTTTGAGACTACAATTCCCATCATCCCTGACCACTGGTCCTGCTAGCTAGGGATCATGGGAGTTGTAGGCAAAAAAAGACTGAGGTTGAGGAAGCCTGGTTTACAGCTATTAATTTTCCTGCTGTTCTCTGACCTTTTCTTAACCTAATCCTTTTCACAGCGGCTTTATTGTGGGTTGCTTGTATGTTTGAAATGTGTCAAAAGTAGTGACCTAAACCTAGATAAATACTTTTGATTGCTTTGAAAAATTTGCTGAAAATTTGTTTTGTTTCTTCAGGTACCAATTCCAAGATTTGCAGTTGGTATTGTAATTGGAAGAAATGGTGAAATGATTAAAAAGATACAGAATGATGCTGGTGTGAGGATACAGTTCAAACCAGGTGAACTGCCTATGTACATGACATAAAATTAAGAGGTTTTCTCCTAATTTTTAAAGGAAATTTGTTTTAATATTCCATTCCTCTTCCAGATGATGGAACAACTCCAGACAGAATAGCCCAAATCACAGGACCTCCAGACAGATGCCAACATGCAGCAGAAATTATTACGGATCTTCTTCGAAGTGTTCAGGTTGGGTCATAGCTACTAGGAATATGAAATCGAGTGGTTTATAAAGCATTACTGGGTTTCTTTTACATTTCTCAACTTCAAAGGAAGTGGGCTAATGGGAGCGTTAGTGATAGTTACTTAAATAGCTGTGTTAACAAATTTCTACCTTGAAACTAAAAATATTTGCTAGCCTATCTATGATAGCCATTCTGGGTTAAAAGAAAACATCAATTCTGCAAAATTGTCAGTCCCTGTTTGTGATTCTTTTTCATCACTGCAGGGCTACAGAAATCCGCAATTCAGGAAAAAATATTGTGCAAAATGATTTAATGGTATTAAACGAGTTCTCATCAGTTTCTGGGGTGTGCTTTCATATGTAAAACTGCTGTCATGAGACACTTTTTAATTCTAGGATTAATGGAACTTTGTCCTTCTAAGCTTTTTGGCATTTGATGGTTTTCAATGGGATAAATGCTGAGCCTCACCTCAGTGTGGGTTAGGTACATAGAAAGATTGTTGACTGAAAGCTGTCATTCTGGGGAAATACAGATGATATTGATAGCTAAGGTTGTTTGTCAACGACATGGTTTTCACTAAGGTGGTTGTGCTCATCCTGCTTGCAGTCTTCCCATAGGCATCTGGTTGCTCCTTGGGAGAACAGGATGCTTGATAAGATGGACCATTGGTCTGGTCCATCAGAGTGCCTCTTGTATCCCTAAAGCTATGTCTGCACTGAGTTACTTCAGATGGCAGGTATAGGCTCATACAAAAAATAAATAAATACTGTATTTAGAAAAATAGCATGTCAAAGAAGGGCTAAGTATGGACCCTATTCCATGCCATTTATTTGGTATGGAGGTAAATGCACTCCTTTGGTTGCCAGTTGTTAAATATATTGGCATTACTTTCAGCTCTCCTACCCCACTATATAGAGCAATACTCGCATCATCAGTTTGAAGCAGTATACCCTGGGCAGACATTTGCTAAAGACCAAACTACATGTGATAGTGATAGCTATGCTTTATGTTTCACATCTCTGCCCCAGGTGCACATAAAATGTATGCCATATTTTAGCTAAACCCCTATCCCTGCCTTACCCATCCCCATGGTATCAGAAGGATCAGAAAAGGGTAAAATAGATTTTGCAACATCTGCAAAAATATTGTTCCTCTTCTTTTTTAGACATCGCATTTTTGTAATTTTGACGGGGAAAATTGCTAGGCTTTTTAGGTTGCACTAATTTTGAATTGTTTTTTATTTTGTTTTGTTTTATTCATCTGAACCTAGGCTGGCAATCCTGGTGGTCCAGGACCTGGTGGTCGTGGACGAGGTAGAGGTCAGGGCAATTGGAATATGGGACCACCTGGTGGATTGCAAGAATTTAATTTCATTGTCCCGACTGGAAAAACTGGATTAATTATTGGGAAAGGTAATAAACTTGATCTGTTTGGCAGATTGCTTTTCTATCTTCTGTTACATTTAAACTGATATTTTCTGAATGGGGTAGCTGTATTCAGTGTTGAGTGATGTGTGACAACATCTTACTGTCATCCATTAGGCACTGGGACTGAGGTGGTGGAAGTGTCACTTTTCCTTGCGCTAGAGGATGTGTGACTTGTTACTCCTCCTCCTCCTCCTCCTGAATAGAGCCAGTAAAACAATGGAACCAAAAAGTTCCCACCACAAATTCAAATATAGCCTGACGTGAATCTGTTCAAGAGGTCTTGCTCTGTTTTAGGCTGATATTTCTTCAGGGGAGCATAGACTTGTTTAAAATTTCCCTTCTCTGTTTCTTTAGGAACTAGCAACAAATTCAGTGCAATAATTTGTACTTAAAATTTCAGGTGGTGAAACTATCAAGAGCATTAGCCAGCAATCTGGTGCGAGAATAGAACTGCAGAGAAACCCACCACCAAATGCAGATCCAAATATGAAATTGTTTACCATCCGGGGGACACCACAGCAGATTGACTATGCTCGGCAGCTCATAGAAGAAAAGATTGGAGTAAGTATTCTGGAAAACCATATTTAATTGTTATGTAAAGTAAGAGGAAACCAGCTCCTATGATAGTTGTGTGGAAGTTGCCTCATGATGCTAGTAATTGGCAGCTTTGGGGGGAAATACACAAAATATACTTTGCATTCTTGATGCATTTTCTCACATGTCATAGAGCTATTTGAGTAGCAAATATGTCAAGCTGTTTGCCCTAGTACAATTGCTGTTTACCCCATGAACTGTTAGCAGTAAAGGAGCTATTACTTCTAAGTTTGAATGTCCTCTTAGTCCACTGATTACTGCAAGAAGTTACATGAGAACCAAATAATGTGAGTTCTGTAAATGTTAGTGTGACTGCAGAATCTTTTTACAGCAAAGGATTTCTGGAGGGATAGAGAGCTGGAATTCCTTCTCCGAAGAAAATATTTAGAGAAGAGGAGCATTAGCTGGATATTTGAACAAGCTTGTTCTTACAGTTGGTTGATAGCAACTTCATCCATGTCATTTTATCTTTGCTTTCAGGGTCCAGTAAATCCTTTGGGGCCACCTGTGCCACATGGACCTCATGGTGTTGTCCCTGGGCCACATGGGCCACCCGGGCCGCCTCCTGGAGCTCCAATGGGACCTTACAATCCAGCTCCCTATACACCTGGCCCTCCTGGTCCTGCACCTCAGTAAGTAACTTACTCTTACAAATAAACCACAAAACTGAGCAGATCCCTTCTCCACCTTCACTCTCCTCGAACACGGGACTACATCAGTAGAACTCAGGCCAGAACATTTTCTAAGTGCTAGTAAATTAACATTTTTCTTCACCAAGTAACCAAAAATATTATTGTACAACCCTTTGGTTTCAACCCATTTCCAGGATTGCTTTTAATGCATTTGCTACAGTAGTTGCAGCTGCAAATAGCTAATTAGAGCTTTCCCCAGAAATGGGGTGTTCCAGCACTGCGTGGGGAAAGTGCTGTAAATTGGCACCTCCAAGCACCAGTGGCAACCATGTGACTTGTTTAGAAGTCTGAAGTAGCTGCAGCTGCTGTGTTTTGTTGCTGTCCATTTCTATTTAATAATGATTGCACATACGCTTCCTCCTTAGTGGCCCTCCAGCACCATATGCTCCGCAAGGATGGGGTAATGCTTATCCACACTGGCAGCCACCGAATCCTCCAGATCCTGGTAAGGGTAAAGAGTTTTTAAAACTACATGTATTCTCGTGTCCAGCCAAGATTGTGTTCGATTGCATTGAGTTCCATGTTTAAAATGAGAGACAACATGGTACATTATTTTTAAAATTCCTAAATATGTTGACTCTGAAACAGATCTTACTGAATTTATTGACATTCACTCCCAAGTAAGTTTGCATAGGATTGCAATTTGAGTCATGTGACTACAAACTAAATACTGTTGAAAGTTTAAGAAATTGACCTGGGCTACTTTGACTTAAAGCAAAATCCCTGTGCATGCCATAGTGTTAAGAGATAATATATGGTTTGTATACAGCCAATTAGACATGAACTGTGTGACTAAACTATAGTTTATGGAAAATAAAGGAAGCCTACCGAAGATATGTTGAACTTAAAGTAATGTTCAATTTCCTAGGTAAGCCAACAGACCCTAATTCAGCAGCATGGGCAGCTTATTATGCTCACTACTATCAACAGCAAGCACAGCCACCACCTGCAGCTCCGCCTAGTGCACCACCAGCCACTCAGACCAATGGACAAGGTACCCATTAATTAAACTCAGTTTTGTAAGATCATTGTATTTGGAGACTTGGATCCTAAGAACTTGAATTTAAGGAAGTTCACTGAAGGAACGTTTGACTCTTTTAAAAAGCTCTTCAGGGACCTCTCCTGAATAATGTAGGAAAATGTGCAAGAATCCCTTGGAGGGATGATTCACCTAAAATGGTGCAGAGGTCTGCTCAATTTGGACTGATTCTCCCATCCCAAATTGTCCATTAAAAAATCTCCAGTCCGCAGAAGAGGCTTTTCAGGGAGGCATAAGTTGGTGGGAGGGAGGGGTGGCAAAATTTCATTTCATGAACTTCCTTGAGTTCATTAAAATTTTGAACCCAGGGCATTGTTATGACCAGATTGTCACATATAATCTGAGACACACAGTCTTGCCTCACAAATTCCACCTGAAATTCTGAGAATTTGATGGTATAACAAAAAAGATTTGTAGCAAAAATGAATGCTAGATGTTTCTAAGACTGGAATTGAAAATTGTGTTGAGCACTATGTGGCATGCTGGTACATTGAGACTAGAGATTACCAGTTTATGTAAGGGGAATCGGCATAACCTAGGAAGTGCCTGCTGGATCACGTCAAATCCTCTAGTTTTCCAAGTCAGCGGCCATCTCTACCTCAAGTTTTTCCTGTCCTAAATCTTCCAAGATTCAGCTTCCTTGGATGTCACCAAAGTTCTAGTATCTTGTGAGAGGAAGAAAAGCTTTTCACTGTTTACTTTCTCCACAGCATGCATAATTGTATGCACCTTTCTGTCCCTTCTTACTTACCTTTTCTCTAAACTAAAAATCCCCCAAATGTTGCAATCTTGTCTCATTGGGAAGTTGCTTAATCTTCTTGATCATTTTGATTGCCCTTTACTATAATTATTCCAGCTCTACCATGTCATTTTTGAAGTGAAGCAACTAGAACTGTACACCATATTCCAAGTATAATTTTACAATAGATTGTATAAAATTGTAGGGTTGGAAGGGACCGCAAGCATCAACTAGTCCAGCTCCCTGCGATGCAGAAATCTTTTGCCCAACAAACCCATGACACTGAGATTAAGAGCCTTATGCTCTACCAACTGGGCTATCCCAGTATGATCCTTGTGTTGCAATTCTGGCACTTTTATTTTCAGTCCCTTTCCTAAGTATGGAATGGAAAGGAGGGAAAGTACTCATTGGTACACAGAAAGATTGATACGTATATATGTCCTACCTCACCCTATCCAAAGTTTCACTTTTTCTGGCTCTATCCTCTTAATCTTACTTTATCAAAAGTGTCCAGGGCATTGTCAAGGTCTTGGCTGCCACTGGATTGCTGCTATATCAGTCACCTTTCTACCCTTCTCTTACCCTTTTTTCTCTTACCCTTTTTTCTCATTCTTTTTGCTATGATAGTGTTGTGAACATTATGTCAGAGGCTGACATGCTGTCACCTTTTCACCATTGCAGTTCAGGATTCTTGTCCTGATTTAGCAGTAAACTGTAGTTTGTCATAATATCCAGACAGCTGCATTAAGCTTGGCAAATGCAAATCATGTGTTTGCAAGTCCTGGATTGAAATTCTTGGATCTCTGTGGGTAAGTAGCAAGAAGAATAACATGAACCTTAAACTGTTCATGACCTATAGTGACAAATCATTGATGTTGCATTTCTTCCACCTTTCCTTCTATCCAGAGATAGGATAAGGCTAGTGTCACAGCCATACATACTCAGCTCCTGCTTGGAAGTGCCAGAGTGTAAACACCTGTAGTAGAACACATAGAAAAGAAACCAGTGCTCCAGATACCATATACTAATCTGTGCATTTGGGTAGAAATTTAGTCCTGAACAACTTGGTGCATGACAACTGTAGGATGCCCAAATTTTGTCTATATTTCATCACTGGTGTGCTTGCTGATACCATTAATAGATCAAAATACTAGTGCTTTTATTTGGTACTACAGCCAACTATCAAACAACTCTTGCAAAAAAAAAAACCTGCAATGCATACATGTTTTCAGACACATGTGGCCAAAGACTTGGTCAGATTGGAATCTGAGGAAGCCTTGGTAGAGCAAAGGAGTGGCTAGGGAAACCCAGCCACTCTTGTTTGAGGCAACTCTTAACCAGGCTCCATACAAATCAGTGGAAGGGATATTTTGTTGTTGACTTTTTGAAGAAAGGACATTGATGGGTGTGGGGTGCCCACCAACAGTCATCATGTATATGTCCTATGCCTTGAGTCTTTACTGTAAAAAATACCAGCTTCAGAATCATTGCTTTAGACTACTTGGTAAATGTGTGTGTTGTATTTTGCATCAGCTGGATGCATAAAGCTATATGCTTCTACATTTCAGTGTTGGCATCTCGATATGGCAAAGCTTTTCCTATGCAGTTCGTAAACAAGTGACTGACACTCACCCCATAATGTAATTTTTCTCATTGTGCCATGAGATACGTTCCAGTTGACCTTGTGGGTTTTTTGGTCTCTTGTCAGCTGTTGACTTCGCATTATGTGTGTGAATTTAAATGCAGAACTATCTCTGCCAGTATTTTTATGCATGTTCGCACAAAAAACTTTTTCTTTTAACTTTCTTTTCATGTAGGAGATCAGCCAAATCCAGCACCAGCAGGGCAGGTAGATTACACCAAGGCATGGGAAGAGTACTATAAAAAAATGGGTATGTTTTACATTTTTATTGATGTAAAAAGGAGGCTTTTATTATTTACTTCTCTAAAAAGCTTTGCTGTTTCATATGCTTTTTTGTTTAAGTAGCAAGACAATTTACTCAGTTGCTCCAGAAATTAAGAATTGGGAGAGTGTCTTATGAATACCTCTTCAATACGTATCAAGAAAAGTGGGTTCTCAGAGAATTGAAAGGATAGTTATTTTGCATAAAGTGTAGAATAACTTAGATTTTGTAACCAAAACATCTCACCATCTTTTTCCCTACCTTGTGGAATTATCAGTGTTTGATAACAACAGCCATTACATGTAATGACCATCATCATATCAGATGATGTACACTGCCAGTAATGAGCATATCTCTAGCTAGCTAAATGGAAAAGTCTGCCACGCTTAATTGACACCATCTCACAGTTTTGTCATGAGCCAGCATCATGTAGGTGTGTGTCACGACAAGACCCAAGTAGTTCTTTCTCTAATGGAAGGACACACCAGAATTCAGTGTCACTGTGCCTGCAAAGAGAAGAGAGGAAAAGTGAAGCTGTACTATGTGAATTAGGTTGAGGCAGGAAAAACAAAAATGTGGTTGAGACAGACTTGAGTCCTTTTGGAATTTCAAGGGACATTAACCATTCTTATTGAATTATCACATCCTGGGGTTTTTTTTAACCTGAGCATAATTCAGAAATTCACAATAAATCCCATATATTTCAGACCTAAGGTTAGCCAGGTATTCTCAATTAAGGAAATAGGTCTGACAGGATGCTAAATCTCTTAACGTAGACCAGCCCCATTCTGGTATTTGTGCTTGGGTGTGCCCGTAAATTAAAATTATGTTACATTACTCCTGGATTCATTTGATTGTGTGTGGCAGAGCGGGGGGGGGGGAGGGATAGTGATTGTCATGACTATTCTGCCCGTCTCTGGATATTGCCATGTTTTTCATTAAAGGCATGACTGAATCTGAGTTGTGAAGCAGAGATTTTAAAATAGAGTATATGTACGACTGGTTTTTTCAGTCAGATTTCAAGGAATGCCAAATTAGCTCTTGAGGGCATAATAGCCTTATTAGCACATAAAGGTACGGTAGGCACTTTCTTGAGTTTTGAATTCTTCCAAATATTTTTAATCAGCCTGGCATATATGATCTATAGACTAGTTCAACTACAGCAATTCCAAATGATGTTTCTCTTAAGGAACTGCTAAGACCCTAGTACTGCTTTCTTAATATTTATAACTTGATGAGTATAAACTGTACCAGGAGTTCTTGTATGAATTAATTCACAATAACACCCTTGTTTGTGGTTTTCTACTACTTACTCTGCTACAAATTTATTCAAACCTTTTTAGAGCAAAATAGAGGTTTGGATCCAGAGACCCAACTGTATGAGTAGAAAGTGCTTCCCTCAGGTGGAGGGGCATTTTGAAAGAAGTGATGCATCCATTTAACCTGGTTCCAGGTAGACACTCTAGAATGGCTCTTGAGAACAGAGGGTGGTAGAGTCAGTAAAACACTCCTGCGGACAAGCAGAAATGCCTTACATTGATGCAGTGGGATCTTTGGATCAATTCAAAGATTATAGTAGTCATATCCAAGTCTATTATTTTTATGACTGACGTACTTCTAAAAGTAACTTATTAGCATCACTGCAGGAAATATCTATGCCCTCAATTCCTGAATGTTGCACAGCTTCAGATTGAAAGGCTTAAGTCCCAGTGTATAGTATGTGTCCAATAATGTCAGCACCTTGCTGAAGCTAAGTAGTTATGGTGTTTAGATGGGCAACTATCTGGGAACCATGTATACCACCTTAAGTTAAATGTCAGAAAATAATACATTTGCTGCTGTGCACCAAGAACAGTATCCAACCAAATTGTTATGTTAGTATAACAATTTCCATTTTGGCAAAAGTTTTGCTACAACTTGGCACTAGTTTTTTGCGTGCATTTCTTGTTCATGTGTCCCCTCAACTCCCTTTGACTATACAGTGATGTATTTAAAAATTATGTAGAATTAATCCTTTCATGGATCAAGTTAATATCTTGTTTATAGTAAAAAATTAAAGCATGCATCGATAAATTGAAACAAGATGCTATACTTTAAATATCACATTAATGTTAAACATTACTTCAGTATTTCTATCCTGCAATTTTCCTAAGGTGTTCAGTACTTAAAAGATTCCTAAACATTTGAGCCGCCTTGATTATTTAAGGAATAGAATTAACAGTAGGCACTTGGAGGCCACTTTTTGGTCTGATCAATTACAACTCGCAGAAAAGACTTGTAACACATCAGTATAGCAGTACTTTGCCTTCAGCCATGGATGTCCTTATATTTGGACTTGTATAATTCCAAAGTAAGATATGAGCCAGTTACAGAACTTTTAATTTAATATGTATGTTGTTGTTACCTGAAATTGGGGGCTCATGATATTATATATGAAGCTCAGTAGATGACCTCTATCTCATAGATTAACCAACTTCACAGGATTCTTTGTGATGTTAAAAGTGTAACTCCATATATCTGATAGTTCTTTGGAGGAATGGCAGGATGTGGTGCTTCTAAATCCCTTGAGTTCCTTCTCCCACTATTACATGCCAACTCACTTAGAAGGCGTGGGGAAAACATCAAGGACAGGCTTGATTTCTTTTAGTTTTTTATTGTGACTCTTTCCTGTTTCAGAGTTGCTGACACTTGCAACTTTAAGGCTTTTATCTTGCTTCATTCATTAAGTTTAAATCTTGCTTCATTCACTATGGATATATAATATGCTTCGAAAATCTAATTTTGATTATTTAATTAAAACATACACAATTAATCAGTGAACTAATTTAAAGGGACCCATGTGGCCACTAGGAATTGACCAACCTGACTCCTCTATGTACTGCATAGGCAGCAATTGAAAAATCTGATGTCGTTAAATGTGTGTTAAACATGATTTGACAGGAAATGCATTCTTAATTTTTGAAGCAGTGTTGGGAGAAGTAATATTCCAACTTTCTCAGTTTGATACACTTCAGGGCTGGCTCACCTTGTAGGAACACGGCAGTGACTCCTGTGTGCCACTTTGTAGAATATTGTGTATACACACACACCCCCAAAAAATGCAATACAATTCTCACAGAGGGGGCAATAACATGGATCGGGTGGGATAGTTTATGTATGTAACAATATACTTTATATGGAGTGAGGCATCTCATGCTATAGATTTCACACACACACACACTTCTGCCGTAAACTTTTGAGGAGTGGGGCTATGAACCATTCTACAAATGCTGAGCTCAAATGTAGGCATACAGTGCTTAAATCTTTATTTTAAACTCTGGAACAATGTGTAGAAGAAAATATTATACAAATTAGAGATTTAATATTATCTCTCTTTGTTTGCACTAAACGTCAAATAAAACACAAAGAACTCTTCCACTGTATTCTTGTCTGTAATTTTGGTGTACCTGGGAGCTGTGTTTACATTAAAATGTGGGGGGTTTTGCAGGTCAACAAGGGCAGCCACAAGATTATTCAAAGGCTTGGGAGGAATATTACAAGAAGCAAGGTAATGTTTGTTAGAAACGAGATTATTTTGAGCTTCTTTTGTCCCTTTTATGGCACCAGAGTTGTGTAATGTATGTTTGTTCTAGGTCAGGCAGTTCCAGCTCCAGCCGGAGCCCCACCAGCGGGTCAGCCAGATTATAGTGCAGCGTGGGCTGAATACTATAGACAGCAGGCAGCCTATTATGCCCAGACAAGTCCACAAGGAATGCCACAACATCCTCCAGCACCACAGGTATAACAATCTTGACTTATTTGGCTGATATATTAGTGATTTTTTTAACCTTTATTTCATGGGGTGTTTTTTGTTTTTTTGCATGTCTCCCACTTTGATATCTTACCTGGAGTATGCATTATTTTTCCTGGTAAATGATAATCCGTAAATTGATTTATGCTCTGTTAACTGGAGTTCTGTGTCTTTCTTTGCATACATTCGATGTTTTTGATCAAAAAATTTCTCCTCCCAGGGTTTTTGAAGCCATGCAGGAAGCCACCACCATTACATTAACCAATTTTTCTTTCTTAAAGGCTTCACTCCTGAGTTAGCACAATTTAAAAAAGATTTTCTTTAACTTTTTGTGTATCTCTTATGTATTTCTTCGCACAGGGCCAATAATAAGAAGTGGACAATACAGTATTTGCTTCATTATGTGGGGGAAAATACCTTTGTTAAATGTATGGATGCAGACGCCTTCTTGAAGATCATAATTTTGTTTGGTTTAAAAATAGTGTTTTTGAAAATGTACAAAATATCTATCACTACTGATAGGAGGTAATATTTCTGTGTAGAAATGGAAATTGGTTTGTTTTTAGTACATTAGTGTAGATGTACACATTCCAGCAAATGTATTTGCAACTATTATGTGGTCAATGCTTTGTGATATAAATGTACTTTTTCAATGTATACTTGATCACTTTTAAATGCCTGTTTTGTGCTTTACAATAAATAATATGAAACCTCCTGTGTCGGTAAGTTGGATATGTGGGTACTCGGAGAATTCAAGGGTTTCTTAGTAATGCTGTACATGTACACAATTAAGATTTTTTTTTCCTTGAAAGTTTGAGCTTTACATTGGTATTCTCCCTTTGCAGAATAGTTATAGAAGGATCTTTTTCATTACTGTATTTTGCTGTTTGGCATCTTGATATCCTCCTCTTTCTACTTGATTAAAAATTGCATGTACATGAAGATGTTCCTTGACATACTTCTACTGCATTAACAGTTGCATTTTCTTTTTTATCCATGACCACTGTCTCAGACCCATATAGCTGCTATAGCTAACATTTGTTTTTATACATGGTTTAATTCTTTAGTATATTTTTTCAGGCTTGTTATTGAATCGTTCTAAAAGGCAATATGTGCTAAGCAATCGGTTTGCAGCACTTTGCTTAAGAATTCAGTGTAGTAAGGATTATATGCTTTTTAGTTACTAAAACTGCGTTTGTGTTAGAAATATGCTATTTGGAGCCTGGGAGTGCTTAACAGAAAAAACGTCTTGCAGATGAGCTCTGTTTTTAAATGTTGAAGACTAGTCATTAAGTTATATTTTGAAAAATCTCCATAAAACTTTTTTACTTTTACTAATTCATACTGAAAATTGGTATACTGTTAAAATCCACTGTTTGCTTTTTTTGCATCTATTAGATTACATGCAATACAGTCTGTCTTGCCATTGTCTGTTGAAGTGCAGGTTTGATCCAGCCAGTATAGAACTAGCTCTGTAGGGGTGAGGAGGACTGTGCTGTGTATCATCCTTGATTGTTCCTTCAAGGAGCATTGCACTGTAAGTACATCAGAATGACAAAATGATGAACTGCAACAGTATCTTTTTGTCAGTGTTCCACATAATGCAAATGCCATACCTGTGTGAATATTATGTTGGAATAAAATACAGTGCTGATATTTTAGCAAATCATAATTGCTTCTTAATTCAGAAACCTAGGTGTTCATAAATGTATGTGTATGAGCTTTAATGGTAAGTATTCTTGAGCTATTTAGCTTTAGCAAAAGAAATTGTCATTTACCTAAGTAATAATTGTTCATTAGGGTTCAAAAATGAGATATATTCAGATATAAACTTGTGCATTGTTAAAAACAAAAGTTTGAAATGCTTGTCAGGAGGAAGTTGTATTGTCTTGAGTTGTCTGCATTTATTTGGTGATAGAAGTATATGTTAATTTCTAAAACTATTAGCCTTATTTTTGGAAAACTATTTTGTTGTTTTGGAGTATACTCTTAGGATGGCTGCAAGAAAAGAACAAAATGAGATCAGAAATGAAGTAGTTTTACTGCACAAATAATTAAAAATGCATTTTGTTGTACTGTAGAATCAGGAGGGAATTATTTTTATCCCAATTTAGGTTAGGATTTAAATTTTGAAAAGACTACTAGGAAGTTATTAAATATATTTAGTGTAGGCTATAAAGTCTCTAGATCAAATATTTTGCATGATTAGTCTGTAGCTTATTGGAAAATGGTGTAGTTACTAACTAAACAGAGCAACAATTCACCAGATTCTTTATCATTCACCAAATGGAGGCTGTTGATTTTGATTCATTTAAAGTATAAAATCTTTATTAATTGCAAACAGTGCAATTATTTATACTTCACAGTGCCTTCCCAGACCTTCCACCTTAGGTTCTGCTGCAAAAAGCACAGGTAAGCACAACCTAAGGAAGTGTATAAATACATATTTCAGTTTATTAATGTTGTCCCTGTGAGAATTTTTTGTGCTTGTGTATTCAAAAGCAATCTGCCAATATCTTCCCCAAATGTATTCTGCTATTCATGGTTTAATTCCAATGGAAAGTCTGAAACAATTATTTACATTTCTGGGTAAATGTGTATCTTTATTTTTAAAAGATAAGTGGATTGCTGCAATAATTTTTGAGTAAGTCACTTTTACTATTTTTCCCTCAATAACAGAGTTGTTACAAATGAATATAAAATATTTTTTCAAGATACAGGAAATATTGGTCAGAATTTCAACAGCCTTCACAAATGCTTTTATAATGTTCAAAGGATGTTATACCCAATACTACTTATTCAAGCATACTGTGTGTTTCTCATTCCCAAGGCAATAACGGATTTTAAGTTATACACCATAAAACATAACCTAGCTTGCTTATTTGATAAAGAAGGAAAATTTAGACTTGAATTTTGCAGAATAGTTGTAGAAAGCATGTATTACCAGTAAAATGTTAACAGTTCAGCAAATATTTCCTTGTTATAGGAAACTCCTTCCTACTTTGCTATTTCAGCTGAATCGCTGTATATTTTTGCCAGTTTAAATGTTTTGTATATGGCTTATCTAGATAGCTTAACTGGTGCATTTTTTTCAGTTTAGATAGACGATGCTAAGGCAGTACCATCAGTTTTTTGTTTGTCACTTAATAAAATGCTTTGATTTTATCAAAAGTCCTGCTTTTCTCTGCATCAAAGAAAAATATTCAAAAAACCCTGCCTTCATTTTCACACACAGTGCTGAAGATGCTGCAAGCACCAAATCATAGCTCATAAAATCAGGTCCTGAGATAGTTACTTCCAATAAAGAGGATTCCTTTGAGTGTATGGCCATGATGAGCCGATGAGCATGGACCATAGAAGGGCTCCATGTAGAAGGTAAAATTGGCAAAACAATACCGATTTTAAATGTATCCCATACTTAATGGTGTAGGGTATAATTTGCCTGTTTTAATCGCTTCTCGTTCTTTAAAGTGCTATTTGCTTGACCATAAATGTTCCATAATTTGTTATGTGGTAATAATACAAACCATCTATCAATTTACACTTTGCTAAATAGTCAAGCATAGATAATGTTTTGCATTTCACAACTAAATTAATAGTTGTACTTGAATTCCCTCGAGCCACTTCATATTTTGTTGTAGTTCAACATGTCAGATTTCATTATTATATGAGAACTAGATACGTGCTGAAGAGCTTCATCTCAGTTGGATTTTGTTTCTCCATTTTAAAACAGCTTGTTTTCGCTGCTCAGTTTTTAATAAACATAGCTTAAATTGAAATTTCAAGGGAAGGGATGTAATAGAAACTAGAATGAAATTGTTGGCATAGGGTACTGTGCATCTGCTTTGATAATCTTTATACTAAGCATTTTTTTATTTTCATTATCAATTTGCTGGTGGACCTACAGGCATCTTCTTGCACCAAGTGTAGTTGTGGTATTCAGTTTTGTCTGATTTCTGTCAGAAACCTTGCATTGAATCAAAAGGTTCCATTCCATTCATTGAGTTAGAACTTTTATATCCAACTTACATAGTTGCCTCGTTTTCCTTGAGCGGTTCTTGTGCTATGGCAGGGGAAAAATAAGGGCAAATTTCCCAGTCACAGAATGTTAGGCAGTGAGAGTAATGAATGTTTGAAAAGCTGATCTTAATTTCAACTATTAACAATGTTTACAGATCACCCTTCAGTATGTGTGCTGTATAGGATATGCTTTGCTAGTTTTAAAAAGTGATCTTTAGATTCGTGTAAATTGCAGTTATTTTAGTAACTAGGTAGGCTATATCATTCACCTCTCTGAAAATATTACATCAGCTGCTGAGAAATCTTTCTTTTCATAATCTAGGCAGTAGAAAGAACTTTTTGGTTTTCGTTGTGTGTACTAGCAGTTCATAAGGAAAAACATTTGGTCCTACAGAATGCAAACAGTAGCTCCTCCTTTCCTACTGGTAGTACCCTATGAAAGTCCTGTGTTTATGCAACCTTTATCTTATATGAATGCAAGATGCATTTTCGTCCTGAGATAGTGTTCTCTACAGAAACTACCCGTGTTAAAAAAAGAAGATTGTCTTTTAAAGGCTACTGTGATGGGAAGTATCTTAGGGACATGCAGCTTGGACGTGAGGTAAATCAAATGCTTTACAGTATGTTGTGTTGAGCTTGCAATATTGACACTGTATGTACTCATGAATACACATTAATTGTAATGTTTTTGTATAAGTTCTCAATAAATGTAAACTAATGGGTAATTTGTCTCCTGTGGGTTTTTTGTGGGGTAGGGGGCAGGTACTTAACACTTCATCTTCCACCTGAAAGCTTTATCATTTCTTCCAGTGTTTGCAGCTATGCAAATATTAAATAAAGAACATACTCAATTTTAGGAACTGAACATATTTATTAACCTTCCAGTTCGGGTACAGAATAAGTCATTTGGTACATCGTAAGGAAGAGACCCAGTTATCTCCTGCATAAAATGTAAATCAGTTTTCCTGTTCAATAAATGTAAGCCAAAATCCCATGGAAGATTATGCAAATTTCTTCCGTATCTCTCCATTCCAGCACACATTTTAGTTGGTTGCTTCTCATGTAGCAAAAAGCATGGCTGTAATATCTTGATATACATACATATTTCTGTATTGTGTCTGGTAAATACTGAGTGAGATGATTCAGTAAATTGTACAATACGAGATGTAAGTTGAAACATTCACTATGATTCTAACACTTCCAACCTGAAAGATGCAAATTTGGTTCAATATTCCAAGCAAGATGCTGGACAATGCCTACCATCTAATACAAAACAAATGCAAATGTTTTATTTCAAAGAACATGACATACAAATGTGTGTACACATTTAGTTACATAATTCTGCTTTCAAGCCATTATAATCTTGGTTTAATTTTATTAAAGCATATTAAAGGAAAAGTTGCATTAAACAAAGGCATAACTTAAATAAACCACTACATTATTTTTGGCTACTTAATAGTTTAACCAAAAAATATACTTTTTGCTCTCAAAGCTTCCAGGACCAAAGAAATAAATATCATTTTTATGTAGTGCGAATTAAGTGGTCTTTGGATTTAATACTGTTTTTGTATATGGTTTTGGCTGAATTTTCTATATGAAAACTAACATTAAGTAGTCTGCTACTTAGGGTAACCTTACATGAAGTAGCCGATCACATTCAAGACAATCGTGCATTTTGATGAGATCATATGACAAGCTGTTTCATATGAACAGTTTGGCTTTCCTGATAAGAATCTCCTTGTCACAGAAGCAATTTCAGTGGCATTAACAAGCAGCCACAATGCTGTTTACAAGTGGAAATTTGGAAATTGAGCCCTTGTATGTCAAATGAACAAAACTTCTGTTGCCAAACTTCAGTCTGAAACCATGAGATAAATCTGGCAATTGGGTATCTTATTTGAGGAATGATAGACAACTTCTTGTTGGCCCCACCACAGGAGAGAGAAAGAAAGATGGATGCAGTAAATTTAGGGAAGGAAGGCTCCAGAAAAAGTAGGATATTAATAGTCATCAGCTAGAGAAGAGAAAAGAAAAGAAAAAGTTAAGAAAAGATCAACAAACATGAGCAAGAACTGAAGATCTGAGAACTTTTTAAAAACACTAACTCTTACTCTCAATCGTGAGAATACAGGTGCTAGCTGCTGTTCCTCTGCTGTTCACTGCTTTACACATATATTCTCCTTCATCTTCTGGGAAGGTTTCTGGTAAGTAAAGGCAGTAGGTTTCTCCTCTCTCAATATATTGATAGTCCTCGCAGTCCTGCAACATTTCACCTTCAAACCACCAAGTAACCTCTGGCTTGGGTTCCCCAGTTATTTTAACAGTAAACCTTACTGGTTCGCTATCCACAACAGACACATTTTTAAGAGGCTTCTTGAACCATGGAGCACCAGATCGTGCTTGCTGTTCTTCATCCTCATAGACTGAGCCGTTAACAATGCTGCCATCCTCTTCCTCCTCCTCTTCCTTTTTCTGCATTTTGAAATATAAATTGCAACAACAAATGCTAAAACACATTATACTGTACATCACATTGAACAGTACCAGTATGGTCATAGCTTGCATAGCTCAGTTGGTTTAGTGTGGCGCTGATAACACCAAGATTGCAGGTTTGATCCCTGTATGGGATGCTGTGTATTCTTACATTGCAGAGGTTTGGACAATATCCTCTGGGTCCCTCCTATTTTTTTACAATAGGTACAGCTATTCTCAACATCTATCACAACAGTCTCACTAACCACACTAGTGTGACAACTAAAACAATGCAAGGATGGAGTTCTGCAAAGAGAAGCAAGCCTAAGTTTCAAAAACAAGTCAGTGGGATAACCAGGCTATTTTAGCCTTTAATGTTTTGTGTTTTCTAGGCCTTGTAGAACAATGCAATAGTAATCCCTGCCCGCTTGCCAAAAAAACAAGCATGGGTTCCACTGATGTACCCAGAGCTTCTGCTAGATAATAGATCATCTCTTACTCTAACAAACCTGCATGTAGATAGGCTTTCAATTTTTAAGAGCTCAACTTTTTAGGGATGTGCATTGACTCCAAGATTAAACTTGTGGATGTAACAACAGGATGCAGCCTTATCGAAGCACTTTCCAATTGACGTATTGAGAAGCAAATTTTTATCTCTTACAAACAAAACCCCTGCTTTCCTTCTATTCACTGTAAAGGACAATACCCTAAATACGCTTTCCGTTTTCAGAGCGATAGATAAAATTTGCAGGCATAGGAGCCCCTCCAGAATTGATGAACCCTGCCAAATTGTAAGCAGTTGCACCTAAGGCTATTTATGCAGAGCACCTTAAAGTATATTATTGCCCGTGAGACGTGGACGCATTTGCAGGTATGGTCTCCCATTTTGAGGGGATGAGGCCTCCCCAATGTCGGAGTTATGGCTGCAGGGGTTCTGCAAGGGAAGAGTTTATTACTTTGGGGTGGCTAACATGAATTTTAAGGCGGTGGGAAAAGGAGAATGAGCCCCAAAGAAGGACTGGGGTAGGGGAAATGTCACACAGCAAAGATAACGAAAGAGAAAGGATGCTGTTTCTCCAAGGGAATTCGCTGTTGCACCGGGGGGGGGGGAGCCCCACTTTCCCACCCCTTCAAGGTTAGGGCATTTCCTTGGTTTTGTTTTACGTTCCCTTCCCTGCCCCCACTAAACCCAGTCACTTTTGTGGGTTCCTGACTCCACAGAGCAAATCCCTGATCTCACTTGACTTGACACTTTGCTAATAGCTTGGGCATGCAAAAATCACCTGCATCACCTTTTGCAATGCAGCATCAATTTCCTTCTGTTCGAATTGCATGCGTTGCATTTTTTGTTCTTCAATTCTTCTCTGTTCCTCCTCTTCTCTTGCCTTTGCCATTTGTTCAAATCGAGCCTTCATGTCTATCTTGTGTGTAAATGGAGCTTCAGATTTTGTGGCTGGCTTTACATCTACTTCATCTTCCTGGAATAATAATTAAAAACATTGTGAGGTGGCACCAAGTTTTTGGAAAGCGTAGGGGAGCGAGAGAGCTGTTATTACTGGATATGGAAAGCAGGCAGAAAACTCGCTACTAAATAAATTGAATATATATAGTCTGTTACCACAAGATGTCAAGGCAAAACAAAACAAGTTTCTACTGACATAAAGCATATCCTTTAGTATCACCATAATTTAATGCTTCAGGGAAAAGAAATTACAGTGCCCTGTCACAATTAAAAAATTCTAAGCTTTATAATCCTGAAAGGGTGGTGGTTGCTACATGATTTGCAGGAAACTTAGATCATAAATACTACTGCCTATAAGCCTACTTGATCTTTCCATTTTGTGGAGATAATGCGCATGAAATCTGAAAAGGAATTTTCATCTACCTCGCTAGAGGTAAAATAGGAGCAAAGATGCAGGGCATCAAAACAAGATGCAGGGCAAAAAAAGTAAAATTTCATTGTCACTATACAGTAGCAATCAGATATACGGCATTAACGGTGTGACATATGGTAGCATTCAGACTAGATGTGACATGCTGAAGATAAGCATCATATTTAATAGGTTCCTGGAGTTAGATATTCCTTTTTGCCCAAATCCATTTCAAAAGGCAGGGAAAGAAAACATTAGACAGAATGTGGTTGTTCTGACCACAGAGGATTCTTTTTGTACTCTTAAATTTAGTAGATCTCTGGAACAACTTTGTTCGGTCTGCTGCAGGCATAGACATCCGCCAGATGTTTTAGGACAACAACTCCCAAGCTAACAGGACCAGTGGTCAGGGATGATGGGAGTTGTAGTCCCAAAACATCTGGAGGGACAAGTTTGCCTATGCCTGGTCTGCTGGCATAGCAGAGCCATGCCTGAAGGTGATCAGCATAGTTTCTGTTTAGCCACACAGACACTGTATATACATACCGTATAAGACTACATTTTAACCCAGGAAAATCAGTAAAATTTAAAAGCAAATGCTTATCTGGATAGGCTTGTTTGAAGTAAAAGTGTTTTTGCAAGCGTCCAAATGGGGGATTCACATCCACTTCTTGGGCTACTAGCTGATACCTATAACTAGTTGTGTAAAATTACAGCTTGATTACAGTAAATCTGTAGTATACAGTGGTACCTTGACTTACGAAGGCGGTCCGTTTTGCGCATGCGCAAAGTGCGATTTTGTGCTTTGCGCAGAACGCGTGCATGGCGAAAATACTTCCGGGTTTGCGGACTTTGTAAGTCGAAACCTTCGGAAGTCGAGGCATTCGTAAGTCAAGGTACTACTGTATTGTCCTGTGCACACTATGCAATTTTTTTTTTTTTTTAAAAGCACTTTCACATTTTTTTCAAAATGGTTAAAGAAAAACAAAAACAAGACCTGTTCATCCAAGCCAGTGGTGCTCAGATGTTATCATGAGGCAGATTCAGAATACTGCTCCTTTGGTAGATAAGAGTACATGTCTGTATTATGGTTGCAAGTTTTCCGTGGTTGGATCACACAATGCAGCAACATCTAAATTTGGTAACTGTATGTGACCTTTCCTACCTGCAGTTGCTAGATTGAAACATTCCCACCATCCCATAGGATCCAGTTATGCAAAAGTAGTAACCGTGTGGAGACAGGTTTACACAAACAGTGCTTCAGAGCTATCAGCAAGGCTTCAAGTCTTGTAGCCACACAAGCTCTCGCAGAAGCTAGCGCAAGGGAGCCACTGAATTTAAAATGGGACCTACCTCTTGAAATTTCTCTGCTTCCCTTTCTTTTATTTCCTGATCCATAGCTCTTCTCCTTGCTCTCTCTTCTTCAATTTTTTTCTGTATTTCTTCTTCGGACAGCTGCCCAATTTTCTCAAACTTTTTCTTCAAGTTCTTTGCTTGAATAGAACCACTTCTTTTTAATCGTATTAGCTCCTCATATTCCCTGCTTAGCTCAAAGGTTTCACACTCCTCCTCTTCCTATTTAAAGGAAAATATGCCACAAAGTTATCAAATGCAAAAAACACCTAAATATGTGCAGTGCTTAAATAACACAGCATTAATTATGTAATTTACATTGCTTTGAGCAGTGGCATTGAATTGCCTGGGTCCGCAACCCCCTGCCTGCTGTTTATTTTGAAGTCCAGTTAGCTACTAACTCTAATTTTTCACAACAAGCTTTTAAACTGCATGCTTTTCTCACCCCGCATATTAATTCAAGAAGCAGAAAATTCTGCATGCACTTATCACAACCATTCATGTTAAGAATTGACAGACCTCTCCCATTTCTTGTCTGAGCTGCTCAAATTCCTGCTTTTCCATTTCCAGTTTTTGTCGGCGCTCCTCTTCTGTACGCCTCTTTTCTTCTTCCATTTTCTGTCTCAGTAGCTCCTCAAAGTTAATTTCCAGTTTTCCAGGTGTGAGAGATTCTTGGGATACAGTTTTAGACATTGACGAAAGCTCATCATCTGGACTCTGTTCAAAATATAGTTTTATCATTGCACTGATGAAAGATTACATTTGTGTTGAGCATCCCATTATATTATATTATAATTTAGATCCACAAAGTGACTTGGATCTAGAGAAACCCTGGAAGAGGTTCACTTTATTTGGCTCCTCAACATCCCCCAGCAAACCTCTGGCACTCACAAAAAGAGCTTCTATATGATTTTTCAGTATGCCTTCTCCTTAACCCCCATGGGCGTAGCCGAGCGGGGGGGGGGAGTTGCTCTCCCATATCAAGTAAAACAATAGAAATACTTAAGTAACTGACCAATCACGTTGGTTCTGCACTAACAAAAATCCTGCCCCACCCACCCCCAACAAAAACCCTGGCTACACCCATGTTATCCCCCCATCTCAATTCAGCAAAAGTCTGGAAAAGCTTTTCAGGGGTGACGGCAGCGCCTGATTGGAAGAAAGAACTAAGAAAATCAGCTTCGACTAGGCCTCCTTTGCAGGCTTTTCTCTTGCTCCAAACCTATAAAATTTATATGTACAGGTGTTTTTTGGTCTAGAGTGCAGCTATGCTTAATGATAGTTGTGATATGTTCGCTTATTTGTAACTCTGCATTAAGGGTTTGATATAAAAGATTGCTTCTTGGATAAAATCTCCATTGAAATTAAGGGGATCAACTTCCTCATAATGAACTCTGATTATAAAACACACACACACACACACACACCTTCAGTCGACAGGGCAGTTATGTATATGGAAGTTACAGCTTGTCCGGGGAAAGGTAAGATGTTAATGTACCAAAGCACATTAATGTATTAAAGGATTGTGAAAAGTGAAATACTAAATAAATCCAACCCTACAAACACTGCCAGCAGAATGCTGACACAGGATCTGGACACTAATCAGTTATTTCAAATAGGAAATTGAAACCAAATGCTCCGTGATGTTCCCACATTTAAAACAAAACACCACATGCTCCATTTCCTCACCAGATGGAATCTTTACCCTCTGCACAATGGTCGCAATCCCTACTTACTTATTAGTAGCTCCAAGAAGTGCTATTCTTCTGAGCTAAATTAGAGGATGGCATTTTTTATCCTAACTTCTTAAACTGCTAGCCTTTTCCTTTGCCAAGCTCATATGAAACAGAGTAACATGGTTATGGGACAGGGACCAGTTGCATATTTAATGGAAACAAGTTCTTGAAGGACATGCTTTGTATTTATGTGTGCTAATTTCAGTAAATTGAAACAGAACGGTGTGTTTCTGATCTTCTGCAGATTATAATCCCATGAGCATAATTTGCACCCTTGGGTGCCTCTCTGCAAATATTGTGGGGGAGCTCTTGCAACAGAAAGGAGACATGGGCACTACAAGGGAAATTTGGTGGGAAACGCCTGTCATGTGGAGACTGAAGAGCAAGTTTGTTGAAGCTTATGGACTAGTTGGTTTTCCTGCTACAGTTTGCCTTGAGCGATCTATGTGACCCACTAAGCTGTTGGATTCCTCCTCTTGTGTGTACAGAGAGAGAGAGAGATGCCACCAAAGTGACTAAAATGTGCTGGTCATCATGCAAGTTGTTGAGGCTCATTTTACATTAACACGAAATGGGGCATATAGTGTCATCAGCCCAGTCCTATGTGATGCTCTTCCAAGAGAGATTTAGTGGGCACCTCCCCTTGACCTTAAAGTGTTTGCTAAAAACGTTTCTATGTTGCTAGGCTTATCCAAGCAATTGGGAATACTTTGGGGATAGTTTGTTGATGCTCTTTAAATTTGTTGATGGTTTAAAATTATTACATAGTTTTGATTGTATAGATATAATTGGCAAACTGCTCTGTATATTTTTGTAAAATAGTGGTATACAAGTATTTTTTATCAATAAATAAATGACTTACCATGCTTTTTCTTGCTTCAGCGAATGCCTTTTTCTCTTCTTCTATGCGCCTTCTGGCTTCCTCTTCTGTTCTCTTTTTTTCTTCTTCTTGCCTCTGCCTTTCTATTTCTTCAAAGGTAAGTATCAGTTTCCCAGGACGGAACTCCTTGACAGAATTTTCATTTTCCTGATCATCATAATCTTCATTTAGCTTTCAGGAAAGAGGGAAAAAACCATTTACTGGTAAATAATAATAATAATGAAAGGTGCAGCAAATTTGAGAGCTATTGAACTTTTAAAAGTAACCAAGAAAAAGGTTTAGAATTAAAATAATGTATATACCGGTAGATTCCCACCCCCTTCCCACTAAAATATACCAAAGGTCATGCATGGAAGCTAAAATAGATATAATTAAATAGTACAGTAATTCAAGTAATATTCAAGCAAATGCAAGTGGAAGTCCCGTGCACAGCACAAGGATTCATGGAGGACATGATGTGAGAGAGAACACTGAGGCAGGGTTGCATGTGTCCCCGTGCTTTGACTATTCATATGGTCAGGCATACATGTCTCCAAGTCCATCCATCCTCCACTAAGACCATATTTTGTTCCATATGCTTACCATTTTCTGCCTTGCCTCCTCAAAGGCACGCTTTTCCTCTTCCAGACGTTGCCTCGCCTCTTCCTCTGCTTGCCTTTTCTGATTTTCTTGTCTCTGTCTTTCCAATTCTTCAAATGTTAGTTTCACTTTGCCAGGGCTGGGTGATTCTTTTCTTTCGCTGTCAAGCATTTCATCTTCATCCTACATACAAAGTTTGTTATTCCGACTTAAATCCTCATGATATTCAATGCATGCAGACTTAAAATCCCAGGTTTCCCTGCACTCCTGAATCCATTTAGTTGGAAGCAAGTTTTGCTGTAATAACTGGGGCCTTTTTCCAATGAAGCATGCTTAGGGTCAAATGCAAGGGGTTCCCCATGCAATCTTGCTTACCACATCTGGTGAGAAATATTTGACTTCCCTGAGAGCTTGCTTTTCCTGCTCATATCTCAATCGCTTTTCTTCTTCAAGCTTTCGCCTTTCTTGTTCTTCTCTCTCTCTCTCTAGGTCCTCAAAACTTATTTTCATCTTCCCAGGTGTTTTGCTAGGTTTTACGGGAACTACTGTCACTAGCAATGAATCATCACCTTCCTGTTGTTAAAAAACAAATGTCGCTGTGAACATTTGGACTGTGCGACTACTACTGCCTTGAAGAATTACGCTTCCACCAAAATGTTAAATTTCTTGGAGGGTGTCTGTACAAAATCTGTGGCCACAGCTGACTGTCTTTAGGGTAGCAAAATGGCATTAGGAGGAGATGCTGCTCCAGCTCTGGGGACAGCTGCTGTCAATCATTTGTGAATACTTGAATCATGCCATCAGCACAGCACTTCTGAACATTCAGCAGAATAATATATATCTATGAAGCTGTTTGTAGTCCTTACAACAACCCTGTAAGGTAGGTGAGTATTATTCCTATATTGCTGATGGAGAAGCTAAGACTGACTTGCCTAAACCACCTAGTAAGTCCGTGACAATTGAGAGATTCAAACATATTGTGACTCCATTTACTGTATCTTTTTCTCAAAACTTCAGGTCATTCAGGTAAAAACCCAGTCCGGATAGAAGCTGAGCACCTAATTTGACATTGATATGCTGCTTACCAGGTACTTAAGTTGATAAGAGTTATTTCAAGACAACAACATCTATTTAATTGAGCTTTACTTCTACTTTTCAAGCATTAAAAGATGGGTGGGGGGTACAGAAGATTAGCTCCAAATGTAGTAAATACCCTTTCCTAATCTGATCTAGGTAAATGTTGTGAAGTGTGAAAGGATGCTCTTGAATAAATAGAGCAGATATGGTTATTAAATGCCTGGGGCATATGCTCAAATAAAACTATAGAAGGTCCATGTTTATCTGGACCATCTCTAGTGGGCAGGGCACTCCTATTTGTGCCACTTCGGTGAGTATGATATAAATGAATATGTGGGAAGTACTACTAATACAGGCACAGATCTACTACACTTCAGTATTACAATTCCTATTACAACACTTGCTAGGAAAAGAAGATCACACACACACACACATACACACAGCCCTGGGATGGTACCCTCTTCTGTCCTCAAACCTACTTTCCATGCAAAAATAAAAAATACAGAAAAACACCATGGTGTTAATAACTGGTGGTACCACACAAAGGGCATGATAAAATTGTGGGACCATGCAGCAGTGTAGTAATTCTTGTGTCAGATTCTATGCTCCTCATCCACTATGCAGAAGAATTCACTTTCATGCAGTAGCAGCTATTTTGATGACTGTCAGCAGATGGGAGTTACACTCCATGGAATCATGGTAGGATATCTGAAAACGTTTTGTTAGCCTAATTTCTGGTAAATACATTAGAACAGGAGTACCCAAACTGTGATTCATGGACTATCAATGGCCCATGAGCTTTCGTTGAGGTGGTCCAAGGCACGTTGATATTAAATACTCATGTTGATTTTCATTGCTTCTTTTGTGTGTTTTTTTTGTATTTTATTGGATTACCATTTGCAATCTATAAAATTCAGATTGCAGCGTTAAAATACAACACAACAGATAGTAATGAAAATACAATGAAAAATCACACAGCATCTACCACAGCTGTTAAAATTGCTACAACAGGCAGGAAAACCATTAAGTGGCCTGCCAAGTCCATCAGCAATTTTCAAGTGGTCCAAGGGGTGGGGAGAGTTCAGCAATGTCATTTTTATTCACTTGATTGTTATGTTTTCTCCCATTATAGAATTTAAGACTAGGATTCTCAAGCAACCCCACACTCAAGTACTGACCAGATGCAAATCAGCTTAGCTTCAAGCAAGGGTCCTTTCCCATCTGGGACTACCTAAATCTTAGTCATTTAAAATGTAGCCAGTTTCTTGAGGGATCTTAAATTTTAAAAGATACTGCCAAGGCAAATAACATAAAAATTTCAAAGGACTTCATAAAGACAATCTTAGAAAGTGAACAGCTCTGAAAGCCTAAGCTGGCTTTAATTAAGACACTCTTGTGTCTAGTTAATCATTTGGCTATTAACTTGTTCCACAACTTTTTGGGGGGTGGGGGAATGTTGTCTCAGAGCATAATGTGTAGATGCATTCCTAATTCCTGTTAATTACTGTATGTACACTGTTTCCCTGAAAATAATACATACCCATAAAATAAGCCGTAGCAGGATTTCTAAGCATTTGTGCAATATAAGCCATACCCCAAAAATAAGACATAGTGATAGGCGCAGTTCTGGAGGGTGCCAAGGAAGAGGCGAGGCTGGACGCGTAATAAAAATAAGACATCCCCTGAAAATAAGCCATAGTGTGTCTTCTTGAGGAAAAATAAATATAAGACAGTGTCTTATTTTCAAGGAAACACGGTAGATGTATTGCAACTGCCATAGTGGAATCAAGATAGTGCTGTCTGCAGGTAGCCCACAGGCCACATACAATGTGTCTATAACGGCATTACATAAATTGAAGCAGTAAATACGGTAGCAGTCTTAGGGTTTATGAGACCACAACATTTACCTTGGGGCTACTGACCTCATTTCAGAATGCACTTCACATTACTGTAAGAATAGGGCTAAGCAACATGGTGCCTTCCAATTGTATTACACTACCATTCCCTTCAGCCCCGGCGAGAAGCAGATTAAGTAAACAGATTAAGAAACAGCATTGTAAAATAATTTGCAGGCATCCATGTCATCAGCAGGTACCGGCAAATGGCAAAGAGCCAAGAAAAGTCACAGTGTAAAGAAGGAAAAGTCATTGTCATTCTGGTCACATTTACCTCATGGCGAGTGCCGAAAGCACTGATCAGTCTGATAGTCTACTCTGCTACCAAAGTGTGCTTTCGTGTCTTTCCCAAGTGCTTTTGTTTAACCCAGCCATTACTAGATATGTAATAAACAGTGAGTCACAAATAGGTGAATGTTTCATGGTAAAGAAGTATGATTACCTCCGGTGCCGATTCGCTTCCCGAATTGTTTAACTGCTCATCAATCTATTAAATAAGAATTTCACACAATAATGTTACTTTGGCTCTTTGGTTCCCCCTTGCAAAAAAAACATTTTTTTTAAAAAAAAAATATGAAAATATTGTGCCGAATGACAAGTCGAAATGTGGCGTTAAAAGGTGCGCTTCCAGTGTGTACATCTAATCTAAGCAGCCGCTGGTCAGACATTGCTCTCCAGATGTATTTACCTCAACTGCGCAAGAGGTTCAGACTTTAGCATGCCCCCCTCCAACGTACACCATGTGCAACATCTAGAAAGCTCCCACGCTGAACACAACCCACTAACTTTGTACCATGGCCTGTGATGTGTTGGACAGAGCCCCCGTTTTGTCCTCTCGTGCAAGCAGCAAAACCAGCAGGCCCCAGGAGACCTGCAGTAGATGGCTGGTGAAGGGTTGGTAACAGGTGAACTGAGCTGAAGCATGCCCACTGGAAAAGCACAGTCTCCTTGTCCCTGTGATCTGGAAAGCCTTAAAAATTCTTGCTACTCCAGAACAGTGCCCTTAATTTGTATCTTACTCCACAGCCTAACGTGCTTACTGGGTTGAGATTTCCTCCTGGAGAATAATGTCTGCCCAAGGCCTTAATCTACGTGCCGATTCCTTCACACAACCCTATTTTGTGCTCATTTGTGGATACGTAGGTCCTTCAACTATGAGCCACATGTAACATTTTGCACATATAAATACTCAAATGTGATCAGAGTGGACCAAGCTCTTGTTTCCTCGATAATGTCCGGGACTGAGTTTGGGTTAGGACTGGGGGGGGGAGGCAGGATATAAATATAAATATAATTACAACAATAACAATTTAAGGTAGCTTTCCTAAATTTCACACACTGTATTCATTTGAGGGTGCCTATAACATCTAGTGTGAATATCTAATGTGTAAAACCATCCTTTACAGTGGTACCTCGGTTTAAGTACACAATTGGTTCTGGAAGTCTGTGCTTAACCTGAAGCGTACTTAACCTGAAGCGAACTTTTCCATTGAAAGTAATGGAAAGTGGATTAATCCATTCCAGACGATCCGCGGAGTACTTAAACTGAAGTGTACTTAACCTGAAGCGAACTTTCCCATTGAAAGTAATGGAAAGTGGATTAATCCGTTCCAGACGGGTCCACAGAGTACTTAAACGGAAAGTACTCAAACCGAGGCGTACTTAAACCGAGGTATGACTGTAGTTCCCACAATACACAGGCATTCTCTGCTTCAATTAAATATTTGGCAACCACTACTTGCCACAGTCTGTAAGGTTAACTGTTCAGTTAGACCTTTATTACTCATGCTTCACCTTTCATTATGATACTGAGAATACTGGAATTTCTGGCAGGCTGAGGGTGGCTTAGTTACTGTCTACAGCAACAATGAATGTTTGTTGCATTGTAAAACAAGAGAAAGAATTCTAAAAGGGCACCTTTCCAGTGATCAAAAGTTTTGGGTAAATTGAAATGCTACAATGCCTGTGTGGAGGTCACCCAAAAGCCCATGTCAACATACAACACAACACACAGCATGCAGGGGCAAAACTAGGCTTTATTTTACCCGGGTCGAAGACCGAGTTTGGCACTCCTCATGTGCATTTGCACATTTGCACACACACACACACACACACACACACACACACACACAGGCAGGTACCCTCAATGGCACCCCAATGGAGGCTTCACCTGGGACAAAAAACCTGGCTAGCCACCCCCCTGCAGCTATGGCTCTGCAGCATGTAAAGCTAACATCTTGCCTCTCCTGTCATATGTCGTATCTGTACTTCTGGAACTTCCAGCTCCACAGAAGTATAAAGGTGAAGCATGCAACCAGCAGGGAACACTGCATGGGGTTTCTGGTGGCTTCTGACCATAATGTTGAATGCAGCTCTTAGGAGTTAAGCTGGAAAGGAATGCTTTAAAGAAAGCATGGCTGCACAAATTATCCTGTTTGCAAAAAGCTTTCAGTAGCACAGCAGACAAGTTAACCCAAGCGGTTGTTTGGGCCCTTAGGGCAAAAAATCGCCAACCTTCCTCAATGCTGTAAAGGGTGGCTTTGAGGAACACGCACTTCTAATGGTATTTATTTTATAGTTGTGAGCAATGGCTTGTAGTACAAGGTCTGGACAACAGCCGTGTCCCATAATTAGTGTTAGATCACAAGCATCTTAATTGCTTCTGTACATTTCATCCCCTGAAACAAACAAATCATTTTTCATACAAAATACTGGCCTCATAACTGCTTTTGAACTGATAGATTATCAATTTCAAAATACAAAAACACTTTAATAAGTACCAGTAATACAGATCCTTTACAGATACTCCAAGTGCAATTCACCTTATAACATACCATACCGTTCTCCCTCCGTAGCAAATAGAAGAGCATTTTCTTATTCAAACCAGTAAAAAACTGCCTTGCATAACCTTTTCTCTATTTCTCTTATTGTTCAAATACCAGAAAACATATATTTCAGCATCTTGTGACATGTTGCATCTTATAAGCCTGAAAGGTATATGAGCATTACTGGCAAATTGGCTTGATTAGTGTGGTTGTACCGGCACAGCACAGGGCATTTTTCTACTGATAGCAACCAGTCATTCATACATATACACACATTCGGAAATTAATGCATGTGACACCTGATCCTAGCACCCAATTCTCATAAAGAAAATGGCGCTTTAATACTGAATGCCAAGAATGCAGGCAACACACCAAATGTGACACTCCCCAAGGAAGAATGTGGCTATGTTGCATTCACAAATGGCTACAGAATTGATATTCAGTGTCAGTACAGTAGGTAAGAGACTTTATAACTTGCCCTGGTTTTACCCACTTTCTGCAGAGAGGACCAAGTACAGTCAAGCCAGGGTCAGTTAGTCTCTTAACATTCAAATGCAACCCTTCCATTTTGTAAATAAACATTTGCTGCTGAGGTCAAATTGTACTTTCAGCAATTTAAAACATCAGAACATTGTATCTCCTTCATTTCTGAATATGACACTCTGTGACCATGTAGGCAAACAAACAAAATGTTTCAAATACCCAACATAATTGAATGGAAGAATACATAGTTATAGTAAACAAAATACTGATGTGGTAGGTAAAGAGGCTTTTAAAAGCTCCATATACTACCTGTTGCTTCAAATGCACTGTTTGTCTTGGGAGTACAGTAAGAAGTGGAAGACTACTGTTTATAATTTACATGGCTAGGGATTTTTTTAATTTTAACATTTGAATGGGATATTGTAAATTACTATAAGCCTACCTCTTGTGCTTTCTTTGCTAGTTCTCTCTGAATTTTCCTTTTCTCTATCATGTCTTGTTCAATCCTCCGCTTCCTTTCCTCTTCCATTCTTTTCCTTTCTTCCTCCTGCCTCTGCTTTTCCATTTCTGCAAACTTCCCTTTGACAGTCCCTATGGAAAATGAAAGGGAAAAATGAATGCCTCAGTTTATCACCTGACTATCCTTTATTCGTAAAACACTAGTTTTCATTAGTATAAATATATTTGTTTTGAAATGCGAAGGAGGAGGTAGCAAGTTGAACAGAAGCATAGTCTAGAGCTTGGATAGGGACCTTGCAGCTTGTGGGAGACATGCTACTGCTCTTGCACTAATTTTCAAGTGGTCCAGAAATGAGATGGCACACAGAAAACGTATTATACAGCCACATGGTGCTGTGTGGCTCCTGAATGACTTCCACCATTGGTCAATTGCCCTTCATAGGAAAAAGAGCATAGTGTGCCTTGCTTTTGTATATTTACAGAGCAATACACTTCCTAAGGAAGGAGGTGAGCTGTTACCAAAGGATAGGTGACGGAGGTCCAATCTCTTGCAAAATAGACTTTAACTCTTAATTCTTACCTGTAAGTTTTGGAACATAAGCTTTCTCAACTTTAGACTTTTCTTCCTCGTCATCAGAAGCAAGTAGTTCTATCATCTGAATAATGGACAAGAAACATCAATTTTCACTTCTTTTTTTGAAGGATTTAAAACGTAAAAAATCTAGAGAGTTTATGCAAGGTTATAAAATATTTTATATTGCTGGATCAAAGTATATTTATTAGTACTGCAGTGTAGAAGTTGGTAAGTTATTTTTAAAAGCTTGAAAGGAAATAAAAGTAACAGAAATGAATTTTTGCAAAGGAATTGACCTCCTGCTTTCGCCTGTTCCATTCTCTTTCTCTAACATACTGTTCTTTTCTTCTTTGCTTCTCATCCTTAGATCGCCTTTGATTTCTTTCTTCCCTTGCTTTCTGCATGGCTTCAAATTTATCCTTTACATCACCCTTTCGAAGTTTGGGCACATAGGACTTTGGGACAGGTTTAGATGAAGAAAGCAGAATCTTTGTGAAGACAGGGAGAAGGCAAAGACAAGAGAAAGATGGTAGAAGCAGATGAAGAGAAATTGCATGGAATATTAGACAGAATGTGAGACTTTTGAAGAGACAGGCAATAAATCGGAACCTGAGCTGCATTACAATGTTTGATTTTAAAGAGAAAAACAGACTCTTTCTTTTGCACAGGTATAGGAAGCTCTCATGAAGTTGCTTTTGTATTAAACCTAAACTTAAAGCTTCCAATAACAGTTGGATCACAGTCATGTCTAGAAAAACTTGTAATTAAAAAAACAACACAATTTCTAATTAAACCAGACTTTTTGCCTCTCTTTACTTTTCCATTTATTTTAATGCCACAGAACAACTTCACCATTTGACAATTGTACTGTTTTAAACTGAAATACTCTACAGTTTTTGCTTTAGGATTACACACACGCATTATTTTTGGGCTAGAAGTCAGATGTACATCTTAGGGACAGTTTCTGTAACAAATGGAAATCCTATCAAATGTGGCTTCCCCATTCATTCAGTAGTAGTGGATGATGATCTGTGCATGCCTTTTCCCCTTGTGCATGTGAACTCACACAGTTTTCTGGACAGAGTGAAAATATGCAGAGCCCTAAGATGTGTGCATTCCCTAACAACTATCCCTTCACCCTACAGGTGCCTACTTCACACATGCTGAGAATCAAGGATCTAAGACTCTTGGTTATATTATATTATTTAATTTAGGCTACTATAATAAAGCCAGAGTTTATTCTTTGTACTTCCCCCTTCATACCACCATACATACCTCTGCCTTCTGTGCAACGTCATTCATGGCTACTTTCTGTGATCTAGCAGCAGCAGTGTGCAAAAAGGGATGTGTCCAGGCTTTACCTTTGTAAGGAAAAAAAGAGATATGACCTCACTTGGTTGATATATCTATAAACATTACTAAGGAGGGTGGTGGTGGTTCTCTCCCTCTCCCTCTCTAAGTACTCAAGAACTAGGTCCCTGCAGTATCTATCCCAGTAGAGAATAAAGTGGGGGCCTTGAGTCCCCCGCCTCCCAGTAAATTCAAACTGCACATTTACATTTCCAGTGAGGTTGGAAGCCTGTAAACATGTCTGGAGTTGTAGGAAAATTTCTAAATTTGGGGGAGAAATATATGAAGAAATGAAGAAAATGCTGAAAATTACTTTTGGAGAAAAACCGGAATATCTTTTATTAAGTATAATGCCAGAAAACATGCCTGCAAATAGGAAAAGTATCTTTTTGTGTGCATGTGCAGCAGCAAGATTATTGATCGCTCAAAAATGGAGAAAAACTGAGGTGCCCACAATCCAAGATTGGCAAATAAAATTAATAGAATTTATGAATTTGGAAATAATGATGGCTGCAATCAGGAATACTCCTAAACAAAAATCTAAACTGGAATGGGGGGTAGTGGAGGAATATTTTAAGAAAAGGGATATAAAAATGGAGTTGATGATCTGTCTAAATTAAGTTGTAATGGGGAAAGTTGTAAAAAGGATGGGAAAATGGAAAGTAAAATAAGTAAAATAATAAGGGATTGTATAATTTCAACTAGAGATGTAACGCAATGGTTAGGAACGCAAACTAAAGAGAATTTAGAAGCGAAGTGATGTGTGGTGACTGGGAAGTTAACTTTTTTATTTCTTTTTAACAAATATTTGTGTAAATGACATATTCTTTTTTCTATGTATTGCATTTTAATGATTTAAATAAAGATAATTTTAAAAAAATAAAACAAAAAAAACATGTCTTATAAAACATTAAGGCCTCATATCCACATAGAAATGTTATTCTGTTTATATCACATCTTTCATGCAAGGAAAACAAGGTATCATGCACAGTACATTACCCTAATTTATCCTCAAAACAAACCTGCTATGTAAGTTAGGCTGAGAGATAGAAAGTGGCCTTGGACTGTTCAGTCCTGTTCAAACCCTCTAACCACTAAACCACATTAGCTCTGGAACCAACCACACATATGCAGATGATCTCAATCTCAGGCTCTTCTAATCTTTCCCCCATTCCTTCTTCTAGCCCTGTTATATCACCACAGTAAAATCTGCATCCTGATTAAGCCTTCACATACCGTAAATTGTTAAGAGGGGAAATGCGAAGAGATTGGTCGTCTGCAAAAGCTTCAAGGAAGCCTAATATCTGCTACAAGGGACCAAGCTAATGGCTTCTGACTCCCACATTCTTGCAGTTGAAATTACTTCCCTGGCTTGAATGAAGTAATTTTGCCTTGGGAGAGTCACTTGCTAGCAGATGTGGAGTGTTGGCACATGGTGGCTTGTATGTATTTATCATTTCACTTACTAAGAATCTAAATCCAGACAAGAGAGAGACACTTTTGGACAGGAATAAGGTGTACAGCCTGTCCTGGGCAAGGGTGCACTTCCTGCAACAGCCTGTTTGCAATCTGGATCCAGCCCAAATTCTAAATGGCTAGATTGGAACAGTTGCCAAGGAACGCTTTTTACCAGTTTTGCCTTGTACACTAGCTGCACACATGGGAGGAGAAACCAGACCAGTATTTCATGTTCTAGATTAGGCTGCTATGGTGTGGTCTACATGGTGGCTGCCCATGAAGGCCACCCAGAAAATGCAGTTGGTCCAAAAAAAACAGGTGATGATGTGAGATGCAAGCTGCTTGGGAAGATAATAGTGGGTAGGGATGGAAGGTGTTAAACTCCCTTCATCTTCCCCCCACTCCATTGCCGCTGCCACCCAAGTTGTTTATCCATTAGGAAACTATCCATTGGATTTTAAATAATGCATATTTATACATATGCAGTTTGCTTCTCTTAAAGGGACAGAAGTTTGAAGGCAGGCAGGCAGGCAGGCACTCCCTTAATCCAACCCTATGTAGAAGACAAGTTTTTCCAACCCTGTCTTGCTTCCAAGGCCAGGTAAGTGACCACAGTTTTATTTCAGTAATATACAGAAACAGCTTAATAAGGGGTGCAGCCAGAGTACTATGGAGGGTATACTCCATCAAAACTCATTCTTGGGGGAAAATTGGGGGTAAGGCTAGCATTCCAATTGCACTGTCATGGCAACCATAAAAAGTCAAGAAGCATTGTTTATGGCATTTAAGTGCTATTATATTGTTAACATCATCACCCATTGGAAAAGGGGCACATGATGAGTGCCACTCTTAAACAGATAAGTAGCCAGGAGTCAGAGTTTAAGAAGAGCCACATGCGAGCTGTTGCATTGTTTTACTATTCAAAGTTAACATTGGTTCTCTATTCGCACTGTCTCTAAATATATCTTTTCTATACAATAGAAGCATTTAGAACATTCATCTCTTTTCTGAAAATTCTATAGCACATACTTCTTCTTTTTTTCCAAAAAAAGGAGGGGAGTATTTGAATTTTATATGTTTTGCTGGAATAACCTCTTGTGATTGTGGATACATGAGCAAGCTATGCATGTAAGCTGCTGACAGCCATTTATATGATAGCAACTTTGCTTTTAATAATAGCTGGAAAAAAGCTCTATTCACAAAACTCTTTCTATGCATTCATGTACCCACATGCATAATCACATACAGGAATTTATAGTCCACATGAAGTACATCAAGGTAACTTACAACTGATATGATAAAATCAGCCCATAAATATGTTTAAACAATTTAAAATGTGAGGGAAATGTATAGACACTTGTTGGTTAAAAAGATAAATTCATATTGTGAGGGCTTGTGCAAATAGTACATGTCTGAAAGAAGGCAGGGGCTATTTGACAATATGGATAACCTATTCAGTATAGGAGTATAGTAGGAGATGGTACATTCACTAGACCAGGGGTCAGCAACCTTTTTCAGCTGTGGGCTGGTCCACTGTCCCGCAGACCATGTGATGGGCCGGATTATTATTTTTTTGGGGGGATAAACGAATTCCTATGCCCCACAGATAACCCAGAGATGCATTTTAAATAAAAGCACACATTCTACTCATGTAAAAACACCAGGCAGGCCCCACAAATAACCCAGAGATGCATTTTAAATAAAAGGACACATTCTGCTCATGTAAAAACACGCTGATTTCTGGACCATCCATGGGCCAGATTGAGAAGGCGATTGGGCCGCATCCGGCCCACAGACCTTAGGTTGCCTACCCCTGCACTAGACATTAATAATCTGATTTATGAAGAGTCTATTATTTGATCCAACATTTCATATTTGTCATGCATGTGTTACATAGGTGACAAATAGATGGAGGATCTTATGGCAGCTAAAAAGACTTATGGCAGCCTCAATAAGCTAATGGAGCTATCATTTATTTTCTTCCTGCTACCGGTAGCTGCTCTACAATAGCAGAAGGTCTCTCAGCAGCTGAGGCGGCTCTTGCCCCCTCTGCCAGGCTCAGTAAGGTTAATACTTAGAGATTCTAAGTCATAGGTAGGCAAACTAAGGCCCAGGGGCTGGATCCAGCCCAATCACCTTCTAATCCAGCCCGCGGATTGTCCAGGAATCAGTGTGTTTCTACATGAGCAGAATGTGTGCTTTTATTTAAAATGCATCTCTGGGTTATTTGTGGGGCAAATGAATTCATTCATTCTCCCCCCCCCTCAAAATATAGTCTGGGCCCCCACAAGGTCTTAGGGACAGTGGACCGGCCCTCTGCTGAAAAAGTTTGCTTCCCCCTGTTCTAAGTGATGAGAGTACAGCAGGCAAAACCTCCTCTTTAACGAACAGGTGCGCTGATGTAATGCCTGTATGTACAAGTAGAGGGACAGAGGCAACACTGATGCTGTTGGGTGCTAGTTGGGTCCCCTTGCATAGATGTGTTTGCATGCACACATAATTGTGCTAATGCAGTTGATTGAAAAAAAAATCAAAAAAAAATCAGGGCTATATACGTCTTGCTGAAGATTTTGACAGTCAAAACCATTTTTTTAAAAAAAGGAAAATAAAAACATAACATACTGCATGTGTGCACATGGAGGATATAACCCTATAGATATTTTTTAAAAATCATAAACTTAAATAACCATAAGCTATTTTTCTGCACAGTCTTTAAAAAGTAAGAGACTAGGTGCTCTGACATTTGCAAAATGCATGTCTTGGGTGCTCTCCTTCTCTTGATTTACTATTTTAACCCTTCTTGTGGGTTGTTCCTCAAGCTATAGTTTGCATAGTACTTCAGGGGGAAGAGGACATGTCAGCTATACATAATAACATCAAGATGCAGTCAAATGGCCATCCTTGTAGGAAGTAATGTTAAATTGAAGTCTATTGCAACAGTTCAATAGCACACCAATAAAAGAAATAGATCCTCACAGAAAGGATCAACATGCAAAACAAAATGTACCAGTATTATTGTTTCAACACAAGTGAGAACAAGCACTTCTGGCAAATAACACTGCCTTAACACCTGGCAACGTGTGCAGATATAACAAGACCTGAATTACAAGTTTGTAAAAAAAGAGAGGCCAGGATAGTTACTTAATTAGGAACCCTACCCCATTTCCTCATTTCACTTTTCAAAATCACTTTATTCTTAAAGCACATTGAAGTTCAGCCTGCTGGCTCTTTTTAAATATATATATATATCTATATATATTAAAAAATTTCAGGCAAACCACACTCTGGTGACCAGAGGAAAAAGTAGTAATCCTCCACAATTCAGGACAGGAGTAGCTCATGTCTAATCCACAGTCAAGCTACAGAATGTTGTTGATCTTATGTGGGAATAGGGATGGGATCAAAATATATGGGTGGGGGGGAATATTCTCTAGAGCAGGGGCATCCAACTCCCAATAGGCTGCAATCTACTCACAGTATAAAAAACTGGCATTGATCTACCCATTGTCGTTGAATGGACCAAAGTTGTTGAGCTTTCTTTAGGAAGACAAAGATGTTGAGCTTTTGTTGTTGTTGTTTTTCCCCTTCTTGGGGGGGATCACTGAGGGGGCCCAAAGATCTACCAGGATCTACCAGGAACACCCCACAATCTACCAGTAGATCACAATCTACGTGTTGGACATGCCTGCTCTAGAACAAAGGCCTTGGACACCAGGTATTATCTTCAAGCCTTAAATAGGGCAGATCCATATGAACCAACGAGAAAATGGCATTTTAGACAAACACTCAAAGCACCAGACAGGGTAGACTAGGGAGTTCCTGAACGCTACTGGCATTTTGTTGCTCACAATGTAACCACTCCAGTATAGCAGAGATGGGGAACCTTTTGGAATCCAGTCCCCAGGCAGCATTGCTAAGGATCAAGGATGCTGGAAGATCTAATGCAGCAACATCTTGAGGACATGTTCCTGATCATTGCATTATACCATGCAAGACATAGAAATAGAGCTTATGTCAGCAAGTGGACTCAAAATCATTAATTCCCCATCACTCCACCAGTCTGGTCACTTTTTTTAAAAGCTTGCTGACTGCTTTATACAATTCCCATGTGATCTCTTGAACTTTTAAAAGGCTTCACAGAGCTGAATTTTATATTCAACATTACATTCCTCATTGAGTTTTACTTTATTTCAGGTTTTAGGGTTTAGGTTGTGGTGGTTGTCCAGTCATTATATGTCTACTTTATTTATTAAAAAAAAGTCCTTAACAGCCTGTCCTGGACAATAGCTGCCAGTTTCCATTTCACTGCAGACTTGCAGCACATAAATTAGAAAAAGGAGCACATTGTTCCAAAACATCTTCCTTGATCTTGTTAACTGAATTATTTATTCCACATCCATATGTGGAAGTCATCATCATACATATACCACACCATCTTACCCCTTTTTATTTTCCCATCAGACTCTACAAACAGTGATGTTGCATTATTTTATGATGGCAAGAAGAGGAGACTGCACAAAAGACAAAAATGCTCATCCACTGCTACCAATAAAACCGCAAACAGAGAAAACAATGAAACCAGCTTATTTGCCTAGCATATAAACGAAATATGAATGTGCAAAGCCTAGCAGTTTTCATTCCAGTAGCAATTTGCGGGTGTCAAGGATGATTCCCAAGATACCAGCAATTCAGAATAGGCGTCGGAAACAAGGTGCTCCAAGGTACTGAAGAACAACATAACTTCCTTGGCATCCCCACCCCAAATTTCTGGGTCACTTTATAACATTTTTAGAAACACCACTTTGTATCTGCCTTGAATAGTCCTATTAAAAAAAAAACTTAGGTAGGCCAGGATTCAAAGAGCTGCTTGGGTCATACAAGAGAGTTTCTGCAGTCAGAAGAATGTTCTACTCTTTCTTTTTTGCCTTTGAACTCTGCATCATAATAAAACAAGCTGGTTGTTATAATTCCCTTCAGTTTCAAAAGCAATATGCCATATGGCATGGGGGCACTGCTTTCTTAAAAATAAAATAAAAGGTACAAGCAGCCCTATACATTTATACCCACCAGCAGCTGTCCAAAGGTCTCCAGCTCCCTTAAATGATGCTAGCCATTTTTCCTTGTTGCCTCTTATTCTTGGAATGCAACTACTATTCTTTTTTTAAATATTTTTTTATATTTAATATAAGAACAACATACAATCAAATACTTTTATTGATTTCCTGTTCAGACCCTCCTCAAAACTCAGATCTTCCAGGGAGCTTTCAGATTACCACCCTAGTTCTGGTGCCTTATTTCAGTTAAACCAGAATACATTCAATTTACATATTCACATAGCAACTGCAAATAAACTGTTATAATAAACTATTTTACCTAGTTCAAAACAGGATTGCTCTTGAATCAGAACTATCTGGAAGGGATTGACTGGGTAGGTTCATGTGGTCATTGATTCTTCTTTGTGTGAAGGTGCCGGGAGCTGTAGCATAAAGGTAAAGGGACCCCTGACCATTAGGTCCAGTCATGACCGACTCTGGGGTTGCGCGCTCATCTCGCATTATTGGCCGAGGGAGCCGGCGTATAGCTTCCAGGTCATGTGGCCAGCATGACAAAGCCGCTTCTGGCAAACCAGAGCAGCACATGGAAACGCCGTTTACCTTCCCGCTGTAGTGGTTCCTATTTATCTACTTGCATTTTGACATGCTTTCGAACTGCTAGGTTGGCAGGAGCTGGGACCAAGCAACGGGAGCTCACCCCGTCACAGGGATTCGAACCGCCGACCTTGTGGTCAGCAAGCCCTAGGCTCAGTGGTTTAACCACAGCGCCACCTGGGTCCCAGGTGTTCCTTAAGAAGCCCTATTTGGATTCATGAGACTAACAACTACCACCTTGTCACTGATATCCCCCTTTTAGGGACAAGGTACCTAAGAAGATGGTGGCCTGTTTCATCCATGTTCAGACCTGGCTGGAACTGAAACATCCCTTGGTCCTCTGATGGTGTATGGAGGGGGGGGCGCAAAACATGCTGATTCTCCTGGATCTCTCCATGGTTTTTGATGCTATCAATCATGGTATCTTCTTGGATTGATTCTGTGTAATGGGAGTTGGAGACATGGTGATATGACATAATTCCTACTTCATGAGTCATTTTTAGAAAGTAACATTGGGGGACTTCTGCTTGGGCCCCAACAACTGTGCTGTGAAGCTCTGAAAGGTTTCATTGTGATTCCCATGCTCTTCAACATGTGGATGAAACTGCTAATTGAGGTCATCAGAGGATTTGGAGTGAGCTGTCATCAGTGTTAGTTACTGGTAGGTAGCCGTGTTGGTCTGACGTAGTCAAAACAAAAAATAAAAAAATTCCTTCCAGTAGCACCTTATAGACCAACTAAGTTTGTCATAGGTATGAGCTTTCGTGTGCATGCACACTTCTGTCATCAGTGTATCATTGAAACACAGGTCTGTTTGTCATCCGAGTCATGTGAGGTTACGTAGGTGCTGGACTGGTGCCTGGGTTTGGTAATGGGCTCGATAAACCAAGGCTGAATCCTGACAAGATGGATGCACTACAGATAGATGGTTCCCATGTTCAGGAAGTGAGTATGCAGTCTGTTCTGGATGAGGCTGCATTCCCCTTGAAGAAACAGTCTTTGGGGAGTCCTGGATCCAGCATTGTCACTTGAAGGCCAGCTAACCTTGGTGACATGGAGGTGAAGATACACTGAAACATTTTGTTGCAGGTTCCCTCTAATTACTCATGTGGTTGAGCACGTATCAATATGGAAGTGAAATGGGGCAGCCAAAAAGAAGGTAATGACTTCTACATACTGGGGAGATATTCTAGGTACGCATAAATACACACTAATTAAAATAAAATGGCATTTTCCTTTAAATTCCAAAACTGCCTATCAGGAACCTGCAAGAGTATGTGATGTCAATGACAGCTGGGCCTGCACGGAAACCAGATATCAGGCACGCTACATGAGGGAGAGTCATATCTCAGTGGCAGAACATGTTACTTATTTGCAAAAGGTACCTCAGGGTCTCTAGGTGGGGCTGGGAGAAAACCCTACCTGAAACCCTGGAAAGCCATCTCTAGTCAGCATGGACAGTACTGAAACATATGTTTTAGACTACAGTTTCCATCAGTCCCAGACAGAACAGCCAATGATGCTAGGGGCGTTCCACCCAAGAGGCAAGATGAGGCAACTGCCTCAGGTGGAAGGATCCACATGGGCATCAGATCCTTGCTTGTTCTTGACATAGATCTTAACTCACCCCCTTCTCGTGCCAATTTGTGGTTCGCCTCTGGTGTCAAAATGCCTCAAGTGAGCCCTGAATGATGGGAATTGTAGTCCAAAACATCAATAATTGGACTACAATTGGGGAAGGCTAATCTAATCTAATAGGTTCATTGCAGAGGTCAGATCTGATTGTGCACTTTGCTACTCACATAATAGTTCTGACCATTAGTTGCATATATATATATACATTTAGGGTTTGACAGAGAAACTGCTCCAGCTGGGTTGGCATTCACACAGACCTCCTTGCGATAAAATACCACCAGAGCTTTGAGAAGTGTCACAATGAAAAATAAGTTTCATTCATATTAAACAGTTTTGGAGTGACATCCAAGATGAATTAAAAAGATGCTTAAATATCATGTAACAAAAAAAAAAGAGGTGTTCCTCTTGGGAATTATATCGACTGGCATTACTGTTGCTAGGAAAAAAGTTTTCTTATATGCAACTGCTACGGCTAGAATGATTATAGCAAAAAATTGGAAGGGAGAAAAAACTCCCCCAATAAGAGAATGGCAAATAAGATTTTGTGAATACATAGAATCAGCAAGACTTCCAGAAGTAGTGAGAGGCCAAGCAGATAAAAAACTGATAGAGGAGTGGACTTGCGTGAAGGAATACATGAAAAAGCATTGTTCTGGTATAAATATATCAATATGCAATGAATGAAATTTATAGAGTAAAAAATTAAGAAGAAATGGATATAAGATGAGGTAAAAGTAAAGGTAAAGGGACCCCTGACCATTAGGTCCAGTCGTGACCGACTCTGGGGTAGCGCGCTCATCTCGCATTATTGCCCGAGGGAGCCGGTGTATAGCTTCCAGGTCATGTGGCCAGCATGACAAAGCCACTTCTGGTGAACCAGAGCAGCACACGGAAACGCCATTTACCTTCCCGCTGTAGCGGTTCCTATTTATCTACTTGCATTTTGGCGTGCTTTCAAACTGCTAGGTTGGCAGGAGCTGGGACCGAGCAACGGGAGCTCACCCCGTCACAGGGATTCGAACCGCTGACCTTCTGATCAGCAAGCCCTAGGCTCTGTGGTTTAACCCACAGCGCCACCTGGGTCCCCTATAAGATGAGGTAGTCAAGAATAATATTGATAACACAGCGAAAAGAATAAAAGAAACAAAGGAAGCCACACATAGGTGGAGGAAAGTCAAGATTTATGTTTTTATGTTTAGTTTTTTATGTAATTTAAATTGATATTTCTTTGGGTTAATGTATGTTTAATTGTTTTCTTTCAGAGGAATTAAGGAGTTGTATGTATATATGTATAATAAGTTTGTTTTGTGTTTGTGAGTATTGTATTTATCAATAAAAGTTAATAAAAAAGAAAGAAAAATAAAAAAGTTTCATTTAGTAAAATAGATCAGCTACATGATGATATAAAAGAAAAAGCAACAATGGTTGCCCACCCACCACCTTGTTTAATAAAAAGTATGGCTGACGATATTTTGGCACACGAAACAAAATGCATTTTTCTGTTTCAGCAACAAATCTGATATATTTTTTAATGCAACTACAAAAATATTTCTGATGTTAGGCATTCATGAAGGTGCATTCGCCCATAGCACACCCCTCTTATTCAAATAGTCTTAAATTCAAAATATTCTACCTAAAAGCAGCTGATATTTTATGCACAAACCTCACACCCCTGATTCACTTGTAAAATATATATCTCCTAAACAAGAAGCTATGGGATTCCTAGTTTAGGTTTCCTTTGGTTCCACTGTTGACTAATTAACCTTTTGCTTTTCCATTTATGATTACAGTATATCTTTCTCTGCATTTCAGCACGTAAAAGGGCTACGCAGCGGATACAAGCAGCTAAAACACTTGAAACTTCGAGGAGCAACTTTTAACGAATTATGAAGATTATCAATGTCACCCAGACCAGCTTTCTGACATCTCATAAGCGCAAAACAAGGCGAAATCACTACAGTACTACAAGACGAACAAATGACAAGAGCAAGGAAGGCTTGCTGAGCCGGGTTTAGAGATCACCCACCCACTTATTTGGCGACACTATCGCTGCTGCTGCCGCCCTACCCCCTTGGCTCTAATATTAGCTCAGCACCTTATTCCTAGTTGTCATCTCCTTAGCCACTGATCAGTTCCACACCTTTCAGCAAAAGGTTTCTGACCTCTGGAAAGCAGAAAAGGCACCTGCATTTAATCCAAGATGTTCTCTCCAAGACTTAGTTCAACTCCCTTCCACAACCCACCCCTCGCCCTGGGAAAGTTGCATTCAATTGTAATTCCATTAAAAAAAACACCAAGTGAGAGCTGTTGGCTCCGGATTTTGAGCGTTGCGGTATGTCCAAAAGGGAGTTTTGTTTCAGAATAGAAGAGGGCCCTCGTTGGAAATGGATTTACTAGCCTGTTCCAGCGGTGCCACACAAGCAACAGCCTACTTCTTCAGGGCTGTTAATGCACAACTAGCCCGACCAACTCAGAAGCTGCAAAGGGACCCACAGGGAAGCCCCCCTCCCCAGAATGTTCTTCCAAATAAAAACCGTTTCTAGTCTAGACAAGAATGTGAGCCAACTGTTGCTCTTCGGACGTCAAGGGAAACTAAAGCCCTGCGACTGGCGGGTGTGGGGAGAGAGAGAGAGAGAGAAGAACGACAGAGAAAGTCAACCGTCTGAGGAGACATGAAACAGATCGCGCTGACTGGTGGAGAGAAGGGGGGAGGGGGGAGAAAAAGCAATTTTCACTGCCAAAAAAAAAAAAGCCATGGGGAACGGGGGGGGTGTTGCTAGCCCTCCCTCTCTCCTGTTACAGGAAGACCGAGTTAAGGACAAAATACAAGTCAAGTTGGACAAGGTCAAGCCAAAGGGAACCTCTGGTTTGTAGAGGGAGAGAGCTCTCCCTCGCGACCGTCCCCCCTGGGGCTCCCTCGCCTCACTGCGCGCCAAAACGCCCGCCTCTCAGGCCGACCTTGGTGCCAAAATAAAACCAAACACTCTCTCTCGTGCCCCCAAAGGCAGCTTCCCGTACCTGAGAGCCCCCTGCGCGCTTCGCTCTGCGTCTCCAGATAATCCCAGCGGCTGGGTGGGCGTGAGGGAAGCTGGAAAGCTGCTCTGCTGCTGCTGCTGCTGCTACCGTCTGCTGGTGGTGCTGCTGTTGCCGCCGCCGCCGCTTCAGCAGCGCCGGGCTCTGCAAGTTTCCATAAAAGTCCCGGTGCGCAGCCCGCTCCCGCATTCCAAGCGAGCCCCGGCCCGGCTGCAGCTGTCCCGACGCAGCACACGCGCGCCCTGGCCGCCCCCTCCTCCTCCTCCTCTCTCAGCGCCCTGGCCGCGCCGCCTGGGCCCCTCTCTCTGGCCCAGCCGGGTTATTTTAGGCTGGAAGCGCCGTGAAGCTATAAATACACCCAGGGACTCGGGGAAACTGGAGAATTTCCCGGCCGTCCTGGAGGGGTGGGGGGCTCTGGCGAAATGAAAAGCGGGGGTAATGGAGACGACGAGGGGAAGAGAGACCAGGCTATCATTTTGAGCCGGCATCCCTGCCAGCGCTCATTCTGCGCTGCAAAAGTGTCCTTGACCAGGTGCGGAGTGCATTTCCTCCAAGGACTGGTTGCTCCGGAATAAAATATTGGGAGGGGGCAGGTAAGCCCCAACCCGCACATTCGATCACATGACAGGCTCTCTCTCTCTCTCTGAATGGCAATGCCCATCAATTTTTTTTTATTTTTATTTTTTTTTTGGGGGGGAGGTCCTCTGCTGAGGTCCAACGGGGAAACCTCGTTCCTCGTTCATTCTTCAAAAACACAGACCCAATTAACCCTCAGCTTCCACAATGCCTTATATACTAGACTCCGTAGGGTCACCACCATCCTTCAACGAAGATGTCCACGTAAACAGGCACCCCCCCCAAAAAAAATATCAGTGTGTCATTCAAAACAGATCCGTTAGATCTAAAAGGCACTCATGCAGTCATTACTTAGCAGTTAGAAAAATACTTACTATCAAGACTTGAAAATGTATTTCACCCCTTCTCCCTTCACGCATACAAGTATTTCTGGTCCAGTTGATGGCAGTACTTTAGGGCAGTGGATCAACTCCTGACAAGCTTCACTTTTGTATATTAGAAAAAACTGTTCTGACTCCGAGATCCTGGTGGCTTTTTTATAGCTCTAAACTGACTGAGAGCAAGTAACTAATAATAGTAACTTACCAGATAATTGTAGCAGCCTGAAGTCCACTCAGTACCCTATCTATATGGGTGATATCCAGCATTACTCATACTCCGAGTAGACCCACTGAAATAAATGTGTGTTTCTTTTCAATGGGTCTGTTCCAATTATGACTATAGTATTTGTGTGTTGTGAATATTTTGCTAGTGTTCATAATATAGGATCAGCCTACTATAAACACCAGCATTTTATTTTTTTGTTAAATTTGAATGCCATGCTACATCTGAAGATCGCCAGAGTGGTTCACAGCATAAAAGTACAAAATGAAAACACAAAATTCGTAATAAAACAAAAGCAAAACAAACCAATAAACCCCTCCTCCCACAGACACATTTTAAAAGTAATCCCTTTCATACTTGCAAGGATGCAATTGTTGAAATTAATGCTTGAACATCCTGAACCAGTTACTTCTGTTCCTGAATTACTTTACAGAGTAGATGGCAGCAGAGAGAGATTTAATTGCTTTTTTTTCTGGACACAAAATGGGACTATGCTATTCTTTCCACTCATTTCCATTCTGTTTCTCTCACACAATACAATACACTGGGGGCAGCTATGAATATCTTATTCTATAGATCTAGTTACAGGTAGGTAGCCGTGTTGGTCTGAGTTGAAGCAAAATAAAAAAATTCCTTCAGTAGCACCTTAAAGACCAACTAAGTTTTTATTTTGGTATGAGCTTTCGTGTGCATGCACACTTCTTCAGATACCAACTTCTTCAGGTATCACTTCTTCAGGTATCTGAAGATACCTGAAGAATATATTCTTCAGGTATCTGAAGATACCACTTCTTCAGGTATCTGAAGAAGTGTGCATGCACGAAGAAGTGTGCATGCACACGAAAGCTCATACCAAAATAAAAACTTAGTTGGTCTTTAAGGTGCTACTGAAGGAATTTTTTATTTTTATTCTATAGAAATAAAGAGGAATTTTATTTACTTATTTGTTCAATAATATTTGATTCCTTGAGAATGCAAGGTGGACAAAAAATAGTCAATATACTTCCAGTTACTATATGGACAGGGCTAAACACAAGGTTAAAAGCATATAACCAGGCTGCAGTGAAAACTACTAAACGGTAGTGGGGCACATCCAAGACTATTGCTCCTTTATCTGTATGAAAAGAGCAGGAACCTTCTGTGTGTTGCATAACTGGTTGTGGCATTTAACCCCGATTCCATGATATTCCACACTTCTAACCAATTCCCAGCTGATAGATGCTGACTGAACAGCACCAGTGCCATAAATGTGCTATAGTTGAAATTAACAACCTCCGCTTCCCTTTCCTGCTTCAAGCAGACTTTGACCCATCTTCCTCTCCATCGACCTCAACTTCCACGAGTTCTATTTTCTCCTTGGTCCCTTGCTTTCTTCTTCTTCTTTCCCTTGTCCCTCCCTCCCTCCTTATCTTTTGTTTAGACTACAGTAACCGGGATTGCGCTTGAAGCCAAAATTGCATACAGTATAGCCAAAACACATTGGGTTCAATGGTGGGTGGGATTGTCGAAACCTTTCCCCCCCTAGACACCCACCACACCCCTTTAAATTTTTTTAATCTCCCCCCCCCCCCCGCCAAGCATGTAAAGCTGAATGCACACACGTTATATGTGCATAAGTTGCAGGCTTACTGTACTTGCTTTCTTCCATTATTACCTCTGTTCGCTGGCTTCAGACTCCCACCTTATAGCTGTTGTCAGTCACAGATAGCATTCTGCAGCGACAGTTTGTGTGAATGGAATGAGGGCGCAGCTGTAGAGAAGGAAGTAGCTCAGTGGTAAGAGCATCAAGGTAGGGCTAAGAAAGCATCTGAGAGCAACTCTTTGGCTGAAACCTTGGACAGCTTCTGCCATTCAGTGGAAGAAAGACTGAGCTAGATGAACCAGTGGTCTGACTCAATACTGTATAAGGCAACTTCCAATGTTCACCTATGTGTTACCAACTGCTGTCAGCTCATCGTACCAGCTTTGGTGCACTTTGCCATTATGAAACACTGGACAGGGAGATGGATAAACCTATTTGATTCATGTGTGCTGGGGGATGGGGAGCTTCAGGCCTGGGGGCCAAATGCAGCCCTCCAAGTCTATCTGACCCTTGAGTCCACACATCCAGGCCATGCTTCTTCCCTTGCTGATTCTGGTTCCATCCCTGTCCCCATGTATACTTTTGCCTGGCTGGAATTTTGCCCCTGTAAGGGGGGGACGGGGACGGGGAGGCGGTTACATCACATTTACTTGCTTGGAGAGGTACCTGTGTAAAAACACACATGAATTGAGCATAGCTTGAATGTAGCCTGCTGTACAAAGGCAAGGATCACAACAATTGCTCCACAGATGCTGTTTTGCCACAATCACCACTGGTAGGCAGCCCCCAGCAAATTCCCCACGGCGAAACATGGCCCCTGGACTGAAAAAAGGTCTTCTCTCTCCCTTGCTGTATGCAGATATAGTTCCCCACATATCAGTATTAGCATGAACTAGGCAGTTCAGAGAAACAGCTGCCAGCTAATTCTGTATCATGTTGACTTCCTCGCCCCATGACTGTCACTGTCGGCCTCAACTTCCATGATACATCTGAGCCATTTATTAAGATGAATACAGATGACCATGCCATGTTGCATACATGCAAACTGTAAGTTAACCAGCTTATAACTGGAATCAACCTAAACATAAGAATGTTGATGCAGAAAGTCTGTCACAACTCTTATTTCAGAACAGTGACTACAAATCCTGTAGGTTTCTTCCTTGGCTGAACGAGAAACTGATTATTTAGGCAGCCTGCAACTAGAGAAAAAGTGGAATTTTAATACCATATACCAGCCCTACATTCCCCCCAAAAGGGGCCCATGACGTAGTGTAAAATAATTTTTTAAAAAATCCAAATTAAAATTTAAAAAAAGGAAACATGAAGCTATTCATGATTTTTATATGGCAGAGGGAAGAATGGCTTGGGGTAAAAGAAGTAATATATTAATTACTTACCAAAGCCTCAGTGAAAGAAAATGGCTTTGGCTGGCTTCCAGAAGTTGAACATGCAGACTTCAGAGAGGCCATCCGATGAGCAAAAAGTTCTATTTCTAGTACAGTATAATGTTTCTGGGCCTGGGGCACATTTTCAAACTGGATAAATTGGCATGGGCAGCATGCATGCACATGCGTGCACACACACACACACACACAAAATCTATTGGCTGTAACACAATGCTACTTTCGAGTCTATTTCATCTGAAGAAGGGACCCTGCAGACACCAGGAACATGTGCACCCATGGAAGCCGTGTTGGCAATACCAGCTCTAGTGAATGCCAGCCACAAGTACAAGCAAGCAAGTCACCTACAGCAGGATTTTATCCAGAGATCTTTGTAACCATGGAGATTTGTAGAGAAGTCCCCTAAACTGTAGGTGTTTCAGGGCAAGACCAGCACCTTGGATTCAGCCCAGATATACAAAACAAAAAGCAACACGAAAAGCAAAATCCCCAAATCCGCGTTAGGGCAATACGTTTTATTAGGCGAGTCCAAAATGTCACAAATAGTATGCAGACTTTCAAGTTGAACAAACTATGATCACAGTATCTAAAACTGAATCCAGACAATGCAGAAGTACCATGGGCTGGTGGGACTGGTATTCAACCTGTTTTTGAACATGCCCAAGGTTTAGTGGAAGGTGCTATTATATCTCTACAGCCTGATCACAGTTACCCATACACTGGTAATACGATTTAAGAACGATTTGGTTTACAAACTCCACAAAACCGGAAATAGTGTCCCGGTTTGAGAACTTTACCTCGGTCTAAGAATGGAATCTGAACAGTGAAAGGGAACCGGTGGCGGGAGGCCTCATTAGGGAAAGCGTGCCTTGGTTTAAGAACGGACTTCTGGAACAGATTGAGTTCGTAAACTGAGGTACCACTGTATCATTTAGATTACTGTGGGATGATAGCTTTTGAAGACTGTTGGATGTACAGTTATTGCAAATAGTGCAGGAGAGTTATGTAATGGGACTGTCTGATTGGAAGGAAAGCTCAACAGTTCTTTAAAAGAGTTAAATTGGCTTCCAGTCCATTTCTGAAGAAAGTGCTGGTTTTGACCTAGAAAGCCCCAAACAGTTTAGGGCCAGATTACCTTTCCCTGCAAGCGAAACAGGATTCAGATCAGCATCAAAGGTCCTGTTCCAGGTCCTGCCACCCTGTGAGGTGCAGTGATGATAACCAAGAGTCTTTTCTGCTGTCTTTAACATCCCCCCCTGCCCGCCCCAGAAAAGCTTCACCTGGTGCAATTTTCCTTCTCTTTCCAGAAGCAGGTGGAATCCTTTCTTATGCCCAGGCCTTCACAATATTTTACTGTAGTATCGTTTTATTCTGATATCCCATTTTATGGTTGTCTTATGCAAGCTTAGATGTGACATTTTGCTTTTTCTAAGAGTCTTTTCGTAAACTGAATCCCAGAATTGTCAAAACAGACAAAGACAAAATTTAAAATGACAAAAGGAACATGTATTTAAGTCTGTTGCATGATTATCGTTTTTGACACAACATTCCCCTCCCCCCGAAAAATATACTTTACTGTAAATGATACATTCAAACAAGACAAGATTCTAGCTTATTCACAACTAGTAAAAAGTTTTAAAAGCTCTCTAAAGGTGTGAGGGGATTCAACCGATTATTAAATTATTTAAGAGCATTGTTTAAGGCCTCCCCACACTGTGATTTCCAATGTAAAATATCAGTGAAGGGTAATTTACATAAAAATATGAGCTTCGAACTCTATTATTATTTTTTTGGAAGAAAAAAAAGCAAAAAGCTTATAGAACGGCATTGCTGCCCAAAGGCTGAATGCACTGATTTATTTCGCTACATAATGAGCTGTGGCTTATATACACAAAATACATTTTCAAGGCAGAGTTAAATCATTTGTCACTCTAAGTGTCATTATATTGCACTTCATTTAAGTAGAAATAATAATAACTTGGCAAGTGTGTGGCCAGGGTCAGGTAGAGCTTTTGAGACTTTGTACTGGGTAATTCGAACAGTGCAAACCTTCGAGACAAACTTGTATACTTGTATACTATATACCACGTTTCTTTGCATCACTTTCTGTCACAAACAACACCAGAGGAAATTCAAAGTATTTCCACAAATACATTTCACTTAGCCGTTTTAAAAAATATATATGTTGGGATATATTACATATAAATCCAGTGACGGTTAAACTACCTGCTCCAAACATATGCAGTGTCCTTTCCTCCCAAGCAATTATTTTCATTTTTTTAAACTTCCCTGAGTCCATATTTAACAACATTGTAGATTTCAGGTACTTGCTAAAAAGAAGAGAAAAAAGAAAGAAAGAAACCAAAAACGAAGCCGAAGCGATGGCAGCTTTCCTCGAGGGAGAAAATGGCAAAAAATTGTGCTCACATTAAGAAGAAACCTATTGTGCTTTAGCTTCCACAATGCCACCGGCTGCCGTGTCCCCGCATCCACTAACAAAGCCACTGGAATGCCTTAGGGAGTCGGCTCCGAGGTTGGCCAAGAGAAGATCGGTGTGTCGAATCAGCAACTGCATAAGGTCTTCTGATAGGTTATCTATAGTGGAGTACCGCACCTTTTCAAAGTCAAAAATGTCTTTCAGGAAATAAAGAACCTGGTCCTGGTAAAAAAAACAAACACGAAATATTTGTGATAATCGTCAGGCTCTGAGATTTAATACAGAAGTATTTCTTTCTCGTTTTGCCTGTTTTTTAAAAAAATCGGTAATAGTATCAAATTAGCAACAAGCTCCCCTGGTGTAATGAAGCAGCATACCTTGAAGAAGTTGCATAATTCATACAGAGAATTTCTGGGGCCAAGGAAGCCCCATGCCAGAACAGGGCTGATGTGTTCACAAATAGCATAGAAGTGTGCAAAGAAGCCATCAGGAACCTGGAGATGTAATCAGCGCAGAAAAGGTAAATCACTTCCTGCTTCCACGTATGAATAACTGTTCTGTCAAATGAAGACACTAAAGGAGGAGGGAGGCTTCACTTTTAATTGCTCAGCAAGTGATTCACTATGGCAAAGTTTCCCAGGGGCAGAGAATCTAGTGCCCTTCAGATGTTGCTGGAACTATAACTCCCAACCATCCCTGGCTAGTAGTTGGGAATCCAATGAAATCTGGAGGAACCACAGCCCCCCCCCCCAACTCACTGCTTGTCCACACTATTTTTTAATAGGCTTCTAAATAAACCAATACATATACAAACTTCTGGACATAACAGAACGTTGGACTATCTCCAACTACACCAGTGTGGTGTAGTGGTTAAGAGCGGTAGACTCGTAATCTGGGGAACCGGGTTCACGTCTCTGCTCCTCCATATGCAGCTGCTGGGTGACCTTGGGCTAGTCACACTTCTTTGAAGTCTCTCAGCCCCACCCACCTCACAGGGTGTTTGTTGTGGGGGAGGAAGGAAAAGGAGAATGTTAGCCGCGTTGAGACTCCTTCGGGTAGTGATAAAGCGGGATATCAAATCCAAACTCTTCTTAACATTGGCAATCCATGACCATGTGATCCACTGTCATTTTTATACGTTACAATTTTTTGGGAAGAGTGAGTTGTTATTTTACTGGTTAATAGGGAATTAAAGTTATATTTAATTGGATATTCACCATTAGATGTCAAAATGGCAAACATTCTCCTATTTCTGGAGCCTCCAGTATGGCACCTATGGGCACCACTCCACCCACCAAGGCCCCCTGCCCTTCTCAATTCTTAAGTTGTGGATTTTACAGTGTCACGATATATGAGGTGGCTACTTCTAAAAGATCCCCTCAGATTTCACTGGATGCACCAGTTATCTAGTGGAATCATAAATTTGCCTCCTGGAAGGGCTGGGTCATGCCCATAGTAGCCGTATCTCAACCCCTGTCCTATTGCCATGGCACTCCAGTTTTGCTTCGCTGAACAATAAAAGCTGGCCCTCGCATATGATTCCCACTTCTCTCTTCACATTCCTAATAATTTACCCAATTATATATGTTACTTGCAAACGAGGGTATAGAAATTTATAACTATGCTGGTTTAGCAAGTGGCCTTGCAAAACTTACAGCATAGCATTACATGCCATAATTTAGATACCCATATCTAGAAAAGTATTTTAAAATGTAAAACCTGTTCGGATGCCTGATTATCGTCTTCCAAAGCAACTACTCTATTCCGAACTTAAAAATGGAAAGCGTAATGCTGGTGGTCAACAAAAGAGGTTTAAAGACTCTCTCAAGGAAAATCTAAAAAAAAAAGTAGTATAAACACAGACAACTGGGAAACCCTGGCTTGCAAGTGCTCCAATTGGAGAACAGCCTTTACAAAAGGTGTCATGGACTTTGAAGATGCTCGAACTCAGGATATGAACTCAGGATGAAAGAGAGAAACGTGCTAAGAGGAAGGCATGCTTGGCAAACCCTAACCATGATCAACTCCCAACTCCGGAAACCTATGCCCCCACTGTGGAAGGACGTGTGGATACAGAAATGGCCTCCACAGTCATTTTAAAGACCGTGTTCATGGAAGACAATCTTACGCAGCTACGAGGGATTGCCAGAGAAGACCACCCATATCTACAAAAGTACTGTATTTAAATAAGTAAAACCTGCTTACCTTCATTTGTTGCTTTTTTTGTTTTAGAACTGACCAGCAGCTTGAAGCCACAGCCTAAGAGTCAGAAGAAGAGAAGTAAGGGTTGTATCCAACACTGTGTGCCCAAGCAGAGCAAACTTCCACTTGCACAATGAGACTTCACTCTCCTCTCCTCCCACCTGCACTCTCTCAGAATCTGCTCTGGTGGGATTGGGGGAACTTCTGGAACATATTCTTGGGGTGCATGGATTGCCATGGGGCAGGGGGAACAGAAGATGATGGAGGACCTTTGTGCAAGCTAACATTCATCCAGTGTTCGATTCTACCCTACTTTACTTACCTATTTAGAAATATCCATTATATAAAACCAACTGGTAATTTTCCTAATTTTGAAGTTGTATTATTTTAAGTTTAAGGTTTTTAAATTACTATTGGGTTGTTGATTGTCAAGTTGACAGGCTTCACTTATGTTAAAATAAATTAGGCTGGTCTATAGGTGAAAAGAGGTCAGTACACGTTGATGATTATTAGCAGGGAAAGTGTGATAATCGAGGAGAGGTAGGACCACAACCAAGGGGAAAAGAGAGAGTAAAAGACATATGTCCATGTCAATCACAGAAAGACTTATGCCTTTTTAATGAGGTGCACGATTTCACACGCAATAAACACACACACACACACACACACACACACATACACAAAATGAAAGTGGGAACCTTAGCAAAGACATGGGACAAGGATGGGCTGCACCTCCTCACACAATTGTTAATACTGTATGAATTTGCTCGAAAAGTTCAAAGTTGGACATATTCTTGGTACATGCAAAACAGCATCCAGTCACAGGAAGCTTCTGAATCAGGTTGCTATTCTGTTGGACAGTCAAGTGAAATCAATAGGACCAGGAGAAGTCCAAATGAAATCAGGACATTACCATTACGCCATATTTCTTTTCTCCGACCATAGCAGTGAATGAATATGGATATATTTTCATGTGTGCGTGTCTGTGTATGTCTTCTGCTAAATTGTCTGTTAGCAAAGTGAGCTGGTACTATAGTTTCTGCAGCATCTTGATCTGGCTACTTGTAAAAGGCAGGAAGCTGGGTTCAAAGGGCAGCTCAGTTGACACAGTACAACTGTTCTTATGCTAGCTTCCAAACTCCATAGAATGTTTCAGTATACTAAAAAAGAAGCATTCCTTTGGCACTTTATAAAGTGCTAGACCAAATCTCTCTCTCTCTCTCTCTCTCTCTCTCTCTCTCTGCTTAGGAACTTTGTTTTCTAAGGTTAGATTACTTACTATTTTGTACATAAGCTTGCTAATAAGGCTTTTCTTCTTGGTCTGCTGAACTCAGAAATGTGGATACTTTTAGTCAGTATTAACTGCTCCAATAGCAAGCACCCAGCTATGTAACAGTCCTCCTTGCCAACTTGGCGAAGAGACCTTTTCGCCAGTGCCTTCTAAAATCTATAGCTTTTGTATTATGTTATATGGCTGTAAATAAATCCTTTCTGCTTTTCATATTTTAATACTATTAGAGCTTAAATGCAAGCCAAAATCCCCAGCATATTTAAATGCCAAAAGATGTTTTAAAGCCAGAAGTATTTGTGACCATAAAAACAAAGAACAAACCACATACTTTTGTTTTGACCACACTGTAAAAAAAAAAAAACCCAACACATTCACTTAAGAGAAAAAAAACATACTTAAAATAGTTTTTGACACAGCTAAGCAGTTTTGTCCTAATAAGGATTGGAATAATACAATACACAGATGGCAAAAACTTTTGTCTCCCATAGGGCATAACAGAATTTGAATGGAATGCAATGCTACTTCAGTACTGGGAGGTAAAACACTGACAAAATTCCATTGAGAAAAAGTCTGTCTCTGTGTGTCTATCTAATCATATATCCAACAGAAGAAGGGAAAAACAAAACAAGACATTAAGACAAGTAGAAAACCGATGCCCTTTTAAAATGTGTTGGGGAGGGGGGATATTGGGTTATTGTTTTTATCATCTAGGTTTTTTTATAGGGCAGGGGTATAGGACGGTATACAAATTTTAATAGATAGATAGATAGATAGATAGATGATAGTTTTATTACTTCCATTTCCAATGAGTTCAGTCCAGATACAGCTAATCACCCTCAAGTCCTATTGAAGTTAATGGGTTTTGCAACTTTAACTCTGTGCTTAAAGTTGTCATTGATTGGAGACCATCATGTATAACTTTCTCAACAGGGACTCCCACGTGTATACATCATTTCCAGCATTTTATCCTCCACAAATCTGCCTATTCCTCTTTCAAAGCCATCCAGGTTGGTGGCTATCATCACCTTTCATGGGAGAAAATTCCACAGACTTTTTCTATCTTAGGCTGCAGAAGTATCTGGTCTCATCGGGTTCATCATAGACCTAGACCATCAACCACTCAAGGTGAGAAGATCCAATCTGTAATCCTAATGAACTGACAAAATTGATCTCCAGCTACCATCTTGAAGGATCAAGTCAGTTTTACACCAAGGCAACAGTTGAAGGATTCTATTAGCAGAATATTAAATATTATTCACCATAGCAACTCTGGGGGAAAAAAGCCAGCAGCACTTCTCTCAGATATTGGGACATACCTATGCATACAATAGCAGCCAGGACCCATTAATCCATGTTGAAACAGGTCCACAGCTGGCACATGACATCAGTAAAAATGCATCACATAAATAACAGATTTTCTGCTGAGCGCAGGAAGAAATATGCCAAGTGAGCGAGAACCATTTTCTTCTGTGGTAGGTGTGTCCAGAAGTACAAGGTTTTGGGCTGGAGGTATCATATGAGATTCTGGGACTCATGTTTGCACTCTTAATAATTACAGATCCCAGGGGGATTCCCCCCCCCCCAAAATGACTTGATGCTACCAATGTTTGCTCCTCACATGGCCAATCCCTGGAAATTGTGTGGAATTTACACTATTAATGGTTGTTTTCCTAGGCTGTGGCAACTGGTGCTTTGGGAACACCTAATTCATCACAGCAGGACAATTTTGTAGAAATTTTATAGAATTGTTTTACAGAAATGTTGCGCCACACCAAAAATATGGTACCAAATATTTGAGGATCGCTAGACCATCCTAAGTCATTCTAGAGTGGCATGTTGATTTGAAGGAAGTGGTGCCTGAGAGCTTAAAAAGCAGCATTTCAAAGAAAGTTTCTGCACTCTCAGTGATGTGGAATTATTACAAAGAAGGCTGAACTTGGCTGCATATTCGAGATCACTTCACACAAGTTAATTATGTCTTAACTATAAACAGATCCTTAGAATGCACTGTTGTGTTGCAAATTTTACACATACTGGTAAACTACAGGGGTCCTCATTCCAAGAAAAGACCAAGTAAGATACCCTATTCCATAGGTGGCCCAACTGCAATCACCCTTGCCGCATGCATTAGGCCTGGAGGTTCCAACATATGTGACCAGTGCAATGCAATTTCTTAAAATGACATGCTTCATCTGTGTACTTTAAGGTGCCATTCTTCATTCATTAAATCAGTTCAGACTGTGAAATGAGGTAGCAGTTATTCTTCAAACTTCACTGCTTTGCACTTCTTGACGGGTGTCTGTGTCAGCTGAATCCAAGCAAAACCAGTGTTTATGAATGCATGTATCCTTGCACAAATTTTTTGTTAGTCACCAATCATGGAGTGTAACAAATTCTTTTGAGAAAGTAACTTTCAACAACTACTGAACAGATCTCTCTGTGACATGAAGGCCCAGGTGGGCAAATTGGATAGAGCAGGCACCCCTGAACTTGGCCCTCCAGCCATCATCCCTGACCACTGGTCCTGTTGGCTAGGGGTGATGGGAGTTGTAGTCCCAAAATAGCAGGAGGGCCGAGTTTGGGGATGCCTGGGATAGAGTTTGCTATACGGTATGTATTTGTCTCCCTGCTTATTTAACTTATATGCAGAATTCATCATGCGAAAGGCTGGACTAGATGAATCCCAAGCAGGAATTAAGATTGCCGGAAGAAATATCAACAACCTCAGATATGCAGATGACACAACCTTGATGGCAGAAAGTGAGGAGACATTAAAGAACCTTTTAATGAGGGTGTAAGAGGAGAGCGCAAAATATGGTCTGAAGCTCAACATCAAAAAAACCAAGATCATGGCCACTGGTCCCATCACCTCCTGGCAAATAGAAGGGGAAGAAATGGAGGCAGTGATAGATTTTACTTTCTTGGGCTCCTTGATCACTGCAGATGGTGACAGCAGTCACGAAATTAAAAGACGCCTGCTTCTTGGGAGAAAAGCAATGACAAACCTAGACAGCATCTTAAAAAGCAGAGACATCACCTTGCCGACAAAGGTCCGTATAGTTAAAGCTATGGTTTTCCCAGTAGTGATGTATGGAAGTGAGAGCTGGACCATAAAGAAGGCTGATCGCCGAAGAATTGATGCTTTTGAATTATGGTGCTGGAGGAGACTCTTGAGAGTCCCATGGACTGCTAGAAGATCAAACCTATCCATTCTTAAGGAAATCAGCCCTGAGTGCTCCCTGGAAGGACAGATCGTGAAGCTGAGGCTCCAATACTTTGGCCACCTCATGAGAAGAGAAGAATCCTTGGAAAAGACCCTGATGTTGGGAAAGATTGAGGGCACTAGGAGAAGGGGACGACAGAGGACAAGATGGTTGGACAGTGTTCTCGAAGCTACGAACATGTTTTTGACCAAACTACGGGAGGCAGTGGAAGACAGGAGTGCCTGGCGTGCTATGGTCCATGGGGTCACGAAGAGTCGGACACGACTAAACGACTAAACAACAATGTATTTTTAATGGCTTAGATGTGTGGATAAAAAAAATTAATATATTCTCATTCTTGCAGGCATTTCCTTTTATTATACAAAGTACTAAGACTACGACTTGATCCAAAATATGTGAGTTTCATAGCTAAATTTTATTTGGATTAGTAGTCTGCAGAAAGCCAATTAAGGTTCTCGCAGGTATGAATCACAACTGCTTAATGAGTAAAAGGAATCTGAAACAGATTATCCAACCATAATGCAATTTCTTCTAAATTTAAATATTGTTCAGGGGAATGCAATCATTATCTGTCCTAATATTCTGCAACCACCCTATGAAAGCATGGAACCAAACAAAGCCACTTACAGTTTCTTTGAAAGAGGAATTCAGCCAATTGTTGTTGACCACATTTTGTATAGACATAGGAGGATTCTCTAAATCTTCAAAGGAATCCATTAATATGAAGTCCAGAACAACATCATAGAAATTTAGATGTTTCACCTGCAAAGCATCAGAATATTTCTAAAGTTACTGAGCTCACTTATACAACTTCTAGGTCTATAAGAATAGCCTAAATGACACTGAAAACAACAACAGATTTTAGTGAAATTGTTTAATAAACTGTCTAAGCAGACGGATTAAAGTAATAAAACTGACACCCTGAATGGAGACAAAATAAAGAAAAATAAGGGAATTGCAAGTGTCTAGCCAGGGAGATATAACATTTACAAACTATTTAACTACAGTACAACATATACTTACCCCCCATTTTTACAACATATACTTACCCCCCAAGCAGCAAGCTCCATTTCAGTATTAGCCCAATGATCAGACTGCTCTAAGAAAGAGATCATTTCATCAAATACTTCCTCAAACTTCTTTGGGTTCTGTGGGGGTAAAAACCAACAAGCAGGAGACAAATTATGCATGTCTCTTTAGTTCTTAATTAGAGATAATAATTGCTTCCATTTAGTGCCTGAGTAATCTAGAAACAGAAAGACCGGCTTCAGTCCAATGCTCTGAAGAACACATGGAGCTCCTTTGTGATTCATTTCAACTGGAGCAGCTCTGTCAGCAAGGCTGGAATGTTCATACAGCGCTGTCACTGCAACTGAGATCAATGCAGATGCAGGACTGCACCTTAGCATATATATTGACTTGAATGTGTTTGTAAGGACATTCTTGTTTGGGCAATCAAAATCCATGGCTGCAAACAATTACAGAAGAAAGGTACCACCTTTCAGAATCAGGTCTGCCAAATATGAATACTTGCTGCTTACTTCACAGTGAGAGGGGGCAACTACGGGGAAATAATCATGTCTACTCAGAAGTAAGTCCTATTATATTCAATGGTGTTTATTCTCAGGCGAGTGGCATTAGGATTATAGCCTGTGATTATAAAGCTTTTTTGCACATTAAATCCACCATACAAATTATTAAACAAAAGTGTTTTACCTTTCTAGCTCTCATGATTAGCGCGCACAAGATTTTTCTTCCACTTTCAGCAAGAAATATTCTATTTGCAGTGTTGGAAAAGATTACCTGTAATGGATCACTAGGTATTACCCATCTGAGATCACTTACATTCTCACCTGTCTTAATAACAAATAAATAAATACATTTTTTGTACCCTGCCAATCTGACTGGGTTACCCCAGCCACTCTGGGCAGCTTACAACATTTCTTTTAATTCTACCAACCAGGGCTTTTTTCAGCTAGAACAAACTGAAGGACACTGTCCTCTTTCTATGCTCCTCCCAATGGAAACAAGCAGATGACTAAGCTCTTTAGCGATGAAATGTCGAATTACCAAAATGACACCCGAGCCCTGAACCGCTGGTATATCGCAAGTGGACTCTTCATTTACTGTGTTTGCTATTGTTTAAGATAAAATCTATTTGAGAAAGAAACTACTTTTGCCATTTTCATGGACATTAATGTTTGTTTACAGATGGTGATATTATATTTTGTCGACTGCAGAACTCAGTTGCCATTCTAAGAGAACAAGGGAGATGCTCGCTCATGGTAGGAGTCAAGGCCTCTGTTGCTGGTGTCATCCTGACATATATATAGAACTTAAATAGTATGTGACTAAGATAAGGTTACCAGATTTTTTTCAATGAATCTAGGGACACTTTTCAACTTCAAAGGATTTTTGTCAGGGGACTGATTTGTAAATCCAGGGACTGTCCCTGGGAAACGGGGACGTCTGGTAACCTTAGACTAAGAAGCTATATTGAATACAACCCAATGGTATAAATCACAATTACCCTTGATGATTGGGCAGTTTGGCTGATCTGTTAGAAAACCTACTGCCACAGGAGTTTTGTGCCTATGTGGTATGGAGGTCAGCCTTAAGGAGATGATTGAACGTTTACCTGAAAAGCTTGGCGGATACAATGGAGCTTAGCAAGAAAGTCGCTGTCCCCCAGACACTCCAACATATCAGTCCTATATACAGAGACAATGTAACAATAACAAAAAGGCACTTGAAACTTAACGGTTGACTTGCTCTTTAATTCAAGCCTATATAAAAAATATTGCATGCAAAGCACTGTTTAGCTTTTAGGAAATGTGCAAGTCATATTAGGGAAAGCAGACAAAACATTTAGTACCGTAAGACTCGTGAATAAATCTTGCCCTCTTCTGCCAGGTGCATAGCTTCTTCGTATAATGGGCAATGGCACAGCGAATCCAGATTATAAGAGTTTCGGCTCTCTTTGTGTTCTGCAAGCTAGAAGAGGGAGACCTTCTCAAGATCAGTTGGCTAACATCCTGAAACACTTTCACAAATATCAAGAACTAAATGCTCTTTGTGGTATTTCTATGCAAGATCCATCTCTTTCAACATTATTTAAAAGATAAATATCCAGTACTGCAGATTGCAAAGAAAAGCCACAGCGACACACTGGGACAAAGGCCTGCTGCTGAATCATTTCCCTGAGGAGCAAAAAGGGATAGCTGGCATCCATGCAAGGCAAACCAGAGCTGAGGGCTACACCACATAGCTTGTCACTTGAACACCAGCCCAACTAACAGTTTGCCTTGCACAAGGCAAGAACTTTTAATGCATCTCCCATTTATAACGGACATTATTAATGTGCAAAGCACGAAAAAGAGACTTTGTCATCATATAGTATTAAAACAGTCTTTACTAGCTGTTGCGTCGGAGTACACTTTGCAACAACAGCTGAATGCTTGTGAGTGCCCAACTGCTTTTGTGGCACATTCCAGAAAAGCCAAGACGTACGAGGAAGGGGAGAGATAATTTACAAGCCACCTTCTAATTATATTTTACCAAGGGAGGAATTGCAAACAGAGTACAGTAATAGGATTCTGAAGCATTTTAAGGGAGGGCAGTTTTAAACTGAAAAGAAAACTCAAACAGCAACATGTTTCATGATGGCAGGGACTATGCAACCTCCTCCCAACAACCATATGTCCATAGTGCAGCTCAGTCATGTGCTGTTGCAGAAACACCCATAAGAAAATTAAGTTTAAGATGCGGCAAGCAAAGCCAAAACCAGTGTCGTCAAGGAAAGTTGTCAGTCAACAGGGAAAGGGCCCTTCAAAACCACTTCAGTGATTTCTACAGGAACTTTGCATTATTGGCATATGTAGTCTTCTCAAAATTACATTTCATACAACCTACAGACACCAATATTATGTTTGTTACCAACAACAGAAATCAGTTCCCTTAAACTCAAAATCTTCTATTTGGTTTCTGCTACTGGGTGTAATAGGGACGTGGGTGGTGCTGTGGTATAAACCATTGAGCCTAGGGCTTGCTGATCAGAAGGTCGGCTTTTCAAATCCCCACGACGGGGTGAGCTTCCGTTGCTCAGTCCCAGCTCCCGCCCACCTAGCAGTTCGAAAGCACATAAAAGTGCAAGTAGATAAATATGTACTGCACTGGTGGGAAGGTAAACGGTGTTTCCGTGTGCTGCTCTGGTTTCGCCAGAAGCGGCTTAGTCATGCTGGCCACATGACCTGGAAAAACTGTCTGCAGGCAAACGTCGGCTCCCTCGGCCATTAAAGCGAGATGAGCACCGCAAGCCCAGTCGTTCGTGACTAGACTTAGCTGTCAGGGGTTCTTTACCTTTTACTGGGTGCAATAACCAGTAGCAGCACTGCCACAATATATTTCTAGAATGTTTTAACATGCATTATGTGCTTCACATTAAATGAAAGTTCATGGTGTTGCAAGAGCCATGTATTTTCAAGTAGCAGGCTGCAAGTAATGCTTTCATTTACAGAAAGCATTTTTAGCCAAAGTGACTCCCAGAGTGGCTTATGTAAGGCCAACGACGAAAAGATGAGGGAAGAAGAAAACAAGCAAACTTGGGCACCGATTTGTACGTTTGCCCAAGAGAGGAAAATACCTTGCACAGAGAATAACCCTCTGCTGCCACAGGGAAGTGCAGCAAAGCCCTCTACTGCTTCGGGGAAGCGTGGTGTACCCTTTGCCGCCATGGGGAGGTATAGCAGTACCCTCTGCCGCCGCGGGGAGGCCCAACAAGGCCTTCCGCTGCTGCAGATATATATAGAGATATCATGATTTTTAGCTGGTGACATATCACGATGTTGAAAGCCAGATATCGCCCAGCCCTACTCACCACCATTTGTCCTACTGCATATGGCCATATGAGAATGCTGGTGCCTGGCTAACAGAAATCTAACTAGAAGTTTTCTCACACGGATGGAATGGGCTTGTGGGAGAGTAGCACCTTGACTGAACCTGCACACACATACCACAAGGCTACTAGCCTTCTTGTGGTGGTGTATTCAGAAGCGCAAATTAAAGCCCAGTGTTTGGAAAGGAAGGCTACAGCGATCCAAAACCTGTTTACTCTGGAGCAGAATATATCCACTGATACATGGAATGGAGTCTCATTTCAGTAACACAAACTTTGGCTGAAATCCTAAGCATGTTCCCCTGGAAGTAAGTCTTGCTGAAATAAACTGAAGTTACTTCCCAGTAATGAGGTTGAGGATTGTGATCTAAACGTCAAAGCATTTGCGACTCCAAGATAACACTCCTTTATCTATGAGGTTAATTGAAGCTATTACTGCTAAATCTCTCAACATGCGTCCCAATTAAGGTAAAAGTGTACCACTGTTTCCTCTGCCAGAGGAACCAGAGACCAAATAGCAAACATGCGCTGGATTATGGAGAAAGCTAGAGAGTTCCAGAAAAACGTCTACTTCTGCTTCATTGACTATGCAAAAGCCTTTGACTGTATCGACCACAGTAAACTATGGCAAGTTCTTAAAGAAATGGGAGTGCCTGATCACCTCATCTGTCTCCTGAGAAATCTCTATGTGGGACAAGAAGCTACAGTTAGAACTGGATATGGAACAACTGACTGGTTCAAAATTGGGAAAGGAGTACGACAAGGTTGTATATTGTCTCCCTGCTTATTTAACTTATATGCAGAATTTATCATTCGAAAGGCTGGACTAGATGAATCCCAAGCTGGAATAAAGATTGCCGGAAGAAATATCAACAACCTCAGGTATGCAGATGACACAACCTTGATGGCAGAAAGTGAGGAGGAATTAAAGAACCTTTTAATGAGGATGAAAGAGGAGAGCGCAAAAAATGGTCTGAAGCTCAACATCAAAAAAACTAAGATCATGGCCACTGGTCCCATCACCTCCTGGCAAATAGAAGGGGAAGAAATGGAGGCAGTGAGAGATTTTACTTTCTTGGGCTCCTTGATCACTGCAGATGGTGACAGCAGTCACGAAATTAAAAGACGCCTGCTTCTTGGGAGAAAAGCAATGACAAACCTAGACAGCATCTTTAAAAGCAGAGACATCACCTTGCCGACAAAGGTCCGCAAGGTCCACTACAAAGGTTCCCAGTAGTGATGTATGGAAGTGAGAGCTGGACCATCAAGAAGGCTGATCGCCGAAGAATTGATGCTTTTGAATTATGGTGCTGGAGGAGACTCTTGAGAGTCCCATGGACTGCTAGAAGATCAAACCTATCCATTCTTAAGGAAATCAGCCCTGAGTGCTCACTGGAAGGACAGATCATGAAGCTGAGGCTCCAATACTTTGGCCACCTCATGAGAAGAGAAGACTCCCTGGAAAAGACCCTGATGTTGGGAAAGATTGAGGGCACTAGGAGAAGGGGACGACAGAGGACGAGATGGTTGGACAGTGTTCTCGAAGCTACGAACATGAGTTTGACCAAACTGCGGGAGACAGTGCAAGACAGGAGTGCCTGGCATGCTATGGTCCATGGGGTCACGAAGAGTCGGACATGACTAAACGACTAAACAACAACGTACCATTGTTTCTGATGCAGGGAGATTAGAATGCTGCCTGTTGCATTGTGTAACTACTCCCATTTAAGATCCTTTAAGTGACTGGCCAGGCTATATTTGCACAACAGCCCTTCAAAATCCAACTCTCACTCCAGGATTCCTATTATGAAGGGAAGCTATCTGAGATCTGTGCTCCTTACAAGCGGACCAAAAGTAACATTACCCCACAACTCAGCCCTCCTTCACCATCAGGCATATGAACCATCCTCTAATGCTACTGTTCTGTGTTGAATAAGTGGCAGATAACATCCAACACACAGCTGTCTCAGGCTAAAAATGAGAGGAGTGGGTGCTGAGCTTTCAATCAGTTGGGGACTTCAGATTCCAGAAGTGGGGTGGCCCAGGGCCTCCAAAAAGTGTCATACTTCTTGGCAAGAAGTTATTAAAGCAGTGCTCACCACCAGAGTATGATCATATTGCCTTTCTGGTGAATTCATGAGAATATCACTTTTATCCTCAACTTCAGACACTACAAGCTTCCTACATGGAAAAAGTATAGGGGAAAGGATGGAACTGTGTAGCTGTAAACATTTCATTATGTGTGATGACTTCATGCATCTTTTAACTGTTTATCTACCTTTTTATTTAGTGTCAGAAGGCTACAATCAGTCTGCAGACCGCAGTGCACTTGTATGCATTTTTTGCAGATATTCTACTCTAAGAGAAAGTCATTCCTGTTTAAGTAAAATTCAGAAGTGGTATGATTGCTACGCAAAAAAGCAGCAAACACTACTTCCAACATACCTCAGCAGCTGAAACAAATGATTCTATTGATCCAATGCTTAATGTATCCCGCAGGCTGCATTCTTCGGTATTATCCTTTACAGTGATATCGGTGTCTTTATCTTATAAAGAGAGAGAAAAACCTTTCATTAAAACACCCTGTGGATTTTCATTATACTGCCAGCTAATGTTGATGAAAGACAAAGGGTTGGATCCAGACTTCCCGCCAAGTAGAGTTTCACAGGACACAACCACTGGATGGGGAGAAGGAAATGAGGTTTCCCCCCCCCCACCAATTCTCACCCACCTCGGCTCTGCAGACTCCTGTGGCCCCTGAAAATCTGCTCTTAAAATATTACACAAGAGGCTTACAAAAATGAGCTAGGAAAAGAAAGTTAAATAAATGCAATCAAACCACAGACAGGGGGTAGCAAATATTTCAATGCACAAATGTAATGTCTGGCATACAATAACTAGTTTACCCAAAGACATAGTGACAAGTGCATTTCATTACAGAACACTTTTTTCTACACACACACACACACACACACACACACTATGTTTAGAGCAGCTTGAGAGAGGAGACACCAGCACAATGAAAACTCCAGGAATGCACAGCTGCTTGATACACCCGCCGCCCAATTCATTTTCATGAAGCCCAGAGCATAACAGCCTGAAATACTGGCTCTCTTATATGTTTCAACATACTTGTTTAAGAAACCACAGTCCTTCCAGACTGCCTTGTCTTTAGGCATTGCTGGATTTCTTAAGTCAAACAAGAGTGATTTACACTTTAGCAGAGAAGCAGCCACAGGCTTTAGCTTTAATGCACAAAGCCTGAAGCTATTGAAGAATAAAACCGCAATAGAAGATTCAAGCATCAAACCTTAGATACAAGGGTGTTTCTCCCTATCCTGGCGTGACTTTTTCAGCCCAAGTACAGTGGTACCTTGGTTCTCAAACTTAATCCATTCCGGGAGTCTGTTCGACTCCCGAAACGGTTCGAAAACCAAGGCGCGGGTCCTGATTGGCTGCAGGAGCTTTCTGTGCTCAATTGGAGGCCGCGGAAGCCACGCTAGGCATTCAGCTTCCGAAAAACATTCACAAACCGGAACACTTACTTCCGGGTTTGCAGTGTACCACTGTACTAAGTAGCAGTGAATTTCATACTTGATTTTTTAAAAACAGTTTCTAATGTATTAACTACTTCTTTATAGTTTTAAAACAAATTTAAAACGTACATTTAGAATGCTACGATGAAACACAGTATTATAATTTATATAATAATCTTACAAAGAAATGTGAAAAATTATGTAATGAATCACAAATAGTAAACCCTAACCAGTCAAAACCCCTTAATAGTTATAGGGAATCCTGCTGCCAGTAGTCCTACCTGCTCAGTGAAGGGAACAGGGAGCTCTGCATTGACAGAATGACACTAGCATCGCTAAACCCAATTCCAACCCAGTGAAAAGAGGTTTCATATTGCAGTCTTAGTAATTAGAATACTCTAGTAGCACCTTAGAGACCAACTAAGTTTGTTGTCGAGAGTGCATGCACACTCGAAAGCTCATACCAATGACAAACTTAGTTGGTCTCTAAGGTTCTACTGGAAGGATTTTTAAAAAAAATTTTTTGACTACAGCAGACCAACATGGCTACCTACCTGTAACTAGAATACAGTGGTACCTCGACTTACGAAGGCGATCCGTTCTGCGGCACTCTTCATAAGTCGAAACCTTCGGATGTCGAAGCGTCCATTATGCGCATGCGTGAAGCGCAATTTTGTGCTTCTGCGCATGCGCAGACCGTGCACACGGCGAAAAGTGGTGGATCGCCAAGAAAGCCCCAGTCCTTGCTCAAACACAACACCAAGTGTGCCCTTTGCACCATACTTTTTGCCCTGTCACTCTTGCAAACAGCTGGCTTTCAACAAGGCAGTCTAGGAACTCCAACAGTGGCTCTGGCTTCCACCCCAATTGGTTACAAAAACGAGCAAGGACTCATTCCAAATTACAAGCTACTTTATTCTCAGCAGGCATTCTGAAGAAAAAGGAGAGTAAACTGATAGTGGAATAGAAAACATACCACACCTGTTGTCCTTACAAACAGGCATAAAAGCAACGAAACAGATCCAGACGAAGTATAAATATAATGTAAAATGCAATGTGTTGAAAGAGATTTCTTGTTGTGTTTGTGTGTATGTTTTTTTTTAAAAAAATCAAATATGTACCTTATTTCTAACACATTAAGAGCTTCCTTTTGAACACATCTAATTTGGGGTCGTAGATTTTATTGGGCTGATTGTTTTTCTCAACCATTACGATTCCCCCTTTCTTTTCCTTTCCCATTTAAGACAGAGGTGGCTCCCATAAGCTGGAGAGAGCATGGTTAGCCACCCCTGCTTTATGTTCTTCTACCATCATGCTTCAGGTAGGAGTATCCAGAAGCAAAAAAAAAAGGGGGGGCATTCTCAAGAAAGCATTTTCTTTAGGTACCTGGACCAAAACATGCCAAAACCCTTCTCCCCAGGCCTTTGGCTAATCCATGGCATTTTAAACTGTGAGGATTTGTTTTTGTTTGTTATGATGGTATATTTTTTGTGCGTGTGTTTTTATATTGTAAACCGTCCGGTGATCATTGGATGAAGGCGCTATAGCAATTCAATAAATATGAAACGTACAGAAACCACTCTGCTATCTTCTTCAAAAAGTGCCCTTGAACAAAACGCTTCTGTCTCTCTTCTTGGCAGCCTCTATCACAATTAAAATTGCCAGCCAGATCACGGTCCCCAGCCCACCTGTTCTCAACAGCCAGCTTCCTCTTTAGGCACAGCATCATTCTGGGCACTATGCCAGGCCATTCCCCAGCTTTTCCAGACTATGCTGAAAGCTCATGTCGCCCACTGCCTGCCACCTCCTGGACTGAAGGGAAGTGCTGGGGCTCTCTGAAAGGGCAGACTGGGAAAAATAAAAATCGAATTAGGAACCCACTATCTTTCTGTAGCCATAACATGAGTCCTGTTGAAATCAGACCAAAGCTACATCAAGTCCCTTTCCCACTCTTGTCCCCCATAAATGCATAAAGCCTTTGTGATTAGTAGCCTTAGCTGCCAGGAATTTGTCCAATTCATGGACAAATTTGTCCAATGTTCTTTTATATTTTTACCTATTCCCTCTGCTGCTTGATCTGTCAGACATCATATGGCAAGGATGAGGAACCTTTGGTCCTCCAGATGTTGCTGGTCGACAGCTCCCAACGCTGGCTGGGGTTGATGGGAACTGAAGTCCAACAACATCTGGAGGGCCATAGGTTTCCTATCACTGCACCATAGCAACCCTCAGAAAAACCATGCTGTTTAATTGTTATAGCTGATTAAAAGCTGAAATTCATATAACATAGAAGGAAGACTTGATTACACACTTGGAAAGCTTTCTAATCGTGCTATGTACATGTAAAAAGTCTCAGTAAGGATCAGTCACAGTAACGTACCGTAATCTTTGGAAAATAAAACTTAATCCACTTGCTGAAAACTAAGTAAGCGAAAACAAAATGGAACAAGGTGTAATAATTAGCATTTTCTTTCTTCGTGCTTCACAGAGTGTGAACAAAATCAGAGAAACATTTACTCATATTCTTCATCTTTTAGGAAAAGCAGGACAAGTTAATTCAAATTGGTTAAGTCATAGAAACATAGAAGTTCATAACCAAAAAAAAGGGGGGGAAAGGGAAAGGGAATATTATGTAACTTAATCTAATAACTAATTAACAGATCTGGGATGCAATCCAAGTGGTAAAACATGTGTATAACATATGATAAATTCACACGTCAAAATTCTTTTGGGAGGGTTTATGTCTACAAAAGTTTTCTAACCAGCTTTTATGAACACAAGTTTGAAAAGCTGTTTGGGGAATTGGATATAACTTTTTTTTAAAAAAAAGAGAGTGGGAAGAGAAACATAACACAAAGCACTATTTTGTTGTATAATTGCGCATGCCAATTCCTCTAGATTTACAAAGGCTATTCTAACAGGAAATCCTTCTGAAAAATGCAGGTGCACATGCTGGTATGCTGATGTATTAATTAGTATATAGGAGTATCCACTACTCTGAGATGTCAACTAGCTAACACTATGGAGAAACATGAGCTTGTCTCCTAAGAGAAGTTAAACTTACACACACTTCCACTCCCCACAGAAGCCCCTGAAAAAGCCTCCCTGAAGTCTGATCCTCTTGAACAACATGGGATGGGGCACACAGTATGTGGCTGCTGGTGGAATTGTACAAAATTAGTCTTAGATTTTGCATTACTGAAGTCCTCCAGCAACCCATTGAGTCTCAAACCACATATCAGTGCCATGGTACTTTTATACTGGTGAAAAGCGCAAAGAAGGCAAAATTTAAACTAGGACTGCTGCAATCTCATGTCTTTTTATCAACTCAATGAGGTACAGGGATGGGGATTCTGGGCTCTGCTCCCATCAGCCACCATGGCCAATGGCCAATGATGAGTTGGAGTCCAGTAGACCCTGCAGGGCTGCTCATTCTCTGCCCCTAACTTTGAGAGATTTTTTAATAAGAGATTCCCTGGTTTGCAATCAGTCCCTTTTGTGGCTTTCTAAACTTTGACCTTCTTTCCCTTCCCACTCCTCCATCAATACCTAACAACAACAACAACAACAACAGGAAACCTCTTTTGGATCAAGCAGCACCTTATCCCTTGGCCAACCGCTTCAAGGACTACATGCCAAAAGTGGAGATGGCTTCACACACTTCCCCTTACCAGCAATAAGAGCCAAAAAGCAGTATTTGGATTTTTCTAAACCTAACTCCCAAAGCAGGTGTGTGATCTTCTGAGGAGACTGTAATTGGGAAGGAAGAATAACTCTCACTTTCTCAGCTACAGTCTCCAGCAGGATTGTCTTGATGCCAGTCTCAACAATAAGGGCTTGAAGAAAGCTTCCCTTGGAGGCAATAAAATTTGGGTTTTTTTCCCAATTGCAAAAGCAGACACTTCTGGCACTAGGGAGGGAACACCGGGCAAGGGGAGGACAAGATTAATCCTTCCCTCCCCAGCAGTACCCTCCTCTCCAAAAATGAACCCCGGCACTGCAATTAGGCTCATATTCTTTTCTTATTATTAGAACCCATTTTAAAAGCCTAATTTCAGTGGGGAAAGGTGTTGGAATAAGGAGGGCACACTGTGGGTCATAGAGGCCCCAAAGTATGCATGCACCCCACACACCTTCCTACCTTAGCACAACCAGCTTTTTAAAACACAGAGAACTAAAAATAAAAAACAAAGTGTGACACAGTAATATGTGTTGTGTTAGAAAAGAAATAGGCATGCAAATTAGGCTTGGAGTCTAAAGTAAGTTTAAAGTTGGCCATAGGTTAAAGGTAAAGGTAAAGGGACCCCTGACCATTAGGTCCAGTCGTGACCGACTCTGGGGTTGTGGCGCTCATATCGCGTTATTAGCTGAGGGAGCCGACATACAGCTTCCAGGTCATGTGGCCAGCATGACAAAACCACATCTGGTGAACCAGAGCAGCGCACGGAAACGCCGTTTACCTTCCCGCTATTTATCTACTTGCACTTTGAGGTGCTTTTGAACTGCTAGGTTGGCAGGAGCTGGGACCGAGCAACGGGAGCTCACCCCGTCGCGGGAATTCGGACCACCGACCTTCTGATCGGCAAGCCCTAGGCTCTGTGGTTTAACCCACAGCGCCACCCGTGTCCATAGGTTAGGGACAGCAAAATAAAGCATTCCTATTTCTTTCCCAATGTGTCAGAACTTTGGAACTTAATGGAGCAATATTACTGTGCGATTAGCACTGAGTCATCACATTCAGGAAGGAAGTCAAGATCTAAAATAAACAAAAAAAGCTTTCTTGCACTCATTTGTTTAGTTTAGCCTTATTAAGACTCAACATTACTGCTTCCTAGTTGCAACTGAATTTGGATCTTGCAACAGATAAGCACAAACAGATGTAGCTTTCTTATTATTGCCATTTTCCCCCTTTTCATCTAAACTTGTCTGCACACTTCCCCTCTTCACTACTGGCTGCGCTGTTCTGATGTCATGGAATGTTCATTAACATTCCAGCAACAGGAATGGGGAAGATGCCAGGGAGAGCTGCAAAATCAGTATAGCCACTTAAGAGACAGGTAGGAAACTTGGTTTGGCTTCAGGAAAACATCTCAATTGCAGCATATGTATCCTGCAAGAGATACAGGGTGATTAGGTCCATGGAGGTAAGAGGCTACGTAAGCAGAAAGTTGGTGTGTGGCAAGAAACTATCTACCTAGCTACATGTTATTACTTAAACCCAAGCAGAAAATCATCTGAAGCTAAAACACTTAAGCAGACAAAAAAATAGCTGGGAGGCGGGAGAAGAAGTCCGGACCATACCTTGATGTTATTTCAATGCAGGTTAGTTTTTCAGAACTCTGAAAATTTTCAATCAGCCAGGTAGTTGTGTTTTAGTTCACTATATTATTTATTTATTGTGTTTTATTTATATACACACCACACACGAAATTGTGGCGTACAAGTTTGGATTAAAATTTTGATTTCACATTAAAACTCGGCTTTTCTATTGAAATAAAGCAATTCACAATGAAAAACAAAAACATATAAACTCAAAAATTATATATGACAATGAACAGAAATCACGTGTTTCATCTCCTGTTCTTCTTGCTATCTCCAGCAAAGCAGAATTTCTGGAACATAATTCATATCTACAATATATTGTCATTTTGACACTGCATTAAGAGAAACTTTTCAGTGATAAAATTTGCTATTTCCTGTACCAATATGGTGACCCATACCAAAAACTCCACGTAATTATGAACCATAGTAGCTAAAGCCATTGTGCCTAATCCATTATAATGCCTTTGCAGCAATCGCTTGATTGAGCTAATGCCAAAATGGTGACCTTCAGAGAAAAAGTTAATTTCACAGGAAAAAAATGGTTTTTTTTAATGAGAATTCCACGTAGTTTTGAATTTAAACTTCTATAGCCTTCTTCCAATTTCTACAAGGTCAGCATGCACAAGAAGTATAGGTTATTGTTAAGTCCCTAGTTCTCGGCGATTCTATGATGAGGAAGTGTCAATTTTCATGTCCCAACTCATATGCCTATCTTTAAGCTGTGACTAATGTCAATGACTGACGCATACGGCGTCAGAGGAACTGAGCACATGCTTTGAATTAGGAATCCAAATAAAACTCAAAGCATTAATATAGTTCTAACTGGTCTATGTTACAGTGATTAACAGCTGAAGAATGGCAAAGTTATCTTGCAATGCAAAGTCATTTGATGTTAAGCTATAGAAAGAGACATAGTCAGTTTACATTCTAACTTATTTTTGTACACTGGAAGCTACTCGAAAGGCTATCCAACATTGAAAATAAATATTCAGCAAATAGATACACAAGAGCAGTGCAGTAGCACAGGAAGAAATCAGTAAAATTATCTCTTCTCCATAGTAATTTAGAGAAGCCTCTGCTGGATCCAACCTTATAAGAGGGGACTTGTGAAAAATTCGCAATCAGTACAGTCATACCTCAGTTTAAGTACGCTTCAGTTTGAGTACTTTCAGTTTACGTACTCCGCAGACCGTCTGGAACGGATTAATGCACTTTCCATTACTTTTAATGGGAAAGTTCGCTTCAGGTTAAGTACAGACTTCCGGAACCAACTGTGTACTTAAACTGAGGTACCACTGTATTATTTTGGGGGGCACTGAAAGGGGTGGAGTGCCTCTTTGCTCTTGAACGGGCCTTAAGATAGGGAAGGAGGACTCCAACTCCAACTCCTTATCTCCCATTTGAAAAATCACAATAATAAATTGTACCCGAGAGATACCCAAACCTCTCCGCTTGTTCTTACCATGATGTATTGTACTCCTGAAGCAAGTAGTATGATTAAGGTCCCCTGCCCCCCAATATATCCTGATTACGTTCAATTCTAAACGCTTTGGATCCAGAGAAATCCAAGCAAAAGTCTGGTCATCCAACAAGAGGGTGCAGCAGTCCTCTGCTACCTTTGGAATGGGGCTCAAAGACTGCAGCAGGATGGCTGCCTTGCACAAACAAAAGTGCTTTTCCACAGCTCCATATTAAAGGCATTTTGCTTCCTCTTGCAAGTGGAGGCCTTTGGTTTTGGGCTCAAAAACACCAGGTTACCCCCCTCCCCACCTCTCTGTTTTCTACCATTGCGAAAGGTGCATAAATACATTTCTTTATTTATTACATAAATACATTTGTAAATGGAACTTTCACCCAAACATGTCCATAAGCATAGGCAAGTACTTCTGACTGGAAGCCCCATGACATAGGGGGACAAAGGAGCACTAGATGTGTGGGGGTCCCCTAAGCTGGGAGGGGATTTGTAGAAGGACCTGCCTCTCCCTGCGAGTGTTACGCTTTTTATTTTTTTGACTTTTCACACCTAAGGACACCAGGAAGTGCATTTTCTTTTTCTTTCTTTTTCTTTCTTTTTCAAGTGGCATTTAACTTCTATTTGCGAGGAGCTAATTAATAGAACTTGATCCTCCACCAGTTCTGACAGAGAAATCGCAGGGAGGGAGAGAGGATAGGAAGCCAACAGGCCCTTTTTCATTTAATCAACCAATACATGCGTAATACACACAAACACTAGATCACTTTTCAACTGGTTCGCCAGGACCAGCTACCACTCACGGTCTGATCCAAGGTGAGTTGCAACAACAACACTACCACCATACGAAGACACGGTAGAAAAAATACTAAGAAATGGGCTCCAAAATGGATGCTGGGGTTAAAGGTGATTCCTGGGTCTGAAAAGGATGAAGAGTACGCAATACTCTTCATACCAGTATCTATAGCAGCCTCATTTTTAAGGACCAGCATACCTTTGTCCTGAAAATATGGCAGCTATTCCTTGGTTGCTGTTTTAATTAAAAATAAAAAGACTCAATGGTTAGTTTCGGGTGGGTGGGAGAGCTGTTGGATACCAACACACTTTCTCCTCTCTCTAACCCTCATTTTCTGGTCTATACCATCTCTGCACAGCAGTCGATCTGCCTCCTCTAATAGAATTAACACCTCAGCTATCTCTTCCCTCTTTCCTGTTCTTATTTTGGCAGATTCCTCCTTCAGATGAGAATCTGAGGAAAACAGAAGGCCTTAAAATATTGTATTACTTTACATCTCAGCTCAACCATAATATTACCTAGTCCTTCCTGCCAAGCCATCCTCCCATTATTGTGTCTGAGGTTATGTTGCTTTTGGCACAGTTCAGCTACTTAAGCAGTCCCAGGAAACTATTGCTAATTCCCAACTCGCTTTCTTCAACTATTCAGCTAAATATTCGATGGTTACAAAGCGTGGAGTACAACAAAGGTAGGTGTGGTCGAGGGTCTGTATGGTCCTTTGTCCAACAAGAAGAATTTTAATGAAGATTTGAATTCAAAGAGAGGAATGTATCTGGCTGACAGGTAACTCAAGCCTCGGTTTTTACTTGGCACACAAAATTAAGTACAGAGAAAACATCAATGACTGAGGGAACCACAGTCTGTGGAAATAATTTGGAGATGCTCAGGTGGGGATCAAAGTCTTGTTGGGTAGACAGCCCTGGAAATTACCATTTTCCTTCATTGAAAGCCGAGTAAGACTTCTACATTTTGCCACATTGAATCAACTATTGAATATTGTTTTTTATATAACAGTAAGTGTTTATCTGAGCTGTAAAAAAAACACATATAAATTAATTTAACCCTTTGAAAACTATGGAAGCTGACAGACTCTCTACAAGGAAGAAAAAATAAAAAGGAAATTGACATCCAACAGCTGGTATGCAGATATATATGCCAATGCCAATGTATATCAGTGTGATTTCTAACCTCAGAGCTGACATTCAAGCCCCTTTCTGTGTTCTGACTTACAGTAGCAGGTGTTGTGGGAAAAATGTGCCAGAAAACTACAGTAAAATTAACTAGCAAGTTCCCAGGAAGCATGCTTAGAACAGGATTTTAAAAAGCCATTGGAAGACTGACCCCTGGTGGCATCCGTGATTCAAACTCGCAAATCAATATTGGAACAAGCACAAATGTCATGTTTCAGAGGGGGAAACAGTTTCTATCCATAATTCAAATATGCAATCAATTACCCCCATTTCCAAGTTATTCATTTACACCATCTTAAGAATTGCCAATAGCTTTGAAAATGGGTCGCAATCTTATCTACTGTACACATTAGCAGTGGCAGCATGCCCCTCCGACTTTAACACCATGAAAATCTAGAGCTGGACAGTTGCCATTATCTTAAAATGCACACTTTCCAGGAACAAGTTGTGACCAATAAATCTACTTGGCAATGGAGACAGTGGTTTGCCTTAGTTAGCTCCTGGGGATGCAGAATATATAAGGCTGCTCAGCTTCCCAATAAACACGGTGTCATGAATTTAATGTCCAATGCTGCCCCCTGCTGCTGCTGCTGCTGCTGCTAAGTGGTTTGGAGCAGGAAATTAGTGTTGATTTGTTACAGCACACTGTCATTTCTGAATGTATAATACGGATTTCTGCCTCACCCTTCAATCAATTTCTCATAGTGTCTTTCTATACTTGTCAGGAGTTTTAAAACAAACAGTTTATGATTATTATAGCACTTTAAAGGCCGTCATATATTTTCTCAATAATCTTTACAATAACCCTGGCAGGTAGGCCAGTAACAATGCATATTTTGCAGAGGGGGATTGAAGACTAAATATCTTACTTCAGGTCACCTAGTGAGTTAATAATTGAGCAGGGAGCCAGAAGTCTCTGTCATGAATTTCTATTTAATATTGACCCAGAGTAGAATTCCAACATACCGTGTTTCCCCTTTTTAAAGATACAGTCTTATAACTATAACTATAGCTGATGAAGAATAAACGAAACAGGGCCTTGTCCTGGATTTGAAAATCATTTCAACTGGAATTTGCCTCATTACCTTAAGCAAAAAACAGTTTGAAGAATTCATATTTAATCTCCTTTCTGGCCCGAGTTCTTGGAACCTTTTCATTTGATTTCCTGATTGCACCAAGAACTCCAATTTCAACATTACTTTTATAGTCAGCATGATCTTGACTGAAAGAGATCACAGAACCAGTTTAAGCCAGCTGTACTCAGCTTCTCTAAAGGTATAACCCAAACATCATGAACCTTCTGCTTGCTTCTTTCACAGAGAAGCTTCCAGAAGCCTTGTGAATTAAGCAGTATAGGAAAGATCTCTACACATCAGATCAATACTTTCTGCACCAAGAAGCGCAAACTGACAGTCTCACCTCACACTCATAGACACACTTCAACTTTCATATTCATACATTCTTCAGTAAATCGGTTATTCTGAGATACAGCAGTATTTAATCTTCTTAAAAGATATTTGGTGTCCCCCAATTCCAAAGTTTTCTGCGTTATCTACGCAAATCACATGATGAAGCAATTTGTATTTCAACTTTACAGCTGTTATCAAGGAAAACATACCAACCTTCTAGGCATGATCCATGATCATCCTGGCATCCAAATACTAACTTGGATATTTTTTAGGTTCTAATTGAGATATGCCATAGTGGTAGAGCATCAGCTTTCATGAACAAGGTCCTTAGTACAGTGGTACCTTGGGTTATGTACACATAGGGCTAGGACTGTCCTCTGTCTGAGACCAGGGACTGAGGTGCTGTCAGTCAGTGCAGATAGCAATGATCTAGATGGACCAACTGTGTGACTCAATATAATGCAGTTTCATACATTCTCAACAGCTCCACACAACCTTGCTTTTTACAGAAACGACAGACTGGCACTAATCAAGCTCAGTCTTCTAAAGTTGTGGAAGAAAGGGCTCATTTTGGAGAAGAGTGATTTATTAGAACAGATTACCAGTCCTGCCACTGCAGTCAGTTGTACAGAAGTACCTCAAAAATTAAAGTTGAAAATGCCAGCACGGTACAAGTCTGACTTGCAAGCAAGTTCAAATATGTTATCCTTTTACCTGTTCGCACATGCTGATGTGGCCAAGGGCTGGCAAACTACTTGGCCAGACCTAGCTTACAATACAGAGTTAGCAAAGTAGCCACGTTCTGCTTTGCTATGTATTCTTACACAATACATAAGAATTATACGCCTCTCCCCGCAAAGCTCTACTTTCATTGCTGTGATTTCTAGCCAGCTGCAAGAGCACCCTTTATACCAGGGACTCTGGGTCTAAATTCAGTCCAAATATGTAGACATGCGGATTAAAAAAATCCTTTTACAGGCTCCTTGTGCTACTACTATGAGCCGGCAGCTAAACCAGCTTTGTGGAACTGAGCCTTTGTACAAGAGGAGCAACTCAAATCACAAGTAATTTCTCATTCCCCTATTTCTGCCATGTCCCAAAAAGTTTCCAAGATTAGCAATCACATATTATCAAGAAACATGCAAGTTTAAAGCCAAGACAAACTCACCAATATCATTGGCAAAGGAAGCAGGGTCAGATGCCCCAAGAGAAGCCTCAAATTCTTCCTGAAGACGATAAGCTCTTTGGAGCAAGGATTCAAGTTTATGAATAAATTCAGCACTAATGATATCCTGCGAAACAGAAGTTGCAGAGGGCAAATACGTTCTGTCACCAATATTTTATTCAGCTCATGGATATTCTGAGATGTGCCAAGGATCAACAAACACTATTTTGGTTATTATTTATATCAAATATTTATACTGTGCCACATGCAAAAATCAGCAGGACCTGAAAACATTACCTAGAACAGAAACTAACCTATTAAGATTAGGAAAGTTGGACTCTAGCAGCATGCTTATTTCAAGAAGCTCACTTCAGAAAAACTAAATGTGCAATTCTATGTACATATATTTCAGATACCCCACCCCGGAACTTCCACATAAACATGTCTGCAACTGGGTACAAAAAGAGAGTTTAAAATATGTGTGAAATTCATGCCTTTCAGCAACAAAATACTTAGGGTTTCCATCACTGTGGACATATAAAGATCACTGTACAAGAAACTGCCTTGTGAGGTTGGCCAGTTGCGCAAACTTTGTTCTTATCATCTGTGCCTCTACCCCACCTGTTTTCTCTACCTGGCCAGGGAGGAAGTCCATGGAGAAAGAACTACAAGCTATGTTATCTGTCTCAGTTTGCATTTCTTTGTGCTTCCACTTAGGTACAGGAGATAGTGGGCAAACACCTCTCCAAATCCCAGGCCCAATTAAAGAAGCTAAGTGAAAGGCAGATGGGTACTTCAAGAGAATAAGGAAACACTTTAAAAGTTAACTAACCAATGGAAGAGGGTCCAACCAATGTGGGCTCAACGTGAAGCATTCTTAGATGGCCAAAGTAGGGGATAAAAGAATATAGGAATCATCTTCTAATGTTATCCTATTAAGCTCGTGGCAGTTCATCCTAGCCAGGATTTGCAATGAGATAATTTTGAGATATTTTTATATAAATTTTGATTTTAATAGTACCGTATTGGCCTGAATATAAGCCTCATTTTTTTTCCAAATTCCGACCATGAAAAGTTAAAGAACGGCTTAAATTTGTGACCTTACCAAAATGGGCATTTATGATATCGCTGCTGAAACAGACATACGGTAAAACGGAATGGGCGTGAGTGCCTGCAGAATTTTAAGGGAGCGGTTTATATCTGGGTATTGTCTCCCCTCCCCCCATGAATTTTAAAGGTGTGGCTTATATTCGGGCCAATATGGTACTATGATATATTTAAAACTTTTGAAGGAAGAAAGACACCGAAGAAGAAATAGGTCAATGGGGAAGCAGTTGCTCATATTGCAGGCATTCAAGAGACTCATAGAGTTTCTCAGCTTCATAAGAGTTAGAAGGATCCCTGAGGATCATCTAGTCCAACCCCCTGGAACGCAGGAATATGCAGCTGTCCTTTACGGGGATTGAACCTGCAACCTTGGTGTTATCCAGGTTCTCTTTAGTTTCTTTGCTAGAAGCTGGAATTTTATCCAGAAACAGGCAGGAAAATTATTTGAAGAAACAGCAACTCATTTACTTACTTCTACACTTTCTTCTGCAATAGCGTCACCTGCTCCAAGTTTGACGGCGCTACAGTTGGCTTCATCTTCCGCTTGCCTGTTACGAAAGGTCAGTGCCTGCTCCCATCGGCGAAGAGCTTCTTCAAATAGTTCCATTCCTGAAAGAAAGGTTTACTAATGCAACAACCCTGTATCAGATTTTCAGTTTGCCTTCCCTTGTACCAGGTGGCATGGCTTGGCATTTGAACCTTTTGTAGAAAGGTGCCTGCCAAATAAATCAGTCCAATGTACTGGCACTCTAGCTGAGCAAGCCATGTACTTCATTGACTGATCAGGAGGAATGCTGCATTGTGAGAGGGGAATGGATGAGACAGCTTTCGAGTCCTTCCAATTCAATTGCCCCAAGTGAAGCTACACATTCTTTTAATATTCAATAAGCAAACATATTGTGAATGCACGTAGCAATGTTGTAGATGAGGAAGGTCTCATGTTTCTATTAGTTTGTAAAACTTTTGTTGTTTACAGAAACTACACACCACATGCTCTTTCTGTTTCTGATCCCTGCATGTGGCAGGCTTTGTGTTCATGCAGACAGGTATGTTATATGGCCTATAAGGGACTTAAGGCAACAAATAGATCTTTCTTTAACAGTTGTTAAATACAAGTGTCATCATGCCCTTGAAAGAAAGTAACACTATTTTTGTAATAGCCAACAATCCTAAACTTGTTGTTGTTTAGTCGTTTAGTCGTGTCCGACTCTTCGTGACCCCATGGACCATAGCACGCCAGGCACTCCTGTCTTGCACTGCCTCCCGCAGTTTGGTCAAACTCATGTTGGTAGCTTCGAGAACACTGTCCAACCATCTCGTCCTCTGACGTCCCCTTCTCCTAGTGCCCTCAATCTTTCCCAACATCAGGGTCTTTTCCAAGGATTCTTCTCTTCTCATGAGGTGGCCAAAGTATTGGAGCCTCAGCTTCACGATCTGTCCTTCCAGGGAGCACTCAGGGCTGATTTCCTTAAGAATGGATAGGTTTGATCTTCTTGCAGTCCATGGGACTCTCAAGAGTCTCCTCCAGCACCATAATTCAAAAGCATCAATTCTTCGGCGATCAGCCTTCTTCATGGTCCAGCTCTCACTTCCATACATCACTACTGGGAAAACCATAGCTTTAACTATACGGACATTTGTCGGCAAGGTGGTGGTCTCTGCTTTTTAAGATGCTGTCTAGGTTTGTCATTGCTTTTCTCCCAAGAAGCAGGCGTCTTTTAATTTCATGACTGCTGTCACCATTTGCAGTGATGATGGAACCCAGGAAAGTAAAATCTCTCACTGCCTCCATTTCTTCCCCTTCTATTTGCCAGGAGGTGATGGGACCATGGCTAATAGACACTTTTAAAACCATCCAGGTTGATGGGCATAACTACATGTTTTGGCAGAAACATCATCATTGGATGACTCCAGGCTTTAGCGTTATGAGAAAGGGAGAAAAACATCTCTCCAGCCAATTTTGCCTACTTTGGTTTCCCCCCTTAAGACTTCTTTATATAGTACTACTACTATTCCCCGTAAGCACTGTGATCATAGTGTTGTTGTGAGAAGGCTGAAATGGGCACAAGGAGAAACCACTGCTTGGGACTCCTTGAAGACATGCTTCATTTCTTGATGATGAAATGCACAACATAGTTGTGACTTAACTTTCTTATGTTATCTGCTCTGCACAAGAGTCTCAAGAGTCTCCTCCAGCACCATAATTCAAAAGCATCAATTCTTCGGCGATCAGCCTTCTTTATGGTCCAACTCTCACTTCCATACATCACTACTGGGAAAACCATAGCTTTAACTATACGGACCTTTGTCGGCAAGGTGATGTCTCTGCTTTTTAAGATGCTGTCTAGGTTTGTCATTGCTTTTCTCCCAAGAAGCAGGCGTCTTTTAATTTCATGACTGCTGTCACCATCTGCAGTGATCAAGGAGCCCAAGAAGGTAAAATCTCTCACTGCCTCCATTTCTTCCCCTTCTATTTGCCAGGAGGTGATGGGACCAGTGGCCATGATCTTGGTTTTTTTGATGTTGAGCTTCAGACCATATTTTGCGCTCTCCTCTTTCACCCTCATTAAAAGGTTCTTTAATTCCTCCTTTTAAATTAAATTTAAATTTAATTTAATTTAATTTAATTTAATTTAAATTAATTAAATTAAATTAATTAAATTAATTAAATTAAATTAAATTAATTAAATTTAAATTAAATTAAATTTAATTCCTCCTTTAAATCCTAAACTTAGAAACATTTAAAAATAGCAGCAAGAAATGCTGCATGTAAGGAAGCTGCTCACTTACCCATCAAGTATAAATTTTCTGGAGTAGTTACTGGAACATTGACCAGCTTTATATCATCTTCATCTGCTTTGTCCCAGGAACTAGAATTGACACAAGCACAGCTAGGACAGGATGCGGCACTTTGGACCTAATTTAAAGAAGATGTACAGGTGACGGATTTTGGATGCTTAGCTCACATGGCTTTCCTGGAAGGGCAGTCTTTCAGTTCGGGGATAAGTTTTTTAAAAAAAATCCACTAGATGTCCCCATAGTTTTGTGGGCAATTTATATGACAATAGCACAGAGGTGCCCCTAAGTAAGAAACATGCTAGATAGACAAATAAGCCCAAGGGTTTTCAGGCTAGGTGCCTTTAAGGTTCATTTTGCACAGGAGGAAAAGCAAGGTGAGATTCAGCATAAAAATGGCACACATTCTAGAGTAGCACTGATCCAGGAAGAGAGCCTCTTTCCTGCCCCTATGCAAGTTAATTTTTTGGGGGGGAGGGATCACTATTCAACAGCTTATCAGCAAACTGCATGAAAATAATAAGATATGCTTACCGAGGCCAAACTCTGCACTGAACCCGAATATTTACTGAAAAGGCCTCCATTTGCATTGATATAGGATTGAGAACCCTTTTCTTTGGCTGAACTCAACGAAAGTGTTAGATTTTGTCTGCTGCTGGAACAACTGGAACCTGAAGAGGAAGATAATACAATCAAAGTGACAGACCTATGCAGACTTACCTGGGAGTAACCCCCATTGAAGCAAGTGTCACTTGCATGACCGCAAAGGGTTTTCATTGAACAACCACTATCTAATTTTCTGTTGTATTTGAGCAATAATTGTTTAAGATGGGGTAACACTCTCTTTTCAAGCAACTCTTAAAGTTATCATTTTGAAAGTAATGTAACATTCTAGAATGCTATTAATGCTGTACAATGACGGTATAAGCTGTGAATCACTAAGCTCTCAACTATTGCTTTCTATAAGGAAGGACAAGCATGTGCACTTTGCAGTCAGCAAGGCTTGAGGATGGGAAAATAAACAAGGAAGGCTACAGGCAGGTTTATGCTGGACCTGCTGCTGGGGGAAAAGGTGCTACACGTGTCCATCTCCTTGCAGGCCAATAAGGGCTATGCTAAGCCTCCCAACTGTTTATTGTGGTTTTTTTAAAAAAATATTTCTAAGCGATAAAGAGGCAGTTTAGGGATTTGTTAAGGGCAGAGTTGTGGTGCACACACACTGTTGCATGCATGTAGTACATGTTTCAGTGCAAGACCAAGCTGAGGAACTTAACAAAACTCTACCCCAGTCTCAGGTTGCTTGCTTGGCACTAAGCCCCAATTTTTCCAACTTACTTCCATGTACTTCTAAAGCTGGCCAGTGCAAGTCTATGAAGGTGTGCACAGAAGTAAGCCCCACTGTGTTCAACGAGGCTTCCTCCCAGGTGTGTATAGAATCTTGGCTTTCCTTAGACATCGTGTCACCTACCTTTCTCTGATGCAGGTGTTTTTATATAGTCTAACACCACGTGGCCTGGCTCCCATGGAGATACATTCCTGGTTTTCTTCCCACGCTTTCTTTTGAAGTGATGGGCAAGAAAGAGCACAGACACTGCACCCACTGCTGTTATTACAAATAACTTCTTGAGACCTGGGGAAACCTTAACCTTAAAACACATATTTTAAAAAGTAAGTTATATCATATGTTCTACAGGAGAAAATAATAATTCAGTTTTGATGCAATAGGTTTAAGCTAACATTTGAAATCTGAACACTACATCAATCCAAGAAACTCTATGCAAGTTATTTTGCATAAATCTTAAATAACTTCAGTAAAATAATAACAACACACAATAGGATAAAATACTATACTTTTATGTTAACTTTGGGAAAGTGTGCATCTGCATTTATTTTGAAAGTTATATTGGATGCTGTATTTCTACATTTTGACCACAGGCCTTTGGATTCCCACTAGCAAATCCGAAGGCCTAGAGAAAACTTGCCCACAAGTTAAAATGATTTCTTTTGCTCCCAAAGACCAACACAGATTCTTTCCAGGAATTTGAGCAGTAAGCTGATATTACTGGAAGCAGAACTGGATGTGCCCAACATTAGCTACTTTTAGAACATGGTATGCTAATTAAAGCATTTGTTTAAGTGCATTAGTCCTACTCTATAATTAATCATATTCTATGTTTTGCTATGCAACCATTTACTGTAGAGACATTTTTAAAGGTTTCCACCTGGCATCTCATTAGAATATGTAGCCTGGAACCAACTAAGAATTGGTACACTGTGACATAGCTGCCAAGTATCCCGTATCCGCCGGGAAAACCCCTTTTTTCTTACCGTTTCCCGGCGGTCTCCCGTTTGGTGTTAAATCCCGGCATTCTCCCTTAAATTCGCTTCTTCCCGGCGGCCATTTTTCTGGTGCCGCTTTGCCCTTCTATGGGCACCAGAAAATGGCGACGCCGGCGCTGGAAGTCGCTTTCGCGCATGACCGGAAGTTGCGTGACGCGACTTCCGGTGGCACTTCGCCCTTCTATGGGCATCAGAAAATGGCGGCGCCGGAAGTCGCTTTTACGTGTTTCCGGTCATGCGCGGAAGCGACTTCCGGCGCTGGCGCCGCCATTTTCTGATGCCCATAGAAGGGCGAAGCGCCACCGGAAGTTGGTCACGCAACCTCCGGTCATGCACGCGCTGCCGATCCCGGATCTTTACGACCCGGACTTGGCAGCTATGCACTGTGATGAACTTTATGAACAAACATATTAGCATAGAGTTGGCAATCACATTACTATTTGCACCAGACATAACATTACAGCCACTGCCGAATGTGTCGCCCACACATGCCTCATTATTTAAAAGAAAATAGCAGAATCTGATGTGATTTCTACTCTCCACTGATTTTTTGTCTTCCTCAATTGATCTAAGGATACAGGAGTAATTGTGGCGCTTTCTCCCAATCAACAGGTACTCAGGGGAAAGTAGCTGGGGTGTGGTCACCAGAGGACGGGGCATGGTTTCTATTAGTTCAGCAGCAGGCAATCTGCTGTACTTGTGCAGATCCTCAACACAAGCAAAGTATGCTGCTCAAGACAGTGAATTTACAACCTTTTCAGTAGTTTTCCTGTGTGCAACAGACATTCTCACAAAGCATTCTGTGGCTACATGTGGTTTGCCTGTTACCGGACAAATGTCACTATGCTTGCATTATATACAAGTTCTATCTGCACAAAATGACCCTCTGGATCACATTCCTAATATGTGTTTCTCAATATTCAAACTTTCAGGCTCTCTGTTCATATTGGGGCCCCGACAGAGATACATTATACATTCAGGTTTTTTCCTAGTTGATGGAACTAGCAGAGGTTTTTTTTTGTCATTGAGACAAATTTCCTCTTCTGGAGTGGAGCACATTGACATCAATGTAACAGAATTCAGTCCAACACTGTCTATTTCTGTTCTGTGGATTTTCACCACTCCACCCCCTCTTATGGTGCAGCAATGTTATTGGCAGTTGGGGCCCCACCCTTCCCTGCTTTAGAAACAGATGTATGTCCTATCCACCACCACCCACAGTAAAAGCCTGATCTAGATTATTCTGTCTTCCTGATTCTGCAGATCATGCTAAATATTGGAAGTATCAACCCTCTGTAAATGCTCATCTTGTAAATTAGGACAAAACTGACAGCAACATGATTAAATTTGTAGAAATCTTAAAAAACAAAATACTGTCTAAAGCCTTCTGTGACTTGCATTAGCAAGAAAACATACACATAGGGTGTGGTTATTAGCAATATATTCTTAAGAGGTAGTCTCTATTTTATAATTATTAAAACTGCCAAACAAAGGGTGATATCTGACTAAATTGTACTACAAGCAGACCTGCTGAAATCAAGCAATTAAAATTAGTTGCCGCTAACTTCTGTGATTTCAACAGGTCTGCTCTGAATATGACTTAGCTGTATACTACCCATATTACTCTTAAGGGTTTATTGTTTATTCTTTATTGATATCAGTGAGCTCAATAAAAAACTTTACACTGAAAGGCAGAAAATAATTAGAAACTGGCTACACAATACATCAAATAATGTACTTCGACTCAAAACAGAAAAAACAAGATAGGCAGTACTGGTTGTAATCATTCTAACAATTGAGATGTATGGCACTGCAAAGGCTTCAGAGGAGCCTCTGCAGTCCAGTACATGTAACAGAATGAAGTCTACTGGAATCCACAACAATATTTTTTTAATGTTACATTCAACAATAATTTTACATAAACCATCTTAACCAAATACATATTGCATAAAAGCACATTATATAAAACACTGTTAGATGTTAGCTTCAAAAAGCACTAAAGAGATGCAAGGATTACCTGGGTTAGAAAAGAATACCAGGAAAGAGGAAGATCAAATACTCTTATAGCTGCTGTCTTCAAAGATAAACGTGTCTCACTAGCAGCGTCTTCTGACATGGCTCCTTCTTTCCCACAGCATCATTGAGGGACCCTAAGTCAAAACATTACTTGCAGGCGATGTTGGATATAGGCTGCCAATGAGAGACAGATATTGGTCTATACACCTCATGCTTTGTGAAGTTAACTCTGTGGTTTCAAACATCCTCCCTTCCATCCAGAGTTCCAATGGTACAAACAGCAAATATAGTTTGCAGAGGAACAGTGAATGTTGTGGAGGACACCCTTCCATTTTAGTGTAAATACTAACAGCAATATCCTAACTGTGCCATCAAATTCAGTGGGCCTTACTAGAACTTGCTGATCAGAAGGTCGGCGGTTCAAATCCCCATGACGGGGTGAGCTCCCATTGCTCGGTCCCTGCTCCTGCCAACCTAGCAGTTCGAAAGCACATCAAAGTGCAAGTAGATAAATAGGCACCGCTCTGGCCGGAAGGTAAACGGCGTTTCCATGCGCTGCTCTGGTTTTGCCAGAAGCAGCTTAGTCATGCTGGCCACATGACACGGAAGCTGTACGCCGGCTTCCTTGGCCAATAAAGCGAGATGAGCACCGCAAACCCAGAGTCGTTCGCGATTGGACCTAATGGTCAGGGGCCCCTTTACCTTTATAAACACTTACCTAAAAGTAAAGTCTATTCAACTCAGTAAGATGTGAATAAGATTGCAGTGCTAATGAGTAAGTGCTCTGCAGTACTGAGTACTGTACAGTACTGAGAAAGCTATGGAGTTTTCCAGTGTGTTATTCTTTTTTGTTTGTCTTTGAAAACATGCAAAGCACAACACAGCAAAACAGAAAGATTACTCCTAAGAATTATAATTGCCATTTGGCTGACCTGTGAGTTAACTAGAGATATTTGGAGCACTTAAAAAAATAAAACCGTGCAACAGATTTTGAAAAAGCCTGCAAAGTAGCTTATCTCCACACAAAGGTTTTTAACAAGCTTACACATACACACAAAAAATACAAAGATGAATAAGAGTAAATGTTTCTGTGCAGAAAAACAAAAAAGTGGGGAAATGTTTTAAAGTGGTAGGTATAATCGAACCACATAATAATTCTTTGAATGGATGACAGGGGAATTTCCCTTAACTCATATCTGATAGGAGGTGCTATTTATGGTACTGAGCCAAGACAGATTTTAATCGGTTACTTTGGATTTCTAATTATTGTTATTTTAACATGTATTGCCATTAAGAGGGGGAAGGGGGGAGAGAGACATAGTTCTTAACATTACAATTAGTATTTAAAACCCAATTGAATATTTTTTCCACATCTAGCTTTCATAACTGCAAGGGCAGGGGGAAGCAGATGACATGACAATGTTTGTAGAGAACAGGAGAGTAATATATTGCAGTAATATATCACAGAATGGCTTCTAAAGGATCCTGCGACTGAACTATCCTGTTATAATGTCCTACTCTGCATGTTATCCAAAACCTTCACAGGCCCATTTGGGCGTCCCTAATCCCCACAATACCATACCACCCCATGGCTGCCTCTTATTGCACCCTGATTCTTTACTATATTATATATAAGTTCTTTGCTACAAGACCACAAGACCAACCCCGTTTTTCCTTGAGCACTTGCAAGGGTGGGGCTCGGGCAAGAGGGTCACGGCCTCCCCACCTGCTAGGATGGGTTGGAAGCAGCTCTTCTTCTCACCCTGGATGACCAAATAAACCGCCTCCACGGAACAATAACGAAAAAGGAACCGAAACCAAACCTGGCGGCTTCTCGGGGCTGCACCGCAAACACCAAGCGCGAAGCAACCCGGTTCCTCCTTTGCACCAGCTGCGATTCCTGCTGCCCAAAAGTGGGGCGGGGGTGGGGTTTGAGAGAGATCATAGAGAGGAAATTGTAGAGTAACGTGTGCCTCCCCATACTTCCGGATCATATTTGGGGGGGGGGGTTCCCTCTCCATTAGGGTGTTAAGAGCCAATGCGTCACCATTGAGTTGAGTAAGGCAGGGAGGGGAGAATCTTAGCAGGTTTATTTTCGCCGCGTGCTTTGCGGGAGCTGCTGGCGCATTGTGCTTCCATTCATTTGCAAACAGGGCGTGCTGCCATCACTCTCTAAGGCTATGATTTCATGCAAGCTTAGTTGGGGCATAAACCACATTGAACACTGCAATGTTTAAGCACCGGTATACATAAGACCTGAGTGAGCGACATAGCCAATTGCAGGCAAGGCAAGGATATAGAATTTCTAGCTTTTTAAGGACCGATTAATTTGCCAATTTTGCCATTAACGAAATGGCATCTATAGGTCACCATTACGAACACCTTTATAAAAGTGTTACTGTGAGAATCTATTAACTTCTGATCCATCCACCCCATCTGAAATTGGAGATGACGATACGGAGGTTACAAGTGTTCTTTCCAACCTGCAGTATTAATAAGACTGGACCACATGGCAGGCCTGTCATAAGCCACTCTCCCAAGCTGCAACAGTTTAAAAATCATTCTATTATTATTTTTACACATGAAAATTTACTGGGTGGCAAGAGACTTGCTGCTGTCAAAATACTGCAATTATAAACTTCTAGATTTCTCCATTATCTCCTAGGAGCAGTTGGCTTTTTTTTGTCACTCTTCGGGATTTAAAAAGCTGTGAAAATAAAGGCTGGTTTTAATTTCTAGCAAAAAAATAAACATCCTGCTTACAGAAAAAGGGCAATTCATTTAAATCCTATATGTGTCTACTCAGAGGTAAGCCCAACACAGTTCAATGTGGAAAATCAATTTGGAATTACTGCCTTATGACTTCCCCCCTGCCCAAATGGGCTAGAGCAGGCATCCCCAAACTGCGGCCATCCAGATGTTTTGGCCTACAACTCCCATGATCCCTAGCTAACAGGACCAGTGGTCAGGGAAGATGGGAATTGTAGTCCAAAACATCTGGAGGGCCGAAGTTTGGGGATGCCTGGGCTAGAGCCTCACACTCTCCATCCATCGACATGCATGCAGCTGCTGTGCACTTTTAAATATTGTTATACACCACCTCAATCTCTGAGCAGTGCGAGATTCCAGGGGTACCAAGCGCGCAAACCAGGGTCCTTTGGAACAATGAGGCACAGAGGACACAGTGGTGTCTTTATATTGTTTATTTACACATATGCAACCTAAATCCTACATGGAGGAGTCCACAGCATTCCTTCCTACAGGGCCGTCTTAAGCATATCCGGCTCAGTGGTGCAAAGATCCCTTTCCCATAGTTGTCGACCTTTTTTTAGGGGGGGGGAACCCCAAGGTTTCCCAGAGTTGTTGACCTTTTTTAGGGAGCTGACACCACGCTTACACTTTATCTCTGCTTGGGAAAAGAAAACAGGAAACATAAACAAACCTCAGTCAGTAAAGCATGAGACTCTTAATCTCAGGGTTGTGGTTTCAAGCCCCATGTTGGGCAAAAGATTCCTGCATTGCAGGGGGTTGGACTAGATGACCCTGGTGGTGCCCTTCCAACTCTGTGAATGGTTCTGTTGTATCTGAAGGGTTGTTCACAGGGAAGATGGAACAAACTTGTTTTGTGAGAGATGCTTGTGCTGTGATTCCTGCACTGGAGGGGGTTGGTCTAGACCAGGGGTCCCCAGACTATGGCCCCGGGCCGGATGCGGCCCAATTAGCCTCCCAATCCGGCCTGCGACGACCCCCGCCGCCCGCTCTTACGGCGCGCGGCGCGGCGGCGATCTTCAAAATCGGCAAAAAATCGCCGAAAATCCTTTGTGCGCATGCGTATGGGCCTCTCCCGACCCAGAAGAGGTCATTTCCGATGCACTTCCGGGTCGGGGGAGGCCCATATGCATGCGCACAAGCAATTTTCGGCGATTTTTCCCCGACCGTGTGCGTGTGCGCACGGGCGCGCACTCCCCCGCCCTCCGGCCCGCTGCACGCGCATTCCCCTGCTCTCCGGCCCGCCGCGCGGTCGGCGCGGCGGGCACCGGCCCGAAGCCCGGTAAGTCTGGGGACCCCTGGTCTAGACTCTAGAGGACCCTCAGGGGTCCCTTCCAACCGTCCAGTTCTCAAGAGAGTGGCTTGCAAAAGGCACCTTTTGTTTATTTGAAACCAAAGAATGTTACGGATTTGCAAGATGCAATGTTAATCCCTTCCCATGAGGTTTCTGTTCCTCTCTGGACTGCATCCTTGCAGCCCAACAGCAAGAAGCTGTGCTCTCTAACCCAGTGTTTCCCAACCTTGTTCCTCCAGATGTTTTCGGACTACAATTCCCATCATTCCTGACCACTGGTCTTGCTAGCTAGGGATGATGGGAGTTGTAGTCCAAAAACATCTGGAGGCACAACGTTGGGAAACACTGCTCTAACCCATAACTCACTTCTGTCTGCTTGCATCGCACTGTTCCTTTTAAGCTTTCCTTGCCTCTGCCTTTTTTAACACTGGCTATCACAGCAGAGGAAATTAGGATGACTCCATTACCTTTCAACTCATGTTGATTTCCTAGGATTAAGAAGTATCTAATAAACAATTTGCCCAGAAATTTGCCCAGCATAATTAGCTTTCATACATGCTAATTAAATGATTAGAAGTGTCTAGCACACAGGTCAAATGCACACATAAATTATCTTAAACACACATAAGTCACGCTATTTCCCGGTTCTAGCACCTCTAAAGTTAACTTAATAAAATTCTAACATTCACTAAGCCCAGGCATTTAGCACCCACATACCTATTTTGTGTGTGCGGTGTGGGAATCAGCATTAGTATTTTTTACGTCTATGGTTCATTAGTTTGCTGAGAAGGAAAACGGGCTGCAACATCTTTCCGAGGTCAAAGGGAAGAAAAAAACACGAAGAAACCAGGACGCACCTTCCCCACAAGCCCATACGCGCCGCTAAGCAATCTTCGCCTAAACAGAACCACGTGTTTTCGCCACCCCTCAGGCTTCAAGCCCAATTCGAACTTTCTCCAGTCCACAACATTCAAAAGGCCAAACCAGTTCGGAACGCCCACTTCCCCCGCAGAAACCCACTCTTCCCTTTCCCCTCCCTTCTTATATCTATGGTCCCTATTTCCCCACCCACCTCTAACGAACAACGTACTCTTGAAGGCGCGCACGCGTATAAGAAGGTGAGTCGACCGCCGCCCTGTTTGTTTAGGGCAACATCGCTCCTCCTTTTTCTCCTCCTCCTCTCAGCCATCTCTCCACACAAGTGAAAGCGAGCGCTGCCATCTTGGTACGGGGCCCATTGCGAGTGACAGCCCGGCTTGGAGCGGTGCGGAAGGCTGCGGCCCAGAGAGAGAGGCGTAAAAAAGCGGAAGGCGGCGGTGGCGCCTGCCTCTCTTGGACCTCCATCTCTTGGCGAGGTTGGCCGTGTGGGAGACAGGTGAGGAGAAAAGGGCGAGGGCGCAGCGGCCGTTAAAATGAAGCGGGAGGGCGGGAATGGGCGTTGGGATGCGAGGAAAGCGGCCTCGCAAGTTGGCTTGGAAGCTGGAAGGAGGTATCCATCCGCCGGGGCTGCTTTCGCGGAAGAACCAGGTCTTTTAACCTTCCTGAAGAAGTAAACCCCATTCGGTTGAGTGGGGTTTATTACACCTGACGTAAAAGCGTATAGGGTTGCAGTCTTGAGATTGCAGTCTTGAGGACTGAGGCCCCTCCGTGGGTTTATCGATGCTTCCACCCCTATTGGATGTGGTGGAGAGCTGAAGTCCCTTTTTCGAGAGATGTTGATCCCTTTCTTTCTTTCTTTCTTTCTTTCTTTCTTTCTTTCTTTCTTTCTTTCTTTCTTTCAGTAGTCTCGATTTTTTTATTAACATCACACACCTGAACACTCCTTAGCTGTAAGCCAAGGATTGGTCCTGGAATCCCTCCCCCCCAGGTGCCAGCAGGTCTTGGGTCTTAAATAAGTCTTGAATCTTAAAGAAGTGAAAATGAAAGAATGGCGCCCGAACATGTACAGGGGTCCTTTCGAGGGGGAAAAATGCCAATGCTATCCTAGGCTGTATCAACAGAAGCATAGTGTCTTGATCCAGGGAAGTCATAGTCCCTCTCTGTATCGGTCAGGAATATTGTGTCCCGTTCTGGGCGCCACAATTTAAGAAGGATGTTGACAAGCTGGAATGTGTGCAAGAGGAGGGCAGACAAGGTGATCGAGGGTGTGGAAGTCAAGCCTTATGAGGAACAGTGGAGGGAATTTGGTATGTTAGCCAGGTAAAGAGGAGGCTGAGAGGAAGTCTGATAGCCATCTTCAAATATCTAAAAGGCCAGCACACGGAAGATGGAAAAGGTTTTTCTCCTGCTCCCCGAGGGTAGGACTTGAATAATGGCTTCAAGTTACATGAAAGGAGATTTTGACTAAACATCAGGAAGAACTTTCTGACAGCAAGAGCCTGTTTGACAGTGGAACAGACTCCCACAAGAGATGGTGGACCGTCCTTTCTTGGAGGTTTTTAAGCAGAGCTTGGGTGGGCATCTGTCATGGATGCTCAAGTTGAGATTCCTGTATTGCAGAGGGTTGTACTAGATCAGGCACCCCCAGACTTCGGCCCTCCAGATGTTTTGGACTACAGTTCCCATCTTCCCCAACCACTGGTCCTGTTAGCTAGGGATCATGGGAGTTGTAGGCCAAAACATCTGGAGGGCCGCAGTTTGGGGATGCCTATACTAGATGACCCTTGGGGTCCATTCCAATTCTCCAATTATATGAAAGACCCCTCTAACCCTGTATAGCTGTAGTAAGGGAGAAATGGGCTTCCAGGTCACAGAAAGTGACTTCCAAACTAATCAGCATCCAGGTATTTCTCCCACCTTGAAAAGTGAATAAAAGCTATGCCTGTAGCTTTCTTTTTAAGGGATATCATGTTGCTGTTTGATTTGTGAAGCTCAAAAGTGCTGACGTGCCTTAAAATAGAATAGATACTGTACTTTGTTGGATCAAAACTTAAAAACAAAAGCAAAATGTAGGCTTCTGTTCTCTTTTGATAAAGCTAGACAGTCTAGACATAATATGTGCTGTTATGCCCTAGGGAACATTGTAATCTGGAAGAAGGGGCAAATTAGGAAAAATGTGACATTACCATAGCTGTCAAGTTCTCCCTTTTTTAAAGGGAAATTCCCTTATGCGGAATAGGCTTCCTCACGAGAAAAGGGAAAATTTGACAGCTATGCATTACTATTTAAGGGCCATTAAGAAAATGTGTGTTTGTGTTGGGGTGGAGAGGAGAGGAGAAGAGAGGAAAAGAGAAAGGAGTGATACTTTTTCTTATATATTATACTGTACCTGAACTTACAGTTCAGATACTGCATTTAATAAATAATTGGGACATCTATTCTTTGCTGCAGAGCATCATAGAGAGAAAGCATGGTTGACAAACCACTGCAGTTTGCAGTAGTGCAGGGACAGCAGTTCTGCTGCAAAAAGATCAATCTGCAGAATATGCTGCGGGACAGCCAATTCTTTTTTAAAATATTCTTAAAGGATGTAATGTGAGGACTCTGACAGCATGAAGCAGATTGTATTTAAGAAACTGCTGGTTCCTCTTAATGTTATGTACAGTACATAAGCACTTGGAATAAATGTTGTTATTGAGGCATTTGTAGAATTTAATGCAAACTCTGTGTTTATTTTATATTAGTGAGCTCTTTTTAGAGAAAGAGAGCAAGAAGAAATCAGCTTGGATAAATGTCCTCAGAAGGAAATAAATTATAGTTGCTGCTTCCTAGTTTTTTCTTCTGAGTTTTTAATTGCAGTTTTGCAAAACAAAAGGAATATTAATATGAGATAATGAAATCATCCCTTATAAATACCTCTGAACATACTGTGCAATTGGATTTTCTGCTGAATACAATGAATATATCTTTTTTAAATCTGAAAATGATACACAAAAAAACTGAATGCATATGTGCTCGCTCTCTTTCTCATTAAGAGGACATATATTTGGAAAAGATGAAATGATATATTCTGTTTGTCCAAAAATGTCAAGAGAACAACAGTTGGGTTATTGGGTGTTAAACATAAAACATGGTTAGCATTTTAATAGTAATTAGGAGTTGAATATCTGAGTTTGTGAAATTGCCAAGAGACAAAGGCACTTTCATAGAATATTATTAAGAATAATCCAGAAACAACAATATTATGAAGTAAAAGAGTCCATTACTGATAATAGTTTCTGTGTCAGGGGTATATGTTTGCAACCCATTGTAAACGTACAAAAAATTATAGATCTTTATCATTGTAAGCTTGGAAGAGAGAAATTATGCATCACGACCATAACTACAATAATTTATGCTCTATATCTTCTGGTTTATATCCCGGGCAGATCCTGTTTATATGATGAAAATAATAAATTACAGTTGTTGGGAGGCTTCATGTAACATTATTGGTTGTCATACAGCAGTCTAAATAAAGTTTATTTCTAGTAAGTAGCAAATAATTTGAGGGGGCAAAGCTCTTATGGTTTTCAGGATGCAAGATGTCAAATTTCCTTTTGATACCTGATCTTTCTGCTCACTAAATTATTTAGATTGGGATGTAATCTCCTTCGCCATTTTTTCCTTTGTTAAAGAAATAACACATATTTGCTGTTTTCTCAAATGATTTTGAAAACTAGCTTCTGTGATTATTTGGCATTTGGATGTTTTAATCTATTAAATATACACTGGTTAACTCAGCACCTTTTACGATACCCCTCACAATGTGACATCCTGTTTCAAATGAACTTTTAATCTCAGCCTTTGCATCATTTAAACATGTCTTTCAGAATTATATTAGATGTCATGGTATATAGCAGGAAGTATGAAATAATCCTTTGGTCTATTTAGGGAAGCAGGGATTGAACTGGGTTGTATCCCGTTGGTTTCCCTCTACTGTCAGAATATATTTGTCAGCAGAGGCAATTTTGAGTGATTCTGCCTTTTCCATCCCCCCAATCTGATCCAGAGGGTTAGGAGAGTTTCTGGATTAGATTGTGACAGTGCACACCAAAGGTTGCTTGGGATAAGATGAATTACCAAAAATTGCCTCCCTCCCCATTCCATTGTTGGATGCCTCCCTTCATTGGAGGAGCACAACTTGGATACCACCTATTGGTTTTAGTGTAAATTAAAATAGGACCTATACTCAGGTCTTTCAGACTTCCCATAAGCATCTGGTTGGCCACTGTGAGAGCAGGCCTGATTCAGCAGGCTTTTCTTATGTTCTTATAAGTATGTTCCTTCCTATCTGTAATCTGGACACCACCAGTACCACTTCCCTCAATACAGTGGTACCTCAGTTTAAGAACACTCCAGTTTAAGAATGATTTTGGTTTACAAACTCCATAAAACAGGAAATAGTGTCGTGGTTTGAGAACTTTACCTTGGTCTAAGAATGGAATCCGAACGGTGGAAGGGCACCGGCGGCGGGAGGCCTCATTAGGGAAAGCGCACCTTGGTTTAAGAATGGTTTTGGTTTAAGAATGGACTTCCGAAATGGATTAAGTTCATAAACCAAGGTACCACTGTATTTTGTTTTGTTATTTCACATTCATTTTTTAATGTTAGCATAAGTTGTAACGATGTGGTTTCGCCTTTACTAAAGCTTTTTTGCATGCTGTCGGTTGCACAGATGTCTCACAGTACAATCACTATTTCCCTCTCAAGATGTAGATACAACCTGAATTTGGAAGAGACCACTGTTAAAATGTCAGCACTAAGCAATGACTGTTCGCATTTGGAGTCTGTTGGTGAAATAACCAAAGAAGACTTAATACACAAGTCACATGTGAGTTTCTGTTGAGTACATTCCTTGATGGATTAACATGGACTTATTTTTGAATTAATGATCTTTGTCTTCAATTAATAAAGTATCACTTGTGCAATACATTTTAGTGCTAGGTGTTACAACAGGCAGCATGCTTGTTTTATTAATAAGATTTTATTATATCCTGCCTTCCTCTAAAAGGACCCCAGGGTAGCTAGCATAATCATTAAAAGAATGACCACAGGAAGAAGCCTTTTAAATTAATCTATTTGGGTAGGAGTTTAGGTATATATTTATGTGCCTAAATGGGCATAGGATTTTGAAGCAGTTGCTAAAAATGTTTTTTTTAAAATTAATTTTATTAAAGTTTTTTGTGGTAGAAAACAAACAGATAAAGAGTTTAAGATTGGGAGACATGTAATACAGGCTTAAACATTCTATTTATTAATTGTAGTCCTACACACTTTCCTGTGGCTAGGTCCCAACTAACTTAGTTGTGTTTACTTTTGAGCATGCTTTCTATAGTCCTTTTTATATGGATATAGAGCAGGGGGTCTTAGAGAATAACCTGTATCAGTGGCACCAAAGATGTGGAACAGCAACTGATTTTGTAGAAACAGAATTTTTTGTGTGAGTAAGCATATAAAAATTGCAGATTCTCTGAAGTAATGAACAGATATTTGGTCTTTCTAATATGAGAATAGAGCTTTTTGCCCTTTTGTTCCTCTGACTAATTTTATTAACTAACCACATGACTCTTTGCTTTTAATAGGGCACTTGCCAGGACTGTAAAGTGAAAGGACCAAATCTTTGGGCATGCTTAGAGGTAAGCTGAAATTCCATTTATTATATGCAACAAGAAAGAGGTTTTCATGGAACCTTAAGTTTAAAACTGATAATTCAATGGTAAGAGCAGTATTCACCTGCCACCAGGCTTGGCTGGATTGTAGTGGGAACTGTGTTTGTGTTGTGGATTCTTCAAGCGTCTTCTACAGTGTGTCCTTGTGAGTTATAGGTTGTTCCCTTAACAAAGGCCACCTTTGAAACTATATTTGGGCTGTGCTTCGAACTCGGCAATTGTGAGTTCAAGTCCAGTGTTCTGGCCGCAGAACCACATGTTGGATTTTAATTCTATCCTAAACTTGCAGTTCACACCAAATACCAGAATTGAGCGAGTATGCTAAACAACCTCCATGCATGCCCTTTTGAGAAAAACATGTTTCAAAGATAATTTTGGCAGGGACAGTGTATATAATATTTTGCATTTTGTTAAATAAAAATGCTGTTTGTTAAAATAAAATCCCTTTTTGGAGAATGCAGTTGGCTGACAAAGTGGGAGTGATAGGTGAAAAAACTGGCAAACACTTAACAAATAAATAAATGTTCTTGGTAAAAGCTCACCTACTACCGTGTTTCTCACATTTTAAGACGTGCCTAAAAAATAAGCCATGGCACGATTTTCTCAAGGCAATAAAATATAAGGCATCCCCCCAAAATAAGAGATGCTGGGGTACCGGCACTATACCGTGCTGGGAGCAGGTCCGGATGGCGCTTCTGTAAGGAACAGGAAAAGGAAGATGCCTGTCCTTGCCGGAAGCGTGGAGCTCAGATAGTGCGGGAGCCGGCAGAAGCTGCAGCATGCCCTGCGCCGAGCCCCGACCCAGCAGGACCCTGCGCGACCTGCAGCTCGTGCCGAGCCGAGCTGAGCCCCGACCCAGCGGGACCTGGCAAGGGCAGCAGCGCACGTCGAGCCGAGCCCCGACGGAGCGGGAGCTGGCAAAGGCAGCAGCGCGCGCTTTGCCGAGCTCCAACCCAGCAGCGGGATGCTGCAAGAGCTGCAGCATGCGCCACGCCGAGCCCCGACCCGGCGGCGGGACCCAGCAAGAGCCGCAGTGTGCACCGCTTGGAGCCCCAACCCGGCGGGACCCAGCAGCGTGCCCTGCTGAAGCGCCAACAAAGCGCCCAGCAGTGCAGCAGCAGCAGCAGCAGCCAGTTCCGGGCGCCAAGCCGCAGCAGGAAGAGGAGGTAATTAAAAAAAAATAAGACACCCCCGAAAATAAACCATAAGCTTATTTCCTTGAGTAAAATAAATATAAGACAGTGTCTTAAAATGTGAGAAACACGGTATTTTCACTTTAGAAAGAAATGTTTGGTATACTATAAGTTAGTTGTCAGCTTTCTGCCATATAAGCATAAAGCTGTGTAGTTGTTCCTGCATAAGAAGTGCCACTTAAGTCACTGGACACCGTCCCTGCCTTTTGTGTGGATGCTTTTCTTTAGAAGTTTAGATCCAAAAAGGAGCTCCAGCAATCTGCTGCTTGCTCTTGATTTCTGCTGTGCTGCCTAATTACTAATCACATTCACTGTTATTGTAATCTACAAAGCGTTGCCATAATTATATACATTTTCTTGTTTGAACTACTTGTAGATCCACCAAACTGAATGAAAATGATTTGTAAGGGCTTGAGAAAGCAAGACATGCCATTGCACTAGCTCTTGTAATTCTAGACTTACTTGCACTGAAAACCTTTAGAGCTCTGTGGTCTGCATAATAATAAAGGTTTCATAATGTAGGTTATACAATCCATCTTAATTGTGTTCTAGTTGTTGCAATAAGCAACTTATTTAACCCTATTTAAGGCATTATCTGAAGGAAAAATAGCTACAGTTGCTACATTATTGACTAGCTAGTGCTGCACAATATCTACTTTTTTTGTTTTTGGTTGTATCTAATGTCACCACTCAGCTGACAGTAAGCCTTCATCAGCAGAATGGGGAGAAGCACTTTTAAGTGATTTATCCTCCTCCATGCAGCCTCCCACCCCGACTAAATCTGTTCCTAAGAGTTGGGGAACCCTTCAGAGGAGATTTGGGAGAGGCAGGGCTTACCTTTCTTCCCTGTTCCACTGAGGGAAGCCTTACCAACAGCTGAGTAACAACATTGGATGCAAGACTTCATTCTTATAAAGCAGAGGTTTTCAACCTTTTTGGGTCCACAGCTCCCTTGACCAACTACATTCTTTCTGCTGCACCCCTGTGGGACTCAGGAGCCCCATTACGTCACCCCTTACCTGCAGAGCCAGCAGCCCCTCACCCTTTTTTGCACACCTTGTGGAGCCTGCTCTCTTCTCCCCTCTCCTTGGGAGTCCTCTGGGCAGCTGCAGCTGCTGTCCCTGGGCTCTGAGCTGCCATCCCCCACTGCCCCACTGGGGCCTGGGAAGCACCCCCTGGCCAGCCCCAGAGGCACCATTCGCTTGGGGAGCTTGTAGCCAGGCTGCTGCAACAAACAACTGTGCAAGCCTTTGGGAGGCAGAGACTCAAGTTGGCATCAGAGGAAAGAGGGACAGAGGCTAGTATTGCCCATGGGACCCCTGACCATCATTCAAGGCACCCCAGGGTGCCACGGCACACTGATTTAAAATCACTATTATAAAGGAAAAGTTGCTTCAGTTTGTGCGTTTAAATGTCTTACTCTGCTTCACAATTCTTAGCTTTCCATTCGAATTGAAGGTACTTTAGGATGCAGTTTAGCAGTGGTTACCTCTGCAATGCTTATTGGTCAGCAGCATTGACACACTTAGCATTACAGCTCTGAATTGTATTTCTTGCAGCTTTAACTATAGGTAATTATTTATGCAAGTATCAGTAAAAGGTGTTTACTTGGGAATTGAAATTAGCCTGAAAGGTTGCACTGTAGAACTATTAACATCAAGTAGAGTTTTGATACTGACTTGCTATGTCGATAGAATCCAATCTAGAGAGCCCTGTTGTGTACCTTTTTACATTAATAGTTTCAACAGCAACTCATCATGCCTCATCAAAAGCTGCTTTTGGCGATGTTCCATTACCCTAAGTTTTAGAAGAAGCATTCTTGGTGAAGTGGGATAATTACTCGAGCTGATAATATAAAGTGCCGCCCCATTTGTATCATACTGTGAATTGCTCCTGCTGAGGACTGAATTATGTGCCAACTACATTACTGTATTTTGCATTTTGTTAATGATTCTGTTTTGTTTGACAGAATAGATGCTCATATGTTGGTTGTGGAGAGTCTCATATAGATCACAGTACCATACATTCAGAGGTATGTATGTAAAAATACTTCAGCGTTTTGACAAGTTAACGCATCTTTTACTTTTAAATCTTTCTGGTGTGTAGAGATTACTTATATGTATGGTTGATAAACAGGGAGGTTAGATTCAATTTAAAATAAATAATTGATTAATTTTGGCAAATATGAACAATGATGTCTTTTTCAATAAGCAGAACCTTTAATAGCTGAATACATAATTTAGATTCCAGCATTTAACTGTATTGTTCATGATAACCTTATTGTTACATTTATTGGCAGATGGTGTAGGAAAATGTGATGCAACAGCTAGTATTTTATACCAGGGTAAATAGCAACTATATCCAAGTTTTGGAGTTTAAAATAATGTTTTTGTTCATAATTTTTGTTGAAAATAGTAGTTGGTTTGGGAATAAAAAGCCAAAGGCATTGTTCTAAGTAAAATGTATTTCCAAAATCTATTTGGGTTTCATTTTACGGAAGAAAGTTGATATGGAGAGGAAGCATGCAGTTGCAAAACACCTTTAACGTGAAGAACTAGCACAACCACATTCTTTTACCGTTCTGCTGTTAAGAGCTGAAGTGGTCTCCATGGAGCCCAGGAAACACTTTTTCCTTTGTCTGTATCATGTGGAGTTCCACCTTAAACTCATTGCCTCCCAGTTGCATAGGCAGCACTGGGTGGCGGGGGGATGAGCTCTACCCCCTGCTCCATACCTGAATTGCTCTCATTGCTGTTATTTTTCTTTCTTGCCCACCTAGAAATATATTTTGTCTCTTCTGTCCCCTCACCCCATTTTTTTCCAGGTGCCACCACTTCTCAGCTGCGTATCCCTATATATAAACTCCACATGTCAATCATAATCCACTCCCTTTGGGTTACAGTTTCAAAGCAGTTCGGAGTTTTTTATTTTCCTGCCAGCTGGTGATGGATGTGCAGCCTCTCATGTATACAATGGAGTTCTCATTGCCCTAAGTTTAGAATGTCAGGATGTAGCTAGTTAATCCTATAACAGTCTGTGGAAACATTACGTTTAAACAAAGATACACATTTCCATACAAGTAAAATACAACAGTCCATACAAGCAAGACCCAATTCCTTACAGTTGTTCTTACTGTATTAAAAAGATTTAGTTCTGCATTTGTTTTCTAGGAAACAAATCACTGTCTAACGGTTAACCTTACCACATTACGTGTCTGGTGTTATGCATGTAGCAAAGAAGTGTTTCTTGATAGAAAACTGAAGTCTCATTCTTCACTGCAAAATGTTCGACTGTCTCACATCATACAGGTAATTAGACAAGTTCACTATCTGGGATTTTATATTTTTTTTGCTGTTTATGTATGGTTATGGTTTATAAGCGGTTTCAATTAAGAAATCAGGTTTTTAGTCTTCTACACAAACATTCAATAGATAATTTAAATATATGTTTAAGGAAGCTTTTAACAAACCTTGTAGTACAGTAATTTTGCTTTTGCATCTATAGAGTCCTAAATTCTTGATGATTTTACATCAGTTTGCATGGCAGTGTAAACCAAATATGGTTTACACCAACTACACAACTACACAAACATGCAGGCTTTTGCAGAACAGTTTGTACCCACTTTGCTCTTCTACAGTCCCATTTTGCTCCTGCATTGAGTTAAGCACAGTTTGGCTTAGTCTTAGTGTGTTGTCCAAGCTCAGGTCCATAGTTAAGCTCTCTCTTCACTAACCACGAGCTGTAGCCAGTTTTGTTTGTGGTTTGGCTTATCACGTCATGTGAGCCATGCCAAAGGCTCAATTAATTTTAGAATCTATATTCAAGAGGTTCAAAACCTTCAGAGGGCTATATAAATGCTTATTAGGGTTCAGTCCTATGTGTGTTTGCTAGGGAATAAGACCTTTTGAATTGTGGGACTTACTTTTGTGTAAACAAAGGATTACACTGTTCCTGTGTTTTAATTTTGAAAACTGATATTGTAATATGTGCATATTTTAATACTTTATGATCACTCATAAAGTGATCAGTTGCATCACTCATGGGGATCCAATGAGGCACTTCAAGCATGCTTTAGGCATTGCTCATACCCAGTGGGATTTCTGACTTTTTAAAAAAATTTAAAATGATGCAAATTGCTTTTGAATTTCCCCTGAGTTTTGAAAGTGCTTTGCCATATAGCATTCAGAGCTACCTTGAGAAATGGAATTCAAGCTCAGCTGGGAAACTTCATTTAAGAATTATGAAAATATGTCCTTAATATACTGACATTCATAACAACTATTAATTTTAAAAGTGAAATGGAAAAATTGAACATGGCTGCTTTCATTAAGTGGTACTGCAGTGGTCAACCAGATGGCGATAGCCCTTGAGCAGGACCTGAGTGTATCAACACTCTCCCCACTTGTGATCTCAGCAACTAGCCCTCAGAAGCATTCATATTTCTTATCTTCCTATAAGAAACCTATGCTCTTGATAAGTTATTTCAAAAAATTGTGACATATACACGCCAGTAAACTCTTGGCTTTGCATGTAAAACATGCTTTAGAACTTGATGTAAATAATGTTCACAGGCTGATTTTAAATGATATACAAATAAAAGTAAGATTTGCAGGAACAACACAAGGCTTCACATGCTTTGTATCTTAATCTTTCCCAAAGGATATTAGGTTACCTAGTATCCCTACACTGAAAATTCCTCTAATTGCAACATTTGATGACCTTGATGTACAAGTAGATGAAGAGGATGAATTCAAGGCAAGAGGTAATATAACTGAAAAGTTCACCAAAATATTGTTAGTTGACACAAATTGTTAGTACCATATTCATAATTTCATTGAAATTCTATCTCATCAGTGGTTTCATGTGTGTTTTTACGTTCTTTCACACAATTGTTTTATAGGTCCCATTTACCCTTACATCTCAGTTTTCTGACCCTAATTAGTTACCTACTGTCTCTGTTGAAATGTACGTGTTCAGCGGGACATCTAGGAAGCTGGGTTGAGAGAGAAATTGGACGTTTCTAAGGGTCTTGGAGGGAATGCAAGAATTTGTTTAGATCTGTGGTGACTGCTGTCAGTGATATAACTTAAAGACAAGATAAAAATGTGAGGAGAAATGAGGACACACTTTTATTCAATTTATAAGAGCAGTGAGTGGGGGTTGAATTTCACAGATTGTTGGAATTAACCACCCAATCCTTGGAGACCACACTTCTTACTGGGATGGTATAATAATAAACATATTTTAGAAGGTAGTCTCATTGGGTGATAGCCAAATAAGCCATACCCAGAGTAGATCCACTGAAAATACAGTAATTGGCTTGTTTGACTGATTTTGGATATCTCTCATTGAGTTTTGAGCAACTATGTATATCAGGGGTCCCCCAAACTACGGCCCCCGGGCCGGATGCGGCCCAATTGGCCTCCCAATCCGGCCCGCGACGACCCCCGCCACCCGCTGCCGCCGCCCGCTCTTACAGCGCGCGGCGTGGCGACGATCTTCAAAATCGGCAAAAAATCGCCGAAAATCCTTTGTGCGCATGCGTATGGGCCTCTCCCGACCCAGAAGAGGTCATTTCCGATGCACTTCCGGGTCGGGGGAGGCCCATACGCATGCGCACAAGCGATTTTCGGCGATTTTCCCCGACCGTGTGCGCATGCGCACGGGCGCGCACTCCCCCGCCCTCCGGCCCGCTGCGCGCGCACTCCCCTGCCCTCCGGCCCGCCGCGCGGTCGGCGCAGCGGGCACCGGCTCAAAGCCCGGTAAGTCTGGGGACCCCTGATGTATATATACAGGCTAAAATGTTGCTTTTAAATATCTGTGAGAAACTCCCTACTACACATATTGTAACCTTTTTTTTGCTTGCTTAGCAGTTTTTCATTATTTGCAGGTCTGACAGGCTTGAAAAATATTGGAAACACTTGTTACATGAATGCAGCTTTACAAGCTCTTTCAAATTGGTAAGAAAAACAGTCCTCTTTGTAGGGCAGTGTGCCTTTCAGTTGTTAGAAATTCCAGATCAGCAAGAAGCTGTGTAGGGTAGAGGTTATAGCATAAATATTACTATGTGAGTTGTATGGCCTATGGAACTTGCAGGAGGCACATCCTGACCATATGCCCTTTCATAAGGCCCTCAAACTCATAAATTAAATTAATATGAGTCTTCATTTTACATTCTCATAGTTATCCTATGAAATACAGAACTCTTTTCCTGTTTTCCCTGATTTTCTCTGCTAACTCAAGTGTATCCAATTTCTTGATGATATGAATGCAAAGAGAAGGATTAAAAACCAAAAGTTTAGAAAAGGCTTTTATTTTTCTTCAATATTTATTGGTGTAGAAGCAGTGTGGTCATTTTGTTACACTGCATCTCATTTTATTAATATATTATTAAACAGATCTGTTACTGTTGCAATCAGATGCTGAAGGTGCAAGATGGTATCAGCCTTATGGAATCAAAGTGTCTCTTACTAGAAAAAGGGAGCTTATCTAAAAAGGAGAGCTGTACCATATAACTGGGGTTGAAGTAATATTAACATATTTAGCACTGTCTCAAAAAACTAATGGTCTTTTTCCCTTTCTTGCCAGCCCACCATTAACCCAATTTTTCCTTGACTGTGGGAGTTTAGCTCGTACTGATAAGAAACCAGCCATCTGCAGAAGTTATTACAAACTGATGACAGAACTCTGGCATAAAAGCAGGTATTGTGCTACTTCTGTACTGGTATAATTTTTCTAAATCAGCTTTTCACAAATATATTTTCAGTAGAATACTTGGTAATTAGTGAACATTGAAAATCTTAGAGTTTCAATGATTGTTTAGCAGAAAACATGAAGTAGAATTGTATTTTTCATAATGTGCACACTCTTGGAGTCATCTTCCCAATGACAATCTTACATCTGCTTATTCAGTTCCATAGTGGGTTATGACATGTAAATTATCCCACAATAATTATAATTATGATAATATAACATTAATCAAGCACCTGAATGGAAGGCCTACTGTAAGCAATTAGCATGTTCGTATGGATTTGGCTGAGTTATTGAATATGACCTCTATTTGAAATGGGTCATAATTTGAGTGCATTGTAATTTTTTTCTGTCTTTAGTTTGGGGCATCACCTATTGAAGTCAGACAAGGTACTTCTAGTGCCCCACACAGCTTTCAGCAATTAACTAAAAAGATGCCTGTAATTGAAACTCACCATTTCCTTGATAGAATTCTTATTGTTTACTTTGGTATAGTTTGACTCAGAATATAAAAGATTGTGGCAAGCAAGCAAGATTTTGTGTCTTTCTTAGATTGTTCTTAAGTTATGTGTATGGTACAGAATTAGATGTACACATGAAAGAGTAGAGTCTTGTGTTATAGGTCGGTAGCCGTGTTGGTCTGACGTAGTCGAAACAAAATAAAAAAATTCCTTTCAGCAGCACCTTAGAGTCCAACTAAGTTTGTCATTGGTACGAGCTTTCGTGTGCATGCACACTTCTTCAGACACCAGTCTTGTGTGAAAGGAATAAAAAAATGATGCATGAAATGAATATTTCATGATGCATGAAAGGCATATTGAGACATCAATACTATCCCAAACAGTGTACCCAATCAATCACAGAATCAAGAAAGGTGATAATAGGCCTATAATGTCACAGGATGCTGAGAGATGAAATTCAGATTTTGTATCCAAAGGCAGTTTTAGAAACCTCTTGGCATTTTGATTTGTTGGTTTAAAAACTATTGCAATTTGAATACTGTACTAGGAAACTGAAACATTTAAACCATTTGAAAAGTTGTAAGTGCACTTAAATATTTTTTTCTTCCAGACCTGGAGCAGTTGTCCCCACAAATTTGTTTCAAGGAATTAAAACAGTTAATCCAACATTTCGAGGCTATTCTCAACAGGTAAGCTTTTCTTAAGGCTTCCTCTATGCATACTACAGGAAAATTTTATTTAGTAAAGTTGCATTCAAAGAAATGAAAATTGCAGGTAAAATAATACATTTCACTTCGGATTCTTGGCTAGCTGTTAGATGATGTTTACAATCCATGCTGTTTTTCCACTTCTTGATTTATGAATAAGAGTAGTTGATATAATTCTGCCTAGGTCCAAAATTACAGTCATATCCAACTTCGCTGTTCTGCTACTGCAGCAGACGTCTGCATGAGCAATGGAACTTCCCCTCATCTCCCCTGCTGGCCCACCACACACCCTCAGAATCTGCTCCAGAGGAGTTTCCAGAGCAGATTTTGGAGATATGTGGAGAGAGGAACAGGAAGTCTCATTGCACAAGCAGAATTCTGCAGGTGCATCATTGGATACAACCCGTAAAGTGCAATGTGAACATTTAGAACAGTTTAAATCCAGATACAGACCACAATAGGGTACTAGGAGCTTTTATTTTGTAATAAAATAAAATATAAGAATCAGAGCAATACAAATAAAAGTAATACAGTGTGTAGCTTAATGCATTACATTTGCTACAACAGGCAGAAAAATCATTAACTGGTCTGCCAAGACCATCAGCAATTTTCAAATGATCTGGGGCTTGTGGGATTTGGAATCACTGCTGTAAACTCAAAGAGCTGTTTGAAAGTTGTTTTTAGTGTTATTCAGTGGCTAGCACCATTGAAGTACTCATCTGAATAAAGCACAATGCTGTACCTACCATTTTAAATTTCAGGATGCACAGGAATTCTTGCGTTGTTTGATGGATTTACTACATGAAGAGTTAAAAGAGCCTGTTATTGCAATAGAGGATAGTATCCCAGCAAATGAAGAGAGCATGGAAGAAGAGAAGAGTCAATCAGATGTAGACTTTCAATCATGCAATAATACTGATAAGGTAGAAAATGAGGCTTGGTCAAAATCTGTGGCAGAGGAGCAAGCAGAGGACACAATGCTAATTCAGGATGATGAAAATGCATCCAAAGACAATCAGAAAGAGAAATCCTTGTGTACCAAGATGAACAAAACAAGCTCAGTGGAAGACATAGAAAAAGACATATACAATTTCTTTGAAACGGCTGAATTTTTGAACAATCAGGAAACAGTGAAGGTGCAAATACACAGCAGATACTCAGGTGATTGTATGGCTATTAATTAGAAAAAGTGTTGGGTAATATTTCAGTCACATCTGTTACAAGATTCAATTCCACCTTACTACTGTGCCATGCTACAATGTTATTTTACTGATTTTGATCTCGCTTCGTAGCTCTTACAGGATAGAATATTTTTGAATTTGTTGTTGACTTTGCAGCAGTGGACCATTTGTTTTTGTTTGATCAGCTGTTATTAGGAAGGGGTGCAGCAATTTTATATTAAAATGGCCAAGTTCTGTCACTCTGTAATAGAACAGATAGTACAAGACTTTGGGGAGGTAGGCAACTTGGGGGGGAGGCACTTGTCTGAATTCTACCAGCAACAAAAGCAAGTGATAGTGACTCTGGTTTTCCCTTATTTATTTATGCAAGTGTTTCTGCACTGCCTTCTCCTAAAATATCAGGTTGGTGTATGGCGATATAAAAACATTAAAGATGCTGAAAGCAGCATAGAACAATGATTAAAATGATAGCCTACTAAATATATATATATAAACAACAGCTAGCAAAGTCTTCAGGAGATGCCTGAAAGTTAAAAGCAAGGATGCCTGCTGAAGACACTTAAGTGCTTGACTTTGGTTGAGAGCAGTTGGGCCTCTGTAACACAGAGGAACTAACAGCACTCCTCCAGGTAAAATTAATAAAATGTGTCTGGTGTATGCATTCAATGACGAAATTTTGAACTGGAGCTCAGTGTTTGCGTTGGGATATTAGCTGCTTCATTCTGCACTCGGTAGCTCTTCCCAAGGGCAGACCCATATAGAGCACCTTGTAGTAATGCAGTACCAGTGCATGGGCTGCAGTCACCACACTATCCAGATACTGTAGCTGCTTTACCAGCTAAAGCTGGTTAAAGGCACTCCAAGGTCTCTTGGGCTTCCAGAACAGTTCCTAGTTGGTCACAGTCGAAATATATATATATATATATATATATATATATATATATATATATATATAAAATTGTCCAGTAGCGCCTTAGAGACCAACTAAGTTTGTTATTGGTATAAGCTTCCGTGTGCATGCACACTTCCTCAGATATCAGATATAAGCTTTCGTCTCTAATTTTTATATTTCGACTGCATCAGACCAACACGGCTACCTACCTGAACCTAGTTGACCACAGTGGTTGGAAGAAGTTGCTTCCAGCTCTGTTGCAGGTGTGGCATGTGCTGCCACTGCTTTCTCATGTTTCTCTGCCAAGTGATAGCAACATGTTGTTTCAACATGTTGTTTCAGTTTAAGGATGAGTGCACTTTAAGAGTGAAGTAAACTACTTGGCATGAGAAGGGGCTAGAACGGAGTAGTGTTGTATGTGATCATTTGCGTATTAGAGAAATGAGTGTTTGCTCATTTACTTGACAGTTTCTACCCCCATGTGTTGGCAGAAATGGAAAGTTGTTTTGTAATGAGATGAGCTTTTCTTTGCAAACAGAAATTGCAAACTTATGTGTGTGCATTTTTTCACAGCAAAAGCTATGCATTTTCTCTAAGTTAAGATTAAAGAGTGTGGTGACCCATGGCAATATTGCTGAAATATCTGGTTGATGCTAGACATTTTTTTAAATAATATTTTTTATTAATTTTATCACTATAAACACAACTGGCTAGACATTTTAGCCAGTATGAAAGTTGCTGTTCTTGTCTGTATGGGCTAAAACATTTGAGTTGAATGATGTCTTGAATGTGGCAAAATGCACACTTTTTGTAGTTTCTAAACAATTTTTCCACAGTGTCCCTCTTCTTTGACTAGTCCCTGCTCTATTTTCCTTTGCAATTTATAATTTTTAATTTGCTTAGTTTTCCATTGTGGCAGTTTTGGTTCACATCCTTTCCTAGTCTTCCTTTGTTCATTTTCTACCCTGCTCATGATTCCAGTTGTTTTCTTTTTCTTTTTAAGGGCATTTTGACTCTGCTTCTTAAACTTAATAACAAATAGGACTCTGGACAGTCAGAGTTAATTTTTAACTCCATCCTCTTGGTTCATTTTAATTTAGTAATACTTATTTGGCTAAAATGTGTTTTACAGACTATATCAATGATGTCCATATGAATGATGTGTCTATGCCACAAAGTTTTCCTTCAAAAGATGGGGGGAATGCACGTTTATCAACCAGCCCTCCCAAATCAGGTACTTTCTGGTCTGGACTGGCACCCTTGAACAAAAAAGGTATAGCGTTCCCTAATGTTACTTGGTGCTTTTTTCCTGTATTGGTGCTAACACTTTTAAGTGATTAAAATAACAACATTAAGTTATTTGATTCACCCACCCCCTTTCAGCAATACATATTGGAAATGAATTTTGGTCTTTCAGTATTTCACTGTGGGTGGGTGCCAGCAGTGAGATTGGACATTAAGAACTCTTTATCTGTTTCCATTCCCCATACTATTTTGAGGGCTTTGGGTATGCCATTCCATCAACAAAACGCTAAGACAATAACATAACGGCAAGCACACAAGATTTCTATCTAGGGACCAAACACCAGCACCAAAGCCTCTATTTATTTACTGCATGACTCTGGGGAGTTGCATCATTTTGGCAAATTTGTCAGAGCAGCTTAAAATATCCTATTGTTTTCCAGTCACATTTTATTCCTTCATCTGCTTTGTTTCTTTTTCATACTTTCATGTAGCCAGTTCTTTAAAAAGCTAGTTAAGAAAATTCTCTTCTAGTTTGTATTTAAACTGTCTTTTGTTTCATTTGCACATTTATATCCCCATTGCTTGACACAGGAGTTTTCTTCTTCTGACATACATAGTAGTAGGGATTGAGCCACATACAGTCTCTCTGGATTGTGCTGTGGACACTGCATGTGAGGCTTTCTTTGTGTCTGTATATGCAGCAGAATGAGGTGAGAATTTAGTGGCGGATGGCTGAGTTGATAGAATGACTGTGCCAGTTCAGGCTGCAGGTGCAGAATCACATTCTGAATTTATTTTAAGTGTCTTTGTAAATAGAAAACTAGCACAGTAGGAGAGGGCTAGGTCAGAATCTTTTCCCTGAATCTGTTAGTTTTCTACTTTCAGGGGGTGTATACATAGAGGAACACTTAAAAAGGTTTATCTCCAACCTGCGGTAGTGCAGTCTGTTCTGCTATCATATTTTGCTGCATCTACAAGGCAAGGCCTTTGTCTCCCATCAAATCTGAAAGATCCAATGGTTTGTTCAAAGCCAGAAGGCTTGCAGAAGTCATAATAGAATCCTTAAGTCATTGTCTATACCAAATTTCCTTATTAGATATAATTTTTGTGGGACAGCCCTGTCTAGAATAGTCAAAGAGTTGGCTGTGTTCTTATCGCCATCTGTCATGCAGATTTGTGGCATGGGAGCAGTGAGGTCTTGTGCCAAAGACCCCATGTTAATGTGAAATGTACTTACTTAATATAAGTTCTCCCCTTGTAGAATTATATTAAAGAATCTGCTACCCGGCCAGCTCAATAAGCAATGTTTTGTAATAAAGTGGATTTGCTTTTTGGCTCACTGTATATTGGCTCACTGTATATTTAAAATAATACTTTAATTAATTAATTTAATTTAATTTAATTTAATTTATCATTTATACCCCGCCCATCTGGCTGGGTTTCCCCAGCCACTCAGGGCGGCTTCCAACAAAATATTAAAAAACAGTAGTCCGTCAGACATTAAAAGCTTCCCTAAACAGGGCTGCCTTCAGATGTCTTCTGTTCTGCTCTTAAAGTTATTTTTCTGAATGTTTGTTAGTGGGGTTCTCAAAAATAGTAATAGAAAGTGAGAATTAACTGTAGGTCTGGTATTCTTAGAATCATAGAATTGTAGAGTTAGAAGGGATCCCAAGGGTCATCTACTCCAACCCTCTGCAATGCAGGAATTCTGCCCACAGCCATCCCTGTGTGGGCTTGAACCACCAACCTTCTGGTTAACAGCCAGATTCAGTGATCCATTGTGCCATAGAGACCAGATGAAGAGTAGAATAAAAAGTTACTGTACTTCAACTCTGTCCTGATTTTAATTTTCTTTTCTTTTTCTTTTTAGTTCCAACCATATGTTCCCCCAAAAAGAAGAAACACAAAAAATTCAGAAGTGTTATTTCTGACATATTTGATGGGACTATCATAAGTTCAGTACAGTGTCTAACATGTGACCGGGTAAGTGAAGGGATAAAATAAATGTTGCTACATACACCGTTGGTACTTGTGTAAGTTCTCTTCCCTTATATGGTAAAAGAAGTTGTTAAAAATGAAGCATGAATATATTTATTCATCCACTTGAAATAGGCAAACAGTTCCTGGAATATTCTAGTTTGGACGTCCTCATAGTTTTAGGCTGGTCTGTTTCCTGTTCTTAATAGTTTTTTCAGCTTAGTTTAGTCCCAAATAGCTACTGTTAATTTTCATGTTCACATGGTACTACAGTACTTTACAGTGGATGCATACATGCATGCATACAGTGGAGGCGACTCTCGACTTACTTTGGGGTTACATTCCGGGCATAGTGCCTAAAATGCCTAAAATCAAAATTGTGTATACTCAAAACACATTGGGTTATGAATGGGAATGCCAAAGTCTTTTTTTCCTGGAAGCCCACTCCCTTCTTAAGTTTTTTTTTTTAATTGCCAAGTACGTAAAGCTGAATGTGCACAAGTTACCTTATATGCGTGAAAGTTGTGAATTACCTGTGATTGCCTGTAGTTTGCCATCTAGTGGTATTATTGGAGCAAAGCACTGTAATTAGCCACAAGTGGAATTTAATGTTGATAATTCCTAAGAACCAAATTTAAAATATAGAATTGTTATTGGGTCAATTTAAAAGAAGGTGGTGTTGGCCTAATCATCTTCCCTTTGGTTTGGCAATAGGTGTCAGTGACCCTGGAGACTTTCCAGGACTTGTCATTGCCTATTCCAGGCAAGGAAGACCTTGCTAAGCTGCATTCGGCAAGTCATCAGACCTCTCTTATAAAGGCAGGCTCTTGTGGTGAAGCATATGCTCCTCAGGGCTGGATAGCCTTTTTCATGGAATACTTCAAAAGGTTTGTTTCTTTGCGTTGCTTGAACATTTTAAACTGATGTTTCTGCTGTACTGGCAGAACATTTGCTGTTTTTTTGTCAATGATATTTCAGGTTTGTTGTCTCATGTGTTCCTAGCTGGTTTTGGGGTCCAACAGTAACCTTACAAGATTGTCTTGCTGCCTTTTTTGCTAGAGATGAACTGAAAGGTAAGAAATTCATATTTTTCACATGTCTTACTAAATATGACCACCATACCTCTTACTTTTTGTACCTATTTTCATATTTAAAAGGTCCAGAAAAGGTTCCCTTTTGCACTGTTGCAGAACCATCAGTTGACAATATCTTCTACAGAGCAAAGGTTCAGAGCAAAGGTTCAAATTAGCCAGTGTAGAAATTTTATCCCTTTAATTTAAATAATCTCATTTTAAACTTTTAATTGATGGGAATGGCTGTGGCTCATTGGTAGGACATCTGCTTTGAATGCAGAAAATCCCTGATTCAATCCCTAGCATCTTCAAGTAGGGTTCGGAGAGCCTTTGTAGTTGGTGTACTGACCTTGATGGACCAGTAGTCAGACTCAGTATAATGCAGCTTCCTATGGCCCAATCTTACAATTTATTAACAAAAATATTTTTAAGCTACCTGGGCGGATATCTAATCAGTGAAAGTCCATGTAGTGCATGTATTCCTGATGCTAGAATATCTTGAATACCTAGTGTCTTGCAAAATCAGAAAAGCTCAGTGCAGGCTGTGGTGGGAATATGTTTTTAGAATAATGGTTGTGCTTTCCTTCCCGCAATGTCTGCAGGTGACAATATGTACAGTTGTGAAAAGTGTAAAAAGTAAGTGGCCTGTTCTTAAATTCTTATAATTTGATATATGTGGTTACTTTAAAAGCTGTTGGATGAGATCCAAAATTGCAGCAGCAGATACAGTGGGACTTCCCCTTCCTCCCACTTCCCCCAAATCTTGTTTTGCAGCGAAAGTCTCCATTGCCTTTGCCTACAAAACACAGCCTGAGGATCCAAAGTACCTCTTTCTTTTCAGAAAGTGGGAAGAAGCATTTTGCAAGTAAAGGCAGAGTGCAGGAAAAGTGGCCTCTCCCTTTCCCATCACTTCTGCACTCCTCGCACAAGGATTTTGACAAGGTGTACAGGACATCTGTCTGCTGATCAGATGTCAAGGAGATAAAGAACTATAAAACTTTTAGAAGACACCTGAAGGTTGATCTGGGTCGATCGCGGGCCCAAGGCAGCTGGAGCACAGCATGCTCCTCAATAGCCAGAAAGACAATGGCTCCAAAGCCGGGCATGAAAGAGCTCCGCAACCCAGCTGATTTGAGGAGAGAGAGAGAGAGAGAGAGAGAGAGAGAGAGAGAGAGAGAGAGAGAGAGATGTGTGCTGGGGGGGGGGGAGGCAGGCGAGAAGGAGCCAGGTCTCTGACGAGGGAAGGCGAGATCAGGGCCAGCAGCAGCATCGCCTGTGGAGGGAGGCAGGGGGAGAAGGCAGGATCGGCATTGGAATCACCTGAGTGGCTCTCTTTGACAGGGGAGGGGTGGAGGAAGGAAGGGGGAGAAGGCAGGATCCACATCGCCCTCCCACCCTGCACCCATCCCAGCCTCCTCGGGGGAAGCAGCCAGCGCCTACCTGCCCACCCTGCACCCATCCCTGCCCCCTCGGGGGAAGCAGCCAGCAATGCACCCATCCCTGGGTGGTAGATCACTGCCAGTTTTTATATTGGATCGTAGATCTCACCCTACTTGTTGGACATGCCTGGCATACAGCATCTTCCTATGTCCATAAGTGCACAGATGCTTTGATATATACAGAAATATTTTCTAGGCTTCCTTTCAGTTCTTTTCTGTCCCCTGGCCCAAGGTTCATGAGGGTTGTAGGGACACTGGTGCAGCACCAAATATATGACAAAAGGCTGCAGACAGAAGCAAAGATAGAATTGTAGAATCGTAGAATTGGCAGGGATCATCTAGTCCAACCCCTGGTCATCCACCCACTTTGATTCCGGGCCTGCAGTCAAATACAATGTCCTTCCCCATTTTTCCTCAGAATAAAGTTTTACTCAAAGGAGACCTTTAAAATTAATGATCTAACCTAGACATATTAATTTCAGTATGACTACTCTGAGTAAAACTTGAATGCCCCTCAGGCTAGTTGGGGGCATGCTGTGACTTCTCCTTCCTCAGCTGTGCTTAATGTTCCTCTGAGTGTGCATTTGCTGCATGTTTTTGGAACTGTATTAATAAACAGGAGACTCACATTGCCTTTTCTGATATATGCTGACTACATTGGTTGCCAAGAAGGAATGATTGCATGTGATGTGCAGATTGATCATATCCATGCCCTGTGTCTGTGAAAATAAGATCTAATTAATTTCTGATCATTTCCAACCTTGTGATTTCTTTTGAAGATGATAGCCCTTTTTCTAGTTAGCAATTCTGAAATATCCAGGGTATTGTACAATATTTAAAACATCATTATTTTAAATGTTTGCATTGGATACTTTTTTTTACAACTTTACTAAATTTGCTTTAGGTTAAGAAATGGAGTAAAATTCTGCAAAGTTCAACACTTTCCTGAGGTATTTATTTTCTTTTTAAAAAAATAATAGTGTTGTTTTTTTCCATAATAGATAATTGTGAATATAGTGTGAAAGCTGCATTCTGGCTTCCCAAAAGATGCTTTTATCTAGTCACATTTGCACACTTACTCAGATGAAGATATTAAAAATGGTGATGCACCTACACAAAAGGCTAAAAGCTGATGATGTGTGATCAGATATCCACTTGTACAATGGGCTTTCCTGTACTCTCCCTCCCACACCCCCTGCATGTACTCAGATCTGTAGCATCCTCCAGCCGATTGCACAAGCGTATATCAGTTCCTCAGGCACATGGATGCAACTGCATGGCACTCAGTAAATATTTTTACAAAGCATCTGCGGCTACCTCTGTGCTCCCAAAAATCTGCTCCAGAGTGTCCATTAACCATCCAGCAGATTTTGAGGGCATGTGGTAGGCTGCATGGGAGAGGAGAGGAAGGTGAAGTTCCATAGTGCAAGTTCATTCTGCTTTCACATAGATGGCATTGGATGCAACCCATAATATTCCATTATGACCAGTTACATGGGGTTTTTTTCTACAAAGTGTACACCTGTGCAGGAAAATGTCTTTATTCACTGAACTAAACACAAATCTTTGGTAGTATTATATAAAGTGGCCCATAGAACATCCCTTTTTTGTAAAAAAAGAGAGAGAGAGAGAGAGAGAGAGAGCGCGAAAGGACAGAACGCAATACATTTAATAACATGGTAGCAGTAGTAAAATGTTTGCCTCTTATTTTAGTATTAAGTTGTCAAGCATCAGTTTCTGAATGAGTGTCAACTCTTCTTTATAGATATTGTGCATTCATCTCAAAAGATTCAGGCATGACCTTATGTTTTCCACAAAAATTGGGACTCATGTATCCTTTCCCTTGGAAGGACTTGATCTTCAACCTTTTCTTGCCAAGGACAGTCCAACTCAAATAGTGATGTATGATCTCTTATCAGTAATCTGTCACCATGGAACTGCCATCAGTAAGTATATATAGTATATATTCTCTTTCTGGATCCATATTATGCAACTGGGGTGGAATCAAATAGTTGTGTTAATATGTTTTAGTTTTGACTTGCCTTACAGTACTTTGACGAAAATTATCTTAACTGTTCTTGAATTTAGATGGACATTATATAGCTTATTGCCGGAACAACTTAAATAACCGATGGTATGAGTTTGATGATCAGAGTGTCACAGAAGTCACTGAATCAACAGTTCAAAATGCAGAAGCTTATGTTCTCTTCTACAGGTGAGAAAACAAGGGACAAGGATTTAAAATACTGTCTTGAGTAAATTTCTTGTTAGTACCCAGTGCATGGTATTTGACCATATTAGCTGTTAATTCTTGCCTGCATGAGTTTCAAGAGAGTATTCCAAAGAGCTGGATAGAGTTTCTGATCAACTGTAATTGTGGGCCAATATAGAAAGCTTGACTTCTTTTAAGATGCTGCTTTGCAGTGAGGTAGTGTATTTTCCCACAGTTCTAACGTTTTTCAACTCATTGTTCTTCTTTTTCTGGGCCTTTCTACTGACTTAATTTTTCCTAGCTCCCCTCCGAGCATTTTTTACAATACAATATTCTTGAAACTTATTGAACCATGGCCCTAACATCAACCCTTGTAAAAATAGACACCTCTGTTCTTCTGTAGTATTTATTTATAATAGGAACTGGGAATTTGTGGCCCTCCAGATATTTTTGTACTCCATCTCCCATTATCTTCAGCCAGCTTGGGCAGTAGTCAGGGAGGATGGGATTAGTACAATATTATCTAGGACCACAGATTCTAACATATCTGGAAATTTTGTTTTGACAGCCATGCATTTTATTGCAAAATTAGAAAGTAAGCTAAAGTGACTTAAAACCTGAATATTATTCATTTCATTTCAAATAAATTGTAATATATTTCAAATTCACAGATAGGTTGCCACAGTGAAATTGGACACTGTGCATAGTTCACTTTGAATTAATAGCTGGTGTTTCCTCATTTAAATTCATAGGAGAATGCACATAGGAAGGATTCTGGAGTCAGATAGAATTCAACTGTAGAAGAAGGAACACTTCACAGTTCAGCAGCTGAAACCTGGAGGACAAAGGGATTCACTGTAGTACTTTGAAATTTATGAGCTCCTGCAGCTGAGCTTTTATTGAAATGTGAATAGGGCCAGGGAGAGAGGGAACTACTCTTCCAGTCTAAAGAGCAAAGACATTCTAATAAATGGGACAATAAATTTAACCTCTGAACAAATAAATAGTAGCCAAATTATGTAAAGAGCTAAACATGTTATTAGGGAAACTGTTCTGTGTTGCAAGCATTAGACCTAGATGTTGACCCCAAGTACATAGATTCTGATAAACTGGGGAACTAATTTTCAAATTAATTGCAACTGTACTTAATTGACATCTGTACCAGTAATGTGTGCAGATCAATTCCTTCTATTAAAATAAAGCTCAGGGGTTACCTATGCTTCTGATGTACACACACAAATATAAATATGTGCTAGCTTGTTAGGGTATTCATATTTCCAGTTACTATATCCTAAATATTTTTTTATTTGCAACTCATCCAAATTTGAAACACTGCACCTTATTTTATTGGCAGATCTTTCCAGTGACTTACAATTATCATACTGTGTAAGCTTGCATTTTATTTCACACAAATTGAAATAATCTCATATAGATATAATGATGATTATTGATGTTACTTAATGTTCTCAGTATTACCTCTTTTCATTATTGTAATAGAAAAAGCAATGAAGAAGCTAAAAAAGAGAGACAGAAGGTATCAAGCCTTAATATAATGGAACCAAGCCTTCTCCAGTTTTATATTTCCAGACAGTGGTTGAACAAATTCAGGACTTTTGCAGAACCAGGACCTATTTCAAATAATGATTTCCTCTGCATACATGGAGGTGAGAGCACAATTATGCATCATACATAATTGAGTATGTTATCTAATAAGTTATCTTATCATGTAGTGTGACAACTTCCTGACTCCCTACTTGGCAGTCATAGCCCGACTCCCCCTTGGGTCGTATCTATTTCAGAAATGGCTTCTGTTTGAGCTTAACCTCTTCAGTCCTGAAAGGGGAGGGAACTGGTGCTCAGCCCCGACTGCGCCCCTTTGGGCTCTCGCCTGCCTGTTTTAATGGCTGGGGTGAGAGCCTCCCGGGCGGGACCCCCTCCCCAGTCGCTCACTTTGAAATGTGAAGAGGGATATTGCTGGTTAAGAATTACAACCATAGATATAAGTTGTTTAGCTTGCTAGCTGAATGGTGCAGCAGTTGGTATATCATTACTTGCCAGCAATGACTCACTGATAATAGTATTTAATTTGAAACCCATAATAAAATCAGCACATTATTTACTGCTTGTATTCTTTTTTCCATTTTCCTTCCTACTGCTTCAGGCATTGACAGGCAAAACATTTCTGATTTTATTTGGGTCTTTTAAGTTTTTGCATTCTAAAAATCATTTGAAAGATGATCATGCCCTCTAATTTTCAAGCAGATTGACAATAAAACTGGCAGGGGTTAGACTTACGTTAGAGAACAAAAATACAAGGCATCCTTAAATTGTGAGCTCCTAAATACACATATTTCTTTAAATCATTCTTTATCCTGCTGCCATCAAAGCTTGAATTTGGGGAACAGTTTGCTTGATTTTGTTTCCCCGTTCCTGAAATTCTTACAAAGTCATTCAAATCATATCAGTTTTCAGATTGGCTATGGCTGGTATTTGCATAAGGAATCTTACATACATGATAACTTGTTTCTGTTCTTTTGACGGATTGACACACTTCTCTGTGGAATAATATTAAGGAAAAGCAGTATTAGCTTCCACATTCGCTTCGGGTCATAATTTCTTTGTTTAAAGTTTGAAAATCAGACACCTGTTTATCAAAAGTTGATGTGAAGGACATTTTTAAATGTATATCTACTTGTGTTCACAGGGGTAGGAAGAGAGCTGAGATGGAGTGAAAAATAGGTGTGGGACATTTTTCTTAATTTTTGAGAAAAGGCACAACACAGTTTTATTGGGTTCAACTTGCAAGTAGCAAGACGGACTACACAGGCAAGGCAGAGTATACTAACCAAGGATACAGCTTCTGACAACCTGCATCCTCCCTTAAAACCCATGGGCTGTCGTGGCTGCTGTGGGTAACCTTGGAAGGTGGAAAGCAGTGACTACCTTTCAATGACTTGAACCATTTCTGCAAATGTTGTCAAAACACCCACAAATGTAGCAATGGGTGTCACACTCATGAGATGGATTGACCCATGCTACCATATCTCCACGGCCCTTTAAGAGGGCTTTCCCTTCTTGTGAGAGATTTTGGAAACCACTTTCACTTAAAACTTACTGGGGGTCCTGCTAGATGCTCCAGGTATAAATGACAGGCATAGTTGTGATACAGGAGCAACCTGAAGATGAAAATAGAAAGGGTAGATACTAGAGAAAGGTTAGGGATGAGGAAACCTGTTGTGCAATTGTTTGAAATATTCTGTTTTGCAATTTGATAACTATTGTGCAAATTTAAGATATTTTGAATCTTTGCATACACATTCATTCATAACTGCTTTTCAAGCTCATATCTAGCGTGATCTCCCTTCTCACTTCTGGGAAAGCTATAGCATGCATTTGTTCTGACAATTAAATTGCACAAGTTGCTAAAAGCTGGTTGTGACAGAAGTTGTATTCCCTCTCCCCTGCTCAAACTGTATCCATTGATAAGGCTTTTTGAAGCATATGATATTCTTTAATAGTTAACATGAACATATAGTAAATAGTTTTGCTTGAATTTTTTTTTACTATGTCTGCTCCTCAGGAGTTCCTCCACACAAGGCTACTTCTATAGAGGACCTTGTAGTAGTGCTACCTCAAAATATATGGGACAACTTGTATAGCAGGTAAGCTGTTGTTTACAAGATGAAATGAATTGCTTTTGATGTTTGGTCCATACACTGTACATAAATGCAGGAAGTTATTTGTCTATAAAGCCTCTTCACATTTTGATACAGATTTTGCATTTTATCCAGTAATGGTGGTTTGCTCATGGTATGGTCTAATCCAGCAGAAGCTTCTGTGTACAGAAGGAGAGTGCTTTATTATCATCATCATAATCATCACTATTATCATCATCATCTCTTCCCCTCGCAACTCCCATTGCTCCCCAAAATCTGACTCTCCAGAAAAGTGCATGAGCTGATGCTGAAAGAAGGAAGAATGGGCAAAATAATATCCCTGCCTTCCATTCACTTAAGCCTTTGCTGGATTAAAGAGCCTTCCAAGAACAGAATTACACCAGTGAATACCAAGATGAGAGAGAGAAGCTATCTTGTGCACAACTAAAATGTGTGTGGCTTATTTTCCAGGGACGTTGCTCCTATTGATGAAATATTACTTAAGTAGGAAACGTGCTGAGCAAATTACAGCATTTATTGTTCAAGCAAAGAACAACTTGGTTCAATGCACAGCTTTTGACCCTTCTAAAATATTTAATATTCTGTGATTGCAGGTATGGTGGAGGACCAGCTGTTAATCATCTCTATGTTTGTCATACCTGTCAAATGGAAACAGAAAAAATAGAGAAAAGAAGGAAGACAGAACTGGAAATGTTTATTCGGGTAATACATTCCTTCTCCTTGTTAAGTTCTTTAAACTTCATAAAAACAGTGATCCGGAACCTGTGAGTGGAATTTTGCTCACAAGAAACTCCCATGGTTTTCTCCAGCAACCCCTGAGCCTTCTGGAAATCTGGTCTGGCAAGGCATATGCCCTTTTGGGACAGTGTGGCAGGAGGCATGGGTGTGCAGAAGGGAGAGAGTGAAAATAATATCTTCCCCTACCCACTTCACCGGCAAGATTAAGAAGCTTTCCAAAATGGAAGGAGCCCATACATTTAAAGACTGCCAACTCGGGTTCCAATCCAATATTTTTGTACTGAAGAAAAGTTAGCCTTTTATAGTGGTGGATATTATATTTTCATGAAGACTCTTTCATATTCACATAGCATCCACATTGGAGTGTGGGGTAGCGGTGGTGAGATTTCAGTATTGGGTCAGGATTCACAGAATGCTTCAGATACAAGCTCATGTGTGCTTTTGTGGTTAAATTGTCAAAATGTTGTTCAGAATATTTCAGTTGCTTCTCATGAGAAGGCACCACAATTTAATCAAGTGCTTTAGAGATTGCTTTGTGTTCCTCAGCTCAACAGAGCCTTCCAAGAGGAGGAGTTTCCATCCATATTCTATTGCATCAGTATGCAGTGGTTCAGAGAATGGGAAGGGTTTGTGAAGGGCAAGGACAGTGGTGAGTAGATTTCAAAATTCTTATTAAGTAGGCAGGACGTACCTTTTATAGCATGCACTTAGAATTTTATCACAGTAATTTACTGATAAAAAAAAAACACCTGTCAGAAGGCAGATACCAACTCTTATGAAGAGCTTTTAGTACAGGCATACGCAAACTCGGTCCTCCAGCTGTTTTAGGACAACAATTCCCATCATCCCTGACCGCTGGTCCTGTTAGCTAGGGATGATGGGAGTTATAGTCCCAAAACAGCTGGAGGGCCGAGTTTGGGGATGCCTGTTTTAGTACAGAAAAAACAAACACACAGTGAATAGGACATAATAGAGCTGTTGGCATGCAACAGCATGTAGGAAGCTACAACACTAGCTAGGTATTAAGGCACCAGAGGAGAATCTGCTTTATTTGCAAGCATGATTCTAGAGATCGGTTCAGAAGACTTCACAACAGTTTTAATGGATAGTTTGCTTGTAAATATCATCTAAAGTTTTGGGAGATGATTCAGATGTATTTTTAAAAGCTGTTTACAGTGCAAGGTGGTTGCTGTGCCAAAAAAGGAAGCAAAAGCCCATCTGAAGATGGGCAGTTCTTTTGCTCTTGTAGATGAGTTTTTGAATTGTGCTCCTGGGTATGCTGGATATGCTGTCTACTAATAACTTTTAAGTGTGTAATGTTTTATTAGCTACATCTCCAAAGGAGAAAAAATGGAAGATGAAGAAAGCACTGGAGTAGTTTTCTGAGATGTTTTTGTTTTAAATAATATCACTTCATTATTACCTTACATCCTAACATTTTTGTATCTCTAGATCCTCCAGGGCCCATTGACAATGCCAAAATTGCTGTCAATAAATGTGGATCTGTGGTTCTGAAACAAGGTATGAGTCTACAGATACAATCTCTTATGCATGCAGTTTTTCTTTTTCTGCCAGTGACTGCTTGCATGTCTTTCTACAGTTTTGTTTCTATTTCTGTTCATTTATTGCCTTACATAACCTCCCAAGGCAGATAAAACAGATACAGATAAAAAACAAAGTCAATAAAACCTTAGGAAATATCAAAACTTGGCACTTTTAAAATTTTTTTGTTCCATCATTAAAAACACACTTGCACTGACTTTGAACACATATATGAGGTGTTTTGAGATGTATGTTGTTTCAAGATTACTAGCTTCCATTTAAAACAGTAGTACTTCAGCTCTATTTTTTGTCTTTGTTTTTTAAAATGACATTTTATGTTGAAGGCAAAAATTAAGGACTGTGAGTGTGAAACTTCATATCTAAAAGTCTGTGCAGCATGGATTTACCATCAGTTGCTGTACAATCCATTGGATAACATGCAGCTTTTTAGTCCACATTATTACTAAGGGGGTGAAGGGTTGAAAACCTTTGAAAATATGTGGGTAGCTGTTCCAAGATGTTGACTTAAAAATGAGAGAGTGAGAGTGAAGTTTATGCATAGCAGAATTCCTCTATAACATTAAGTCTCCTTGTAAATGTCAAGCCCTTCGAGTTTTATAAAATATTTACTTGTAAGAACAAAATGCCAAGTATGTGGAATGTAATTGGCTTGAGTTGCATGCACTGTTGCAAAAATTAAAGTAATCTTAAATAGTTACCCTCATCCAGTTAATGCCATCTGCACAGTTTGCTGTGCTTAGATTTGGAGCTTGGTATTAAAATATATCACTTATAAGCAGATTGTTTTCAAAAATCATTAGTTGAATATCGGCTTCACCTTCACCAAAATGTTTTTTAGGAGCTGATTCGGGACAGATTTCTGAAGAAACATGGAATTTTCTACAGTCCATCTATGGGGGAGGACCGGAAATCATCCTGCGACCACCTGTTGCTCAAATTGAACCTGAATCGTTACAAACTGAAGATAAGATTGAATTAGAAACACGTGGTCTGTAGCCACCAACCCATGGATAAATTCTAATGAGATAGCATCCAGTTAACAACATACATTCCTAAGATTTTTTTGTCTGTTTTTCTGTTTTATTTTTTGTTTTCCCTGTGAGATAACGGGAGGTTGGGCATTATTCTGTCTGTGAGAAACAAATTGAGACTTGTAATATATAAATTCTAAAAATGTTTTAGAATCTATCAGAGACCCTAGGATAACTTCCTTGTTCTACATTAGCTGTACATATGCAAAGTAGAGATGATGGATTTAACTGTTATTTTCAATATCTCTATGAATTTCTAGGCTCTTTCATATCGGGTCTTGTCAAGACAAGATTTAAAGGGTCTTTAACACCACATGGTGGAAAGATGGGATATCAATTTAGCAAATATTAACGAAATGAAATATAAATATTTTAAGCTGTTAGATTGTACAAAATGGTTCTAACATCCTAAGAAAACTCAGGAAAAGTTATGCTTCACTTTTATTTGCACTGCACTATAGAAAAACATAATTAACTTTGCATTAAATAATTTTCTTATTTGAGTGTGTCATATATACTAATGATTCAGATGAAACATTGGTTTTGGTCAGCAGCGTATAAGTAACTTCCTACTGTTTAAACTGTCTGATAAGTTGTTGTTGAATGTAAGCTAGTATAATCAATAGTATGTGTAATTAAACAAACCCATAGTCTTTAGGAGTGTGTGTTCTGAGAGCATGAAGTGGGTATGTTAGCAGCTTGCACACCTGAAAAATTTTCTAGTCTTTTTTTTAAATTAAAAGCATCAATAGTTTAATGTGGAAAAATCTATTGTACAGTTCTGCAATGCTCATTGGCATGATTTATGATGTCAGATGTTGAATGATAACACTAAGCAAGACTGCAAAAGCATTCTAGATTATTCATATTGAAATGTTGAATGTCACCCAAATGTGTTTCTTCCTGAATATTGCTAACGTATAAGCAATATTATTATTTGCTAGTTCAATAAAAACTAATGGTAAAATGATAACGTGTTTGAACTTTAAGCAAGTGATTGAACTTTAACTTCAAGGCATATATTAGGAATATGTATTATAGGTTGCTGCTGTGCTTTAATGTACAATTTCAGAAATGAAAGGGGAGATCTATTTTGACTGGAGAAACCTTCAAAAGCATGCTCACCTTTGAGTCAAAATGGTTTACTTACAGTACAAATGGCAGTCCAGAGGATGAAAGTGCAACAATAATTTCATTCTAGTAAATGGAACATCAGAAGCTGCCTTATACTGAGTCAGACCATTTACCTCAGTATTATCTACACTGACTGGCAGAGGCTCTCCAGTCGTACCTGGAAATGCTGAGAATTGAAGCTGTGGGTAGACTAAATCATTTTCCTGCCTCTGGAGAACCCAAACTTTGAGAAACAAGACTCTGACTTTCCCATTTATCCTTATTTGTAACATAGTCTCATCTTAATTCTAGGTTCTTGGTCATTACAGTGTAAAGTTAGGACATGTTTTTTTATCAAGAGGTTCTCTTGTAGCACTTGGAAACTTTATACCAGGGGTCAGCAAAATTTTTCAGCAGGGGGCCGGTCCACTGTCCCTCAGACCTTGTGGGGGGCCGGACTATATTTTGGGGGAAAATATGAACGTATTGCTATGCCCCACAAATAACCCAGAGATGCATTTTAAATAAAAGCACACATTATAGTCATGTAAAAACACCAGGCAGCCCCCACAAATAACCCAGAGATGCATTTTAAATAAAAGGACACATTCTACTCATGTAAAAACATGATGATTCCCGGACCATCCGCGGGCCAGATTGAGAAGGCGATTAGGCCGTATTCGGCCCCCGGGCCTTATTACTTTGGGGACCCCTGCTTTATACCTTCTCTTTAGAGCCCCCGAGATTTTTGTGTGTGAAAGTTAGTACATATTCATAAGCACTACTCACGTTTTACTTAAAAACAAAGCTTCTGGCCCACAGAACATATGTTAGCCTTATGGTTATAGAAAAAAATGTAGAAATAGCCTTTGCCAGTTGCAAATACTATGACTATTTGCAAAACATAGTTGCCTTATCTAATGTAGATAGTAATTTATGTATGTACCCAAATGCTTTGGGTGTAAGTAATTCATGAAGCCAGAAGCATTTGCTTAAATAAATGGCTTCATAAATCTTTTAGGCTTGATAAAATGAAATTTGAGATGTGCTTGCTATTTTTAAATATGACCAAAAAAGATTTAGGATTATTGGGTTATCTGTGCATCATACAATGTATGAAGATTTCTCAGGAAAATTAATTCCTTATTTGGCTTAACCTATTCTACCTTAACCTATTTTACCTATTCTGGGTACATTTCTGTATAATATGGTATTTAAAATCCAGATGTCCTTGTTGCCATAGCAACACATCCCTCTCCTTTCTCCCCGACTTTCAAATGGTAGATCAAACAAACTGAAATATTGCACTCCTTCATCATTAGCCAGGGCCAAGTATCTACAAAAACAGGCACAAGATTTTTGATCAAATCCTATTACCAAGCCTACTCTTTAATGCTTGCTAAAATGCTGTTTCATTCTGTGGGTTAAACAGTGACTATGAATCAAAATTTGAATTGAAACTTTGATCTATTGTTTAAAAGTATCCTTTGATTTTTGACAGTGTGTCAGAGTTAATTTTGTATTTAGCGAACTAAGAAAAAGTTGTAATGCATACTTTTTTATTGACTTTAAAGTAGAATTGGTTTAGGTAGATGATACTACTGAATGAGAACACAGACCAAATACAAGAGACTAAAATGATGCCAGAATGGTTTATTGTAAGCATCAAAGCTTCTATTAATTAATTTCATGACACAAGCGTTCATCAGCATCCAAACATAGCAATTTGCATTTTCAACCTGCAATTTTGTGTGTTTGAAGTCATGGAACCCCAAATGCTAGGTTTTTCATTTATGTAACAGTATATTTGGTGGTGGTGGGGAGAGCTGTATGGGTCACAGTACAGTACCACACTTCTGCCATTCTAAAGGCTACTTCAATAGCTTCTTTTCAGACAAATAAATACAAACAATGAAGTTCCTTAGTAAAGAGGCAATCTGAAGAGAGGAAGAGTAAACAGATTGATGCAAAGTGTAGATGCATGTTCTAACTAAATGTCCCAACAGATGTAATGCCTTGCTTTCTATTGCCCAGTAATATCTAATCTATATTAAATAAATTAAAGTGATATAGTATTGTAGTGTGAGGTTTTTCCCTACAAAAGCAGCAGCCAAACAAGTGTCACAGAGTCACTGTGTATTTTTAAATCATGAGCTATTTGAAGTAGACGCTATCCAATAAAACCACTCTGCTAACTTTTAGCTGTACAGTATAATGGAACTTCCCTGCCTTCTCTCCTGCACACCCCCTAAATCTGCTCTGGAGGGTTGGGAGGACACCCCCCCAGCAAATATTTAATGAACAGTTGGGGGGGTCATGGAGAGGTGAAGTTTTATCAAACAGCAAAGTTCTTGCAGTAGTGGAGCTATTTAGCTGGATACTGCCCAGTATGTCTAGTTCTACTCTCTGTGACCATCTGTTCTAATTAAAACCAGAAAACTTCATAAGTGAGGAAAGCAACAGCAGAACAGCACTAGAGTTGCATTGACACCCTTTTTGTAGATAGGTCTGTATTTAACAACTGAATTAACTGTAAAATTCAATAGTTGTTTTTCTGGAAATGTATTAACAAATCCTGAAAAACACAGTTGTTTAATTTCAATTGTTACGGGAAAAAATTATTGGAAGAGGGTATTCTACTACAGAAGGATGCATAGCTAGATCTATGTGAACAGCAGAAAGTAGCTGAAATGGTAGCAACCCATGTAAAAGGTGCATGTGTATGGTTCCAGGTTAGAAGTCCTGCCTCACTTTCAGGCTGATAGGATCAATATTGCTACTTTGGGAGCGATGATGTGCAACTTAACAGTGAGGCCACCTAATTTTATGGTGGAACAAATTACACACCTGAGGTGCCTGGCAGGCAGGAGTTCAACAGCTTAAACTCTTACAGTATGTAAATACAGTTTGGGGAAAAGCTTCACCATGGTAGTATTTTGTGACAGGTACTCCCAGCACTCCCTCAATACTCTACGTGCCACTCATCCAGAAAGGCCGGTGACCCCTGCTATACACCACCATTTACTGGTGACAGCTCAGTCAATAGGAGCATGAAACTCGAGGTTGTGGGTTCAAGCCCCACATTGGGCAAAAGATTCCTGCAATGCAAGGGGTTGGACAACATGTAATGGGAGGTTTTTAATGTTTGATATTTTACTATGTTTTATATACTGTATTTTTCCGTCTATAGGACACCCCCATGTATAAGCCCCCCCTATTTTGGGGGGTGGCTGGTGGCGCCTTGCTTGCCCCCCCCATGCCACTATCAGTGTATTGGACAACCACTGTTTTTTGACGTGATTTTTTGAGTCAAAAAACCTTTTTCCAATACACGGAAAAATACAGTACATTATGTTGTAAGACGCCCAGAGTGGCTGGGGAATAAATACTAGATTATTATTATTATTATTATTATTAATGACCCTTGTGCTTCCTTCCAACTCTACAATTGTATGATTCTATATCATGTGGCAATATTTCCTCTGGGGGCAAAACTTGCAGACACCAACTTGCAGACACCAAGTACTTTAAACCCGGACTTTCATAATCCCAAACAATAAGAGCCGGTTAATCGGGACAAACTAGTTAATATCTAACTCTGCAATAAAGCGGCGAGCATCATCTCATCACCATTTTGGCAACATTCCCTGTTATTACGGAGCTATCCAAAACAGGCATTTCTCTCAAATCAGCGGGTGATTTCCAGTTGTGCCTGCCTAAATGAGCAACCAGATGTTCCCTTGTGGCAACAGAGACTTCGGTTTCAACGAAGCCCCACTGGAAGTGGCTCATGGACAGGGGTGCCAACTTGAATAAAATATTGGGGTAGGGGGGAGGAAAGCCCCGTCACACAGGACAGGGTGCGTGCACACTATATGAATGGCAATGCCTATCAACATATTTCGGCTCCTATGTTAATAGTAGGAGACGCCTCTGCCCCATTTTCGTCAAAAAAAGTACCCATCCCATTCCATAACCCACCTGATGGCGGGGGGGGGGGCCAAGAGAGACTTCTGGTGGATACAAAACTGCGGCGCAGTGGGAGGATTCTCGCCCCAAATATCTGCCATCTTGGGGTGCTTCCAGGTTCTTGGGGGGTGGGGGTGGCTGGTAATACTGAAAACAGGCCACTGGCAAGAGTTACGAAGAGCCCCAACCGCTCATCCCACCGGCTCCAGGGCGGCTCCGTCCCGAGCCTCTTTCCCACCTCTGTCGCCTCCCAGCGTTTACCAGCAGGCGGAGCTGCAGGGAGCGGCCCCCACTCGCGGGCTGCGCAGGGAATGGGGCTGGGGGGGGGAGGCGGGTGAGGGAGGGAGACAGAGAAGGAAGCGGAAGCGGAGCCGCCGCCGCGCGGCGCTGAAGGGAGTCAAGCGGCCGTTGGGTTGTGTGTGAGGGGGGGGGCGGCGGATGAGCGAGCGAGCGAGCGCTGACGTCTGATGCGGCTGCCGCCGAGAGGGACCGAAGTGAGCAAGAAGCCGCTGCTTCGGTCCCACCGGGCTGAGTTTCGCGTCTCTCAGCAACCAGGTCAGGCCGCCTCCCTCGGGGCGAGCGCGGGGGGTGGGGGTGTGAAACTGGAGAGACCCGGATGGTGCAGCGGGTGAGGGGAGGGGACCGGGAGAAGGAGCGCGGAGAGGGAGAGAGCGCGAACAAGAGGAGGAGGGGGAGGTATTATATCCCCATGTGACCTGCGCGTGCGGGAGCGGGAGAGGAGGCGGCTCGCGCGCCTCGTTCGAATCTCAGCTGCTGAACCGAAGGGTGCGTCGTGCGCGTGCGCGTCGACGTAACCGCTCCTTTCCCTCAGCCTTTGACCATTTTACTCTCCCTCTCTTCCATCTTCCACGTGCGCGGGGGAGCGCGCACGGCGTACTGCGGGCGCTGTTGTGTATATACAGTATATCTGGGACACGCGGACACGTGCGCGACGCTTCCGCCATGTTGGGCTCGCAGGAGTCTGGGCGAGGGTTGTGCGCGCGTTGAGGTGGGAGTTCTCGCGAGGTCAGCCCTAGTTCCCGTGGGAGCTGGCCGGAGGCAGGATGGCGGCGCTGCGCTGAGAGTGATGGGTAATAATGGTAACGGGCAACCGGGAAGCGAGGTGGGTGGGAGGGAGAGAGAGAGGGGGCGGCGCGCCGTGAGCTCCTTTAGGCCCGGCCTCTTTAAGTCCGACGACGCGCGTGGGGGCGGGGCTGAACGTCACGGGGAGTTAGACCTGCGAGAGTTTTGTGCGCGTCGGGCTCCTCCCCTCCCCCCTGCGCCTTTCCCACAGTCGAAACTGACGCTCCGTGGCGCCCCCCCCCCCGCGTCTTAGGTTCTCACCACAGGTTCCCACATAGTCTTGAGGGCGCCCCCATACCACCTTTTTATTGATGCTTCTTGGGTCAGCCCACTTGGCTCCTCAGCCCTTTAAAACTGTTCCATGTAACCTCTTCCCGCAAAGTTCGACCACCTCCAATACCCACCTTTGGTTCAAAATACCTTAGTCAGGACCACATACGGTAGCTACTTCCCACTTGCCTTAGCTGAGTATCTTATAGTATTGGCTGTTATGTGCTAACGGACTTGTAACTGACACGATCATCTTTGGGAGACAATTTGGCCTGCAAGGGAAGTTCCTTAGGAAAACTAGACCCAGCAAAACAAACACCACGCAACATCCCCTAATTTGGAGCCCTGTTTGCCAATCCTGTTCTCTGCTGCACTGCTTCACAAGTTTGGTTATCAAACTTTTTTTTAAGGCCATAAGGTATTCTAGAAAAAGCAAAGGTAAGCAGATTGACAGAGTACATTATTGAATATGAAAGCATATTTTGCAGCACTGGCTGTTGACTGCCGAGCAGGATATTACCCACAGTAGATTTTAAGTAGAAGACGATGGGAGCCTGTGGCCCTGCGGATGTTACTGTGTTACAACTCCCTGGCCATGCTGACAGCCTGATCTGAGTCTAGGAACATCTGCAGAGCCACATGGTTCTACTTGTAGACACCATTTTCTTTGATGAAATGGGTTTTTGCCTGCAAAGTACATGCTGCGATTCATTACAAATCTTTGTTTTAGGTACCGCTTGTGCAGGGTTGTGCATTCCTCTGTAAACTTGCACAGTCAACCCGGTTTGTCCTGGATTGTTAATCTCCTTTGCTCTTACTCATAGCCGAGTAAGATTACTATACCTTTCATGAACACTGTCTTAACAGTGAGTTTGCAAGTGACTGTGGAGGTCAATTCTGGATCCACATGTCCTTCCACTTCCTCTTAGAACATTTCTTCCTTTCCTCCTGAGTTCGAGCGTCTTCAAAGTCCATGACACCTTTTGGTAAAGGCTGTTCTCCAGTTGCAGCGCTTGCAGGCCAGTGTTTCCCAGTTGTTTGTGTTCATACTACATTTTTTAAGATGTGCCTTGAGAGAGTCCTAAAACCTCTTTTGTTGACCACCAGCATTACACTTTCCATTTTTAAGCACTACCCCCCCCAAACAGTTCTTTTGCTCCATCCCCTAACAAGTTTTAATGTGATTTTTTTAACAAGATCATTTGTATTATCTTGTACTTTTGAGATCTTTGTTTCCTGGGATTGGGATTTTACCTCTGACAAACAAAATATGCCTAGTATAATTTTATATAAAGTTTGTGAGGGAAGTTCAAAATAATTCATTTTCTCTTTGCAATGTATTTTAACTTTCGCACATGTTGCATATTAGTTGCAAATTAAGTATTTTGAGGACTGGATTTCAGTAGCACAATTTTTTTGTTCAACTTGAATTTGCAGATTGCATTCCTTTTACAGTAGCTTCATTAGCAAGTATACTTACCAGTAACTGCAGTTCTATTTCTGCTGTAGGCCAAAACATCTGGAGGGCTGCAGGTCGGGGATGCCTGATATAGTGGAATGCTGAGAATGCTAGAGTTCTAAAAGCTAGCCGAATTCTTTAAATAAGTGTCATACAGTGTTGGTATGCTATCTAAGTTTGACCCACCAACACAATATTGTTCTAGATATGTTTTTCTTTGCAAACACACATAGTATTCACCTTGCAGAATAGGGGAAGAAATTTGAGAGGGGAGATGGTGTTAAGTATCTCATTCCCCTACCGTACTTCTTCAGTCCAATTTGCTCTTTTCCCACTCTTTTTTCTGTGGAAGAGTGGATCTTTAGGAGCCAATGCAAGGTTACATACAAATGCATATAATAATTCCTATGTTTCTTAACCCAGGTTCACTGAAAATGTTTGGATTGGTGGTGGTTAGGCTTCAATTCCTACAAGATATTTTTGCTTTCTTTATTTCACTTTGTACTGTAGAAAAGCACTTTGTAGCTCTCATTGTATAATTTTCATAAACAAGTTATTGTACTCTATCCTAAGTAGTTATTTGTTGCTGCAGCAGTTCTTGGCCTTGGCTATTGCATTGTTCTCTCAACTTTTTATAGCTTGTGTATTTAATGGAAGCTACTCCCAAGTAACTGTACTTAGGATTTCAGCCTTCTGAAAACATATATAGGTCTCCAGAGTCTCAGCTAATATTAATAAGTTTGATATTAAAGTATCTTAAAAGATGTCAATAAAATGTCAGTGTGTTCCCTTGCTATGATATTGCACCTGTGAGGAATGTTTCTCAGAACGTTGCTAATGGCTATTTGATATACGTTTACATTTGTTTTGGGGAAAATACAAAGCAAAACAAAGAATAGCCAGTTTGTTATGATAACATTGCTGAAAGTGAAACTTTGACATGAGTTTTAAAAAATCATAAATGCCCACTGAATCACACAAAGGCATGAAAATGTAACTAAAAAATACTTAGATGTTTTGTAAGATCAAATGAGTTACAGTGGTACCTCTAGTTATGGACTCAATCCGTTCCAGGGTGCCATTTGCACCATGGAAAGTCTATAACTAGAGCAGCGCTTTTGCACATGCGCAAAAGCGCGGTAGAGCACTTCTGTGCATGCGTGCGCAGCAAAACTTGGAAGTAAACACTTCCGGGTTTGCCGTGCTCTTAACATGAAAAAATGCAACCTGAAGCGGCCGTAGCCAGAGGTATAACTATACTATTGAGTCTCTGGCAAAAGAGGCTGGAATTGAATTAAACTCTAGTTCAACTTTTAAAGTGTGTGGAATTTGGATGATTGATTTCTTATGTTGGTTTACATTTACATATACGTTTACATTTGTTTTGGGGAAAATACAAAGCAAAACAAAGAATAGCCAGTTTGTTATGATAACATTGCTGAAAGTGAAACTTTGACATGAGTTTTAAAAAATCATAAATGCCCACTGAATCACACAAAGGCATGAAAATGTAACTAAAAAATACTTAGATGTTTTGTAAGATCAAATGAGTTACAGTGGTACCTCTAGTTATGGACTCAATCCGTTCCAGGGTGCCATTTGCACCATGGAAAGTCTATAACTAGAGCAGCGCTTTTGCACATGCGCAAAAGCGCGGTAGAGCACTTCTGTGCATGCGTGCGCAGCAAAACTTGGAAGTAAACACTTCCGGGTTTGCCGTGCTCTTAACATGAAAAAATGCAACCTGAAGCGGCCGTAGCCCGAGGTATAACTATACTATTGAGTCTCTGGCAAAAGAGGCTGGAATTGAATTAAACTCTAGTTCAACTTTTAAAGTGTGTGGAATTTGGATGATTGATTTCTTATGTTGGTTTATTATGGCAAATAATGTTTATTTTCCCCCTTCCTTCTCTCACATTTAGAATGTATGACACAAAACTATCTTTTGAAACAGAGCACTACCATAGGATGAGCATATTTTAGAAAAAAATCCCCCAGGCAATCTTAAGGAGTGCCAGCTACATTGCCAGAATGTGACTAATCCCAGCCCACCATTACTCCTGTATAAACCTATCTTGCCCAGCAGTGGGTACAAAAGCAAAAGTGATGCACTTAGGTTCCCGATCCTTGATTTGTTCCATTCTCATCTGTTGTCTTTCCAGGTTCTGATTTTTGGATTATAATAATAGATTATATAGATAAACTCTTCCAGTAACGGCTGCTCTTTACCTTAGGATATATAGAAGAGGCATTGGTTGTAATCCTGTCAATGAGCTTCTCTGGGCTGATTTAGAAATTCATTAAGTATAAATAAAATAGTGATTCTTGAGAATACACAAGTTGGCCATCCATGTTAGTTGTAAACCAAAACCATCCATTGACAGTTCACAACTTATTTCCTCATCTGACTTGGTGTAAAAATGTAGTTATCAAGTTTTTGCCAGCAACCGTTATGCACATTACTTCCAGGAGAATATTGTAGACTCTTGCTCTTGAAGGTGATGAAGCAAACCTTACTTTATCTATACTCTTCATATTGATGAAGCATGAAAACTAGGGATTTCCCCCTTCCAAACAACAACAATAAAGTAATAAATACCTGTTGAATTAGGCAAGTTATGCTTTTGCATATTAAATGAATTGAGAAGTAACAGAAAGGGTGTTTTTAAAAACTCACATGACTTTCAAGAACTGTAGCTTATTACAGTATTTCCAAACTTACACAGTTCTAGTGCGCACTGTGTACTTGGGTAGCCCCATATGCCTTGATGTAGCTTTGCCTTTAGTCTCTAAGCTGGGGACAGGGCCGTCTCGAGCAGGTTGGGCGCAGAGATCGCTCCGGTGCCCCCGCCCTCGCAGCGGCAGCACGGTTCCGCGCGGCTTCGCCGTGCAGCGCCCCCCTGCCGGCCTGGCGCCCCGCGCCACCGGGACTGCACCTAGAGCCGGGCCTGGCTGGGGAGCAGGGAGAGGTACACTGGGATAGTAGAATACTGGCTTAGTTCTATGCCATACCCCTGTCCTGGCATGGCACAAATTTGTGGTGTTTGTGCTACCTGTGATATGTCTGATAAAAGCAGGAAGTTTGTTAGTCATGGTTTTGACTATGCTGAATACTGAAAAGAGGAGAAAGCCTTCTACACATTATTGGGGTGAATATATTGGAACCTGTTGTACTAGCAATACAAGGAATGCCATGTTGTGTGATTTACAGTGTTACCTCGAGTTATAAATGCCTCAGGTTACAAATGTTTCAGGTTACAAACTCCACTAACCTGGAAGAGTTACCTTGAGTTGAGAACTTTGACCCAGGATGAGAATGGAAACTGTGTGCCGGTGCAGTGGCAGCAAGAGGAAAAGCACACCTCTAGTTAAGAACAGTTTCAGGTTAAGAATGGACCTCCGGAATGAATTAAGTACGTAACTAGAGGCAGCAATGTACAGTATTTATGCTACTCTAGGTAGCATGGAGGCTACCTTTGCTAATTGGTGGTAAGGAAAACAGAATCAAAACAATCCATTTATGGACATGTGAAAAAATAATGCTTCCTCCTCAACTATCAAATCTGTGATTTATGTATATTTCACACCACTTAGGAAATGATAGTATCTTTGGCAAGAGTCTCTCTGGGAATAGTCATATGATAGTGAGAGGCTTTCTCTCTAATGAGGCTACTTATTAGAGGAATTGCAGGGAATTTTGGTCTCCTTGCTAAAGATATTGCTAGAGATAACTGCTTTTCTGTTTGTGTGATAGTCTGAGAGGCCAAATGCCATGTTTTTCTCCTGTAGTGAGAGGTTTTTGTTGGTTTAAGACTATTATAAATGTAATAGGAAGATAAAAATACTGTGTTTTGGTGAATTGAACAAGTTCACTCTAGGAAAAAACACATGTACTGTATGTATAAATACACCCATACCCATACCCATACCGCCACACACCAAGTATCCATGCTAACTGATTGCTGTAACAATTAAAGCATGATTGTGATAATATAGAGCACTGCTTTTCAACTAGTGGATTATCAACTAGATTATCCGCCTGCATTTGATGTCCTAATGAATACCATCCTAAACTGTTAGAAGGCATTCAGTGCCACATGTGCCACTTGAACCTTCAATGAAAATGATGGTTCTAGTGGCAACCTCAGCCTTGGTCCTTGGTCATTCTAAGGCAGTGTTGAATCCCACTCATTCAGGCTGAGGAACCTCTTACAAATTCTGCCAGTTTTATCTGGATTGAATCTCAGTTTGTTTGCCCCCGCCCATTCTACTTCTGCATCCAGACACTTGTCTATTCCCACCAGGCTCTGAAGAGAATGTCAAATGGAGCTTTGTATCATTTGTAAATGGATGGCAATACACTCCAACTCCTTGAACTACTTCACTTAGCAGATTCAAATAGATATTTAACACCATGGGGATAAGATGGAACCTTGTGGGATCAGCAAATATGCTGTGGGGTAAAGCAGAAATCCCATGGGACCACATTTTGGAATTGGCCCTGTAGGTTAGTGTAGAACCATCCTAAAAAGTCCCCCCCAATACTCCTTTTTAACCTACATTGTTTGCAAATAGGAAAGAGTGAATACTTTGAAGGTTGTCGTATGCCATGCCATATGGAGAGTAAATACACTGACTTTTTCTTAATTCTGTTGTCTCTTTTTTACAGTATCCTTGTTAAAAGAAATGTAAATTGCTTGAAAATGATGTCTGGCATGCATCATGGACGTTAGCAATGGTGACTATTAAGCTTAGTGGAGCTACACTGGAATTCCTCAAAGCTCAGAAGAGAAGTTCATATTCTATTCATTTTTGCAATGGTAGGAAATAATTGAAATATATTTGTTTAAAATTATTGTGGTTTATTGTACAATTAAATCTTTTAAATGTTACTGCATTTATTCTAATGACCAGTTAGATTTAAACACCAAACATTTTGTGATACGATATATATATATATATATATATATATATATATATATATATACACACACACACACACACACACACATACACACACACACACACACACACACACACACACACCTGTCAACTTACATATACATACAGGTCCCGCTATCCAAATGCATATTATACAAAAATTCACTTATCCAAACACAAGCAATTAGTATCCAAAACTTGCTGTAGAATCAGATATCCAAACAGCCAGACCTGCATGCAGGACTGTAAGCAGTCTTAAACAAGATTAACTTTTTGCATTTTGCTGGTCCTCGGAAGCCATTTCAGCAGAAACCATGGTGGGAAGGAGGGAGGGGGAGAACTCAGAAAAATAAGAGAGCATTTTTTTCCCTTCCTTGTTTGCATTTTGAAAGTTTCAGAATGTTTTCCTGGGTTTTTCCCAGATTTTCTTGTCATTTTGGGGTCAAAATTTAGTGGTTGGGGACACATTAGAAATTGTTACATAGGAATCAATTGACTCATTATGCGAACGCTCACCCAACAAACAATTTCCTGAGAACGCATTATGTTCAGGTAGTGAAACCTACATGTATAAAAAATGAACGAATATTTAGTATTATGAACCACTTTCTTCTCCAGTGTATGGGTGAATCTTTTGAAGTCTGAAACCAGACACCCCTGGGATGTGATATATCCTCTAGTAAATAATTATGATATTTTATAATTAGACATTTTGTCTTGTTTTTAGGTTGTAGTTTTATTTTATTTTGTGGTATCTTGATTTCTGTAAACTGCCTTTGAACATTTGTGAAAAAGTACTGTATACATTGTTAAAAAAATAATAATAATATTGAATTACCATTGTTGACCATTAGTATAGAATAAATGATTGACTTCTGCAGTACTCCTAACTATTTGGAACATGTTAGGAGTCTGTGTATATATATCGGTGCAAGTAAACTCGCGTATTTTGTAAATCACTGGGTTAATCAGTGACTCTGCATGCCGCTGAAACTCAGGTGGTGAGTGCTGACAGATACGGAGGGAACATGGGTCCACTGAAAAACAAGGAGAATATATATTGACATGCTCAGGGGAACCATGCAGAACCAAGGGGCAGAAAACTCCAACCCCATGCTCAGAAACCATTGGAAATTGAGTACAGTAATACGTTCGGCGAACGTCCGCAGCAAACCCGGAAGTACCGGAACAGGCTACTTCTGGGTTTGCCACATGCACAGAAGTGCAAACCGCTCTGTGCGCATGCACAGAGCGGCGCTTTGTCGAGTGTCCCTTTCATGGAGGCTTCCAGGGCTCTGGAATGGATCCCAGACTCAAAACAAGGTACCACTGTACCAGTTGGAAAATAAAATGTGTGGGTGTATGGTGGAGAATAGGGCTAGGCGATATATCAATATATCATTCAAAACTGGTTTGAAGTCTATATAGTTATATCAGTTTCATAATTTTTGCCCCAGCAATATACCATAAATCTCTCTCTCTCTGTGTGTGTACACACATGCACTATGCAAAAATCACGATGCAGGAAAACCATGAGGCCAGCCAGTCCCTCTAGAATAGCTCCATCTTTATTTCAGACATGGTGATAAATTGCGATGTTGAAAACCAGATACAGTCATACCTCTGGTTGTGAACGTGATCCATGCGGGAGGCACGTTCGCAACCCGCAGCGTTCGTATCCTGAAGCACCCCGTCTGCGCACGCGCATGACACGATTCGGCACGTCTGCACATGCACATGATGTCATTTTGCACTTCTGCGCATGCGTTAGCGCCGAAACCTGGAAGCCACCCATTCCGGTACTTCCGGGTTTGGCGTGATCCGCAACCCGAAGCATTCATAACCCGAGGTATGACTGTATTACCCAGCTCTACTGTTTGCCTCTATATACTTACATCCTTATTTCAGACATCAATCATGATATATCAGTATACAGTGGTACCTCAGAACTCGAACGTAATCTGTTCTGGAAGACTGTCTGACTTCCGAAATGTTCAAGTTCCAAGGCACAGGTTCTGATTGGCCGACAGCTCTGTTTTTTGCACAGCAGAAGCCACATCGGACTTTCATGTTTCGAGGAACGTTTGAAAACCGGAGCACTTCCGGGTTTTTGGCGTTTGGGAGCTGAAATTTTTGAGAATGGAGCCATTCGAGTTCCGAGGTACCACTGTATGATGATGTTTAGCTAGTGATCTACCAAAATGTTGAAAACCAGATATCGCACAGGACTAGTAGAGAAGAGGAATGCCCTGAGTTAGGAGCTCTTTGTAGCTTTTGGAATCCTGGAGGAGGTCATGCCTGCCTAGCAAGAACCCCTGCCTGGATCATTCCTGTTAGGAGATGAGGATGCACTGAAAAATTTGTTTCAGGTTTCACTTGTTTGCTAGAATTTATAATGCAATGTAATATAATCCAGATATTTCTTCAATCTACATAGTGCCATAATTTACTTAAGGTGGCAACCTGTTTATCTTTGTTCTGTTTCATTTTTAGTGGAAATAGAATCTCTTTTTATACCTATCCCAAGGAAGATCCCCAGTGTATGGCGTTGTATAAGCTTTAATTTGTTTGGATCATAATTGATAATCTGTATTGCCTGCTGTTTAACTCTAATATTTAAAGGCATGGTATGTTAAGAAGAAAGGCTGCATTTCTTGCATGAGATTAGTCACTTTTTAGAAAGGAGTTACATTGCCAGGATTTTTAGACTTGTGGCTGTTAAAATCATTTTGAGCTTTTCTGTACAACGAAAAATGTATTGGAACAGACTGAGTATACTGTAGAGAAGTTTAGCAAAGTACAGTAGTACCTCGGGTTACGAACACTATCCATTCCAGGTCGCAGTTCGTAACCCGAAAAGTTCGTAACCCGAACGGCCATTTTGCGCATGCGCAAAGCGCTATTTTCGCGCTTTGCGCATGCGCAGACCGCGATCGTGGCCGAAAATACTTCCGGGTTTGCGCAGTTCATAACCCGAGGTGTTCGTAACCCGAGGTGTTCGTAACCCGAGGTACAACTGTAACAACTTCAGACATATGTTACACCCAGTTTCTGTAGTAGGCTGCCTGCTATGCTTTATAATTCTGGGAGGTGGCACTAGTTACCTGGCGCAGAGTGTACTCCTGGGAACTGGAAGTTGTTGGATGTGGTTCGTATTGCTTTCTTAGCATTATTATGTCACACTACCCTGCTTTTTGTCTCTGGTACTAATTGAAGACCTAGGCTTGATCCAAAGTGTTGTTTTTGTGTGCAAGACAATAGTGCTCATGCCTTTTTATATATTGATGTGCAGGCCATTGCATAAGCCATTGCACCACATACATAGACTGCATGATTCTCTGCATGTAAGATTGTTACGGAAGCTACTTGTCCAAGGAAAATAGTTGCTCTGCACACAGGACCGGTTTTCCAGTTTACACCCGTAGCAGCATATGTAATTGGCTTATAAATAAATAATATTCGAGGGCTGGTGACTTAAAACTCTTTTGTCACCACTTTCTATTTTATTTTTATCTATAATTTAATTTAAAAACTAAGTCTTTTGCATCCCTCTGCTACTAAATGCTTGAGATGCATCTACTTTGGAGACATAGTAGTATTTTGAAAATTAATGGCTGATTCAGAAGACAGTATTAACAAGATTATGTAATTGAGAGAGCACTGTTGTATCAAGCACACGATTATATCCATTCAGGGAAATATTACGTGTAGCACCTACCTCTGCACAGATGTCTAGGGATTTGTGCTTTTCTACATTGTGAAATGAAGATACAGTATGTATGTACCTTGTTACCCATGATTGCTGAGATTGCCATGATTGTGACGGCTTCAGAAATACTTTTAGCAATCATAGGAATTACTGTACATGTGACTGCTTGCTTATGGATTCATAGGAATCCACATGCTGCTGCTTGCTTATGGGTGTATCTATACCAAGAACACCTGCATGGAGATAGTTATTTCACATCTCAACATATCTGAACCAGCCCTTCATAAAATATAATTGTGTGGAATATGAATTACTATGGTATAGTCTTAACTTTTTATGAAAACTAGTTTTTATTTTAATTTGGTTAATACAGTATCTGCCAGTTCTGTGTCATAGAGCTTCCCTATAAATTCCACATCGTTTCTCTACTTGGGCATTGTTCCTTATGGACAGAAAGCAATCCAAGACTTTAAATTTATCAGGTATCTTTCAAAAAGAATGGATTATAATAAAAGAAGGAAACAGTTGGTTCTAAGGGCAGAACCTTCACATGCTCTTTGCTATGTAATGTTAGAGTTGGTTAGTGCATGGTGCTGATAATGCCAAGGTTGTAGGTTTGATCCACATATGGGACAGCTGCATATTCCTTCATTGCAGAGGGTTGGACTAGAGTCAGCCTTTTTATACCTACCGCCCACTAATGCATCTTTCTTGATAGTAAAATTTCCTTACTGCCCACCAGTGCTCGATGGAAGGAGGATTCAGCTTGTGCCATAGAACCCCATACCACCCACCTAGAATCCTGACACACATGCTAGTGGATGGTAGGGACCAGGTTGACAACCCCTGGACTAGATGATCTTTAGGGTCTTTAAAGTGGGGTTTAACTTCATTTTCGTACTAGTCTCTTCCACATTTCCAAAACGGACTATCATGGGGGAATTATGTCATCTTTGGAGATTTACTTGAATCTTTGTGCCCTGGCTTCTGCAATGAAGATCCTGAAGCTGGCTAATGGTAGCCTATATGTGGTGATGGTATCTTGTTACCCTCCCCAATGCACACACATCCCAGTTGTCCTTAGACTGATGGATCAGGCTAGATTATGCTTCCCTTCAGCCCTGCAGTTGCTGGACAACTGGCAATTATAAAGCAGAGTGAAGTGTTCTTCTGGCAGAGAAGTCAACACCATGCAGATGGCTGGGCCACGCTTGTCTTCCCTGTGTCATTACATTCTTCATGGAATGCATCAGTGGTTGTGGGACTGCAAAGGTTGGAAAGGTGTGACACGATAAATCCAGAATTCCAATTCAGTTACAGCTTGATTACTAAGGGTAGACTATTTGAAGTGTACAACAATTTATTTTCTTGATCAAAACACCGTAGCATTTGCTTATAGCCAAACCCAGTAACTTTAGTTCAGAATCCCTTGTCAAATTTTCATGAATAATGTATATTCTAAGTTTTACGGACAAAGAATATTCCCCATGTGTGGTTAGACTCCATGTAGCAGGGATGGGGACCTGTAGCCCTCCAGATGTTGTTGAACTCTCACCAGTTCCAGTTAACGTAATAGTCCAGCAACATTTGGAGGGTCATTTGTTGTCCATCCTTGCCATATAGTCTGCTTCGTGCACCAGACATTTAGGATTATCTCATCTAGGCTTTGCTTCCTTGATATCATGGCTTTCTGGAAGATAAGAACACAAACATTTCATCCTCCCAAATAAAATATTTGCATTAAGTATTTTAGAATTTGCTTTTGAAGCATGTTTACATTGATGAGCAGAATACTCCTTTAAAACACTTAAATAACTGGATAATTTGAAACAAATGTTCCTTTCTTTTGCAAGGAGTTATATTAGCTGTTTTCTTTGCATTCATATACAAGGGTTGTTGTTGTTTTTGTAGGGCCTACTTCGTTCCCACTAAAAGGACATAATTCATCACAGTTTTTTCTCCTGAAAAGGGGTATGAGAGTAGTTATATCATATAGATCGAAATCATGAGCCTCAACTTTTGTTTTCCCAGCAGTCCATCTCTTTAATGGGAAAAAATAGGAAATGGCTTTAAAGCTTGGACAGTTTAGAAGTGGATATAATTTATTTTACATTAGAATTTGGTTTTGCTTATGTCTGTGTACAGATCCATGATCCCTAAATTTATAAGTTACTTCCACTATTATTCCAAAATTCTTATAAATCTAGCACCGGTATTTATAAGTCAATAGTGGTTTAGGGAGCCTGTCTGTTGCTTAATATGTTTTTATTATTTAGCTTATAAAACCTTCTGAAAATGAAGCAGAAACTACCATCTTATTCCATAAGATATTGAAGTCAGTGGAATTTAGAATCCAGTCCTAGTTTCTCCTAGGCTTTTTTTTAAAAAAAACCTTGATGTTCCATTTGATTATGATTGAGTGTTATCCTGCTAAATTATTTCATCCATTAAGTTTGGTTTTTAGTGCAGTTGTTTTGTACATGGACTCAATCAATTAAGTACATCTTGATATTTATCCGTTTTAACTTAGAGTGAGACCGTGGTATAAAATAGTAACAGTCCAATCTTGTACAGGTTTACCCTAAAGCAAGTTTCACGAAGTTTAATGAGGCTTACTGCTGAGTAAATGTGCATAATTTATTTAGCCCCATTTGCTTTATTTTCCCACAGTCTTTATTTCTATTTTCAGTAGACAAGTTTTAGAGACATATACAGTATGATCTTCTACTCATTCACTGTTGACTTGTTGATTTGTTTTTGTCAACAGCTCCTCCTGACACAAGCATTAATTCAGTTATCCAAGGATTGACCTTGGCACAAGGAAAAGATGTGATAGGATATCCCACATGGTCTTAGGCTTCTTATATTACACCATAGGACAGCATAGGACTCATAGGCACAAGGAGTCACATGCAATATGCCTCTGGACAAAATTTTCAACTCCTGCTTTAGTCGTAGGATATCCTTTTGGGTTATGAGTGTAGAAGTAGATGATCCACTGCTTGAGTTGTAGATTTTTAGTCCTTTTTTAAATTATAAATTGAAAAATACTGTTGAAACTAGATAGGACCTTTTTGTATGTTCTCCAAATGCATTAGAAATCCTTCCTGTTCATTTAATGCCAGAAACAATGGTTTTTGTACCGTAACATTTCTGTTTGGCTTAGCGGAAAGAAAGTGATTTACATTTTATAAACCTGCTTTAGTGTCAAAACCTTTTTCTGACCCTCTGCTATATAAATAGTAATGTCAATATTGAGCAGTTAGTGTTAACATATGCTAAGAAATTTAGATGATTGCCCTGCTGTCACAAGGAAACTACCATAATAGAGATCCTTATTTAGTCATAAAATTGAAATGTTAGCATATTTTCTACTACAGACAATGCTTTTTCTCATTGTTTTATTTACCTTTCTTTGAAGGTTTCGGAATGAGTGGATCATGAGGAACATACTTTAGGGACTTGCCATAGTATGGCTGCTTCTCGATCTACTCGTGTCACAAGATCAACAGTAGGGTTAAATGGTTTGGATGAAAATTTTTGTGGCCGAACTTTAAGAAATCGTAGCATCGCTCATCCAGAGGAAGTTTCTTCTCTTCCACAAGTAAGATCAAGATCACCAAAGAAAAAACCAGAATCTCTGCAGACTCAAAAGGGAAATAACAGTGCACGAAGTAACGATGTGAAACAGCAAAGTTCTAGGGAATCATGGGTAAGCCCTCGAAAAAGGGGACTATCGGCTTCAGAAAAGGATAGTGTTGAGAAACAAATTGTGGACAATTGTGAGAAGAAACAAGGGGAACCTCATTCACCAGTTTTAAAGCGAGTTAAGCGCTGCCTGCGTTCAGAGGGACAAAACAGTTCAGAAGAAGTGTTGTCTTCTAAAACAGGGAAGGAACGATTGGAACGCAAGAGTTCAGTACCAGACAATGTTGCAGTCACTCCAGGGGCTAAACGAGCTTGTCGATGTCTTATATTGGACGATAGTGATAAAAGGGAAGTTAAAAAAGTGAATGCTTGTGCAGAAAAAATTAACAGTTTCTCAGTATCCGAAGAACTTGCAGGTTGTCAGACTGTCAATGGAGTTGATGGGAGAGGTCCAAATGCTGCAAAGTGTGAGAACTGTCAGCCTGATGGGAATACTGCACAAAACAATGTTGTTTCCTGTTCATCTAAGGAAAAAGATGTTGCAGAAAATGGAAATTCATTGGCCCACTCATCATTTTTTCTCAACAGAAATAAAGAGGACAGTTTTGTTGACCACAGTGTGCCTTGCACAAATTCACAAGAACAGTTAACATTAGAGGACCACAAACAACTAAACAACTGTTTGCCTGAGGAAACTACTAATCAGGCACATGAGTCAGGTACGGGTACGGGGTCCTCTTCTGAAATCCAGTCAACTTTATTAAGGGATTCTGAGGAGGAAGTAGACGTGGTGGGTGATAGCAGTGCCTCAAAAGAACAGTCTGAAAAAACCAACAGCAACCTGGGCAATTGTCATGACAGTACATCAGTCTCAGGTGAACCTGAACCATCAGTTTCTGTTTTGGACTGTGTTTCCACTCAAATTGCATCTGTGTCAGAACCTCAAGAACACAGATACACACTGAGAACATCACCATGGAGGGTGGGCACAGCAAAAGGTAGCCCTACTAAACATAACTCTCCATGTAGAGAAAATGGACAGCTTGAGGAGAACAATCACAGTGCCGCTGAAACGAATGTAGAATCAAGTATTACCAATATCAATGGGTCTTCTGTAAAAACAGATATTCTGAATGAGAAAGAGAGAAGTTGTGATTCCGGGGAATATATAGATGAAGGACTAAGTAAACCACCCCCAGAGGCTAGACTTGTTACTGGATCCCTACCATCTGCCAAAGAGAGTGCCAATCTTCATGCTGTAGAAGATGAAGAGGAAGAGCCTGATGTGTATTTCTTTGAATCAGATCATGTGGCATTGAAACACAACAAAGAGTATGTGTAACTATGGTAACCATGGATTCTGCTTTTTGTTTGTTATTCAAGCCCGTAGTTTTTCAAGTACTATTACATCTGCCTTTCATTTAAATAATAGTTTTCTTTAGAAGACACTTTAATTCTGCAAGAACTGATTTAAGTATATTATTTTAGTGTGAGAATATAGCAGGAAGTTGACTTTAAGGCTGCAATCTTATATCTGTCTATCTAGAAGCAAGCCCCATTTAGCTTGATGGGTCTTATTGCTGAATAGACATGTATAGAATTGCAGTGTAAAATTTCATTGTTTTTGTTTTTGAAAGCTAATTCAGAATTAGAATTTTACATTTCAGGTTTTATTGCAACGTTTGAGTGAAAACTTCATTTTATTAGTATGCTAAATACAATTTATTCTGTAGAATAGTGTTATTAGTGTACATAGCAGGGTGTATAAATTGTCAGTTAGTTACCATGGCAGTTACACAGTATTGCAAAAGAGATTAATCTATATAAGCTTCAAATTAAGTAACCTGGTTTACGTTGCTAATTTACCTTGTAGCAGTTTCTAAACTTACTCTAAAACTCTCATCTGTAAAATCTAGTAATGTTGCATGGAATTCAGCATTGTGAATTTCAGTTTGCACAGATGAAACAATCCCGTCTCTCTCCCTGTGCGCTGTTGGGGTTCTTCAACGTCCACAAGTCAATTTTGGGGTGCATGCAGTGGGGTGTAGAGAGGGGGAGCCCCCCTGCACAAGTGGAAGTCCCCATTTGTGCAAACAGAACTTCTGCTGATCAGGCTTCGTATATGAATCCCTCTCGCAATAAAATAATATGGTTCATCAATTAGGTTTAATACATTATTAGCTGTATAAATATATTGCTTGTCATTTTGACAGGTGGAGGTTGGGAAGGTTTGTGAACTCATATAACCTTTAAGGTATATAGATAGTGCTTTTCCATGTGAATCCTCAACAGCTAAACATCCAACAGTGAATTATTCTTAACCGCCCCCCTGCCCACATTTAGCCTTTGCTGGGTGCAGGAGGCTGATGAGGTAGCAAAGTTGATGAAGTAGCAAAGTGTGGTAGGCTTTGTGGTCTAGATGAGTAGTGGTTTAGACAGTTAATGTCAGCTGGGAGAGAGAGGTTTAGCTTGTGGATCTTAAATGATGGCCCCTGTATAATGGAGTAGTCACATATGTAAATAACCCAAGACCTTGTTTATGCAACAAGAAATATTAAGTTACTTTGAATTAATATGTAATTTTGAGATTTGGAGTATGTTAAGAATTTCTTCCTATTTGTTCTTGGAGTTAAACATTTTGTCACAGTTTATTTAGTTGCACTCTGGGTACTGAATAGCTAAAGTATTAAAGGCCAGTTAAAAAGCTAGTTTTCTGATGAAAAGAGAAACATGATAATTTACTAGCAAAAAATCTGGTTTTGTACACTCAGTTGTAACTATATGAACATTGTGACGCAGAAGTAGCAGATGATTGTCTCTAATCTCTGGGATCAGTGACTGTACTATTACTTTTGGAGTCACATCACTTAAAATGGATGTTTTTACTGCTGGAATTAGATAATGTGCTTTGAATAAAAGCAATTGGATTAGAATAGTGTTTTTTTCCTGTTAACGTTTTGTGGAAATAACTGCAATAACAATTGGCTGCAGTTTATTTTTCCTCATAAGAATTTGAAACATACTCACAGCTTGACCTTATTTTTAAGTTAAGTTTTCTGTAAATGGATGTTTCCCCATTGTGATCTTTTCTCAGTGAATGCATAATTTTGAAACAGAAATGAACTGCTAGAAGTCAGATGTGGACTGAAAGGCCATATCAAACCTTGTTTGTGTGCTAGAGATATTTTAGTGGTTAACAGTTGTTGACAAAGTGAAGTTGTTTTTATGTTTATTTTTTTAAAGAACAGTGTTGCACCTTACAAAAAACTTTTGTTTTGTTTTTGTTTGGCACATATTCAATCAACACATAAAAGTTGAAAATTTGTTCCAAGCCAAAAGCATTGCTTTTGGTGAAGCTGGCACTTGTATATCTGATGATTGTGCTGTCACCAAGGGATTTGTGTGTTTACTGGTATACCTTTGTTGTTGATGATTTTATATTTATTTATATCCCACTTTTCTCCCAGACTGGGATTGAAGGTGGCTTACACAAATTAAAACAACACAGAAAAAATATAATAAAAAAATCCTTCCAGTAGCACCTTAGAGACTTAGTTGGTCTCTAAGGTGCTACTGGAAGGATTTTTTTAAAATTTTGTTTTGACTGCGTCAGACCAACACGGCTACCTACCTGTAAGTAGAAAAAATATAGTAAGCTAAAAGCATATGAAAGATAATAGTTATCCCCCCGGTCTCTCAGAATATGCAGAGAAATGAAGAGGGCACAACAAAGAGAGACAAGTTGACAGAACCTTAGGCTGCTGGGGAAGTAACCAGGGGAGGAGCCTTAGAGAGCAATGGGAAGGTAGGGACCTTTAGTCCTTGCAACTGCCTCATTGGGGCAAGGCCTCTTGGGCAGAGTAGCTGTGATCACTAGGCTGGGCTGTTTTGGTTTATTTGAATAAAGAGCTAACTTCACTGACACCAGGTGGTTTATTGCTAACCTAAACCTTACTCCAGCACTTTGAATTGTGTCTGAAAGCAGACCAGTGCCTGAAAGTAGTCAGTGGAGTTATTGTAGGCATCCCCAAACTTTGGCCTTCCAGATGTTTTGGACTACAATTCCCATCATCCCTGACCACTGGTCCTGTTAGCTAGGGATCATGGGAGTTGTAGGTGAAAACATATGGAGGGCCGCAGTTTGGGGATGCCTGAGTTATTGTAACAAGGGAGTCATATGTTCCATATAACTGGGCCCCTGTTAACTGCCTGGCTGCAGCTTTTTGGGCCAGTTGGAGTTTATGAGCACTTTTCAAAGGCAGCCCCACGTAGAGTGTGCTACAGTAATCCAAACACGATGCAAATAAGGTGTGTGTCTTACTTTGGCCAGATCAGACATCTGCAGGAGTGGGTGTATCTGGTGCACTAGCTTTAACTGCAAATGCACTTCTGGCCACCTGGGCATCCAAGCTCAGGACTGAATCCTGAAGCACACCCACACTGTGAACCTGAGTTTTCAAGGGCAGTTGTTATTCCATCCAGTACAGGCTGAATCCATATTCACTGTTCTGGCTTCCGATTGATCACGAGTACCTCTGTCTTGTCTGGATTAAGTTCCATTACTGATGGCACACCAGTTTATAACCGAGACAGTTTAGAACAGTGTCTCCAACCATATCCTAGGCCAACCCCAGCATCTCTCACCACCAAAGCAACACAAGAGAACCTACACAAGCAACACTGACAAAAAATCCCACATATATTAAGCAAAATAGAAACATAGACACCCCACCCCACCCACCCACCCTCCCCCCATCTACCCCTTTCCTCCCTTTCTTCCCAATGTCTCAATAAATGAAACTGATTTGTAAAAATGTTATGAGAGGCATTGCACATATCTTTGTAAATCAAGAAAACCTTTAATAATAAAAGAAGAAGAAAAAGAACAGTGTCTCCAAATCCTATCCCATTAAGGTGGCCCAGGAGGGTCCAGCAGAACGAACTGGGACATACACTGGGATTAAACAAGGGAAGCATATCAAAAGCCGCTTCTGTCCTATAACTAGGCCTAAAACCAGATTGAAATTGATCTAGGTATTCCATCTCATCCAGAAACCCCTAGAGCCTGAGATACTCTAGTACCTTGCCCGGGAATGGGATATTGTTGAATTGTTTAAAAGGTTGGATAAATGGTAGCTGTTGCTTTTTAGATACATTGATACATATGGATTAATATCTCATAGCCATCTAAGCAGGCACCTTTTATTTTAGCCTTTAAACATTTGCTGAAAACTTTTCTATGTCACTAGGCTTAGGAAGACAATTAATACATCTTTTGTAATAGCTGATTATCTGTGATTTTAAATTTTTATATGGTTTTTATTGTATAGATATAATTGTTGTAAACTGTTTTGATATTTTTAATGAAATCACCATAGAAGTATTTTTTATACATAAATACTTTTTGGAATATTTCCATTACAACAGCTCTGGCTGCTCTGTAGAAGGCAAAAAGAATAAAATGTGTGTACTTTTTATGGCCAAATCCTTTTTTCTGATTTTGTTTCCTCTAGATGGAAAAAAGATGCTTTTTTTGTAAAAGTAACTTGTGTGTGTGTGTGTGTGTGTGTGTGTGTGTGTGTGTGAAGAATAGCAAATTGAAGAAGACTTGTTACTTCATTTCATTCTTGGATTAATTTCAAAGATTCTCCTTCCCAATAACCCAACTCTAGAACCAATTGTGTGTGCCAGAATTCACTTTGAAACACATGAAGTAATAAAAAGGATAATGGTTTTAAACATGTTCAGAGTACTTTGTTTCTCATAAGTAAATGAACAAAATGCAATAGCAGAACTAAATAATTGGGGATGGCAGGATTCTCATTTTGGGTCTAATGAAGCCAATCTTCTCATAGGAAAAAAGCTTTGGAATAAGTTATCTATTGTGACTAATAATGACTGATTCTTATTCCACTTATCTACTAAAAGTTCCCAAAGGCAAGTCCAACTTAGTTTGCTGACTAAAGTGTTAAAAGACTCTAGAATAGTAAATATCACATAAATATGTTGCCTTGATCAACAGCCTGCTTTGGATGGTTATATATCTGCTCTCTATATTCTGAATCATTCTCTAAATTTCTTTGAGTTCAGAGAGACCACTACACCTGGAATTGAGCTCTGCTCTTCACCAGCTCATATCACTTTTAAACACCTTTTCCAGTTCTTGTTTACAAGTGCTGGTGCTGGAGTGTAGCATTCTTCCAGGGTTTGGGACTAAATACCCAACTTCCTCCTGAGCAAAACTGACAGAATCACACCTGGACGAGCTCTGCTCCCAACCCACCCTAGCCCAATTTGCAATGTTTCTTCAACAGACATGCATTTAACAGGTTTATTTTTCCGATAACCAGTAATGCTTGTCTGGAAAATACTGGAACTGATATATATTTACTAAATTTTGAAAACCGACTTCAGACATAATGTTATTGATTTTCTAACTATGGTTAGGAAATTATTGACACCCCATAGGCTTCTACATACCTTTACCACTTGTGTGCAACTTCCCCTCACTTCTCTTTTCAGAATTATGTCTATACTGGTGTTAATTCTAACATCCCACCTCTAATCATGTGTATGCTTTCATCTCTTATTTTGAGCTCTCTATGGTTGCTATTATCATGAATGCAACCTTAAAGTCATCTCTGAAAAGGGAATGAGGGAAGGGATTTTGGTGTGATAGAAAATGGTGTGAGAGGTGAATGAGCCTACTGGGAGCTTTCAGTCTCACAAACATGGAAAAGGGATCAGGAACACTATGTATGTCCTGGTACCAGTGGTTTATCATCCTCTTAAAATGCTCCACAAATTGTATTTTATGTTTTACCTTGATCTCGTTGCTTATTGTTCTCCAGTCTCGGTTTTAAAGTGTGTTAAATTAATAAGTACTGTATACACAATTAATAATGTGATTCCACAGCAGGAAACAAAATAATTGCTTGAAATAGCAGAATCAACTAAAAAATAATGAAACATTTCCCTTGAGATACAGGATGTGCCTTGTATAAACTTATGCAGGAAGTTCATGACTCTTATGTTCTAAGTGAGCCATCTCTGTGCTTTATCAGAACAAACACTAAATGTGTCACATTAGCCTGTTAGTGTATTACAAAAGATGCTATGCTTGTTCCATTTTAAATTTATAATACGCTTGGTCTCATAATAAGAATTAAAATAGACATTCATATGTTGCATTTTCAAAACAGGTTATACCCTAACTTCTGATTTATGAAGTATGAATATTTTAACAATATAGAGTCTTATCTGAGCGTCACACCCCATAATCGCCTTTGACTGGACTTAACTGTCCAGAGGTACTTTACTTTTTACCTTTACTCTGTTAATGTTGAATGAGGATAATCTTATTTTTCTTGACTAGAGAAGCAAAGGTTTATAAAAGTGGGCATTCAGTTCTGCTGTTGATAGGTTAACTTCATACTATCAGTATGAAGAAATTTTTTGAAGCGTTTACTTGTTGGAGATAGTGTTTAGCATTTTTTAAATGGGTTTTTCATCTATCATCTATTATCATGATGAGACAGAAAAAAGACTTATTTAAATGTCCTGTTGTGATATTTCCTTACATAAATATATGAATCAGAAAGTGAAGCATAGAATTCAGTTGTGCTGCTGATAATATAGCAGTAGTTTTATGAGTCCATGCAATTTCATAGCAGCCCTTACAAATGTATGGTTGTTCTTTTTTGGTGTTGGCAGGATTTTGATTCTCTTAAGAGAAAAGGCAGTTGTGGTGAGTTAAGTATTTTGTATTTTAAACTTTGTTTCAGTTGCATTAGTATTTAATTGTTATGTGATCCACCTGTCGCAGACGTGTGGTGGAATGGCATAATATATATGTATTCAAAATAATGTTTTGAGATTAAGTTTGTTAGCTTTTGTGTTGGCAAAAAAGTTAATTGTGTTACAATTGTAAGATTGAAAACCCTGCCTAGGATTAAAAAAGAATTTTATTTAGAATACTAATGAGGTTACTAGTATTCAATACATATGAGTGTGTGTATGTATATTTGGGGTGGATCCAGAGATAAACCCATGGGTGAGGTGGAAAGTGACTTTTCCACCCCATCCTCTCCCAGGCAGTCTTCTGGAAAGGCTTCTCAATTCCTCTGCTGAATGGGGTTGGATGTGGTATGGGAGACGAAGAGGAAAGATTGTGGAAAATCTCTGCTTACAGAGATGCTTTCACACTTTTCTGCAATCTTCCTCTTCTGCCACACCACACTGGGGATCACTTAGGGTTTCTCCATATGTGGTAGCCACTGCAGGGGGACTTCTAATTTGTTGTTAACCTCAATGGTTCATCACCAGCAGGTAGGGTGGTTGATCTTTGCAATACACACCCAATGCCTATGCTGAACCAGTTGCATCTATAATCATTAAAGTTGTGGCCTAATTTGAATCTAGCATGTGTTTCCTGTTCCCTTTCTTTTGTCTGTGCACTCCACCTCTGCCTCACTGTGCCTGGGTCCACAAAACAGTAGACAGCAGTGTAAGAACATTTTAAAGGAAGCACTACTTTACTGTAGCAACCTGGCCAAAAGATCCAGTCCGGCCCACCTTGCTTCCAAGGTGTGGCAATAAATAGTTCAAGAGTCCCCTGGCTCATGGCCGCGGGATCACATTCATCCAGTGCTTTACCAGCTGCACGGGCTTCTGGTGGAGTACGGGATCAGATTTAAGGTGCTGGTTTTGACCTTTAAAGCCCTATGCGGCTTGGGACCCTCGTACCTACGGGACTGCCTCTCCTGGTATGCCCCGCGGGGGACCTTAAGGTCCACAAATAACAATATTTTGGAGATCCCAAGCCATAAGGTGGCTAGATTGGCCTCAACTTAGGGCCAGGGCCTTTTCAGTATTGGCCCCAATTTGGTGGAACGATCTCTCACAGGAGACCAGGGCCCTGTGGGATTTGACATCTTTCCGCAGGGCCTGCAAGACGGAGCTGTTCCGCCTGGCCTTTGGGTTTTGATTTGGGCCATTTTAAAATGAGGCTGCATTTTAAAACCATTTTAAAATCTAAATTGTATTTTAATCTGCATTTTAATCAATTGTTTTTCTTTCTTTTACGTTTTATTGTAATTTTATTGATGTCAGCTGCCCTGAGCCTGACTCACTGGGGAGGACAGGGTATAAATAAAAATTTATTATTATTATTATTAATAATTATGTATGAATGCCTACTGGGTATGTAGCCTTGTGCTTCTGTGTAGATTCAGCTGTCTTCTTTGGCTCCAGGAAGTAAACACATTTTCTATCTGCCCTTGGGGCAATCTGAAATTATTAGTATAATGAAAATGACTAATTATAAACAGATTTTAATTATTTGGACTGACGGATTGCTTTGTAAAAATAAAGTTGCATGATAGACCGCTTAACCCACAACAGCTTAAATATAAATCACATAAAATAGTTTATTGAACTAAGTCAGCTGAGAAACTAATTCTTCCACTGCAAACTATGTTGGAATTTTGACTGTAAAAAAGGACTATATGATCTTTCAAATATTTAAAAGGCAAAGACTTAAAAATGCAAAACATATGTGAAATCTTTACTACCATAGATCATTTCATGGGTTGTTAGACCTGAGGACTGTGGTACTGCTCATAACAAGCAGTCAAAGAAGATGGTGTTACTTCTAAGATTGCTTTCAGAATCCCTGTGTGCAAAACCCCTGTGCAAATATTAGTGAGTAACTAATTCAATGTGCATGTAGAGAGGCTGTGCATGAATTCCCATATAGACCTTGTAAGACAGTATTTTCTGTAAGGATTGAACCTTGTATGGATATCCAGAACTGGCTATTTTTTGCCATCTCTTCTTAGTCCCCTCTTCTCATTATTCTGTGTCCAGTGTGAAAATCAGGCATATCCTACATTCAGACAATTTCAGGATCTCCCATTAGTGATTCACTTTTTCCTTTCCTGTTTACTGCTCTCGCTATGGAAGGAAGTAAATGCCTATACTAGGAATTTATCTAGTTATTTAAATTAACTACCCTTGGCAAAGACTTGCCCAGTAGCTTGTCTGGGAAAACCATTCAAATGTCAGCATATTTCTTCTCACATGAGATAGAAATCAAATTGTTGCATAAAACATTTCTAGCTGGAAGTACTTCATGTTTATCTAGCTACAATGAACACACTTAAGATTCCTGAGTATTCAGCCTAATATGTAAATATATTGATTTTTTTCCAATAGTAACGGAAATATTCCATTTTTGCACCATTAGGTATGCATTCCCTGTTGGGTTTGTTTTCTCATATGCCTAGACAATTATATATAGGAACAATTATGCACATATAAGTTTCTTTTCCTGTTGCTTCAATGTCATAATTATTCAGGCCTGCCCACACAGGAGTTGTATATGTTTGTATAAACTATAAAAAGTAGCTACCCTCTGTGAATATGTATTTGCAAGGCTTGTTGTCTAACATATTGTTAGAAAAACATTTATCCTCTTGGGATTTGTGCCTATTAAGCCAGTTAAGTACTGATTTTATTAATGTGCTTAATAGTATCGCTAAGCAAAAACAATGCTTTCCTTCTGCTAAAAAAATAAAATCCTGCGAGCATGTATGAACTCCTAAGATGTCAATGCAAAAGACTTACCGAATTTTTTTCTGTGAGACAGCAGTGTAAGCAAGAACTCATTATTTACGCTTTAGGAAATAATATCTTAATATAGATGATGATGTTGATGATGATAATTTATTATTTATACCCTGCCTATCTGGCTGGGTTTCCGCAGCCATTCTGGGCGGCTTCCAGCAAAACATTAAAAATACAATAAAACATCAAACATTTAAAACTTTCCTAAATAGGACTGCCTTCAGGTGTCTTCTAAAAGTCAAATAGTTGTTTATTTCCTTGACATCTAGTGGGAGGGCATTCCACAGGGCGGGCGCCACTACCAAGAAGGCCCTCTGCCTGGTTCCCTGTAACCTCACTTCTCGCAGTGAGGGAACCACCAGAAGGCCCTTGGAGCTGGACCTCAGTGCTGACACATGTCAGAACTCTGCATTTGTGTGGATGTGAACACATACACTCACAATAATACTGAAGATATAAAACATTAATGATGCAGATAGGAAGGAACTTGAGGCATGTCTTTGGTAAGACAAAGCAAAAGAAATAAGAGATAATAACTTTCAGCATAAATAAGATATCGACATGAATTGCATCACTGAAAAGTGAAGTATACCATCCATGCAAATGTGAATAACAGAGTCTGAGGATGCTTTATCATTAAAAGAAACACAAACAGTGGACTGAGACCTGCAGTAGGCCTTGGACCGCTTTCAGATGGGGCTCAGTCCACAGCCTGCCCAGTGCTTGCTCACTTAGTCTGCCCCACCCCCTAGCTATGCCAAAACCTTTTGCCAGGCAAGGTTTTGTGGTACTGTATATTTGTGGTAGTGGGGGAAAATTAACTTAGATTAACCTCATTGACTACAATAGATAAGAAAGATACCGGTAGATAGATACTTAGATACTTCCTTTGTTCAGGTATTAGAGTGATACTAGTCTAGTATGTTGGAACCATATTTATAGTGGTAGGTAGAAATAAACATACTGTGCAGCAAGAAGAAAAAGTCATTGTTTTGTGGCTTACTCAGCATCCAGTTTTTTATACTCATTATGTGTTTTTGCTGGCATTTCTATAAAGCAGTCAATCCTACCACTATTTTTTTTAAAAAAGAACTTCTGACACACATTCTATTGGTGTACTTAAAAATTACTTTTAATATATGCAGTCCTGTTTAAAATAATATGCTTTGTTTGAGTCTTTCAGATAAGTGTGCTGGGTGCTGAGGTTTTGGGGTTTCCCCCCTCCTTTTGCTTTGGTTATTGTGCATAGAAATCTGTAGTGAGTTGTTTCCCTTTGTCTCTGTAGTTATCAGAGACTCTTACAGACGATTGCGGTACTCGAGGCTCAGCGCACTCAAGCAGTTCAAGATCTTGAGAGTTTAGGCAGACACCAGAGAGAAGCGCTGAAAGATCCCATTGGATTTGTGGAGAGTCTCCAAAAGAAGGTATTGCAGTGGGAATTTGTAAGCACTCCTGAGAGATGTTTGATAACGAATAATTCATCTCCTGCAGACAAGTGTGTGTAAATGGTAGAATTAGGGGAAAACATGGCCTTTCTATAAGACACAGGCAACTAGGTCTTCTTGAGTCTGTTACCTTCTCAAATACATTATTTGTTCAAAACTGTGTTTGTGAAGATTTTGTAATGAGGTTGTAATGTTGGTTGAGGGCCTGTCAGATCTGATAGATAAGGGCAAGAGTTTCCATTCTTCTTCCCTTAACTTGTCTTTCCCCAAATTCCCCACTTGGGGCTGGTTCTTCTGATTCAGAGCCTCCCATGCACTCAGGTAGCCAAGGTATGAAATTCTCCATACTGTGCCCAACTCCCAGTTTGTTTGGCAGTTTCAATTAAACTGTCTATAAAAGCCACCACTCTCCGCAGAGGCAACCATTTCTCCTGACCTGATACCTCCCTTCAACCATCAGTGACATGTTCAGTGGCCTCCATATCCTTTCATGCTATAGACAGCGCCAGTGCTTGTTGGGGTTTTTAAGGGTCCCTTAACACCCCAGCTACAATTCATCCAGGGGTGACACTGAAACATTGTGGTAGAAAATGGGGTTTATGCCCTCCCACATCCATGTCCCTCTCTACATAGCTTTCAGTGTAAACTCAGCCCTTCACTCCTGATCTTACAGCCTGGGCACACTAAGGTCAAAAAGCGTAGGAGGCCAGAGGCATGTTTGCTGGCCCTCATTCCTCTACTCCTGACCTAGTGTTTAGCACAGTGATCTGCAGTGAACTTGCAGAAATGTTCAGCTGAATGTGCTTAGATGCCTCCCCTCAACCAGGAAATCGATATTATCAGGGTTCCCGATTGTAAGGTTCCTGAATGGAAGCCCCTTGCAGACTTCTGTGCTAAAGGCTAAAAGGACGAGTGTGGTGGGAATGGGAACTCTTGACATGGTTCAGGATTTTCAGGTAACGGTGGTACACACACCTAACCGGTAGTCTCTTTCTGCTCCCCTTGCCCTCACATATTTAGACTGAACATTTGAAGCAGGCTTCTCATTGCAAAATTTCTGCAGAGAAAAATGCAACATCTCCATGTGACCAGGTGTTCATGCATAGGATTTGGTTCACACTGAAAGCTATCTGAAGGTGGGGAATGGGTTGTATGCTCACACTAATGTCCCACAACACTGTTTTGGGGTCATTTGCCACCCCTAGTTGAATGTATGCTGCAGCTTTATAACTCCTCCTGCTTGTCATTGACAATTAATTTACTTCTGATTTTGCAGAGAAAGTTTAGATGTCCTAGCAAAGAGAACTAGCAATTGAGCTGTATGATGCAGTCATGAGAAAGCAGAAGTGTCTGTTTCAGGCCAGTCTATAGATGTTTTTGTGGAACAAACTGCCATTGATTACAATTGAATTATTAAGGGAAGAACATATAGTGAGTGAGTTGTGGGGGTAAATATCCACACACATTCTGAATATGTTTTTGACCAACTGTGGTATGTTCTTTAATTTCTATTTCCTGGTCTCCTCCCTGTCTCTCTTAATATGCTATATTTGCTCACAGACTAAAATTTGGTGGGAAATCATGCTTTCTATTTAGCTAACAAAAGACAGTAAGAGGAGATGACTGTAACTGTTTTAAACATGATCTCCAACAAGCCATCATTTCCCATTCCCCTACATATTTTATATGCTTTCCTCTGTATTACTGTTGGATGAGTTCCTTTTAAAATGTGGTGGAAATACAGTAAAACATGGCTTACTTTAAAATAGGCTCATATTAGTTTCATATTGCATCATTTGAAAGTGTGCTTTGTGTGTATTTGTGAACCCTTTTCTTCTTAATTTTGACTTTTTCAGGTTGACGTAGGGCTTCCATATCCACAGAGAGTTGTTCAGCTGCCAGAGATATCCTGGGACCAATATACTACAAGCCTTGGGAATTTTGAAAGAGAATTCAAAAACCGAAAGCGTAACAGTAGACGAGCAAAACTTATTTTTGATAAAGGTAAATAAATAACTATGTCATGGTGGTGGGGCACTCTAATGCTCTTTAATAATTATTTTCTATTATTTTCAGTAGGTTTACCTATAAGACCAAAAAGTCCTTTGGATCTCAGAAAGGATGGAGAGGCCACTTCATACTCTGTATTGCCTTTCAGTGATTGTCCAGAAGCTTCAGCAAACAATCGTCCGCAGGTAAATACTACCAAAAATAAGACAGAAGCTATTTTCAGGATTTTATAAAACATCATTTTTGATAGTTATAATGAATTCAAATACCTGCCATTAGGAATAGTTATTTTAATGTGAAAAATTAGATGATTTGCTTTGTCATTCATTGAGCAAACTCTGGTTTTGCTTGAATTAAATCCAGTTAAATGAACTTCTCTAAAGTCTTGTTCCATGTTATGTACTGTATTTAAGCAGATGATAAGAGGGCGACTTTGTGATGAGACCAAACCTGAAACTTTTAATCAGCTGTGGAGTACAGAAGAGCAGGTAATGGAAAACGAGGCTAGCAGAATCATACAATTCTATAATGTTCATTTGGCTTTTGCATTGTATTCCCCACCCCTGCCTACCCCCATTAATGAATAAGTGGAGCGCTCTTCTGTGAAACATTAATTGGTATTTATGACATACTTTATGGTTGCTTCAGAAAAAGCTTGAATTACTACTCCTGAAGTATCCACCAGAAGAAATAGAATCTCGGCGATGGCAGAAAATAGCTGATGAACTGGGAAACAGAACTGCAAAGCAGGTAATAAGGAGCAACACTCGTTTGAGGTCTGTGCAGTCCAACAGGTGGGTTCTGTGCCTGTGTAAAACAAGCCAGAGAGCTAGGGGTGGTTATCCAATCCTTGGTGTACAAGCTTCAAGAAATGCAACAGGTGCCTTCCTGCTCAGTTCTCTTCTCATTGCCCCAACAGACTCTCATCTGTTTCTTTTGCTAAGAGTTGGTGTCATTGGTTATACAATTTCTTCTGGAGTGCTGAGAAGACTAGCAGTGGGTGGCAATCAATTTTATCTTGAACCATATTTTCAACAAAATCTATTCAAATTATCATTGTGTCTCTTCCCAGTAATGAGCTACTATCAAAGCTAAACCTTACCAGAGTTCTTTCATATGAATAGCACAGAGGCCTCAGAATTATATTCCTATATAACATCCACTGAGAACCTAGTTTTTGAACACCAGTATTATTAGTTTGTTGTTCTTTCCATTTAATTAATGAATTAGGAGGTATTAATAAGAAAACTCTGGTCCTAACCCTTCGCTGCCTTGGGGGATATCTTCAGGAGAAGAAAAGGGTAAGGCGTGAACCCTACACAAATCCCTAAGACGTACGGCGTTTTGTACACCTCTTTCCAACAACTCCTGCAGCCAAGCTGGTACCAAACACATTACCCTGCATTCCTTTAGATCACATATGCCAAGGGGGGATGTCTGAGCAGGACCTCTCTGCACACTCCTCTGGCTTGCGCCCCAGGGAGGTCACTTAGGTGCTGCTAACGCAGCAGTTTGACTTCACACCTGGAGGTGCACTCCATTGTCTCATGAGACTGACAGCTGCCCACAAGTTAGTTATGCTATCAGTGGCAAAAAAATCCTCTAATGGTACCAGCTGTCTAGTAAACTTTGTCTGAAAAGTACATGAAAAATGGCAAATTGCAGATTTTCAGGTTGTTGCATTGCACCTAGAGTAAAATTATAAATGTGTGAAAAGGATTTTTATCCTGGACTGAAAAAAATCCATTTATCTCCTTTGATTAAAGTTAGAGTTGAATCCATACCACTAAATCACAATAAAGATGATCTCCCAGAGTTTATGTTGTAGTTTGAAGGCACATCTAGAATATTTTTTTTATTTGAAATGTGCGTTTTCCTCACTTATTCATTAAATTTCTATACCTTTCTCAAAAAGAAGCCCCAAAGCCCATCTTTTGCTGATGAGCAAAGTACAATTTAATAGTACTTAACCATATTTTCTCTTTGTAACCAGATTCACAACTAAGAGGCGACCAATAATACCCTATGATATGAATGCAATGTAGCATTATATTAGGAACTCCTAGTCCTTCCCCCCTTAAGACATTTTATGTCCTAGATCTTTTCCTAGCCACAATACATTCATTAAATAGGTTTCCTCATAATCTGAAAATATTGGTATCCTATTAAATAGGAATTTATAGAGAATAATCCTGAATTAAATATACATTGTTCTGATCTTGTTGAAGGAAGGACAGAATGAAAACTAATCTGTAACCTCTTACTTTGCTAATTTAGCAAATTAAAAAGCTTTATTCCATAACTTTTTGGTATCTCAACTGTGTATGTTCACTATTTAATTGCTTTTAAGCACGAGCAATATGGGGCAGATATTGCGGAAAATGGAGGTGGCACTGTCTTTATACAAGTTACAGACAAAATTAAGTGGGGGATTGGGGAGAAGGAGTACCATGTTTCTCATAAAATAAGACACCGTCTTATATTTATTTCACTCACCGGGGGTGTCTTATTTTTTTTAATTACCTCCTCTTCCTGCTGCGGCTCGGCGCCTGGAACTGGCTGTTGCTGCGCTGCTGGGCGCTTTGTTGGTGCTTCAGCAGGGCGCGCTGCTGGGTCCCGCTGGCTCGGGGCTCCATGTGGCGCACGCTGCGGCTCTTGCTGCGTCCTGACGGGTCGGGGCTCCACACGGTGCGCGCTGCGGCTCTTGCCGGGTCCCGCCGCCAGGTCGGGGCTTGGCGCGGCGCATGCTGCGGCTCTTGCCGTGTCCCACCGCCTGGTCAGGGCTCGGCGCAGCACGCGCTGCGGCTCTTGCCGGGTCCCACCGCCGGGTCAGGGCGCAGCGCGCGCTGCGGCTCTTGTGGGGTCGGGGCTGCTAGGCATTTTGGAGGGGCGGCAGCATCCGGTTCCGGGCGCTGACAGGCATCTTCCTCTTCCATGGCGCCATCCAGACCTGCTCCCACCACTACGGCTTATTTTGGGGGTATGTCTTATATTTTGTCAATGCATGAAAATCCTGCCATGGCTTATTTTATAGGTACGTCTTATTTTATGAGAAACACGGTAGTAGCAATCTGGGAAAGTGAGTGACAAGTGGGCAAACAGAGCTCTGGAAGGGCTCTGCAAATGAAGCTGTTCTTGATGATGGATTTGAAGAGGAGTGTGAAGTGTTCTGAATAGGGAAGAGGGCATGGCTTTAAGTGTATGGAGCAGCATGGCAGCTAGGAACTTATGAGTGGCACATTTGTAGAGTAGATAATATTCACTATGTCTCTGTTAAATGTTTAAGGTAACATTACCAGCTGTCATCCATCTCTCGTGTTTTTACCTTTTTAAATACAAAACATAGCTTACAAATTGGTATTAATGTTTAGAATTAGTGCCCATATGTATTTTTTAAAATCTGTTGTTACTCTTTCAGGTTGCCAGCAGAGTGCAAAAGTATTTTATAAAACTGACTAAGGCTGGTATTCCAGTTCCAGGCAGAACTCCAAACTTGTATTTTTACTCCAAAAAGGTAATTGCGAGAATATTCCACATCTGTTTCTGGTGTTTAGATAATAATAATAATAATAATAATAATAATAATAATAATAATATATTATTTATACCCCGCCCATCTGGCTGGGTTTCCCCAGCCACTCTGGGCGGCTTCCAACCGAATATTAAAACAGTACAGCATTAAACATTTAAAACTTCCCTAAACAGGGCTGCCTTCAGTTGTCTTCTAAAGGTAAAATAGTTAGTTATTGCCTTGACATCTGCTGGGAGGGCGTTCCACAGGACGGGTGCCACTACCGAGAAGGCCCTCTGTCTGGTTCCCTGTAACCTCACTTCTCGCAATGAGGGAACCGCCAGAAGGCCCTCGGTACTAGATCTCAGTGACCGGGCTGAATGGTGGGGGTGGAGACGCTCCTTCAGGTATACAGGACTGAGGCCGTTTAGGGCTTTAAAGGTCAGTACCAACACTTTGAATTGTGCTCGGAAACGTACTGGGAGCCAGTGTAGATCTCTCAGGACCAGTGTTATGTGGTCCCGGCGGCCACTCCCAGTCACCAGTGTAGCTGCCGCATTCTGGATTAATTGCAGTTTCCGGGTCACCTTCAAAGGTAGCCACACGTAGAGCGTATTGCAGTAGTCCAAGTGGGAGATAACCAGAGCATGCACCACTCTGGCGAGACAGTCCGCGGGCAGGTAGGGTCTCAGCCTGCGTACCAGATGGAGCTGGTAGACAGCTGCCCTGGACACAGAATTAACCTGTGCCTCCATGGACAGCTGTGAGTCTAAAATGACTCCTAGGCTGCGCACCTGGTCCTTCAGGGGCACAGTTACCCCATTCAAGACCAGGGAGTCCTCCACACCTGCCCGCCTCCTGTCCCCCCAAAATAGTACTTCTGTCTTGTCAGGATTCAACTTCAATCCGCAAATACATTTGTGGAAAACATGAATGGTGCTTTACCAGCACTTTTTTTTTGTTTGCTTGCTTGCCTGCCTGCCTGCTTTGGAAGAAATTTTCAGAAAGTGTAGCCTTTCCATAGTGGTCAAAGAGTGCCAAATTTCAGACTGGTCTAGGGGCTTTTTTGCCGGACACCATTATGATTTTTTAAAAAAACCCAAATATCAACTATTTTTTTGAGGGGGGTGGGAATTAGATGCAATTTGGAGACAAGATCACTCCTTTTTAAGCCATGAATCATAACAGATTTCAGAAGGATACCTTCAGAAGGATCCAATTGCAATTGTAGCAGATGGCTTAAAAAAGGAATCACTTCATCTTACCTAGTGTTTTGTGGACAATTAGACTGAAATTTACAGACATATAGGTGTGCTGGGGCAATAAACCCACCAAATTGCAGACAGATAGAACCAGGGAATTTTCAGAGTTAATCTGGGGGGATTAATTTTCGAGACTCTTGACTAGTGGTATAGAAGCAGAGGACTGGGAAATTTTCAGTAGTGTGTCACCAATATGCTGTGTATTCACATTAAACCATAGTTTGTTTAAGAGATAATGGTTGAAAGCCCACTGTTGCATGTCTTGTTCATGTGTGTAATAAAACTGTACCATTCCAACACAAATTTATCCATGGTACTTTTTCCTTTCCCCACCTTGCTGTTTTTAGCTAGCTTGTATTTGGTTTCTCCTTTCAATCCCTTCCCAAAATCTGATGATAACCAACCTGGCTGCTACCATTAAATATCCAACGAATGGTTTAAAGTGAACATTCAGTGGAATATCAGAGCAGCAGATCTGCAGTTTCATACTGTGCCCAGCCAGGGTAGAAGGCGGAGGCCTTTTCCTCACCCCCTCACCCTCTGGTGCTCCACCTCTAGGCTAGTATGACTGAGAGGACCTTCCTTCTGTGGATTTGTGGGGCTTTGGGTCCTACATAGTGGCACTTTCCCATCTTCATTACTTAAATTCTGTTTTTAAACCAGTTATTAAACATTTTGCTTTAAAGCACCATGTTTGCCTTGTTGATCGCTTACACAAATCATTTTATTTGTGGGATTTTGTAAACAGGGAAGCGGGAGTGTTCTATTTCACTTAATTACTTAATCAGATTTTCAGCCAGTTTTTGGCAAAACAATTTCTTGTTTTCAGAATTCATCAGCGTTTTGACCATATGTTTTAATAATGTCTTTATAATAAAAATTAGAAGTAATGTGGTGGTTCTTTTTCATTGCATTTCACACACCATTTGTTTGTTGTACTCGTCAGCGGTTTGATGTGTATCTAAATTGCCTGTGAATGTCCACAGAAGTGGGCCGAGACACGGCGAGGATGCCTTTTCCTGATGAGTATTCAATTCATGTTGAAGCTGGTTTGGGGGAAGTGCATCAAAATGCAGTATTTAACAAGAAACTACATGATATGAATTGTAGCTAACGCTGTATGTATACAGCTTCCCAAACTGATGGTGAGAACACATTGGATACCATTAAAATGTTACAATGGTGGTTTCTTAATACCATGTCATAGATGGTGTGTTCTTCTGTTGCAGTCCTCCAGTAGAAGGCAACATCCTCTGAATAAACATCTCTTCAAGCCCTCAACTTTCATGACATCCCATGAACCTCCCGTATATATGGACGAAGATGATGACAGATCAAGTTTTCATAGTCATTTAGGCAATGCGGCAGAGGAGGAATCATCGGTATATTTTTTATTCTAAGTAGATGATTATGCATGAAGGTCCTGAGAGTTAAGACAGCTCAAAGAATGCCTGTGTTGAGTAAAGGAAAATCTTCAATATAATAGGAACAGGTTTTCGGTGCCAAAAGTGTTGGGTAAAGGTGTATCTGTTTATTTTTCCTTTCCTTTCCAAACCCCCATGCGAGAGCTGAAAATACTGCCGCTTTAATCGTCAGCATCTTGGTACATTTCTGAGGTGGTTATTATTATTTAACAGACAAGGACAGATCTTCTTTGTACATGCAGGTCCTGCTATCTGCCCACCCACTATGCGAAAATTCAGTTATCCAAACATAAAGAATTATGCCCAAAACTTGCTATACCACACTACAGATTCAGATATCCAAACAGCTTGAGTTTGCCTACTTCCTTACTTGATTTTCTGGGAAGAAACCATGCAGGGGGGAAGTGGGGAGAGAGATCAGACAAATCAGGGAGCAGGAGGGATCAGACAAACCAGTTTTCCTTTTGTCTCTTTCTTGCTAGTTGGCTGCAGCCATTTCAGGAAGAAACTGGAGGGAGCGGGAGAGAGATCAGATAAATCACAGATTAGAAACATTCCCATAGATATCAATGTAAATTGTACTCATTTTGCAATTGAACTTGCCAAATGAATGATTTCCAAAGAATTTATTGTGGTTGGTAAGCAGGATAACTCAGCGGTTAGAGCTTTGAATTCACATCCCTCAGATACAGCTCTGTAATTAGAAGATGACACTAATTTTACTGTGAGGATTGCCTACAGTGATTCTGTGGCATGCAAGTGTAAACAGTAGTCAGATAAAGAAATTTATCTTCCACAACTTCTCAGCTTGGAAATGGTTAGGTGTGATCTTTCCAGCTTGACCAGGCACATTGTTTTCATTCATGGCATTAGTTTATTTTCTGTCTGGATGTTCTGCTTCTATAAGAAAAAAGTGAACTAGGCCATTGCTATAGTCCTAGGGCCACTTTAGCCCGCCCCTTCTGCTTCACCCCACCCTCGTGAGGAGCCAGAGGAGGCCTTCCTCACAGGTAGCGTCTCCTGGATGTACCTGCCACAGCATCTCCAAGGCTGTGGTCCTCTGTGCACTTACTTGGGCATAAGCCCCATTGAACTCTGCCATCAGGGAGAACAAAGTGTGTTGTTTCTCAGGGCTCCCTTAGCAAGACAGGTGGCTTTTTTCAGAACATTACTTTTCTGCTTCATCCTCTTTTCTCCTACTGCTGTTCTTACTTCCCATGCATTTGTACATGCTGGGCTACTTTTTTATTTTGTAATAGGCAACTTTGGTCAGAGATTGTCCTGCCTACCCTGGGAAGGGGACATAGAACAGGAGGCTGACGAAAGCCACACAAATCCAAGTTTAATGTGATTTTGTTTTATGAGACATCTTGAGGGCTTTTAAAGGCAAAAGTCAGGGTAAAAATAAATCTCATAAATGTTCTCCTATTCTGCACTTCAGATTGTAGAACTGTATTGAATGATTTTGTTTGCTAGGTTTATCTTTAGTGAAAACAAATCTGTTCTCTATCACATTTCAAAGATTACATTAGAAGTCATGCAATACCCTATTAGAATTTCTCATTCTGTCTTGGTTGCATCTCTGCCTTCGGGGGACATTCTGTTTCTTCCTGTCTCAATGGTTCTTCAAAGCTTTCCAGCCACATTTCTCTCCTATTCCTAGCCATCAAAGTGTTTTTAGAGCTGATGAATGAATCTGATAACTTAAAAATCAAGTTCATGTAAATTTTTAAGAGGGAGAGGGGGAAATGTATTTTCAGTAATGAAGCCATTCTAACATTTCTATTCTTAAATTTTGTCTTAGAGAGCAAAAAAATAACAAAAATACTGTTTTCCTTTAGCAAGCTATTTGTGGATCTGCTTAAATGGTTTGGATTCTTAATATTATTCATTCTCCCTCCCTCCCTCCTCTTTAACAGGATGAAGAAAGTATCCCTGTAGCATATCGAGAATTACCAGAATATAAAGAGCTGCTTGAACTAAAAAAGCTGAAGAAGCAGAAACTGCAGCACATGCGTGCCGAAAGTGGTTTTGTGCAACACATAGGCTTTAAGGTTAGTAAAGCTGGAGGGTTAAGTGGGAGCTCTCCTACCCACTCTCAGCCAGTTCCTGCCACTGCTTTAGTCAACTTGGGTGGCGGTGTCATTGGATGAGAACAAGCGTAAGTGTTTTAGAGTGGTCCATGCAAGCAGAGTAAAACTTACCTGAAGAGAGATTGAGAAAAAGTATAGCTGTTTTCGGGACCTAGCCTTCATGTTAGAAACTGGTTATATTGCACCAGACTGTTGTAAGCTGCCCTGGGAACTGCTGGTGAAGGATAGGTAATAAATTTAATTACTGTACTATTACTATTATTATTATTTAATCTTAAGTAAGATTGCACTGGCAGTGATATTTCTGAAAAAGCTTCCACCCTTGAACATTGTCAGAGATGAAACGATGACGTTCGTAGGTGATCCTGAGCTGTTTGTAGAGCTAGTTACCAATAACTATAATAGTTGCATTGCAACCTACCTCATAGTTCTGAAAGGGGAGATGTTAGAGAAATCTGTTTATGATGCAACTAGCTCTTAGCAGCAGTTTAGCGTCGACTGCCAGTACCCAGGGTGGGTGCACGCCAGATTGGGGTGTGTGTGTGTGTGTGTGTGTGCCAGCCTCGCCCACACCACCAGAGCGACCCCCACTGGAGCAACGCAGGGCTGCACTGAGTCACCTGCCTGCCCGTGCAGGGGGGAGCCCTGCCAACTGATGTGGCCTTTGTGGGCAGAGAGGGGCACTGGGTTGGGCTGTGCTGGGGGTGCCTGCATGGTCACGCCTGGTTCATGCCCCTTCAGAAATTGTGCTCACGAACCCCCTGGCGCACACCCACAGACACACACCCCACACTACACCCCTGGCTCTTAGGCACAGCAACTTATTTCCTCTCTCAGCCAGTTATATTCCCCTATGTGTTCTTTCAGTATTGAGGGTGAGAAAATATTCCTTAAATTACAACTTTTGATGCCCTCTCCGTAGAGAATGATAACCTGTAGAGTCTTACATTTTTGGAAATTGCTTTTGGAAATGGTTTTCCTGAGTGTTCTCTCCTGAATCTGTTTTCAGTGCGATAACTGTGGAATCGATCCCATTCAAGGCATTCGGTGGCACTGCCGAGACTGCCCTCCAGAAATGTCTTTGGATTTCTGTGATTCTTGTTCTGACTGGTAAGCAACATGCATCCATGACCATTACTGACAGTAAGCTTAAGACGGAAATCCGGTGCATATTTGTCTCAGTGGGTCTTATCCAGGCACCCCCAAACTCCGGCCCTCCAGATGTTTTGGACTACAGTTCCCATCTTCCCCGACCACTGGTCCTGTTAGCTAGGGATCATGGGAGTTGTAGGCCAAAACATCTGGAGGGCTGCAGTTTGGGGGTGCCTGGCCTTATCTCTGAGTAGAGGACTAAAATCACATGTAATTTCAAACCACCACCACCCCAATTTTAAATCGTGATATGAAATGCGTGCCAGAAAGTTATATAAATTCGCTGAGGATAAAATATCGTATGCATAGGGTATAATTATGATATTTTGTAGGGCATTTTTTACAAATGTTCAGTGTGAGAATTTTTGACAAATGGAATTCACCCATGGATTTCTTTGTGTGGAATTTCATACTTAACAAATAATGCTTCTTCCTTTTCTTTCAGTCTGCATGAAACAGACATTCACAAGGAAAGTCACCGATTGGAGCCTATGTACAGAGCAGAAATGTTCTTAGATAGAGACTACTGTATGTCCCAAGGCCCCACTTATAATTACCTTGACCCCAACTACTTTCCTGCAAATAGATGACATGGAAAGCAAATCTGCAACCTGAAGCTTAGTATCCTCTCTGAAAACCAACTGTGGCACTCTTGACGATTCTGTGTCCACCTTGGGAAGACGTTTGCTTTCCAAGGAATGTCATCCTCAGCATGAGAGCGTTCCGAGTGCCCTCATCAAAATCCTGCTCTCTGACCTGTCATGATACTAGATAACTGAACAGAGGTTGAACATTCCTAGCGTGCGGAAAGCTTTTGGGGGAGATTTTCTTTTCACTGCGTTAGTTTTTTGGGGCAGGTGTGTGTGTGTGTAAGTTGGTTTAATCTGAAGAGAGGAGTTGCAAAAGTGTGGCCAGAAATGAAAGCACACATTAAAGATAGTCCAAAGAACTACTAGGAGATGCAGAGATGATGAATTGCATACATTAAAAAACAGTTAAGTAGTTTGCAGTTTTGTTGTGAAAATAGTTTGCAGCACAGAAAACTGACTTCTTTAGGCAGTGTTTTAACCTAAGACAGTGTTTGCGTCTAGAACGTATTCTTAAAACAATCACTGTCTCTGTGATGGTCGGTAATAGGCCTTTATAAAATTGGAGCTGCTTAATCAAGTTGATGTTTCTTTACTTTCATTTCATTTTCTTTTTTTCTTTTTACCACAACAAAAAAATTTTTTACCAACAGTGAAGCACTACAGGAGGCAACAGTGGCATTGCTTCCTTAACCAGCTCATGGTGTGTGAATATTATAAAATTGTCACGCAAATATATTTTTAAATGTAATGTTATATAAAATGACCATGTGATGTGTACAAAAATATGGTGAAAAGTGCCAGTGGTAGTAACTGTGTAAAAGTCTCTAATACCCAACATTAACTCTTATAAAGTAAAATACACAGCCTTCTGCCTCTGTATTTGGAGTTGTTATTGCAACTCATCAAAGAAAACTGCCTAATATAAATCATATATGGGAATAATTTTCCTCTTTTGTAGTATGCACAAGATCCATGAAAGATTGTATTTTTATTACTATTTAAACAAGTGATTAAATTTAGCCTGAGCAGTGAGCAAAGGTTCACATGCATTCTTTTATACTGCTGGATTTTGTTGTGCATCATTTAAAACATTTTGTATGTTTCTTCTTATCTGTGTATACAGTATGTTCTTAAATAATGTTCAATTGTCAGGAGAACTGTGAGAAATAAACTATGTGGATACAGTCTGTTTATATATAGAATGCTTACTGTGACTTTTTTCTAAGGTTTGACTATCGAACCAACATTCAGAATTGAAAATATAATTTAGCTCTTAAACTCAAGGGACATCTGATCCCCTTAAGGGGCTCAGTGTGTCCTGGTAGCCTTTGCCCAGCTATTTACGCAGCCTCTTCAAAGATTATGCACAAATACCCTGATCCTGGCACACCCCAGTTCTGAGCCGTGTTTGTTCCCACTTGAGATAGACCTTTTGTGCATGTGCTACTCTGTTCACTTTGATGGAGGATGTAGGTTTGCACATGTGTTAATGCTCATGCACAACTGTATACTTTTAAAATGAATGGCGTAGCGCATTGGGGTGCATGTCAGAATTACCATGTCTTTAAGAAACCACTGGATTGGATTGACTACATGGGAGAAGGTATCAAGCAAATAAGTAATACTTCCATGTAGCTTCTCTATGACTATGATGCAGTCGTTCCCCCCAGTATTATAATTGCAGCGTAAAAAGGAAAAGCATTTTGGTACGCTTTAGTAGCCTAAATATAGCAATGATCGAAAAAGCTTTGTAATATTTGTTACATATTTTTAGCTAATATATCATTTTGACATGTATAACTTGTGATTCAGAAATAATGATTATTTTAACTGTAATAGATTTCCCCTTGCTTAAAAAAAACTTGAATTTTCAGAATGACTTCGAGTACATGTTTAACTTAAATATGGCAGTAAATAACTAACAAAGAATTGGCTGGTGCATTTGATAGCAGTTTTGATTTGTTTATTCACAGTGTTAATTTTCACAGTGTTTGTTAGGTGTAATCACTCTTTGTTAGAGGAGCTTGAGCATTTTTTAAATATATTGAGTAGATGATGCAGTACCGTTTCTAATGACTGAGCAGTATAACACATCGTCTGTAAGCATATCTCATTCTTTGAGAAATTTAATAAACCAAAATATATATAACGGAAAAGAATACACCTGATGTATTTCACTTTTCTCTTTAACAAAAGCAAAGGCAAATTGCTTTGGGAAAGACAAATAACCAATTATGCAAATATAAATTATGTCCTTTTTACATATGCAAATGGTGTAACCCATCAGCCTTGATAATTCTTTTACACTGCAACATTCAAAGTTTCTGGTGTGGGGGAAATCCGTTGCCATATTAGCCGTGTCATTCAGAAAAGGGATTGGTTCTGTAAGCCACCACACTTTGAGCAGGTGTTCTGTAAGCAAGGCAGCCAATTTGATGTTGGACCCACCCTAATACACTTCCTGTGGGATTTCATGGTGTGCCAAACACAGCTGGGGAAAACTAATGGGCGAAACACAACTAAATCTCTTATTTGATCTTTTGTTTTAATTAAATAAATGGTTTATTTGTTACATGACGACACCCATTTCTAAGAAGCCCGGGTACATGCTCAAATTGCATATTACAGAAAGTGTAAGTTAGCAGCATACCCATCAAAGCCATATAGAATAGGTAGTTAAGCTTTGTCTAAGTGTGTTTGGATGATCTTGATAGATTTTAAAATCAGCTTTTTGGGGGGTGGGGGGACTAAGTTTCTGACTATTCCCCCCCCCCCCCGATAATCCAGACGTAACAAACTTCGTGTACATTGAAGGTTTATGAAAGATAAAATGAAACCAAGATGAGGGTGGCCTATTTTGGAATTTTAAAACCTTGTGGTCATTTCCCCAAACCTTGTTAAGTAGCAGAGATCAATGTGCAAATCAATGTTTTATATGAGTTTCTTCAAATTTGCAATGAAGTTTAGTGCTGTGCTTCCTTATATGTCCTGACAAACTGCTCCCACATGCCTTGACTTGTTCCCACAGCAGTTGCCATAATATTGCATTAGTAAAAATTCCAGAAAATATTTGTAAAAAGGCTGAAACAATCAGGAACATCCACAGTTTCAGGGAAAAGAAAAGCTCAATTGATAGTTCAGAGAGTAGCAAACCGTTTATTGTGCAAATTTAAAGCAAGTTGAAAAATGCAGAAGGATCTGCAGATAATGAAGTAAAAATATTTAAAACCTTCTCTGGATGGTTGCTTTTGTTTAATGAAACCAAAAGTGCAAAGTAAAAAATTATTACTCCTAGTGTTTGTCCATACATTTTATTTGTTTTACATCTTCAGTACAAGAAAAGTAGCTTGAAAAATACAAATCTGCTTCAAAATGCAACTGTTGACAGAGAGATGAATCATGCAAGAAGAAATAGTAGATGGTCCAGGAGAAGGTAGGAGCCAATTCTAAAGAAATCAAATACGTTTTTTATCTTGTTCAGAAAATCTCAGCATTTTTACTTATTTGTGAAATCAATTTTACTTGTATCCAGGGATACCTTGACTTGAGTGGAAAATTACTTCTACGTTTGCAAGGCACCCCTACCAACATCCTCTAATTTCCCTGAGCTCCTATGTCTCATCCTGCATCAGGAGTCAATTTTAGGGTGTCTCGGGGGTTTTAGTGAGGAGGGGGAGCCAGGGAAGCATCACTGCATCTGTGGCATCCTGCCCAATCTTCTTTGGCTCAACCCATTGTGTTTTGTGCAAAGAGAGTGCTTGCAGATTTATAAACACAGGCTGAGTAAAACACATCTCTTTCACACGTTCCTCAGGCAATGAAAGACCTAAAATTGAGATTTACAGTTGAAATACTTGTCAAACAACAGTAAACAACATGTATTGATGTGATGCCCCCATATTCTTTAAAGGGTGCATGTTAGCTATCTCAACATATGTATTTTGACACTCAAATACTATAAGTGCTTATACATTAAGTGCACCAGCAATATTTTGGCACTGGTTTGTTGTTGTTTTAACCAAACCGCAATATCCTTACATTATCACATTTAAGTACATAGGCTGTTTGTACCCAGTTTGGTGTTGACACAGCAGCTGATTCCATAATCATATTTGTTAACTGCTTAACATTTTACTTACGTTGTATAATAAGATACCACTTTTTCAGAAGATTTCTTAACTTCTGCTGCTTTGTGTTAATGACTGCAACTTAACTGCAGGCATGTTCCACCAGTAAGATAAAATGTCAGAAAACAGATTTTTTCAAGCATTATAAGAAAAAAAAAAAGCAAGCTTGAATAGTCTCAGAATTGAGTTGTTCGTTTACAGAAACAAAACATTTCTGTCAGTTCTGCTGACTGTCAGTTAACTAGAAACTCGGATGCTGTATAGTATACCAGGTAATAATGAAATGCAAGACATGATTTCTAGGAATTAGAGTTGTTGTTTACCATGCTGCTTTTTAACCTGCAAAGTGCAAACCATATGAGAGACAACATACAGTACTTGAATGTTACTGTACTGTATGGGTTATACAGATTTGATTTTTTTTTTCAAAGTTTACAATACGCACTAATCTTTCAAGGCAGCAGCTGTGGCTTTAGACAGCATTTTTGATGACCACCGACTGTGCATATGAGATAGAAAGCATTGCAATTACACGGAAAGAGATGGTGCCGTTCCTTCCTTTTTCAGAAAAGCATCGACAGAAGCACATGCTTCCAGGAAAACCGCTTCTGGTGTCCCTTCTGCATTTATCTGTTTAAAAAAAAAAGATATTGTTTTTTTTGCATCAGATAGTTGAAGCTCAAAAAGGAAACCATTCTGGTATTCTATAATTATTCCCTCTAATGCAAATTCAGGAGGTGAGTGCCTACAGGATTAGTCAAAATGCTGCCGAGAACAAGCACCATGCTTGAGATAACCTTCAATTCTGTTGAAGTACAAAAATCATAAGGGCAAAACCAAAACAGCCTGAAGAGGAATGAGCATGCTCAGTAGCCACGAGATGCCCTGTGAGCTAGAAAACAAAAGTTTGCTTACCTGGTTTTTATTTTTAGTTAAGTTTTATGAAATTCATTTCAGGATAGAATGTTCGTGCGTGACCTTTTTGAACAGTCCTGCAATAGGGCATTATTCAGTGCTTTAGTGAAGTCAGCTGAGTATATTAAGTACTGAGCCATTTAACAGGCAATAGAGCCATTTTCAAGATTTTCTTAAAGCTCTGCACAACTTGGAACCAAGTTACCTAAGGGACTGCCTTCCCCTATGCTAGAGGTTGGGAGCTACCAAAAATAAACAAGATGTTTCCTTAAAAAACACACAACAACCACCACCCTAACTTCTAAAGTGCCCAACACAAAAATCCTAAGACCTAGTTGCTTGTAAGTTGGTGGGCCAGCATGCTTACAAATGTTACCCACTTCTGTCATAAAAGGAAAAAAATTACAGCTATTTCCTCATTTTCTAGTACTGAAGGGGAATCAGACCTTATGCCTCTGGATCCCAGTGGCTGGGAATCACAGATGAGGAAGATGCTTCTGCACTCAGGGTGCTGCTTGTGAGCTTCCCACAGGCATCTGGCTTGCCAATGTGAGAACAAGATGGGCCTTTGGCCTGATCCCACTGGGTTCTTCATATGCTCTTAGGAACCAGGCAGCCTCCCAAATGCTTTGGGCCATGACAAAATGTTTTCCAAAGTGCCAAACCAATATTCGAACTGAACAGTGTGGTTGGTGCATACGCCCTGGTGCAAACCTAGGAGAGGATTTTGGCCTCTTGGAAAGCTTAGAGCACATGTGAATGAACTCTTAGCCTTTTGGATGTATTCAGAAGAAGGTGGTACCATAGTCCACTTCCAAACCCTAGCCGGTTTACCTTATACAATGGAATTTTGTTTTCATAATAGGTGATCACAGGCTCCGTTGCTTGGTAGTAATTTTGGATGCTCTTCATGATGGCTTCTTCACTGCCATCCGAGCACTGGCTGCTCTGGCTTCTTTTCAGAAGGCGGCTGCTCATTGTCTTAGAGGAGCAGTCCATGCAGAGCATCAGAGATGGTTCGCCAATCTGGGAGAAAAAATGAGAAAATTGACTGAATATAAGAGCTGATCACAGCATATCATTCTTCCTCATGGGAATGAGGTCAGAATGCAACATCCACGTGGATTTTGTAGGAGAGATTCAGACAGGTGACTCAAGAACAATCTAAAGAATTGAGCAGATGCTCATCAAATCTGCAGATGACCCCAAACTGGGAGGGGAAGACAATGCCACAGAAGACACTCAGGATTAAAGATGACTTTAATAGATTGGAGAACTGGGCCAAAACTAACAAAATAAATTTCAATAGGGACAAATGTAAGGTTCTGCACTTAGGCAGCAGGAACCAGTTGCACAAATATAAGATGGGGCAGCTGTATTGCTAGTACATGTGAAAAGGATCTATGGGTCTTAGTAGACCATAAGCTAACACGAATCAACAGTGTTGTGCAGCAGCAGCAGCAAAAAAACAACAACAAAAAACCCCCCAAAACCCCTAATGCTATTCTAGGCTGCATCAACGGAGGTATAGTGTCCTGATCAAAGGAAACAGTAGTACCATTCTATTCTGCCTTAGACCCCATCTGGAGTACAAGGTCCAGTTCTGGACACCACAATTTAAGACGGATATTGTCTAGCTCTAGCTGGAATGTGTGCAGAGGAGGGCAACCAAGGTGATAAAGGGTCTGGAAACCAAGCCTTTTGAGGGTGTTGGGTATGTTTAGCCTGGAAAAGAGGAGACTGAGAGGAGATATGATAGCCATCTTCAAATATCTCAAGGGCTGTCACATGCAATGATGCAGCAAGCTGTGTGCTGCTCCAGAAGCTAGGATCCAAACCAATGGATCCAAGTTACAATAAAGGAGATTCTGACAGCAGTTCAAAAGTGGAACAGACTCCCACAACAGGTGATGGACTATCCTTCATTCAACATTTTTAAGCAGAGGTTGGATGGCCTAGTCTTCGATGCTTCAGTTGAGATTCCTGCATTGCAGGGTGTTAGACTAGATGGCCCTTGGAGTCCCTTTCAACTACAATTTGTTGATTCTAGGTTTGTGGAATATTATGTAAAGTAAAAGGATTCTTACAACTAGCTGAGCCCCTTGCCATGTTGTAGACTCCTGTTTGTTTCAAAAGAAGCTTGCCCATTTAGCATTTGAAGCTGCTGTTTGAGAAAATAATAACTAAAATAGCTAGTGTAGAAGCAGAGACTCTTGAAGCTGCAAAAATGCAACATCTAAATCAGCCCTGAGATTATGTTTTAATGGAAAAACACCTTCCCGTGCAGTGTTATATAGCAGACGATAACATAATTCATTTCATACACAAGGAGGCACCAGTGTACCAAAAATTAGTCTCTGATCTAGTGAGGAGTTATTCTGACACAATAACACTGTTGGTGTGAACTGAGGAATCAACTATGCCATATTTTAAAATGTTACATCACAATGACGAGAGAACAATTTAATAATATCCTGGAGCCGCTTAATTAAGGGGAAGAGGCCATTTTTGCCAAGATGAGGAAGTGAAGCCCATGACTCTTGGTGTTCTAATGACAGGATTAATCTTCAGTACTTTGTACAAAAAGTGCTTTGTGACAATGTAAAAATAATAACAACACTCTTCATTGGTATTTCCTAATTAAAGGATTAAATGGAATCCCGTCAGCATCAGGTGCACAGAGATAAGACTCAACGGAGCTGCTGAGGGGAGGGAATATGTATGTCGTCATCTCCCTCAACCCATCTCAGCTAATTATTTAGGGTATTTTGAAGTAGCTGGCAAGTAATGTGCTACCTACTGGACAGCTTTAAAAGGGATTAGACAAGGGATTTGTGGAGGATAACGCTATCAGTGCCAGTTATCAGGGAACAAAAGTGGGAAGGATGCTCAGGTCCTGCTTGCAGGCTTTCCATGGACATCTGTTTGGCCACTGTGCGACCTGAGGACTGGATCAGAAGGCCCTGATGCAGCAGAGCTATTGGGTTCCAGCTCTCCCATCAGCAAAAGGGAAAACTCAAAATGTGAATGGAAAACATGGATCTGTAATGAAATAGCTCAATGCTTTTTCTCACTGTCTTTGTCTATATATTTATATCTGGGTTTCTACTTTCTTTAAACAATTCTATGGCAAACATAAACTGCACTGCATATGTATCGCTTTCTAAATACTTTGTATCGGTGCTTTCCTAAACTGATATTTTGCGTGCTTTGATTGCCCCTCTGCATAAAAAGTGATATGCAATGTATGAACATTAAACACAAGAGTTCAGCAGGCAGAGCTTTTCCTGCAGAGTTTCTGCATACTAAGACATCATTTTTATGAATTTTGGCATGTTGCAGAGCAGTACGAGGCACAGATCCCTTGCTGGAAAAAAATCCTGGCAGCCCTAATTAGAAGATAGGAAAATGCCTTTTCCTGAACCAGATCATCAGTCTCTCATGCTCAGTGTGGTCCCCAGCCATGCTGGGTGGGCTGATGGGAGTTGTAGTCTAAAACATCTGAATGGCACCAGGTTAGGGAAGGCCAATCTACCCAGACTGACAGTGGCTCTCCAGGGTTTTCAGATGGAAGTGTTCCCCATGGCCTACCAAGAGAAGACAAGGGTGGAACCTGGAACCTTTTGCATTCCAAGCGAGTGCTCGGCTGTTAAGCTGCAGCCTTTCCCTTCACACTGTGATAATGCTCACCTAGAATATAAGTTTCACCACTCCTCTTCCTCTCCTCTACTTGCTTCTTCCCTAACCTTATACTGTACTCAACATTAATGTCTCATAACAAATGTAATTGATATGTAGGAAAGACTTTACATCCTGAAGAAAGAGAGAATGCACATCCTGAAGAAAGAATGCACATAAAATCTTTAAATAATAATAATAATAAATGTTCACCTGGCTCTCAAACTCTTCTCCTTGCTTCATCTCCTGGGGATAACCATCAATCAGGAACCCATTTGTGCCTCCCATATTGGCGAGTATAACTTCTTTCAGGAGATCCGTAACAATATCCTTAATGGAAGAAGATTAAATGATTTTTGTTTAGAAACCACTTTGACACTGCAGTGCTTTGGAGTGAGACACAGACAAAACTCCCAATCCTAGTCAGGCCCATGTGCTATGCCCCCACCCTTACCAGCTGAGGATGCGCCAACATCCTCATTGCACATTTTCACAGGAAGTAAAGTGCTTAGTTACCAAACTACTGGATTTAAAAAAAATAATCTCATCATAGTCAGAGCTGGATTAACAGCTGACTCAACATGGGACCTTTGTAAATATAGTATGCTGAGAGAGCATCTAAAATAGCTTAAATCTGTGAGGAGGGGAAAAAAGCCTATGATGCCTTGAAGTAAGGATGCTTTTTGTGCCATACTGTGGTTGAATTTTAGGGTGCCAAAGGAATCTTTGGCTAGTAACAAATGATCTTCTGAAAGGTGTTGTGGAAAGAGGACTTATTCCAGTAGCAGAGAATGTGGTGGGGCTGAATCTCTTGCCTGATCTCCCTCTGGCCAAGTCACTACTGCACAGTCAGATGAAGATGGGGAGAAGCAAGGCAGCAGCAAGGTCAATGTGGTGTAAGCACACTGGCGAAGCCAATCCAGTGTTTCAGTGTACATTTGCACTGTCACTATATCGCCCCTGCTCCTCTCTGTCTCTGTGACTTGGACAGAGGGAGGTCAGGTAAATGGCCCAGCCCCACTGCACAATCCATTCCTGACATCCTTTCAAACAGCTGGCAGTCATAACTGCACTAAATGTTCTTTGCTTCTTTGGGTTTTGTGTCATTGTGATGCACAGATTCTTTGTCAGACCCATCACCTCCCCGGATCACAGCTTACCCCTGGTACAAGTTTGCCGCTTTCCAGGTTATCTCTGATGATCCTGCTCCTTTCTGATAATGATGACATTTCACGTTGGATGAGACCATCCGTCGACAGATGCAAAAATCCATACTTCTGTGCTAATTTCTCACACTGGGTTCCTTTACCAGAGCCTGGGCCACCTTTGTGAGCAAACACAAGTTCTTAAATTTGAGACAGTTCAACCCAATTCATCATGAGACAGATCAGCAAAAAACAAGATGCTGCGAAATGGTGTTTGGAGTGGTGCAATAAAGCTCTCCTGAACTGCTGAACCACTGAAGCCCATCAAACTTTTTTTTTTTTAAAAAAAACCCTATACCAGTGCCCCAAACAATATCTAAATAGAGGTCCCTAGAGCAGGCTTGTAAACAGCTACTTGCCTGTCTGTAAGAAATAAGAATAGCTGCCAGGCAAGCAGTTTTGTAAACTGATGATAATAAGACAAGTCTATAGTTTTTCTTTCTTTCCTTCCCCTATTTCACCCTTAACACACCCAGGCTGTTGACAGACTCCAAATAATAGTAACCTTTTAAAACCTATCTGCAAAGCTGCCTTAATTTTGACACTAATCTGCCGCTATCACTGTTTTCGTCAGCTGCGCCAAGTATTGCTGCTGCAGGTGAATCCCAGTAAACAGCCTGATACACTGTTCAGAGCACGAACCACAAGGAAGAAACACGACATGCATTACTGACTGTCAACCCAGTGAAAATGTGTGAGAGTGCACATCTAGACCCAAATAGGGCTTTTAAAAAGGGTGTTTGGCTTGGCATGGCAGGAGGCTGCTGCAAAGGACAGCTCAGTTTTGTTAGTTTTAACTTACTCTTTTTTACAACTAGAATGATGTGGGCTATGCATCTTTTGCTAGCTCTCTTCATAGGAACTGCTGAATTGAGTGTGGGTATAGCATTGGTGTTTTTAGTACTGGATGTTGTTAACCGACTTTTGATGCGTTTTAACTATACTGCTAATCGTCAAACTTTAAACTGCGTCGTAATTTGTATTTACTCTATTGTTTTTAAATTGTCCGTTTATTGTGCATCTCTTGTGAGCACAATGTGTTTGCGGAAAATGTGGAACATAAATAAAATGACTATGATTCTCATGACAGCTCCTCCGGCCTCCCACCCATTTTGAAAATAGGATTTTAACAATGAACAGAATGGATGACAGAAGAAGAGACTGGTGGCCCGGAGGCAGGCAGTCACCATGGGCTCATTCAAGCTGCGGAAACACTGCCCTGCTGTATTTATGTAACTCTCTATGGTACCTCAATTCTCGTCTCTGGAGAAACACGTCTACTCAATAATTACCATGAGCAAAATTATTGCATATGTCAGTTTTACAATGTTCCAGCAGAGGAGAGATTACTGCCTTTTATACATTTACTTGTGATAAATCACATACACACTTCCATAAATACTAGTCACTTGCTGAGAAATGATGGTCACTGTGTCTATATGTGGTGGTTATATAGGGCGGCTGCTGGTGCCCGTTACTCTCTTGGACAGATGCATTGTAATAAGAAAACCAATAATTGCAAGTGCCCAGATGAGAAAAGGAGACCAGCAGAGAGGAGACAGCTAATTGCTACCTACTGCATGTCTTGTTACAAAGACTAGACGTGAAAACTTGCCTCTTCTCTTCTGGAAAATGAGGAACCTGATAATCAAGAAACAAGATCTAATAGACAGAATTATTTCATGTTTTTTGTTCCCTCTGCCAGTTCCTTTACAGTAATAATAACCTGTACCTTAGAAAAGAGCCCAAAATACTTATCCACAATGTGATTAAAATAAGCTCAAAAGCTCCGTCAGTGCTGTGGAATTGACCTTTCCTTCTCATTTCTTTTTTGTTTCTGCAAAGCATATGCAACTTTTCAGTTATGGAATACCTTCTCCACCTCTTCAAGAAATATAAATCAAAGGGGATTTGAAACTGGTTCTATGTTCTATTAAAAGCTTTTCACCCCCCTCTTGCTTGGAATTGCTTGAGGTCAAAGATGGATGAATTGACTAAAAATAAGGTCAGCAGGACTGAGATGAATGCTGTTGTCACATGACAGGACTGATGCATTCCTTATACCTACTCAGTTTTGCCAGCATCTTCTGCTTCCCTCCACTTTAAGGATAAGGAGTCTGTAGACACGGGGACTCTTGTCTTTCTCTAGGATCCCTTTTATGGTTTTTCTTCTTCTTTCCCATTTGGAAAGCTCCTACTTAGAGAAAAATCAAGCTTGCACTGCTACATGTATCCACTAGAAAGTTGAACCCAGGAAAAGTAAGCGTGCATAGGTTTAGACCAGGCATCCTCAAACTTCGGCCCTCCAGATGTTTTGGACTACAATCCCCATCTTCCCTGACCACTGGTCCTGTTAGCTAGGGATCATGGGAGTTGTAGGCCAAAACATTTGGAGGGCCGCAGTTTGGGGATGCCTGGTTTAGACTCTAAGGCCAGCTGAAATGGGGAACCCCTAGAAAATACGCAAGAGGGGTGGAGCAAGACAGGGCAAAAGTTGTGCAAGTGTAAATTCTTGCACTGATGCGACATATTATTCGGATGCCACTCCTGGTTTCCTTTGCAAGTTTCAGGAACGCAGACCACTAAATAAAGATGTCTATGCAAAAGCAACGGGTTGCTGGTGGCCTTGTATGATGTCCCTGTCAGGTATGCTGCTGTGTGAGCATAGTCCTGCAAACTGAATTGAGGACTAGCTGTTGTCTGCACAACAGTCTCCAGCTGCTACTAAAGCATGAATAATAAATAGCATACATCTGCTCTGAAGATTTAACTCAGCTGGAAATCTGTTGCAGATACGGCATTTCCTTCCTATGGCAGTGTGTGAATAATGACCACCAACCAATAAACTCGTCACGACATTCACCTGAATCTGAAATATCAATAGAATACTATGCTGTTGTAGTATACATTTTGCAACGCACCCTTGGATTTAGTTCCTTCAACAACAAAGGAGAGCACAGAAGTAAGAAGGATGAGAAATGATACACTGAAATCAAATTAACGGCGGATTAACATTTAAAATGAAGTAGAAACATGTATTGGTTTTTGATACATTTCATGCTCTCTCCTATATTATTATTTTGCAAGGAAACAATTGCAGAGAAACAATTGCAAAAAGGATGAAGAAGAGGAGCTGGCTGGGAAGCTGCCATGATGCTGACTGAAGCTTTGACATGCCAAGCAAGCATGTTAAGGAAGCTGTCCTCCTGTGATGTGTGCGATAACTTTTGAGGATGCCTTAACACATTTTTTTTCACAAGGTAGACTATGAGTGGATCCTAGCTCTGGGCCCAGACAGAGCAGCTCATTTGGTGAGGGCCATTTGTGATAAATGGCAGTAAGATTACAATGGGCCACTAGGGAAATAAAAGACACCAACAATTAATGCCTCACTTCTTGCTTCATATACAAGCTAAGTAGCTGAGACTCAGTCATGCTGTCTTGTAAGAGGAAAACTAGCAGCCAGAACAAGCATTTTCCTTGTGCTCTGAACTTTATTTAAATAAGGCTACTGCAGTCTCTTGGAGTGCAGCAAGGCTACAACCAATAGTCTAGATTAGACTATTGCCTGTTAATTTTGATTAAGCTCTGTTCTTGTTACATTATATATAATTTCATTATAGTAACTGAATTTATCTGATGCTTGCTGAACTGATTATTTTGTCCTATTTGAATTTGTTTGATGTGTTTTGTACTGTATTGAATGTTGTAGATTTTGATGAGTTAATGCTTAATTTGAGCCTCTTTGCTGTGGGAAAAAAAATCATACCCATGAAGGAGACTTAAACTGGTTATTAGGGGAGCCATCCTAACCCTCTGATGTTGATGGCTGGGTGGGGGAGAAGGAACTACTGGGGGGTGGGGAGGCTCTGCTGCAATGCAGAACTGACCTCTACCCAGGGGTCTTCCCACTGGCAGAAGCAGAGATGGGCCAGCCAAAGATCTTCTGGATCCTTTATGCTGCCCCATTCCCAGGTAAGGGACCTGATTCACGCCCCTCAGCTGTCCAAGCCTGAAGCTGGTGCAACAAATAAATTCCACCTTCTTCCCCTGGTTGGCAGGACTTTGGATACAACAGTGGCTGTTCCCCAGGCACAGAGTTAAGATTGCTCTGTAAACTCTCTTTTTTAATAGTATCATATTGATATTTGTACTGAATTGTGTTTTAGTTGTTGTAAGAAACCCTGGGGGTCTTTTAGGCTCAAGTGACATTAATGAATTAGCTATTAAATCTTCCCACTCTTCTATTGCAGCTTTCCACCCACGCAGCAAAAGCCAGCCCACAGACATAAAAGGTGTTGCAGGGTTTGCAAATATTGTTATTTGTGCTCTGGCTGTTCTCCAAAGCAAAGGAAGTGGAGGAGAGGTTTTGTCCACCTACCATAAACTCTGTAGCCTCTGCTTATCTTCCCTTCTGTGGTCTAGATTGAACCTTGGCTCTGATTTATGATACAGTAAACCATTAGAAGCATACCTGCTTATATCAACATCCTAGTGATACTTTTATTAAAGGAGTGATTAAGTGGTGCTATTCTGTTATATCCTCATGGATAGCTCTGACCTGGTGTGGAGAAGCAGTGAGTAAAGAAATATTTAAGCAACCCCTTCCCCTAAGGCTAAGCCACCTCACTGCTTCATATCAAGAAACTGGTTTGTGTGGTGGGGAAAGTGCTGTTGAGTGTTTGTAACATGCAGTTGCAGTTGGTCATGGGTCAAGAAAACCCCGAAGGCTAAACCCCAATCCTCTGCTTTAGACCCAAGACCATCCAACATATGCATGTGATCAATAAGGCAAACATGAAAATATGCACCCAGGAAAACCTCTCTGCATAGCAAACAGGGATAGCTCTCCGGTAGTTCAGTTAACTACGGTAAATGATGTTCTATTTATTCAATACCCATCTGTGCTAGAAATCTGAGGCCCCTTTCACACGAGAAAGGGGAAATCACAACAAAAGCATCTACACAGACCACAGCAATCAAAACTGATTTTGCTAATAATATGCCCTTGTGCTTTAGGTAACAGAAAGGAAGCAACAGGCAGTTGGTGAACCCATGTGCAGTATTAACAGGTTCTCATTGCAGTACGTACAACTGTTTAATCCTTGCACTTCGTAACTAAGATAATAGATTTACTTTCTTAAAAATACTGAGCATCCAGCATATAAACCCAATTACGGAGTTATAAGTGGGAATGCAATATTTCCAAGAATTAAATAAATAAATATCCAAGAGTAGGTCTTTGGATTGTACTAACACTACTAAAACATCACCCAACACTCTCCAGAAATCTTCTGTTAGGAGGCTATGCACGCTGTTAAAATGATTTCCTATGGAGTTCTGTGTTGGGAGCAGGCAAGGCCACAATGCATAAAATGACAAGAGTTGTGCATATCCTCCTTTGCAAGGTGCTGAGTTTGTGCGGCTGGTCCATAATGGATGCTTGCCAAGCAGAACAGCTGAGAGTGAATCACTATTGACTCCTTGATTCAGGCTCCTGATCATTAAGAGATAGGAAAGCAGCAGCAGAAGGAAAGAAATATTTTCTGAACAAACTCATCTCAAAACAGCCTGTTCTCTCAAACAAAGAGCAAGCTTGTCTTGACAGATAGCCCAGTTCAGGTTTTAAAGAAAAAAATATTTCCGATGACTTTGTGGGCTGCTTTAAAAGTTTCTTTCACTAATCTTCCCTTTGGTTCAACAGCATCTCAATTAATTTCTCACTGGAAATACTTTCAGAAAGAGAAAGAAAGAAAGCACAGATAACTTTTGATCATCCAGAAAAAGCTTTCAAAGAACTCCAGATCCTTTCATGACTCGTGTGAATTATTAGCATTCTGTGAAAACTACATATATTCTGTCCTTTACAGCTCCTATATTAAGATCTAATCTTTTGGTTTCAATAACTTTATAATAATAATAATAATTTATTATTTGTACCCCGCCCATCTGGCTGGGTTTCCCCAGCCACTCTAGGCGGCTTCCAACAAAGATTAAAAATACATTAAAATGTCACATTAAAAACTTCCCTAAAGAGGGCTGCCTTCAGATGTCTTCTAAATGTCAGGTAGTTGTTTATCTCCTTGACATCTGATGGGAGGGCGTTCCACAGGGCGGGCGCCACTACCGAGAAGGCCCTCTGCCTGGTTCCCTGTAGCTTTGCTTCTCGCAGTGCGGGAACTGCCAGAAGGCCCTCGGCGCTGGACCTCAGTGTCCAGGCAGAACGATGGGAGTGGAGACGCTCCTTCAGGTATACTGGACCGAGGCCGTTTAGGGCTTTTAAGGTCAACAACACTTTGAATTGTGCTTGGAAATGTACTGGGAGCCAATGAGGTCTTTCAGGACCAGTGTTATATAGTCTCAGTGGCTGCCCCCAGTCACCAGCCTAGCTGCCACATTCTGGATTAGTTGTAGTTTCTGGGTTACCTTCAAAGGTAGCCCCACATAGAGTGCACTGCACTACATAGTTCAAGCGGGAGATAACTAGAGCATGCACCACTCTCACGAGACAGTCCGCAGGCAGGTAGGGTCTCAGCTTGCGTACCAGATGGAGCTGGTAGACAGCTGCCCTGGATACAGAATTTGCCTGCGCCTCCACAGACAGTTGTGAGTCCAAAATGACTCCCAGGCTGCGCACCTGGTCCTTCAGGGGCACAGTTCCTCCATTCAGGACCAGGGAGTTCTCCACACCAGCCCACCCCCTGTCACCCAAGAACAGTACTTCTGTCTTGTCAGGATTCATCCTCAATCCATTAGCCACCATCCATCCTCCAACCGCCTCCAGGCACTCACACAGGACCTTCACTGTCCTCACTGGTACCGATTTAAAAGAGAGGTAGAGCTGGGTATCGTCTGCATATTGATGGGCACCCAGCCCAAACTTTCTAATTATATTGGAATTATTTTAGTAATAGATGGTCCCACTGACATTTGTAAAGCGAATGCTGCGTGTACAGATGCAACTAGTGCATAAAACATGGGTAATCCCTAGATGCGAGGACTCCTGAACCATGTAGGGAAATCTTGTTTATAAGGGGGGGGGGACCCTGGCCCGCGAAACTGACAGGATCTGCTGCTTCTTGCCTTTGCACTACACTGCAAATATTTACACAGACCAATATGCAGCTACCAGAGGGGGCACATTCCCACAGGTCAATTCCTCCCCATCCTGAGATTCATGTTCTCTGAGACATTGGGAGGGGGAATTGCACCTCAGCAGTTTAAAGAACTGCAGAGTTCGGAATTGGCTTCTGGGAATGTGTGCCCTTGTGCATGCAGGTATTTTCTGAGCCCAACTCCTAAAGTAGGATACTTTTTAAACTGTGAAGGCAAATCCTTTCCCCTCCCAGGACACAAGATTAACAGCACACATACCCAAGCACAGATGTGGTCTATCGGCACTACATTTCTGGGAATGAAGTTGCACCTACATACACACTGAGATCGGGACTGGGATTGGGATAGCAGCTCAACAGCCACCATGCTTGGATGCCAATTTAGGCGTTTGTTCTGTTTTGGCTTGCAGTTTGTGATGCTGCTCAGGCATTCTTGGCTGATTGGGGAAAGAGGCATAAGTGGGAGGGAAATCGACTCCTCTTTTCTGGTGTGGGCTTTAACAAAAAAACAGTAGGGAAAAATACACAAGCTTTGAACATTTGTATTTGTGTGCGTGAACACATGTGCCTGTTATAATTGGCTCTCTTATATTTGCGCTTCCAGCTTCAAGTTTTACACTGGGTCCTTAGACTGGAATAGCAGGATAGCTGCCTAATTTATTTGGCTCCTAGACTGCATTTTCAGTTAATTACTGCCAAATCTTTTAATTAGCCCACCTCTCCCTTTACATCCGGAAGGGGGAAAGAATATTTATCAGCTTAGTTTTAAAACTTCTTCCTAAAGTAGCATCTCATTAAGAAATCTTTTGCTCAACTGTTTTATCTTAAATTTAAATGTGCATTTTTTTTAAAAAAACCATTGCCTTCTAGTGTTTTTTTGCCCTATAAAGCTCTAAATGGCTCCAGATCAGAGTTTATGAAGGACAGCCTTCTCTTGTACAAACCTAGCTATTTGTTGAGACTAGCTTCTGATGTCTTGCTCAAACAGCCACTTCCTTTACTGCTTGGGCCCGTGGTGGGGAGGAATTGGGGAGGAATGGGTGCCAGGGCTTTTTTCTGGTAGCATCCTGTCTGTGCAGCGCCAGCTTTGCCAATTTATAATTGCTTTATTTGCCTAAGCATTCAATGAAATATCTTTTCTCCTTTCTTTTCTTGTACTATTCTACTTGAGTTTCATTGGGATTTTTTATCTCTGTATTGTTCTTTCTATACTGTAAGCTGCATTAAAAGCTTAACAGTGGAAGAGGGAGACATTGAAATTTCTAAATAAATAATAAGGGAAGTTCAACTGCGACTGCCCCAAGAAGCTGTGCACAGATCCCAACCTAATACTCTGTCTAACCAGTACACCGCACTGGCGCTACAATTTTTCCAGTGCATTATGATATGTGGAACTATGCACAAGACCAGGAACAAAGAGAAATGGCCAGAACTGACCAGCAAGGATTGACTAGAGAGGCAAAAAAGCAGAACTTTAATTCTAAGCTGATTCTAGAACATTCTAAAAATGTGGTTGACAGCAACAAGTTGGTGAGTTGCTATGGCAACACATGCCATCAGCATTCCCAGGGCCTGTCACCATAGCAAAGAGTTCTGGTAGCTTCAAATGGCCCATGTGCCAAAATAGCTACTGTTGCAGTTTAATATTTTACAAAAACAATCCAAACCCTATTTGCACTGGGTAACAGTGTGTTCAGTTGAGCAGAGGTGTCTCTTTTCCAGCCTTGGGGAAGGGGGGCTGTGGGGGTGGACCACCCCAGGTGTCTTAGCTGAGGGGGGTTGACATGTGTGGCGTGCCACCTGGCCATGACTCCCAAGCCTACCCCGAGCCGTCAGGGAAAGGGGGGGAGCTGCGCTGCTTTGCCAGTGGCATTCCCCTCTTCCTCCTTTGTTTTGACAGATCGGGGGAGACTTGGGAGTCGCGGGGAGGCAGCGTGCCAAATGTCTGCCATCGCCTGCTCACTCAGCTCCTGGCTGCAGGGCACGCACACTGCTCCATGCACCTAAGTGGCTATCCCGCACCTGGGAGGGCACCCTCCGCGCCCTGCCCCCCTCGGGAGCGTGCCCGCCGTGGGCAGCCTGGGCATATGCTCTGTTGCTGGCTAGCCCTGCTGCCATCATGAGTTGTGATGGCATTGGGGCTGATCACTGCCCCAACTCTGGGCCGGTGCAGTGATCTGCCTGTTCCCCCACCTTGCACTCCAGCTGCTGGGCACAGCAGGGGCTGCAGGTGTGACCAAGGCCCTGCCACTCCAAAGCCATGCCGGATTAGTGGGGGGGTGGGGTGGAGTTTGGATTGCTCTAGACAACAATTTAAAAAATCTGGATATTAAAAGCAATTGCCAGTCACACGAGATGCATGCCAGAATTGCTCACAGAATAACAGTGCACGTCCACTCAGAAGGAAATAAGTCTGGTTCAGTTAAAGCAGAAATGCAACACAGTTTGCAGGGGGAGGGGACAGGATCACATTTCATTGGTGAAATTTCTCGAGTTACTTGCTAAAGATGTGTATTTATTTTCGTCCAACTAATGCAAACATGGTTCCAGTGAAACATTTCCCCCATTCCATTCTGAGACACAAAATATGCTGCAAAGCCAGGACCATTCTTCTCTCCTGCATAGTACAGCATTTCAGGTGTTTTCCAAAGAAAGGGATGCATATTCCCACCCCCCTTTACAATGTGTTGGCAATTGCCATAGCAACTTCCCCATCTTTTCAGGACTTTGTATGCCTGATGCATCGTGGTGGAAATGTGTGAGGAGCAAAAAAAAAAAGAACAGTTGAGAGTTTTAGCATGAATGCCACATGGTGCATTTTGAGAAAGAAGCAAGTTAGGTTCTGAATCATGCCTTCTCCAACCAAAGCAAGCCCATCTTGACATTTTCTCTAACAGCAAACAGAGTCGCAGGCCTGTTGTGATGACTGAAGCATCCAGTGACAGTTACCATATGTGTGCAAGCAGAACAAACACCACAGAAATAGTTATGATATCAAACTCCAACATCAGGTAACAATCCGATGTTGAATAATCAGGAGATACATATGCATGTGTGAACTGGACCTCATTCTCTGGATCTAATATACTAATATAGTAACTATTCTTTATAGCAAAACAAAACTTTGGGGTCTGGTTCTAAGTTCATTGCCTATTAGCTATTTAAAAAAACCTACCATGTGGAGTATCTCACTCTTGTATAACAACACAGAAAAAGTTATGAAGTTATATTTACTTTTATGATTCATGGACAATCTGTCTGGATTCTGTCTTTTAAAAAATGTGGAATGCTGAAAAGCAACATAACGTATAGCCAGCCTTGGTTGGGGGGAGGGGGGGACTGATCAAAATACCTACTAATAACTCTTTCTTCATAACCACTTTGAGGTTTTGTTTTTTTTTAACAATCAAGCATTGTATAAATTTTATAAAATAAATAAATAGCTATGCTCTATTTATGGAATGACACAACATGGTCACAATTCTCCTGTAAATTTAACCTAGAGTAGTCAAGCCGCCCACAGTGTAAATAGTTCAGAGAGATGGTTGGTTCTAATTCAATATACCCTATTCCTGCATTGTAAAAGAGCTAATCTGGTTGTTTTATATGGGGCCAATCCTGCAAGCCATGACAATTTCCATTAATACTACTAACAATCACTTCTGAAATTATTAACCACCTTAGCAATAAACTCAGAGTAAATTTGGCTTTAGAAAGCAATACTATTGCATTCATTTTTTTAACCAGTTATGGAAACTTTTTTTCCGGGGGGGGGGGGAGAATAATTATATAGAACCTCCAGAAAACCCCCGCACAAGCTCTCTGTTTCCTTCTCATGCTTCATCCTCAAACCACCCATCATCTCCCACAAATGTAGTATAATGAAAATTGTCAGGGATTTTTTTCCCCAGCCAGAACTTAGTTCCGGCATCTCTCAGGTGGGTGCCACTGCCATTATAAGAGAACAAGGGAGGTGTTCGTGGTGAGTTGCAGCACCTCTTTTTCTAGAAATAGCACAGGAAATTGTTATGACACAAGTTCCAGACATGTCCCTTAGGATGTAATTAACGGTCCCCTTTCAGAAATTATGTATACGATTCCCCAACAGATGCAGTTTGTTTCATTCATCTACTGTATGATGTAAGTATTGCCCCCAGATAGGTGAGGGTGAGGGCTGCCACCACTAAAGAGTCCAGCATTTGGAAATGCCTAATTATCTAAACTAGCTGTAGATCTATAATTTCGCAGTAGCTGCCAGAATAATTTTTAACATGTGGTGGTGGGCACTTGTAAACAGAAATGCTAGCTGCCTATGGGAGAGTGGTTTATGAAGTTCCTACTTACCTATTACAAAAATTATTTTTGATTTCTTCAGGTCTTCTGTAAAACCTAAATTAAGTAGAAAAGAAGGGGAAAGACTTCTAGCAATAAGTGTCACTACATATAAAACTGTGTATAATTATAACACACTTAACAATATGTTTATGCTTATCTATCACACTTTATAATAAGTTTATGCTTACTCAGAAGCATTGAATTGAATGGGAACTACTCCCAGACAAGTGAATATACAAATGCAGCTAAAATATTTTTTAAAAAACAAAAAAAATCCCACCAAGCTTGTACTGTATTTCTAACTAGAAATTTCTTTTATTGAAGGAACAGTTCACAGTCATAGTTTTATAGCTGTTACTGTAGCTGTGATAAAATACATATTTAATGCATGAGAACACTGACAGCTCTTTTGTGTGTGCACCAAATATTAAAATGAAAAATGACCATCTATGAATAAAGCGTTCTTGAGTTAAGAATAGTTCGTAGTTTGTGCCTCCCTTTTAAAAAAGCTTTGTTTACATTTGTCAGAGTTCATATTCATTTGGTCACATTTGTGTGTGTGTGTGTGTGTGTGTGTGTGTGTGTGTGTGTGTGTGTGTTGGGGGGGTGCTTTTGATTTAAGTTCAGTCTGACATCCAGACTTCACTGGTCACTAGCTGCATTCCAGACAAGTGTATCGAAAGAGATCTATACACAACAGCCTTTTCTTTTCTTGAACAGAAGTTCATTCTTTACCCAAGCAAAGGCACAACCACAGCTGTTCAGAAGAAACCTTAACCCTCTGCATACAAGGAAAGGGACTTACTATAACATAAGCAGCCTCGAAGGCTCGAATGGAACCAAGATTTTATCCTTAATTTCTTTAGCCAAATTAGGAAGTCCCACTGGGCATCAACAAGTGCATATCCTGACACCCACAACTCTGACCTTTACGGAACTCTTGGTATTAATGCTGGAGCAGTCTGATGTAACAGTGTGCTCTAAAGGTTGCTATGCGTGTTATTATATTATACTGTCTCAAATTTATTTACTATATTTATATACTGCCCTTCCTCCTGAGGGAACTCAGGGTGATGTGCAACATTGTCTGATAATACACCAACAATCAATGGATTAATACATTAAAACATATACTGTATCTTAAAAAAAACAACCCAAAACCACAGTCATCCAATTTCCACAATACAATATAATTATGCTGAAGTGTGGAAGCTGCAGTGTGTGATCTTCCAATGCAGCCTAAATTTCTCATGAATTGTGGCTTACAGACGCAGGGAACGTTCTGCCAACATTTATTACAGTAGTCTAAAGGATAGCTGGTAAAACTCACCTCCCATATTCTCAGGTCCAGAAAGGCATAACTGGTCAAATGCCTGTCAATTAACATATTGGAAAATGTTATTTATGGTTTACATCTTCATGCATCAGCATCTATTATCTATTCTTATCAATAGTAAAGACCCTTTTAACATATTGGCCACAATGCTAATCCCACTGCACTGTCCTGTACTTGTTTTTTGAGACAGCACCTTCAAATGAACTTCTGCTGAGTATACTTATTTATTGCTGCAGAGCATGACTGCAGTGTGTGTCGTGTCAGAAATTCCAGCATGTCTATTACAGTGCAATTGAGTGGCACTGAGGCAGTCAGTGTGCATAATGATTAGCATCCCACAAAAAAGTGCAAAAAATGATGTTTCTAGGTCAACCATGTTGTATGGTTGCATTCTGCTGTATTATGAAGTTGAAAGCAGTACTATTCTTTAAAAACGTATCAACCAATTTGAACATTATCAACTGGAGTTCACGGACTGACCTTCCCCCCTGGCCCTCTAAGAACTAAGGGCCAGGCTATCTTGTGATGTTCTTCTCTTGGCAATTTCTGTGTGGAAGCAATTAATCTGGCAAAACCACAAAGGACTGCCCAGAGGTTTCTTGAATCAAAGAAACTGATTTAAACTGAACAATTAAAAATAAATTCTATATACGGACTATGAAAGCTGAGATAGGACTCTGCTGTTGTTAGGTAAAATACTCATCTTATAATTATTTTTTAATATAATAATATATGTCTGAAGGTACAAAATACGTCAGAGAGGATAGCTTCTCTGCCATCCTCAAAAGGGTTTCATCAAGGTTGCACAAGCACCTATCCTGTTCAATCTGTATGTCAACAACACTGTTGTATTTTTATCATCTCCTGTAATCATGTGCCCAAGTCAGTCACAAAAACTGTTTCTGCTGTACTGTACACAGATGGTGGTGTTCAGTCCCTGATAAAAGCAGGCCCTGGAAAATTGTTGGCAGCATTTCTGAATACTGTCAAAAAGAAAGCTTGAGGTGAAGTACAGTGGTACCTTGGGTTACCACAGACGCTTCAGGTTACAGACTCTGCTAAGCCAGAAATAGTATCTCAGGTTAAGAACTTTGCTTCAGGATGAGAACAGAAATCATGCGGCGGCATCAGGAGGCCCCATTAGCTAAAGTGGTATCTCAGGTTAAGAACAGTTTCAGGTTAAGAACGGACCTCCAGAACGAATTAAGTTCTTAACCCGAGGTACCACTGTACTGTAAAACTCAAAGTTCTCTATATGTCACTCCCTGCCTCTCGAATAAAACCGAATTGGGAGGAACAGGTAATTGAACAAGTTAGAGGGGGGCATGTGGCTAGGTTATATGCAGAGCAGACCCCCTGAAGTCAATGGACTTAGGTTAGTTGTGACTAATCTAAGTTCATTAATACCCAAGGGATGTCTCCGAATATGGCTTTGTCTTATACCACCTAGTGTCTTCAAATACTTTTGCATAGTTTTTCAATCATATCGAGCATGGTTAGCTCAACAGGAATATGTGGTAAAAAAAAGCTACACAGAATATCATAATTTTAATGTATTTTTCTGAACAAAAGGTTAAAATGTTATACCAGTGCTTGAACCTAGATTCTTAAACACTTTAGACCTTTTTTTTTCTATACCAGGATGTGTTTCAAAAGCTGATTGTTTAGCAGAAACTGGTTATCTCTCTATTTTCACACAGGCTGAAATATTTCAGAATATTTAAGTATTTCCTTCAGTTGAATTTATCCGCTTTTGTTTAGTTTCCCTAAGTTATAATTGATTTACATGAGAGAAGCTGGGTGAAAGCCACTAATTTAAGGCAATGTTGTTCTGACTTTTCATCACAACCATTACCATTCTAGCAAAGCAAGGAATCTATTGATGCGGCACCTATTTGATACTGAACAATCTGTCTGCTCTAAGAAACTTAGGTCCCTGGTATGGTAGTTTCTGACCTAGTCTTCCTGATACAATGGTACAGTATTGAATCCACAAGATCTAACCATTCTAAAATACAGATGACAGAGTGTACTGCCTTCAACATTTTAAGAGAATTCCATCCCAAAATTGTGTTTGTCTGTGTGCAGGTGGAAATACTGAAACACTGCTTCATGCACTGATCTTTCGCTAAAACTGCTATTTGCATATGGAACCACATGCATAAAATAGCTAACATCATTATTATCATCATTTCATCCAAGACAAACATCTGACTTCTAAGTGACTTTTCTCCTTGCAGACCAAAACAATCAGGCACTACTAATGCAGCCTACAAAATTTCTAGGGGCTGACATTAAAATAAGGGTGACTATGGTGCTCTCCAAGTCTTAATTTGTATAGTTTTCAATAGGATAATTTTATCTGTTCAGTTGTGTTTGCATTTTTATGAACTCCAGCTGACACTTTGCAGTGGAATGCACAGGGATGTATTCAACAAAGTGCTAAGGAGATTGCTCCATCAGTGAAGCTTCCCTCTATCCCCCCCCAAAAAAAATCTGCTGTTTGGGTAGGGAGTTTCTCCTGACAGGAGCAGACCTGGGGAGGACACAAGGGGCATGTAGCCCAAGGAGATAGCAGGCATCATTGCATTGGGTTCCTCTAGTACAAAGATTAAGTTGAATATGGCCCATAGTTTCCCCCTAATGTTGTGACCGTATATGTTTTTCTTTTGAAGGTAGACATAAAACCCTGGTTCTACCAATGATTCTAATTTTGAACAGGAAAGCTGTGAAAGAAATATAACTTTGTATAAATCACACAAGCAAGGGCAATTAGTGTCTCATGCTCTCACCATTCTCATGCAAGCTCTCTTTCTAATGGCTTATAAAAAACTTGATGATTGTTCCTTAATGTGACTAATAGATAACATGCTATTGAAAATAGCATAAAGTCAGAGCACTTTCTCCTCCAATAGCTGAAGTAGCGTCCATAAAAAGAATAGTTCTGTCTACACTTACTGCTAGGCTTGATTTACTAGTAATTCTATTATTTCTATTATTCTAAAGCATGTACAAAAACAAAGAAGGTACATAAAATAAAAGGACACAGGCCTTGTCCTCAGGCTTACACATGAGGGAAGGAAAGAGAAAGAGGGAGAGAAATGAAAAATTAAGTATGAAGCAAGAGCTTTAGCTGACCTTGTTAAAAAAAAGTATATAGTAAACTGTGCAATTTCAATAACAGCATAGATATGATTCTGTCTTTGCAGTTATGCTGATGATGAGGATGGCAGAAGAACTGTTGGCTACCTAATAACAAAATAAATTTTAAGCTTCAGAATTTTTTTTCTATTGGCCATAAACCAGCCCTTTACTTTTACAAACAATAAATACTTTATAGTACTGCCTTTTTTAAACTGCCACATGAAATTTGAGTTGCCTTTTATTGTAACCAGACAATGAGAGCAAGTCACACATGTTGCGGTGAGATGAAATACAACCACTCAGATGTTATAGCTGGTTTCATAGAATTATAGAATTGTAGAATTGGAAGGGACCCTGAGGTGTCAGTAGTGGTGATTTGTGTGACTCATAACTAAATTCACAAAACAAATGCAATGTTTGCAGAAACCTTGTATGGATCTGTTTTGAACAGAGGTTGTAAAGGTAAAGGTAAAGGTAAAGGGGCCCCTGACCATCAGTTCCAGTTGTGTCCGACTCTGGGGTTGCGGCTCTCATCTTGCTCTATAGGCCGAGGGAGCCAGCGTTTGTCTGCAGACAGCTTCCGGGTCATGTGGCCAGCATGACAAAGCTGCTTCTGGCGAACCAGAGCAGCGCACGGAAACGCCGTTTACCTTCCTGCCGGAGCGGTCCCTATTTCTCTTCTTGCACTTTGATGTGCTTTCGAACTGCTAGGTGGGCAGGAGCTGGGACCGAGCAACGGGAGCTCACCCCGTTGCAGGGATTCGAACCTCCGATCTTCTGATCAGCAAGCCCTAGACTCTGTGGTTTATCCCACAGCGCTACCTGGGTCCCTGGTTTTAAGCATTAGCAAATAAATGTCCATTATTCTACTTTCACTTTTGTATACACCTTTCAAATTTAGGTATGCAGGTTCATGAGAGCAGACAATGAGGGCAGTCCTCTCCAATCTATTTTTCAGGCACCCAAGGCTTCCCTCCATTATTAAGTTGGAAAAGAATACAGAATGGCTTTTCTCTAAACCTAGCCTTCTCAGTCATCCCCTCCTCTGTTTTATAGCTTCCTTTCTCTATCATTCAACTCATCCATTACTTTTAGTCTGCTGTTTACAGATCTGTATTTAGTATCCCATTGCTATGTGTTTTGTTTTGTTATAATAAGAGCAAATCCCATGGGCATTTGACTTCAAAACAGTGAAAAGCTGCTTGAATTTAGTTGCTAGTAGTTCTAGAAATAGTTGGAGGTCTGCCTTAGGCAGAGATTTTATTATGCTTCTGAGCTCAATAATTGTGTCATTTGAAGGATACAAAAAAATCTGTGTTAAATAACAACCACCTCTAATTCTACAGATAACTTTGGATTAAAACAATAGTTTCATCTTGCCATCTGAATACATTTTATTTGGCCATAGGATGACGGTCCTGATACAGGCACCATAGCTATGAAAACCTAGATCTAGTCACTGTCTGGATGGGAAACCATTAGAGCTGCCTTGAGTTCCATGATAGAAGAAAAGTGGTTTTTATTTGTATGCTCAAAATAAAATAAAAATAAGATAATAGGATTTTTCAAAAGCAGAAGATCCTGTAGAAATGGCCACATCAACAACCAAACAAACAAACAAACAAACACTAGCTTCCAACAAACTGACTGCTTCTCATTCTGTTACCCTTTCTCTATTATTCCCCTGGCTCTCTGCCCTGTCACTGTTTGATTCCTGCTATTCCTCTTCAAGATCCCTAGCCTCTATTTTAGACCTAATTCAGACACTGAGTCATATGGAGTAACAGCTTTCCCACAAAAACCATGACATAAAGGTAGTTCAAGTTGCTCCTTCATAGCTGCGTACAGTACATACTACCAGGGCCGTCTTAAGCATATCTGGTGCCCTGGCGCCGTGGTGCGAAGCTCCCTCCGCGCCCCATTTCCCAGCGCGGCTGTCTGGCGGGCGCCGCAGTACGTCGCCCCCTGGTGGCCCGGCGCTCTGCGCCACCCAGCCTTGCCGTAGGACCGACCCTGCATAGTAAACCTTTAAAGCACATTTCTGCCCTCAAAGAAGTATGAGGACTGTGGTTTGCTAAGAGTTTCAAGAAATTATAACTCTGTGAGAGGTAAACTACAGTGCCCAGAATTCTTTGAAGGGGCAAAGTGTTTCAACTGTGCTATGTGTCGTGTGTACAGAGCCTACATCACACCAGTAACTTTGTATGTTATCATGCTGGATTGCCTGGGTCATGCTTGTGCAACTTATGCCATGTGTCAGTAGCTCTCTTGCAGAGGGAGGTGATGATGTGGGAACTATGTGTCTATGCACAGGATCAGAACATCAATTCATTACTGCACCAATGAAGTGCAGGAGACAACCATATAGGAAGGGCACTAAGTGGTGGTAAATGTTAACAATGCTGTAAAGATATCACCTCAAACACCACTAGAAAAACTTATTTTGGTATGTAATCTCTCATTCTAAATTTCAAGCACAGATCTCATTCCACATGATGCTTTATTTGCTAACAAACTCTCAAATGGAAGATGTCATTATTGAAAAGCAGATACGCCCCATTTTATAATACCCTTAAAGCATTATAAATATAAAGCGGTATAGAAATAAAATAAATAATAAGAGCAAAACAAAAATGCAAATGCAGGAAAGGCATCCTCCCAAAATATTAAACCCACAAAACTATGATGCCTAAGTAAAATTAAAAACAGAATTTCTCCAAGGCAAACTATAGTTCTTTGCATATAGAATTCTTTTTTTTTGTCTTGCCAGTTCCCATGGTAACTTAAGATGAACAGATTGGTTATGCACTTTAATAGCTCTTTTACCATCTTTTAGTATTCCAGGACAGGGTCTGGTGTTTTTTTTAAGTGCCTTATAATATATTTATAAAGGTATTTTGTCTTGGCTGTCATTAATAAGTGTCCCCTGGGGGTTTTATTTTCTAGTCAAAATGTGGTCTGCATTCTGGTTAGATAACTGCTGTTGTGAAAATAAACAATGAGGTTGTGAAAACTAGAGAGCTATACTATATACTATATAGAGAGTACATGGCAGGTGTTAGAAGTTGCTTATGATGGCTATAATCCAAGATACCGCCATTAAGTACATGTACACAGAGAAACTTCCTGAAAGAATTCTCCATGCTGCTCTATAAGCTTCTCTTGAAACTTGGAATGGCCTTCAATGCACACCAATGCACTATGTTCTGGGAGGAAATGTGCCCTAGTTTACATAAGAAAGTACTTGTAACCTCTAAAGGAGCAAGATGATGGCCATTACATAAGAAAACGAGCTAAACCTGTCAGTAACTAGTAGTAGTACTGTACCACATACAGTTTAAGAATTGCTGCTTTGCTATTGCTGATATTTTAAAAGCATCACGTGCTTAACATATGGATGCCTTTAGCTTCCGTTGGCTGTCAAAGTGTTCTGATAATATCTGCTAGCTTTCAGCTCCTTAGCTGCACATGGTTGCTTGGAAACCTAACCCCCTTGGCCCCATCTCTCTGACAGGTGCTTTATCTACTCTCAGCTACATATGGCACACTGATACCTAGATACGCATCTTCTCCTTGTTTGATATTCTTAGCAGAAAAGTGCTTGGGACAATTCACAGTTTGAAGATGGCCCTTAGTAATGAGAAAATCAGTGGAGCATTCAGTTTCTGTTACAGTCACAATATACTCAGGGAACGACAGCAAACTTTGAAGATAGGGCACTTTTATTTGCTGTTAGCATGGGAAAGGGTTTTTACTATTGCTCATATAAAGGCTGCAAGTAGGTTTCATTCAGACAGAGGCTGTAAACAGGTGGTATTCTAATTATAATGATGTGACGCTAACCTACCACCTGTCATTCTCCTGCAAAGTTCGAGCTACATCAGGTGTTATACGTACATACTGATGCGCAGAGCACCTCTATGCAAAGAGGGACCCAAATTGGGCCCCAGCCTGTCCACATGTGGAGGAGCACATATACATTGGCATGCAAGTATAATTCCTTCTTGCACATGTACATTGAAGGAGCATGTCAGCGGCATACATACTTTTTATTAATTTTACAAAATACAAAAAAACAAAAAAGACGGTACATACGTAAACACCTTTTCCACCTCCTTCCTACCCACCCACATGAGTCCTCCCCTGCCACAGAAGTATCCCATGTATGTGAACAGTCAGAGATGGTCCATTTTATGCTTGGATTTCAGTCCTCCTCCCCCTCCCCTGACCCCAAAGGCCCCCCCTGCCACCAGGGAGCTCCAGCAAACCAGGGCAGTACGCATGAGGCCATCCATCCAACCATCTATTGTCATACCAAAAAAAGAGAAAAATAGAAATAGGAAAAAAGGGAAAAAAGAAAGGGCAAAAAAAGAAAAAAAAGAAAAAAAACAATACAAAACAGAAAAAATTTTCTTGCATTCATAGTTGTAAAACCATATTTTGTGGGCTTCCCCTCCCCCCCTTCCCCGGTTTTCATCCCTTTTTTATCATCTGCAGCAGTTTCTTACTTTATAAAAATACACCTTTGTATCTTATACAACTTATAAATCAATTGTTAACATTTTCATCTAATATTCAAATCATTGAAAAATCAAACTCCCATTTTCTCTTCCCGTGCCTAATTTTTTCTCCCTCTATAAGCCTCCATATTTTCACATTTTCCAAAATCCATTCACTTTTAAAACTATAACTATTCTCAATTTAACCTTACATCCCCGATTACCGGCTCCACCCCCCCAATCCAGCAAATTCCAATATCAGCAGACCAGTTATAAACCTGTTAATCCATCCTTATAATCACAACATCACTTTCCCTTCACCCCACCCCCTGTTTACAGTCTTTTGCCATCCAGGCCACCATACAGGACCCCTGGATTTCTTCTCTTCTCTGCATATTTTTTTCTTCTTCCCTGTGGGCGTTCTGGAGTTCCAATAATACCAATCGTGCCCCCCTCAAAAGCAGGGCACTCCATCCAACTTTTTGTAGAGTAAAGTCATCATTTTCTTCGTGGTGTGCTTCATTTTGTGTTGGATCATCACAGTCCTCATCTTCATCTTTTCCTTCCGAATCACAGTCATCATCATTGTCATTCTCGCATTCATCTTTTTCAGTGTCAAAAGCTTCATCTCCTAAAAAATCATATTCCGCCATCACCATCTGAAATTTTTGCTGTAACTCTTGCCGTCGTGTCTCCTCTTGACATAGCTCTATTCTTGTTTCCCACATTAAGGTCAAAACAGACCGCTGGAACTCAGGGGAACACTTTTTTGTTGACATAATTCAATCCTGCCAAGGTCAAAACTTGTCACGTGGGGTGGAATATGATCACAGTTTATTTTCTCGACTCCATTTTAACAAGCTGGCTGCATTCTTCAAGTCTTATTAACAGTAAAGTTCGAACTCACATTTCACAAGCACTTAAACCAAAAAAGAAATTCCACAAAGTCCAGAAATACAAAGTGGAATAAAAATTGACTTATAAATCCTGATCAACTCACTGGGTTGTCTGGGCTGCCGGCTCCCGAGGAAAGAAAAGGTTTTTCTTAGCCTTTACCTCTTGCTGCAGGGCAGTCATAAACCACAATCTCTCTCCCCTTTTCACCCTGCATCAAAGGGGAGATTCTCTTTGATGCCTTTGAGGGATCCTTTTGAATTACAAATCTTCTGTTTACGGCTTCGGGTTTCTATTTACTGTCTCTTTTGTTGCCGTGGGGGGGGGGTGGCTTCCTCTTTTCTCCCCTCTCTCCCAGATCCAAATTGTTTTATAATCCAAATCATGAGGTTACTTACAGTCTTTTCCAATCGTTTTATTTTCGGAAGAATCCAGCGCTCTCCGCCTTCGGCTTGAAGCTTCTCCCTGCTAGAATAACGTTGCCGCTCAAAATGGCCCCCGCGACTTCTACCCTCCTCGCTCCGGAGCTCTTATTAGAGCTAACCGAAGAGTTGGGGAGTCCGGATTTGGGCTGTGCCGAGCAAATTGCCCCCGGGACGCCCTTCCCGAGGTTCTAAGGGGCGCAGCGTCGCTCTCGCTGCCCTCCCCACTCCTAGCAGGGACGGGCCGTCTCGGATACGAGACGAAACCCCGCCGATCGGCTCTGGCGCTGAACCCGGAAGCCTGTCAGCGCATACAGTGTCGAAGCAGGACTTGCCCATGCGGTCATCATCACACCCATCTTTCAATGGGTGGAAGGGATTGTACGACAATGTTCCATGGCATCATACTCTAAACCGAACATTCTGGATGAAGAAGTATTCTTCCTCTTTGCCTGGGCAAAATGCAAGTCAAACTTTTTGCATGTATGGAAGCATGCAAGAAAAATGTATACTCAAAATAAATGCATTAGGAATCTAAACCAACGAAAGTAGTTGCCCTCTTGACAAATAACATGTGAAACTGATTTTTTTTATTGTTCTTTTTACAGAAAGCATACACTGAGGAAAAACTGCCCCAGGTTGTTGTGAGGATGAAATGGGAAGGAGGAGAACTGTGTGTACCACCTTGAGATCCTTGGAAGATAAAGGTGGTATATAAATGTAACACATAAAATGAATAAAGAAGTAAATCAATGATAGACTTGTAAGGTTCAGAATTGTACACCTACTTCTAAGAGATGTGCCCCAAATATATTTACATATTCGCCACTGATGAGTAGAAGTTTTTTCTAATGGAAGGTAAGGCAAGGTTCAGGGTATAAAGCTGAATACTAATAAAGACATTGACCACCAAAGCTAGGCTTTGCCCCTTTTAGTAAAGTTATGTATTCTGTGAAGCTGGTAACTGAGCATAGCTCTGGTAATTTCATGTTCTCGCCCACTTATTTTGAACTTCCAGTGTTTGAAAGTAAAGTTACTGTCTGCAGCTTTAGCAACGTTTCAATTTTATGTGAAGTCACTGGTGGACGACTAGAAAAATTCTACACTGCCTTCTGGTTCCCATTTCCTTTCCCAGATAATTTCATCAAGTTGCATCCAGATTTGAGGTTCTGAAAACAGAGGTCTTCCTTCCTCAAACAGAAGGGGTAAAGATCCAGTGGAAGATCCTGCTGGATGGAGAGTGAGAAGAGGCCGCAACTTCTGCCAGTTCCCCCTTCTTCCTGCAGCTATGTGCAGAGTCCTACTTATGAAAGCTCTGGAGCCAACCATATGTTACGAATTCTTACTCCACTTTTCATTAGAGCTGCCATACGTCTGGGGATCGCTCAGAAAAATGGTGTCCGGGCGGATTTTTGCTGAATCAGCAAAATGTCCGAGAAAACCCAGACGTTTGGCAAATTGGACTATTTCATTTTTTAAAAAAAATTATTTTTAAAAAATGAAAGAAAAGCCCCCCAAAAGCTCGACAACTCTGATTTAAAAAACCCCACTGCCACCCCCCCCAAATAAAGCTCAATAACTCCATCCAGTTTTTCACTTTTGGGAATATCGCAACCCTACTTTTCAGTCTTCATAGAATCATAGAGTTGGAAGAGACCACAAGGGCCATCCAGTCCAACCCCCTGCCAAGCAGGAAACACCATCAAAGCATTCTTGACATATGCCTGTCAAGCCTCTGCTTAAAGACCTCCAAAGAAGGAGACTCCACCACACTCCTTGGTAGCAAATTCCACTGCCGAACAGCTCTTACTGTCAGGAAGTTCTTCCTAATGTTTAGGTGGAATCTTCTTCCTTGCAGTTTAAATCCATTGCTCCGTGTCCGCTTCTCTGGAGCAGCAGAAAACAACCTTTCTCCCTCCGACCTAATGCATTCAGCAATTCCTTAGAAAGGCATGGGTTCCTTGGATAATAACCAACTGAAGGCAGTTTGAAAAACAGATCGCTGTTTATGGTGTAATGTTCTTAAGTGAATCCCTTGCACATCTAAATCCTTGCACATCTAAACACACAGTTGCACATCCTTCTGTTAACAATGCACCTTGGCAAACTCCAGGAAAACAACAGAAAAAGAAAAGCAACAATGGGGCTGTTTTTCAAGGGCTTTACACCTCCCCAATATTTTTTTTCCTGTTCTTCTACAATTTCCCCCCAAGCCTACTGATACCTCCCTTTTGTGTTTGGATCATATAATGTTGGCCATAAGCGACAACATCCTCCTGGTGAAGTTGGGAAATAGAGGGATGATGGTATAGACTGAAATAATGCAATCCTAGCCATGTCTACCCAGAAGTAAGTGCAACTGAGTTCAGTGGAGCTCATTCCCAGGTAAGTATGGTATGTATAGGACTGTAGCCTTAATGCAATCGCTGTGCGGAAGAATTGAAAGTGAACCTTGTGTTCTGAAAATTCACTGGCCTATAAAAACTGACAGTGTTTCCCCTCAGAAACCAGAACAAATCGCGCAACATGAAAGGGGAAATTTGTTTGGAACTGAGGGGAGTCTGTAAAAGAAAAGAATACAAAGAACATAGGAACTCAGTACTGAGAAGCATTAGGTTTGTTCAGAATAATAACAATATGTTTGTGATGAAGAATGACATACATTCTGAAGTGTGGTGGAAGTGCTTTGAATTCTGCATCTATTATGTTGTACACATAAAACAACATTAAAAGTGGTTTACACAACTATTTCCATCATTTGTAGAATATATGTCTGCCTTCACCCCTATATTTAAGAAATATCACAAGTTTTTTTTTAAAAAAATCTGTAACAGTGTGTTGAACAATGAAATAATTTAAGTAGTCACATGAATAATTTAACCCTCTATATCACAGTAGTCTATCCTTTAGTGTACAAGGAGGCTAAGGCTGTGTACACATCACCTGCTTAAAGCACTGCCGGTTCATTCTTCTTCTCAATTTTGATTGATGCTGGTTTGGGAGAAAATGTATCAAAATGCAGTATTTTGTAAGAAACTAAAGGACAACAGAGGTGGATTGTGGTTAATGTCCTGCACGCACCACTTTGGAAACCAGTGTTGTGAGCACACTGGGTGCAGAGTAAATGGGGGTGTGAACACAACCTAAGAGAAAAACGGAAGCTAAAGCAAGTGACCTAAAAGATGATATGAATGAGAGAAAGCTTTTAACTGATAAAATCCATTACCTGGTCTTCAAAGTCAAATTCATTATCAGCAATATCTCCAAGGTCCACAGTGAGATTAAGGTCAACTTCACCAGGACCTAAAATAGGAAAGAGAAAGGGTTCTTCTGAAAAAGGATTGATAGGTTTCACTGTATGTACGGTTGTATGTATGTCATGATTTACAGCCCCACTCCACTCCACATATACTAGTGATGCTCTGCTCTGTCAGTGGAGACTGATGATGAGCAAAATACGTAACACCCTACCTTCAGTCCCTATCAACCCAGGGTTGAAGGACTGCACCGTCCTAAGTAAACACGCATTGGGTTGTATAATGTATTTCATAACTAACGTGCTTCACATCTTTAACAGAAATAAAAGTTTTGAAGGTAATTTTCTTTCTTACTTTTCAGGCTGCTTTTCTACTGTTCAAACTTAGTTCCAATTGTAGCGAAGCACAGAAAGGCTTTTTTTTAAAAAAAAGTATTCTCATTGATCGCCAAGGGGAACTGCTTGTGTTCTCAGCTTTACTCTACAGAAGTAAAGACTGTACAAGTCAAAATATGCATAGCTTCAGGGGGTCAGGAAGGAGATTTTGGTCAATTTAGACAGTGAACATATTTTCTGTGTCGTTAGCCATTTTTCTCAGTATGTAGTTTTCTTTCAATCAAGCCGCTTCGTATTTATCAAAATAATCAGTTCCCTAAAAGGACATAAAAGGAGGCCATTTCAGATAGGATCACACTTAAGGTTTGTGCTGAAAATTAGGATCATTTTTTTCTTGTTCCTGCTGTGTGGAACCTTCTAGCCTCCTTCATCCAGCCAACCATTATGAGCATTGGGCTAGTTCTCATGCATTGCTGCATGCCATGCTTGGAGCTCTAACACTCCTTCATAAACCTCGTTCTGCACTCTCCTGCTTTCTCAGCTGCAGAACGCTTGTCACCAAGGATACATCTTCATGAACAGATGCTTCGGTCAAACAACTCCTTATCATGCTTTAATGTTGCTTCTCTTGTCAGACGAGTTCAAATGTGAAAAGGGAAAGAATGTAGAAAGTACCCCTGCTCCTCAACATTTTGGGACCTGCTTTGCAGCGAGGCCAAGATATGTCGCTGCCCGAAAAAGGGACCAAATGGACTCCCCTTCCCCTGCTAGGGCTAACATTTCTAAGACATCTTGCAGCACCATTCAGACACTAATGCCTGCTGTCATCTATCACCTTCATCACCTTTTACTATCTAAAACAGATCGCTTTACCATAACTGTATCACTTCACCTTAACTGCACGATCTGCTTCCCAAATTGTCTTTATCTACCATGGATAGTAAAGGTTTGATTCCAGTCCACAAACCAAACAGAAAACAATCCTCAAATATACTGACACACTCACTGGCCCTATCTCCTTCAGCTATGCCTGCTGAAATTCCCTCTCCTACACAACAATTAATGTGCAAGAGTCCTGTCCTCTTTTTCACATGGTCAATCTGTTTCTATGTAGTAGCAAGGATTCCTCTCCCAGGCTGATATCCAGCTGCTACTTCTGACTCTGCTCCCCTTCAAATGCAGTTGCAACAAAGGGAGTTATAATGGACCAGGTGTTCCTTAAGGGGCCTCTCCCTAGTCTGCTGCTCTGAAAAAAGGTATCAACAGCTCCTGGTTTCTAATATATAATTACTCTCCACCCGGGTGGCACTGGGGGTTAAACCACAGAGGCTAGGGCTTGCTGATCAGAAGGTCGGCGGTTTGAATCCCCACGACGGAATGAGCTCCCGTTGCTCAGTCCCAGCCCCTGCCAACCTAGCAGTTTGAAAGCACATCAAAGTGCAAGTAGATAAATAGGTACCGCTCTAAGCGGGAAGGTAAACGGCGTTTCCGTGTGCTGCTCTGGTTCGCCACATGACCTGGAAGCTGTACACCGGCTCCCTTGGCCAATAACGTGAGATGAGCGTCACAACCCCAGAGTCGGTCACGACTGGACCTAATGGTCAGGGGTCCCTTTACCTTTACCTAGTCAGCTGAACTTTTTCCTGGCTACTAATATTTTGTTGCAAATATTCTCCAGGTTGTTTTGATTACTTGTCCCTATTACTTTGGAGTCCCAAGCCAGAAGCCCACCACGGAGGTGAAGTTGCAGTGGGGGAAATGGGCAGGGATAGGAAAGAGTAACCATTCCACCTTCATGGTAATCCTTTGCTGTAAGTGCTTATTCTCCTTTTATTAATCTTGGAAACCATACATCTGGGAACTCATGATCACTGGCACGTGTATTTCTGCCTGACACAAAGCCAGTTTATTTTGCCCTACACAGTTCAGCACTACTTTTGTTTGTAGCTTATACTCTGGTTTTGAAAGCAATTCTTTAAGGAATGTATTCAATTATATCTTATCTGTTCATTTTTTGATTTGAAAAACTACTGTAAATAACCTCCAAGAGAGATACTGCTCATCTATATGCCCTTTTTGTTTATGGACAAATATATAATGAGATATGTAAAAACAGCTTTAAAGTTTAAAGTATTGACACACAGAATGCTAGAAAAGTGGTTTGAAATTATGAAGACAGAAAGATGCTGTCTTGTTAAGACAACAATTTATTATAGATTGATTGGCATCAGAATGATAAAAGTGCTTCATTCTTATCCTCAGGTATTTCTAATTCATTTTTTAAAAGTATATATTTAAACTGCAGAATTTCATGACAAGTTGTTGCCCTTAGCAACAGCCTTATTATACGTTAGGAAGCAACAATGAATAAGAATATATTATTGTCTTTGAAGACTGCAAGTAGTTTTTTCCTTTAAAAAACCATTTTTTCCTACCAATTACAGTATTGGAATTTAAGATGCAAAGGCTTGGATATGCTACAAAAACATTCTGTTGAAAGTCTGCAAGTTGGAATAGATACACTGCAGGAAGAAATTAAATTAGTAGTGGAGGTAACTGAGTTAAAATATTGCTTTATTAAAATCTTTGATGTAAGCAAAGGGCTCTCTGGCTTTTAATTATTTTGTCCAGCTTTTTATAGGTTTCCCTCACCCTAAAAGGAAAGGAAGAATCATAATTAAGGATTTCGTTTTAAGATCTTATTTCTGTTTGACAGAAGAAATAGTTTGAATAAAATAAAGGTAGAGGTTAAAATGATAGTTTGACTAATTTTGACAAATGGGATCCTCTTCAAGGAGAGTCCTGCTTGCACATGGGACCTTGGGGCCCCCACAGCATCCAGAGGCTGTGCATAGCCTGGTTGTTTCTGCGGCGGTCCCACGATCACACCAGTTGTGACACCCAATCAGATTGATTTGTGGGTTGGGGGAGGGGGAGGATTTATAAACAGTAGCGCAACGTGTTAGAGCCACTTGTTTCGCACTGCCGAACACCCGCCCACCCGCCCTCTTTGGTTTTCTGTGCTTTAGCCTTGCTTGGGACTTCGGTTGGTCGCTTGTTTTGTGGCAAGGGCCTGGTAGGAATTTTTCAACTTGGCAGATTGGCACGGGCCATTTGGTTTTCACCTAAAGGTGAAGAAGGTAAAGGGACCCCTGACCATTAGGTCCAGTCGTGACCGACTCTGGGGTTGCGGCGCTCATCTCGCGTTATTGGCCGAGGGAGCAGGCGTACAGCTTGCAGGTCACGTGGTCAGCATGACTAAGCCGCTTCTGGTACCTATTTATCTACTTGCACTTTGACGTGCTTTTGAACTGCTAGGTTGGCAGGAGCAAGGACCGAGCAACGGGAGCTCACCCCATTAAGGGGATTCGAACTGCCAACCTTCTGATCGGCAAGCTCTAGGCTCTGTGGTTTAACCCACAGCGCCACCCGCGTCCCTGCTATTGTGGGCTGCTTTGCACACTGCTAAATCTTACACAGAAATCATATTCAGGAGAGAAATGGGCCAATTCATCCTTATACACTGTAATGTGTGATGATCACTTAACAGATTATGATCCAAATGTGGTTTTAAAAACCCTTTATGGTAGCACTTTTCAAGTATGAATTTGGGAATATATGAACCATCCCTGTCTCATACATTATATATTGTATATCAACAGAACATTAATAGTGCTCAGAAAATGTCACATATTTGTGCATACTTAATAGACATGCAACCCCCTAAAAACAATGACATTTAACTTTTTTATTAATATACTTTTTGAAGCATTAATATATTTTGATCTTGAAAATATGTTACATTTTGAAAGCAAGGCTGGGCCTACAGTATTTGGGGGTTAATAATCAACTCACTTTCAACAGGTTCTTTAGGAGGAAACAGTTTGTTGTCAACTGCCATGCTTATGTCTTTGAATACTTCTTCCTCATCTCTCTCAGCATCAAACTAGTAATAAAACAGAAGACAATCAGACATTCCAAAATAGGTTAGGTTATTTATCTGAATGTTATGGTATTATGCAAAATCTTTTAGAGCCAGGAGGAATATTCCTATAAATACCAAATGTCATTGAAGCATGGAACCACAGTAGAATCTGCACTGGCTTCCTTTATTCTCTACAACAAAACACATCAATCACACTTCTGTTTTACGTACTGTAGTGAACCAACTGAGTAGACTTGTGAGAGACACTGCTACAGAAAATCATTCAGGCGCATAGTGCCCCATGATTCCAAATAGAGGGGAAAAGAACATTTCAAGAACAAATGACAATTATCCACTGACAGAGGCATTGCAGCAGTTACTATTGTCATCCTTATATTATTGCCTGCACACCTGTTTTGCTTTCTTGCATTGCTGAAGTACCAAGACATAATAATGCAATCCCATGCCAGTTTACAGAAGTACAATAAATGTAAGCCTTAGCCATTAAGCTCCCAACAGCCCTTGTCCTGCCTCTCTCTGAGTCATTCCTTATCTATTTAAATGATGGAGCAGGTATATTCCTTTATTTTTTCAATTGTTGGTGCCATTAGATTCAAATGACAATATAGCAAGCTATTGATATGAATAATATATTTTTCAATACGTGCCCAAATAGTAATATTGTTTAAATTTGTTACCTACCTTCCCAAGAATATACTAAGGATACCAATGATTTACATTGCGATTGTGCCATTATATTCTCACGACAATGTTGTGAGATAAGTTAGACTGAAAGGTAATGATTTTATTTTGGGCTTCATGGTAAAGTGGCAATTTGAACTCAGATCTCCTTGGTCCAAGTTGAACACTCTATCCATTATACCTTACTGGTTTTGTTCAGCGGGCTCCCAAAGAAACTTATATTATAACAAAATTAAATATGTCTATTCATGAAGAAATCTTTCTATTTTGCCCATACAAGGTGGGGAACATGTTGTATTTTATCCATTATAACCAGCACAAACCCCCTCTTTCATTTCCTTCCACCACAATGGGCAGCATACTTTAGGAATGGCCCCACACACCGATTTCATCAAGTTATTTGTGCCCCCCTCTAAAAAATAAAAGTAGAAGCTCCTGTATTCTGGGGGAGGAAGGTGCGGGGGCTGATGTAGACAGAAGGAGAACAGCAAAGGTTTGTGACCACCAGGTATTACCTTAAGGATAACAGTGGTTTGTTTGTTTTAAGAAAAAATAGTGCTGGTACTCACCATGAAGCTATTACAGTAAATGCCACACTTTTACCATTTGGGGGGGGGAAAGGGGTGTTGGTACTGCATGCCCTTGAGTATACCCAGAAAAAGCACCGATTAAAGAATGTTATTTGCCCAAAAGTGGAAGGATGAAGAGGTCCTGATGAAAGAAGATTGAATGCAGAAATCAATGGAGTATGCAGAAATGGCGAAACTTACCGGAAGAATAATAAATCAAGACAACAAACTTTTTAGAAGGAATGGAAGTGGTTTATTGAGTATTTATAAACAAACTATAAACAGATCAAGACATTGGCAGGATTATTGTAAAAACCTGCAGTTTAAAAAAAATATATATGAGATATATATGAGAGTAGACGATTAAAAGAATAAATTAAGGCAATTTGAAGTATGCAGGAAAGGATGAAAATAAATGTAAGGAACCGTAGAAAGAGGAGGGAGGGAGTCAAATTTGAAAATGTTAAAACTTGGTTAAATAATTGTTGTAATGTATATAAATGAAAATTATAAAAAATAAAGACTAAATGCTACTGAAATGAAGAAATTTGGGAAGGGAGATGGGGGGGAGCCATATGTGAATTTTTATGTGAAAAACTAAGAACTCACATTTGTTTTTTTTAAAAAAATCCTAGGGGAGGTTGTATTCAGATGTCCTCTTTACCATTATTTAAGTGAATGTCTCCCCCACTGAGTCCCTATGCAAACACTTGTCCTCCAGCTGATGGATCTTAGGGCTCTAGTAAGCAAACAAATAGATCCCACAAGCTTGAAGCTCGTCCATCCATATAATACATGAATCTTACAGAAAAAAATAAACTAAGATGAAAAAATAAAATATAAACCTTTGCAGCACAAATAGTCAATGTCATACTTTCAGGTAACTAGTCTCAAAAGATCACACCTTTCACATTTTTAACAGTATTCTAAGTAACTAGTGTGAACAGAAGAATCACTGTGAAAACAATCAATGAGCAATTCAGATTCAAACTGATGGGGAATGTGTTTATTCTCACTTTCTGTCAGACAGGGAGCATAGAATGTCAAAGTAATTTTCCAAGGAATTGAATGGGAGGAAGCAGGACATAAATCCACCCCAAGTCAACCTCCTACTTATTCTCAAGCGGAATCCCTAAGCACACTTAGTTGAGAGTAAGTCTCATTCATTCCACAAAGCAAAATTGCCCAAGATCAGGCTGCTGGTCTATGCATGTCCTCTGCTGTGTAAGCTTTCATCTGACAAAAATAATACCCCTTAGCTTCCTGTGTTTGCCTTGCCCACCAAGCTTGGAGCAGCTCTAATTTCCATCTGACTCCATCTGGCAGAACCCCCATACCTGAGGTCGTTCTTCATTTTGGATTAATGTTTCGTTTCATGAAGAATGAATCCAAAGGGCAAGCAGCTCATTTATATTTTAGTGGGCCTCTCCTGCTTTTCCTGCTAACACTCCACTGTGCAGTTTGATGCAGACCTTAATCCCAACACTCTGAAGCCTAGCTTTGTTGAAGAGACAGACGAGTGCTCAGTCTAAAGCAATGTCTTGTGCTTTTTAAAAAAAGCTTTAGTTTTACTATAGTTGCTAGCAGCAGTACTAAGCAAAATTGTTTGTTTTAACCCTCCTTTTTGCATATATTAAGGTGTTGCTAGGATATGATCATATTCTGCAACACTTCACAAATGAACAGGAACAATCTTGTGTATTTCCACTCCAATTCTCCCACCATGGAGCCATATTCTCCCACTATGGAGTCACTACTTTCCTGTTATTACAGAGAATAGCCGTCTCTGGCAGCTGCATCATAAACTCAGTCATTGCCTGTCCTGCATTACTTTAAAAGAAAATAGGTTAGCAAGCTTTGGCTGGAATGACTTTCAAGTACATTTCTCTTACAACAGCTTACCAAATGTTTAAATCAGGTACAGGGAGTCTGTTGCCCTCCAGATGCCTTTGGACTACAACTCCTATCATTCCTCACCATTGGCCACACAAGCTGGGGCTGGTGGGACTCACGAGACCCCCCCATTCCTGGTTGGAATTAAACCACAACAATTGCAGCATGTGAAAGGCCACTAAACTATAGGGCCATCTCTTGTTTATCTCATCTGCTTTCAAAATGAACAATAAAACCTGGCCAAGTCATTAAGTAATAAATACATTCTGAATTTTAGAAGCATTAATCCAAAAAGAGTTCAATATTTCCAGTTGAACTCTGTTAATAATTCTTTGAAAGAATTGTGTCTAACTAAGCAACATCCCCCCAAATAATTGGTTTATTTTATAATGGTGGCTAAATAATTTTGTTATACTTCTAATACTATTTAGCCAAGATTTCCAAACTGTGTGCCGTGAAATGTTAGTGTGTTGGCTGCAGTGTGTAGATGTGTCATGTGAACATGACAATAAAAATTCAGAAATCCCCTTCCCCTTCCCCACCCAGATAGTAGTAAAGGTAAACGTAAAGGGACCCCTGACCATTAGGTCCTGTTGCGGACGACTCTGGGGTTGCGGCGCTCACCTCACTTTATTGGCCAAGGGAGCCGACATACAGCTTCCGGGTCATGTGGCCAGCATGACTAAGCCGCTTCTATTTTGACAGAAGAAGGAGACCAGTTTAAGTTAAAGACATCAATTATCAATTGAAGAATAAGCTTGATGACTGGCTCCAATATCATCAGATTAATGAAGTGTTTAAAATGGATATAAATATTGGTTTCTAAGTAGAAAAATCCAAGTTGGAAACGGAACTGTTAGAATCAAAAACAAAAACTCTTTCCAGAATGTATGTTATTGCTGGATTGGCACACGAAAGATGAACAAACAAAAAAAGGTTACGATGGATGTGGGACATAATATTATGATGGAGGACTGGGAAAGGTTGTGGAGGAAGAATATGAAATTCACTGCGTGTAATGTTTTAAGAGAAAATATAATGAAAATGATGTATAGATGGTATCTTACACCAGTAAAACTAGCTAAGATTTATCATAATCAAGATAATAAATGTTGGAAATGCAAGAAAATAGAAGGGACCTTTTATCACATGTGGTGGACTTGCCCGTTAGTAAAGGATTTCTGGGAAAAGATTTATAATGAACTAAAGAGAGTGGTGAAAAACACATTTATCAAGAAACCAGAATCCTTTCTATTGGGTATAGTCGGAAAAGAAATCCTAAGAAAGATGTAACCTTCTTTCTGTACGCCACAACAGCGGCAAGAGTATTGCTAGCTAAGAACTGGAAAACTCAAGAGATACCAACAGTTAAAGATTGGCAAATGAAAATGATGGACTATATGGAACTTGCTGAGCTGATCGGGAGACTGCACGACCAGGGAGAAGGGTCAGTGGAAGAAGATTGGAAAGATTTTTAAATGTATTTTAAAAATATTGTAAAATTGATTAGTAGGAGTAGACTTAGAAGAGTATAGAAATTGCAGGTTTAAGAATTATGTTTAATAATAATAATAATAATAATAATAATAATAATAATAATAATAATTTATTATTATTTATACCCCGCCCATCTGGCTGGGTTCCCCCAGCCACTCTGGGCAGCTTCCAACAAAATATTAAAATACAGAAATCCATCAAACATTAAAAGCTTCCCTAAACAGGGCTGCCTTGAGATGCCTTCTAAAGGTTTGGTAATTGTTGTTCTCTTTGACCTCTGGTGTGAGGGCATTCCACAGGATGGGTGCCACTACCGGGAAGGCCCTCTGCCTGGTTCCCTGTAACTTGGCTTCTAGCAACGAGGGAACCGCCAGAAGGCCCTCGGCGCTAGACCTCAGTGTCCGGGCAGAATGATGGGGGAGGAGACGCTCCTTCAGGTATACCGGACCGAAGCTGTTTAGGGCTTTAAAGGTCAGCACCAACACTTTGAATTGTGCTCGGAAACGTACTACCGTAGGAGCCAATGTAGGTCAATATAAGTTGTTATATTGAGAAAATATCAATTGGAAGGATTTAAAATTAAGAAGTAGAATTGCTAAAGATGAGTAGAAATGAACCACAGATAGGGGGAACTCAAGGAAGTCCCTTTTTAAAATGTGAAAGGAAAAATGATTATTGTATTTTAGTTTTCTTTATGTTGTTTTATGTTTGTGATATGTTTGTTTTATTTGTTGTTGGTTGTGTTTAATTATTAAATGAATAAAAATTATATATATATATATAAAGACTAAGCCGCTTCTGGCGAACCAGAGCAGCACACAGAAACGGCGTTTACCTTCCCACCGGAGCGGTACCTATTTATCTACTTGCACTTTGACGTGCTTTCAAACTGCTAGGTTGGCAGGAGTAGGGACCGAGCAACGGGAGCTCACCCAGTCCGCCGACCTTCTGATTGGCAAGCCCTAGGCTCTGTGGTTTAGACCACAGCGCCACCCACGTCCCATGGTCCAGAAATACCATTACAATAAATGTTTCCTGTTTTTGAAAACCTTTATAAACATTTTAAATTGGTTTAACCTTTATGTTCTGATGCCTCTATTTTGATATTTTGAAAGTAACAAAATAACAGAGGAAACCTAAAAATGTTCATTTTCTGGCAGCACATGCCAAGTTAGGTGGCTTGCTCCCTCCCTTTCCTTGCCCTTTTAAAATGTGCTGCGGAAGGGAGGGTTATTTTAAAAAAATGTTTTTATTAAAGATTTTCCTTGGTTACTAAAGTAACCAAAATCAACTGAATTTTCAGATCATAAAGTCCTTTCTATAGATCAGTCATATTTGATGTGAGACTTTAATACTGTATACAGTATAAGGTTGGGGGAGAAGAGGGGGGGGAGAGAAGAGGGGTAGCATACTTTCATTCTTTCACATAGTGTTTGTGTGAGGTTTGTGTCAGCGTCGTATAGGTAGGTTTGTCATTGAATTGTCTTTGTTTTTGTTGTATTATGTATTTTGTGTTTTTTATATTGGAATTCTGTGCACTGAACCACACTGAGATCTCCAGGTATAGGGCGGTATACCAATTTAACAAATAATAAACATAATATTTGGGTTGTAACGGTACATATACATTCTCTCTAAAAGTTAATTCACAAAATAATTTAAGGAACTGACTCTTATCAGTTCTTCTTATGTGGTAGTTTAATAATTTGCTTGATGACGTTAGATTATCATTTAACTAAGCTGCATTCATCCTAACCCGGTGGCAACTACATTTCTCCAGTCCTATTAACATAGTGGTCACATAATCCAAAACAATGCTGGTGACATTTCTTATATACACATGCTCCAAAAATTCAAATTCCTCATCTATTATCTCTTTATCTAGGCATGCAAACACGTAACATTGTGTCAATGTAAACTTGCAATCTTTCATGAATCACGATTGGTAAGAGACTAAAATAATGAGTTGTGTCTCAGTTAAAGCTTTGGATCCATAGCCCGGAGGTATAGCACCTGCTTTGCATGCAGAAGCCTCTGGTTCAATCCCTGCATCTCCAAATAGAGCTGGGAAAGAGTATTGGCTTCAAAAATAAGCAGGCGATGCCTAAGGACCACTGAATAAAACTGGTCCTCTCAGATGCATAGTAGTTGACAACTGCATCCTAGGTAAAGGTAAAGGGACCCCTGACCGTTAGGTCCAGTAGCAGATGACTCTGGGGTTGCGGCACTCATCTTGCTTTACTGGCCGAGGGAGCCAGCATTTGTCCACAGACAGCTTCCGGGTCATGTGGCCAGCATGACTAAGCCGCTTCTGGTGAACCAGAGCAGCGCTCGGAAATGCCGTTTACATTCCCGCTGTAGCGGTACCTATTTATCTACTTGCACTTTGACGTGCTTTCGAACTGCTAGGTTGGCAGGAGCAGGGACCAAACAACAGGAGCTCACCCCGTTGCGGGGATTCAAACCTCCGACCTTCGAATCGGCAAGCCCTAGGCTCTGTGGTTTAACCCACAGCACCACCTGCGTCCCTACCACTGCATCCTACAACTGCATCCTACCACTTGTTAATTTAAAATAAGTCTCCCTAGTATCTGAAGGACTACAGCTTAGAGTCCCATCCTATGCAGAGTTAGGCATAGCTGAGCACACCGAAATGAAATGAAATCCTCTGCATACTTACATAGGAGGTCCACAGAGCAATGGACCAATATTTACTTTCAAGTAAATATGAACAGGGTTGGTCTACACTGCTTTGATTAAATCTGTTCATTAAACCAGTTTTAAAACATGTTCCTGCTCTGTACAAACCAGCAACTGGATGAGTGCTGTGTGTTCCCCCCACCCCACCCCAAAATACTCTTGAGAAATACTGCCATGATTAATTGGAAGTTCTCTTGCTGTGAGGCTAATATGTGAGTAATGAGAAGGTTTGCTTTGTGTTGAGTGGGTGACCAGTTAGTATTATGTGATAAAAAATGAAGGAGGAGGGCCATGCTGTCAATCTGGTTTATGACTGCATTTTAACTGCTTTTAAAATGTAATGATAGTTGTGCTGAGTGTTTTTGACAGAAGAAATCTATTTACTCCTCTCCATTTCTCCTCCCTGAATCAGTTCTTAGACATTTAAGTTCTGCATTGTCGTTTCTTTTTTTTCAGCACTGCCAATGATGCACTAGTCAAGTTGTTTTGCTCTGTCCCTCAGGCTGTCATCAGTAACTATAATAGAAGTGGACAGTATATACACATGTGTCTTGGCCAAGGGAATTACAGTGGTGGAGGAAAGTGGTATAGGTATTAAAACTCAGCATAGTTTCTCTCCTTATTTTGAATCCTTAACTTTCCAAGACAGCTAATAATAACTAGATGTAGGAGGGTGTACTAAATGTACTGGAGTCACATAAGAATGCAGTCAGTCATCTTACACTGAGCCAGACCAAGGGTCTAATGGTTCAATCTGGCAGCAGACTGGTCTCAGACAAACCTTCTCCCTGATGCTGCTATTTGACGTGTTTTTCTTGAAGATGGAACCTATGTACAGCAAGTGCTCTACTACTGAGCTATATAGCCCCTAAAAGGTACAGTCTGAGTTTAATCTAGTGGCCTCTGGAACAGCCATTGGTTTCCCAGCTGTACCCAATATGTGAACCCAGGACCTTGAATAGAGTACTTGCAGCACAAATTAATCAGGCAAAACAGCTTATGCCCCACATATTATACAGCCCAATCTTATACATGTCTATTCAGAAGTAAGCCTCCCTGTTTAATAGGATTTACTCCAAGGTAAGTAAGTATGGTATTTCAGCTTTAAAGATTATCTCTTCCATTACTGACTTGTAGGTCAATCTACCTATTGCTGTCAGATCGCTTTCTCGTGGAGGCAAATGCTTACAAGGTTACCTAAGATACCGGTAGTTTGCCTGTTCAATTGAAGGTAACTACTTTGGTTATTCCAGACAGAAATAACTGGTTAGAGCAGGCATCCCCAAACTGCTGCCCTCCATATGTTTTGGCCTACAACTCCCATGATCCCTAGCTAGCAGGACCAGTGGTCAGGGAAGATGGGAATTGTAGTCCAAAACATCTGGAGGGCCGAAGTTTGGGGATGCATGGGTTAGAGCCTCCTTATGAAAAAAACCATATTAATTGTAATTACTGTACTCCCTTACTCAATGATCACTGAATTTAAGAAAGTGGATATAAGAATTGCATTGCAGAGAGAAAATGAGGTGTTTTTAAAGGGAGGGGCCATAAATTACTCTGGAAAAACTGGTACATGTGAAAATATTCATTAATTGGTTTTTTTCAAAGCACATTTTCTTAAACTCTCTGGGGTAAACTAGACATGATGTGATTGGATCATCCAATGTCTTATTCTTTACTTAGAAGCATCCATTGGGAAAGGGTGATTTGAACTTGGGATCACAGTGCTGGGGCATGGGGGTTAATCTTAGTGCCATTTTCTCTATCAGAATCTTCTAAACTGCCCTTGGTCATAAAGGGAGGAAAAGGCAGGTGCCCAGTATTTGAAATAAGTCTCCATAGTATCTGCCCTTTCCACCCCTCCCCTAGGGGGCTAACAGTAGCTTTGGAGAAGTCCAAACTGAGCTCCCCTGAATCTACTTTCAAGCAAAGAAAAAGACATAGGCAATCAGCTCATAGATTTCTTATGTCAGCTAAGCCTCAATGCACAAATGCAGCAACCTATGTGCAGCTGCTGGTAATAGAAACAAGCTTCTTAATATATGGAACTGCAATACCATGCAGTTCCATCATGAATAACTAGCACACTTCCCTTGTATGTATCCAGCAAAATGTTCCTCTGCTAACAATTCCAAGCTTTGGTTGTTTAAGCAGGATAATGCCAGCCCTTCTGCTATTGGCTGTGTTTGTTTCTATTTACTAGTTACAACAGTAAAACCTAATCTTCAGATTATATGCCTTTAGGTAAGCTATGTCAGTGAAGAAAGGCATTAAAAGATTTTTAAACCGAACTACAATTGCTTCTTAAAAATATTAACTGCAGGTTCATAACTGATGTCTAGATCGTTTACAAGAGCTCCACAGTGTTCATTTTCATGCCCCAAAATACATTAGACCTATTTTTTTTGTTCAAACTTATGTTTATGCTTCTTGAATCATATTCTCAATTTAAACTATTTTGTTATATTGCCTTTTGGTTCATAAATACAATAAAGATAATGGGCATTTAAAAAGTTTATGGACTTTGAAAATTGGATTTGTTTCCCTATAGCAATGTTTGTATTTGGTCCAAGGGCTTATTTCTGAGACAATACAAAACAACAACAACAGTGTAAACTGAAAGCTTGGAAACTTGATATCTTGTAAGGCTGCAATACACCATCTCTCAGTTGGATCTTTATTCTGTATTCCAATTTTGCAATGCCTCCTTTTCTCTGCTAAGAATAGCTACAATCCCTGAATTTGCAAAGATATGAGGATTGAAAAATGGGAAGCGCAATACATCAAAAGTGGAACACATGCTACTGTATACATACAGAAGTCACAGGTTTGATCCCTGCCCAGGTAGGACTGTGAAGGATTCCCAATATAACCAGATGAGCCACTTCTAGTCAGTGTTGGCCTGACTCAACCGAGGACAACTCCTGTGTTCAAAATCTTTACTTCACCAGCTGATTCTCACCTACAAATGCCTCTCAACCATTTATCCCATAGCTGGACTCACTTCTGCCTTTGAAAGTCAGCTTGGAGGGGGGTATTAAAAACTGTGGGCAGGGAGAGTGTTAAGAAGCTAATAACTTCTAGCCCCACCTTGAGTTCAAGCTACAAAAGCTAAACAATCTGTAGGGGGGGGGGAATGCAAATTTCTAACCCAACCACAATATAGCCTACATTACTTCATCATTATTTACATTAATTCTTCAGTTCATGTTGAACATTTTTTATTGCCAATAACTATCTGGAACAGCCTTTTTCAACCTTGGGTCCCCAGATGTTGTTGGACTACAACTCCCATCATCCCTAGCTAGCAAGACAAGTGGTCAGGGATGGTGGGAGTTGTAGTCCAATAACGTCTGGGGACCCAAGGTTGAAAAAGGCTGATCTAGAACAATTGGCTGGTTATTTTTGTCTAACCAAAAGTACATACTAAATGTATTTTATTTTATTTTAATCAAAAGTACAATCAAGCCAGTAGGTATGCAATGTAAAGTCCCACTGACTTAAGTGGGAAAGTAAAGCATGTTGTAAATGTTAAATACGCTCCCATTGTATCTATGGAAATTCAGAGTGCTTAACTTTGGCTGGATCACACATATTGTCTTTTTATCATATGGTACAAAGGGAACATAAGTGTGGGAAGGGCTTCAGATGTTTAAGTAACGCTGTTTAAAAAGTGGAGTAATGTGATTGGATTAAGTTACTACATTCCTTGTAATTGTTATTGTGGAGGTGGAAAACTGCATAATTTCTCAGTGGCTTGACAGCATTGAACTCTAGAAATCAAAGGCAATATAACACAGCATGTCTCACTAGAACTAAGAGGAAAGGAAGCTTGTTGAGAGCTAATGGATAAAACGCTCGCAGAATACACAGTTTAAAGCAGAGCCTCTTTGGTGTGCTTAATTTTCTATTGCCTCTCCTGTATTGTATATACCCTTTCCTCCTAATGCAAGCTCTTTGATAGTCATAAGTGAAACAAGTGAGGCAAATTTTAGCATTGGGACAGTGAGGGGAAAATATGCAGTGCTTTGTAATTTCAGCTAAATTTCCTTCATATTATATATATATATATATATATATATATATATATATATATATATATATGGATTCTGCACATTTAATAGGCAAACTAAACATAAAAGTAAACATAAAATGTTGCTCCGGGCCACTTAATGCCATCCGGAGTACTTATGGAATATTGTTTTCATATTGACTGAACAAAAACAATTTTGGTTATGATTACATTTGGTTTCTTACGTGCTCTACCACAAGAGGCCAGGAATTATACAGCTATTCAAAGAGTCTGTGCTTTGATCAAGGCAACAGAAAAGAGATTGGCTAGGCTAAGGCATTAGTGAAAGCATCAGTAGACAATTCTTCTGTACAGTGGATGGGGTGGAGGAAACCTATATTGTGGAGTTTCTGAAAAGAGGTTTGTGTCCCTTCCAGACATATAAATTGTAGCACTATTGTTGCTGGCTTTTTAAAGATTTTCTGCACGCTTCCATACGACCTTGTTATTATTCCATCACTATTGTGGAATATTGCAGTCATCAAAACATCTTTTCTTCTTTAGCCAAAATTTTTTTGGTCAAAGATCTGAAATAGTTCTGCAATATTTGCATTGTGTTGAAGCTGTTTTATGCTATTTCCCACATTTTGTGTGGCCTTTGGAGGCCTAAGCAACTTCCATTTCACACTTTCCCCCTTTCATCAGTCTCTTCTGACATATCTCAGACCAAAGCAATTAATTCAAGAAATTCTTGCCATCTAACCCCCCCAAAAACCCTAATTCTGGAATAACAGGTGTTAAATACCCCAGTATCACAAACACACAAACCCCGTTTTTAAGGACTATCACTGCTCTGTGTCCTTGCTCATAACTCTGACCACTTACTAGTTCGCGTGGACAAGAAACAGGGCAATCACATACCATAAAATATCGACATACAAATTTAGCTTCAAAAAACACTGAAACAAATAGCAGCTGCAGCACTGTAAATGGTATGTGTAGAGGGGCTCTTGGTTTATTGTAAATTTATATTGCAAATTACCACAAATATAATTGCTCCTTTTTCTTGTTGCAAAGTACCTACATAAGCCCTGAACCAAAATGTGACTTCGTCAAAAGGGAACAGCCCTCAAATATTTCAAGACACCTAAAGAAGGGAAATTCTGAGCAATCTGGAATTGAAGGCACATAAACTGCCATGAACATGGAATTCAGTGAGAGATGAAGTCATCGAAGATGGAAATGCTTGGCAGTAGGCATATTAAAGAGGGAAGTGGAAAATCACAAAGAGAAACAACCTTGTAAAACTGCTGTCTCATACATGCTGAATACATTGCGATTTTTACAGTGTATCTGGCAAGAATGATCATATTGTGGACAATGTAGGAAGAGAGTAACGACTGAGAATAAGGCAATCATTGTTCTTTAGCAAAACGAGTGTTTTTGTAACAGAAAAGTGGTTCTAGAAAAGCACAGTAGAAAGATTAAAATGAAATTGGGAAAGAGATTAGGTAGTTAACATTTTCCCTGTAAACCACTAGACTGGTAACAATTCCAGTGGAACAACACTAAATGTTGCATTAGGCTAAAGAGAGTGTGTTCTTTCTGAGTTAATAAAATGCAGTCTCAGGAAAGGGAGTGAAAGTTGTGGCACTGACATCTGAAGGCAGCCCTGTATCAGGAAGCTTTTAATGTTTTTATGTTTTGTTGTGTTCTTTGATATTCTGTTGTAAGCCAACTAGAGTGGCTAGGGCTACCTAGTCAGATGGGCGGGGTACAAGTAATAAATTATTATTACTTCTACTACTACTACTACTACTACTACTACTAAAACTATTATCAGTTTAAGGACACATTCCAGCCACATTGCTGGGAAAAAGAAGGTGGGTACACACTATATATTCCCATGGCTTGGTCTGAAGGGTATAGTTTGAAAGCACATGAGGCCACCACTTTGCCGATGCTAAACAGGTATGGCTCTGTTTGGTGCTTGGATGGGTGGCTGCCTGAGAACTACACATGTGCTGCCTTGGGTTCTAGGCAGAAAGGTGGGATATAAATATAATAAAATAAATGTAAAGAAATAGGTAAGATTCCTGAGGTCCAGACAGAGAGCCCTGGTAGACTGTATTCCCTACCCTCATGGTTTCCTAGTCCTGTTTTAGACTGCTATAATTTACATGTCATCTATTTAATGCACGGGAACCATGGTTTACCCCTCAGAGCACAATGCCCTGCACCCTTAACAAATTAGAGTTCCCAGGATTCTTTGAGGTAAGTGATGTGCTTTAAATGTGCTATAAATTTATGGTGTGTACACAGTCGAATTTATGTTGCCACTACAGGATCTGAAACCATTTCACAATCTAGAAATCCATATCTGTTTTCTTATAGTTAATAAGCCCCAGTGTTTATTTTCACCATTTGATGACACACTTAACTTAGGTATACAATCACATAGATAAACTTTGGTGTGAACTGTCCACTTACTGGTACTTAGGGATCTCAGCAGCCATTTTTGTGATTATAGTGGCTTGGAAAAGGGCACTTATGATAGCAAAAGTAATTCTAGCTGTTATGACGTAAATGGATGGTTTACACTATTCTTGGTATAGGTGTATGTTTCCATACTCCATCAAATAGTGAATTTAAGCATTGAGTGCTCAAGACCTTAACTAATTAGTTTAACAGAATATGGCAATGAAAATATCATTCGTATTTATTAACCTTAGAAATGCAAGACTGTATGTAGTTTCTGACTTTTAATTATGAGGAGCCTTGCTGAGTTCAACAAAGACAGCTAAACTGAAGTTGTACAGGCAGTAAATTAGCAAAGCCTGCAGGAAATTAAAACCCTGTATGACAAGCTGACAGCCTAACAAGCAATTTAAATAACTGGATGAACACAGAGATGGAAACAGTATCTCAAAAGTATTGAGGAAAGAACCTTAATGTGTTTAAGTATTAATGGAAATACATCTCATTCCATAAATGAATCTACATCAAGAAAAGAAAATGTGGCTCAACTGTTTTCAATACTCTGAATCATAGCTGCCAAGTTTTCCCTTTTCTCGCGAGGAAGCCTATTCAGCATAAGGGAAAATCCCTTTAAAAAAGGGATAACTTGGCAGCTATGCTCTGAATGGTCAGTCTTTCTGTTTTTTAAAAAAGCCATTACCGTTGATGGCAATTTCATGTTTTGTAGAGTATTTTCATACATAGCACATGCTTTCAACACCTCTGCTGTTCCACGTGAGCTAGCACTTTGCAAATACAGTAGCTAGAAGCTAACGTTTTGCCACTTGAGAGTTATTTCATAGCTCCCATGTTGCAGGTCACCTCACTGCAGAGCTGAGTCAGGAATTGAAATAGCCATTCTCCTCCTCTCCTTTCTGGATATCCAACGCATATAAAACACTTTTTCTATACCAATCTAGCTGAGTCCAGAGATAATGAGTGTTTTATGCTAATTAGTGAAGAAAGCTTCAAAAGCTTCTATTCTTGCTCGCAACAACAACTGTATTTCTAAATACACATGGCAAAACAGAAGGAAAAACCAATTTTCAATTTGTCCTTCGTGGTACCGTAGACCTCCTTTGTTTTGCTGACAGATAAATCCTATAATTGGAAAAGGAAAAGACTATTGGAAAGTAGTGAAGAGGGAAGGGAGATACTTCATACAGATACAGCTTTGCTTTGCCTTTATTTTTTACTTTATATCAACAATTTAAATAATAATTTATATTTGCTTAATTAAAATTATATATGCCTAATTATATTTGTCTCTGAACAGTGTACAGTAAACTTGATGCAATAAAATTCAGTTAAACTAAAATCAGAATTCAGTTTAAATACTTGCTGGATTTTTTTTTAAGTCTTCAATTGGTGTCAGAATTCAACAGGCAGGGGACCAAAATTGGGTCCACAGTATTGAACATGTGGCTTTTAGCTGACATGAGCTGTGCACCTGAGCCATGGGTGGCCATTAGCAATGGCCTCTCCCTAAAGGGAGCAATGACTCCCCCTAAAGCCTCCATGATCGAGAAGGGATATAATGGATAAGGCAGCCTTTAAGTATCCTAGACCCAAGTTGTTAAGGGATTAATACACAAACCGTGAACCTGGCCTGGTAGTATATGCACAGCCAGTGCAAGCTTGAGTCATGTTGAATTCAAGGAATGTTCAATGTAATGTTATCAGCGATAAAAAGTAAAATCTCTGTAACTATCACAATAAGAATAGAAAGATAAGGAGAGAGCTATTTTCCTCCCCGTTTAATAGCAATGGTAAACAAAGAACCCAAAAGAACAGAAGCAATCATATGTGCAGGATTTAAAGATCTCACAGTTCGATCAGAAAATGAATTTTTGCACCTCGCCGAAGGACACAAATAACAAGTAATGAAGGAGAACTCTGAATAAATTTTGCTTGTATTATCTTCCAAGGAATCATATTTAAACTCATACTTTAACTACAAAAGAACCAATCTGGTTTCACTCATGGCAATGACAGGCCTGCTTTGGGTTAGAATAGATCAGGCATCCCCAAACTTCGGCCCTCCAGATGTTTGGGACTACATTTCCCATCTTCCCCGACCACTGGTCCTGTTAGCTAGGGATCTTGGGAGTTGTAGGCCAAAACATCTGGAGGGCCGCAGTTTGGGGATGCCTGGATTAGATTCTGTTGACCTGCAGAAACGATCTCCTGAACACCCAAAATATTTTGCAGTTGCTCCAGACTTTTGCAGCAGAATTGCCAATATCAATCTCCTACACGATAACAAAGTCAGCTCTGCATCCTATGCAATTTTTAGTAATTCAGTAGGAACTGAGGTTTTAGCAGTAGCAACTGGCACAGAGCTGTAGGCGGCTGGGGGCAGTGGCAACGACAGGGGGGCATGGACAAAGCAGCAGAGCCAATCTAGAGTGCTCCCTCTGGTGCCTTTATATGGCCAGAGTACAAAAGTTCACTTAAGAAAATGGCATACTAGACCTTCAGATTAAGGGAAGGTGAGTAATAAACTGAACGGGCAGTGAAAAGTTAAGAACTTTTAATGAAAAAAGGAGTCATGTGTTGAACCCTGTAAAATTCATACAAAACGTCCAGTACTTGCAGAGAACAAGACAAAACAGGACTGCAAAGTTACAGCACTAGCAGATGGGAGAAATAGGGGAGGCATTAATAAAAGAAGACAATCAAATCAATCCTTGGCTTCAGTGTTTGTATAAAGGCTCAAGAAAAGTTTGCAAGCTGAGACAAATTTCCCAGAGGACAAAAGAAATCTCAGTATGAAAGCAGAAACCTAGGAGGAGGTAGTGGATGAATTACCATTTCAGAAGACTGCCATGAACTTATAAAGCTGCCATAAAGGCCAATGATCCATCTAGCTCAATACTGTGTATTTTGACAGGTGGCAAATCTTCAAGGTCTGGTGCAAGTATCAGCACAGCAATACCAACAGACTGTAGGACTGATAAAATACAACCCAGCTGGGCTAAAGGAAAGAGCACGGATAAGCACTGGGAATATCCAAAAATAAGTATGTACATTAGACTCAAGTTATGTACTGGCGTCATCAAAGGTGAGCAAGATGCTGTCATAGCATCAGCTAACCCTGTAAGTCTAGAGGTAACCAATGTGGTGCCCTCCAGGATGCCTACTCCTGCTGTAAAAACGAGAAGGGCATTCCTTGGGTGTCATGAAAGAGAATGGACTAAGAGCTTAATGCTGTGCATCCTAACCCTGTATAAACAGCTGAAAAGTCTACGGTACTTTTCTGGCTGTGGCAGAAGTGAAATGTGAGCCTGAACAGGACTCACTCACTCATTGGAACTTTCCAACAACCCAAGACTACATTATTTCCCACCCTTTCTAAGCCCAACAACGCAGCATGTATCATCTGAGTTTTAATATGAAGTCTTCTTGGTGGAAACATTTCAGCCTTTCCTATGATCTTCACTGGAAATGGATGCGTGTTGCTTCTTACATATGTCAATAAAAGCCAACTCTATCTTACCAGCCATGAAGGCTGGCCTGCCCAACATGTGATGCCCTGAGACAAATGCAACCCATCACTGGTGCCCTGTTCTGAGATAGGGCAAAACAAAGCAAGACAGGCAGACAGTACATTGTTTCATTTCACTTGGTAACTCACAATCTCTACTCGCCTCTTTGAAAGTGTCAAACTTTCAGCATTCACTTGAGTCACTTTCTCTTCATCTGTTTTCTGTCGCGTTTCATTTATTTTTACATGCACTCTTTACTTTTTAAAAAAACCTCCAAGAATCTTACAGCTTCCTTTATCCGAACAGTAAAGGTATATTTATTTATTCTTGCTTTTTAAAAGATAAATAGCGTTCAGAGGGATCACAAATCAGAGCTAAAACCTGTATAGTTTAAATGCTGAATCCCAAATGAGAAAGAAAGAAAAACTCTGAAATTTAACTAAAGGGAAGGAGTTGGGCTAGATTTATCTGTAAAAGTTGAAGCAAGACTTCAAGAGCAAAATAGGTTTTTGTGACATTACAAAGAAATCATAATGCACATTTCTGTTCAATAGCATTAAAGGAATTACTAAAAGGCCTAATGCTCTCATATTCCCAAAAAGAGCTCACAAAGAAATGCTGAGGAGAAGTGAGAGTCCTTGGGGAAATCTAACGCCATCTCCGTGGCTTTTACTTGGCAGACTGAAATGTATAACTGCTGGAAATATATTCTTAGAAGTAATGCCTACCAAATGTATTTTGCAATTTAATGGTATTGTTTGGGTTTTGCAAGTATAATTCTAGGAAGGAAAAATTGCTGTGGAAAAAAGGAGTAAAGCATGTTTATTTAATTTTCTTATAGAGAGGCAGTCTTATCTTACAGCTTGTCATGGAAATACATAGCATGAACACTTTATGTAGTATGGTAGTATCTCCGCCTGACTGGGAGATAGATGATATATGATATATATATATATATATATATATATATATATATATATAGAGAGAGAGAGAGAGAGAGAGAGAGAGAGAGAGAGAGAGAGAGAGAGATGATAGATAGATAGATGATAGATAGATGATTTTGTTTGTTTGTTTAGTCGTTTAGTCGTGTCCGACTCTTCATGACCCCATGGACCATAGCACGCCAGGCACTCCTGTCTTCCACTGCCTCCCGCAGTTTGGTCAAACTCATGTTCGTAGCCTCGAGAACACTGTCCAACCATCTCGTCCTCTGTCGTCCCCTTCTCCTAGTGCCCTCCATCTTTCCCAACATCAAGGTCTTTTCCAAGGATTCTTCTCTTCTCATGAGGTGGCCAAAGTATTGGAGCCTCAGCTTCACGACCTGTCCTTCTAGTGAGCACTCAGGGCTGATTTCCTTAAGAATGGATAGGTTTGATCTTCTTGCAGTCCATGGGACTCTCAAGAGTCTCCTCCAGCACCATAATTCAAAAGCATCAATTCTTCGGCGATCAGCCTTCTTTATGGTCCAGCTCTCACTTCCATACATCACTACTGGGAAAACCATAGCTTTAACTATACGGACCTTTGTAGGCAAGGTGATGTCTCTGCTTTTTAAGATGCTGTGTAGGTTTGTCATTGCTTTTCTCCCAAGAAGCAGGCGTCTTTTAATTTCGTGACTGCTGTCACCATCTGCAGTGATCAAGGAGCCCAAGAAAGTAAAATCTCTCACTGCCTCCATTTCCTCCCCTTCTATTTGCCAGGAGGTGATGGAACCAGTGGCCATGATCTTGGTTTTTTTGATGTTGAGCTTCAGACCATATTTTGCGCTCTCCTCTTTCACCCTCATTAAAAGGTTCTTTAATTCCTCCTCACTTTCTGCCATCAAGGTTGTGTCATCTGCATACCTGAGGTTATTGATATTTCTTCCGGCAATCTTAATTCCGGCTTGGGATTCATCTAGTCCAGCCTTTCGCATGATGAATTCTGCATATAAGTTAAATAAGCAGGGAGACAATATACAACCTTGTCGTACTCCTTTCCCAATTTTGAACCAATCAGTTGTTCCATATCCAGTTCTAACTGTAGCTTCTTGTCCCACATAGAGATTTCTCAGGAGACAGATGAGGTGATCAGGCACTCCCATTTCTTTAAGAACTTGCCATAGTTTGCTGTGGTCGACACAGTCAAAGGCTTTTGCATAGTCAATGAAGCAGAAGTAGACGTTTTTCTGGAACTCTCTAGCTTTCTCCATAATCCAGCGCATGTTTGCTATTTGGTCTCTGGTTCCCCTGCCCCTTCGAAATCCAGCTTGCACTTCTGGGAGTTCTCGGTCCACATACTGCCTAAGCCTGCCTTGTAGAATTTTAAGCATAACCTTGCTAGCGTGTGAAATGAGCGCAATTGTGCGGTAGTTGGAGCATTCTTTGGCACTGCCTTTCTTTGGAATTGGGATGTAGACTGATCTTCTCCAATCCTCTGGCCATTGCTGAGTTTTCCAAACTTGCTGGCATATTGGGTGTAGCACCTTAACAGCATCATCTTTTAAAATTTTAAATAGTTCAGCTGGAATATCATCACGTCCACTGGCCTTGTTATTAGCAATGCTTTCTAAGGCCCATTTGACTTCACTCTCCAAGATGTCTGGCTCAAGGTCAGCAACCACACTACCTGAGGTGTATGAGACCTCCATATCTTTCTGGTATAATTCCTCTGTGTATTCTTGCCACCTCTTCTTGATGTCTTCTGCTTCTGTTAGGTCCTTACCACTTTTGTCCTTTATTATGGTAATCTTTGTACGAAATGTTCCTTTCATATCTCCAATTTTCTTGAACAGATCTCTGGTTTTCCCCATTCTATAGATGATAGATACTTGAAAAATTGATTGATTGATTTACTTGCAATATTTTATGTCACAGTAAGAATACAAATCAAACAACAGAACAAGTGATAAAATATCAGAAATAAAGTGAATACAATAAAATGCAACAGAATCACAATAAATGAGACAACCCCTCAACGACTTGGTAACAATTGACCAACAAATGCTGGGGTAAACAGATTTTCAGAAGGTGCTGAAAATTCAGGAGATTTGGTTTTTGAGTGTGAGTGGCAGGCAGGGAGATGTTTCTGCAGATTAGGCACCACAGCAGAAAAGCTCTGTTGTGACCCTGGAATCAGATTTGCCTTCTTTGGCAGGTGATACGGTACTTAAGACGGGACTGGCATGCAGGGATAACTACAAAAGCCCTTCCACAAGACAAGATTGTGCTGACAGTGTCCCTACAGTTCTTCCCCCATCACAGAAGCCCCAATTATACAAGTCATCCCCCACTGCACTATGTCAGAGCACAAATATTCTAGGGCATACTTTCGCCCAGAAGATCATTCTCCCTTCTTTAAATCCTTCTAAAACTGCCATGCAATCACCTTATTTTTCAAATAATATTTCCCTGAGCTCAGTTTAGTTGCTTGCTGTACAATGCTAAAGTTCCTTAAATAAATAAATAAATAAATAAATAAATAAATAATTGTTGTGCAATAACTAAACGGAAGTTACTTATCTGCAAGCCAACCTCTTTTTACGCACTAGATCAACATTATTATTTCTTTCCTGTTTCCTTTAATTTCTCACACAAATATTCTACATTATGGCTCCAGTTCCTCTCTTGCTTGAGATGTTTTAGCTGCCAAGTATGTAGTAGTAGCTTGTAAAGACCTGCCAATTCTTTTTTTCTTAACCTTCTGGCTGTAGTTGATAATACCCTAATTGTTGCAGGAAATTATTGCAATGGCAAGCAGATGTTACATTACTTAGATAAGCTATATAACCCTTTCAAGTGCAATGAGGGGGGGGGGAGAGAAAAGTGAAAATAGACTGTTTTAGGATCCAAGTTGTGGGCTTTTTGCCATACATAACTTTTATAGAAATCCAATAGTCTTATGACTATGACATCCCCAAGCCTTACAGTTCATTCCATTTGTTGATTGATATGTGCCAGTTCTCGTATGCAATTTAACCTACACAGATGTAGTCAAACACACCATTGATATACATGCATGTGTAAATATCATATATATGTATGAGAGTTGGAAACCCAATGCCAATTGTGGGTTCCTAACATTTACACACAATAAAATTGGTATTACACACAATCCCCTGGTATAGTCATAAATGTAAAGTGTCCTTAAGTGGACTTTTGTAAATGTTAAGATGGTACTGTACTTTGATGGAGCCTACAAATGAAATTCATTCACTTCCAACATCTAGAGAAATATTTATCAGATGAATGGCTGTGACAAAGAGTCCTCACAAAGATTTTTAAGCAAGTCTGAAACTTACATAAAATTATTACTTCATCCACAGGCAACATAAGAAATCACTTTTTAAAAATCAATAGGAGTTACTCCATAATATTATATATGTTTACAATGAAAGGGGTAGGAAAATGTGGCCTTTTAGATTTTGGTCACCAACTCCAATGAGGTCCAGCCAGTATGGCCAATGGCCAGAGATGACATAAATTCGAAGTCTATCAACATGCAGTATGGGGAACATTGGGTATTCTTGGATGACAGAGTGAAACATGCTAACTATGCAATCCAATGCAGTAGCAAGTGCTACTAAGTTCAATGAGGTAAGTGTGTGGGATCACTGCCCTAAGTGTATACTTCATTGCAGTATACTTTTATATTGAAAAAAGGTGCATAGATGTCACTTTACTTTGAAAGCAGAGTTCATCTCAGAAATGGTAGCAAGAGCTATCCAGGCCACTTTAGTATGCATCCTGAGTGACTCAAAAGAAATGCTGTTAGTTTATACTAGTGAAGAACTGATGAATCACTAGCCCTGGCATAGCATGGAAAGTTTTTCTGAGATTTTGAAGACTCATTTTCCCAAGGGTTTTTCAAATAAATGACATTGTTGCCTTGAAACAAACTTTACCACTTTCTCTAACTGAGCAGAGAAACTACACGTGAATCAATGGCAAAACTGAAAAGGATGCACCCTTTATAGTTCTGAGCCAGCCAATACAGAGTGCCACTCTACATGTTCCCAGAAGTTCCATGATTATTTTCACCCAAAAGCTATTTTAGAATGCAAAATAACCACAGGTAGCTTCAGAAATATACTGATATATTTTCCCCAAAGGTGGGAAATGATTTCTAAAGACAAACTTCTAATAATATTTTATGAATGTGCATATCTGTTCCTACAGAAAGAGCATCAGAATAGCTCTACGCTATATGGAGCCTTATCAGTTATCTACGATAGAGAAAGCATTACAAAACCTAGACTACCTATATTTGGAATGGAAAGATACATACTTCTGTAAATGAATGAAAATCTTAAAAGTCTCCAAATGTAAGATAAAAGGCACATGACTATGTGTTTTTTTTTCTAGAGAGAAAGAAGCATTTTTAAAGGCTTATTTTTGAATATGTGTGGTGGTATTTAATCAACATAGACCTGAAATTAATAGACCTACATTACATTAGCTATAATGCTATGCCTCTACTTACATGGAATTCAACAACACTTACAATTTGTCTACCAAGCATATACATTGACTGAAGACTTACAGTCATGATCAGCCCCCTTTCCTGGAAATATTTGACCAATGGAACAGTGTTCTGCTTGAAATTCGTTAGGCGTCTCTGCGTAGCTTTGAGGTTATCATCGGGTCTCCCCTGCTGCTCTGCACGCTTCATTAGTCGCTCTTTCAGCCGCTGATTTGAACAGGACAAAAACACCACCAAATCCGGGGTGCAGATCTGTGGAGATATTATGCCAATGAATTAAATATTAAAATTAGTAGACTGATTCACCTTAGCTTTTGGAGAGCAATTGTTTCATTTCTGTGAGGGAAGGACAAGAATTGAGCATGTCTAAGAACTAGTTGTGAATCCTGAAAACCTCAGTATTTTCTCACGTGAAAGTATGCTGTCTGCTTGCTACTTATAACATTCTTAACTAGAGTCATTCTCCTCAGCAATTTAGGACTTATAAATTAGTTCTGTAGGGTATACAGTGGGAGCAAGCAGACAGAAGAGAAGAGTGTCTTTTTCTCTCTCTGCCCCACACCCATAGAGTACTACCGGTACTATTACATGGCAGAAAATTCCAGAGCTGTAACTTGTTTTTATATATATATATATATATATATATATATATATATATATATAAGTTAATTTTCTAATGCAATTTCTTTCTTTTGTCAATTTAAGAGCCTTTTTTCTCATGTAAATTCAGTGCCAGCTAGTATGGAAACCATAGGACATTATACCACTTGTTGCCTAGGAGCACACAAATTAATATTCAGTGTGACCTGCACCATAGGAAGAGGTAGAGAGGAACACCCATAAAGCTTCAGAAATGCGATCTTGTCACTTAAACAAAAAGGCATCCATCACCGACTATGACACTCCTGTCCTCAATAATAAAGTTTCTTCATAATAATACACAGCTGACATAAACAACCCTAATTTAACTGTTATTCTTCTACCAGCATAATTGTTGTGTTAAAGTCTTAAGACAGATATTTACTTTTCACTGTCTATGGTGGGAGTAATTATTTTCTTTGAAACTATTAATATGGCATCTGTCGCACATAATTTGCCTGACGGTTAAAGTGTACATGGCAGGGGACAGCACAACCTAGTTAACTACATAATTAAAACACCCTGAACTGTCCTCCTCCCCCAATTTAGTTCACATTGTTTAATTGGGAAGATGAGGATATGGCACAGAGGATGTCCTATGGAGAGCAACGTCAATGTTATTAGAATTTGGAAAGGAAGTGTTTAAAAAGGGGGTGGATTGCTGGCATAAGTTACTTAATATTACAAAGGGGAACACATTCAGAATTAACGTGTATAATTAACTCAAGAGAAGTTTGTATCACATTTACACTGCCTCCTCGTGCAGCCTTATTCCCTGTCTACGGCTTATATATATCAGTCTGCGTAAATTTATACAGCTTGGTGTGTGAGTGTGTGTATACATATACACATTCATTCCCTCTATTTTATGCTTGTAACAGAATCCCTGGAGGCATGAAACGACCCAAACCCTTATACTGTATATCTTTTTTGAAACATTTTTAGCACTTCTGCAGATCTTGGGGAGCTTACTGATACCTTCCTCTTGTGGAATGGATGGGAATGTTTTGGCTAGATAACTAGCATCTGAACACAGGAAATAGAAGGAACAAGTCTGACCAGAAACTTATAGAAGTTTATAAATATTGTTGGTTTCTTCAGGCTTGATTCCAAATGCTGGTTTTGACCTATAGAGTCTCATGCAGTGCAGGGCCCCAATATCTCAAGGACCACGTCTCCCCACATGAACCAACCTGGACCCAATGTTCTTGATCTTCACCTTCTCTGATGAGGTACAAAGGGTGGCTCCCCTAGAAGAGGACTTCTAGGTTGTGACTTCCCAGTTTTGGAATACCATCCCCAGGGAGGTGTGCCTGGCATGAACAGTATATTTTTAGCTGCCAGGTTAAAGTATTTGTATCCACCCAGGCCTATGGAGTTTAATTATCTGCATATTTTTAGTGGAGTGGGGTTGAACTATATTTGCTGTGCACAGTAGTGTGAGCATTTTAGGTTCTTCGTATTCTTGATTTATATCTATTTTTAATCTTTGTTTTTGTAAGTTGCTTTGAGTTCATTTTTAAACAACAAATAAAAATATTTATAAATAAAATAAATAAAATCATCCATCCTACTGTTTCTCATGAAATACTGCATTTTGATTAATTTTTCCTAAAACCAACTTTAATCCAAATTGAGAAAAAGAATGACCTTGCTGCGTTTTAAGCCAGTAATGTGTACATGGCCCTAATTAGACATAACAAAGCACTTTGAAAAATTGGCATCCTGCAGTTTCAGATTAATTAACAGTATGTGTGGGTTCCTATCATTATACACCAGGAACAGTAACATCATAGAAGCCAACACAAAACCAATACAGAAGGGAATCGAAGGAGTTAGTAAACAAGCCTTTAGAGATTCAATCCAGAAAGGGCCCCACTGGACATGTGTGTTTTCGTGGATGCATTCTGCAACTTGTCACTGATGTACTAAAAGTGCATTAGTGATGGGTGGATTCAGGACCATCCACACATCAAGCCACTTTGTTAGATATTTCAAAAGAAAGGGGAGGCTCTGAGAATGAAAATAGATTTTAAATATGGAAGGTCAAAAGGCTTGGTTAGGTTATCTTCTTGGCTGCAGGGCCAGCTGCCAGGTACTGTACTCAGTAACTCAAGACAAAATGGCCTAGAATGGCTGCTCACCGCTTCCACAGGGGTGGGGTGATGGTTGCGGCCCCTTGTGATCCACCTCCATCCTCGGCAGCCAGAACATGTTAGCACCCAGCAGGATTGAGGGGCGTTCTTCCCGCCAAAGAGGGCAGCTTCAAATGGGCCAATAAGAGGTCACAATCAGAAGGAGTGCCACAATGTTTTATTGTGCTTTTAATTCTGTTGGGAGCTGCCCAGAGTGGCTGGGGAAACCAGCCAGATGGGTAGGATATAAATAATAAATTGTTGTTGTTATCATTATTATTACTACTGAATGGCCAAACATTGGCTCACTCTTTGACAACACAATAGGAGATGCCTGCCCAAGAAGTTTCTCAGCTGTGCCCATTATAGGAGCACAGGTCACGGAGCCATTGTTACAGCCTTAATTATGTGTGCTAGGTCTGACAGAACTCCTATTTACTCTACCTCCAGTTCATTCCCACCACTGGTTTGGGAGTCAGTATACACAAAACGTTAGCCACACTCCATATCTATCCTGTTGTTCCTTATGAAATACTGTACTGGGTTTTGATGCCCCTTTCCCCAAACCAGCTTTGATCCAAACTGAGAAAAAGGAACAACCTAGCTGGATTTTATGCTGATAATGGATACACAGTCTTACTCTGGTTGCAATAGTGTAATGCGCGGCTTTCCAAATAGTGTCTCTCTCCATGAATTATACCTGCAAAGTGTTAATTCTGTTCGAAAGGATGCAGAAATGTGTATTTTGAGATAACTAACATTGGATTTTCATTCACAGGCTTGAGCTGAAGGGATGCTGGAGTCTTAAATCCTATGAAAATGTGATTCAATAGTATATAAAGCTGGTAACTCCCAAAATAAATATAACCTATGTTACAGAGCATCATAAAACTTGGGATTCTTTGACACATTTTCACTTCTTCAGTTGTGAAAGGAACAATAATTCCCTAGGGAGCCGAGCAAGAAAGTTGTCATGGCTCATGATTCATCCAAATCCATTGTTTGTTAAGCACTTTCAGAGTATCATCGATTCATTCCCTACTGAATATAAAGTATTCATGGGATGCTAAGAAGAACTGTTTTAATCTGATTTGACTACTTTTTGTAACCCTTTCCCCCTTCAATCATGTCCTTTGTTCTCAGTTTAGCAGGCAAAATCAATGGGAATTCTTAATAATTTTTGTACAGCAGGCCTAAAGCTTACTTTGATAATGCATACAGGAAAACCTTTGAGAACAGTACAGAGAATAAACAGCAGGGCGTTGCATTCTTGAGTAGAAACCATCAAGACAAAACTTGCTATGTATTTATTTTTCTGTGACACAGACAGATAGATGAATAGGAATGAATAGGAAGTAACACACTTGGACTTCACACAAAACTGTTTTTAGAACCTGTATAAAAACTGAAGCTACAGGAATTACTGGAAAAATCAGAATATGCTACACAACAGTGCTAATATTCTCTGGAGAAGGGGCAGGCTGCATGAACTGTAGCAAAAGGGGTAGGGTTGTTGTTGTTTTTAACATATTTTTTGCCTCCTCCCCTGTGCCCCTGCTCCAGATCCTCCACTACCCCACACCTGCACTTTGCATTGGGGGGAAAGCTTCCAATTGTTCCCCAGTGGAATTGTAGAATCAAGCTTGGAGCCACTTCAAGTTGCAAGTGTTAATTCATCTATCCTTATTTAGGTCAGCCCCCCTGCACTGGCAAGTTTTGAAAACAATGGCCTGCACTCAAGGCAAATTATCCTGCTCTGGTTCAGTGAAGGCCCATGGGGCAAGGCAGAGTGTTTGCTCACAGCACTACAGTACTAAGGACTTGCTATACTGCTTCTATGTTCTGCCCCTTTTGAAGAACTGGAAATTCTTAAAGGGCCAACCAACACTCTGGCACTTCTGTGCCCCATGACCCTTTGCACTGTTGGACTAGTGTTGCAGTTCTTGGGGCTCAGAACAATGCGTCCAAAACAGCTTTGGCTCTGGTTCGATGGGTCTCAGACCTGCCAGCCTCAGGTTCAGTGGACCCCTGATCACCAGCAATAGGCTCAGATCAGGAAAGTCTTTCCAGTCCACAATATGGTGTCCTCGTCACTTCAGAGTCTTGACACAAGCAACATTAATAACATAGTTTGGATTTAAAACTATTTGTAAACTAGAATTGTTTTAGTGACTTGGCTGCTTCTCAAGTAACCTATGCACATTAAGAAAATAAAAATCTGTATAGGAAGGAAGTAGTGATAAGGTCAGCCACGTTTCCTGCATCTGTATATAGATAGGCTGCTAGTTATCTGGAGTAGGAGTGTATAGATACATTTTGTATCCCACTCTTGTTTTATAACTGCAATTTGCACTTCAGACTTTTTATTTATTTTATGAATAACATGCATTAGTGTGAGGTGCCCTGGAGATAGTTATGTTGACAAACAGCACAGCAAACAATAAGAAAATAATTGTAACAATAAAATACTACAAAAGGTCAAGAGAAGTAAAATAGCAGATAAAAACTAGCAGCCATAAATGGTCTTCCAAAGAACAATTAAAAGGCCCAGCATTTTTTTAATATAAAAAGATGTTCAGGTTAATAATTTTGCTGCTTATTTGACAGGGTAGTTGGGGAAGCTGTGAATGTTGTAGCCAAACTTCCAAAAGCCCAGCTACCATGGTCAGTTCTGGTCAGGGATGATGTAAATTGTAGTCTAGCAAAATCTGGAGGGCCACAGGTTGCCCATGAATGCTGCAGGTCATGTAGTCTGACATATTGCTGCAAGGCAGGACCCTGCATTTATCATCCCACTACAGATTAACCCACTGTGGTACAGGCCCAAAGATATGCATGCTGCAGAAAGGCACCTGCAGAGATGCTGCTCCAAAATGACTCTTCACCATCAAGCTAAAATGGAACTGAATTAAGCCTCCTTCTTTTAGATGCCACAACTGCAAATTCTTTTTGAAAAGAAAGGCTATGCTTGCAGTGCTCACATGGTAGCTTCACCTTTACACAAAAATGAATGGCACAAAACATTTTCCATCAGGGCCATCTCAAGCAGGTCGGGCGCCCTGGTGCTGAGGCACGGAGATCGCTCCGTCGCCCTCGCAGCACGCAGCACGGCTTCCGCGTCGCTTCGCCGCGAGCGCCCCCCCCTACCGGCTCGGGGCTACACCTAGAGCCGGGCCTGTTTTCCATACATAGCCCTATAGATGTGTCACCTGTAGATTATTCTCAGATCACACTACATCCATAATGAATTGCTGTGTTCCACCTTCAGAGATGTATGTCCTTGAAGTCTTCACTATGCCTTAGCTAGCAAAAATAAAAGAAAGCACACTTTGTGTGTGGCAAGAGATGGAACTCCATTTCTTTCTAAGGTGTTTTTTGTTTTACCTCTGCATTTGAGATATCATTGCCCTTTCTGGGAAGGATATTGCTTACAAAGAAGAAATTATAATGACTACCATGCTGTAGTAAATTTCCTTAAGCAAGTATAAATTATCATTTATATTCCTATTCTGCATGAACAGTGACATTAATGGAGTCACTGCAAAAATTAGAATCTATTTTGCATTCACACAGCAAAGGTTACCATTCAATGTACCACTGAATCACTTTTCCATATATATATATCCCTTCTTAGTCACTGTTTCGTTTTAAAATAAGCTTAATGTCTTCAGTATTTCAAATTGGTGACATTTTCCTTTGGTGAATCAAATGACAATCCAAAGAATGAACAGCTAAAACAATGAAAGGGATAACTATAGCTGTTGGAGCTTCTACATGTTTACAATATGATACACAGTGGGAGACTTGCTAAACCAGGCATAGGCAAACTCGGCCCTCCTGATGTTTTGGGACTACAACTCCCATCATCCCTGACCACTGGTCCTGTTAGCCAGGGATGATGGGAGTTGTAGTCCCAAAACATCTGGAGGGCCGAATTTGTATATGCCCGTGCTAAACCTTGAGCCTTGAGCATGGTTGGAAGAATTCAGAAGTGTTTGCTTCAGTTTCTGATTAATCAAAATTTAGTCCTGCACCCAAGGCAGGATAAACTGTGGATAGTCTCTTAGCCATGCTTTAAACAAGCCAGCTTCAAACCATGGTTCTGTCTTCCTTCTATAAACCTTAGTTAAGATGAACCACTACTTAGGCTTTTGGACATAGTGCTAAACTATGCTTAATAAACATGGAGACAGAAGCTTCCAGCCTCCTCCTAATTGCTTATTGTAGTGATACTTAGCAATTATGTAAGTTATATGTTCTATGTGCAACCAATTACTTCTAATTAGTTAAACTTTAAAACTCCCACTGTTTTCAAATTTGGATGAGAAATTTAGAAACAGGTGGATAGCCCACAACCTTTAATGTAAGCAACTCAGAGAATCTTTATTATAAGCCACCAAGAGAATTACAGGGTGGTATATAAATGCCATTAATGCATAATAAATACATTTTAAGGAAACTACTGTACTCCTACTCAGTTATTTAGAAGGGCCAGACCAGAAAAATAATATCCGCTAATAAAATATGGGGGAATAAAATGACCACCCTCAAAGTGGACATTCTGGTTTATCTTACGAACAAACTGGATCAGTTCATCTTTGCATATACATCGCTGGATTTGATTATTCTGCACTTGTTAACTGTGAGCTGAATATGTTAATATTTCCACTGAAAATGATTAATGGAGATGGTGTGAAATAATATTAAAGGTCATGGAAGAGAAGGCAATCAATGGCTACTAGTCATGATGGCTACATGTTGTCTCAAATATCAGAGGCAATATGCCTGTGAATACCAGTTGCTGCTAGGGATCATTAGTGGTGGAGCACTACTATACTCATACCCTGCTTGTGAGAGTCCCACAGATATTTGGTTGACCGGTGTGGGAACAAACTGCTGGACCTGATGGGCACTGGTCTGATCCAGGACGACTCTTATGTTCATATCTAGGATGCTTGATCTTTGTTAGATCTTTCCTGCCTGGAAGTCAAGACTTGATACTGCAGTCATCAACTGATAAATCAGTTGATATGAATTTGTGAATCCATCCAGACATGGAATATTAAATTCTCTGATTAGCTGCCAACAGGGGAGAGAGAGGCTGACAGCTGCCGTGAATAAATATGAGAAGCCATGACTTCCCTTGTAGTTTGCCTACGTAACTGGGATTCATTTTATAGTAAATACAGAGTCTTGCCCCAACAGGATATATGGCATGGGAAAAACTCTGCTCAGTCCCACTCATGCAGACATACGCCCTAGTCAATGATTCCTTGCATGTGTGGGGTTGTGGTAAAAACTGCCTTCTAAGGTTTCCTTGTTCACTACAGTGAATAGAGCAGTCTACATGCATTAAAGAATTTAAGCTTGCAGCTGTCTTATGTCATTGAGGTGAACAGGGAAAGTTGCTGATATAGAAACTCCATGTGTTCATAGAAGTGGGAAGATAATAAAAATGATGCGAGATGATATGTTAGAGTGGTCAAAGCAGCATGCCTCTCCTCGGGGAGCTGAACTAGGAGATTGGAGTATGCTCTGGCTTGTGGTTTTGTCAATATTTTCTATTACAGTGTTGCCTAAAAAACTGGGGAACAGATTGTTTATTTCTCCTCATTAGCCCTAAAATTTATCGTTTTGTAAGTAACTGCTGCGTGCTGTCTGGTTCACAATGGGCCCTCTGTTCTTCGCACTCACATTTATATAGGATAACTATAGCAGCAGTAAATAAATTGAAGCCCATTATGATATACAGACTTTTACATGGATGAATGTAACACAGGAATGGGGGGATTGGAGTAAGAACTTTTGAAGAAAAGTGCTATAAAACTATAGTCAGCCCACATCCACTTGAGAATGCTTGGCTGACATTGAAGAGGGCCTCACTGGAGCAGAGGATGGTATTTAATATGCTAGTCTTGCTTGCAGGTGATTCACTGGCTTTCAGCTTGGAGGACAGGTAAATGTTAAGCCAGACCTCTTTCTCAGCATTTTCCAACATGCATTTGGAATTTAAAGAGCTTCCTAATATTTGCTAACTCTCTGAAATGTGTTATGCTGGAGAAGTAAGTGTTTGTTTACCTAATGATTTTGAAGAAAGGACAAATCAAAATTCAGACTTTGAGAAATTATATGTGAGTTAATCAAAACTGTTCCAGGAATCCAAAGATCTTTTTCAATTAACTAGCTGCTTAGGTGCCCTATAGATATTACAGAAGCATTGTGTGTCACATAAGAACGTACATGGGGAATATAAAATGCTTTATTTTGCTTTCTGCTGCCTGTTTAGATCTATGATATTAATTTTTATGATGCCAACCTATTGCTGTTTCAGTTTATTAAGATTATTGTTTACTGTTTATTTGTGCACCACTTATCCATGGTACCACCATTAATAAAATAAAAATGGCACTTATTTGTATTTGTTTTAATGCTTTACAGATTTTATGTTTGTATTTAGTTATGATTATTCAATGTAAGTTTGTTTTTAATTGACATAGCTTTGGACATGTCTTCTATACTTTTATCTGGACACTTTATGGAGATTTTTAAAAATCAAGTGGTTTGTTGGTTTGTTTATTTATTTATTTGCCTAATAAATGAATTGCTATTGAAGACTACCGTATGTTGCACCTACATTACAAGAGTTCAAAAAAGTCATGTCTGACTGGGATCTATGAACATGAGGAAGTTGAGGGGAGGCCCAGCTGATGAAGTGTCTCAGTCTGAGTGACAAATTACTGAGACAAACAGCTAAGTAGATAGATGAGTTAAGCACGTCTTCAACTTTAGCAAAAGGGCAAGGAGACCAGGCATATGTCAAGAATGCTTTGATGGTGTTTCCTGCTCGGCAGGGGGTTGGACTGGATGGCCCTTGTGGTCTCTTCCAACTCTACAATTCTATGATTCTAAGCACCAAAGCACGCAACCTCCTCACCACTGATTTTCATAACTTAACTTTCAAACAAAGTAATCCTCAAAAACAAAAATAACCCAAATACCAAATACATGCGCAGAAGCGATTTCCGGTGCCCAGACATGCGGACACGGGCAGGCAGGCATCGGAAGCCGCTTCCGGTGCCGCGCTACAGGGTGAGGCTGCTGATCCCTTATTTTCCAATCCGTAAATTAACAGCTATGAATCTATGTTCCATCTGACTCATCACAAGTATTCCTGCACTTGGCTTGCTTTCATATACATTAATGAAGCATCCTACTAAACAACTGTATTTCTCAAAATGTATTTTGGGGTAGCCTTTGGTCAAGAATATGAAATGTCAGAATTGAATCCCAATGAGCTCAAAATAAGGACAAACTCTGAAGAATCTGTTCTACACATGAATTAGTCATTTTCCCTGCAAAAGCAGCTTGTACAAAGATGTTCTCTAGTCAATATGTCCTGCAGTACAAATCACTTTCAATAACTATTTTAGGTGTTAAGGAATCGGCATCTTAAGTGATAAGACAAGCAAGTTTCACAAGACATCTTTTTCAAGCACAATAAAAATGTAATAGCAAAGTGAACAGAGTTAAAGCAAAATTTGAGATCACACAAAAAGCTAATTCAATAAAAGGTGTACTATTACCTAACACGTTTGTCTTACAAAAGCTATTGTATGAATGCTGTATTCTAGTTCAGCAGCCCATAATAACCTTGAGGCTGCCTCTCTCTGTGAAAAAAATATGCTGGTGAAATTGTGCTCTTCCTAATGAGCATTGAAAATGTGCCATTAAGGAATAACCTTTTCTCTTTGCTTTTAAAATCAGGAATGTATGAAAAATACGATTTGTTAAATAGGCTCTTTTTCTTCCCTTTGGAAAGGAAGTGCTGTCATTGTTCAATACATGACAGAATTCTGGTTGTTTTGAAGAGCATGGGATCATGATATTCCCAAAATGTATGTCAAGAAAACAACCTTTTATCTGCATATAATCAAGCATTTACAATGAATTTGGGGCAATGCCTACTGATCTGAAAAGAGTAATAATACAGTATTTAGTTTTTCTGCCATTCAGCTTCTTAACAAAAAGAGCTTATCATATTTTTCTTTAAACTCGTTAAGTTGTCTTGAATAGCAAATATCTTACTTGGTCCTCAAAGGAAAGAGCCTGAGCAACATCTCTTGGAAATCCATCAATAACAATACCCTCTTCATCAGGAATCTGCATTAATCTCTGCTTTATCTCAGTGATGGTTGTTTCCTTGAAGTGTGAAAAACAAGCACAAGAAGGTTTATTAGTTTGTTGATAGTATATATTAAGAATGCATACAAAAATCTTGTGCAAAGCGAATAACATGATATTGCCATGTTTGTACCTGTGGGGCTAACTCTCCAGTGGTAATTATCTTGGCAATCAGGCTCCACTTTCGATTACTACTTGTGTTGTGGATCTTCTTTCTTAACAATTCACCAACAGATATGTACTCAAATCCATAGCGATCAGCTATTTTCAGACTCTGGGTTCCCTTTCCACTTCCCGGGCCACCTATTATTTATAAGGGAAAAAAGCAATTCTGTTTTCTCAGATTCATTGCAAACTACCCACCACCTGTGCCAGTCTGCCAAAATCTTTCCCAAAGATGTGGAATGTAACATTCTCCAAACTGCTAATTAGCTGCACAATAGGAGATTTCTCAAACTGCATCCCATGGAACCCTGGAGTGCTACAAAGCAACCCAAGGGGTTCCACAGAGAAAAAAACTTGTTAATGGTGCACAAAATGTGTGATTTCAACTGAACTGCAGCCATGGGAATTAAATGCACTACTCAAGCAATAGTCCTGGGAATCCTTTTCATTTCTTTCCTTCCCTGACTGCTACAACCAAGGGTTAAATCAGAAGCTACTGGTGGGACAGCACAGGGAGGGTGGCATTTCCTAAGGTTGCACATCACTTGCAGATAGGGAGAAGGGTGAGGCAGCGGGGAGCACTGTACAGGTGTGGCAGTGGAGGCAATCCAATGCACCTGGCCCCTCATCCCTCCCAGTCTCAGTATTTGGTGGAGACACTTGACACTGGAAAGTCAGGTAAGCAATGCCACTCTACACTGCTGTTAGGTTAAATGTGTTGTTCAAGCACCTGTTATGGGAATCCCTCATCCTCCTCTTAGCACCTAACACTGAGCTGCAGCCTCAGGAAAGGGTTAAATATATTGCTCTTTTAACATTTAAGGCAGAGGTTTTCAACCTTTTTGAGTCCATAGCTCCCTCGTGTCTGCAACCTTTTTCAACCGACCGTCCCTCAGACCATGTAGTGGGCCAGACTATATTTTGAAAAAAAGAGAACGAATTCCTACACCCCACAAATAACCCAGAGATGCATTTTAAATAAGAGCACAAATTCTACTCATGTAAAAACACGCGGATTCTTGGACCGTCCACAAGCCGGATTGAGAAGGCGAATGGGCCGCATCCGGCCCCTGGGCCTTAGGTTGCCTACCCCTGATACATTCTTTCTGCAACACCCCTGTGGGGCTCAGGAGCCCAGTTATGTCACCTCTTTCCTGCATAGCTGGCAGCATCTCACCCTTTTTTGAATACCCTTGTAAAGTGTTCCCTCAGCCTACTCTCCTATCCCTCTCCTTAGGAGTCCTCCGGGCAGCCGCTGCCGCCGCCTCTGGTCTCTGAGCTGCCCCCCTTGCCCCAAAGAGAGGTGCCTCCTCACACTGGGGGCTGGGAAGCTTCCCCTGGTCAGCCCCAAAGGCCCCATTCACCTGGGGGACCTTGTAGCAAGGGCAGCTGCAACAAACAGCTTTGCATGCCTTTGGGAGGCAGAGATGCAAGAGGGCACCCGATGAGGGAGGGAAGGAAAGAGGAAGGCCAGTGTTGCATGCCACGGCACACTGGCTGAAAACCACTGAGCTAAGGAGAGCTAAGAACTCTTTCTGATGAGAACAGAACCCTTAAGAATGGCAAACAAAACAAAGGCTTCTCCCATCAGTGGAGACCAGGAGATTGAAAAACTTTCTTGCCAATGTCACTGCTTTTCAAAGTCTCCCTTGCTTGCTCTCCAAATAACCAACTTGCTCCCTTCTCTTTTCAAAGGGAAAGGTTTGAAAGTGGTGAAACTTTGCGGAGGGAGGGGTGCCACACTGCCCCCCATATTTGGTGAGGAAATGCTTTCTCCCCTGAAGGGTTTTCCCAGTTGCAGCCTTGACCCCTACCAAATAAAAATGAAACAGCCCATTCTGTATGGAGCATCAGAAAGAGGAATGCTATTAGGAAGCACATAGTGTGTAACTATCCCAGGTATCCCAAAAGTTTGGGTATGAAGTCTGATAGTTTCCCCTTTTTAGAGGCTTTTTGGTTATTCTGGAGACGCTGGAGGCACTGCGACTTCTGCCTATTACATCCCTGGCACTAATAACAAAACAAAAACACTTCGACATTCTGGCAACTTGCTGAATATGGTTTTTATAGCTGCCAAGTACCCCGTATTTCCTGGGAAACCCCCGTTTTTCCTTACCGTTTCCCAGAGGTCTCCTATTTCAGCTCCTCTCCCGTTAATCTCCCTTATTTTTTGGTTCCTGTCGGTGGCCATTTTTCTGGTGCCGCTTTGCCCATCTATGGGTACCAGAAAATGGCCGGCGCCGACACCAGAAGTTGCATCTACGCACTTCCGGACATGTGTAGACGCGACTTCCAGCGCCGGCCATTTTCGGTGCCCATAGATGGGCAAAGCGACACCGGAAGTTGCGTCCACAAGAGACTTGGCAGGTATGATGACTTTCCAAACAATTCTTTGCTTATGCTGGTCAGTCAATTTGCCTACATCACTTGACCCTCATCCTCCAAAGTTATCCTATGAATCAATGCGCATTTCAAGCAGTTAATCCACTGGATAAATGGTTTTTTTAAAAAAAAAAAATCCACACTTAATCCAACAAAACTATTTGTTCTTCCTGCCGTCTTACCTATGACAAGGATGATCTTAGGTCGAGATCTTGCAGGATCAAATACCTCATATTCTTCAATAAGTTCGGCTGTTTCTGAGAGATCCGTGTCACTCTCTATGGAAAACTGGTGGATTGGAGGAAGTCGCTCATACCGCCGGTAAGGAAAGTTGGGATTGTCTGGGAGCACTTCATAACAGTAAAAAGAAAGAAAGAAAGGAAAGGAAAAGGAAATATGAAAACCGGAACTCTTCTTACATTTACCAGTAATGAAAATCAGGAATATTTTAACAATGCAACTGTTGGCATGAAATTCTGGCTGCCTAAAAAATAATTAAAAACAATAATGAGGGGCATCTTATTTTTTATACAGTCAGATAATGATTTCAATCCTTCTGTACTGGAATGCAGTAAGCTAATGTTTGCAGTGGCAGCAAAGGCACTGGCTGCTCTAATGTCTCACAGGCAGGCACTGCACGTCATTCAAGCTGTTAGAAAAGTAAATTGTCCCTTTAAGAAAACTTTGGGTGGGATTCAACTAATTTTTTAATCAGAGCTAGTGAAATTAATGGATGTGATTAAGTTAGGTCCGCTGACGCCAATCAGGCTACTCTGAGTAAAATACCACTTTTTACGTTTTCCTCACAGAACCAGTTCCAGCTGGTTGCGGCTGGAATATAAAGATGCCTCACGGCAAACGGTTATGTTGTAGTACCTGAAACAATTATCAGTTTAATTTTTTTTAAAAAAAAACTGCCTCCCATCAAATCAAACCATGAAAAGGAACATTCCTCTTGGAAGCCACTCTAGACCAATCTTCCACAACAGTAGGAAGATAAACAAGGCAGGCTTCCTGGCCTAGGGAAAAGAAGCGTAAAGTAACATGGGCCCAGCAAAACAGGTGTCAGAAGAATAAGCAGCCAACAGGCCAAAAGAAGCCGATGGAGGCAGGCAGTTCCAGGAGGTAGTTTTGAGAAGCCATCGGACAAGAGGCCCTGAGTGGGCCACAGTCTTCCTCGCAGCTGCCATTGTGGCCTATTGGCTCAGCCTCTCGCTTAGGCCCCAATTCACAGAGTGTGTGCAAGATGAGCAGAGAGTCTTGCTCCTTTTCTTTGTTGCAGCTTTCTTGCTTAGAGGAGGTATATGGACAGGCAGAGGCTGCAAAGGAGCAGCAGAAGCTGGCCTGGGGAGGCCAGACATTGGCAGTGGGCTCCCTGCTGAGGTGTGGGCTTCAGGAGGGGTCCAAAGATGGCAACAAAGAAACACAGGGAGGTGGCTTATACTGAATCAGACCACCACCACCCCGGTCCACTTAGCTCAGTGACGTCCACACTGACAGCAGCTCTCCATGGCTTCAGACTGAACAAGGAAAATTTTCTTTGCCCTTGAACCAAGAAAATTAGGCCATGAGAGTGATGAACAGAGGCAAAGGAGGAAGCCAGAAGGAGAGCTGACCTAAGGAAAAGTGGAAGAAAGGCCATGTACACACATGCCGTAAATTTAAAGCACATTGTAGAATGGTCAGAAAAAAGAGTTGACAAATGCCACACAATTTGAAACCTACAATATCCAAATATTTGGCTGCGGTCTTTCGATACCTAGTTTGTTGTGTTCTGCGAATCCAGCAGACAAATGGAGATTAAATGACAATCACAGATGGTTTATCAAAGGTAAGCAAACTGCCATGGCTTCCTAAGGAAATAGAGATAGAGTTCTCTCTAGGGATAAAACAGAGTTTCCATACTGAAGAGACAGTAAAGCACATGAAGCTACAGGTTGCAATTTTTACTGGGCATCACAAAGTTTAAAACTAAGCAACTCTGTGCTTGAAGTAAGCCCCTGAGAGTGAGTGGTTTCCTGCAAATTTAATTCCCTGCTATTTGGGGCTTCCTAGATGGACTTCAAGCAACTGGCACATTAAGGTAATACATTTTTCCAGTTTCGTTTAGTAAGTAAGATGCTGTCTATATGAAACTTAAAGATATGCCTTGCAAATTAGTCTACAGCAAGTAACAATTCATCTTGGGTAAGAAGCTTGCCAAACCCCATTATTCCAGTTGTTGAATCACATGTAGCATATATAGGCAGGTGGGCAAATTGAAAACCCATCCAGGCTGATAAATTTCTTATAGTTATTTTGTAAGTCTGATTTTAAAGTTATGTTAAGACATCATACCAGAGTTGCTTTTTTCACACACATTATGTGTACATTTTAATCTAATTACTGCCTTTAACACATAAAAGGCATGAAATGCCTTAATTGCTTAGGGGAAACTACAGCAAGAAATTGCATAGAATTCTAGTAGCTTTATGGGAACATTTACAACAGCAAAATAATTAGGTACTTTCCCTATGTATCCATTGTATGTTATCCCAGTCAGATTTTTGGAATGGCTTAAAATCCAAGCTGATTTATACCCAGCTTTCTAGGTGTTCTAACTAATCCATATTCATTATATCAGCAATGCCAATCAGGTTATTGTATATGATGACTAGGCATTGGGCATTTCTGAGAAAATACACTTGCTTGTATTTGTTTGTTATGTTTGGCGCTAGTAAGGCTTTTCAGAGCATTCCAATTTCTGCACTTTTGCCCATCGTAAATAAGTATTTCTTTATACAGCTTTAGCAAACTTTAGAAAGCACCACAATTCCTCAGATTGGTCAATACCAGTCAACTGAAGATATGCAGATCATAAGTCTTCTCATTGCGAGAAAGTTGCTACGTAGGAAGAAACATTATTTCCCTCCTCCAACTGTAAAGACTGCTCCAACTGGAATTCCAACAAATCTGGCATATTTTTTCTGCAGAAATCATGGGTCTCACTCACTTACCTCCTTGTCCCCCACCCAGGTATTGCTAGTCTCCAGCTCCCATTAGCCCTAGCCAGCATAGAACTATGGCCATGGATGATAGGAGTCCAGCAACATCTGGAGGCCTCAGCTCACCACTCCTGCTTATTCATATGGCCCACTCTGTTTCATGGGGCTTAGTCCCAAATAAGTGCATAGAATTACAGACTTATCTACTTAAAGATTATTCAGCAATACTGTAAATCTAAATTAGAATCAAAATTGAAATGAAGATGGATCCTTCTACAGCTGTTGATTGATTTATATTTGGTGTGATTCCCATTTGTGTAATGTGGCCACATATCACTAACAGAAGCCACAAGGCAGCAAATCATAATCACATCACAACTAATTAATGCGCTAAGGCATTAAATGTTCAATGCACCCACATCACCACCACCTTCAATCATACAGTGTCTTACCCATTATACTCATCTTGTCACCTGAATCCAAGCTGAAACATAAAATTAATACAAAAATAAATCTTACCATTCCTGAAAAAGGATCTTCTTGACTGGCTGCCATTCAGTGCAGGTAGTGTCCTTTTTTCTGGACTGACAAAAGTGTCCCATTTTACTTTTTCTGTTCCTCCCAGCTCCTTCACTTTTTGTAAACACCCTTCCAGGTATTCGACTGGATCATCGGGTTTGTAGCACATTAATCCATTCAGCAAACTCTGAAACATAATGCCCCAAAGTGATTTATAAGCCAGTGAAGTTGAAAACAAGATTGTAGTCTAACAATTATCTTTGTTATATACCAATCCCATTTTTCCTTGTTATTTTAGGTTTCCATTTTATGGCAAACTAAAAGCCTCTTAGAATTACAAGTGTGACTTATGAAACATAACATTGCTGCACATGAAGACTTGATTTATTAGCTGCCTTTTGCTTTTAGGAAAAGCATGAAAAATGCACATTTTTCATTAAGCAATGCTTCCAATGAACACATGGTCACCTGTACTCATAGGCCTTCTTAATCAACAAAGCTAAGCAAGTTAAATGCCACTGATTTAAATAGGACTACCCTGGAAACAATCCAAGCATACCAGTTAAATCAATTTGTAGATTAGGGTATTACAGGACCACTGCTAAGGTACAAAACTGCCAAATGAGTTGGTTTCCCCTTATTTATTTATTTATTTATTTATTTATTTCAACCAACTCAGTGGGGCTGAACTCTTAAATCCGCCCCAAGGCTTATGTGCAATATTTTGTTAGGTTCATAAAATTGCTGAAGCACACAACAATAAAAATTCAGAAATCCCCTTCCCCACCCAGATAGCAGTAAAGGTAAAGGGACCCCTGACCATTAGGTCCCGTCGCGGACAACTCTGGGGTTGCAGCGCTCATCTTCTTTACTGGCCGAGGGAGCCGGCGTACAGCTTCCAGGTCATGTGGCCAGCATGACTAAGCCGCTTCTGGTGAACCAGAGCAGCGCACGGAAATGCCATTTACCTTCCCGCCGGAGCGGTACCTATTTATCTACTTGCAGTTTGACGTGCTTTTGAACTGCTAGGTTGGCAGGAGCAGGGACTGAGCAGCAGGAGCTCACCCTGTCGCGGGGATTTGAACCGCCAACCTTCTGATCGGCAAGCCCTAGGCTCAGTGGTTTAACCCACAGTGCCTTTATACATGTGGTATTATACGGTATAATGAAGCACTTGGTGATAGAATAGCAAATCATTTTCAAGACTTGCTATCTTGTTATGGAATAAGTTTCCCTGATTATTTATTTTCCTACTTAGTCACATTTAGAAAAGAACCACTGAAATCAATGGGACTTTAGTCATGATAAATGTAATACCCATTACGTTCAATAGGCCTACTCCAATTATGACTATATTTAGATTTATTAGACATATGGATAACTCATCACATAGACAACAAAAGCTGCTTAAAGGCATCACTATGGCCCTGCTTGATGCCTGGAAGAATATTTTAAATAAATGGAAATTATAGGATGTTTTCTATTTGTTTCACTTCATTTTTTACCCACCAATGACATAGTAAATTATACCCATTTTATAGAGCATCTGTTCCATACAACAGTAAATGCATCAACATTTTTTTTTTAAAAAAACCACTGTTACTGAATGAATTCATGAATGTTGGTGAGGAACATCCTTGCAGGATGATTCATTAGATCTCCTCTAATCATATAATTCTGTGAAATACATGATTTGGGTATCACCTTCCTATCCCTAAAAAGCATGTACTGTAGTAGTGTTGGCTACGGGCTATACCACTTTAAAAGGCAGCTGGCAATTTGTATTTGAAAGATCTTGCATATTAGATCCTTCCTCTGTGGGGAATGCTGCATCATTGATGTTTGATGTTTTTAATGATGTTTTCATGGATGCTTTTTTGCTGATTTTATTTTTGCTGATTGATATATTTTATGAAAATGTGGATTATAAATACATTAATGAATAGGTTCATTATCTTCCCAATCGGGTAAATATTCCACATGCAGGAGCTTTCTGATTTGAGATATAGTTCAATTACAGGATTCCTCATTTGCATTCCAAAGCAATATGGTCCTGGTGGATAGTGCCAAATCTTTTCATGAATGTTTGAATGGTTTAAGTATGTTTAAAATCACAACTACAGGGTGTTCTTGAAATATAAACACCCCTGATGTGTACGGTAAACAGTGAGAAGTGATCAGTGAGCCCGGATTTATTTTGCTCAAGTCACCATGATATAAAAGAATTAAACTGTTGCGTGTTACTGACATCTTTTCACATAAGGCCAGTTTGTCCACTTGAACAGATGTGTAAACACTTTGTAAATCACACTATTTGTCATAGTAAACAAAGGCTCCATGGTAAATGCATGTGCTCTGTAACACACAGAGAAAAATGTGCAACTCCAGAAATATGTGACCTGAAGAACCTAATGCATTTTTATGATGTGGCAACATCTGTTAAACAACCACTTTACATAACTGCTGTTACAGTTTTGTGAAGTAGAGATAAACTGTTGTGGCCTCAAAACTAAAGCTGGCAGGTTTACTCATAGCACTGTAGCAGCCTTGTTGTGGATGACCCTTGGTCCGAAAAGCGTGGTCAAAATTAAAGGGTTCAGGAACTCAGACCAGACCAAATTTCATAAAATCATACACCAGCTTTACTAAAGCAAAAGCCTATGAGAGAGAGAAATTCTCTTGTAGAAATAATTACACAGATAAAGATAAATAATTACACAGATAAAAATAGCTCAGAAGGTAAGAAGACAACAAACACTAGTTTATCCAACTAATTAACAAACACACTTAAATCTCAGTAGGCAGAGCAATGGAACAAGATGCTGTCAAAAGCCCAAACAGACACTGACCTTGGCTTAGCTGGCTGCCAAGAGCTCCCACCAATCCAGGTTTATGGGAACTTAGACCACCCAATTACCTTGTGACACCGGCCTTGAAGCCTTAATGGGAGTTAGCTGTATGTAAGCTCATTTTTTCTGAGGTTCTAACCCAGGCATCCCCAAACTCGCCCCTCCAGATGTTTTGGGACTACAATTCCCATCATCCCTGACCACTGGTGCTGTTAGCTAGGGATGATGGGAATTGTAGTCCCAAAACATCTGGAGAGCCGAGTTTGGGGATGCCTGTTCTAACCCATTGCCATAAACCAGTCTTAAAGGGGCGATATCACCACAACCCTCTTCGGAAAAGTTCAAAAGAACAGTTTGCACTTTAAAGTTCAAAACATATTCTCATATGTACAAAGAATATATCTGTCCCATAAACACTGCATAAGATATAACTATGGTGTATCTTGTGTACAATAAATAAAGGTCAACCCAAGGCATGTGGTAGGCCACGCTCTGAATCCATAGCTGCCAAGTTATCCCCTTTTTTAAGGGAAATTCCCTTATGCTGAATAGGCTTCCTCGTGAGAAAAAGGAAATCTTGGCAGCTATGTCTGAATCTGGTTGTCTTGAATGGACAGAAAGTGCGTAATCTGGGATAGTAATGGCCACTTCCCTGGTACAGGGGTGGGCAGTGGTTACGGGCCAGCCGTGCTGGGGCCCAAGCACCCCAGGAGCAACATCTGGCTGGGAGCCAGCAGTTGGGAAATCTCTGGCTGGCTGCATAGTGTGACAGGAGATCCCGCCAGCCAGCAATCTGAATTCTGGCAAGGTGGGTCTCACTGTGGGTGGGACTGCAACATCAGTCCTTTTTCATGGTTGGATTGGCTCTACTCCAGCTGAGATTTAGGCCTTCAGCAGCTTTCCCCCTCCACAGGGGTGAGGGCCTATTAGGATGGTCTGCCATCAAAACATTCTGGCCCAAAGGAGGTGCAGAATACACAGTAACATGCTGTGACTTGTTTGCAAAGCATTTTGAATATTAAATTGTTTGCATCTGCCGGGACCTCAAATCTGGTTTTAAGCAGATGAATCTAAAAGGGATCCAAAGCATTCCTTGCCCCTGTTGTGTTGGATGAGTTTCAGTTAGTACAGCTTGAGGATATAGACCAGGTGCTTGGTTTGGACAATGAGCTGTGCACCTTGCCTCTCATGACTGATAAGAATGGGGGGTGTTGTTTGGCTCCAATGTGAGGTCCCACAGGGGTCTCCCACTGACCACATTAGTCACTGAGTGGGATCATCTGGAGATCTGGGATGTACTGTAAGCAATATACTGATGACATGCAGCTCTATTTCTCTTTTACACTTCCAGATGTGGTGGTGAATGTGCTTTCCCCCTACAGGAGCAGCTGCAAAGCCTGGGACAACTTCTGGATCCACTACTGTCAAATAGCCTAGATGGTGCAAATTGTCTTCCATCACTTTTAGCTAGTGATTCAGCTGCAAGCCTATCTAGACAGGCTTAGTCTAACCTCTGTTGTCTACATGCTGGTAACTGAAGGGTGGGTGGCAACATCAGAACAGGCCTTTTCAGTGGTGGCTCCCAATTTGTGGGATACATTCCCCATGGAAGCACACCTGGTACTATCACTGTCTGTTTTAGACACCAGGCTGAAACATTTATCTTTACCCAGGCATTTGGTTGTTAATTTGGAGCGCATTGGCCTATCTGTAATGCTTAATCTCGTAGTGGGGTGGGTAGGATTTGTCCCTGCTTATAATTTTTTAAAAATATTAAATGGGCTTATTAAAGCCTTTAAATAAATAAATAACATGGATGCATGACCTTTTTTTAGATATTCTCTCATTTATGACTTTTAAAATGTGGTTTTAATGCCTTTGATATTATTTGTAGCTTAATATGCAGGTTCCTTTGAGACACTTTTTGTGTGAAAGTCATCTAATAATAATCATAATAATAATCTGTATATCCATGTCCATTTGCCTCCCCCCTTCTCTCATATTCCATTCTATCTCCCCAGGGAGCCTACTTTTCCTTTTGCTGTCCTGCCTTCTGCCTGCCCAGAAGACAAACAGGTAATCAGTACACTTGTTGACACCTTGAGGATAAGCACTTCTAGCTACTGAGGTCACCTGGGCTTCAAGTAACAATGATGATCTCACAAGTACCCCCCATGCTATGCATCTATTCCTCCAAGAGGACTGCCTGTCTTGAACAGCCTGTCCTACCAATTCTTGGTCTTGAGACCGCCCCCCCATCCCAAACAAAATTCATGTTTGGATTCAGTTTTAGTTTATTGACCCACATCCAGACCATGAGTGTCTGCAGGCGTCAATTCACCACAGACTCAATTCAGATGGTACAGCGAGATGAGAGTTGCTTCAAATCTCCTGATGACAGCTGCCAGCAGAAAGATAATAGATATCCTGGGCAACAAATTCAAAATGTGGGGGCATGATGCTAATCAAAGGGAATTTTAAAAACTGAATTTTTAAAAAAGTTTAAACTTGTGTCATTGATTAACATCCTCCTCCACTATGGAACCTAGCTTGCATTAAAGTATATAAGAAGTCGGTATGTTGCAGAGAATAATAGATAGACACAGGGATGGCGGGGAAAGAACACACACACATCCCAGCCAAAACTGTTTGATTGCTACAATGCAACTTGTCAAATTATTATGTCAAATCTGTATAACAATTCATGCTAACTATTATGAACAAGCCTGTGCGTATTCTGCTATTCAGTGTGTAAGTCAACATCCTGTCAATGTCCCTGTTTGCATTTGTTTTTAAAAGTTTCCAGCCCTTACAGCGTAAGTGTAGAGAAACATCAGAAGCATAGGTGAATAGTAAGACAATTGAGCAAGATAACTATTGGGCAGGTCTGTAGACCCTTACTTAGTTTCTCACTCCTCTCTATGACCAGAAGGTAGAACAAATAATGAGTGGATATTTGCAAAACACGCAAATATATCAAAATGTCCTTCATTTGTGTGAATTAATGTACATAGCAGAATCAACTTTTTAATTGCAGCAGAAACTATGTTGTCCTGGCACAAATTAAGTCCTTCTGTATCAAACATCAAAAGCTCCCATGTAATCCCACTGCCTCATGTTTTTAACACTTAAATGGGAGTAAGAGTGGCCTATCATACTGATTTTTTTGTGACAACGAGCAAGAATATAGATTGTAAGGCATTTAGATATTAGATACATGTATGTTGTATAATGATTAAAAACATATCAATAGCATAGCAATACCATAGGCACCTTGAAACGATTAGGGTGTTAGCTTGACTATTATACACACTTTCTATTGAATTCAGTTGAGCTACTTTCTGAGTAGACATGTATAGGACTGCACTCCCCAGAACTATTTTATCAATAATTTTACTATTTATAATCTATAACTGAATACACAAAAATAGTGTTTGTATAAAAAATTCTAATAGTTTTCTAAACTTCTCTGCACGTAGCATTTGTGATTTACTGTTATGTTCAGATACTACAAGTGGGTTAGTTATAATTAACCCATTTAAACAACTCACAAATGCAGCATTCATCTTAGTTATTTTCAGTCATTTGCTGAAAAGAAAGAAATATTTCTTAGAGAATCCCCTAAAGTAAGAATTCCATGAGACAAATGAAAACGCCAGCAGAGGGAAGGGAGAATTTATGTTATGGTTAAAAATTCTCATTAAACAGATTTGACTCAATGACAATGAAAATATTCTTTGGAATTGAGACTGCGACCCTAAGTGTGCCAAGATGTTCAGATGAACATGCTTGAGACCAAATCCCTTTAGGTCTCAAGTAGCACAAGCAACTGACTTTGTATTTTCACTTTAGCTACCCAATCATGTTCCCTTTTAAATATCACAGTTTGATCGCAGGAAGCCACATTCATGGCTACATGAGGAGAAAATAACCTAGGAGAAAATAAACTGCAGCAGCATCTCCACTGAATGCTCCATCCATTCACCCTGGAGTCAAGATATGTAGAGCTTTCAGAGAATGCCATGGGAAATGACACATTCCTGCCTCCTGCTTTTCTGATCACCAATTCCACACATATTCACATCTCACAAGGTCGGATCAATGCTGCCTTACAAGCAGCTAGAAAAGCCAAGGCAACCGGAGGCAAGAAAGCTTCCAGATCCATTAAAAGTAGAGTGGGAGGACAATGTTAGCTCCCCTCTGCTCCGCAGAATCAGGTAGGTGGGCAAGGCAAAAGGAAGCAGGCAGGGGGCTGAGAAGATGCACAACCTGTTCTGTAAGCGAAGGCATCTATTTGGATACCCAAAACAAGCAGACAGGGGTAGGAGGATGCCTTTCCCCCTGCCGTACTAACTACCCCAATTCCCCTCTCTGCCTGTAGGGTCTCGTATGTCGCCCAAATCACGGGTGCCCAGCCAGAAGGGGCAAAGACCGCAACCATCGTTTTAGATCTTGGGAAACTGTGCAACAAGAAGGCGAAAGAGGTCAGAGGCGAAGTCTGGAGTAAGTGACATTGCTCCCTTCGAAACAAGCCTTGCCCCTTCAATATGCCGAGCTGCTGTCATTGCTCCGTGCTCTCCCACCTTGCCCTAGATCCCACAACCTCGCCCTCTCCATCCTGTGACTCTCCCTTTCCCCTAGACTTCGGGGGAACTTGCTCCACCCAGGGTCCAGAGGCGAGAGATGAGTGGCTGCCGGGTTCCACTGGCTGGCGAGGGGAGTTTTTACCTCGAAAAGCTGGGGGATCTCCCTCTTGGCCAGATACTCCTTGGCGTCGCAGGTGCTCATGCCTCCTGGCGGAGAAAGGGCGGTGGCGCGGCCGGGGCTGCTGGCTGGTTGGCTGGTTGGCGCTTCTGCCCGGCTTTACCGCGGGGCAGGGAAGGGGGGCGGGTGTTTTCGCCTTGTCTGCCCCGCACTCGAGAGCCTTCCTTGTCCTTGCAAACCGGTCTCTCCCGCAGGGAAAGGGGATTGGCGAGGAGGAAGAGGAGGGGAAAAAGGGAGAAGAGACGGAGCCTGAACCAGCACCTCCCCTCTCCTCGCAGCCCAGCCCGCACTCCGCCAGTCAAGCTGGGTGGTGCTGGGTGGCGGGAGTGGGTGGCTGCTGCTGCTGCTGCTGGAAAGGCGCCGGGGAGGGGGTGACTCCGGATCGCACGATGTCGCCCTGCTGTGTGCAAGTCCACCTCCGAGGCGCCGCGCCACCGCACACGTAGTGTCCCCTGAACAAATTGCCAGTACTATCGAGAAAAACAATCTCCAGGGGAAGCTCGTCGTCCGAGATAGATAGCCGACTGGGGTGCGCCCTTGGTTCGACTGCGAATGTCAGGAAGTCTTTCCTAAAGCGGATCCCCACCCCACCCCCCACCAAGTTTAAGGGCGAAACAGTTGAAGAAAAAATTCAGAGTTTCCTCTCTCACAAACACGCCAGAGCTGTCTGAGTTGCTTTGCTCCAAAGGCGCGTCTCTCTCTCTCTCTCTCTCTCTCTCTCTCTCTCTCTCTCTCTCTCTCTCTCTCTCTCTCTCTCTCTCTCTCTCTCTCTCTCTCTCTGTGTGTGTGTGTGTGTGTGTGTGTGTGTGTGTGAGCGCGCACGGACAAGGCGGAGAGAGCAAGGAGCCGGCGAAGAACTCAAAGCAAAGGGTGGCCAGAAATGATCGCCCACGTGGAATTGGCTGAGGTTCTGGTACTATGTTTGGTTCAGCATGTACGTTTGGCCTTTATATAAATGCATCGCAAGCCACGGAGGCAGGGCAGGGATAGTTGGATCGGGGCCGCGCAAGGAAGGGTGGTTTAACATGTTGCCCCCACGTTGATTACTGCCCCCCCATGGGCGTACCCAGGATCAAAACTAGGGGGGGGCAAGGGGAGGGGCCAAGGCACGGAAGGGGAGGGGCCACAAAGTGGGCGGGAACGGCGAACTCGCGCTCCGCTGGGCTGTGCCCCTCCCTAGAAGCAGGGCTGGTGGGTGGAGGCGGAGCCCAGCCCAGCGGAGCGCGAGTTCAGCGTTCCCGCCCGCCGCACCGCGCTCTCTGGTTCCCCGCCGCGCTTGGCCTTGCCTGAGGGCGCGCCAGGGAGCTGGAGGAAGGGTGCGGCGCGGTGCGGCGGGAATGGCGAACTCGCGCTCCGCCGGGCTGTACTCCGCCTCTGCCCACCAGCCCTGCTTCTAGAGTAGGGCAGCTGCCCTAACTTGCCCCGTGGTGGGTACGCCCTTGCCCCCCCCTTAAACGCCCAAGGGGCTATTTGGCCAAGTTAAGGGAAAACTTAGGAATTCGCCCGTTTCTCTTGGGCAAGAGGACAAGACAACCTACCACGTGCAAAGCCAAAATCACCTCCATATTTGACAGCTACCTCCGATTTGACAGCCCTGATGGCTCCCAAGCAGTGATGGCGAACCTATGACACGCGTGTCAGACGTGACACGCAGAGCCCTCACTGCTGGCACGCACCCCATCGGCCCATTCACGCTGTTGTTGTTGTTTCCCCCCCATTTGTTCTCCCACTCACACTACAGCTTGTCTCCGCTGTGAAAACCCGGATCCTTTTTTGTTGTTGTTGTTGCTGGTAGCCAGAGATTGGTTTTGTAACCCTTTCAGTGCTGTTTTTCTGGTGCTTTGGCAGACTATGTCGGTGCTGCGTGTTAGTTCCAGCAAAGGTATTATTCGTCATTTATTTCTGTTCTCCCCCCCCAAAAAAGCGCAGCAGCTTTGGGGCACCCCCCCCCCAAAAAAAGCAAAGCAACTTTTGCACACACCCCCCAAAAAAACCTCCAAAACTTTTGTCAGCAGCTCCCCCCAAAAAGCTCAACAACTCTGGGCACTTTGTGATACCGGTAAATAAGGGGGTTTTGGTTTGGTTTGGTTAAATAATTAGTTTTTGGTTTATTAAATACAGTTATATATTACAATTATACATTTTTGTTATTTAAACTATAAATATCGAGAAATTATGGGGGTTTTTCTCTCGAAGTGACATACCACCCGAGTTATGCTCGTTTTTTTGGTGAATTTTGACACACCGAGCTCAAAAGGTTGCCCATCACTGAGTTATGGTGTTAAGCTGAGCTGCGTTCTGAAGACCTACTAGTTTCTCTTTTCTATGTCATACTTGGTCTTCTGCTACAACTCTCATACCAAGCCAATATATTGTACAGGCATATGCAAACTTCTCCCTTGCTCCTCTTGCCTCTCTCAGACTGTCAGTTTCCTTCAGCTGGGAATAAGGCCCTGGATACCTGACTAGTGATAATCAGATGACAGTAACTTTGCATGCAGTGAGAAGATCAGGGAGTATGTACCACAGAACCCCAGTTAAGACCATAAACTGAATAAATGACTGAGGCCAAAGTGCTTGTCCTGATAATTGAGAAATTTATATCATATACAAAAGGTTGCAGTGGAACTTCCCTTTATTTAAGTCCGAAACCTTCTGTATTTTGTGGGACAAATGATTTTATATATATATACTTTGATCAACCATCATGGGGATTAATGTAGATTTCTCAGAACCAAATCTGACAGAAAGGGTTGTCATACAAATTCAATTCCTGCTTTTCAAGTGCTACATCTTGACCTTTAGAATTTATATAGCAGTAATTCTGTTTTTGTCAATAAAATTCACGGGCGTGCCTTTTTTGCTTTTGGATCAACATGCACACTGCTCGGATGGAGGGTGCATCTGCATTCTAAGGAGTTGGCACTATAGCAAGTTAATCTTCTGATCACATAGCATAGTGTGATCCTTTATTGTTTGCAGGGGACACTCAGAATGAAGGGCTTGTCTGACAATGCTGAAGCTCTCTGTAGACTAAATAAAAAAATATCAGGAACAACAGCTGGGAAATATATGGCAACTTAAAGCATGCAGAATATGTCTAGCTAAATCAACATAACAACTGACATGCTGGATTGGATAATTCTAGCAATGCAATGCCCTTTTTTTAGCGACAACTAACAGGAGACACCCTCAGAAAAGTAAAAAAAAAACCCTTTAAAGGAAAATTGACCTTTCTTTAAAATCTTGGTCTCATAACCACAAATGCATAGACAGCTTGGCTATTATCCTGAAGCATTAGAAAATACATTTGTGAAAATAATGAAATCATCATTGTGACCATCTGTCCTTTTAACATAAACAGGGTACTTGCCAATTCCTGACTAGCTTTCTAGATCAATCCCTCTATCTCAGTCCATATTCATTTGGCCTTTTTCATCCTCTCTTGCCTAACAGTCAGACTCTCTGGCTTATTTGAATGTCTGTGTTTGTAATGTGACCAAACCAGTGTTCATCCAAGCTTCTTTCTATTACTGCCTCCTTTTTGAGCCAAATCCAGATGACTTCACAGTAATGAAAAGGAACAGTGTCATTTGATGATGTCTAGAACCTTTCTTTGCCAACTCATTTCCATGAAAGTTAAGGGTTGCCAGGTCCTTCCCTGGAAATGGGCTTCAGTTCTATGCACCAGGGGTAGAGAATCTCTCATGCCCTCTGGAGCTCTCTTAAGACACTCTCCAGGCCACACCAACACACAGGCTACCTATCCCCTGTCCACACCTCTGCTCTGTGCCCTTCTCAAGAGTTTTTGCCTGGCTGGAATGAGTCCTTGAACTGTGGTAATGCCTCTCACTTACCCAGATGGAGATTGGAGTGGAGCCTCAAGCATACTTGTAAGCTACTGTGCAAAATTGCTGGACTCACTTTTGCCTCTGGTGCCATACCTCACTTGCATGTGGCCACCAAAAGTTGTTGTGGGATGGAACACTGGGGCAGACAAGTCACAATAGTTCCTAGAGTGTCCACTAAGAGGAACTCACCTGGAGGAACACCTGACTAAGTTCAGTTCCTGTTCCTCCAGACATGCAGATGAGATGGATTAGCTGGCAGATAAAAGCCCCTAGCCAGCAGCCATTCTCCCTCTTAGCCATCTCTTCTTCAATGGGAACACATCTCCAGAGAATCTCCAGTTAGGATGGTTCTCCCTCTCGGCCTGCTACCAAGAGAGAGACCAGATGGAGCCTTACTCTACTAAGTAGACTCCAAATGTATATATTTGTAACTTTTCTACGTAAGCCTGCCTTTCTGAGATTACGCTGTTAACTCAGGATGTCATGTGAGTAAACGCTATCTTATTTTATGAACACTGTGTCGTGTATTTCTTTTAAGAGGGAAAAGGGGGATTTGCCAGGAAGTATAATGTTGTAGAGGTTTTAACAAACCTGAACGCACACTTTTGCTGCGCACAAAAGGGGAATGTCACTCTGCTGATATTGGAAGCTTGATAACACCCATCCTGGCTTATAAAAGCTAGCCAGGAAGGGCTGGGCGATGGGCTTCGCGGGTTGGTAAATGCTTCTCTCCATGAGGGAGCCTTCCCAGACCCGCTGAAAGAGGCGGTTATTAAACCGCTTCTTAAAAAACCATCTTTAGATCCGGCCAATATGGCCAACTATCGCCCAGTCTCAAATCTTCCATTCTTGGGCAAGGTGATTGAGCGAGTGGTTGCGGAACAACTCCAGGCACGCCTGGAAGAAGCGGACCATTTGGATCCCTTCCAGTCAGGATTCAGGCCTCATCATGGGACTGAAACTGCCTTGGTCGCACTGGTCGATGATCTCCGGCGGGCTAGGGACAAAGGTAAGAGCTGTTTCCTTGTTCTGCTGGATCTCTCAGCGGCTTTTGACACCATCGACCATAACATCCTTCTGGACCGTCTAGAGGGCTTGGGAGCTGGGGGCACTGTCATGCAGTGGTTCCGCTCCTTCCTCCTGGGCCGTGTTCAGAAAGTGGTGGTGGGGGATGAGTGTTCAGACCCCTGGGCGCTCACTTGTGGGGTGCCTCAGGGTTCTGTCCTCTCCCCCATGCTTTTTAACATCTATATGCAGCCGCTGGGAGAGATCATCAGGGGGTTTGGGCTGGGTGTCCATCAGTATGCTGATGATACCCAGCTCTACCTCTCTTTCAAATCAGAACCAGTAAAGGCGGTGAAGGTCCTGTGTGAGTGCTTGGAGGCGGTTGGAGGATGGATGGCGGCTAACAGATTGAGATTGAATCCTGACAAGACAGAAGTACTGTTTGTGGGGGACAGGAGGCGGGCGGGTGTGGAGGACTCCCTGGTCCTGAATGGGGTAACTGTGCCCCTGAAAGACCAGGTGCGCAGCCTGGGAGTCATTTTAGACTCACAGCTGTCCATGGAGGCACAGGTCAACTCCGTGTCCAGGGCAGCTGTTTATCAGCTCCATCTGGTACGCAGGCTGAGTCCTTACCTGCCCAGTGACTGTCTCTCCAGAGTGGTGCATGCTCTAGTTATCTCTCGCTTGGACTACTGCAATGCGCTCTACGTGGGGCTACCTTTGAAGGTGACCCGGAAACTACAACTAATCCAGAATGCGGCAGCTAGACTGGTGACTGGGAGCGGCCGCCGAGATCACATAACACCGGTCCTAAAAGACCTACATTGGCTCCCAGTACGTTTCCGAGCACAATTCAAAGTGTTGGTGTTGACCTTTAAAGCCCTAAATGGCCTCGGTCCGGTATACCTGAAGGAGCGTCTCCACCCCCATCGTTCTGCCCGTACACTGAGGTCCAGCTCCGAGGGCCTTCTGGCGGTTCCCTCATTACGAGAAGCCAAGTTACAGGGAACCAGGCAGAGGGCCTTCTCGGTAGTGGCACCCACCCTGTGGAATGCCCTCCCACTAGAGGTCAAAGAGAACAATTACCAGACCTTTAGAAGGCATCTCAAGGCAGCCCTGTTTAGGGAAGCTTTTAATGTTTGATGGATTTCTGTATTTTAGAATTTCTGTTTTTTTGGAAGCCGCCCAGAGTGGCTGGGGGAACCCGGCCAGATGGGCGGGGTATAAATAATAAATTATTATTTATTATTATATAATCCACATCCCTAACATTCCCACAGTTGTCCACGATAGAATGTGACTCTTGTGCTCAAAAGGGTCCAACACTCCTGCTAAAAATACTCCACTGAACTTCTTGTTTGTTTAAATTTGTATGCCGCTTACCCACAAAACTGTGGCCGAAGTGGCTCACAACATACCAAATGAGCAATAGCGTGCATCACTTTATGTACGCTTGCTTATATTGAATTACACTCTTGCCATTTTACTGCCCATTTGCCCACTTTGCAGAGATTCTTTGCAGATCCTTGCAATCGCCTTTTATTTTATCCTTCCTGAACCATTGGTGTTATCGGCAAACCTGGCTACCTCTCTGCTCACCTCTAACTCTAGGTTGTTAATGAACAAGTTAAAAAGGACATCTCAATATCTCAACTTTCTGCATCCATCCATAGGGAGAACTACCTAGTTACTCCTGCTCTCTTCTGGTTCCGTAACTAGTTATTGATCCATAAGAGGACCTCTTCTGTTATTCCATGACTGCTAAGCTTACTCTAGAGTCTTTGGTGAGGTAATTTACCAAAAGCTTTTTAAAAGTGCAAGTACACAATGCCAAATGCCTCACCTCTATCTATATGGTTGTTGACATTCTCAAAGAACTCTAAAAGGTTAACAAGTATCTTGCAGAAGCCATACTGGTTCTTCTATATGCTTGGTAATTCTATATATAATAATACTTTCCACCAGATTTCCTGGGACAGCCTTATACCAACCAGCTTGTAATTTCCTGGATCTCTTCTAGATAACTTTTTTCTATTTTAAAACAAATTGGTGTTCCATTGCCAATTTCCTCCAGCCCTCAGGTATAGAGGCTGATCTTGGAGATTTGTTAGGAGATAATCAATTTCACATTTTAGTTATTTAAGAATTATTGGGCGAATAGCATCTAGACCCGGCAAAGAGTCAGTTTTTAATTTGTTAATAAAGTTTCTTGTCACCAATATTTCCCCAGTTCCTCTGACTCCCTTCCTGAGAAAGTTAGTTCAGGCACAGCCCTACATCCTCCACTGTAAAGTCTGGATGCAAAAAAACCACACAATAAAACCCCACCCATCTTCTCTGCAATCCCATTTGAATTTGAGTAGAATTTGAAATACCTCTGCTCATCTGCTGGGTGTAACCTGGTGTGCTTTAACATGAAGGCTTAATATTGTAAATGGGTCATTGGCAACTCTTTTTGTTTGTTTGTTTAAACAGAAAGGGTAAATCCAGAACTAAATGCAGGTTGGCCTTTTTATGCAAGTAACGTATTGTGGATACTGGGAAAAGGTTGTGTGCATGAGGAGCATCTGTTCTATCTGGTAGCACCCCTGGGAAGCAGAATAGCCTATCACCCTCCCTTCCAACACTGGACATCAGTCCCTACCCAATGTTGAAGAGCTAGACTGCACTCTATATCTGATCTCATCTTCCCATACTGACTGTCTCTAACTGGTGTTCTGTTTCTTGTTATCTTGATGTGGACATTTGTACCCAGCCGACCTTCCTGCAATCTTTTTTGACAAATGTCAACGTCTCACATACTAGCTGGTGTTCTTCCTTGCTTTCTTCATTATTGGAGCCTTTGATTTTTCCTAATGTTAAAATGTACTCTTCCATTCTTTAGGCTGCAAACTTACACACAGTTATAACTGAGTGTAAGCCCCAATGAGTACAATGGGACTTTTGAGTAGAGATGTGTAGGGGTGTGAGCTGTTTGATACTTTCTTTTGCCAAATTGTTTTCTTTGGGGATTGGAGGGGAGAGAGTGTAGTTTCAGGCTCAAGAGATTCAGTAATATCACACGGATGTCTCAAGGGTCCCTCTCTGTCATTTTTGTTTGCAAATATCAACTCAGTATGCAGCAGCTGTTGTGATGAAGGTAAATTCCATGCTAGGGAGCATTAGGAAAGGGAAAGAGAATAAAATTGCCAATACCATAATGCACATCTATAGTAGGGACACATTTGGAATGCTGCATACGTTTCTGGTTTCCTCACCTCAGAAATTACAGTACGGTATATTGTTAGGAGTTTGGGGAAAAGGAGTAGTAGACTGTATGCAGAGAGCCACACTAGTTTCCTGATGTGGGAATCTTGTGGGTGATGGGCCATTAAGGGGAACAAAGAAATGGGTGAGGCCTCTCCCTCAACTGGCAGGTAGTTAAAAAGACAAAGAGTTGAGGGCAGAGAGTTTTGCAGTGATGTGAGTTAGAGGGAAAAGCAGCAAGCTGGAGAGAGAGTCAGAGTGATGTTCGATTCCTGTTTGAATCCAAGGCTGTGGCTATGAGGGAAGCAAGGCCCTTAGGGTGCTAATGCTGCCAGCCCCTCCATTGTAGGACCAGGTCCTGTTGTGGGAAACAGGATGGACTAAGTGGATGTTTAGTCTGATCCAAAATAGCTTTTTTGGCGTTCTTATGCATTAAGAACCCAGGTGGCGCTGTGGGTTAAACCACAGAGTCTAGGGCTTGCTGATCAGAAGGTCGGCGGTTCGAATCCCTGCAACAGGGTGAGCTCCTGTTGCTTGGTCCCAGCTCCTGCCCACCTACCGGTAGCAGTTCGAAAGCACATCAAAGTGCAAGTAGATAAATTTCCGTGCGCTGCTCTGGTTCACCAGAAGCAGCTTTGTCATGCTGGCCACATGACCTGGAAGCTGTCTGCGGACAAACGCCGGCTCCCTCGGCTTATAGAGCGAGATGAGTGCCGCAACCCCAGAGTCGGATACGACTGGACCTGATGGTCAGGGGCGCCTTTACCTTTACCTTTATGCCTTAAAACCATGTATAAAGGTAAAGTAAAGGGACCCCTGACTCTGGGGTTGCGGTGCTCATCTGGCGTTAAAGGTAAAGAAAGGGACCCCTGACCATTAGGTCCAGTCGTGACCGACTCTGGGTTTGCGTGCTCATCTCGCATTATTGGCCGAGGCAGCCAGCGTACAGCTTCCAGGTCATGTGGCCAGCATGACAAAGCCGCTTCTGGCAAACCAGAGCAGCACATGGAAATGCTGTTTACCTTCCTGCTGTAGCGGTTCCTATTTATCTACTTGCATTTTGACGTGCTTTCGAACTGCTAGGTTGGCAGGAGCTGGGACCAAGCAACGGGAGCTCACCCCGTCACAGGGATTCGAACCGCTGGCCTTCTGATCAGCAAGCCCTAGGCTCAGTGGTTTAACCCACAGCACCACCTGGGTCCCTAAAACCATGTTTACCACTGGCTATTTCTTGGCTCTTTAGCTTCTTCAAGCCATATGTGTCTTTCCTGAGTCTCTTTCTGACTTCAGAGTCATTCCCAGCCAGGCCAGTACTAGAGGTCAGATTCATAAAAACCCAGCAGGTTTGTGGTGGCCGCAGCTTTGTAGCCACCATCATCAGTGCTGCCAAATACGGCAGACTATTCTGCATCACTTCACATGCCACAGTTTTGGGAGCACAGCAGTAGGCCTTAAATATACTTTAGTTCTCCAGGGTGTGATCCAGAAACTTCAGCTAAATCATTATCTTGCTATAATATGGCGTCTCAAGAGCTCATTAATTTGTTCAGTTCCAGTGATCTTTACATAGCCAGGCGTGGCTTATTGGCTGCTTTAAACCATCTCATAGCAAGGAAGAAGATGGATTTGAAGGTAGTGAAACTGCATTCAGTACTACACTTTTAGGGAGAGAAAAGGAAAAAAACAGGGACACACACCAGGGTTTGCAACTGAATATCAGATAAGCTAATTTCTCAGGTACATTTCACAGGAGGTTTTATATTTTACATAATGTAAGGTTTTATATAAGGTAAGTAAATGCATTTCCCTCCCAAAAATATATATAACCCAAGTGCAAGCGCTTTTGTGGGTATGTGTATATATAAATATTCTGGCAGCCAGCACTAGTATCTCTCAGCTCTAATGTCAACTCTTAGACTCTTGGACAGTATCCTAAAGGCCAAGTAAGAGAGCTAGAATGTTGGTCACCTGTAGAGACAGCTTTGTTGTTCAGGGAAATAATATTTTAAAAGCATAAACGAACACACACGACCCATGCAACAGCCTGTGGCCAATCTGTATGAAGGTATCACAGAGCCACAAAAAACCCTATTAAATATATCCTCGTGTAGTTCATATGAACACTACAGATCTGTGTCCATGAGAAATAGCACTGCAGAGAGACGCACGTGGACCAAAAAGCGGAGGGACACAGAAACAAATAATAATAATGTATGTAAACATAGCCCTCCAAATTACTGTACATCAAAACCTTTGTTAAAAAATTTAAAAGACAACACAGAGACACTTAAATAACAGAATAGCACAACACTTTCAAACAACCTGCTAAAAGGCCCCTGCAACTAGATGGCTGTGACAAAATATATTCAGGGGCTAGGATGCATAAATAGAATCATAGAATTGTAGAGTTGGAAGGGACCCTGAAGATTATCTAGGGTGGATCTAAACACAGGGGGGAAATGCTATGAATAAGTCAGAAATTAGATCGTTAAAAATCCCTATGGGAAATCGTGTTTTAAAATTTCCTGCTCTCTGGCACCACCTGGTGTTGCATGTTTATAGCGCATTCAAATCACTGTTTGTTTACTAATATAGCTGAGTCCCTACTCCAACCCCCTGCAATGTAGAACTATGCAGCTGTCCCATACAGGGATCAAGCCTGCAACCTTGGCATTATAAGCACCACATTCTTAACCAGTTGAACTATCCAGGCTCCCCCATTAAGAAGGAAAATAGCTAAATGTAAATGTCTCTGAGGAATATCAACAGGAAATTGTGGATGCATTTATTTATAATTGTCTGTGCACAACTAGACTATGTGTTTAATTAGACATATAACTTACCACTATTTTGCAGCCTAAACAATGCAAAACAACAAAGAAAGAGAGGCAGTGTGGTTTAGTACTGGACATCGACTGGTGAACTCTGGGTTCAAGGCACAGTGAGCCAGTCATTTCCCCCCAGAATAACCTACTCCACAGAGTTGCTGTGAAGCTAAAGAGGAGGTAGCTCAATTCTGCACTCCTAAGGAAGGACGAGTAATGATAATAAAAGACTTGAATGAGAGGTGAGATGCACCCAGAATTCTGCATCAGACCAGAGAGTGAAAGCTCTGCAACATTGCCTCTGCAAGAGCTAGGCCAGATTGTTGTAAAGTTCCATCAGGATCTGATGTAATCACATAGAGTGAGCAAGTCTATAAGTTTAGATTCTGTATATATATATGTGTGTGTGTGTGTGTGTGTGTGTGTGTGTGTGTGTGAAACCTTCTCAGAAGAACCTGCTGAATCATATGCTTCTATTCCAAAAAAAAGTGTCTTCAGATGCATTACTTGGATACAAGTGCACTTTGTGCACAGTTCATTTGCAAGTAACAAATTAATCAGACAGATGATGATGACTAAGATGAAATCTGTCTACCTTAAAAAGAAAATACACTATTTATAAGACTGTTTCTCAACACACTTCTCACAGGTGTTCTAGATTTTCCTTATGGCCAAATGGTATTCATTTATTTTCAAACTCTTTGGGCAAGGTTTTAGTATATTGCAGGGGTGGCCAACTCCCAAGAGACTGTGATCTACTTTCAGAATTAAAATCTGGTGGTGATCTACCCCCATTTTTTGGGGTTCGGCTCAAAGTTGTTGAGCTTTTTTTAGGGAGAAGGAAAGGGGGGGTGACCAGATTTGGTAACCTTTTTGGGGGGAGCACTGCCCAAATACTTTTCTTACGGGGGACAACAGAAACTTTTAGAGATTTATTGGGAGAGAATTGCATAAAAGCACTCACAAAACTGTACGCCGCACAAACTCCTTTACCCACTCCATTAACCTACCTATCAAGATTTCTTAAAAAATACATGCCTTCATCCATTATTAGTGTTAAACCTGCATCACAATTTTGGTAACCAACTGTTCAATATCAGATGAGTACTGTGTTAGGGAATCCTTCAGGGAATCCTTAAGGTGCTCATCTGTCATGTTTGAATGTTGCTCTCTCTCTCTTTCTCCCCCACCCCCTCAGTATGGGCACCCATCCATCTCCCCCCCCCTCTTTCTCCCCCACCCCCTCAGCTAGGGGGCACCCATCAACCTCCCTCTCTCTCTCTTTTTCTCTCTTTCTCCCCCCTCAGCTAGGGGCACCCATCCACCTCCCTCCCTCTCTCTTTCTCCCCCTACCCCCTCAGCTAGGGGCACCCATCCACCCCCTCCCTCTCTCTTTCTCCCCCCACCCCATCAGCTAGGGGAACCCATCCACCTCCCTCCCTCTCTTTTTCTCCCCCACCCCCTCAGCTAGGGGCACCCATCCACCTCCCTCCCTCTCTCTTTCTCCCCCCACCCCCTCAGCTAGGGGCACCCATCCACCCCCTTCCTCTCTCTTTCTCCCCCCACCCCATCAGCTAGGGGAACCCATCCACCTCCCTCCCTCTCTCTTTCTCCCCCCACCCCCTCAGCTAGGGGCACCCATCCACCTCCCTCCCTCTCTCTTTCTCCCCCCACCCCCTCAGCTAGGGGCACCCACCCACTCACCCACCCACCCACCTCTCTCTCTCTCTGGCTCCCAGTGGCTCTCACACACCCCTCCCTCTCTGCCGGCATGAGTGAGGAGGAGCCGCTGAGCTCTAGGCAGGCAAGAGGGACGGGGAGCAATCCAGCCATTCTGTGCAACGCACTAACATAGTCACACACATACTGGTGAGCTCAATATCGGGAAGAGGGAAGGAGCTCTCCCTGCAGTTGCCCATGGTTATTGAGCTTTTTTGTGGGGGAGAGACAAGAGTTCTTGAGGGGTTATTTTTAGGGGGAGAGCTCTTTCTTTTCTTTTAGGCTTGCGATCACTAAGGAACCCACAATCAACCCGGGATCTACCAGAAACGTCCTGGGGATCTACCGGTAGATCCCGAGCTACCTGTTGGCCATGCCGGGTATATTGTTATGAAACAGTCCTTGTGGAGATTTTGTAAGATGAGTGAAGGAGATCAAGACTTAGGTTCAAGTTCTGTAGTGTGGACCTATATGCTTGGGTTGTCTCAAGACCAGCTCCAGAAGCACAATTCTCATTCTTAATGTGAATAAAAGATAATAATCCTATCTGATTCAGCTCCAGTGGGGTGTGGTTCTTCTCTACCCATTGCAGACACACAATTGTCTACCTCTTGGCGAAGGCTATGTGGGGAGCAAATCTATATAGAGAACATCAAATAGATCTTACCCAAAAAGAAAATTGTCTACTCGAGAGAGGTGGCAGAAATGGGTCATATTGACAACATGCTGTGAGTGATGTTTTACTAGCTTCAGAAGCAGAGCAGGACTTTAAAAGGGCTTCAGAGGAAAGGACAGGAAAAATAAGCAGATGGTTGAATTTAGTCAGATGGGTTCCAGAAAAGTAAATGGGACCCCTTTTCTTGTCCTATGTCAGGGTTGGCAGTGACCAATACTGACCTCAGAAGAGAAAGAGTACCTTGGAGGAATAAACTCTGCAAGATACCACCAGTGTTTCTTTCATCATTTAATGGTAGAGCACATACTCAACCTTGCCTGCAGAAGAAGGTCCAAAGTTTAGTCCTTGGACTCAGCTAGATTGGTCCTGTCTTTCCCTACTGGATCTCCTTGTATGAGTTCACAACACATTTAACTGAATCGCTTACAGCAGGGGTGGCCAACCTCCAAGAGACTGCAATCTACTCACAGAGTTAAAAACTGGGAGTGATCTACCCCCTTTTTGGGGGGTTCAGGTAAAAGTTGTTGCACTTTTTTTAGGAAGGAGGAAGGCCCATGTTGGGTGGGGTGGGGTTCATATAAATGTTGTGGAGCTTCTTTATGGAAGAGGAAAGCAACGTTGAACTTTTTTTTAGGAAGAGAAAGCCCTGTTTTGGTGGTTCAGGTCATTTTAGGGGTGCAGGGCAAAGATGTTGAGCTTTTTTAGGGGAGCCAAATTTTTTTAGCTTCTTTGGGGGGAGCCACTGATCTACCGGTGATCTACCACAGACGTCCAGTGATCTACCGGTAGATCACAATCTACCTGTTGGTCATGCCTGGCTTACAGTATTTGACGTGTCTAGATCCAGCCCTTGATCCCTTTAGAAGGATCAGGCAGTTTGTGAAGAGAAAGAACCTCTCAGTATGAAGACAATTCTCCATGTAGATAAAAGTAGGCAGGGCACTCTCTTCTCCAGCAGGCTGCCTGAGACAATGTGGTGCCTGCTGTGAAGGACAATACCGTTGGCTTCTTGCTTTATGCCCGGCCAGTCCCAATGAGGAATGGCCACCACTGCATGTACAAAAGATGGTTCTACTGGTGGTTGGATATTTATTTAACAGTATGTTTTCAAAGCTGCTTTTCTTGGCAAGCCCATCCAGATGGTACCATAAGGATCATATGATTCCTTATGTGCCACCTTGATCACCACTTCTAGTGGTTCCCTATGCCCCTGAGGTCCGATCAGCCTTTACAGATTCAAGTAACAAGTTCTGCTAGCAGAGTTCTGCTAGTGCAACTAGGCTTCCTCTCTCCTGCTACAAATTGGCTTGGGGGGGCTTGGGAGAACCCCCAAAGCAGTGCGCAGAGGGAGGAGAGGGGAGACTGTTTCATCTAGCAAGCTGAAATGCTTGTGCTGGCAGAATGAGAGTGCTATGTTGAATTCTTCCTGCAGTCAGAGAGGCAGGGCACAGTCTTGTCACTAAGTCTCACAAGTGAGCTCACCACACCTCGGCTTTAAAAGCTGGAAGGGACGGGTGTGACAACTGTTGAGACATTGTCATTGGTTTCCTTCAGCTCTGAATCTCTTGCAGTTCGAGGACCCGACCCGCCCCCTGCGAGAAATAAAGACACAGTGACACATGGTATTTGAGTTAATGGGTAAAATAAGTCCACAAGTGAGAGGTATTGGCTTAGGCATTGGACTCCCTAGCAAGCATGACTCCACCCCGCTCTGTGGGGGGTCAAATCAGGTTAGCACCCCGAGGAAGGAGCCTGTTGATGCAAATACAACTGAAAGCTCCCCCTGGTGTCACCGGGGGTCGTGCCATGGCCCTAGCCCCCAGCAGGGCGTCGGACAGGATCCACGACCACCAGATCCCTTAAGGGGATACCCCTATAAGAGGAGGGTTGGATGATGGCCACAACCAGACAACTCCATATTCCAATGCCTACCACCAAATACCGAAAGAAAGTTGTGACGAATTGCTACGAGGTAGGCGAAAAAACCAAGAGGCCGGTGCCAATTAGCCAATTGGATAAAAAACTCCTACCAGGCCCCTTGGGCAACCAAAGGCGACCAACCAAAGTCCATAGCAAGGTCAAAGCAAACACACTAAGGGAAGACCTAAAGGGAGGGTGGGTAGGAGATCCGTTGAGGAGCAGCAGCAGAAGGGGAGATACCGATGCTGCCGCGCTGTTTTAAAAGCAGCAGCTTTTGGGCAGCCAGGGGCCTGAGTGCGGCAGAAGGTATAGGTAAAGCAGGGGGCTGAACACGCCCCCCTGCTTGGTGCGTAGAGCGGGTCCCAGACCGCAAAGTCTCCCCTCCCTGAAGAGGAGAGATCTTGTCTTACTCGCATACTTTGGAATGATGACTTCTGGACCCTGTGGCTTCTGCTGAGCCTATACTAGTACATTCCTGAATAAAGATCTATTACTTAACAAGTAAAAGCCTTTGCTATTGTCTTTTGTGATATGGGAGCAGGGCAGACATTTGCCAGAAACTGAGAAACAGAGAGTCAAAAGAGCAGAAAGCACAAGAATAGAAATGTGCCTCAAGTTTTTAGTAGAATAGAAAGTTTCTTCCATTTTGTTGTTATTATTCTTTAAAATAGTGTATTTGATTTTGTTTGAAATGTTATTAAGAGTCAATTAATTCTGTTCGTCACACCTTGGAAAAACAGAAACCTGTTGAGTTTGATCCTGCCTTGAGAAATCTTATATTTGCAGAGACCTGCCTCTGTGGAAGCATGCATTCAAAATCCATTGGGATTTATATAATCTAATCCTGCCTCTCTTAGCTATTGCCCTCTGATGTTTTAGACTACATGTTAGCCATGTAGCCATGTTAGTCTTTTAGAGCAAAAACATTAGAGTCTTGAGGCAATTTAAAGACTAGCTAATTTATTGTAGAATATATTATGGCAAGTTTATTACAGTCTACTTCATCAGATTCATGAACTTGGATGGGGTGATTGTGAAAAGTGACACCAGAGGGAAACAAAATGCAGGAAAGAACAGACAATGATAATTACATACTTAACAGTGGTCATTCCCAAAGCAGTATTTGAGGACACAGCTGTCCTGTCATTGCTAAACCAATTAACACATATAATGTGCTAAAAATAATGACCCATTGTCACAGTTCAATCCACAAGTGGAGGCACAGAGACACTTTATGTGTTAAAATCCAGTGATTTCATTTTGCAGTCTCCATTTGAAGCTCCTTTGCTCCAGCAGAATAGAGTCTGATGCTGTGGTTGACAGCAGAACTATGTTACAGGAACATAAGGAAGATTCCCAAATGGCAGCCCCCAGTCCAGTTCCTCCTACATAATGTGTTGTGCAACCAGCCCTGTGTTCTTGAAGTTGTACAGTATGTGTTCCTCTTCCCTAGCAGCCAGTCACATGATGCACTGGCAGAGAAATACTCATGTAATGATGCTGCAACATGAAGTTGGGGGAAGTAGCCTCTCACACCCCCTCTGTTGCTGCTGCATAATAGCCCTGCAATGCTGCCTGTTGGGTGTTACTATATGGTTGCTGCCACCAGCCTCCCCCTCATTCCTAGCCCAGGTGGGAAGGGACTTTGAGGATGCGACGAAGAAGAGAATTGAGCCATCTTGCACTCCTCAGCCCAACCTCTCAACTCGCTGGCGAAAGCAGGGCAGAAGACCCAAGACCTTCTTCACAAGTTGCAGTATGCACTGCAAGGGAAGGGAAAGGAAGAAATACTAGCTTTCTACTTGCAGTATCAGTCTAGCTGTCCTGACTCTTGCCCAAAACACGACGACAGAGGCTCATACTTGTGAGGTAGACAGAGAACTTTCTTCAGGCAAGGAACAGCATAACTTAGCAGCAGGTTTAGAAGTAGGAGTCCAGGAGATGGGCAAAACTGGGTGGAATCAATAAAGATGCCCCAGTGAGTTTTCATGTGCCACTCACCAAGCTTTTAAAGACAAGGTGACAATATTCTCATCAGACTCTCTTACCTTGTAGGAATGTTGGGTTCATAAGCTCACACTCTCTCTGGTGGGTGAGTCTGTTCCCATCTCTGAAGGTGGCACTTGGTCTTCTGTGACTAGGCTGCCCCCTCCCTTCCTGACTCCAGTTCGGCCTCTGCCACCTCCCACTAAGCCATCTCCAGTAGTTGGTCATTGCCCTCCTCAGCCCCCAAAGAGGCTCTCTACTCCACAGGAGGGGCAGAAAGGAGTCATCCTCGGTTCCCACAATTCACCTCTGCTCCTACTTCCTCTTCATCCTCTTCAACCACCTGAGTCTGCCAAGCTGTTCTGAACCCCTGCATACCCCAGAGGTAAGTCCTGATAGTGCACACAGTTCCAAAGACAACGCTAGAGAGTAGTCAGACAGTCCAAACAGTCAGGTCCAATGCAACAAGCAACGTCCAAAGACAATTGGTAAGGTCAGGTTACTGCCTCTGCAGAAGAACCTGTGTTGGAACACCTGGCGTCAGTCCTGAAGTCATAGTCCACTTGCGTTCCTGAAGCAGCCAAGCTGTGGTACATTAACAGAGAAAGTTGAGCAGACAAAGAGTTTCTGCTTTGCTTCCCTTTAATCCTACCCAATCTTTTTTATTTTTTAAAATAATGGTTTTATTTATTTTCATAGTACAGAAGGTAAATTTTATGAACATAATTACTACAACAGTAAACAAATAACTTGTCCTGATAAATTTACAGACCAGTGTTTTCTCCAGCTGAGCACCTGTGCTTCTCAACTTGATGAAGCATGTGATCCTCACCTGCCCTGAACCTAATCCACAATCTCCTCCCAGACCTAACGAGTCCTATGACCTTCACCTGGTCCGCTAGTGGCTGAGCTGTGTTCCCTTGCTTGCCTCAGTCTCCTGGAGTGCACTTCCTGATGTTCCTGACACTTCGGAGCCCACCGTGTTTGCGGAGATGGGGGTACTTCTGGTTCTGGTAATGTGTCTTCTCCCCCTGACTCCCCTGAACTGTCTGTGCTACCCCCTCGGTGTCTTCTGCTGTCCCATGAGTACCTCATAAGTCCCCAACCTGCCCCTCCCCATCTTCAGCTTGTCCCAGTGTGTATACCTTACCAGGATCCTCCTCCCTGTCCTTGGTGTCCTGTCAGCTCATAATGCAAGCCATGCTTGAACCCAATGGAGCCACAGGGCTTATGACACTAGCCTTATTTGCACAATGCTCACTTATGGCACTTATGGTTTGAAGCAGGACTCTACATCTCACCACCCCCTGCCAACTTTGTGTCCCCGCTCTAGCCCAGTCCCCGAACTCCACACATCAAGAAATTGGAACAGAAATAGTACATATTCTTACATAATTAATGTGAAATTTCCCACCAAATTAATTGCAAATAGCATTGTGGGCATTTTTCTTCTAAAATTCAATGGAATTCAAACAAAAATGGATTCTGTGAAACTGTATTAGGTAGCTGCAAATAGTATGTGTTTTTTGTTTCTTTTAGAGGTTCAACAGAGATCACAAATGATAAAGTGAGGGAAAGCATATTTATACTTGTTAGAGTGGTTTAGCTGTCATCCAGCCTTCTTATGGTCTGAGAATATAAAACCAGATCGCTAGGGAATATGTGGGCTTTGAAAATAGGATTTGATGGACATGTTTTTCATCTTTCTCTGATTTGATTGTGACAGTGAAGATTCAAGAGTAGGCTTGTGGTATGTCATTTGTATGTTGCTATGATCGTCCATATTCACAGAAAAGAGATATAAACAGCATATGCATATACAGGAATGTTTGATAATTAAACCAAATCAAGAACTTAATTTCAGTCTTCCTATTCATTTTGTTCTATTTTAAATATGTTTTCAAAAAGGATTTCAAAAATGTATTCTTATTATGAAGAAATTTATATTAAGACATCCAACCCAGATCTCAACCACAGCTCCAGTTTACAAATCTGTTTGGTAACATTAACCCTACTGAATAAATTAATTTTATTCAATAGGCCATGAAATAAATAAAAATACAGTACAGACACCATGTACAATTATCATCCATCTGTCACCCAAAACTTCAAAAGCTGGTGTCAAATGACTCCCGTAATCATGCAAAACAAATTATATAAAAAGAAAGCCATGCTATAAAGTCTGCCAGCTCTGTCCAATTAGCCTCTACTTTGGCCAAAACCTAGGCAAAAAATGCCACATGCCTTGTGATGGCAGGATCTTAAATTGCACAAAGATGCGCTCAGTTGGCATCCGCCTGTCTTGAAAGACAGTCCCTAACTCAATGAAGATTTGTGACCCATTGGCTGCCCTTAGCTGGTTTAGCTAGTTCTACCCATGAACTAGCTAAACCAGCTAAGGGCAAACAATGGGGCCCGGGGGCTGGATCCATCCCAATCACCTCCTAAATTTGGCCCATGGACAGTCCTGGAATCAGTGTGTTTTTGCATGAGTAGAATGTGTCCTTTTATCTGAAATGCATCTCTGGGTTATTTTTAAATGCATACTGCCTATGTGGCATTCATAGATTCCCCATCAGTGCCTTAGTGGATCACAAACTGTGAAGGCCCACTTTCAGTAAAGTGTTAAGGCTTACAGTGCAAATCCTATGCATGCTTCCTCAGAAACAAGCCCAGTGTAGCTCAATGGAATGTGTTTTGTATTAAGAGGACGGTATGGAGGATTGTGCTGTTATTTGAATGAAATAGGAAGATGCTTAAAAGTTGGAATTTGCCTATCATACTTTTAAAGAAATGTGTGATTTGGCCATAAATAAAAGGGGGGGGGAAGGAAATATTTTGGGATATTTCATTTGGTTGCAACAAAAATAGATGTTTGTTGAGATCAGTTACCAAGCAATATTATCCTTCTGTTGGAGGAAGTTAGGATGAGCCAGAGATGTACTGCTCTCCTGTGCTGCTGCAACAATCTGTTGCTCATGCAGAAGAAAAATTACAAACCTGTTTCCACTCCACACCTTCCATTCGGTCCAGTATGATCAACAGGGCTTGGGGTGCCATGGTCGAACTACTGTTCTGCTCCACCTCACTGTTCCCTTGCCATGATTAGGATTCCTCGTTAATCATCACTCTATTTGGGTATGTGTATGGTGTCCACAGAAATAATTCCAGAGGGAGCCAGACCTGTGACTTGTAGCTACTACAAGTTGTTGACTGTTTGCAGTATTTATGGCAATTGAACCCTATGCACTATTACATGGTGTTGAAGAGAAGCAACGAGAAACAACATCTGAGATGGATGTAGTTTCATATATATTTTTAAAAATATATTAGGATTTTCAGCTTAAGACTACAAATCATCACATCATATCATATCATAATACAATAAAAAATTCAGAAAAGGAATTTAAAAAAGAGAGAAAAAAAGAAAAAACTAAAAAAACCACAAGAAAAAGAAAAATACTAAAAAGAAAAACCAATCTCACTTTAATAACTTTGTCATAACTTCGACTTCCCCGTCCCACCCTTCCTGAGTCTATTTATACCCCACCTTAGCAGTTTTCACAATTAAACAAATCCATTACTATCAATCTAAATCTTAAAATAATAACTTGAATAAAAATCTTTAAATAATAACTTTGACATTTTACCTAATTCCTCTTGGCCTTTAATTTCCAATTATATATATATATATATACACCCTCTAGATACTCCCCTTAGCCTATTATTTTTCTCTAAAAAATATTCTACCTTACCAAATCTAATACCTCCTTTCTAACCTATTACAATTTCTAGGGCCCCCCTCCTTCCCCTGGATGACAGTTCCCTGGATGCCCCGACCAACTCCTTCATACATTCCAATTTCAGACCATTTAATCCGTCCCTTAATTGCATTGCCTTGTAGCTTTCAGCCCACTCCATCTCTTGACCACTCCAGCCCACCCCCCTCTCTCCACCCCTCCTTCTGCTGTTCCCATTCCTTATCCCAACCCCACTCCAATTCTTCCTTTTTCTTGTCCCCCCATATATTTTGTCCTTCGCCTGGTTCTTGCCTCCCCTCTCTCACTAGGGAGGTTCGAACCCAGGACACATCTTTGTCCTTTGCCACTGCTTGATTGTCTTTACCAAGAACCTGCTCTCCCTCTCCCACTGGGAGAACAGGATCCTGGGTTTTCTCTTGAATTGGAGCTCCCTGGTTGTAATATGTATCCTGTGCAACCTCTCTCACAGATTGCTCTTCATTCAGAATTTGTTGCTCTTCTTGTTCTTTCTCCATTGATGCTTTAATATTCTTATCTTCTATGGCCTCAGCCTGTGACTCAAAATTGTCTTTGGGAAGAAATTGATGTTGGGTTTCAATCCATGACTTTGTAAGTCTTTTGTACTCATGCAGTTCTACCACCACTTCTTGAACTTGCTCCAATATACTTTGTATCCAATTCTTATTCAGCTCATGACTTGTTGTTTTGACTGGCTGTATCCTTTGTCTTCTCATGTTACAATGTGACATGTGGGCTGCTGTGTCAGAGACGGTGCGATATTTTTTACATTCCACTTCCAAACTGCCCTCTGAAATGGTTCCTTTGTCCAATTTATAAAAACTCCAATTTTCCTTTTCAACTCCAAAGTCTCTTAAAACTCAAATCCTATTAAATCCATTAATTTAAATCTTCTTTTAAAGATTCAAGAGTTCACAATAATCCAAAACTTCCCTAGTCTCTGACGTCACAATGGCGGCTAGTCAAGGCTTCCAGTTTCCTGCCCCCAAGTTACCGGTGGGCTCGTTAATACGCACTTCCAATTTTTGCAGATATCAACAGAAAATAAACTCTCCTTCCCTTGGCTCCGCCACCACAGGGAAGGGGTCCAGATTAATTTTTAAAGAAATTCAGAGTCCCGTTCCAGCTCAATGGCTGCAGGCTCGGTAACTGCATTTTCGTATCTCGGGGGGGGGGGGGAACGACCTACGTTTTCTTTTAAATTCCCCTCCCAAGTCCAAATTCTTCTTTTAGCCCAATCAAAAGGTTTACTCACAAGTCCAAATTATTCTTAAGAGGCATCTATCGCACAGTTGTCGCCAGCACAGAGCTTTGCACCTCAGAGGAAGCGAATCTACCCAAGGCTCCGTCCCGCTCAGTCTGCTCTCGGCGCTCCTAAAAAGGGGCTTACCGGGCAGCGAGTGAGACTCTATGGGGCTCTGCTGGGTATCCACGTTCCTGGAAAGCACGATCCGGGGGTTCTCCAGGGGGCCGCGTCACTCGTGCAGCTCACCCCCCCCCCCGAGTCACTGGAGACCAAGGTTTCCCCCGCAGATCAGCAATGGCGACAGACCATCCTGAGATGGATGTAGTTTCAGCAAACTGGAAGCAGGTGGGTTTTAATCAATTACATCCTCCATGAGGAAATATCTGAATAGAGGTAGGGAATGTACCTGTACCATTGGTAGAGCTCTTCAGTGGATCAGTTTCCAACTCTATGATTGGCATGGTTGTTATTTTATGCATCCACTTCATCTATCAGTTTCTTGCACTTCTCTATTATTGTGCTAAATATCTGCCCACTAGCTTCCCAGTGTTGTTCCCAGCAACTCTTGTATATGTGCTGTTTAGAGCAACATCATGAGATCAGAACAAGCAGTTTTCATCTTGGCTGCCCAGGAGGGCTCTCCTCCAGAAAAATGCAGAGAGGACAAGTATTACAGTATTAATCAGAGTGGTCTCAAAGATCACTTGAAACCTCTTGTTGACTAGTTGGACGTGTGTGTTTCTATGTACATTAAAGTAAATAAACACATGTAAGATTCTTGCAAGCCCACTCTTAACCCTCTTGCTGATAACCCTTGTTTTTAGTCACTATCTAGAATTGTTTGCCAACATCCCATATTCGTTTTTAACTTACAGAAGAGAAGTCTATCTTTAGAGCATTGGTTTGCTTTTTAAATATAATAATCTGAACAACAGATGCTCTTGAACAATGTTACCCAAGATGTTTTCCTGCCTGAAGTGATGACCCGCCGTTCCTAGTGCCAACACTTTAAAAAGTGTTGTTGTCCCATTCAGACAACATTCCTGCCCTCATTTATCATTACTGCTGCCCCCTATATTAGGGTGCTCAGGTGTGAAAGAGGCTAGCTTGCCCAGCAAGCTACACCTGGTATGAAATGTCCTCTTCTCCACAGCTGTTAAAGATGCAGAAGCCCTGTGAGATCTCCCGTCCCTTTTAAATGGCTCTGCATCATGAGATCTGTTGTGTGTGTTGTAGGACATAATTAATACCCCCAAACACCAAAACCTATTAGTGGCTGTGCCCTCCCAGAAAATAGGTTTAAGAGGCAATGAAATATCCTTGGAGTGGTTTTCTGAATGCTTTTCTGAAATCATAGATTTCTTCTGGTCAGTAGATCTCTTTAAAAGGTTATTCCTTTCTTCTTATCTGATATTTGAGCTGCTTTTTCTTTTCTTTTTTGAAAGGTACTCATTGACAGCCCCTGGGAAGTAAAACCACAGCTATAGAACAGTGATTTATGATAATTTTGACAGTTTTCTATTTATCTTTCCTTTTTCTCTATCGTTAGTGACTAGCGTTAACCATTTTTGAAACACTCTGTGAATAACGGAGTTAATGACCTTGAAGAAGACACATTTTATTACTAATAAATGTGGATTGCATATAAAGCCTACCATGGAATCACATTCTCTTTATTTTTTCCCCAAGTTAAATAAAATTATTTTTTTCCATGCTATTCACATCAACAGAAGTATTGCGTCCAGATCAAGGGAAGAAATAGTACCACTCTATTCTGCCTTAGTCGGACCACACTTTGAATGTTGTTGTTGTTGTTTAGTCGTTTAGTCGTGTCCGACTCTTCGTGACCCCATGGACCAGAGCACGCCAGGCACTCCTGTCTTCCACTGCCTCCCGCAGTTTGGTCAGACTCATGTTGGTAGCTTCGAGAACACTGTCCAACCATCTCGTCTTCTGTCGTCCCCTTCTCCTTGTGCCCTCCATCTTTCCCAACATCAGGGTCTTTTCCAGGGAGTCTTCTCTTCTCATGAGGTGGCCAAAGTATTGGAGCCTCAGCTTCACAATCTGACCTTCCAGTGAGCACTCAGGGCTGATTTCCTTCAGAATGGATAGGTTTGATCTTCTTGCAGTCCATGGGACTCTCAAGAGTCTCCTCCAGCACCATAATTCAAAAGCATCAATTCTTTGAATACCATGTCCAATTCTGGGCACTACAATTTAAGAAGGATGTTGACAAGCTGGAACGTCTGCAGAGGAGGGTAGGACTCAAACCAATGGCTTCAAGTTGCAAGAAAAGAGATTCTGACTAAACCTTCGGAAAAACTTTCTGACAGTAAGAGCTACTCAGCACTGGAACAGACTCCCACAAGAGGTGGTGGACTCTCCTTCCTTGGAGGTTTCTAAACAGAGGTTTGATGGCCATCTGTCTTGGATGCTTTAGCTGAGATTCCTGCATTGCAGGGGGTTGGACTAGATGACCTTGGGGTCCCTTCCAGCTCTATGATTCTATGAAAAGGATTTGAAGTATGTTGGCATTTTTATATGTTCTTCTTTCCTTGTTTGCAATATCTACATGAAACCTCTGAGTGTGCTCATCCAGAGTTTGGCGTACGTTGTCAGCGATATGCTGATGACACACAGCTCTCCTTCTTCTCTACATCTGCAGGTGAGGCAGTGGATGTGTTGAACCCTTGTTCTGCCTCTGTAATGGACTGGGTGGTGAGAGCCAACAAACTGAAGCTCAATCCAGATAATGCTGAGGCACGGTTAGTGGGTGGTTCTCTAGACCAGATTCACTAGACCAGAGGGGAGGTTGCTTGTTCTTGATGGGGTTATACTCCCTCTGAAGGAGTGGGTACATAGCTTGCGTGAACTTCACAATTATGTAATTCAGGCTTTCTTCTGAGTAGGCATGTATAGGATTGTTCTGCACAGGTTAGCAAAAGTTCATCAGGACATGCTGTCCCTGCAGTTGCTCCTTTGCTGTGGAAACAGAAACTCAGAGATTACTTAAATCCCATTGCTAGACATCTTAGCTGTCCCATTCATTTCCCGACTGTTCTATTCCTCTTTATTAAAACCTAAAATTAGTCTCACAAGAACAAGTTCATGCCCTTACAAACCACAAAACCGTGTACCCTCTTTGCAAAGATATTTGCAAACCTGAAGTGATCAGAGACTCCAATTAAAATAATATTAATAAAATGCAGAAGTAATTATGTCAGGAAAGCTGCTCCAAGAGATACAGACATCATTGCTGACTCTATGTGGGTGCAGATGTAGCTACTATATTTAAACTCCTGTTATGCTTTAGAAGTTTTATTTTAAATAATGCATGTTTTTTTTCTAAAGGAGCATTAATTTATGTAAAGCTTAAAAGAAATATTCAGTTTTTATTTTAAAAGTAATTTAAGTCCTTGTAAGCCTTGGGGCTGTTGTACGAACTGTGTGAGCCACAAACCCTGGTTTTATGAAGCTATGTGGGCCTCATTCCCCATTTCTGCATGTATTTGGGGCGGGGGGGGGATGCTTTCTTCTTGCATCGTATCCTCATGTTTCATGGGTTACTTTTCTAGGGGTCTCAGAGGCTACCAGATCACAGAGGCTACCAGACACCCTCGCCTCTCAGTAGAACACAGTACATTATGTTTGGGATCCTGGAGTTGCAGAGACCAGCTGTCAGAGGCCTGGTTTTGGGACTCATGCCCCCATAGCCGTATGGGTCTATTATGCTGCTACTTCTGTTGGCATTCCGAGGGTGGAAGGAACAAGTTGTGAATTTCCTTATAAGTAAATTAAAGTGTGCATTTGTGAATCTAGATGCATGAGATGTCAGGCAGCATGGAGCCATTGATTCTACAGAAAGGAGAAAAAGCAACAAATGCTTTTTGAGCAAAGGGTAGTGCTACAGAAAGCAACCTTTGATCTCCCTCATGGTCCCACTTGTGTCATTTGGGATGCTCAAGGTACAGAAAATCCTAGCCACTGATTTTTTTTAGCCAGAATGCTCAAAGGCACAGTTTTCATTTGATCTGCTTGCTTCTGTACAATACAGGCAGAGATGCTTTTTAAAGCCACAACTCCTATAATCTTTTAAATGGATAAAGACCATTTTCTAGGATTGCCTTTATAAATTTGAAATCCACTAAAGAAATACTGCAGATAATTCAGTTTTTCACTGGGGAATTTGAAGTAAATGCAACTGGTTACCTGGCACCATTCAAAGCAAATTTGTTTGTGGTGTGCTTTCCCCTTATACATGGGTCATGAAATTCTACTTTCTGTTTATGCTATAGCAGTAGATGCCAAGTAAATTGGAACGATACCACTGAAAGCTTTTATTGTCATTATTTGCTTTCCTTCCTTTTAAATTTCAAAAGATGGTGAGGAGCATTATAGTATATTTTTTCTTTATTAATTCAGTGGGAGATGAGAAGGAACAGGCTGCAGTTGTAAGCTTGAAAGCAAGCATTAGAAAACATAAGAGAAGATTAAAGGGGACCAGGATAAATACAGGACAAACTAACAGAAAGAACCAGTGCTTTTTTTTCTTAAAAAATGTTTAGGGGTACTCTCATGAAAACCACCATTTTATAGTTCAAATTGGGGAAAATAAATAACGCAAATGGATAAAAGTACAAAGATTCATAAAATGTTTAGGGGTATGCGTCCCCCTGTGCAGGGGCGGAGGAAGGGGGTGCAGTGGGGCCACCTGCCCTGGGTTTCACCACTGAGGGGTGTGTGTGACAAAATGGTGGGCGGCACTCACCATGGGGCCTGCAGCACGCCCAAGCCACACATCTCTTCTGGGAGTGACATGGTGCTTAAGTGCCCGCAGGCTCTCCGCTGCCCCAAACAGTTCACCCGCTGCCTCCCCCTCATCTGTAGGGTGGCTGAGTGGGAGGAGGCAGTAGATTCCTCGGAGGCCCCATGGAGCATCCTGCCCTGGCTCGCCTCGCCCCATGGCCGGTGGCTGACCCTGCCCCTGGGCGCAGGGCACGTGCGCCTCCCCAGGCGCCTGATCGGCTTGTTTCGCCGCTGCCCCTGCGTCCCCTCAGAAAAAAAGCACTGGAGAGAACTAACTTGAGAGAAAGTGGCCTTTTTGGGAGTCATTGAAGCTCCCCCCCCCCTTATAATGATCACACTTTTCAGTATACATAATCATACAATCCATTTAACACCTACCTGTAGCAAATGTCCTGGCTTCTCTTCTGCAACCCCTGTGCACCCCTCCCCCATTTATTCCAGAGGACCCCCAACTCTCTGGACCAGATTTTGGAGATATACAGGGGTCTGGAGGGAAGAGGAGAGGAAAGAATAGCCTCACTATGGAAATAGACACTGGCTCTTGTAATGTTGCATCTCATTCATATACCCCAAAGCTTGGTCTTGGCTTTTAGTTATCCCATAAGTAAAAATAAGTAAAAAAAAAGATGCAACCCCAGAGTCGTCTGCGACTGGACCTAATGGCCAGGGGTCCCTTTACCTTTACCTTACCTAATGCATCCCTTTACCCTTTTAAGTAAAAAGAAAAACATATATAGCATTGTACATCACCATTATACTCGTTATGTATTATTATTCATATTTAGGAATATTTATCTCCCGCCTGCTAATCAAAGTTCTTGAGGCGGCTTACATTATGTATACAAATAACAATTAAACTAGACAGTGATACAGCAAGTCACCCCAGCAGAGCACCCCAGCAAATATATTTCTGCAGCTTTTGAAGAGGCTAGGACCACATTAACTACACCCTGAATATGTGGAGTGAGCAGGATTTGCAGTCCCGTGCAGTGTTATAATTTAGTTATTTAAAATGTTTACAAGAGATACATTTTAGCCAGTCTTTCCTCCAGTAAGAACAGGGCAGTGTATTTGGTTGTCCTCATCCGAATTTTCTTCTTTCTAACAACTCTGAAATACTGTAGGACAGATTGTGAGACAGCAACTGGCCCAAGGTCACTCAGTGAACTTCATGGCTAAACAGGGATTAAAATCTGGTCTCCTAATCCAGTCCTCTAAACACTGCTATAGCATATGGGCTCACAGGGATTGGTAAATTGCAGAATTCTAGTAAATATTGGCAGGCAGTTGACTTAGATTTGCGTGAGTTTTAAATGTACAATGATTTTGTTGTCTTTTTGGTTTGTTTTCAAAGAAAATGGCAAGGACAACTTTGCCATTTTCTTATACAAGAAATGTATAATAATTTCTCTAGGTTTGGTTTTCCCAGCACAAAGTTCCAGTGTCAAGAGAAACTGTATCTTGGGGCTTTTAATTTTCCTCCTGCATAACTCGTAAAAGTATGGGAACCCTTTGAGGATCCTTAGATGGCAACTTGAAATGTCAGTTCATGTAAATGCAACAATACAAGTTGAAAAAAATTATTTCCTAAGCGCTTGGTAAATATGTAAAAATGTGTTTCCTAAAAAGAATCCTTCATTTAATACGCTTGGGAAAGTGCCTGCTTGAATTCACTGAGTTGAAAATGCCAAATTAACATTTTTTGCTCCGTTGCATCCCTCAGTCTTAAAAAAAAATCCCAAGAGCAGACAGCATGGGAATGTGTTATGCACTGTGGTTAAGAAAAGCTCTCACCAAATATGTTTTCTCTTCCATTATCGTTTAAGAAGTTGCTTTGGCTGGCTTGTTCATAGTGAATGAGTGGTTAGAAACCTCACAAAAGACTCATAATGTTGATTAATGATTGTGGAGGATTTCCTGAATGGATAATTCAATGGCAGAGGTGGGCTTTGAGACCTGTGCTTTGCAGGTGTGCAAGAGAAGTAGCACTTTTCATTTTGAAATATGACAGAGATTGGAGAGTTGCTTGCTGGATTCAGCTGGGTGTGCAGTCTTGGGGCTGAGGGTCTGTTCAAATTGCTCTTTGGGGAAATTGGTTAAGAGTCTGCTTGCTTCCAAGAGGCTCTGCTTGGGTACATGTAAATAAAGAAGATACTATGAACACATCTTCAGCTTTCATTGCTCTTACATTCAAAGGAAACAAGGAACAGCCATGTTGTCCCAGAAGCTTCTCACTGTTCTAATAATAGTACATTTAGTCTCTGTCCAGGTGTTTAGTGTTGAAGAATTGGGTTAAATGCCCCTTTTATTCCAGCATACAATCTTTTGCTGGCATCTTGCTGTGTAGTCATTTTTGTTTGGACCAGAAATGGGCACTAATGACTCGGCTCTGATTTAATAAAAGAATCAATCATGTTCCAGAGCTAGGAAAAAGCCAGGTACCTGAGGGTTTGAAGCTGACACCTACAAATTTTAACAGTTGTGCTCAAGACTAGTAGCAGCACTTATTGTCTTATTTCTTGCTAGCAACAATAGGACTAAAAATAGGACACTGGTGGAAGAATCAAGATTTCCTTACTGTAGGGCAGTGGTATAGAGTAGACTAATATTGCCTTTGTATTTAATAGACAAATGAACAAAACAACTTATATAATAGATGATTCAGAGCATAGACAGTGCTGAATTAATGTATAAGCTAAACAAGCTATATCTTAGGGCCCCACTCTCTTGGCCCCCCCCCCCAAAATTTAAAGGAAAAAAAGCCCTGGATGTACATTTCCAAAATATAAGATAAAAAACAAATAAAATGGCTTTAGATACCTATTAGGTCCATAAATTACCATATAGCATATATTCAACACACACACACACACACACACACACACACACAAACAGCGAAAATTTGTTGTTGACAAAGGACAGCTGGACATATAAAGGGTCCCATTACAGTACCTTCAGTAGCTTAGGGCCTCATCAAACCTAAATCTGGTCCTGTGCATAGAGACAGGATTCCATTTCTTTCATTTCTAAATAAGATTTACATTGCGTAGGTCTGTCCTTCAGTGTTTTGCTGAGGGATGTATAGAAATCTTACCAAATTTGGTGCTAATTTATTTGAATGCAAGAGAAGCTTTGCTGGATCAGATCAAAGGCCTTTAAGACACAGAGCAAATGAAGAATGCATAATTTCAGGTGAACAAAGCAGGCTATAGGGCATACAGTATACTGTACTGTGAACATCATCCTTTTGATACAGGGCCTTTGTAGGTATTTTCTGCCTTCACAATCAATTTAATTAAAAGTCTTTTAGCTGATTCTTTCACTGGCCCATTAGAAATCCTCTTCGCATATGAACCAACCCAGACCCTACAATCATAATCTGTACTCCTCCTTTGTGTGCCTCTCCCACAAGAGGTCCTGAGGGTGGCAACATAAGAACGGGCCTTTTTTGCAGTGGCTCCCCATTTGTGAAATGCTTCCCCCAGGGAAGTTCACCTGGCGCCTTCATTGCATATACCCGGTATTTAGACACGAGGCAAAAGGATTCCTCTTCTCCCAGTCCTTTGACTAATTAAACTATCTATGGCCTTTTAATCTCTCTCTCTCTCTCTCTCTCTCTCTCTCTCTCTCTCTCTCTCTCTCTGTGTGTGTGTGTGTGTGTGTGTCTGTTGGGGTGTTGTTTGTTTATGCTTTGTATTTTTGTGGTTTTATATTGTAAGCCACCCTGTGATCGTCGGATGAAGGGCCGTATAGTAATTCAATAAATACAGGCAACTCTCCATTTATGCGGGGGTTGCATTCTGAAGTAGGTTACTGTGTGCATTGGTGGGATGCACATAAGCCTGCCCCTGCCCCCTTCCAGTGCGAAAAATGGGGTGTCTGTGTCACTTGGAAAACATGCAAATTGAGTTACCTGTAAATAAATAAATAGCTAGCTAGCTAGCGGACTTGGTAAAGCTATAGTCAGCTCAACTTTGTCTCCTGTAATGCTTCTGAGATTTGAAACTCCACCAGAGGTTGTGTTTATGTGTTGTTCTTGGTTGTCATCAGTATTCCTCATACAAAACAGACCTGTGGAGACAGATGTGGAAGGGCCACCTTTTTATCTACGCCCTGGCCCCCATTATCTTTTTTGGGGGGGGGAGAGAACCTGACAAAACTCTCAGCGATTTTCCAATGGCCCGTGTGTGGGAAAGAACTTTGGTAACTTCTGCCTTTCATTAGTTAACTGCACCACCGTTGCCTTCTGATGTGAGCTCTTTGCTATGCCTACGTTGGATCGGGCTGCAGTACCGTCATAGTTTCGTTGTGGAATGCTTTGCACCTGCACCAGGGAGCAGGAAATTAGTTTGCTTAAACCCCGTGTGTGTGTGTGTGTGTGTGTGTGTGTGTGTGTGTGTGTGTGTGTGTGTGTGCGTGAGAGAGAGAGAGAGATCCTTGTCCTAGGCGTACAGAGTGACTGCGTTTACAGGGCTTTAACCCTATATACACCTGGGTTTCCAGACTATTCAGCTACTGTACAGCCAACTGAGCCATAACCCCCACTCCATGATAGTCGGAAATCGCAATGACCGAGAGTCATTGGAAAGAAGCGACTCTTAGCCGAGCGCTGAGGCGAAAGCTGAATCATTTCTCTTTATTATTATTATTATTATTATTATTATTATTATTATTATTATTATTATTAGGCTTTATAAACAAGAATAATGTTATACAAATAAGTATACCAAGTTTGCTCTGTCATTTGTATATCACAAAAATAACACAATGAATGTGGAAATAATATCTACGACATATGTTTCATTAGTAATGGTCAGTGTACGAGTTCTTGGTGGTCATTTCTCGCACGGACCGATTTGCTACCGGCAAGAGCGCGTCGCCACCTTTAAGAAGAGGAGGCGCTGCAAAGCCGGCTGCCTCCAAAGCTCCTCCTCCTTCCTGGTCGTCAGAGCTGCTTAATATGGCTGCCTCCATCGTGCCTCGGTGTCTTCCTGCAGCAATAGTAATAGCTCTCTTATTGGGTTGCTGTAGTTTAGCGATCGCAGACGGATTCCAGGTACGCGACGGGGGCGAGGGGGGGCCGGCTGGCTTGAGCTAGCTGAGCTGAGTTGCGCGGCTGCGCAAGGGATTTGCCCCTGATTCTTCCCCTTCCCTGACCCTGCAGTTTCGTTTAAACTAGCATTTGAGCTTTCCGTTCCCAGTGTCCCCTCTCTGCTGCTGTGAGTGAGTGACTTTGTGTGACCCAGGAGCCTTTTGCCAGGGATTAAAACCTTTGAGAAGACGACGTTAAAAGCGAAATAAAACCAAGCACAACTCTAGAAGTGCAGTAGAGAAACCTCTAGTTGTGAGAATGCACCTTTGCGGAATAGTTCGTACGCACGCAGCAGGGTCGGTTCCAGGTTGTGGATCAAGGCTTTGGAGACGTCCTCCAGCCTAGTCGGCCCAGCGAGGTAGTGGGTTGCATTTTACGAGTAAACAGGTGGGACTGAGCGCCTCACCTGGCCGCTTCAGCTTGTTTGCTCGTCCTCTCCCTCTGGAGGCGCAGCAGGAAGGATGAGGCTTGTTAGACCTCATCCTCACAGCTGCTGTTGCCAGAGGGCGGGCATTCAGGTGGGCCGAGGCAAGGATCAGCCACCCAGTTGCTCATGCTCACCTGTGCAACTCTAAATCTTTCCTCCTGTGCCTAAAAAAAGCAAACAGCCTTTTCTCCTATGGAAGTTGTTCCAGCCATTCAATCTTCTTTTCTGCATATGTGTAGGTGTGCATAACAAGGTAAAAATAGCCCTGCCAGATCAGACTTGGGAGTCAATAAAACCAAGCATCCTGTTGCTTCCAAAGAACACGCAAGGAGGGCATGATGGGAGAATACCTATCTCACCCACATTTGTTTACTGTTGCAGTAATAATAATAATTTTTTTCTATACTGCCCTTTATAACTTGTTATGCCCAGGTGGTTTACAAGCACCGGCACTTGCATGTTAAAACTATAAATGCATGACATAACAAATTAAAAGCCTATTAAAATCAAACCAGAACAGACAGACATGTTCCTCAGTTACAGCTGACCAAAACATACTCTGGCCAGTCCAGAACTTGGCCACTTCATTCAGCTGGCAATGAAAAACATGCAGTGATATCACTAGCACACTAGCATCTTAGCACCTGGCTTTTGAAGGTATGCTACCTGTGAGTGTGGAGATTCCATATGGCGCTGATAACACCTCACCTTTGTCAGTTTAATGCTTTTTGAGACCGTTGGTAAGATAATGTTTGCACATGCTTGGGGGTATGCCATAAAGGCCAGGATACCTAAAATATTGCCTCATTTCCTACATATCCAATCAAACACTGTGCTTTACAGGAGCACAGATACTAGCTTATAAGGAGGTCTGTTCCACACAGTGTTGGAATTGGGCCTTTAGTGTGGTGGGTATCTTGGAATTGCCCCAAGTTACATGTCAGACAGGCTTTTTGGGGGTCTGTTGAAGACTTGCAACAGCCCTTCTGTGTGGAGGTACCCCAGTTGGTGTCTGTATTTGATTTGAAATAGTTTTTTTTAATGGATGTAATGGTCTGTAATTGATTTTATATATGAAATTGTTTTATTTTTGTTTTTATTGTGTGGCGAAATTGCTTCAAGACGCTTCTTAGGAAGTGATTCATATATGAAGTAGGAATAATAATAGCAGCAACCTGTGTGAGAGTTCTCCTCATCTTAACACTTGCTGTGTGAAACATAGTCATGTGTAATTGAGCAATGCCTATCGAGAACATTGAAGGCACCTGTGGAGACAGGCTGAGAGAGCTGGAGGGAACCATAGGCACACAGAGGCAGGAGCAATGACTTATTTTTCCGCTTATTGCCCAGTTTTCTCCTCCAAGCCTAAAACAACCCAATTTCCACAGTGAATATAATTTGTAGTCTGGCAGTGAGCATTTTCAGGCCTGGCCCAGTTTAAAATAGGTAAATTGGCTTGTGAATCAAACAGGCTTACTACTCTGGTTCTCCTCAGGTATTTTATTTTGAACCCTGGAACTTCCTATAGTCGTTTGTAAAAATGGCTACATTGGAAATTTGGAGCTACTGTTAGATTTTGCAGCATTCACAGAATTAGTTCTTGTGGCAAACTGCAGTGGCACAAATCCTTCCTGTTTATCAATAAGCAGTCAGCAACAATCAGTGTTCTTGGATGTTTGTTTCTTGCATTTATTTTGTTTGTTTTACCTTCAGGATCAAGCAGAACAGTTTTTTAGAAGTGGGCATACAAACAACTGGGCAGTTTTGGTAAGTTTCTACATTTTTGTCCACTTCTCCATGATCAATGTGCACAAATATTCCAAAATATTGCCACTTTGATGGTGTATGGAAATGCTTGTTTCCACATGGGGGTGGAGGGTGGGATAGACTGGATTGGATCCCATCCCATAATGTTACATCCACTAAGCTTCTGAAGGGCATAAATAATTCTAATGAAAATATTATAGCTAGTATCAGTCACCATTTGTTTAAAAATAAAACATAATGAGAAAAAACGCCTAAACCACAGTACCCAGAGAGGCATGGGAGAATTATGTATTCAGTCTGTATGTGTACATGGGAGAATTGCACACAGAGCAGAGGTGGGTTTTTTATAGAGTTCTTATTGCAGCCTCTTGCTACTGAAAACACAATTTGTTTCTCAGTTCAAAATGAAGCTTGCTGCTGAATCATAAGAAGCATCTGGTGAAAGCTTCAAAGAAACATTTGGCTGCATGCACAGTTCTTCTTTCCGCACTCATATAGTTTTGTGGGGCTATGGCTGTAGAATTAATTCTACTGTTTGCTAACCATAACGCATAACGCTAACGCATGCTTACTTTTTCCTAACCCTTTTAGGTGTGCACATCTCGATTCTGGTTTAACTACCGCCATGTGGCCAATACCCTTTCAGTTTACAGAAGTGTCAAGAGACTGGGCATTCCTGATAGGTAAGAAAATATGGAGGTTGTTGTCACAAGTCCTGCATGGACCTGTACAGCACCACTGGATGTCTTACGATCGATTGATGCTGCACCAATGACACTTTGTATCCGCAGCTGCAGTTTCCCTCAGGCTGCCAGCTGGATGCTTGCACTTTATTCAGATAACACAGACCAGGATATGTTTGAAATAACAAGTGTGTTTTATTTGTTGTTACAGAAGCGTGTGGTTACTGAAAGCATAAAGTCATACATAAACTTATAACTATTACCCTATACCGGCCTATACCTGCTAAATTAATTACCGGCCTATACCTCTAATTAAACCACGCCACCAGTTTCACCTCAATCTCCTATCCTGTGTGTTCCTTTCCCCCAATAATCCACCTAGTTCTCTGACTCTCACTGACACCTCCACCTCTCTTCCACAATTCCCCCACCTCCAACTCCAACCCCAACTGCAACTCCACTCAACTGCCCTAACTGCCACTGGGAAGGGTTTTTTATACCCTGCCAGCACCTGCCCCTCAGGGTTCTAAGGTTCCAAACTTAACTCCTTACTTGCTCAACCTTCTTCCTAAATAGGTTCACCACAGTTGTTTACAGCTTTAAAGTACTAAGACAAATGTAAAATTGGGTGTGTGTGTGAGGGGACAGAAGGGGATAGTCTGCCTTCTCATCAGCGGTGCCCTCCCTGTGGAACACCCTCCCATCTAATGTCCGGGAGATAAAGAATTACACAACTTTTAGAAAACATCCCTGAAAATTCCAGATAACACCCCCACCCACCCCAATACCCAGAGAGGCAGGGAAGTTTTTAGTGTTTGACATTTTATTACTTTTTATATTTTGCTGGAAGCCCAGAGTGGCTGGGGAAACCCAGCCAGATGGGTGGGGTATAAACAACAACAACAACAATAATATTTTTTTAAAAAAAAATTAGTAGGCTCTGATGTTGTCTGTGCCCACCTTGCTTGCTGCTATCTGTCCACTGGTGCTAATTATGGTGCATTTGAACCAGTTTTTTTATATCATAGCTAGGTTTTGTAGATGGTTAAGATAACAAGTTGCAGTTGTAAGACTAAGGAGATGTTAAGGCTGGGGGTCCAGCTTATTCCTGGAAGGAGGGAAAACTGGAGATGCTGATAGCCTACTTATAAGTTCTTCATAATGATTAAGTGTGTTACTTGCTACAGCTGAATTTCTGAGGCATTCCTACTGAGATCTTTTAAGGTTCAAAGGATTTTCAAAGGCACGGTGTGATCACTTGAAAATTCCAGATAACATTTTTTCCCTAAGAGGGGATTTTTTTTTTGAACCCTACTCTCACCTTTTGGATGATTCTGCTGCCATCTGATTCTCTGCCTTTCCAATTTTAACAGACTATTTGTCAGTTCTTTGCTTCATTCGTATTTCCTTTTAGGTGCATTATGTTCCCTTTGTGCTGATTCTGCTAGGATATCTCTTCAGCCAAAAAAATAAACAAAGGACCCTGACAGCCATCAATGCAATTTGCAGGTGGCTTCATTGTGACATGTCAGCCTGCCAGTCACTAACATATGCATTGTGAAAATGACTTTCTGTGTTGTTTAGAAGGACTAGTGTAGTGTTGTGGGTAAGGATTTTCATTAGGCACTTGGATCCCAATACAGACCTCATACTAGCTATGAATTTGGACTCAGCTTTCTGGCTGCAAATAAAACATTTTAAGTGTGTTTTAAGTGCAATATACAATGTACGTAACCCGAGGTTCCACTGTACAGTGTTGATTGTTTAGTTCTGTTTGCATGTTTTATTATTTCTAGAGTTTACATCTTCCCTATGTTCTTGCCTGCTGTTTTGAAATTTCTCAGCGCTGTCTGTCTGGTCATTGTTAGAGTCCACAGTCCAGAGATGTTTTTCTGTAACATCCACACAAGATGTAGTGGACACCTGCAAATGTCTCAGCATTGACTTCTTAGGTGTTACCTACAGAGTTCACCAAACTCTGCTGGCTCCAGAAATCATTTTGAGAATTTGGCGGGAGAGATTTTTGAAGAGCAATTCTTGTTGGACTGCTTGCGTTGTTTTTCCTTAAAAATGCTCCTGTGGGAAATTCCCAAACTGATTTTAGACTCAGTTTTGTCCTTTTAGAGCAGGCTTCCTCAAACTCTGCCCTCCAGATGTTTTTGGCCTACAACTCCCATGATCCCTAGCTAGCAGGGCCCAGGGGTCAGGAATGATGGGAATTGTAGTCTCAAAACATCTGGAGAGCTGAGGTTGAGGAAGCCTGTTTTAGAGTGACCATAAGGTTGCAGAATTGATGGCCTTGTTTTAATTATGTTTAGAAGATTCTCTGCATTCCTACGTATCAACATGACAGGGTGCTGCTGTTTCTTTAGGAGTGTGGCAGATAACGTTTTGGTGGAATATTCTAATTTCTAGATGAGATGTTAGTGTCCTGTTACTTCATCCTGCTTTGTGTACATTTAGAATCCTGCATTTTGATTCCCTGCCCCCAGGACTTCTTCCTCCTCTTCACTCCCATCCTCTTAAACCTGTATCCACCAAAAACACAAATCTTATCTTCTTGTTTGCATTACAAAAGTTTGCTACAAAAATAGCCTTTTTTAATTACACACTTACACTGATGTATGATTAGAGACTTGGGCCTTTTCATAAAATTAAACAGGAAGTACTTGATGGAAGGGAATGGGAAAATTGTCGCCTACTTTTTAATGAAAAAAGTATACCAAAGCTCCAAAAGGGCTTTCATATTCTTTTTGTGTGTGTGTGTGCGAAAGTAAAATATTTTAGCAGTTCTCAAAAGTGGGAATCAGATTTGAGCCTCCTCTTATATTATTTATTATTGCATTTGAATCCTGTCTTTCCACTTAGGTGCACAAAGTGGTGTTCATGGCTCACCCCTCCCCCATAATATTATCACAACAATAGTGTGAGGTAGGTTAGGCTGAGTGTTGGTGTGTGGCTTGGATCATGCAGTGAGATCATGGTCTATCAGGGTTTTGAAACCTGGTCTCCCAGGTCCTACCTAGTCCAACACTAGGACTAAACATGCCTTACAGGCTAATAATAATATTTAGGATTGGATTGCAAGAGAAAAGGAAAAGGCAGATGTTATGCTGGAGGACCCTCTAAATTCAAAATGAACATTCACTATAAGAAGTTGTTTCAGGCCTGGCAACATGAATAAGCTCTGTTGACTTCTTCAGAAAGTCGCTTTCATCTTGCCTTTCCTCAGCTTCACTTGTGTCTCCTTAGGGAGACGCTCCAGTTCAGAATACAGTTTTCAGTGTAAATCAGGACATCATGTTGTGCCGTTATCTTCAGTAGTGAGATGCTAGGGAAACTTGCAATGCAATGGCCCAAATTATGTGAGCCATATTTTAACTGTGTGTGTGTGTTTTAATGTATTGCAATTTCCCCCTGATGTTATGGTTTTATCCTTTTGTGAACAGCTTTGAGCCTTTTAAATTTTATTTTACAATCAAGGGGTATACAAATTTAGTGAAATAAAACCATGCTACAAATACTATTTTTATTTCTTCAGTGTATGTACCGGACTGCCTCCTGAAGGAGCTCAGGGCTACAAATAAATCACTAATCATAAATATTTTTTAAAAGACATTTGATTACAGGGTTGCAAGGAACAGTATCTTTTAGTTAGTTTTAGCCTGGGTGAAGAGGAATGTGTGAAATACTCCTGAAAAATCAGCACTGAGGGAGACAGATGCACCTCGCCAGGTGGGCACCCCACAAAAGGGATGCCAGGCAGGTTCCCTTATTAGCCAGCGCTCTGCCCCCAAACCATTGTTAGCCAACATTGTGCCTTCCAGATGTTTTTGGACTCCCAGCTCTCATCAGCCTGAGCTGGCATGCCTGTGATCAAAAATGATGGGAGTGAAAGTGCAACAGCATCTGAAGAGCACCATGTTGGCTAACCCTGGGCTACAGAAGTGGACTCTGTAGTCTTAAGAGGCAGGGATGGTGTTTAGATGTGCTCTGCTGGCAGGATCACGGCTGTAATACACCTCCTATGGAATATCCTACTTCAAGGTTTGCATTCATCCGTCTTCAAGCAAATTGGGGAAGAATGAGCCTTTCTCTCAGGTGACTGTCAGTGCAGTTGGTTTCCTCTTTCTGCAGCTAGCTGCCAATTTTAAAGTCGCACTTTAATTTTCTGTCTTTTAGTCGAAAAGATGGGTGGAAAAACATTTAAAATAAAAGAGAAGAATCATCCTTTGGTTTTGAGTAATACACCAACTTAACATTTTGAGTAAGGCTGAAATAATTAATTGGATTAGCTAGTAAATCCAGCACTGCCAGATTGAAGAATATGGGTATTAGTTGGAACTCCCTCCCCAGGAAGGATTATTTGTTAATGATGTCCAAACCGGAATGTCACAGGGGTGTTTCTGTTGTGAAGGTTATCAGATGGTGGCGCAAGAAGTGTTACGTGACCTGGTGATCTGGCTCTAGCCAAAAACATTCTCGCAATGACTTGTGTATTCTTTGAGCCTGGTTGTTTGCAAGTACAGCTGAAGTGGGGTGAGGACAACACTAATTCTGGATCTCCAGCTGTTTTCGGACTACAATTCCCATCATTCCTGACCACTGGTCTTGCTAGCTAGGGATGATGGGAGTTGTAGTCCCAAAACATCTGGAGGCACAAGGTTGGGAAACACTGGTGTAGTGGCTATATTCAGGCCCATTTATCATTGCAAAAATAAGAAAGAAAAAGGTTCTTACCTTACATTTGTGAGGTGGGTTGCGAGGTCTAGCAGAGGAAACCCTTCCTACTTCCATGACTGTTCCACATCCAAAGTAGTGGCTGAGCAAAGCTTTTCCTTCATGCCAGCCAATATACACAAAGTAAAATAAAATGCTGCCCTGAATCTGGACAGCTTTATGATCTTGCCCAGTCCTCTTTGTTTTGGATGGCCTTTTGCTTCCTTTTGTCAATCTGACTGATAACCTGACTGAGAACCCATTAACAAGACATAAGAAACTAGAACACAACACAGACTGGGTTCGAGCCAACAGATACAGTGCCTGAAATTAATGGCAGATTCCAAAGCAGATAAAAGATCACATTTATTTTATTTATTCAAAGCTCTTTTTTAAATAAAAAATTGCCCTTTAGCAAGAAAGAAACACAGACCGTTAAAAAACAAAAACAGCCCTTGCCCTCGGGCTTTACAATCTAAAAAGACATGACACAAAAGGAAAATGACTTGGCAGGGAAGAGGAACTAAGCAAATGCAATTCAAAGTTGTTTACAGGTTTTTCTATTGACCAGTGCAAGTGGAAAAGTTCAAGGAGAGGAGGCACAAAAAGTTGCTGGTCTCTTGGCTGTGATGGAGTGGTCCTGAATCCCTTCTCTTCCCTCCTCCAGTACAATCTGATGTAATGGCTGCTGCCAGGGTGCAGTTGATGGGAGTAGAACCTGACCAAAGATGTCTCTTTGTGTGTGTGTGGCAGTGTTAAGTCCACAAATCACTTACTTGTCATCAGGAACCAAAGATAAATTCAACCTGTATTTACTTTTTTGTAAACAGGACATCGAGTATGTGTGATAAGCAATAGCAATACTGTTCTTTAACAATATAATTTATTAGGGTTGTTGAAAGTGTTTATTATTATTATTACTAAAGAAAAAAGACTTTCCAACTGAAGAAATGCATGGTTTTTTAGAGCTTCAAAAGAAAACCTGTTTTGCCATTTAGCCATAAAAGCAGGAAAATGATTTTTAGTTACAAACAAGCTTTTTGCTTGTTGACGCACCGCATTATGTTCCCACTTTCCAGAGTATGTATTCCTCCCCTTCTGTTATGCAACACAGCAGAATAAAATTAAATTGCATATAATCATTGGGAATATATTCAGTACAATGATAATGGGTGTTCTTGGGTAGATAATAGGATGGTACAACATTGGACACGTCTTTCAGCATAATAAATTCCACGTTATCAGACTTAAATTATTTTCCTAATTGCAAAGCCCCCGGTATGTTTAGCAACGTCATACTTCAGGAACAATCCCACCGAAATTTATGAACATCTGCAAGTCCCCTTTTCTGAATATTATCCACATTGAAAAGAAATCACGTAGAACCAAGTTGCATAGAGTTGTGATGTGCATGTCAATCGTTCTTAATGATCACTTAGTCCTGGGGGGTCTGTATATTTGCCATATAGCTTCCCTTAGACCAGACAGTGCTTATTGGGGTGGAGGTATGTTTTCCAAGCCAAAACAGAAGTACTGGTAGCTGAGTTGGTGACATTTACTCGTGTTCCATGGCTGGGCCTGGGATGGACTAAATAGAAAGAAATAATGAAGAATGTTAAACAGGGGAAAGTGCTGGAGAGGTAAAAAGTCTGCACAAATTCAGCAGTGGGTGAGGCCAAGTGTGTGTTTGTGTGGGAGTGGGAGAGTAGCCTGCATTTTCACTTGCGTCCAGCCAATTTGGACATTGATAGATCAACCCGTTGTCTCCTGGCCAAATAAATCATGACCGAGGCAAACAGGCTTGGCACGTCAATCAGGGACTAGCGCACACTCTGCTTGTCAGCTCATACTCCCTGATCAGTACCATGTATACAGTGGTCCCTGGTCCCCATTAGGACTGGTAGGTTAGAAGGCAACGTGACACGTGACAGGTGGACCAGAGCCAGTGGCAGGTGGGAGACAATTAGTTCTACCCGGTAGTTGTGTCCCAATCCTCCTCCCGAGGAGGCAGAATGTCTGAGAGGAGACTTGAGTTAGATAGGGCAGTGCCCCATTTGCCCTCCACTGCCTCTATGGTAGTTACATCATTTGAGTAATAACCAACATTCCCAGCTCTACCCAATGAAGGGGGGGGGGAATCATCCTGGGACCTTTGGCACATAAAGCAGATTCCCTACTTTTCTAAATTAGCCAAGTCCCTTAAACTGCTTTTGGTTAGAAGGAAGGGAATGGGGATGAAGATCTGCATCATTATTATTAATTTAAAACTGGTTTTAAAATAAAACAATTTTCAACATAAGTACCTAATGCATGGGGACAGAGCCTAGGGCTTGCTGATTGGAAGGCCGGCAGTTCGAATCCCCATGACGGGGTGAGCTCCCGTTGCTCAGTCCCTGCTCCGGCCAACCTAGCAGTTCGAAAGCATGTCAAAGTGCAAGTAGATAAATAGGTACTGCTCTGGCGGGAAGGTAAACAGCGTTTCCATGCGCTGCTCTGGTTCGCCAGAAGTGGCTTAGTCATGCTGGCCACATGACCCGGAAGCTGTACGCCGGCTCCCTTGGCCAGTAAAGCAAGATGAGTACCGCAACCCCAGAGTTGTCCGTGACTGGACTTAACCATCAGGGGTCCCTTTGCCTTTACCTTACCTAATGCATACCATAATAGAATTATAATTAAAACACATTTATGATTTCATATGTGTCATGGGCAAATAGCAGTTTTCTGAATTTTTGTAAGTGAAAGATGTCCCAAAAGGAAAGGATTGCACATCATAGCTGTTGCCTGATAGAAGCAGGGGAAATAGAAGATAATTATGTATTGTACAATGATTTGTATTTGAGATAAGTTGAACTGAAACAAACAGGAGGCAGTGTCTGACCAAATCAGAATAGATCCATTGGGCAGAATTCACCTAACCAGCCTCACATCAGTGGAATCCCTGCTCATGGACTGGACTTTTCTTGCTCTTCTCTTCCCGCTCCCCAAAATTGGCTCCTCAGTTCAATGTGTGGGTGGAGGATGGGGGATCATTCTGTCTGGCAAGCTGGAAGGCTTCTGCAGAGAAAATGATGGGAAGAATGCAATGCTGAATTCCACCCGCTGAAATCAACGGGCTTGAGTTAGTTGTGACTTACAAGTCCATTGGTTTAAGTGAGCCTACTTGGAGCAGGAGTAGCCAATTACCACGCAGGGACCCGAATGTACATTTTGTGGCCAGCAGAAACCTGAGCTTTCGTTTCCTTGTTCATTCCTGAAGCTATCACGAGAAATGTACATCTGGTTAGTCTGTCCATCTAAATGGAGGAGCCAGGGACTGAATCCAGAGCCTTAAGCATGCAGAGCAGTGCTCCAATGTTTCCTGCCTGTGCTGGTACTGCGCTAATGATACTGCAGTGACTAAGCAAGACAAGACCAATAGGCAGAACAAATGCAACTGATTGATCTGCACAGATTCCTTTTCAGGGTGACCCAGCACCTGTTTGCTTTCGAAACAATTTCTAAACCGCCTTTAGCTTTTGTGGATTGAAATGGAGCCGAGCACCTTGTCCTTTGTTGTCGAAATAACATTACCCTTATTAACTTCTTAAAGTTGTTTTTGGTTCTCTACGTGTGTCTGCTTAGTCACAAAATAGTCTTGCATATAAAGCAGGATTTAAAAACCGATAAGTTGCCTTTCAAAGCTGGCAGTTTGCGCTTTTGATTTTTAACAGCTAGAGTGCATTTGATGGGTGTTTCAATTACTGACAGCGTTTTTTTGTTGCAATCACCTTGTGCAGTTTGACAACATGTATGACTTGGCGTCCTATACAACTATAGCCATAAATAAAATTCTTTTATTTTTTCCATCAGCCATATAGTCTTGATGCTGGCAGATGATATGGCATGCAACCCACGAAATCCAAGCCCAGCTACTGTTTTTAGTCACAAAAACATGGAACTGAATGTCTATGGAGATGACGTGGAAGTGGATTACCGAAGCTATGAGGTAAAGTAGATGAAAATCCTGAACCGAGTGTTTGCCAACTTGGTGGACTGGGACACGCTAATAGATGGAGGAGGACATTTGTGTATTGATAGTCTGCCTGCTCAAAGGGTGGGAGGTTCGTTTGGTGTCAAGAAACTAGAGGGAATTATTTCTAGAGCCACTAGGTATGTGTTGAAATAAAGTTCTACCATTTGGTCCCCCAAAATCTTGAACCACTGCTTCAGGAACTGTATCAACAGTATCACCGATATGTGATCCTGGGAAGTAACAGTTCTGTTATCTTGCATGGCAGCATGGCTGTGTTGAAAATAGTTAAAAATTTATTAATGATTGGGAATTTTTGTGCTTAGGACAAGTACCATTTGATAAGTATTATTTTACACTGACATTTGAACTGTGTCTATTAAACTTTGCTAACACTTCCTAACATAATGGAGGTAATAAGGCTTGAGAATGAGTCTGAAGCACGGGTTTCCCAAGGCCATATTATACCAAGTCTTCAAAGATTCCTAAGCCACATATACCAATGCTAGTTGTTTTGCCATTTTGATGGCTTGAAAGAAGAGAGGGTGGGGGAGTCTGCTTTCTGGCTGCTTACAAAGCTTGCCACCTGGAATTGATTGTCTTCATCTTCATCCAGGCAGGTGTAAATATCATAAGCCTGTAATTGTATTTGGAATAATAAAAGGCCTACAGGCTTTAAAATATATTTTGTATGTTTTAGGATTGGAGACCTAGATTGTAATTATTTTCATTGCTCAAGGATTCCTCACCAGTGTGAAGTCTTAATGCTGCATTGGTTTGAGGCAGGGGGAAGAGAGCTTAGGGAGGAAATAACCTCAAAGTGAATTGGATTTTCTTGCTGAGAATGTGTATATTCTTGAGCTGCAGAGCCATTCTTCAACATAATGAGCAAGTTGGAGATTATTCAAACTCTCATACAAAATGAGAGGGTTATTTAGTAATGAGAGTACTTTAGGCACTTCATGAGCTCTGATAACAAAATGTTTTAGCACACTGAATCACTCTGGACAAATGAAAAGTTAAACAATGGGGCAGGTATGTCTTTGGTGTTTTCTAGTTCCTCAAGGAAATGAGATGCTGGGCTTCCCATTGTATATAATTGGGCACAGTATAAAGTTTTGACCCCAGGCGTATCTCTTAGAGGAATTCAGTACATGGCAGCTGCAATAATTTGCAGGCTTCCAAGCAAGCAGCAGAGCAAGCATCCTATTGGTGCCTGGATTAAACAATAATATTTCTGTTTGGGGGAGGGAGAAATTACAAGAAGATTTTGTTTAATGTTCGTGCCTGCCAATCTGACTTCTCAGAAGAGATTATGTTATCTCTCACTGTGTTCAGATTTTGGGTTTAGTTAAACAGCTGTCATGAGCCTGATTCATGTGAGCACTTTCTGAGCCTTCTGAATCTGTATGCAAACCTAGCAGATTTGGTGGGTTTTTTTGTAAGTTTCTCCCCCCCCCGGTCCCCCCAAATTGCTCGCCAGATGGACAACCTCTGAACAAACGTTTCTACCACAAGAATTTTATTTTCTTCGAGCCTCTGAGGGATTGTAAGTCTCAAAATATATTTATTAACATTTTGCCATGGTAACGCATAGTAATGTTGCTTGGTAAGCAAATACGCAAATCGTTCCACATAGATAAAGCCACACAGTGTGACAGGTGTTTAAATCAATGAAGGCACATTAGGAAGACTGAAATGGTGGTAGCCATGTACTAGATATCACGTGTTTCAGCTGTAAACTTTATTATTCTTCAGTGATAAAAAGTTTTGAATTTTATGAAGAAGAAATTGCACTATGGGGGATTGTGAGGTCTGGTATTGCTGTCAAATCTACCGGTCTATTAATGAACCATCCTATACATTAGTGGCTGTTTTATATGACAACACATCTTTGGGAGGGTTATATGCATTAAAATGCAGGGTATAAGATAGTTAGAAAGGATGATGATATTCTGTGTTTAGGTTACTGTGGAAAATTTTCTGCGAGTATTAACGGGCAGAATCCCAGCAAGCGCACCTCGCTCAAAGCGTCTGCTTTCTGATGACAGAAGCAATATTCTTATATATATGACAGGTAATTGTATTTCCTTCAACATTTTGCATTGTAATATTTGCATTGAAGATATTTAAAGCAGGCATCCCCAAACTTCGACCCTCCAGATGTTTTGGACTACAATTCCCATCTCCCCCGACCACTGGTCCTGTTAGCTAGGGATCATGAGAGTTGTAGGCCAAAACATCTGGAGGGCTGCAGTTTGGGGATGCCTGATTTAAAGCAATGTCTGTCAGAGAGGTCTGTTCCATTCATAGCAGAATACTTCACCTTGCTGAATGGCTTCTCTTACAGTAGGTTTGCTAGAGTTATGAAAGCAAATGGTTATGTCAAACTAATTGCAATATAAATCGATTCAAGTCATATGTTGAACATACAAAAAAAGTCTATTTAGGGGACATTACCATAATGATGATTTTAATGGTCTTCCTGCTAAGTACAGAGGGCCACATTCAGCATGTAACCATGAGTCAGAAATCCATTGTATAATTCGTGTAACTGCAATGCATGTGATGTATACCGGGGCCCACAGCTGGGGTGATACACTAGTGACTTTTTGAAATTGATAAGTTTAGCTGTGAAGAGACATTGAGTGAATTCCTCAGATCTTGAACTGATTGAAAAACAAAATTATGCTGCAGCTTCACCAAATAGACTAGGGAAGAGGAACTCGCAGTTCAAAAGAAAATTTGAGTGTCTCATGAGAGAAAAATAGTGGTCTGTACAAAGGGAATGGTTTATACAGATATGATACTTCAGTTCAGTTTTTATTACAGCGAAAGCCAGCAATACAGAATAACATAATTCCAAACGAAAGAAAACCAGCAATAACATCACCAGAAATAAAACAATTACACAAAAGGGATTTGCAATGTGTCATTCAATAGAAGGGATTTGCGTTTCTTGATAGCTAAAGTGCAGAATTTGGCCACGTCATATGACACTGGGCTTGAGAAATCTTCCAGAAGGAATTTTCGTAAGAGTTCGGGGGGAAATTCCAAATAATACTGCAAGGGTGTAAATTTTGATAAAAGGGGTAAAATAAGTCGAGCTCATTCTTCACTATAAAATTCACAAAATAAAAGAATGTGAGTCACAGATTCTACAGATATGATACTGTTAAAGCCTACTCAGTCTCAGCTTGCTGAGGCTGAACACTGGTGTTTCTTGAATAGTTTCTCTCTTCTCTGCCTTTTATCTCCAAAATGAATTCTTCATGATGGAACTGGCTAAGAAAGCGTAGTGATGTTGCTTTAGCTTAGAGCATGTCCATTTCATTTATGCTTTTTCCTCCCAAGGTCATGGCGGGAATGGTTTCTTGAAATTTCAGGATTCTGAAGAAATCACAAATGTAGAGCTTGCAGATGCCTTTGAACAAATGTGGCAGAAAAGGAGGTAAACATTTGCACTCTCATTTCTGAATAAAGTAAATGATGCACATTCATTTTTACTATCTCCTCCAGTTTTCCTTGAGGCAGTTGCCTATCTGTCTGTTTCATGAAAAGGAATAGAGGCATACTAATTTTTAATGAATCCAGAAGTTTCGTCTATTTGATCTTAATGGATCAGGAATGAACTCATGGGTCTGTGAACACATTAGAATGGAGCTTCTCTTAAGCAGAAACTAGCAGTGCCGTGTGTGTGTGTGTGTGTGTGTGTGTGTGTGTGTAGTAGTAGTAGTAGTGTGTGTGTGTGTAGTATATATAGTGTACACACACACACACACACACACACATTAAAAACCATCCCAAGGTGCCAGAACTCACCATGACCGCCTCCCTCTTTCTCTTAGAAATCACAATGGCAACCATCTGAGAGGTGCTGGAACTGAGTTGCAGCAAGTTCCTGCTGAAGAAAAGCCCTGGAACTAAGTCTGGGATAGGATTGAAATCTTCGATGGCTCCTAATCAAGAGTGTTAATGACATTTAGGAGCCATAGGAACAATGGCCCGTGATTTATTTTTAAAAAATGGTAGACACAAATATATTTTTTCTTCTTCCAGGTACAACGAGTTGCTGTTTATTATTGATACGTGCCAAGGTGCATCCATGTATGAACGATTTTATTCTCCCAATATAATGGCTTTGGCTAGTAGCCAAGTTGGAGAAGACTCACTTTCAGTAAGTAAATAGCTTTAATTGTATTAGTTTATAATATCTGGGTGCAGGAGGTTTGGAATTATGTAATGAAAATATCTGCCCTTTTATCAGATTTGGTGCTTCAAACAAATACCGTATAGACACGTCTGCCTGAATGTATTCAATAAGAAGATATTGTTCCTTTGGCACATGTTTTGCATCTAATTTGGATTTTTTTTTTTTAGATTCAGAGAGCAATACTGTAGAGAAATGAAGGCTAGCATGTGGAATGATAAATGAGTTTAAACAGAAAGTAGGACTATGACATGGTTGGTGGGCAAAATGGTGGGAGTAAGGGGGGTATTTCTTTGATCAGTGGCAACATTTCCAAGATACTTTTCTTGTTGGGTTCTTCAACTTCCGTCAGCATGACCAATGGACAATGATGGTGGGAGTTGTAATTCAAACCATCTAGAGGGCACCAGGTTGGAGAAGCTGTTCTAAGCAGTTGGGCAGCACATCAAGGTAGAAGAACCATTTTTTAAAAAATTTGGGTTCTCACGATGGCTTTTTAATGATTAGTCATTGTATTTTGGATAATTAGACTGTCCACAGAAGGTAACTTACAAGCATGCAATCGATGTTGGGCTTTTCAGCTCAGTCCTTAGTGCTGAACATGATGGTCACTGAATTTTACTTCGCAAAATTTCTCTGTTTTGATTTTTCAGCATCAACCAGATCTTGGGATTGGAGTTCATTTGATGGACAGATACACATTTTACGTCTTGGAGTTCTTGGAAGAAATCCATCCAGCTAGCCAGACCAATATGAATGACCTTGTAAGTACTAGTTAATTGGCTTTATCAATGGTTTCTACCACAACTTTTGCAAGGCTGCTGTGTTTAATTAATATAATCCTTTTTTTTAACCACCTGTTTCCCAGCCTGGATGAGATTATTCATATTTTTTCAGTTGTGAGATTGAGAATCAGACTTGCCCAAGCTTTCCTGATATAGCTTTCAATTTAACATTTTATACACTGCACAATTAAAGAAGCCAATTCCATTAGACTATGGAATCTTGGCAATAAAGCTGCGTTTTGATTTACTACCATTAAACACTGAAGTTTTGCAAGTCATTGGTCCACTACATGCAATGCTGCCTTTTAGTTTAATTATTGTAAGAACGAGTGGCTTGAGCTAAGCTTCAGAGCTGTTGTTTTAGTTCCTGGACTCAGTGGAAATTCTTCCCCTATCTTGCAGTTATGTCTGCTGCCAATAAAAGCTAATCACAGCTTGGAAAAGGGGCCACAGATCAATTGGGGGGGGGCACATGCTTTTCATGTAGAGGATCCCTGCTTTAATTCCTGTCATCTCCAGTAGGATCAGATAGAAGGTGTTACGAAAGACCTCTGCTGGAGAGCTGCTTCCTGTCAGTATAGACAGTATTAGAAATGTTGGACAAAAAGCCTTCAGAGAGCTTCATAAGTAGGGCAGAATTAACAGTGCAATCCCAAGCAAGTCCTCCTGTAATTAGTATGCTTAATAGTGATATCCAATCTACGTCCTACTTGGAAGAGACCCATTGAAATCAGTTTACTTAAGTTAGTCAGGATCTCAGTGGGTCTTCTTCACTCAGTACAGCTTGATTAGGGTAGTAAGGCTATACCAGCTACTGATATTTATTTAAAAAATCAGGACTAAAAATATGCTAGGCAGTCACATCATAGCCGATTAGTAGAGGCCATTCTTAACGTCTGATTTATGGAGCCCAACTGCAATGACACATTGGTGCCTTCTGCATGTGTTCAGAGACACTGATGAGACAAGCTGACCTCCATATGCTGAAAAACTTCAGTTGATGCTGTTGGGATGGGCAGTCAAGTCTCAGTCCTGGCACTGTTTTTTCTAACCTGATCCAAACACATGAAACAAGGCTAAAAAAAAAAAGCAGTGAAATGAGATGCTCTGCTACCCTTGTTTGTAGTCAGTTATGTCCTACTCAGAGTAGACCCACTAAAAATTAAGGAACCTAAGTTAGTCCTGTCTATTAATTTAAATGGGTCTCCTCTGAGTAGGAATAGCATTGAATACCTTTCCTTGTCATAAAAAAAGTAACCTGACTGCATAAATGTAATCAGATTATATGGGAGGCAGCAAAATGCACCTCCCTGCGGATTGGGAATAACATGCCTCAAAGACTTTTGCATGTCTATACTGTATGTAGAGATTTTGAGGCCCATGTAATGCATTTATATCCTGCCTTGCAGATTCTAGAGATGGGTTTTAGTTTACATTAAGGGTTACTGGCAAGCTCTTTTAAAAGATACGAATTGTGGTGTGGATATATAATGTTTGATTATTTTGATAATAGAATGCACAGCTGTTTAAAAGAATTTACCAGCATTTTGACTATGGAGATAGGTGCAGTCTTATTGCTCAATAAGATGGCATTAATTTTGCAATAAGCAGCCCACGCTGACAGGTTTGGTAGTGACACAGAACATAGGCAGTGACTAATGCTCAGCCTTCTTACTACAGAGAGGACAAAGCTTTTTATTTTTAAATTACAGCCAAATGCTATCTTAACAAGGCACAAGTATGGGATATAAAGAATCTTGAGTACAAGCCAAGTAGCACAGTACTAAGTTGATCTTGCCATTTTGATCAGATTGGCTGCTACACTTTGTCCGTGGTCTGTGGAATTCATAGTCTGTGGAATTCAGCAGCAGGGAGCAAGTATGTAAGGTGCCATCTGGAAGGCAGTATGAAAACGATACACCAGTTAGAAATTTTAGTCTGTAACTTGCTGATGGTGGGACAGATTTCCAAGCCGTTTCCTTTCATGGCTTTAAGTTCTCCATTAATTTTTATTTAGGGGAAACTAAGGCTGCAGTGCCATGTGCCTCTGGGATTAACGCTTCGCTGAACACAGTAGGACTTCTTTCTAACTACACATGCACAGGGATTGGTAAAATCTTTGTAAAAGATGGTTTGGCTCCTGCGATCTTGTCCTTTGTGCACACATTCTCTCCTTCCCTTACAAGCCATAGTTTACTCTCTCAGTACCTAGTAGACGCAAAACCTTTGTTTGTTGTTGCATCAAACCTTGGTTTAAAGGTAAATTATTGCTTCCCACTTTGCATGTACAATGGTACCTCGGGTTACGAACACAATCTGTTCCGGGACGCAGTTCGTAACCCGAAATGGTCGTAACCCGAAGCGCCATTTTGCGTATGTGCAAAGCGCAATTTCTGCGATTTTCGCGCTTTGCGCAAACCGCATGTGCTGCTTCTGCGCATGCGCAGAACGTGCACGCGGCAGAAATACATCCGGGGTTGCAGAGTTCGTAACCCGAGGTGTTCGTAACCCGAGGTACGACTGTAACAGCAAACTGCATGTAACAGCAAATGTAAACACCAAGCTGAGGACTGGAGGCGAGTCAAGCAGAGGACATGAAACGGAAGGCTGGAAAATGTGTGGGTGAATTTGGAGATGTGCCCAGTTAATTGAGCACTGCAAGCTTTGTTTTGATCCGTTAACATGACAGGTCTACTTGTAAGGTAGCTTAGTTACTTTAAGTGGCTTTAAGTCACTAAGAAGTGGCACAGGAGTAATTTTAATCTGGGTCAGGGATGGCTAACCTATGGCGGTCCAGATGTTGACTCCAAGTCATCAGCCAGCATGGCCATTTTCCTTATCAGTTGTGGATGGGGGAGTAGGAGCTGAACAACATGGTTGAAGGCTGAAGGTTCGCCACCCCTGATCTAGGTAAATCTGGGAAATGTGTGCTTGGCTTTGGCATTAAAAGCAAAACAATAGCGCATCAATAAAGCAGAATGAAAACCTGGATGTTGCCGGCAGGGTGCATTAAACTTTGTAAATTTCAAAGCCTGTAGGCTTGCCGTTGACCATATTTACTGACCATTACATTCAATAGAAATGAACACAGTGTCAACAATTGTTTTCTCTTTGACTCTCCCTCACCTACCAGTGTAGTATTGGGGCAAGCACCTGTTTTGACCAATGCACATTTGCTTCCTTTATATAGTTTCAGGTGTGCCCTAAAAGTTTGTGTGTGTCTACACCTGGACATCGGACAGATCTGTTTCAGAGAGATCCTGAAAATGTTCTGATAACTGATTTCTTTGGAAGTGTACGAAAAGTAGAAATTACAACGGAGACCATTTCTCTGGATCCTAATTTAGCACCTCAAGAGACCAGGTATCTTGCTTATTTTATTTCCAAGTTTTGACTTGATTACTCAAAAAGCATTTCTATGCATTTGTAATTTTTCTAAGTGTCCAAGTCTTATGGGGTGTGTGTGTGTGTTGGGAATGTTAATGTGTGTTTAAACCTGCTTGGTGTTCCTACTAACCAACAGTAGGCAGTGCTTAGAATGGCACTTGCAGAAATCATTGCTTGTTTTATGAATTGTTTTCTATTGTGAATATTAACTTTGGTATTTGTGCTTTTGTTGTGGGAGCCACAGCGGCTGTAAGGGTTGTGGATAAATAGAAGATAAATTGCTACATGTAAGAAAGGAAGGACAATGCAAATGTTCTCAATGGAAGCGTTGTTGTTGTTGTTGTTGTTGTTTGTTATTAACTTTGTATTACACCCTTCATCTGAAGATTACAGGGTGGTTCACAGCATACAAATATGAAATGAAATCACAAAATACATAATAAAACAAAAGCAAAATAAACCCCCTCAAACAGATGCATTTAAAAGGCCGTTGGATTTTAATCAGCCAAGCACCTGGTTGAAGAGAAGCATTTTCACTTGGTGCCTAAAGATATGTAATGAAGGCTCCAGGTGAGCAAGAGCAGGTATCTGAAAATTGATGTACATTTGCAGTCAATTGGAATCTAATCTAGAGCTCATAAAGAAATCTGGTGAAAAGGGAGCAGGCCATCAGGCAGAGGCTGGCCAGAATACCTGCAGGGGCAGTTATGGTTGTGCAAGGTGTAGTCTAGGAGCTTCAGGTTACAGTTCAGAGGCGACACCAGTATTGTGCTAAGATACCAATATGTCCATTACTAGCCCTATGTATAGAGGGCTAGAAAGGTTTCATGGAGTGAGATCACACAGGCATACTTCAAGCCTGATTGGTGATTTGCATGTGTGAATTAGGTCAAACACCACAAGGACCTCAATATTTTCTGTAGAGGCAGTTTGGCAATTCACAAGGCATCAATTGATGGAATGAGCTACATATTTGTGTATTTATAGGCTCTTTGTTTCTACTTCAACATGAGAGTGATTTTCTGATTCTGGGACACACAAATTCAATATACAATGTTTAATACCTAAACATTGTGGTTTCAGTCTAATGGGAAGGTGTGTCCTGTTTCTAGATAGAATACTATAAATCTTGTGCTTACCTTATAGGCTGGTGTGTATGCAATGGAAATAAATAGTTTAAAATGGATTCCTCTGTTGAAGCATTGAGGATTTACAGAATTTAAACTTTCAGTAGATTGATTTTATTCATGGTGCTGTATTGCCATCTATTGGAAGGACTTTGGATAAGCAAGAACTGGGTTGTAAGGATTCCACAGTCTTTTAATACATGAAAATACTTAGATGCTACAGAAATCTGCCTCTAATGTAGTACCAAAATGTTTACACAAACCATTTATGGCCAGTTATTCAAATGTGTGGTTCTCTTTCAAAACGATAATTGGAATTTTGTCCAGTTTGTAGCCACTGATCTTAATCCTTCCATGTAGCATATTCCCTCATGCTGCAAGTAATATAAATCTTCTTTATTATATTACATATAAACATTGAAAAACTTCCAGCTCTTTATTTAGTAATTGTGCTTGGGGAAGGGGAGATGGAGCAGCCATAGAACTCTTAGGTAAGAGTTCTGCAGTTTGCCTCTTCATGTCCCTGATCCTTGAAGATGATGCTAAGGGTCATTATACGGTGCATATAGGTACAAAAGGAAATCGTAGCCCACTATTTTGCTTCCTCATTGGCTGTGCTCAGTACAGAGCAGAGGTGGACAGTGTTGTGCCAGTGGACAGCAATGTGCCTGACTGTACCTCCTGTGGTGCCTGCAAAAGGGCTCAGTAAGTATCCCCATAAAACTTCACAGTTGTCAGGAGCTGGAGTCAACCGTAGGTTAGCAACCCAATCAAACCATGGTGTCAATGAAGTTAACACTTTATTCAAGAAATCAAAACACCACAGGCCTAGTGTTCCCAACAGCTCTCCCCAGTAGGTCTTGCTCCAACAAGGCAGTTGCGAGGACTGAAAGTCCTCCTTCCACCACCTTCTAAAGCTCCTCCTCCCAGGCTTTTCCCAAGCAGTCTCAGACTGTTTACACACAACTAAACTCTGCTCTTTGGATTTCTCTGTATGTCCTAAGAGACCCGGGGGGGGGGGAGCTGCATACAGCAGACTCTCTGGCTTCTTCAGCAGCCTGCCCCTCCAGCTCCTAGCCTCATTCCTCTCCAGCCTCTGCTTCTGCCTCTGAGTCTGGACTACTCCCTGCCACAGCCTCGTCCTTTTCACTAAATCCTGTTACTTCTTCAGCTTCCGACACCCCCTCCTCAGAGTCTGCTTCCTTTTCTCCCTCTGACCACTCATTGTTGTCCCATCACAATTCCCTTGGCTCTGAACCTTCTCCCCCCTGGGGTGCTCCTTAGGGCACACCAGCTGGTGCCACCCACCACTCCACAGCATCCAGCCAGGCCATCACAATAGTACATGGGAGACTTGTTTGCTCTTCTTACTCGGGTCTATCCTACATTGAACATAACCCCTTAAATGTATCCTTAGTTCATTGAATTCTAGGATTTCCCACCTTCATGTGGCTCTCTTGACATTTGGTAGCCATTATCCCCTAGGGACCCAGGTGGCTCTGTGGTTAAACCACTGCTTGCTGATCAGAAGGTCGGCGGTTCGAATCCCTGTGACGGGGTGAGCTCCCGTTGCTTGGTCCCAGCTCCTGCCAACCTAGCAGTTCGAAAGCACGTCAAAATGCAAGTAGATAAATAGGAACCGCTACAGCGGGAAGGTAAACGGCGTTTCTATGTGCTGCTCTGGTTTGCCAGAAGCGGCTTAGTCATGCTGGCCACATGACCTGGAAACTATACGCCGGCTCCCTCGGCCAATAATGCGAGATGAGTGCGCAACCCCAGAGTCGGTCACGACTGGACCTAATGGTCAGGGGTCCCTTTACCTTTACCTTATCCCCTACCACACGACAGCCATTTTGTGTTATGCCACCCCCCCCCCCAGCAACCACTTGGAGCCTGGTGCTCACAGCACTATCTCAAAATTCCAGATGTACCCACTGGCTCAAAGGTTGAGAGAATAAAGCCATTGCCAATTTGGTAATGGGCAAGCTTATAGAAGTGTAGACCAGGCACCCCCAAACTGCGGCCCTCCAGATGTTTTGGCCTACAACTCCCATGATCCCTAGCTAACAGGACCAGTGGTCAGGGATGATGGGAATTGTAGTCCAAAACATCTGGCGGGCCGAAGTTTGGGGATGCCTGGTGTAGACCTTTCTCTATTTTTTCTACTCAGTCAGCCTAGACTAGAGTAGAGGTTGAGGAACATAAAGGCAGTGTGCTATTCAGTATGTGGGGATCATCTCCACGAAAGCTGTTCTGAGCTCCTTGAAAATGGGCAGAATGCAGATATGAGGAATTTCTGGCTATGACTTTTTTGACCAGAGCGTCAATTATGTGGTCTCCCCATTCCAAAAGTATGGCTATATAGAATCAGACTATTGACCTAAAAGTGTTGTTGTATAATCCGCAAGTACACAAGTACATATATAAGGATATTAAAGTTTGATGGAATAGGCCTGTCAGAATTGGATGTGCAGAAGCCAGTAATGAGTAGGATTCCTTCTGAATCAGCTCAAAGGTCCACCTACTCCACGATCCAACCAGATGTCTATGGAAAGCCCACCTGCAGGACATCAGGACAGTAGCTGTCTCCCATTGCTGCCCCCCAGCCACAGATACTGAGAGGTGTGCGAGAAACCTAGAAAAGTATATATAGTTATCATGATTAGTAGCCATTGATTGACTTCTCTTTCAAAAATTGCCTAATTCACCTTTAAAGCCACCTGAGTTAGTGGTCTCGCTGTACTTCCTTTGTCTGTTGTGTTCAGCTCTGTTGAATGAGCCACATCTTCCTTGCAGCCGATGCATATCTGAAACTGACCAATTCCTACCAACCAGGGAGAAGAAATTGGGAGTGTTTTAAAACTCTCAGCAGGTGTTAATGGGTCCACATTGTAGCCTGAAGACACTTGATGTAATAATCTTGCTGAAGCTAAACATGTCTGGGTCAGCTCAGGGTCTGGGCCAGGGACCACCTGGGAATCCTGTGCCTTGAGTCCCATGAAGAGAAGGCAAAATATAAACACACCAAGAAGGACATTATTCTTCCTGGTAAGATCTATTTTGCTGTAAATATCAAGCTCTGGTAATGTCTGGACCTTGAATGGGGAGGATAACACACACACACACACACACACACACACACACACACACACACACACACACACATTTTGTGGCCCAGGAAGCCTCTGCTAAAAGCAATTCTAGGATTGTTTATAGCTGTAGCTCAGCTCATTAAAGCACCAGAATTCAGACTAGGGATTCCAGCAGCTTTCTTAATGTTGCATTTTTGCACCTTGTTGCTACAGCCCATAAATCGTGTAACCTCTGGAGGGGGAGTGTATTGCACTACATGATGTTATATTGGAGGGGGAGGGCTGTTTCTCATTAATGTGGAGTGCTAATATCACTATATCACTCTTCATATGTGTGTATAAGAATTGCCTGTGTGTGTGTGTGTGCGCGCGTGCAGTCTCAGACAGTATAGTAAACAGATTTAGAAGTATGATGAATAGCATAATAATAGACCTGCATAAACTTGTGGGAGAAAAGTTGACATTCCACTTGGATGAATGTTTTCAAAAACAATATGCTCATTTATTTTGAATAGATGTGGAGTTTGTATTCCCATTGCGATACTTGTGTTTTTCAAACTCTACTTGCTCTCCTAATTGGTTCCCCCCTCTGAGCTTGGACTCAAATGTTTCCTGAATCAATCACATGCTACATTTTCCTTTAGCATCAGGGGGGCAGGGGTAGCTTGCCTTCATTTGATATCCCAGGGCCGGCTCTAGGTAAAGTCCTGGTGGCGTGGGGCGCCGGGCCCTTAGGCGGGGCGCTGCGCAACGAAGCCGCGCGGAAGCCATACTGGGCGCGCCGGAGCGATCTTCGCCCCTCAGCGCCAGGGCGCCCGACCTGCTCGAGAATGCCCTGTGATAACTCACTGTGGTGCTGCTGAGTAAACTGTTTCTGTAAAGCCAAAGAGGCGGTTCTCTCCCCCCCCCAAATACTTTCTCTACCATGTTTGTTCTCAAACCCTTTCAAGAAAGCTCTTCACATACAGGCGTCCCCCCCCCCATTTACACGTGTTCTGTTCACACGCGATCATGCATACACGTGGCCCCAGAAACCCAAAAGTAAGGGGGGGAGACCTGAAAAACCTCAGCAAAGCCCTGCTGTGCCTCCAGCTTGCAAGAAGGCTTCCCCTTGGAGTCCAAAAAAAGGACATCCCCTATAATATGATATGCAGTTAGCAGTCATATAGCCATATCTGAACTCACGTGAAGCTTCTGGACTGTATTTCTGGGCCCTATGTGTAAACATGAGTCCAAACCACTTCCTTTGCAATAGTAAAACCCCACGCTGCTCCTATACATACTGTAAACTTTATGTAGAGAGGAATGATGATTTCAGACATGCATGGGCTTCCTGAATCTATACATTTAGAAAAGCCAAATAGTGGTTTATGTGCAGCATTCGCAAGATTTGAACTGGAGAATCTGCTTTGCTAAGCTGTGGATTCTGTCTATGTGGTTGTGTTTGTGTTTCCATGTGAGTTTCCATTGGGTGAACTTTATTAGAAAGCTGTTTCTAATTTTAACTCTCATTAGATAACTTTTCTGAAACTTTCTTTTAAAAATGAAAAGAGACTGTTTTGATCTATGTGGCAAAGTGCTGTAACTTTGTAATATTTTTTTCAAATACATCCTTTTGTATAACTTCAGGTAGGCTTCAAAGATTGTCTCTCAGTAATTTTAACTTTCTCCCTCTTCAGCAGAGCCTGAATATATGTATATATTGACAAAATGTGTTGTTCTTCACTGGCAGCTTAAAATATGGACTGGTGAACAGCAACCAGGTGGTGTAAGCCATTAAGAGTATGAGATAAAGGAAGCCAGACCTAACAATCCAATCCTATGCAAATATACAGAGTCCCATTGAGCTCAATGGGGCACTCTTCCTTCCTTCCCAATTTGTACAGAGGCAAGCCATATAGGAAGGCTATTCATACTCGAGGACACATTTTCCTTAATTTTCTTTTCGTCCTGGAAAGCACTGTGATGCATTTGAGCCACGGCTTAGCTCTGATACTAGTTGTGAGTTCTAGTGCCTAAGTTGGAAACTTTCATCACCAGGTTCACCACCCTTATCTATTTTGTTTTCTGTTTTATGCTTTTTTTGTTGCCTGCTTGATCTTGAAGTAGACAATCCCAATAACAGAAATCATCAGTTGAAATGAACGATGACTTACTGCAAATGTGGTCAGTTCAAGAAAATCAAATTAATTAAGGTTATTACTGTTAAACACAAAACTAGTCCACAGGTTGCAGTGAGAACTCAGTGGTACACTATTGAAAACATGTCTCCTTAATGTAGAAATGTAGCACTTGTAATGTATGCTTATTATCACATCAATAAATTGAAAATTATCTAGCAAATCTTATGAAATGGCATATTCATTGCCATACTGTGTTGGATTATAGGTCAAACTCTCATGAACATGAATAGTTTGAAACCGGCTATTGATTTTTTTTTTAAAATGTGAGTCAGGACTTAGCGTAATTTAAAATGCTGAATCTGCCTTTCTCCCAAAAGGTGCCCAAGGATATATTACGGTATACAAAATACAGTACTAGCAGTATTTTGGCATTTTCAAGATCAAATCTAGAGCGTGTGAAGCTCTAGAGTCAGTCAAGGTCATGCCTGAAAGATGCTCTGACAGCGTTTTTAAAAAACCAAATTGGATGTGTGTTTTATTTTTATTTTTGAGACATCACTCAGTCGTTTCCAAACTTAGGCTGTAGAGAGTAGGACTTGGTGGCCACATATCCCAGGGATGACACTCTTCTAGTAATTAGAAGGAAATTGTACATTTTCCTTACTATCTGCTTTAAAAGTTTTAGGTCGGAGTGAGATGTCTACGTCTTACCAGAAGATGGCAGTTGTGCCAAGCAGAAAATTTCAGTTGATGGTCCTTTCAAGCATGAGCTCACTGTCACATTTGGAAGGTATGAGGAAATAGCCTGTAGTACAATAGCAAACATTATCTAATCAGATCAACTTAGTACCTAGTAGCAAATTTATCGGAAATAGGGACCAATCTAACTTAGAAACTGTTCATTAAATAATGGTGGCAAAAATGTTTAGTTTCACAAGGAAAGGAAAGAAACACACAATGATTCTACAATTCTGTTTCATTTGAGTCTTGTGACACCTTAAAGACCAACAATTTATTATGACATAAGCTTCCAAGGACCAGAGTCCACTTCAGACACATGAAGTATAGTTCCAAATAAGGAAACAATTTGTGTGTGTGTGTGTAATGGAGACGAGTAAGGTTGGGGCCGTGGGGGGGGGGGAGAAACTATATAAAGAACAGACAGTGCCAATTACATTAAAGCAAAATAGTTATAGTGACCATTAACAAGATGGTATTGGCAATAACATAGATATCCTGGCGTTGGTTAGCTAATTAACAGCATGTGATGGGATGAAAACCTGTAAACTTGATTCAAAGCACAGGTGATAGAGCTAAATTTCTGGATTCCAGAAATTCATGCTGGTTTCATGCCCGAGTTTCCCTCTGAAGCATCCAGATCTGGATGGCGGGATAAATAGTGATTGTGCTAAGGTAGGTGTCTTGCTGCAGTGGACCAAGCCAGAGCAGGTTACCTCTGCCCCTAATCCTCAGGAATCTGCTGTTCCTTTACCTTTTGGTATTGCCAGAACTGCATTGAGTGACTTGTGAGGCTCTTAAGGCATAGCTGCCAAGTCTCCCGCTGAAAAATGCGGGATCAGCAGCGGCGCGGCACCGGAAGTCGCTTCTATGCATGTCTGGACATGCGTAGAAGCAACTTCCGGTGCCGCTCTGACCGATTTCCGGTGCCCAGGCATGGGCAGAGTGGCACCCAAAATGGAGCTTCCCTGGCAGGTAGGAAATCCGGGGGATTTCCGGGATTTTTTTCTATTCAGGATAACAGCGGGAAACGGATTAAAATCCAGGGGTTTCCCGCGAAAAATGGGAGACTTGGCAGCTATGTCTTAAGGTCTTGAGAGATTTACCCGCTGACATGTAAGAAGCAGAGTGGGGTCCTGCCATTTCAAGTTTGGGGTGTCTAATCTAGTATTTCCATGAATAGAATTTAACTTTGCCCTTGTGTGCCCATAGATTGTATCCTGTGAACTACTGGCTGATAGCAGCAGCTACCATGAAAATGGTTTGATCTAGTATTGAAAACTTAAAACAATCATTCTATAATTTCCCACAAAAAAAATGTTCTACGGCTATATTGGATAATGAACTTGCAGTAAACTGTCAGATAATACTGTAGTTTGGTTTTGAATAGTAAATGAATATGTTGTTAAGCATGACACATAATGCTATGGCACTTGTGTTTTGACATTGGGTGATATTTGCCATATCCGTAGCTTCCCATCAGCCTGCTTTTTGAGACTAAAGCAAACTTAGTTAAAGAACATGGAACTTTGGGTGATGTGGTACTTGAGAATTAGGCAGCAAATATTTGTGTAGCAAAAGTGTTATTAAAAGTGTGCATGTATTAAACATTGATAGTATTGCTTGACTCTCCTGTAATCTGTGTCAGAGGTATTTGTCTTGCCTGTTCTGCTGATTAGCAACTAATTGGCTTTGCAAAGCTGCTGTATACAGCACTATACATATAATAGCAATGGGGAAGAAATCCCGTGGGGAGCAACAATTTTATCAATAGAACAAATACCATCTCACAATTAATACTGTGGAGTGGAATTTGCATAGCAAAAAGTCAAGGGAAATGAGTTGATGGGAATGACAGAGAAGGAACCTCAAGAGCTTTAAAAGGAAATGAAGGGACTGGTTAGATTTTGAGTACATTTGGATACTGTAGATAACTGTTCCTATTTTTAATTGACTTTGCAGCATTAGGTTATAATGTGGAAAAGAAAAACAATGTTAGAGTTAGTTGCCAGTCTAAAAATAACCAAAACGCCTTCACACACTGCTAGATTGATATGGTTGAACTGGTTTCATGTTCATTGCTAATGGTTGGGGGGAACGAAAAACTGGACACCTGTAATACTTATTTATTAAAATATCTATGCCCTGTTTTTCTGTGTCACAGACACAGAAGGCAACCTATAAAGGCAGTGTTTGCATGTAAATGTGCTGGTTTTGCCCAGTTTGCTCCTCCCTACTAGGGTGTAGGTGAAACAAACAATTAGCCCGATAGAGAAAGAGAAAGAAAAGGTGTATCAGAAAGAAAGAGAGGTTTGGAGGCAATGTCCTTCTGAAAACCAGCTGCTAGGAATCTCAAGCAGGGGGAGCATTTTAGAGTTCATGTTCTGCTTGTGGGCTTCCTAGAGGCATTTGCTTGGTCACTTTGAGAACAGGATGCTGGACTAGAAGGTCAAGCAGGGCTTTTCCTATGAGTGCACCCTGAGGGAAAGCAGACCTTAAGAGGAAAAAAAAGGTTCCCCACCCCTCTTAGAATATGACAAAATGAACAAATTAAGAGGAATGTTTAAATCTCTCTCTCTCTGTGCGTGTATGTGTTCACTTTCATTGGAAGGGAGAAAATACCAACTCGATGGACTTGCTGCTTCTCCAGCTGGACACTTGGCCTCCTTCCTCTCTTGCTTCAGCTTCTGCCACAGAATCTCCCCTCTCACAGAATCTCCCCTCTCCCTTACACCTCCTTCCAGTCTTCTCCCTCTGACCACTCATTGCTGTCCCTGCAGCAATCCCCTAGCTTTTTCCTCCCTTGGGGGTTCCCCATCATTCTTCTGCATTTAACCAGTCAGTGACAATTACTTGAAAGACCTATGCTATATTTCCATTTAAAAACAAACAAAATGAATTGCAATTCTGAAGGCCGGCCAGTCTTCTTAGATCATGGGCGCTGGGTTATTTAACACACACTAGTTTCCAAGCATTTGTTTGCCCTATGGTGGAAGTTGGTTTTTTTTTTTTGCCAGATCTCTTGACACCTAAGCATAGGATAGGAAAATGAAGCTCAAAAACAAAATTGGGAATCGGACAGCTGGGTAGGTGTCAGGGTTGTTATGACTACTCCTGAGTAACGACCTTCCACATGCTTGTCTTTCAAAAGTCTTTATTAGTGCACATTATTTACAGTGTAACGAGCTGCTGGTTTCATGTCTCCTTATTCCAAATCAGAATCCGGCACTGCCCCTTTTCGCGACTTTGACCAACATAAAAGCCTCGGGACAGTGAATCTCCTTCCCCTTTCTCCTCCTTCTCAATCCCGGTGTCGGGGGGAAAGGGTCTACGGTCTGCCTTATTCCTGTCCACCCTTCCCGCCTCTTTCTCTTCCTGCCTGTGGAGCAGGGGCTCTCCAGTGCTGCCAGAGCCCTGGCACTCCTTCTCCGTCTCCTGACTCGCCCCTTCAGACCCCGCGCTTTCATGACTGCTTGGAGACGGGCTGCTTCTGATAAGGGGGGGGTCCTCTGTAATCCCTCCCCCTTACAGTAGGGTTGGGGGAAATCATTTTATTCTTGCCACATTTGAGATAACTGTTTCTTATGGGATCTCAACTTTAGATACAAAATCTGCTCTTCTTCAACAGCCACTCAATGACATCTTGGGGGAAAAGTTGCTTTCAAATGCATAAAGAACAACTGATGTAGTCTTTTTACAGCATAGTGATTTTTTCTTCCCCCCTCTTCTCCCAAATGGGATTCCTCTTTATAGGGACAGCACAGAAGCTAGATAGTTACATAAGATTGCATTTAAGATTTAATAAACCTCAGTTCACTAGAGAAATACTCAATTAGATTAACTATGTTAGGGTTTGGAAACTTGTTAGCTTAGCTGATGAAGAGTGTTTATATAAGCCCAGTATTTATACTGTGTTGAGCAACACACATTTGTGATCTCTATGCAGTTTAGCTCATGAAAAGCCTTGTGCTCCCTCTGGTATACAACAAAACATATTATTGATTTTTGAAAGTTGTCATTCTTTGTTTTTTATATACTGCTCCATTTATTTTCGTGCCCCTTTTAAATTTCATTAGCCAAGCAAAGTGACTCCTTTGGTTTAACTTGCCTGTTTAGCATTCCATTTGTAAATTGTTTTATGTGTTAATTCCGTTGAACGTGGAGATTGTTTGAATGAATTTTGGTGTATATAGGGTATCAGGTATGAGCACCAACTGAATCTCTGAATCTGTTTTCAAGGGTTGTTAGCAAAGAGACAAACCATGATGCAGTATGAAAGTTCCTTGAAATATTGAGGCATGGGAATGAAAGTTCCTGTGTGCGCAATTCTCTGCATCAAATAATAATGATAAAAAGCCTGTAATGATCTCCATGCTCATTTCCAAGGAGAATTTCCTGAGTGCACGTATCCCAAGATGGACAAACAACTGGTAGTTTCATTCTTTATTGACAAAGCACACACCCACAGTAGCTTCTAAGGTGCACTGAACATGCATATACGCTTCTGGCAACTAAGTTGCTGACATTCCTTCCCCAGGCTTGTGCTCTGAACTGGACAGTTGGAGCAACAGTGTAACCGTGTCTCCACCCAAATTAAGTACCCTTGTCTGATGGGGCGCACAGAAGTAACCTACGACGTCTTGTACACAGAGGTTGCTACTGTGCTTGTCTTGTCAGGGAGCCAGCCAACAATAAATCACACGGAGTAAGTGAAGTTTACTCTGTATTAGAAGAAGCAAGGCCTGCTCAGTGGCCCCCACCTCCCCGTAGCTACCTAAATCTCCTCCACCACCACCCTGGTCATTACCAAGCAATCTGAGACTACGCCGACACACCTGTCTCTGCTCCTTCCTCTTCCTGGCCTGGGAATACCAGGGGGAAGGGGAACTCTTGGCATCCCTGCTCTCCTGCTTCTGCCTCTGCTTCTGCTTCTGGACTCCTCTCTGCCATAGACACTCCCTGCTCACTAAATCCTGTTTCCTCTTCAGCTTCTGATACCACCTCCAAGGCTTCTCCCTCTTCTCCCTCTGACCACTCATTGTCATCCCACCACTAATCCCTAGGCTCTGAGCCTTCGTCCCTTGGGAGTTCCTCAGCTAGTGCCTTCCACCATTCCTCTATGCCCAGCCAGTCCATGACACTATCTCTTCAAGCCCTTCTTGGTCCTGGGGGACAGCGGAGGAAGGGACGGAGGGGATTCTACCACCACTCCCTCTCAGGCGCCGTCTCATCCTCCATTCCTGGTGCATCCTGCCCTCCTTCCAGCTCTGGCTCCTGCCTGCTGGGAGGTACAAAACCCTCTTAATCTCTATCCCACTTTCCCTGGGTCAGCATCCGGCCCCGTGGCTTTGCCACCCTGCCAGTCCCTGACATAGAAGCACATGAAGTTCTGCAAGCACATTGCTTTACTACTTTTTGTAATTGTTTGGATTATCTACAGTGTGATGTATACAGGCTTGCTCTTTGAATATCATGTAGTAGAGCAACTAATTTTTAACAGGGACATGTTTTTTTTAATTGAGCCAGCAACATGATTTTCATTGCCAGTCCCACCCCTGACCCCCCAGTAAACTAAGCCTTAGGCAAAGTCCTTTCTAATCCCTTCCTCTCCAGCATTAGCAGCAAGGAAGGCCTTGGCAAAGCCCTCTTTTTATTATGCGTCTCAGCTGCTCCCTCCCTCCCTTCTGAGAGAGCAGTGAGATGCATAATTGGGGGTAGTGGTCTTGGGGATTGGGGTAATGCTGGCGGCCAGATTGAGCCCAGAGGCTGCCAGTTGCCTGTCCTGTTGTTGAGCTGTTAGCAGCAGTAAGATGTTTGCCACTGAAGCTGTTGGCAGTGATTAGTAAGAGCAAAGGGATAACAGGAGCACACACTTCGTGAAGTGAAAGCAAAGGAGAAAGCTGCTGAGGTTCATCTCTTAATTCTTCCATGCTCTGGCTTCTTAGCAATCAGCATGTGTTACACTATTCCTTTCTGCCTGAAGAAAATGGAACTGAGCACATGACCATAAATTCTAGAGAGCTGCAGGGGGCGGGCAACCTTAATATTTTTCTGTTTGGCATTAAACCATATGCAAGTGCTCTCAATCTTTGCCTGTCTCAATATTGTGGAAAAGCTTACGCTCTGGTTTTCGAGTGCCTAAAGGATTACCTTCCAGATGCTCAGAAATTTCTTCCACTGAAGATTTCTATCTCATCATGATCTAGTGCAGGAGGCAGGGAGATGGACTGCACAGAAAAGTGTCACCTACGTGTTCATACTGCAATTAATGTGTTTTTAGGGCTGAAATCAAGATTTAAAGTGTAGATTGATGAATGAAAACTTTATCTGTGATCTAAAATGTTCACACTGAGTAATTGATGGGCTTGATGGGCACTTCATGGTACAGATGTGTTAGCTCCGTCTACATTTGATGGTGAAGAAAGTCAAGGTTTTTTTTGTTTTTGTTTTTGTCTGTATGTATTTAAAGTTGACAGGTTTTTTGAATCCCAGGAAGGAAACACAATGGCTTTCTGTCTAGCTGCCACTGGCATATTTTATGGAAAGGTGCGATATAAATGTAACAAATAAATAAATTTGAACTGTTAAAAGAAAATGGATAGATCGTGTATCACCCCAGCAACAATACATGAGACAAAATTTTTAAAAACCTATCCATATGTTGGAAGTGTTGCAAAAATCAATTTAATATTGTTATAATATTCATTTAATATCAATCAAAAGCAGAACATTTAAATTGGTGTTTCGATAGTTACAACTCTGGTTAATGAAAGCTATATTTTAGCTGGTTGTTCTTTTGCAAATGCTGACACAGTATCTTCAGATGTAGCTAGCCATTTAGAAATGAGTTTGATAGTCAGAGCTTGGATGGCAGGGAAAAGGCGCCCAGCTGTTTCATTCCCCTCTGTGCGGCAGCAGTACCCAGGATAACAGTTCCTTGTAGCAATGAATGTGTGACATTTGCCTGCAGGAACAATGCTTGATACTGAAAGCATTAGCTTTCAAGAGAGAAGTGGCTTTGCTGGGGGGAAATAAGGTTCTCAGATGTACTTTGGGCCAAGTATGTTGGCTGGGTTTCTTGCTGTCCCCAACAGCTTCTGCTTTGTCAGATTATAGAACTGCATTCCCTGTGGGGCTGTGAGAGAGTCTGATAATTTAACTTCTTAAAATTTAGTTTAGGAATGGGCAGCTGGTGTGCTGGGATCTAAAATTTGACTACAATATTAAGAGCAATGCTTGTGGGAGCAGGAAGGTGTACAGATTTCTGATCTTGTCCCTCCAGTTCCCACAGGGTTACTGTCTTATTTCATTTTGTCATAATGGTACTGTTGGATTACAGAAATTTATATAGGCAATAAAGCTGAAAACTCTATGAAAGTGCTTGTTTGTAGATTGCTTTTGTTATGTACGGCTGCATAAATGCCTCCTTTCATTCATCTCAGAAATACAGTCAAGAAAAAATAATGGCCAAAAAGGCACCCTGTATTTCTAACATCTAGTAGTACTAAGGCAGAATCCTCTGTCCCCAAATGCTTCTAACAGAAGGGGAAATGAAGCATTGGTGAGAAAAATAGGCAAAACCATAGCACAGTGGGTTGCTTGTTGCCAGTAAGGGTTTAGCAGCTAGGTGAGAAGACAGCTCTTCTAGAAAAGAAAGTGTAGTGACAAAATCTGTTTGTCTAAATATCCTTGTATGTTTACTAATCTGGCATATTGTGCAGGAGCTTTGTCTTCATTACAGCTTCTGGTAGAACATTATTTGCAATGTAGCAGATCCATATGATGACCGTTAACATTCATTACCCGCCCTATTCTGACTTTCTACATAGCATGTGTATATTCCTTGTGCTAGATGACTCTTACCCATGATGGTTCTACACCAGCTGTTCTGAAATGGTTCCCAAGGCTTCCATGTGAAAGCTTTGGAGATGTGGTTTTGACAAACTGTTGGCCCAATGAAAAACCCGCCTATATCTAGGGGAAACTAGAAGAGAGCCTACTTGTTATGCCTCTACTACTTTTAAGTATTGGTACTAATCGGAGCTGCCTCAGCTTCAACACAATACAGTGGAACCTCGGTTTATGAACACCTCGGTTTATGAATTTTCGGTTTATGAACGCTGCGGACCCATCTGGAACGGATTAATTCATTTTCCATTACTTTCAATGGGAAAGTTTGCTTCAGTTTATGAACGCTTCAGTTTATGAACAGACTTCCGGAACCAATTACACCCATGCTTCAGTTTATGAACGCTTCAGTTTAAGTACTCCGCGGACCCGTCTGGAACGGATTAATCCACTTTCCATTGCTTTCAATGGGAAAGTTTGCTTCAGTTTATGAACGCTTACTCTGCGGACCGTCTGGAATGGATTAATTCACTTTCCATTACTTTCAATGGGAAAGTTCGCTTCAGTTTATGAACGCTTCAGTTTATGAACAGACTTCCGGAACCAATTGTGTTCATAAACCGAGGTACCACTGTACAATGGTGGTGGTGTTTTTTTAAAAAAAGGAAGCGAGTTTCTATAGGACTGTTTCCTTGCTTCCTGTTTTAAGACAACCACTAGATATCACCAGTTCAAATAGCTGTTTGCCTTGTGAAGCAGACGACCAAAGTAAGCATGCAAGGTCAACGCTTTAAAAGCATGGAATTCTGGGTTATCACTACAGTAGTGAGTTGCTGGAGAAACCTGAGCAGAAGTACAATTTGCATTGTACCCAGTTTGATTATTATCTCCTCTATCCTGATGAGGTGTCATTGTACATTCACAGGGGAAGCAGTGACTGTGCTTGTGAGCAAGGGCATACAGGGGCAGCTAGGCTGACCAAATTCGAAATGATTAGCATTTCTACTAAAATAAAGTGGACTGTCTCTGTGGGGACTAATTATATCTTTAAAGGATCTGGCTAAATTGGCCAGCAATTCACTAAATGGATGATTAGGCCACATTAAGTTCAAATTCATCTCAAATATTCCAGAATGAGAAAAAAGTGATTCATTCTCTCAGAGCAAAGGTTGAAGTTAATCTGTGGAGCACATAGCCTAGGTGGGCTTTTGTGTGAAATGCCAAATGTTATGAGCAGGAAATGTTGATGCTTAAACAAAAATCTACGATACATAAGAATTTCAGCAGCCATAAGACAGAACAAGGTGCTTATTCTCTAATTATAGCCCTTTGCAAGTTTCGTCCCAATTATAGTTCTTTATTAAGCACTCTGCAAAAAAAGAAGACACAGAAAAGGTAAATGGTTTTTAATTTATAATTGGTGTACTCATTTAATTTGGGAACAATTGGACACTTGCCATTGCATGGATAGGGCCCTTTAAGCATATCTCTATATGCTAATACAAATTGTATTATGCAGACACTGGCGTATGGTTGGGGTGGGTGGGCTGAGGCAGCTATGGTCCCAGGGGCATTTTTGGGTGGGGATGCGACCAGGCACCCCCGCATCATGCTCTCTCATAGGAGCCTGACTGCTGAGGTAGCTCCCTTGCGCCCAGCCGCAGCAGCTCATCCCCGGGTCAAGCCTGAATTGGGGGATTGAGTACAAGAGAGTTGGCAGCGTTGCCACCTCCCTCTTCATCTGGGCTGCCCAGCTGCAGTTCTGCTTCTGGGTCACACTTGACCCGGGGACGGAATAGAACAGAGTGGTGGCACCATTGCCGCCTCTCTCCTTAGCTCCCTCTGTCCCCCGAACTCCTCGGTTGTGTGGCCTGTGTGCCTGCCCCGGGCAGCAGTAGCTTACGCTCCCCCACTGTCAACAATTTGTGGATGTTCTATGGGCAATATGTCAATCAGTCATGAGGCAAGCACATGCTCCATGACAATTAGGCTTGGCTCTTGAGGGTCGGGCTGCATTCAGAATGGGTATGAAGTTTGAAAAGGATGAAGGATCACTCCTTCTGGTAGATGTGAATTGCAAATGGTTCAAGAAAACAAAGTCTGTACTTGATTTACCTGAATTCAGGTTCTTCCTCGTGCTTTAGACATTACTCCTCCTCAGAGGAAGGGGGAACCCCACAAGCCAGGCTATCTAGAAATGGAAATTGTATTGCTGATGGTTTCTGCAGCCAGGGGGAAAAAGCAGTTCAATCTAAAACTATATACAGATCACATTTTGCATGGTTCAGATCAAAAGACATTTAGGCTGCAATGCCATACTCATTTACCTGGGTGTAAGTCCCATTTAACTCAGTAGGACTTACCTCTGAGTTGTCATACCTAGGACTGTGCTGTTAGCTGTAGGTAGCATTAAAGTTATAAGAGAAGCAGCCCTATATATAGCTACGTTGAAATTTGAAGTATTATAAGCCATGTGTTTGTAAGGTAAAGTGCATTTTTGTCAGTTTGCAATGAAATATTGGATCCGTTGGCTTTCCTCGGGTAACACTAAATCTAGATTGCAGTGATGATTCTAGTTGCTGATAATATGAATTTCTTTCCCTTTTTGTACTTTCTCAGTACCTATAACTCGACCTGCCATTTTATAATTAGTGGTCATGCATAATATTTCTGCTGTTGGAGAAATATGTGATATGTTGGTACTTGCTTTGATCTGCTCAAATGCTTCATGTCACTCATGAATTTAAGTGCTTTGCTGGGCTATAGCCATTAACTTACAGATACACACACAGTTTTTCAAATTAAAGATATTATCAGAAGAATGGTCCAGCAAATATATTTTCTAGCCTTATTGGCATAAGGAAATATAGGTGATGTAGGTGTCAGCTAGATTCAAGACAGAAGGCTTCCTTTTCTTGGAACAAGCATTTTTCTTTGGGGTACTGTGTTAAGATTTTGATCTGTTTCCACTGCAGAAAAGGCAATTCCAGGCTCCAGGTGTTGGCTGGAAATGTCAGAGGGTCATCTGATGAACACACAGGAGTACTGTATATGCTATTGTTATGTGCACCACAATCTCCTAGCAGAGAGAGGTTTCAGGGGTCCCTGCTAATTAAGATCAAAAGTAAAAAGTCAGTTATCCTGAACTCACTCAATTTTGGAACAATATCCAAGTGCTATTGACTCGCTTGTGTTCTTATCTAGCTACATGATTTCTGTGGCTGTTTTCTGTTAGCGAAGGCATTGGTGTCCAGGTTAAGTTTTGTGATGTCGTGTAAATGTTAACCTGTGAGTCTTGACCTACACGGGTTTCACAGTTTTCATCTTTGAAAAAGATCGTTCATAGATGATCTGGTTCCAAAGATGCTGAATATGCCTGCATTGAATATATTTAGGTTGATAGGCAGGCCAGGGAAAAAAATCGAACAGACTTGTATTAGTCTGTGAGTAGAATGTATGGGTGTTGGGGGAGGGGGTAGTACCTCTGGTGGGGGACACTTCATGATCCTACTGGGGTAGTTTGTCCACCTTTGGGTCCCACTCTGCACTCAGCTCTCACCTGTGGCTCCTAGAAGCTGTCAGCATATGACAGCAGCCACATCCTGGGAACGGCTTTGGCTGGCTGGCTAAATCAGGCGAGGGCAGCCGCTGGGTGAGTTAGGGACTTCCCCTGCATGTTAAGACAGACTCCACTGGATTGAGCGCCTGAGTCCAATAGTGGATCTATTGGTCAAGAAGGCAGATTCTGCAAATGCTGTAGAGGAAAGTGAGGAGCAGATGGGTCTCATCAGCCTGGGAAAGTAGCACATCTAGGAGAAGGAAAACTCTGGTCCTAAACCTCCTCTTCCTTGTGGGGTATCTTTTGGAGAAGAGCAAGTTAAGGGGTCCATATAAATCTGGAGTCCCTAAGATGGTTGGAGGGTGCCTTATATGCCCCCTACCAGCATCTCCTATAACCATGTACATTTGGCCAAGTAGTGCCAAATGCACTAATCTGCTTTCCTTTGGATTGCATCATTGAGGCGGAGAGGGGTGTCTTGTCATCTGGGCAGCCCAGGACAGCCATACGCACTGCCTATACGCTTGCACCCTGGGGAGATCATTTGCATCTTCAAATACATTCTGAAAAATTATTACTGTGTTTCCATGCTTGTGGCAATCAGTCAAATCTGTTCTGGAATTCCACCTGCAATAGGTTTAGTGCTTTGATATATCTTTTGATATGGAATAGTGAATTCCTGTCCTCAAATTTTAGTTCATTTCAGCATGAAATGTTTAAAAAGTTACCTTCACTAACTTGCTTCATAAAAACGTTTAGTTTTGCTTCAAAGCCTTCAACTCAGAATACACCTCAGACGCAAACTTTCCCCATCTCCTCCAACCTTAGATTCAAAGTGTTCAGATGCTCTGTGGTATCAGTTAAGAAAGCCAAATCAAAAATCCATTCAGGGTCAGAAAGTACTTTTTGACCTTTCCCTCTCTGTACAAAAAAGACGTAGCGAACTCTAAAAAAACATTTGAGGACTTTGCTAAGCTGCCTGACTTCTTCATGGTAGAACACAACTCTGAATTCTGCATGTATCTCTGAGAGAAAAAATTGAGAAAATATCCATTTCTATCTTTCTCAAGCCCATTTTTAATGTGCATATTTTTAATGTGCATATGTGCATATTTTTATGTGTTCTCTTCTGTCCTTTTCCTGCCTTTTTGTGTGTGGCAAAAATAAGATAACCCCCCCCTCCGTCCCCTCCCCTCCCTCCATTTGCAAAACACACCAGGAAGAGTGTTGTTTCTTATGCTTTCAGAGTGGTTTTGCTATTGTTTCTGGCAACCCATTCTTTGCCCTCTCCTCCAAACTAGCAGTTTTGCTGCTCCTACAAAGGACAAATATCCATTCACTCCCCCGCCCCAAAAGCCCTCTGTAGTGGGTGAGAGAGGGTGGAAAAGAGGGAGCTGAAGCAGAGAAGTGAATGGGTATGAAAGGTGAAAATACCCATTCACACAGCTGCTTTCTCTTTCTTAAAAGATAAAGGGACCCCTGACCATTAAGTCCAGTCGCGGATGACTCTGGAGTTGCGGCGCTCATCTCACTTTACTGGCCGAGGGAGGCGGCGTTTGTCCACAGACAGCTTCCGGTTCATGTGGCCAGCATGATTAAGCTGCTTTTGGCGAACCAGAGCAGCACACAGAAATGCTGTTTACCTTCCTGCCAGAGAAGTACCTATTTATTTACTTGCACTTTTTGGCGTGCTTTCAAACTGCTACCGGTAGGTTGGCAGGAGCAGGGATCGAGCAACAGGAGCTCACCCCATTGCGGGGATTTGAACCGCCGACCTTCTGATTGGCAAGCCCAAGGCTCAGTGGTTTATACCACAGTGCCACCTGCATAAAACCCTGCATAAAACCCTGGACATGGTACTGTGAGGGGGCAGGGAGTGAGAAAGCTGAGTGAATGTGTTTCTGAAGTTTGTTGGCTGGCAAATGCTAGTTTGGAGAAGACCAGAAGGTGGCCCTACAGAAGCAGCCATGGAGCTGCTTGGAGATCAGAAGAAATTATATAGTAGAAGTGTTTTTCCTAGATAGAGCAGGAAAAGGAGAGGAGAGGAGCAATAGATTGTGCTGCCTGGGGCAATGAGGAATTGTGTAGGGCTGGAGAAAAAAAAGCCAGGAGGGTGACAACAGCAGCCAGGGAGCTGTATAGAAAGAGCTTGAGGGCTGCAGGTTGGGGAACTGCTGTTCTACAGCGAAGGACATTCCTCAAGAAGCAAACCCCATTGAGTTGAATGGTGCTTACTACCAAATAAGTGTTTATAGGATTGCATTGCAAGATCTATTGAAATCCTCTGTAAGCCCCATTGAAGTTGGGTTTTATGTTCTTAACAACGTACTTGTACTCATTGCCTTGATTCAGAAGCCTAAATGTAGTGGCTACTGAAGTGAATGGGACAGCTCTCCCAGGCAGGGAGACAACTCATAAAGGTATTCTTCTGACCACAAGAAATTGCTAGGTCAGGATGACCCAGTGCAGATTAAATGAGCATACTGCAGCCAAAATGAACACTTTCAAACTTCCATTGAGGAAACGAAGAGTTAGGAATGTTGCTTCCTTTGAATGAATCATGCCCAAATGCACACTTTCAAGGGTTGCTACTATTAATGTTTTTTGATGGTGAAAATGAATATGGGGAAAGCAATGGAGAAAGCTTGTATGTGAGGGTGGGGGGGGGTTGATGAGTTACAGTAGCTTTGCCTGATCAGATTAAATTGGATGATGTGATGGCATGTATGAATTTAATAAATATAATTACATATAAGCAGCCTGAGTGGAATTTGGAAAATGTAATATACAGCTGACTGGATTCTGCTCCTGCCTTGCAGAGAAAGCTACCACAGCTACATTTCAAAAGCTTTTTCACATCTAGGTAATATTGTTTTTCTATCTGAATTGGTTGGAGACAATTTTCTGTCGTCATGCATCTAGTGATTTTTGGATTATCTTTAGTTTGGTTGGGAACTGTGTAATAACACCTATATAACTATATGATTTACCTCAATTTAAGTGTAACATAATGTTTAGGTTTGGTAGCTCCCCAGTGAATGTGCTTCTGCTGGTTATTTAAGAATCTGTGCTCTTTTTGTGCGTTGCTAGAACAGAATAGGAATGAAGACTGCTGCCTGCAGGTCTAAATTTTACCTGGGGAATTGGAGCAGAACAGCCACTCACTGAGACTGAGTCTTAGTCATTGAAAACGTAACCTTAGTTTCTTCCATTGCAGCCAGATACTTGTGACTGAAGTGGTAAAGCTATGCCACAGATTTACCACCTCAGGGTTGTAAACTGGGGAACTCACATAAATGAATGTTTGTTTGTGGAGAAACATTCTTGCACCCAGGTAAGCTAAATTCTCATGGGAATGCTAGGTTCAAACTCTTTTCGATGAAATCTAGTTTTCTGTATACAGGGTTGGGGCGGTGTGCTTAGTAGAGAGACTAACTTAATAAAAGGGCACCCGCCTCCTCTTGTAGTCTGATGTGGTACTGCTTGGATGCAAGTTGACCAAGTCAATTAGAACTGAGACACAAATCATTGGTATTTATTTTGTATACCCAGGGTTCTCCTGCGCTAGAATTATTTCCTAATGCACGTATCAAAGTCTAAATGCTCTCTAGACCAGTCAAACACCTAAAATATTTAGAAATGTTCATGATAAATGGCACCCATATTAGTAAAATGCCTGACCTCCATACAGCTTCATTGTGTGACTCTACATATCACCTACAGAAACAGGGAAGCATCCCTAGAGGAAGTATATTCTAAGGGTATGCAAGAAAATCCTACTTAGGGGGGGGGAAGCTCTGCCTCCTCCCATGACAAAAAAAGCTGACAAAGATTGATATGCAGCATGACCTCAATGGTTATTGGCTGCAGAATGCAGAATCAAACGCCTCCCATGTCAAGTTGGCAAGTGGCTTGCTGAATATATCACTTAAGACTGAGGCTATCCACCTTAGAGATTAAAGGACCACAGGTGGCGTAATTGTTCTCGTGGAATGGGTACCTATAACATCATTTAATGTTCAAGGGAAAATGCCTCCTTAAAGGAGTGAGGGCCCATCAGAAGCACATCCAAACTTTGCTCCAACTGCAGATGTGGTCCATTGCTTTTAATGGATTCCCATCCACACTGGGGTTCACCTTAGAATATATGTCCAAGTACGTGTTGAAATAGCACTTTGGATGTATATTTGGAAACTTAGTTTCATGGTTCCTGATTGAGGAACATGGAAGGTTGCTTCTAAACACAGAGCCACACAGTTGGATCTTACAAGGAAAGCCTTGTTAACAGGGGTAGGAGAGGGAGTGTAAAAGGACAAACACATTTTCTTCTCTTAGTCTTGCCTCTGTAGGTATTTAGGGACGGAATGCAAAATGCCAGAGTAAAGCACACATACCATGAAATGTATTTCACAGGAGTACACTTCCAAGATCTATTCATAGGATTGATGGGGCTAGAAATGTTTTGGTTACATTTCACAAAGCAAACAATTTCCTAGGATAAACAGCTTTTAATATTGTAAGGCGGCAGTCCTAGCCATACTTGCCTAAAAGTCGATCCCATTAAAGTGAAGGGAACTGTGTAAGTATGATTACTATTGGGTTGTTACAAATGCTCTGTGGGGAGAGGACTCATTCTTGTTTAAACTTTAGAGCTCCTTTGATAGTCTGAATGGGAACAGCTCTGAAGCCTTAACCATGCATAGATGGAGGAGGAGTCTAGCCCTGCCCTTGGCTCTACACCTGACCATTGTGTGGCCAGATTATCCCTGCTTCCTGACATGCATCTGTTGAGTGTGGATGCCTGAACAGAGTTTCGGGTGGAACTAGCCCAGGGGGAAGGTCGGTTATGTGGTTTCACTCCTCTTATTTCACATGGGTATGCACAAAATGACAAATTTTGAAAAGTTATTGTTTCAAGCAACCATCATATACAGTGGTACCTCGGTTTATGAACACAATTGTTTCTGGAAGTCTGTTCATAAACTGAAGCGTTCATAAACTGAAGTGAACTTTCCCATTGAAAGTAATGGAAAGTGAATTAATCTGTTCCAGATGGGTCCGCGGCGTGTTCATAAACCGAGGTACCACTGTAAATTAATCTGCTTTAAACAGACCCTCCAAGGTGTCCCTTTGTTTATCACTGTGGTTGTACTTCATGCGTCTCACTGAAATTGGTGTTAAATTTGAATATTAAATATATCCTCATACTGATATATATTCAAAACCAAACCAACGCAACCTTCCATGTAAGCGTTGCCTACTTAAAAGGTGTTGCAATATTGAAATGATATGTCCTGCATTTTATACCGTACATCTGGACTGGACTGTTCTTCACAAAATAATGTGCCGAGGCACTAAAAAGTTGTAAAAACAATTGGTTGCTTTTAAATATATTATGGTGTGGGGAAGTAAAAAGCTTCCTAGTACAGTATTGGGAATAAGGCTAAATTAATTCCTTTTGGCGTTTAGGTAATGGAAAATGAGCAGATAACAGGTTAAATAACACCAAGTTTGCCACAAAGGTACTGGCTGCATTATAAGCCAGAGTGTCTGGGTTATTGCAGTTTACTGTGAACAAGTGGGGTGTGGGTGCACACTGTTTAATCGGCCCTGCTCTGGTTTGGCTCAGATAAGCAAGTCTGGAAGCCACCAAACCTGCTGCTTCCAGACCAAGGATTGTGACCTGCAAAGGAAACAAAGTCATAAGCCATGTCCTTGTTGTCTCACCAATGTTGCTTGTTAGGAAGAGACAAACAACAACCCCTTATATGGACATATTGGGAATCCAAGGCTTCCTTATTTGTTTATCACACTTGTGCCAGGAGAGAAGTGAATTGGGAGCCATGAACCCGGCCCCCATGTTCAGGCTATTTTTAAAAAAAGTCAATTTGGACCATGTTCAGGCTATTAAATTATCAATGAATAGCTTCCTTAGTTGCAAAAGTGGGCAGTGATGTAGGGCAGAATTTCTTTTCAATTAAACCCCCCCCCCAAAAAAACCCAGACATAATTAAAGGCTGGAAAGATGGCTTCTTGAGAACTCTTGCCCATGGGTATGAACAGTGCTCACATGAAATTTTAGATTGTTTGGTGATCTGGTTGTATATGTGCCACATCTTTATATTCACATAAACAATGCTTTACTCAAGTATAAATGAACAGCAGAAAGGATGGTGTCATTCTTAGCTGCGTGACTGTGGGATAATCTAAATTATGTATAAAGATGATGGTTCGTGCAGTGCTGAAGATAAGTTATGGCTGCTTTGTCACATATATTAGGAGAAGTGGCACTAAAATTGTGCTTTTCAGAATGATTACTCTTAATATTGTGTATATGTACAATTGTTTTATAGCGCAGTTTAATAAATGCAAGGGGCATCTTAATCATCTTGTTGAGAAGTGGGGAAATTGCTTTGAAATATGCATTGATATCCGTTCTCTTTTTAGCTTTTAGATAATAGCAATGCTTAGCATCTATATAATAGTGTATTCAAAGTCTTTACACACATTACCTTTTTGTTTTAGGCAAGATGCTTGGTTTTGCATGGGGAACAGGTGAAACTATGGCTGCTCTTTGTTTGGAACAATGCTAGTCTTAAATCAATGTCTTTCACACGATTAATTGCCTTAAAGCAGAAAACACCAACAAATCGCACACGCTGCTACATGATGAATAAATCTCCGGGAATTATTTTTTTAATGAGCCCGTGGAGCAAATGATGGGTGATGCTCTGTGGTGACACAGATAACAAGTGACTGCTTGTTTCTGGCATGCAGAGATAATCAGGCAGTGTGGCAGCATATCATGTTGTATTTGGCCAGTATGTTGTACCAGCTGCCACACTGTGTTGGGTGCAGGCCCTTATGGGATTAGACCCAAGATCCTTCAGGTTCAGTGATGGAAGCCTTGTCCAGCTGTCCAACTTAGAACACTTTACGTGCACTGCTCTTTGCCCAGCTTCCTCTGCTGGATCCCCCATGTTTTTTTGGGCTCCTAGGTCGACATTTTTAATATATGCCTTTCTAAAACAGGCCAACAACAACTGGGGACATTGTGTGGATGTTCCCAACTGTTGGCACAGTGTGCTTCATCTGGTTTGGCAACTATTTGCTACCAGATGGATAGAAGGTAATTCAGCATTTTCATTCTCTAACCCTTTACTGGCACAGTGCTTTCAACTTAAGATGCTAGAGCAGGCACCCCCAAACTGCGGCCCTCCAGATGTTTTGGCCTACAACTCCCATGATCCCTAGCTAACAGGACCAGTGGTCAGGGGTGATGGGAATTGTAGTCCAAAACATATTTGGGGATGCCTGTGCTAGAGTGTCTGACTAGAACCTGTGAAACCAGGGCTTGAGCCCCCCCCCCCCCGCCATGAAATTCACTGAGTGAGCTTGGGCCAGTCGCTGCCTCTCAGGGTTGTTGTGGGGATTAATCGAGGAGGGGGAGAAACGTGGTATTATTCACACATATGCTACTGTCATAGGAAAGATGGCCATGTGAAAGCAGCTCCCTTGTGCATGTGGAGGAATCTCATTCTCTGGATCTTGGGCTGCAGAAAGCAGCAGTAAAAGAGAGTTTGTATGACAAGAAGGACGAATTTCAATTCCTGTTGAATCTGGATTGAAAAGGTTCAGGGACAAAGAGTGCAATTTCTTCCTTTGAAATGCATATATCCCTTGTAGCTTGATCCAGTGGTCTGATACACAAGACATAAAGTGTATAGGCCTAGGGACCAGGGTTTGCAAAACTCGCAGTAGGTTTTCAGTGATGCATCAACACAGCCTACTGCAACTAAGCATCATGGAAAGAGCTGTACAGTACTTGGCTTTGCATTTTTTGGCTTCCCACATGAGGCGGTATTATTACCTTGAATCCTGGCATCTTTTCTGCTGTTACAGATTTCGTATTGCACATAAAACATAGAATTGGTTGTGTGTTTTAATTAATGCAATCTCAGGAGCCGTCCCAGAGTTGGGAGCAAACTTTGATGTTGACCCTGAGATAGTATTGATCCTTGTTTTTCCAACTGCTTCTCAGTATTCTGGAGGTGGTATTATGAGAGGAGGGTGGGTGGGTTTCAATTTGCAATTAAGTTGGTTTTTAAAAAAGCATGTTAATGAGCACCCTGAGCATTCAAAGGTTTCTTAGCACTTTTATGACGTGCCAAGCGAGTCATAGAGAAGGGTGACTCACTCTACCCTGTTTTATTTATTTTTAATCACTCATGTAGTCTGTAGTGTTGTCCGTATGAAATGCTGCGGTTTACAAGAAAGATGGAAGTCTGATTTTTCTAAGGCTGGGGAGTTGTGAACGCTGTACGTTATCTGCAGGGATAACTGAAGGATTAAACATTTGCACTTGGCAGCTGCTGAGGTATACTGCTAATCCCCACCTCATTGTTCCTCACCTTTTCTGAAAGGTGCTGATAAGAGTTCAGGTTTCACTCTTCTCAAAATTACTGCTTAGTGACCATGGTCCCATTCTTGCGGTGTGCATCACATTGTTCTACTGGGTTCTGTTACAAGGTGGCGGCATTCTTTGAATTGAGTTATGTCCCGATCTGCACCACAAGAAGAGGACTACTGAACTGAAAAGAACCTGTGTTGCCTCCTTCTACGGTAGTTACTAGCAGCCTACACATTTGCATCATTTTCCAGGAAGATAGGAGAAAGAAAGATACGGGGAGTTATATTGTTGTATTCACTATGAGCTGCACATTCTATTTTTAGAAGGTGGTGCATTCCATTTTTAACTATATATTTTTACTTGAAAACAGTTATAAAATGCTTAATATGTTTTTTAAAAAATCTCTTAAGCAGTGTACAAAACAGAATCAAACAATGTCATTGAAACAAAGAAGGGAACCTAAAACCAATAGATGCACAGTCCCAGGTTTTCTTTCCCTCTCTCCTCCCACCCCTGGAAATCAAAAAGTTTATATTCCTCCTTCTGTGCTGATAGGATGTTTTTCACAGAGAAATTGAAAACCAGCCACACCGCCAATCTTTTCGTCTTCCAATATTTCAGTAATTGTGACAATTTACAGGTAATTTTTGTTATACTTCAAAATTCTGCAGTCACTCTGCTTCTGCCAGATTGTGGATATCACAGTATTTGTAGATATCACAGGGTTTTCCATCCCTTTTTGCAAATGATGCTGCCATTTATTTGATAGTGATGTTATGAAGGGTTAACACATCCAAATTAAGCAATGAGCTGTCTCTTCTTCTTTTGAATGAATTGCACTGCTAATTCTCAGCATCTGGCAATTCATGATCCTACTTTTGATTAGTGTGAATCAGTGAGGTCCTGATGGATACTGTATTTTCGTCAAGGAACAATTTTACTGGACTAGATGAGATTTTGCAAAAATAATAGTTATTGGGTTTGATGAAAACCTGCGTGAACTTGGGGAGGAGGAAGAGAGATATAGTTTCCATAGCAACTACTGGTGCTTAAAGGAAAGGGGGGGGGAACCTGAGTAAAAGGTCCGAAAGGAGGGAAAATATGATTATGGAACGCATATGAACAAAATGTTTTAAGTGCAACAGATCAGAATGAACCTGCGAGCGCTATCAACATGATTTTTGTTATTTTATTTCTCATACATATTTTATACGGTTGTAAAAACCATTCTGTGAATTAGCACAAGGTTTCTGGAGCAAATGTCAAGAGGTGTGTTGGGGGGGGGGAAGCATGCTGAAGATATTTATGGGAAGGAGAAATGAGCTGAACTTTAATGAAATTCAGTTTTCCAGTACCTTTCCTTGAATGGCTCACCAAATGATGCAGATGTCTAAAGTGGGCAGGAAAAGCTGTGCCACTGGGTTGGTTTTTAATAGCGATTGCCACATCTTTCTCCTTGGTTTGATCCAGAAATGAACAAATCCCCCCCAACCTCTGCCACCATGGGAAACAAATCTAGCTCATTTACTGGACTGAACCAAGATGCTTGGGGAAATGAAAAGCCTATTCCCACCAGGCACTTGCCCCTGAAAGCATCCTCTGCTGATCACCTTCCCCTTACAAGCAAGTGGAGATGGCAGTGGTGGGAAGCAGGATGGAGGGAGCTTTCCCTGTGTTCCTTCCCCTTCCATCGTCCTGAGGGGGGTGTAAAGAGTGGGAGCTCTTGGAAATTGTAACTTCTTCAAGGACCACTTACATGTTTCTTTTCAAGAGCAGCTTCTACTTCATTACCATGTTACAGACTTCGTGATTCTAGAAATAAAAGTTGCCCCTGTCACTGTTCTGCCCTTCCTCTGCGATAACTGGGGAAATGATTAAAAAAAAAACACATTTTCATGTTGAATTGGTGTAGTATAGCCTGTTCCCTCAGGGCTGCTTCTGGGCCCAGTTCAGAGTGTTTCTTCGTGGCTTGGGGCCACGGTATTTGTAGCAGTGTCTCTTTCCATGTGTACCTGCCCATTTACCTTTTACCTTTACTTTACCTGCCCATGCCCTGAGATTGTCAAAAGAAGTCCTTCTTTGAGTTTCCCCGCAATCTGAAGTACAGAAGGTGACGACAGGAGAATGGGCCTATGCTTTCCTTTGAAATTTCCTTCCCAGAGAGGCACACCTGGCACCTCTTTGTAGCTATGTCTTTTTGGTGCTTTTATTTCTCTCCAGCTTTTAAAATCTGCAGCTTCTAATTCCTGGTTTCTGCTTGTTTCATGTGCTTGTTGCATTCTCTGCCATTTTTTAGCTTTTACTTTGCTGCTTGTTTAATGGCTTTTTACCTCTCATGTTACTGTTTTAGTGCTTCTTTTCTATTTCTGTTTTTATATATATATATATATATAATTGTCTTTATCTGACATCAAGGGAATGGCAACTATTAGGTATCTGGTAAGCATAGCTAGTAACTATACAAACCAGGAGCACTCACCCCCATAAAACCTGTACTTGTAGGAAGGTCAGGGGTGGCTGTGAGCTCCAAGCATCTTGAGCGCTTTTATTGTCACTGCATATAGAATTTAACACACAGCACCACATCAACTTTATTTGGCTCATGTGTTTCTGTGTGTGTTCCCTGACCCTGTGACCACATTCACGTAAATGTACTGTCTCAAGAGCACAAGGACATCATGAGACGTAATGAAAAATGACAAGAGAATAAGTCTAGACCAGAGCTTTCCAAACTGTGTGTCGCGTGAACGCTCCCCGTGCTGGAAAGGGGTTAGTTTATCCTACGGTTTGCCAGTAAAACTGAATTACTGTGTCGCGAAATGATGCAAATCTAAAAAGTGTGTCACCAACATGAAAAGTTTGGAAGGCTTTGGTCTAGGCACTGTCTTAAGGTAAAGGGGCCCCTGACCATTAGGTCCAGTCATGACCGACTCTGGGGTTACGGTGCTCATCTCACATTATTGGCCGAGGGAGCCGGCGTACAGCTTCCAGGTCGTGGCCAGCATGACTAAGCCACTTCTGGCGAACCAGAGCAGCACACGGAAATGCCATTTACCTTTCCGCCGTAGCGATACCTATTTATCTACTTGCACTTTGACGTGCTTTCGAACTGCTGGGTTGGCAGGAGCTGGGACCGAGCAATGGGAGCTCACCCCGTCACGGGGATTCAACCTGCTGACATTTTGATCGGCAAGCCCTAGGCTCTGTGGTTTATCCCACAGCACCACCCGCGTCCCATTAGGCACTGTCTTAAACCTAATCAAATGTGAAGTTATATAATAGAATCATGGAATTGTAAAATTGGAAGGGATTGTGAGGGTCTTCTAGTCCAACCCCATGCAGTGCAAGAATCTTTTCCCCAAACCCATAACCCTGAGATTTAGAGCCACATGCTTTACTGACTGTTCCAAGATTGTAGATCAGGACCTGAGTCATTCTCTCTCTCTCTCTCTCTCTCTCCCAGCTTTCCTTTTAATATAAAGGAGATAGAGACGAATCCTTGGTTCCTTTTTAGTTTGCTGCCTATAAGGGGTGTTCAGTCAACAAATGTGTTACAGCCTTCAGCAGTCTGTTCCTGTCTAATGCAGAGGCACTGGCTAGCTGTTGATGCATGTGGTTGAGCATATGGGCAGTGGTGTAGGCTCTGTTCATTCGAAGGACCTCCTTTATCCTGAATTATTTATGTGAATCTTCTGCACAAAGGCTTCAAATTGTTCTCTAATTTATTCATTGCACAGGTTTAAGAAGCATTAGTGCCGAATCTATTTAGAAAATACACCTGCACAGCTTGCTTTCTGCACTCAAGCGTAGGAGAACATGCAGGATGTGCTTTGCCTTTTGAACCATTTGCTTACTTCCTGAATGCAAACTGAGCTTGTTGCCATAATGTCTACTTCCATGATCTTCTGTGCATCTAAAATACTGGAAAATTGTCAAGCACTTTTGGATGTGCGGGGTGGTAGAGAGAATTAAAAGTTGAATGACAACTCAGTGCTTTTTCTCGAAAGTAAAAGTCTTAGTTCTGCCTAGTTTTTTCTAGGATCTAGCACCACATACTGTTGGGTTTTTTTATATATAAAAATGGACAAAAGAATGAAATGGAATTATCACCACGCTTGACTAGGAGTGATTGGTAAAATTTGGAAAGAGTTCAGAGTTGCGTTGAGGTGGCTGTTGTCTAGTTGACAGCAGCTGGCCATTTTCTTACATCCTTGAAGGTGTAGGTCCATCACAATGTGACTCTTAATCTACATCGCTTATATATGAGCATCAGATCATATTTGTTAAATGGGTTATAGAGGAGTCAAGAGCAAATATATGTGGTACTGGCACATGACTCTTTGAGCTTAAAAATAGTTTCATTGTCTCATTAGATGTAGGGATAGGACTGTTTGCAGCAAAGTGCTCACAAATGGAAATCCCCTTTCTCCTCAAACGAAAGACAGCAGAAATGAGTTGGGTATGACTCACCTTAAGCCAGGCCTCCTCCTTACAGTTCCTTGGGCTCATCCAACCCTCTTTTAGCCTTACCTTGCAGAAAGGCAAAACAGCAGCAGACAATTGAAGGCTCTGTTGCACACGGCAAAGTCCTAAGGCCCCCTCTGCTGATTTGAAAAGACTTGGATTGCTGAAATTAAATGGCGACCGTTTATTGAGAATAAGTACCACCTATGTGGATCACCCTGATCCCATGGACAGTCTCCCTAGCATTCTATGCCTGGAATGTGGTGTAGATGCTCTTGATTCGGTGTTATTTGTTTGTTACAGTGATTGCTATCAGATCGTTCAGAATACAAATGCTTCCAAAGCAGTTTACAAGTAAATACCAATGAAAACAAAATCGCAGTAAGATATCAAGACCTAGAGTATCAGTACAGTGGAACCTCGGTTTATGAACACCTCAGTTTACGAATTTTCGGTTTACGAACGCCGCGGACCCATCTGGAACGGATTAATTCACTTTCCATTACTTTCAATGGGAAAGTTCGCTTCAGTTTATGAACAGACTTCCGGAACCAATTACACCCATGCTTCGGGTTAAGTACGCTTCAGGTTGAGTACTCCGTGGACCCGTCTGGAACGGATTAATCCACTTTCCATTACTTTCAATGGGAAAGTTCACTTCAGTTTATGAACGCTTCAGTTTAAGTACTCCGCGGACCATCTGGAACAGATTAATCCACTTTCCATTGCTTTCAATGGGAAAGTTCGCTTCAGTTTATGAACACTTCAGTTTATGAACAGACTTCCAGAACCAATTGTGTTCATAAACCGAGGTACCACTGTATCATTCTTGTGGGACAGTTGGTGGTAGATTGTGCCATGTGCGGAAATCCATCTCAGGTGGTCTTCTTCTGCCTTTGGCTTTCTTTTGAGTCTTTCCCAAAGGGTAATGATTTATTCATTTATTAACCTCCCATCCTACCCTTCTTCTCAAAGGTAAACAGGGCCACAAAATAATAGCAATTAGAATAAAATCATAAAAACATTTAAGAACATTTTGCATATCTTTAAACCTCATAATGTGTTGGTTCCAGGAACAGCATCGTTCAGGTATTGGTTAGGGTGTTGGTCGAAGATCTGGGAGACCAGGATTGTAACTTATGAAACTTAATAGGTGACTTTGGATCAGCCATTACCTCCTCACCTAACCTACCTCATGGGTTGGTTGTGAGAATCAAATGGGGAGGGAAGAAACTATGCACAATAACTTGATCTCCTTGGAGGAGAGGTGGGATATAACCATTAATAATAAAAATAAAATTCCGTAAGTGAACAGAAATACTTTTAAATCCCTCCAGAATGTTAATAACAAGGAAGGCAGAGGTGCCTCTCCATGGAAGGCATTCTCCAAACGGGGAACTGCCGTAGAGAAGAGCTTGTCATAGGTCAGTGAAAACTGAGTAGTATCCCACAATAGCACCACCAACAGGTCCTCACTTGCTGATTGTAGGGCCCAAGTTGGTTAATACGGCTTGTAGAAGACCCTGTGAGGCACCATACATCTGTCTTGTTGGCTTTTCAAAATCCCAGTTGCCATTATCTTTTTGCAACTTCAAACTTTCAAGGGGAAAGGAAGACTTCACCAAATGTGACAGAACCCTCATGGTATGTGACACTAGTTAAAATATTGTTATATTTTTGTAGAGATTTTATATTATAATGTGTGTATCAAGAAATGTATTCAAAAGCTGCTGCTTTAATTAAAGTCAGTTTGTTTCTGTTGAATTGAGGTAGAATTTCATTGGATTATATATCAGGCCTTTAATTAATTCGTGGACAGCATATGCAGCATTTTCAACTTCTTTAAAGTACTGGTTTCAGTATTCAAGCCACTTACCTTTGCTAGCTTCATATCTTCATTTAAAATTGGAATTGTTTCCTAAGGCTTGTTATACTTCTTTCAGTGACATTATTTCTCAGAAAAGAAATAAGCAGTCATTTTATTTGCTGGTGTTATTACTATTATTATAGACAATACAAGGCAATTCATATGGCCATCCTTTATTGAGAGTTGAAATATTTCAAAAACCCTTCAGGTCACCGGCATAAATACATCAAAATTCATTTGTTTTCCAGTTTCAATCAACATCCACCAGATGGTGCAAGCAATTTTCACGTCTTTCTATTTCTTCTTTCTTTTTTGAGAGCCTTTCCCTCAAACCTTCTATCACACAACGTTTTTCTTCTGAATTCTGCACCTATTGAAATTTAAGGGCTACAACTTTAAAATAATTTTTTTTAGTACCAAAGGCCTACTCATGGAAAAAGCATGTTCTGTAGTAATTATGGTACTTAAAGCCTGTTTCTTCACCAGCTTGAGCTACCGGTAAGTCATGCACCTGGTAGAACTCTGTGTCATTTGCAATGGTGGGAGCACAGCAAGGAGATAGGAAACTTTAGTTTATGTCAGTGCTGCATGGTCGTATCACTTCCTGGATCTTCATATTCTTTCAGAGTTATCAAGGTTTGGGATCCTATCTGTAAAAGCAGACTTCTCAGGAATTCTTGTTGTGGATTTATAAAAGTAACTAACTGACTTGCATCATAGACTCTCTTCATTTTGAGATTCATTTATTGTTCCTCTATGGTACAGTAAATCCCAAAACTATTCTGGGCTGTTGTGACAGGGTTCCACAAGTCCAGCTGCAATGTTGTCAACGGCAAATAGAACTTTAATCCTAGCAACCAGCAAGAAAAGGTGGCTACAGTTTTTTGTGGGTTCTCTACCAACTGGGTGTCAGTGGGCCCCCTTGGCCCCATTCCTTTGGTCCTTTCTTCTTTCAGAAGAGGGACATGGAAGTTTATAAAATCATGGCATTTTATGTGTATCTAGTTTCACTTTAGTATAGTTTCTAGTTCTGCTAGATTAGACCAAAGGTCCAGGTATTCCAGCATTTGTTCCTACAGCAACTAACCAGATAACTATTGGAAGCTCACAAACAACACATCAGTGCAACAGAAGAAGAAGAGTAGAAGAGTTTGGATTTGATATCCCGCTTTATCACTACCCGAAGGAGTCTCAAAGCGGCTAACAATCTCCTTTCCCCTCCTCCCCCACAACAGACACCCTGTGAGGTGGGTGGGGCTGAGAGACTTCAAAGAAGTGTGACTAGCCGAAGGTCACCCAGCAGCTGCATGTGGAGGAGTAGAGACGCGAACCCGGCTTCCCAGATTACGAGTCTACTGCTCTTAACCACTACACCACACTGGCTCTCCCCATTTCAACAGCATTCTCCCCATTTGTGATTCCCAACTGCTGGTATACAGAAGGATGCTGTCTTTGCTTGTTGAGTGGCTAATGTGTTCCAGCTCTGAGGAGGTGATGATGCTAGTACCCTCACTTCTTCCACAGGGGATGCCTAGGATAAGTTCTTGGCCTGCTGTGTGCTAACAGCCGCAGCTGAGAACAGCAATGGAGCCACAATGAACCAACAGTGGCTATTCTGAGTCTCCAGGTTACAGCCAGCTCCCCCAGCTTGCTGGTGTTTGTTGTCTGCCCTGGCTGCCTCCTGGGAATACTGAATTTCTAAAAATTACACACACACCCCACACACACTGGCCAAACTACTCTTTCAAAATTATTACTGTATACATCCGATGCTGGGAAACAGCATCATTGTTTGTGGGTGGAATGGAGGGATTGCTGCAAACACATGCAACACACCACTTTTGTAAAAGAAACAAACACTTTCCCAAATACTCAACTGGTAGCAGATGCAGCAGGAACACATTTTGCTTCTGTAGAGCAGGCAACAAGAAAGCCCAAACATCACCTAGCAAAATAGCCGCTGTCCCGAGCCAAAATATGTAGATCCCTGCCATAGAATAAACTTTGATAGTGACAGCTGTCTGTTGAGTGGGTAGGGGCATATGAATCTGGTATGCATAGGAGTATTTGTGCACCATTGTCTGTATCAGAACTAGGATATTTGTCTGCTGTTTCATGAACATTGTACTGCTTCCTTAATAGCTATTGATAGTAATATGCTGCAATTATAAGATGACAGCTTCCAACAAAAATTAGTTTTTAAACTAGGGATTAGACAGATGTTGCCGTAGTCCCATAGGTCCTAGTCTGACATTAACTACTTCACTACGCAGGCTCCAGTTGTTCCATTATTTGTAAATTATGCTGTATGCCTTCCAGAGACTTACACATTTTATGTGATTAAGAATAGCACAGAAAATCTGATTGTTGCTGGGGCCTCTGTATGTCATTTGTGACATTTCTCTCTCTCTCTTACACAATATATATGTTGGATGGGTGTGGGTGTAAGAAATAAATAATGTGCATTATGGTCTTAGAATGCTGTGTGTGTTGCCTGACATTCCAAGCTTTTAAAACTGTTTTTGTTTGTTGCCACTAGAATCCATTCATGTGCAATGTTGTAATTCAGGTCTGCTAATATACTGCTCTGTGGGTTGTAACCACATTAGTAAGAGAGCATGATTTCATTTAATGGCAGGAGCTGCTGTCAGAAAAAGATAAATGTTAAGTTTAATACTAATTGTACAGGAGGAAAAAGCAGTAACAGTTAAGGGTTCATGCCATTAAATATATTTTCAAGCCCATAGTTCTCATTTGGGATGAAATGTTCTGTACTTCACCCCACTTGGAATTTATTTGCACAAGGACATAAACAGTCAAGCTGTTTTCTGAGTGAGAGGACAATAGGAGAAAATAGATTCTTTCCTAGGGTGTGTGTGTGTGTGAGAGAGAGAGAGAGAGTGTGTGAGTGTGAATGAGTGTTCTTTTCTCTGAACAGGCTTCTACCTGAAGACTGAAGTTTGAATGTATATAATTTGGTCTGATCACTATATTTAAGTAGAGTGTGTGGCTTTGTTCTGGAAGCAACTACTTTTGATTTTGCTGAGTCTGAATGTTTGGAAATTGCATTCTGTGGCTTTATGGGTAGGTGTTCTTTAGCTTACTAAATGCTGTTTGTGCCTTTTAAAAAGCCATTTCCTCTCCTGTGTATTGAAGATGCACATCTCAGAAAGGAAAGCACTTAAGCACAAAGACCACACAAATGAGTTTTATAATTTTAATCCATGTACTGAATTGCACACTAGCGCAGTATTTCGTCTGCTTTGTTTTAATGTTCTGTTTATTGATTTATTTATAGTAGTGCATAGTATTCATCAACCACACACACTAGAAATCTTAATGTGCATTCAACATTTCTTGACTTGGACAACAAAAGGAGATGGAGTTCTAAACTTCTTACCACTTTGGTATTGTGTTGTAACCTGTGTTTCAGAAGAGGTGTGTGAATGCGAGGTTGAATATGCTAGTTTTCATCCCTCAGAGCTGGCCCAGTAGTATCCTTTTAGAGATATTACTGAGCACTTTTGACATTCACTGAATTGAGCCTTGATCAGGCCATTGTAGGGTGTCTTAAGGACCAATTTTGGCAGAAGGCTCCAGCAAACTTGAAAACCTGCCTGCCACTGCCATTCACATGCTATTGGTCACGTCTAGCTTTGGGTTTATTTAAGTCCTGTGCCACCTAATTCCATATTGCTGCTCTAGCCATCCTCTAGCACAGTGGTTCTCAAACTTTTTTTTCTCTTGACCTCACTTTCAGAATAAAAATTTGCTTATACCGCACTGATTTTTTTTATTGATAAGAAATCACCGGAAAACAAAAAGAAACAACTCCTGGCAGTGTTTGATTTATAACACAGAACACAAAACAATGCAGCTACGTAAGAACAGGAATCATTCCCAAAATATAAGTGAGGCTCTTATATACGTACCTTAAGCATGTATGCAAACTCAGTCAGTCAGAGTTGTGAGCTTGCTTTTGCTGGGCAATCTCATTTATATTTGGTCTAATTTGAGACAAACCAACTCGCATCAACCCAAATAGGTCTCTCTCTCTTCTGATCCTTTGTATTTGTCAGAGTTGTAAATCCCCGTTCACAACAACTGTAGATGAATAGCCAGTGCTATTGAGGAGAGGCATGGAAACTGTTTCTGGTTGTGTATCCAAAAAGTGTCCAATAGCTAACTCCTATGTTTCATTATCAAGGTGCGATCACTTGAAATGCAGGCCATTTCATTTTGAAAATGTATCTATTCATATTCTGCAAATAAATAAAAAATGTTGATACTATACAATATTGCACTATACTATACTGAAATGTTTAAAAGTTTCTTTGATTGTCCTTGAATCTTCCTGCCACACCTGGCACCCTGACCTTCCACACCAGTGTGGAATGCCACATCCTTTGAGAACCACTGCTCTAGCCACAGCAACATTTTGTGTCTTGAATGAGTGGGGGGGACAGATGGGCTTGGCTGGTTCTACCCTCTGTCAGCGTACAGTAGTTCCAGTGCCTTGAGGTTCATGTTACATCATCATCTTTAGGTGGTGGTCTCTGGGACCATAAAGAGCCCAGTTTTCTTCACTGCACCTCTGGAAGCACTACTAAGTAGCCCATTTCATGTGCAAGAGTTTTATGCTGTGGTATGAAGGCAGCCTAATAGAGAAGAAAATGAAGACTGCACGAAGGCCAGCTCTCATCACTTCTCCAATACTTACACTAGTACAGTGCTATTGGTGATATGCTTTTCGCAGTGATGTCCCCAGTGCAAGGAGCAGCACAAATAGTTTTTGCGCATACAAGCTTAATAAACAATCTTTATTCTGATGTTCCTGGCTTTTTTGAAGCCTTAGATCTTGTCCTTTCATGCAATTGTAATGGAAGGAAATAGTTCCCCACTAGAGCACAGTATATACCATTTTGGTAAAGCATTGCAGTATTTCTAGGGAATGTGCTTTGGGCTGATTTGGATCTGTTTAATGCTAAAACTTTCTAACCAGCTTAGCATTAAGTACTCTTATCTCTTCATTTTCAAATGAATCTAACTAACTGACTTTCTTGTGCAGTAGGGAAAAAATAAGTTGACACTAGTATTTGGGATTTTATGAAGGAGCAAGTTCATTTACATTCTGAAAGGAAGGGAGGGGGGGAATTGAAGTGATAGAATCGATGTTCCTGATAGAATCTCATTGGAAGGATTGCACAGCTAGATTATATTGTATTCCAGGTTTTAAATTTGGTCTCCCCTGCCTGCAGAATAATAAGTGCCATGAAAATGTTCCTCTATTGCAGTTCACATTTTGGCATCTGCAGTTACATAACTAAGATCCTTGAGGATGTCACAATCAAGGCTCTGATCTTCAGCATCCCGCTTTAGTGAATCAATGGGCAATGTACTTTTCAGTGTGGAAGATTGTGCAAGCTTGTCCTCTGCACTGAGTTCATCTCAAGTGAGTGTGGCTAGGATTGCCTTACTGAATAGTTTGAGCAATCCTTTATGCCAAGATACTTAATCTGGCAAAATGTTGGTTTAATGGGCACCATACCCTATATACTCCCAACAGAGGACTTGAAAAGTACTGTGACAGGGGGAGCAGAATAGCACCACCAGCCACACCACCAATATCAGTGACAGCACTGCTTTCCCCTAGTGTTCACAAGCTGCAGTAGTGTTAACAACTTCATGTCAGTCACTCAGCCAGGAATTGAGTCAATGTGCTCACAGTGGTGAGAACAGGGCCTTGAGACACTCCCTTGCCCCAACCCGTGTAAACGGCGTTTCCATGCACTCTGGCACTTGTCACAGTGTCCAGTTGCGCCGGAAGTGGTTTAGTCCTGCCGGCCGCATGACCCGGAAATATGTTTGCAGACAAACACCGACTCCCTCGACCTGAAGCAAGATGAGCACCGTACCTGACAGTCTCCTTTGACTTGTCTTAACCGTCCAGGGGTCCTTTACCTTTACAACACAACCTATCTGGCATGACAGTGGCATGAGATTCCCCCCTGTGTTTGTGTTTTTAAAATTTGTATACTTCCCTTCATCCAAGGATCACAGAACGGTTCACAATATAAATATACAAAATGAGATCACAAAATACACACTAAAACAAAAACAAAACAAACCAAACCAGTAACACCCTCCCACAAACACATTTAAAAGGGCATAGAAAAGGGCATAAAAGGGAGGACTCCCCTGCTCAGCGCCTGAAGGCCCCAGTCCTGCCACTCACCACCTGGCCCAGGGCGGGGCCAAGGCCTATAAGAACTGCTGCTGCTGCTGCTGCTGCTGCTGCTGCTGCTGCTGCTGCTGCTGCTGGGTAGAGAGGGCTCCGTTTTGTTTTGCTTTTTAAAAAAAATCCTGTTATTTTTTACCTATGTCATTTTATTAAGGCTGTATTCTTAGTTTTAGATTTTGATTTATGGGAAATTGTTTTACATTCGGTTGTGTATTTTTTGATGTGGTTTATGTATTGTTCGTGACTTTTGTAATTGTGCTATTGCTGTATTGTTTTGATATTCGATTGGGAGCCGCCCAGAGTGGCCGGGGAGACTCAGCCAGATGGGCAGGGTACAAATAAAAAAATATTATTATTATTATTAGAATGTTAATAAGCCAAAGGCCTGGTTATAGAGAAACGTTTTCACCTTGCACCTAAATATATGTAATGAAGGCACCAGGCGAGGCTCCCTAGGGAGAGCATTCCACAAATGGTGAGCCACCACAAAAAAAAAAAAGGCCTGTTCTTGTGCTACCACCCTCTGCATCTTTCATGGAGGAGGCACACGAAGAAGGGTCTCAGATGACGGCTGCAGGACCCATGTCGGTTCTAAGTGTCTGTAGCACAGGCAGCAGTAACCAAAACACTTAAGTTCTGCACACCATGGCTTAACTCCCCTCTATACAGTACACACACAAACACACTGCTATTTGAGCGCACAACATGGAAGGAAGGAAGTTGCTTTCTGTGTCTTGGAGACAGGTTGTTGTGCAAAGTGCCCCTTTCGCTTAGCTTCTGTCACCAGAGTTCTTTGTGTGCTCCCTAAATGTACATGACCTCCAGCCAGGCAGAGATAGTAGCTCTAGGCCATGCACCCTATCAATGGAGGAATTTTCTGTGCGTATTGGAATGTTGTGAATTGGGTGCAGAGTTAGTCCAGCATCATCAGTAGGTAGGTGGGTGGGACTGGTGCAGGAGAGTAGGATAGTATTGTACACTATTGTATTATTTGTGTGTACACACACGTTCCCTCTCCATTGAATCCTTTGTGATTTTTTTTAAAAAATTGGCTTTGTGGCTGGCATAAAGCTGGCTGAAGCAGCTGAACAGAGTCTGAAACAGCGTAGGATTTGGTGTAAGTGTGCTCCTTTCTATCATGCCCACGCCCCACCCATGTTTCCACTTCGTTTCTGACCTCGCACTGACAGAGGTGCACCAGGGAGTATTATGCTGGCATAGCAATGCATCAATATATGCTCACAGCAGTGCTAACAATACCCACCATATTTGTTGTTGTTTTTCAAGTATAGTCTTGCACTCTTAAACTTTTAAAAATAAACAAATAAGCAAGCCTCAAACCAAGATGGGAACATCTTATAAGCCGTCCCAATTCCAACAGCAAATTCTGATTTATTAAAGTACTATTTGGTTTTATTACTGATTATTATACTGGTTTTCTTATGTGGCCTTTGAGAATTCAGATTACTTCTGTAATTTTGCAGAGTCTTGTTTTTTTATTTTTAAAAAACCGCTCTGAGAAGTGGAAAGTGCAGGTGAATTTATTATTATTTACTGATGGAAAATAGTGTTCTGTGGCTTTCTGTCCTATCTTGGGAGCTTGAGCTGGTTAAGGATAAATGGATTGGCAGAAATTAATCGCTTGTAGTTCTCCAGATAGGAAATTACTAGTGGATTACAAAATGGGAAATGTATGCTCTGTTCCGTCAGATTACTCAGAAAAATGGAAAAGGTCCATTTTTATTGAGATTACCAAACCACAGATTTGGGAGTTCAGGAATGTAAAAAGAAAAAGGAAAAAAGTGAACTCACTTTTAGTAGTGCTTATGAAAATCATGACAGAGTATTTTGTGAGCTAGGTTTCTGAGAAATAGCTGTTTTTGCATGCATTTTAAGAAACTAGGACAAAACTGGTGTTTAAAAAAATCCTTTCAAATGACCTTAAATGGAAAATCTCTGATGAAGTCTCTACCCTTTGTGCATTCCACTGTGAGTCATGTCACCTGATCAGAACTGGCTCTGGTTAGGATTCTGTTGTAATGATATGTTTTTTTAAAAAAAGCAAAGTCATTGCTTCTATCTTCAGTGGTTGTATTCTGAAAGGGAAAGGGATGCTATAGGTCAGGGGTCGACAAGGTTTACCTCGCCTGGGCCACTCCCATGGAGATCGCTCTGTGGGCTGGATCGCGTTTGTGCAGACATGATTTACGGCGCCATGGAAGCAAGTTCCCGCTCCGCACTGCGCCGATTTAGCGTAGCGCGCGGGGACTCACTGAGCGGGCGGCTCAGGGCCATTTAAATGACCCCCATGGGCCGCTTGCCAAGGATTGCCGGCCCATGCTATAGGTGAAGCTTTACCTTTCGTTCCAGGATGAGGTTTGCCTCTGAAATGCCTCCCTTAAAGTTTCTAAAGAAACAGAAGTCTTGTTCCTTTCAGAGGATAGTTATCTTAATTCTGCATGTAAACATGAAAATGATAGGTGGTTGGCTATTTATTTGTTTCTTTTGTGAAGTTACATACCCCCTCGTGTCCCCCTCCAACAAAAGAGGAGGTAAATGGAGTAAAAACAGCAATAATACTAAGAAAAGCCATAAAAAATGGAAAAGCAACAATAATTTTTTTGAAGAGCCAATAATAAATGAGAGGAAAAATACTATGCAGCAGCTAAACTTTAAATTTGGCCAGATTTTTTTTTTAAGGTCTATGTGGAATGTTAGTAATGTGGGGAGGGAAACTAAAGTTCCCATGGCAGTGAATTTCCCACCTGGGTGCTACACCAGAGAAGGCCCTGTCCTGTATTCCTACCAACTGAACATCAGAATGTAAAGGAACACACAGGAGGACCTCCTTAGTTGTTTGGAAAATCGTTATAACCTTATTTTAAAAAACTGGATTTCTCTTCCACATCTTATGTTTTTGCTGACAAGAAGATATAGCAGTATTTGCTACCTATTTGGATTGAAGTAATTTTAAAGATCAAGTGTGATGAGGCCTAAAGTGTTGTGAAGAAGGTTCATTGCAGATCATCCTACCAGCACAGTTTGGTATGCTTAGCTGTATTTATGGATTGTGAAAAACCTACATATTATCATGACAACCATATCTCTTGCCTCTCCTCGTCTTTGAATATGCACTAATTGTTTGCCCATTAAAGACATGACTTTCAGGCTCCACTGTAACGATTTGCAAAAGATTCACATTAGCATTCTGCTAGATAGTCATTCAAGGTCACCTAAGGTAAGCTACCAGCTGTCCATTTTGTCACTGCATAGTGCAGGAAAGTAGCTCAAATTATTCTACTTCATAGGTGCAGCAGAATTCTAATATGGAAATCCGAACTAACTTGGAGTAAATTATATTTTCTACAGTGTGATTCTTTTCAACAACTGATTTATCACAGTTGACCTTTTCTTATTTGATAATACTGAGGTTTTCAAACACACACTTTATGATCAAATGTTTCTATTTGTTTCATCATGAATAATGCAGACGAGTAGATCATAGGAGACTTTAAACACATCTTAGAAGTAGAATACATTGGTAAGCATTTGATTCTCTTACTGGCTGTGGTGAGCTGTCGTGCTGAACCTTGGGCTTCTGCACTACCTTCCACTGCAGGGAAGAGTTCCAACACTTTCCTTTTCACTTTTAGTTAACCACGGTTCTTTGTGTCATCTAAAGCCGGAAGTATGATTTAACATTAACTAGGGTTAGTTGGGGGACCTGGGTGGCACTATGGTCTAAACCACAGAGCCTAGGGCTTGCCGATCAGAAGGTTGGCGGTTCGAATCCCCATGATGGGGTGAGCTCCTGTTGCTTAGTCCCTGCTCCTGCCAACCTAGCAGTTCAAAAGCACGTCAAAGTGCAAGTACATAAATAGGTACTGCTCTGGCAGGAAGGTAAACAGCATTTCCATGCGCTGCTCTGGTTCGCCAGAAGCAGCTTAGTCATGCTGCCACATGACCCGGAAGCTGTCTGTGGAAAAACGCTGGCTCCCTCAAAAAGTAAAGCGAGATGAGTGCCGCAACCCCAGAGTTGTCCGTGACTGGACTTAACAGTCAGGGGTCCCTTTACCTTTACATCTAGGGTTAGTTGAAACCAGACAGTTTAAGCAACCATGGATTTAAGTTAGTTTTAAATTAACTATAATAAATGTCATCTACAGTTTGTCAGTTTGGATAACATGGTAAACAGCAGTTAACCAAATGCAGCAATGAAAGCTTCCATGAGGAAAGGGAAAGAGGGAGGTACTTGACTCAGAGACTTCCTGCAGCTTGTTCTCATTGTACCCGGCTCGTATGTGCTTCTCAAGGGCAAAAACTATGTGGTGTTGTCATTTCAACACACATTCTTTTTACTTCAAATTTGTTTATATCAAGCTATACAGTATTTTGTATAGTTACCCTGAACCAAAGCCCAGTTCCTCATTTGGTCATCTGGTTATTATAAATATATTTTTCAATGCTCGGGTTTTGAATCTATTCATTCAAAGCAGGTACAGAGCTTTTTAGCCTTTGCTTTCTGGGAAACCTTGATGGCATTTTCTCATTTAGTGCTGGCATTTTGTTTTTATTAATAATGGCCAAAATAAAAACAACCACCACCCAGTGGTTTATTTATGGTTGAGACAGTGGGATACATAGATTTAGTAATTAAAAGTCATTTCAATTCCTCTTTCTTTTGTACTCTAAAAACCCTGATTCCCCACACTTGTAGCATTGCATCACTTAAACAGTCTTGCCTGTGTTTTGCTGTTGAGAGATTTGTTCCATTAGAGCAAACCAAATAGGATATATAAATAACCATTGTAATAAGATAGACTCAGTCCATTTCAGAATGACATGTTCATCAGCCTTTGTGATCCATTGGAAATATGTGTTCTACTTTGTTTTCATTACACTGGCCTGGTGCGTATGTTAACACTCCTGTTTGCTTAACCATGGTTGAACAATTGTTAGTGGATCGTATTTACTTTCTTCTGGAATATGACTTCCATCCCATGACTGAATAAGTGTCAGTACTTACATTAACTGACATTAAGGCTAACCAGGGTTCCCCTTGGGCAGCTTTCCAGTTTGTTTCAAATCTTTAAGGAGCAACCTTGATTAGCCTAAGCTAATGTTGGAGTCAATTTGAGGCCCTCTAGATGCTGTGGGTTCACTCTTGCTTTCTGGACCATTTTTCTGGGAATCTTGGCCGTGTGTGTGTGTGTGTGGTCAGGGAGTGGGATGGCACAGAGAGTGAATAAGTTATGAGATTCTGCAGTGCTCCAGGCTCTGCCTACTTCTGACTCTGGTTCCATCTGTAGTTTCCTCTGACCCCCCCCCCCTGACTCTGATGCCATGGACCCCTGCCATGCAAATCCCAACAGATTACCCTTGGTGTGGCCTCGATGGGGGGAAAAGTTACCCAACCCTGCAATGTAGAGTGCATACCTGCCAAGTTCCTGCCGGAAAAATAAGGGATCAGCAGACCGTCACCATTTTGGAACTGGGTAGAGCAGCACCAGAAGTCACTTCTGAGCGTGCTCCGCCCAGTTCCAAAATGGCCGCCGCGCCAGAAATCGCTTCTGCGCATGTCCAGAGACTCCAGAAATGCGCAGAAGGAGCCACCCCCCGGCCGGTAAGTAAACCGGGAAAAAACAAAAAAATCCATTTTTCTAGCTGGGAACGGCTGGAAAAACGGGGGTTTCCCGGGGAATACGGGAGACTTGGCAGCTATGGTAGAGTGGCTGAGAGGGAGGAATTTGAGCTATAGAGGCAAAGGATGTGTGAAGGAGCCCACAGTGGCTAAGCCACCAGGTATTTTAAAATGATGATTTTGGATTGGAAACCACCTAGGAACCACATGGAAAGTGGATATGCAGTTGGGAGAGTGAGGTTGTGTACATTGGAGCATACAGTATTGGTGTGATATTTCCCTTTTGTTTTACAATGGATCTCATTGAGAGCTTAGAATCATAGAAGAGTTGAAAGGCATTGTCCCAAAGATCGGCTAAGGAGCACAGACAAGAAAACCTCCTTGCTCCTTCTACCTTCTAGAGAGGGGAGATAACCTTTAGTAGTATGTGTCTTTGAGACGCCAAAGACAGAAATTCTTGCCTGCAATTTATAATTGTTGCTGATTTAAATGGTTGTACTAAACACATTTACCTAGAAGTGAATTTTGGGACTTGTAGCTTCCCATTAAAATCAACAGAATTTCCATGTAAAACCACAACACAGTTGTAAGCATGTTTACTCAGAAGTGTCCGTTCAATACTTCCAGGTTGCTGTGGAACGGAATGGTGGTGTGCTCTGTGTCGTCTGATTAAAAGACGACATGGTCCTTACTGACAGGGCACCGGGGGTGAGCGCCAGGGCTAGGTGCCCCCCCTGAAAAAAAACCCATGGATAAGTGGGAACTCCAGGGGTCCAGCAGAGGGAGAGAACTTGCCTTAACCCCAATCTTCCCATCGCTGGTGTGGTGAGGGGGGAGGGGAAGGGGCTTGAGTCCACTCACGGCTCCATCGCACCCTACAGCCGAAGCCACATACTGTCGCCGAAAGCAGTGGATCTTCCGATTAGAGGTAAAAAAAAAATTAAAGAAGAAATTAGGTGCAAATTAATTGATTTGGTAAAAACGGAAGCCAAAAAGGAAGTCAGCTTCCGATTTCTGCGGACAGGCTCTGCAAAGAACTCTTGTGAATGGGAGAGGAGTATGTTGTTGTTTAGTCGTTTAGTCATGTCCGACTCTTCGTGACCCCATGGACCAGAGTACGCCAGGCACTCCTGTCTTCCACTGCCTCCCACAGCTTGGTCAAACTCATGTTGGTAGCTTCGAGAACACTGTCCAACCATCTCGTCCTCTGTCGCCCCCTTCTCCTTGTGCCCTCAATCTTTCCCAGCATCAGGGTCTTTTCCAGGGAGTCTTCTCTTCTCATGATGTGGCCAAAGTATTTGAGCCTCAGCTTCAGGATCTGTCCCTCCAGTGAGCACTCAGGGCTGATTTCCTTAAGAAAGGATAGGTTTGATCGTCTTGCAGTCCATGGGACTCTCAAGAGTCTCCTCCAGCACCATAATTCAAAGGCATAAATTCTTTGGCGATCAGCCTTCTTTATGGTCCAGCTCTCACTTCCATACATCACTACTGGAGAGGAGTATAAGCAGCAGCTAATGGAGACTTTTTAGCAATTTGAAGTTTTAAGAGACTCTCTCTCTTTTGGATACATATTGGCCACAGTTGTGTCAGGTTGTCTTTCAGAGGGTAACTTTGGGATACAAGTTGACAGTCAGTGGAGATACAATTTGACAGATTGATATTTGGCAGAGTAGAAGGCAAAAAGACTTTCACATGAAGAGACTGGAAATACAGGCTCTAAAATTCTAAACCCTGGACCTTGGAGGCACAAAACCGAGGCTAAGCAGGATTAGATTTTCATGCTTAGCAAGTTTGAAGTCTGCATGATACATTTAAAACAGTGTCAAACCTCTACAAACATGCAGGGCATCCCTCCAATAATTTTGGAAACTGTAGTTCAGGCATCCCCAAACTTCGGCCCTCCAGATGTTTTGGACTACAATTCCCATCATCCCTGACCACTGGTCCTCTTAGCTAGGGATCATGGGAGTTGTAGGCCAAAAATCTGGAGTGCCGCAGTTTGGGGATGCCTGCTGTAGTTCGTTAGGGGCACTGCGACTTTTTAGGAGAGGTCTGTCCTCCTCACAGAGCTACAATCCCCAGATACCTGGAAGGAGGATTGATTGTTAAACCACTCTGAGAATTGTTGCTCTGTGAGGGGAACGGGAGTCTTCTAACAACTCTCAGCTCTCTTAGCAAACTACAACTCCCAGGATTATTTGTGGGAAGGCACAACTGTTTAAAGTGGTATGGCACTGCTTTTTTTACACTCTATTCTTGCACTCACAAATAAACTTTGGCATGAAAATGAATACAGTCATACCTCGGTTTAAGTACGCATCGATTTGAGTACTTTCAGTTTAAGTACTTCGCGGACCCGTCTGGAACGGATTAATCCACTTTCCATTACTTTCAATGGGAAAGTTTGCTTCAGGTAAAGTATGCTTCAGTTTAAGTACTCCGCGGACCGTCTGGAACGGATTAATCCATGTTCCTTTACTTTCAATGGGAAAGTTCGCTTCAGGTTAAGTACGCTTCAGGTTAAATACAGACTTCCGGAACCAATTGTGTACTTAAACCGAGGTACCACTGTACAGTTATAGAACCAGAGGTGTCAAAGGTATTTGCTGCCATAGCATTAATTGGTTTAAATCAAGAAAGTTAATTAACTGAAAAGCATTTAATTGGTTAACAGTTCAAATTTCAACAAAGTGTGCATACAATGGGACAATGCCTATTTCCCAGTCATAACCCTCTGGTAAAGCAGGGTTTATCTTGTTCTGAAGTCCCTGCCTAAAACCTGCCCCTCAGCTCTTGGCGAGACCAGTCAAATGCTTTATCTATAAGCTGTTTTCCTCCATGTTGATTTACAGTAGTGAGTGATAATGTATTTAAATGTAAAGGAACAAATTGCTTACATTAAGACATTTCCCTCAGACTGGGATCCGTAGGGTATGGGGGCATATTTGAAAAAAGCAGCAGCAGCTTATATTAGTCTAAAAATAAATAGCATCCCTTGCCAAAATAATTGTGGAGGCAAGTGGGAATGTAGCAGGCCTCAGGCAAGATCTTGTAATATTAGTACACTGTGGAGAGCTGCTGCTGCTAAGACTTCATTAAGTCTATATTTTACGAAAGTTGTAAATAAACTAAATATACAAAATGTTATATGGAAAGTTTAATGATATATTGTGGGGTGTAGCTCCTAAATAATTAAAACCAGCTGTACTTGCCCAAATGAATAGTTCTGCGTTCTGAGGCATAATTCAGTCACTGGGAGTCCTCAGATTTCATAAACTCTCTGTGGGTCTCTGGATTATTAGTGAGCATTTGCTATGCTAAAATGCACCTCCAGAGGGTTTTCATACAGTATGAGCAATTTTGGTTGTGGAGTCTTTTTCAAGATTAACGGACTCTTCATTCATGTGACATTTAGGCAACAGATGCTCATTTGACTGAAAAGGCTCATCAACTAGAAAGTACATCTGAACTTTTTTTTAAAAAAAATATATCAGTGGAGACCAGAGTTGCATGGGTTTGTGATAAGGAGGCTTGTCAGGCTGGTGCCTTCTTTTTAAGCCTTTAAATAAGTGGTGCAAACTTTTCCATGCCACCAAATCTATGCAGGCGATTAAGAAAACATCTTTCTGTAACAGACAATAGTTGATCTCTGATTTTAAATTCTTACCTTGTTTTGATTGCATTTGTGTATAGTTGGTGTAAATCACTAGTTTTTAATGAACAGCTGTATACAGACTTTTTAAATAAATAAATGATAGACGTTTTAATATTGTTTTAGGGACACTATGCTAGAATACATTCTGTTTATCTCTAAAGCAACTAAATGTGTTAATAGCCTGAAAGTAAATTGACCGATTAGGATCAGGAATGCAGAGCAAGGACATTAATGTAAATAGTTACTTCTAATGAATATACAGTGATTTTTTTAAAAAAACCTAATTAAAACTGTTATTTTGATTTTTATAGCACCCTATAAAAATGCCTGTCTTGAAACTGATATATGTGTGTGTGTGTGTGTGCACACTCACACATAATTTTTAGTAAAGATTTTATTGTCATCCAAAAAAAAAAAAGAATGACAGTATAGAGAGAGGGATATATTGGCTATACCCAAAACGCTGCCCATTGTTCAAAGTAAATTGAAAAAAAGGTGAAAACATATTTTCCGCATTAGTTTTCGGTTTATAGCAATTTTACATGTTCCGGGAAGCTGCAGCCAAGTGCAATTTTCAGAATTTCTTCTGGTTTGTAGAGCAACTCTTTTGAAGATCATGGGAATGTTATTTGAAAGTCCAGTTAGTATTTTCTCCCTAAGCACAGTGTATAAATATATGAGTTTGAATAGAGGAACATATGTACAGTATCCAGTGTTGCTAGATAGTGGATACTACATCTGCCAGTGATCTTCCTGGGACTAGGTATACATAAGTCTTACTGCACACACTAAAAAGCAAAGTTTTATCTTGAATGTGGTACCCTTCTTTCTGAATGATACACAGATACACCCACTTACAGGCAGCATTATTAAAGTGTGCAGTGGGTGATATTGATTCCCTAGTTTCCTAGATCAGGGGTTCCCAACAAAATTTTCTCGAGGACCCCTCATCGAGCCGCTATTGTGACAAGGACCCCCATTAATTCCTAATCCTAAATCTTAATTAATTAATTCCTAATCCTAAATCTTTGTTTTGCAAAGAGGCAGTGCGCGCCAAGGAGGAGGGAGGGGAATGGAGAAGACAGGGTACCTGCGCAGTAGCGCACAAATGAAGCCAACGCGCGCAAAGCATCTTGGGGAGGTGAGCGTTAGTAGAATGCGCGTGCTGCCTCTTTGCAAAACAGTAGTGTTTGTAAAGCGCCACCTAACGGCATACAGCAGAACTACTGCCTCTATCTAATTCTAGTTTTGCGCTAGACTCTGCTCATGCAGGAAGCGGCCAAAACAAAAAATCTGTTATCATACGAAATATATTTAATATATTTTTTTATTCTAATAGCATCTTGCGGACCCCTCTGGCATAGCTCGCAGACCCCTGGGGGTCCCCGGACCACCTGTTGGGAACCACTGTCCTAGATGAACAGCATGAGGGCCATTTAGAAAATGAATCGCAAAACCCATGAAATGGTTGTCTTGGTCTTTCAAGAATTCCCCCCCCCCCCCATGATAAGAAGGCCATAGAAAAGTTGCTCATAGGCATGTTTTGAATTCGGCATACTGAGGACTCGGTCATTTTAAGTGTACGTTCACCATATTTAAGAGGGCTGGGCATATTTTTGGAGTGTGTTGGTGTGTATCCTCTATAGATACCTCTGGAGAGCTTAATTTATGCAGCCTACTTGCTGACTGGTTGTGGTTCTCATATACTGAGACACCACTAGACATTTTTATAATTTTTTTCAAATATCTTCATTATGTTGATAAAATGGCTTTGATTTTATGAATAATACAGAATGTTTGTGCATCCATTCCTCTTCTCCCACCCACAGCTGTGGAAATTCCCTATACTCTTTACATAATCACTCTACTGTTGTATCTTAATAACTATGCAAAATGCAGATCTTGTTGTCCTGGTAGGCTAATAATAGTTGGTAGCCAATCAGAGTGCAAGAATGTCTATTATCATGGCAGTTATTACCTTGAAATCACACAGTGGTTAGTCACATTACTCTGATTACTGCAATTCCAAAGTCCTGATTGGCGCTTGCATTTAAAATCTATAACCATCCTAAAGAGAGACTGGTCTGGAGTTTCTTTTCTGAGTGGTAGGCAAATCCCAAATTATATATGAGGGGAAAATATACGAGGGAAAAATTAAGACCCCAAAGGCACTGAAATAAGATAAGTAATGACTGAACACAGAAATTGTCCAAAGTGTGCTGTTCCTGGTTTTCATTTTCTTTGCCTTGGTCTTTCTTCACTCCAACTAATTTGTCTCTCTCAAAGCCTTGACACTTGTATTTTACATAGAAACCTATTTTCTGTCCCCCAAAGGATTCCAAATTTCAAAATGTTTCCACAATTTAGGGTTCTTGCCCACAGTCATGGCACAGGAAGAAAAGAGACTGAAATGTGGCTGGGTGGCATAATAATAATAATAATAATAATAATAATAATAATAATAATAGGGGTTTACACTTTAATTTCAGGTACTTAAACAGTTCAGTAGCTAAAAGATAGTCAAACAAAATGTGGTGTTAGTCACATGTTTAAACATGCATAACCTGCCAGCTTTTATTTTGGAGAAAAGGTAGAGTTATTAGATGCCTATCTGGAAAATGCTTCTGATCAGAAAATGAAGCATTTTCAGATCCAGTTTTCTGCTGAAAATTGATTCCTCCTGGCTGAGTTTACCAGCCAAGTATTATTTCCTTATGTCCTCTGCCTTCCTCGATGGGTATGCATCCTAAAACACCTCTGTTCTTATCTAGAACATTTTCTAGCAGCCTTCCAACATAGAAAGTTTGGGGGATACACAATCAATTTCTATAAATTTCTATAAATTATCTCATTCACAAGTTCGTTGAATGTTAAGAGAGCAGAATGCAACTCCTTGCATTTCAATTGCCAGGGGGTGGGATGGGAATCAAATGAAATATGGAAACATGTGCCTGTGCCATTTCTCTCAGCAGCTTTCCCCAAGTCTCTGGGCTATTCAGGAGACCTGACCTTTGCAAATTTTTATGTGGAACAGAAAGACTTAAAGCTAGTATTATAACTATGAAGAATTTAAACCATGACCAAAAAACGGAGAGAGATAGGCTCAAAAGAAGTGGATGGCATTTGAATATGTAATGCATTTAAAAATAATAGCTGTGCAATTTGAGATAGATTGGGAATTTGGAAAACGAGTGAGTTGCCATTGGGTTTTATCTTTTTCCTAACTTTTACAGTGTCTGATTAAAATCTCTTTTTTTCCAGCCATGCTGTGGATGAAGTAACAACGGAGGCATTAAAATATGCAGAACAACTTCCTGTAGCACAAATAATACATCAGGTATGCTGCTTTATTTCTTTTGTTAATGCTCAAGAATACGTAAGGTATTTAGTTTTGGCAATAGAACACTTTTGGTAATCTTACTAGTTTATATTCTATTTAATATTTAATTGTACAAGGGCATATATTTCTATTTGGATAGCAATTTATTATTCAGAGCACAACAAGAGGCTAAGCAATCTGTACCCTGTAGACTCCAGCTTGTGTTGGAAACTTGAATAACTACTGGTTTTTGTGATCCGTTTTATTAAGAAAGGTTTGCATCTTGCTGACTTGCTTCCTCAAGCAATGTACATCTGTACTCTTTGCTGTTATCAAGACTTAACAGGAAAATGGTCTCTGAACTTAGATGTGAGTAAGTCTCCAACTTGAGTACTTTTAATCTGCTCTCAGTTCAGTTGCTGTCACTGCAAAAATGAGTGTCTTGCGTGTAGGTATTTCATCCTAGTTGCTACCACAGTTAACTGCTACCCAGCTAGGCCAAATACCGCTGCTGCCATCTAAATGGCCCATTATCTACAGCTGTGGCTTTCAGATGCAGCTGCCTTTGAACATGGATAGATCAACAGGGAAAAAAATGGAAGTCCACCAAGCGTCAAAGTTGCTTGGCATTTCCTCTGGGTATTAATTATTATTGTAAGTCTGTTTCCAAATATCTTTGTCAATCAAAGTGGCTTCCTGCCGTTGAATTTGCTCGCTGGAGGCAATGCCAGCTTTAGCTTAAAGGAAACAAGGGCTTTATTTTAAAACTTTCAAGTGTACAGGCCTTTTCTGCAAGATGTTAAACCCAAAGGAAATTTAAAACTTTAGGCTGAAATCTGCACCTCCGGGAAGAATATCTGATGTGTTCAGAACATGGAAGATTGGAAATCAGGACCAGTTTGTATGTCAGGAACTCCCTTGGTGTTGTCAGAGCTTCAAATGACCCAGCAGCCTGCAAATGTCACATTTAAAATTCTGTCTTCATGCCTGACTCTCGGCATAAATGAATTAAACAGCAGAGCAGGCAGTAAGTCAATATGTTCTTAACAGTGAGAGTGAGCAATGAAACAGTTTGAGGATTGTTTGGAATAGGTAAATAGGAACTGCACAGAACAGTTCACCTAAAGGAATATCTGATACAGGAAACAGAATTAACCTTTAAGATGGTTGACCAGATGAAATGTCACAGTAATATTTTTACAGCACAAAGAAAGTAATACAGCCCCAGTGGGTTCCGTTTGGCTGCTTTGTGCCATATTGCGATGGAATACTTCACTGAACAGAATCAGAAACGTGGTTTTCATGCATTTTGACCATTTCCTCGAGCAAAACCCTTACTCAGATTACATACAATCTTGCCAAAATTGTCTAATTTGACCTTCTTGCTTGGGTATTTTAGCCCAGTCCAATATAAAACTAATACAAAGTTAAATATTATAAAAGTAAACCTTTATAAAATAGCTGCTGGCTGAAATTGTGCCGGGTTAATTGATGGTGAGGTTCATGGTGGCTCCACACCTGGAATCCATCCATGCTGAGATTTGTCTGCCTCTTCATTCTACTTTTTAAGGAAGCAGATCAATGCACCCTTCTAGCAGGATTTTGAAGGTGGGGTGAATAATTTTTAGATGGTTTCTTATAGCCAGCTTTTTTTTTTTAAAAAAAAAAGATCAACAATTTGATGCTTCCTTTCCTCCTCTTTTCTGTGTATTACAGCTATGGAATTGCTCTTACTGTATTTGATTTGTATTTTATTGTATTGTTTCATATTTCTATCAGTGTAAACCTCTCTGGGGTTACTGGCGACGGTTGGTTCATAGAGTTAATAAATAAGCTCAAAATGATTGAACGGAAGCCCATTTTCAGTGCACTGCCAAGCTTACCTTTTGTGTGGGATTGTGGCCTCCAAATAACCACTTTTTCCATTTAGGCCCCTTTTTGTCATAACATTTTAACACTTGGAAAGTGACACTGCAGCTGGGTCTATGGTGAAATCATTAGCAAGCATACTTTTCTATTAAATCTGTACTGTGTTTGTTGTAAAAATCCATTATGGATCATTATTTCTAAGGTTTCCTCTGTCAAGTAAAGAACAGCTTTTGGGGCCAAACTCAGTTCTAAGCCACATAGCTGCCAAGTTTTCCCTTTTCTCGTGAGGAAGCCTATTCAGCATGAGGGAAAATCCCTTAAAAAAAGGGATAACTTGGCAGCTATGCTAAGCCATAGCAAATATGTCTTTGACAAAACAAGAATTCCTATAATTTTATTTTTAATTATAGGAATTCCTATAATTCCCTATATTTTAATACTTGATTTAAATTTATTTTAATTTGATATTAATATTTTAAATGTTTTTATTGGCTTTCACTTTTCATATTTAACAACTACCCCCCCCATCAAATTCCCAGACAAATATTGTTTACTTTTTGCTTTATGTAAACACAGTAGTATGATAGAAGCTGGTAGCAAGTTCAGTTCAGTTCAGGTAAAAATTTTAAAACATCTCTTCTCAGTAACCTTGATATTGGGGAGACTCCATTTGAGGACATTCTTTAAAATGAAGCTGTAATTAAGTCAGTGGCCTTGCTCAGCTGTTGGGTTGTATTTTCCTTAAATGTAATCTGATAACATCTGTGACCTTCTAATATAACATCACTAGAAATTGGGAGGAAATAATTTTATTGATGAAGGGAATGTTTTAATCAGTGTCAGGTCTACTAATTTTATTTTAATTTAAACCTCTAATAAATGGCAGTTATATATCAGTATAAAATCCCTTTTTTGTGGTAGTGAGTTCAGGTTGCGGTAGATGGGTTACTGAAAGATCTATTTGGCAAATCTGTGGTGCATTCTTATCCCGCATTGATTTGCCCATGTCACCCTTCCTTCCCCCATTTTTAAACCCTTCATTGTCATTGGAAATCCATTAATAGGAACTCCTCTAGTTTTCTTTTTAAATCAGGAATGGGGAACCTATGACCCTCCAGATGTTGCTGAACTACAACTCTCATGAACCATAGTAAACATGGCCAATTATTGTAGTTCAGTAACATCTGTAGGGCCAAAGACATCCATCCCCGTCCCTGTCCATGCCCCTCCTGGCAACTTGTTTTGAACAAATAACAGTCATGGGGTGAGCAAGTGACATTGGTTGTACTGGGGCACTGGAAATTGAGACTTTTTGCTGCCACTGTTTTCTGATTGCTCTCCTAGGCTACAGTTTTCCCAGGAAAACAGGGCCAGGGGTGGGAAAAGACTCTTCTTCCCAAGTGTCTCAGGGCAGCAGATTTGGGGTTATAGATTGCTTCCATTTTGGAAAATGTAACTAGGGTGATGATAGCCCTTAAGCAAAACTGGATGATGTATTTACTATAAGCATACAAGGGAATGTGTTTCTGGGAAGCTCTGCTCCAGCCTTGGTCCATGCAGAGAAGCAGTGCTTGATCTTCTCTTTCTTTGCCTCTTGGTTCAGACCTGCAACTCATGCATCTAATTACCTGCTAAATGGGGCTTGCTTCTGAATTGACATGTATAGGATCACAGTGTGAAGCATATTACTATTCTGCTTTAGAGTGTAAACTTATCTTCGTATCATTGTGCATGTCTGTCTACATTCAAATGATGTCCTGAAGCAAAGTAACTCTGTTGGCACCTTAACAACTTGCTTTCAATATTTTAGGTGGTGGGCTATTATTTTAATAGAAGATCTTCCTCACTAAGAAATTAGGATAGGATTTCTGGGCATGGAATGCCTGTCTCCTAAGACTGAAGCACATGAATGGGAAGTGATGTCCATCAGCCTTGCATGAATGCATTAGTACTTGCCACTTTAACCTTGTCAGCATTTGCTGGGTTCATCTGCTGGGAAGCCTGCATGAGCGGTACAACTCGGTGACTGGATTTACTTACAATTGGAGATTGGTGGGAGAGAGAGAGAGAGAGAGAGAGAGAGAGAGAGAGAGAGAACAGAAACAGATTTCTAAAAGAAATTATATCATGACATTTCTTAACAGAGGTTAATTTGCCTTAAAGATAATCAGCCTCTCTTTCAATGCCTGAATTGGGAATCAAGATTTTAGGTTTTTCTAGGGGTGGGGTGGGGAATAGTCACACTTTCTTCCCACTTTGTTAATCACCAACACAGATGGGTCAGAATACATTTGTTTACACATTAATAGGTTCGTTTCACTTCAATTTGTTGAAAATAAAATGGTGATTAGCACACTATAGATTTTTTATTCCTCTCTTATAAAATCAGTTAAGGGTGTTTAAAACTTTAATCAAGCATGCAAAGAGCTTAATGAGTGAACAAAAGCCGTACAGGTTTCAGCTAGATGGAAGCACTGATACGCTTTGGTTACAACAGTTAACCTGGAGGTAAAATGCTTTGGAAAAACTGATAAAATCCCCTGAAGAATTCAAACATCAGTGAATGAGAAATCTTATTCTACATTAGACATGATTTTAAAGTAACAACTGCTAAATATTTGCCAGCACAATGTTAGCGTGCTTCCCCCCTCCCACCTCACCAAGCATACTTCTTTTCCTAGAAACTTGCATGCTGTGAGATATTTTGCTTAAAACCATTTATATGCTGCCTTTTATAAATGATTTCAAGGTACTGGCCCCCATCCAGCCCATTACTGAACAAGGTCCAGCCTTTCCAAATCCTCACGTGACTAGGAAAAATAGAACTGAGTTCTGCCAACATGCTGGTGACTTTTTACTCCAAATCCCCAGCTGATCTCTCCCAAGAGTTTCATGTGATGTGGAGAACCCACCAGTGGCGATCCAGCCCACCACCACCCCTTACTTAAAGAAAAAAAAGTAATTAAAATTTTGCACAGCACTCCAGTCAAAGTACTGACAGAAGTAGTTGCAGTCACTAATACATTGTGGGGCAGAGGCATTCTAGGCTCATAAAGATTGAGGCTTCAGCCTCTTGGTGCTTCTCTGCTTTGCTCAACAGCCCTTACCTGTCCTTGTGGCTTGGCCTGGTAACCCTACAGGGGGACAGGTCACTGGGAAACATTAGGTACAGGCAGTGCTAATCACAAGAGAAGTGTCAGGCTTCCTTGCAGCACCAAGACTAGGCATGGAGCTTGCTAGATCCCTTCCCTCCTTCAACCTGATGCTGGCCCTGAAGTCATTAAGGAACTGAATGATTCACACAAATGGAGGGTGGATTTGGTAAAGGAATGTATGAACAGACAGCTTGTTGTTATCTCTCTAAACCATGGTTTGTTATACATTGCGCTTAATAGATTTACCTCTGTTAACACGGGGACTGATAGGCCTGTGCGTTTGGGGAACCAATGTGAAACTGCCACCGACAGGGTTTCGAAAACATGCTCCCTAAAAACGATATTTAGCTGGAGACAAATCAAGCAGTCCCTCTCTCTCTCTCTCTCTCTCTCTCTCTCTCTCTCTCTCTCTCTCTCTCTCTGTGTGTGTGTGTGTGTGTGTGTGTGTGTGTGTGGTCCCAAGGAACGTGTACCTACACAAAGTTTATAGAAAAGGAATAATTTATTATAAAGCATTAAGGGTATTTTTAACATATGTTTAAAGTACTGGGCAATCATAAAACAGCATCCCAACACAATCACACCTTTAAAGAGTAAGAGTTCTAAACTAAAAGGGGTGGTAGCACTGATGGTAGAGATTGTTGCAAAGTTCTCTGCATCCCCAGGATCTGGCTAGCATGAAGGTCAGGCATAGATAAATCAACTATGGGACTGTACATAAGATCAAGGAAGGAGGATTGTTTCTCATGGTCTTTTGCTTTACCCACTCCACATACTTTGGCCACAATACTTTGGCCACCTCATGAGAAGAGAAGAATCCTTGGAAAAGACCCTGATGTTGGGAAAGATTGAGTGCACAAGGAGAAGGGGACGACAGAGGACGAGATGGTTGGACAGTGTTCTCAGAGCTACGAACATGAGTTTGACCAAACTGCAGGAGGCAGTGCAAGACAGGAGTGCCTGGCGTGCTATGGTCCATGGGGTCACGAAGAGTCAGACACGACTAAACGACTAAACAACAACAACACTCCACATACACCCTTTATTTCGTGGGCGTAGCCAAGGGGGGGCAGCTTCCCCTCCTAGATCAAATAAAACAATAGAAATACTTAACTGAACCATCACGACAGTTCTGCCCCCTCCCCCACAAAAGTCCTGCCGCCCCAACAAAAATCCTGGCTACACCCATGCTCTAATTCACCCCTGCACACAAACTAGAGGTAACAACAAAGGCCTCGTAACACTTTTCTCTTTTTACTTTCATTAATTGGAGCTAAATGGTAGAGCATTCCTTCCTGGGAATCAGCTCACGCAGAACTGCCCCCCTCCATGTAGCTGGAACAAAATCTTCCCATTGGCACAATTGGGGACTATTCCCTCTAAGCGTTCTAGCTGCATGTTGGGGATGGGGAGATAGGGTGATTTTACTTTGATCACGCTGGAGAGGAAAGAGATAAGTTTCTCCAGCCCACACACACTGCATTCTTGGTAATGACCCCTCATTAATTGATCCTGTAATAATTAACTATCTTAATTACTGTAATTAGTACCGGTAAATGTAAAGAGGAACTGTAGTTATGCACACTGTATCTAAGCACATCCTGTGGGGTGCTTGGTTGGCTCCAGAGCCTCAGACTGGATTAATGCAGGCCCCTGTCAGATTAGATCAGGCATGTGAAAACTGCGGCCCTCCAGATGTTTTGGCCTACAACTCCCATGATCCCTAGCTAGCAGGACCAGTGGTTGGGGAAGATGGGAATTGTAGTCCAAAACATCTGGAGGGCCGCAGGTTTGACATGCCTGGATTAGATGATAGCTCCCAGGCTTGAATGTACAAAGACTGAGCTGCTCTGGAGTTTTGGGCCGAATGGAGTTGGACAAATAGGTGTCTGCTCCATCGCTCAGTTCTTTCATCTCTTTTCTCAGCTTCTGTCTGCTGATCTTGTTTTCTTCCCTTTCTCCAAAGAGTTGGCTCCATCTGTATGCCTGAAGGACAGCTTGTGGAAATAGCCACTCAGGTGATTGGTCTAGTCGTGTCAAATTTTCAAGCTCACAAAAGATTGGAGTTACTATTCAGTGAAAAGAATACATTGCCTGCCAGAATTGCTGATTGCTCACATATAGTTTTCCCGATTTCAAGGTGGTGTCCTTGCTTGAAGAACTGTCACTGATTTTTTTCCTGTGTTCATGAAATTATCTAATCTGTCCTCAGGAACTTTTGATTGCTCCAGTGTGAATCATAACCATATTGGATGAGAGCCAATCCTCCCTTACAGTACTTGTTTAGATTTTGCTTTAGGAACAAGCTCTCACCCTGTCTGTTTCTGTTTTACTTTCTTAGTTCATATTAGCTTAGTTTATATTACTATTTCTGCCCCTGAATGTAACTCTTTTCCTCCCAGATATTTTTTTGAGGCATGCTCTGAACATTCGCAGCCAGTTCTTGACCTTCCATTGTTAAGCACATGATATGTGCTTTCTGACCCCTTTAGGACAGTAATTTCTTCAGTTCGTGTACCTTTGGTATTCTATATTATTCTGCTTTTGGATGGATCCCCTGTCAAACTCTTGCCACTTGGCAAGGCCCCTTTCATCTTTCAAAAAGCTCTGATCCTGAAAAGAATGCCCTCAATTACAGTTCTCATTGCTTGCTGTTTACATTTTCATAATGCAAACCTGTGAATTCAGCAAAGACTGTTGTGAGATGTACACCATGCAAATCAGATGTTGTTAGGAAATAGTCAGCACAAGAGTTTCAGTGACATTTCATCTCAAGAGCTACCTTTACCCATCTCAGTCTAGCGCTAGCCAGTTAATTGGATCATCTTCAGAGGCCCTTTTACATGTCTCTCCACTGTCTGAACTGTAGAAGACAGGGCCTTCTCCACAGCGACATTAAGATTATGGAAAAGTTCCACAATCTATATTAGGGCAATACCTTTATTAGGCCAATGAAAATGTCACAAAATCCGTGTGTAAGCTTGATTTCACTAGAGCTCTTCATTACTGGATGGTAAACAGAGCAGGAATGGAGAAAATCAGCTGATAATGAAGCAATGAGGTTTACATTTGGTCACAGACATAAGAGGGAATGTGGGAGGAGGTAGCAGAGATTTGAATGAGGTGCTGTGTGAGTTTCAGGAAAGAAGGCGCAAATGATAAATACTCCATATTTGAAAATATAAAATCTGTTGCATAGCTCTTTCTAGGTTGCATAGCTCTTTCTCAGTTATAAAGTGATGGAACTCTGTTCCAGCGGGGTAACCTGTGGTCCCCTGATGTTGCTATACTCCAGCTCCAATTAGCCATAGCCAGTATAGCCAGTGATCAGGGATGATGAGAGATATAGTCTACCAAAATCTGAAAGGCCATAGTTTTCTCATCTCTACTCAGTTGTGAGCATTTGCTCCCATCATCCTGATTTCTGTCTTGAGACTAAGATGGTGCTATTCCCGAGGGCCTTTGGTTGTGAAATAAGATGTTCTTCAGCTCCTTAATTTTAGCTATCTGTTGGTAGTCTGTACCTTTTACCTGATAGCCATTTAATTCTAAATTATGGTTGAATGTTTTTATCCCTTGTAGGTTAAAGGACCTTTTCGACATAAAATGCTAAGTCACAGTTTGTTTAATGAATTCTGAGTTGCTATGCAGATGGGCAAAACTAGCCATGGGTTGTTTCTCTGGTGTTTAATTTGCTTTCTGTTTGCTCTTGTATCATGCCTTTGTAGTTTGACCACCCTACCCCAGATATTCACCAGTCAAAGCATGGTTAAAGGGTTCACTCATAAAGCCGAGCCACGGTTAAAACAAACACATGCTTACAATTCAACCCATAGTTTCAGATTGTGGTACGTTGACAGTTAAGCTGTGGGCAGGGTTCAAACATAATGCTAGCCATGGTTTAATAAACCACGGTTTACTGTTATGTACAAACTAGGCCATGGTGAATGGACAAATGGTATACAAATAGTATAAATGAATACATTAAATTGTGTAGTTATGTAAATGAGGAAAGGACATATGAAAATTCCTTTAGCCATTTCACTTCTAATCATGGGACAAAACAGTCTCCTGGAGCTTTCGTTCGGGGGGGGGGGGGAATACAAGGATAATTTGGCAACATATGAAAGTTTTTTTTAAAAAAAATTCTTAATCTTCAGTCGATGAACAAATTGTTCTAGGTTTTATTGGATTTTATTATTGTAGGGTAAAATTAAGAAAAGAAAATAGCTTGTTTACTTGAGATTTTAAAGTACAACGAGGAGGAAAGAAACATACAAATGAACAATTGCCCCAGTGTTGTTCATAAAATATGTTTTTTCCTACTTCTGTGTCTTGAGATGAGCACTTTGGTTTTATTGCTTTCTTTTATGTTGGCATTGTTGGGCCTTTTATTTTTCTCATCTCTCTAATGTATGGGCACATAGCTACTTATGTGCCCAGGAGCAGCAAGTGTCATTATGCCAAATTCTGCCAATTCGTGTCAGTTCTGTAGACACAAACTATCTAAGGGAATTACTACTACATATGAGAGAAAGAGAAGGGAGGTGCCAGAGAGACAATATCTGTGTGCAGAATCAAGCGGAAGTTCTGATCATATTGTTCCTACCGGTAGTATATTTTGAAGCATCAAAAATGATAAAAATATATATTTTATTATCCCCGAGTAGCATTCATTTCAGAGAGATAAATAATTTTATAATGGTGTAAGTTTAGACATATTATTTATATATGTACCCTCCCAAGTAGTGATAATTTCTATTATCTAATAATTTTTTATAGTGGCTACAGTTTATATTGTATATATTTTAAATTGTATATTGGATTGTTTGATGTTAAATGTGTGTGCTGGTCGAGAACCGTAACAATAAATTAACTAACTAACTCCCTGTGTACTACTCACGTTGAGGATCATTAACATTTAACATTTATTACAACCCAATCCTACAGGTGTACCTATATGACTAGTAGCAGAGCTAAAGGTGACATAACCCATTAACAGAATCTCATGCTTTCATTGGGGGATAAGCGTTGCTTTTGGTTATTATTTCTTCATTAAGTGTTGTGGTAGAAAGGGATTTATTTTCTTGTTCCACTTTTAATGGAAATTCCAGATTGGTGGTGATTCCAAGTTAGTGTTATTCCCATCCACCCCCCACCCTGCTACCTTTCCTTTACAAACAAATCAGACTTCAAGTTTATTTCTAGAAGTTCAACTAGGCTTAGCATTTATATCTAGAAAGTGTTTCCTCTTTGCTCTGCTAAGCGTAGTGATAACTGGGTGTCAGGTCATGAGGTTGGATGTACACTGCCTTTGTGCTCATCTCTCTATAGCCCAAAGACAAACAGAAACTGACACAAGCAAAGTAGCCACTTAATGTTTATCTCTCATCACATGATCCCATCCCCTTTAATTAGAAATTTTCTCTAGAGGCTTCTATTGAGTTCAGTTACTGAAACTTTCCAGGTTGTCTCTTCCCACCCCAGAAGTGTACAATAACTATATTTTATCATGGACACATCCTTTGATTAACAATAGGGTAGGCGGATTAGCATATAAACAAGGGGTTCTTGACTTGTTAAGAGATGGGCAGGGTAGTCCAAACCCTGAACAGTTATTCATGTACAGTCATACTTTGGTTTAAGTACGCTTCGGTTTGAGTACTTTCAGTTTAAGTACTCCGCGGACCCGCCTGGAACGGATTAATCCACTTTCCATTACTTTCAATGGGAAAGTTCGCTTTAGGTTAAGTATGTTTCAGGTTAAGTACAGACTTCTGGAACCAATTGTGTACTTAAACCGAGGTACCACTGTATCATAATGTCTGTAATGGGTTGTATTCAATTGCCCTAGTTCAGGGCAGCAGTCACTCTGATTCTTAAATAAAACATAATTTGTAGTACTATTGACAAGCTGCAAGGAAATGCTTAAGCGCATTGCTTTATGGCATTGATCAGCGCTTGAGGTATATATATTTCAAGTAAGATAGGATGACTTTGCTTGGACTTTTCCAGCTACCTAGAGAGGTCACAAGTGCAAAAAACATTGGATGCATTCCTCATCCATCATCTGCAGGTCATGCACTCCCAGGTTATATTGTTGTCGGTCTTCCTGTTCTGTTGTCTTCCTTGGTACCAAAGAAATTCAAGTGTACATTGAGGATGACAAGCTAGCTCTCTAATGTAGCTTGTGCTATAGGGCATCAATCAATGTCAGTCACCAGTTGTTACTCTCAGTGTGGGAGGGCTTCTATGTTATTGTTGCTATGGAAAATATTTGCTTTTGCAAGTTACAGTTCATAGTAATAGTTAGATTAGTGCATTTGCCACTTAACATATGAATCCCAGGGTGTATACACAAGTGTTTGATGCATTTAAAAGTTTTTGGCTACTGAGCCTAGCATTATCAAGGTAGTTTTGAAGGTAGTTCCATTTTTTGCAAGGTGTTCGGTCTGTCTGATCTCGTTCCATGACCAGTTAAGTTCCTCTGGAACTCTAGGAACTAAAATTTCCAGGCTGTCTTGAAGGACGCTGAGGCAGATGAACTTAATTTAAACTTTTTCGCTGCTACCATTCTTCAAGAATGAGAGGTGATACTTCTTGTAGAAGCATGTTTTACCTTACCTGATCAACCTATTTCAAAGATTTTCAAAGCTAGATCAGGTGTCAACCTTACTGCCTAGTGCTGTTAGATTATACTGATATTATTCTCTACATTTCAGATTATCTCTCAGCTTTCTTTATTATGAATAAGACCCAAACTGTGTGTTTCCATTCAGATATGTGTAACTTTCTCCTGACTGAAGCTGTTTTCCACTCAATCCCCACAACCTCTTTTTCTGCTTTTGGAGGAGCAAATATCTTCCTCCCCTGATGCCACCCAGAAAGGGGGGGGGGAGATATTGAATAGCCGGCAGGGAGGGTTAAATACATCAGAATTTAACTCACATTTTTCATAAACTGCTTTTCAGGGGGGGGGGGGAGAAAAAAGTTGCAAGCATTTCTGTTGAACATCTAGTTCACCTGTCAGTCACATCTCAAGATTCTACTTCCCAAGTTAAGCTACATGAGCTTCATTTTCCTCTCCTGTATCCCATGAGGAGTGTTTTTTCTTTCCTCATTCTTTTATCCATCCCTGAAGTAGGCCATAGACTCAGCACAAACTCCCCAGTCTGTTGGGACTAGATCACCAAGCTTTTAAAAGCTTTTATTTAACTAACCCTATTCAAATTTCCAAAAACTTTCCATTACAAGAAAATGGCATACACTATACCGGTACTTGATGTCTGGGAAATTCTATTAAAAATAAGGTTTCCTGGAAACCTCATTTTAAATAATCTTAAGTAGACTTTGTTATAAAGGTAAAGGGGCCCCTGACCATCAGGTCCAGTCGTGTCCGACTCTGGGGTTGCGGCGCTCATCTCGCTCTATAGGCCGAGGGAGCCGACGTTTGTCCGCAGGCAGCTTCCAGGTCATGTGGCCAGCATGACAAAGCTGCTTCTGGCGAACCAGAGCAGCGCATGGAAACGCCGTTTACCTTCTCGCCGGAGCGGTCCCTATTTATCTTCTTGCACTTTGATGTGCTTTTGAACTGCTAGGTGGGCAGGAGCTGGGACCGAGCAACGGGAGCTCACCCCGTCACAGGGATTCGAACTGCCAACCTTCTGATTAGCAAGCCCTAGACTTTGTTATATGTTACCATAAAATTGGAGTTAAAGCATGGTAATTTCTCTTGTGTGTGTGTGTGTGTGTGTGTGTGTGTGTATAGTCATTAATTTTACAACCAAATGACCTTGTAGGTTTGATTATCATTCTATCATCAATGTAAGGTTCTGGCTTCAGCCACTCGCGATTTTAAATCGGCAGAACTGCACCATGGTTGACACCTACAATTCAGTAAGGATGTTTGTTCTGTAATGCTATAATAATTCTATGACATTTAATATATATTCCAGCACTTAGTGTTTCATGGAAAAACAACTTTGTACACTAGAAATCTCTGGCAGTAACCTACATGCTCTAAAAGCTTGAAGACTGAGTTTTGGAGCAAACTCCCCTACCCCCGCAATGATATAGTATGGCTCTGGGAAAAAAAAGCAAAATAGTAATTTAAAAAGAGAGTGCCTCTAAGTATGTCCAGAAGGCCTTTTCTTCACAGCACTGGGTAATCTCTACTGGCTCACATGCACCTCAGATTAGAAACATAGCATTTCGTCAAACTGCAGCTTCCAGGCAGATTGGGGCTCTGGCATCTCTGTAAGTAAAAATGAATCACTGCGCATTGCCTAAGAAACTGCTAGTGCTGTCATGTCTTCAGAGTACAATGAGGTATAGCTAAAGTTAATGTGAGTTTCTGAGATTTCCCCCTCCTGCCCTTTCTTCTTCCTGCCTTTTAAGACCTTTCCCCCCTGCTTATTATGTTGAGAAGTGGCTCGGAGTAATACTGATTGCTGAAATATTTAGGTCTGCAGCTACTTTGACTTAGCTATTAATTTATTTAAGTATTTATACACTGCCCTTTCAAAAAACACCAGGTAGGTGTTCAGCAATATAACAAGAAAGCTAAACAATCAGAAGCAGTGTAAGGCAATTCTTTAAACCGCTGGCTACTAAAGAACATTTTAAACAGCTGCTTAGGTCTATGACAGCAGGCTTGAGGTGTTTTGGTGCAATACCTGGCAGGTATTGTATGCATAGTCTGCTGTAGTAAAACTTTACCCATCAAGCGTATAATTTACTTCCTTCCTCCCCACTTTATTCTTTGCTCCTCTGAGACTCATTATGCTACATTTGTCCACATTCATCTGCGTTTGTCATTTGTTAGCTCAAGCTTTTGCTTAACTGTTCTCAAAGTCTCTGCATCTGTCTGCAGAATTGCTTCTCATTTATTTGCTGTTTCTTCATATTTTGAATCAGAATAGTGAATACTATTTAGGTCACTCCAGCGAGTTGTTTCCTGTGGGAATATGAGGAATAGGTTTCCTGGTGCATAATAGTATGCAAATAATGTCCTCCTAAATCGCACAGGAATAGACTCAAATATATGTGCCAGTGTTAATGACCTTAATAGCTTTGACAGCTTCTTAATATACCATGTGCTGTTGTAAGCATGGCATTGGAGAGATATATGCCCAGCGTAGCTGAAGGCACAGGAATCGTATTTCAAAATTTATTTAATACTGAGAATTTAGTATGTCAGCAGCATACTGTACTCAGTACAGAAGTGTTAAAGCCAGCAGTTGGTCTGATTTACCTCACTAGCATAAACCACAGGAATAACATTAGGCACCAATAATAATGGTGAAGATACCTACCACATTAGCTTAGAGCACTTTAGTTGGCTTTTCTGCTGGTGTTCTCCCATGAATGGAGATTAGATTTTTTTTTTAAAAAAAGCCACCTGATAATGATATTTTACACTATTTTTCTAATGTTTGAAGTTGGTTTTCTTTTTTAAAGTTATCCTTAGAAAGCAATTTTAGACTTGTTGTTCTCTTTCAAAATTCAGGCCACTGCTGTTATGTTTTGCAAAGCCTTGCTACCAGTGGGCTTTCCCCAAACTTCATTTTCTTCACATTAACTTACATTTCTGCTGAACAAGGATTATACTAAATGCAAATACATTTCAGGGAGTTAGACCTACCACCAAATAAAATTTGCATAGCTAAAAAGAGATTTGACTTCCTCCTCTCGTTGACACCCTTGAACCCTACACTAGAGATACATGATATATTTTTTAAAATTGCCCCAAATGTGGCAGTGATGAACTGGGGTGAAATGGTTTCCTCCCCCCGCTTAAGCAACAGAATGTTGAGAATGCCAAATGCAATGTGATAATTTCTTATTTTTTTCTTAGTTATTCAGATATTTTTAAATATTTTCTCCTAGAACAAATTTAATTGATGGTTGTTCTTTCCCCATAGTCCAACACACACAAAAAATGTTAGTTTGAATGCACTACAGGGTTTTCAGGCTAAGTAGGTGTGCTAATTAAGTAGTTGACATTTTTCATATCATGGTGAGAAAATTTGCCTAATGGCTTAGAATAATATACTGCAGAACAGATTTATCCTATTGTTAATTATATCTATTTACAGATATCAGTATGAGGTGTACACAAATTAAACACAGAGTGCCTTTTAAAAAGTATTTATTCTGGAATTGTCACCTGCATTACTGCAGTTCCCTTTTGCAGTTTCTGTTAATTGTTCAGCCCTGCAGAAAGGGTTTGTGGAAATATTCTTTAAGTATTTTTATTCGCTCTTTTAAAAAATAATAATAAGGGCATTTGAGAGAAACTCACATGTGAGCGAAGTGAATTCCAGATAAATTAGGGGCTCATGTTGATAGTGTTGGGAGAACAGACCCTTAATGCTATAGATTCAGATTTTAATACAGACCTGATTCAGACATGATGAGAAGCCACACTTTCCTACTATATGGACATATTGGGATGAGTCTCAGGCTCATCTTCCCCTCTTGCCATCTTTCACATGTCAGAGGAGATCAGTGCTTCCAATTTTAAACCACACTTCCCAATGACATTTGAATTAAAGGAACTGTGGCTTGTTTAAACCAGGGGTGGGGAACCTGTGACTGCCCAGATATTGCTGAATTCCAACCCCCATGATTCTTGACCATGGGTCATGCTGGTGTCATGATGCTAGGGTTTGACTCCCCTTACTTTGAGGTGTGAGGCCAAGGATTCAGAGTGGAAGGGGGAATTGGCTCCAGGGCTGGTGCAAAGAACCTAACTTACTGTAAGCACTTTGGTAAGAAGGGCATAATGAGCCATTGCCCATCCAGCCCTCCTCTGACTTCCATCTCAGAAGCCTCAGTGCAACTGGAATCTCACCTGCTCTATAGGATTAACGTCTGCTGGAGAAACTATGGCTTGTTTAAAATCCATCGTTTGAAGGAGGCACATGAGCCAGACGTTCTGTGTTCTGCATATGGTGCATGTAACTGTATACCGAAGGGGATGGGCAGAGAAGCAACTACACATGTCGTTCCTATATTTACAGTGAAACTGAATGCACACATGAATGTCTTGCCTAGAGGCAATTTGGAGGCTCCAGGGGAACAGTTACTTTCATGACTGCCATAATTTCCCATGTAGTAAATGCCAGCATATTTTCTTATTCCTCTCCAAAAACAGTTTTTGACCTTGAGATGTAGAAATATAGCCTGAATCTGCATACTAGACTTCTTTCTTTATCCTGTAAACAAACAGAAAGTGCCAAGCTTCATCTTATCGCTGGTGTGATCCTCATTACCGTGTTTCTCATATTTTAAGGCATCCCTACAAAATAAGGCATGGCAGGATTTTACTGAGGTGGAAAAATATAAGGCATACCTCGAAAATAAGCCGTACCGGGTGGTGGGAGCAAGTCTGTGGCAAAGAAGGGTTGCTGCTGCCGCGTTAACCCCCAGAACCCGGCTGCAGCCTTTGCGCACCACGTGCGGACACCCGGGACCTGGCTGTAGCCTCAGCGCGCAGCGCGCGCAGCCCCAAAACCCGGCTGTAGCCTCAGTGCGTGCAGCCCCAAAACCCGGCTGCAGCCTTTGTGCACCGCACGCGGACACCCGGGACCTGGCTGCAGCCTCAGCGCGCGCAGCGCGCGCAGCCCCAGAACCCGGCTGCAGCCTTTGCCTGTCGTGTGCGCAGCCCCAGGACCCGGCTGCAGCCTTTGCCTGCTGTGTGCGCAGCCCCAGGACCCAGCTGCAGCCTTTGCCTGCCGCGCCCGAAGACTCGGTGGGAGCAGGTCTGTGGTCTGTACAGATACCGGTACCGGTACTTAATTAAAAAAATAAGACATCCCTTGAAAATAAGCCATGCTGTGTTTTTTTCAGGAAAAAATAAATATAAGACATGTCTTATAATATGAGAAACACGGTACATAGCTAGCGTATAGCTGATTTGACATATTGATAAATAAATTGTTCCCAAGGCCCAAGAATTCCAAACTGCATCATGGAAGTCCTCGGGCTTCAGTATTCTCTCTCAGACAAGAGCCCACATATTTTCTCAAGCAAACCATGCTGGTGTTAATGATGTTCTCTTCCTTCTTCTTAGTATCTAGTATTCATAGCGTTTTGTTTCTCATTCACGGCTCTGTGTCAATCAGGTTTCCCCAACTTGGTTCCCTCCAGATGTTACGGATTACAGCTCATTTTGTCTCTGGCCACTGGCTTTTCTGGCTGGGACTGATGACAGTTGTGGCCCAAAACATCTGGGGGACAGACAGCAAGTTGGAGAAGGCTGATGTAAACAGTAATTTGTAGTGGTGGGGTGCTTTTGCTTTTGCTAATGTTCTCTAGTTTATAATGCCTTCATTTGTCCCAAGGGCAGGCCAAAACAGTAAAATATAATTGTTACCTACAGACCTATATTGATGAGAGAGAATACTGCTGTCATATAGGGTGTGTGCATGTGTGTCGCCGTATATTTGATTTATATTTTACCTATTTAATTGAGAAATCATTAGAATTGCTGTTCTGGCATTTTACTTTGCAAGATACTATTATCGAAGTGCAGAGTAGTTCCAAGTAGAGACATGCATTAATCACACTTTAACCATCATGTAATGTTAATGAGATGGTATTCTGGCAACTTTCCTGTTGTTGTTTACCCTTCTATGGTCTCCTGTAAGGCTGTGGTCATGTGACACACAGGCCCATCTTGACAGAGTTGATGAATAGAGAGGGAGAGAGATATTGGCAGGCTGCTCACCAGGGCTGCTTCCTCTAGCATTGTTTTCCTAAATAATTCAGAAAGGCTGGTGTTTTCATCAAATTATTTCTGTTTTCAGAATGAATAGGAATGAGGAAATGAATAGAGATGGGTGCAGTTGAGAGCCTGTGTTGTAGAACAGGCAGAATAACATTGTTTATTGCATAAATGTCCCCAGATTTATGCCATGTTAACCTCGTTTGGTTTTTCCCTTTTTTTTGCTTGGTGCTTTTCTGTTGATCCTGAGGGGTCTATATTTGCTTAAGTAGACAGTGAATTTGTACCCAACGAGTACATAATTGCTAGACATTCCACATTGTACTCCTGAGATGTCTTTTCTTTCAGACATGAAGAGACATAATTACTGTTAGCGCAAGCCCCTTGGTGGGCATAAGATACCACATAGGAGAGGTGTCATTGATTTCTATATTTTATTGGCCCTTCTATAGAAACTTTTGCCGGATCAGTGTTTCCCAAAGTAATAGTAGTAGTAGTTTTGAAGTTAGACCAGGTACTCAGATTAGAATTGGAGTGGCTTCTTAAGGAATGGATGAGGAGTAGCAGTGTATGGAGGACAAATAGGTGACATCAGGAGTATAAGAAACCTAGCAGGTATAACCAATGAGTTTCCTAGGCTTAACAGGGATGGAAACTTGAATATGGTGGGTACCTGGTTCCTGAAGACTGAGATACATAGTATTCAGCAAAAGCATTATCATGTTGGCTCCAAAGAAAGATAAGACCCCAAATAGTGCTGCAGCAAACATACCAGAAGGCACACAGGTAGAGAAAAGTATAAACAAGAAAGATCAGAATTTCCCCTCTGGTCGGTCTCCTTCACCTGTTGTGAATTATCTTACGTTTTCACTTGTATGTGTTTTAATTGCAAAATAATTCTAATTACAATATTGCATTTTAAATAGATTAAGCAGGCAGCTCAGCCAACTATATCACAATTCAAATGCACTCCCCCCCTCAATCAAAAAGGATTTCCATTAAATTGTCCTAAAATTCGGCTGTTTTATTATGTGGAATATCATATATAGTTGTTGCAAAACAATAGTTTGGACAACATATTTGTGAAATTTTACTTTCTTCTCCCTCCCCACAAAACAAACAATACATTAGCATTACCAAAACAAACACCTCCCCCCTCCCCACAAACCTCCCTGTAACACATGTGAACCAACACATTATGGTAAAATATGCAAGCTTACAATTTGTAGGATTTTTGGGTCATGAGGGAAAAATTTTTAATAAATCCAACTATCTGCTAATAACTTAATCCCCTTTCATATCCACAGTACGATTAAAGTCCTAACAGAATTCCGGCATAAAAGATGCATGTTAATCTATGAAACAATTTGGAGCATTTTTGTTTAATCCCTCCATTTCTGCTTATTAACCAAAATGTCATAAAGACTGGCATTCAGGTTGTAAACATCCCTTTGACAGTCACAAAATTTAGGCAGTGTACTTGAGAGACCTTGTCTATGCATTGTGGGCCTGTCATTGAAAGCCCCACTGATTTCTCTGGCAAAGGTGGAGCTTCTGCACAGAAGTGGCTGGGAGTGTAGCTGTCGGCTAGGATATCTCTGATTAAAATTTAAACCTAGACTGGCCAGAGGCAAGCTGCTACCTCTGCCTTTCTCCCTCCTACCATTAGGGTAACAATGTGAGCCTACTAATGTATAGAAGCATTTGGAACAATGCCGCGACTGTTGCATCCTATATTGTGCTGCCTCGGCATGGCAGCATAGATCTTTTTGGATAATTGCACTTTCCCCCACCCTTCAGCACAGAATTTTAAAGCCCATTTTCAGAAGTCAGTTTTCAGTCTTATTTCTGTTGTGAATAAAAACTATATTGGAACCTTATTAAATCTGCAGCGTGGCTTTTCTGCCTGTGAAGCTTGTATGCAAAAAGCTGTAATCTTAACTTTTTATCCTGATTTTGCTATTATTATTTTTAAAATTAAAGAAATAATGAACTACTCAAATGCTTAATTGTTGCTTTATCTCTAGTACATTTTCTTTATCATTCTTTTCACGCAATGCATTTTTACTGTAGTAACAACATGTGTGCTGCGCTTTATGAAAGTCACTCGCTGGAAACCTTGGATATTTTCCACAGGGATCCCTATAGACCCATCCAATTTGAAAATACTCCGTTTTATCCTCTTCTTAATTACAATACGCAGAGCGGGATTCTGTTAACTGTTTAGAAGTTCCACAGAGCAATGATTCTATCCCAACTATAAAGAGTATGACAGAAAACTATTCACAGTTGGAAGCCAGCTGTTGCCTAGCTACCTAGCTTTTTAATTCAGAATCTCCTCCAATTTAATAATACCCAGCCCTTAAGCTGCTAAATGTATTTGTTCATGACTCACTGTACCATTTTGTGCATGCTTTTCACCAGTTAACATCAATTATGATAGGGAAAAGAGAGCATTTACAAAGGGGTTAACGTGTGGTGTAAATTCAAAAACTAGGAAAAAATGCAGACAAACTCCAGTAAAGTTGCAGCATGGGTACCATGCCAATGAAATTGCCAGGTGGAGAATTAGTTGCAATTAAAACAGCCATGGATGTAGTTTAGCAGGTGCCATAGAGCCTGCTTGTCCCGAAGCTTGGATGCCTCAGTTTATCTTTTTCACCACGAGGCATTTATGTTTCATTAGAAAACGTGAGGGTTTGGTTACTGTGCTTTAGCACTGAGGCCAAAATAGCCTTGCTTGGAAAGAAGGAAAGAAGGAAAGAAGGAAAGAAGGAAGGAAAGAAAGAAAGAAAGAAAGAAAGAAAGAAAGAAAGAAAGAAAGAAAGATTGTGGACCTCGGCAAATTAGGCAATTATTGTTGCATAAAAGATATGCAACAATAATGGGATAAAAGTCTAGAATGCAGCTTCATTGCAGAAAGGAAAATCTGATAGCCTTCCTGTGCCTTAATTATAACTCCAAGAAATACTCAAGTCTTTCCCAGCTTGGCACTTTTTGTTGTTTTATCTCTAGGTTAAAATCCCACCTTTATATTTCCTCAGATAGGATCTGCACCATTTAGAATGATCTTTATATATTGATGTCATCTGCTTTTCTTATTCCTTCTGCTGCCACCAGTTATTTCCAAATTACAGTATTCTCTTATTTACCTAATATCACTTATAGCTGAGTTTGGACTATAGGATGGATAGACTAGGAAACTTACAAGTCTTATTTAATAAATCCTATTTATAGTATCAGAAAATAGGCTTATGTGCAACTTAGATGTTAAATGAATGCTTTGTTTGATATATTTTTTAAAAAAATTGTATTAGGTAAAGGTAAAGGGACCCCTGACCATTAGGTCCAGTCGTGACCGACTCTGGGGTTGCGCGCTCATCTCGCATTATTGGCCGAGGGAGCCGGTGTATAGCTTCCAGGTCATGTGGCCAGCATGACAAAGCCACTTCTGGCGAACCAGAGCAGCACATGGAAACGCCATTTACCTTCCCGCTGTAGCGGTTCCTATTTATCTACTTGCATTTTGACGTGCTTTTGAACTGCTAGGTTGGCAATAAATAAATAAATAAATAAATAAATAAATTTGTATTAGCAGTTCCCTTAATTTGGCCTTTCCCCAATGCTGAGCATATTGCTAATAGCAAAGAGCTTTGTGGGGCTTCTCTGCTCCCTTGAACTCTGGTTGCTTGCACTGCTGCTTACTAGGACATAAAGGGGGTGAGGCTGCAGTGAGGTCAGTCTGTTGCGCAAACAATGGCAAAGCCAATCTGGCGCACCCACCGCTGTGCTTGCACCATGCCTCCCCGCCTTTTCCCTCTACCTCATGGTAAGCACCAGCGATGCAACAAACTGGAGGTCAGTTGTGTGTCACTGCCTCACCACGTTATAAGCTCCTACATATTAATCACTATTCAAACGAGATTGAGATGCATATGTCCTAATACGATGCAAATACATTTTGAGGTGTGGAATTTATTCACATTTCTGAAATTCTCTAAGTAAGAGTACCAATACTTGACTGTATAGAGCAGGCATCCCCAAACTGCGGCCCTCCAAATGTTTTGGCCTACAACTCCCATGATCCCTAGCTAACAGGACCAGTGGTCGGGGAAGATGGGAACTGTAGTCCAAAACATCTGGAGGGCCGAAGTTTGGGGATGCCTGGTATAGAGAAATACTAGAAGCCAGGCTATTTGCTTGTAAAAATCCAGCAGCTGCTTCCATGTTAGGAGATGCACTTTCCCTGGCAGCTCCAGTTGTAAAGGCAATTGCTGGCTCATTGTCTGTATCTTGGTTTGCACCAAACTTTTCCCATGCAGTTGCACAGATGCCTGTAAAATTGCATGAAACGTTTTGGTGTGAAGTGCTTTGCAGTTAAAGCAGTTGCTCCTGACTTTTTACCAGGGGACCAACCTTTCCTCTGTGCATTCATGTACTTTTGAGCTCCTAAAAATACTGTAGTGTTTTCTTTTGTTTCTTAATGGGCAGGAAACTTAAAGGAGGTGGTTAGGAACAAATAACAAGTGGAACAAAGAATGGTGGGATTTCTGTGACCCAGTTAAAGGCAAGTTCTCCCCATGCGAGTGGGGTCAGGTGAAATGTACAAAAGGGTAAGGGGATAATAACTGGAAGTTCAAAGAGCTCAGTGTTTATATGCTCAGAGTCACAGGAGTCAGAGTTGCAAGATTTAAGGGGAAACTGCAAAGCCAACAGACCCATGTTATAAAGGAGCAAACAGGAATAATCCTCTGAGGGCTAAAATTGACTGGGTCAACTACCACAGCATTTAAGAACAGAAAATGAAGGAGCTGTATGTGTTAGTTAAGGAATTCAAGGTGGTAGAAAAGGTCGGAATTGAAGCAGTTGGGTATCAATGGAATGAGGCTCAATAACATCCACGGGTAGGTCAAAATTCTAGGTTACCAGAAGCTTGCAGGTGCAGGGGTTGTGATGCTCCAGGAAAGATATAGGGTCAACAGCTTGTCTCAGGCTCCAAAGACATAGGTAGGATGGAAATGACCACAGTGCCCCTTCACTAACATATCACCTCCTATTTGGCGCTTGGCACTTGTATTTTATGACGGCAATGAGGTTACCCATTTGTCCTGTTAATACTGTCCTGTTGTTGGCACCAGATGTCCTTGTTGTACTCTTCACGCTATTACCAGAACATGGGAGGGAACAATTGGCTGGTGGGATGAGCATGTGAACTAAACTGGACATAACAATACAGATACTCACCAACATGCTCATTCACATGCTGTGCTGTCTACCACTGCTGTTCACACTTGACCAACAACCTTGAGGTGGGATGGTCTTCCTGATCATAGCCTGCGTGGATCTCCACATCAGTTCTGCTACTGCATTGTTACTGCTGTAGCTAGGGCAGGGGTCTGAAAACTAAGGCCTGTGGGCTGGATGTGGCCCAATCGCCTTCTAAATCCGGCCCGCGGATGGTCCAGGAATCAACATGATTTTACATGAGTAGAATGTGTCCTTTTATTTAAAATGCATCTCTGGGTTATTTGTGGAGCCTGCCTGGTGTTTTTACATGAGTAGAATGTGTCCTTTTATTTAAAATGCATCTCTGGGTTCTTTGTGGGGCATAGGAATCCGTTCATAAATTTTTTCAAAATATAGTCCGCCCCCCCCAAGGTCTGAGGGACAGTGGACCGGCCCCCTGCTGAAAAAGTTTGCTGACCCCTGAGCTAGGGTGAAGCCCTGCATGCAGTTTTCGCTCTATAAATCTCTAAATCCCCAATGTCAAGTCATATTTATTTCTTAGAATGCAGCACATCCACCTCTTCCAGCTGTTTTTCTTTTTGCTGCCTTGCCGTCTTTATATATATATATATCAATAATGTATCCAATGCATTTCAAAGCTGCACTGTTCAGCTTTGAACAGATTATTTATATGCTCTTGAATTCAAATATAAAAAAGCATTCCTTTAGCCAGATCTCCCTTGGAATTTCAGAGCCCAGGAAGGCAGTTGGTGTGGCAGCTTTGGTGTGTTGTATGACAAGATGTAAAACCTTCCACCGGGGTCACCTTATAAATATTTATTCCAATAAATTTCTTTAAAGAAATTAAATTACGTGTTCTATACAAAATAGACGAGAAAGGCTTTTAGTGTCACCGGCTGCAAATTGAAGTCATTTGTCTAGGAGGGTCAGGTGCCACTTTGTGGTAAGGATTTGTCTGAGATCCAAGTGAAGAAAGATTGATAGCACAAAGAGATTGATGAAATGAGCAATGCAATATGCATATGAAGTTCTGGGTTAATTAGGGAAATTTAAACCAGAAAGGTTCTTTTGTGTGAGGTGTAGGAGCTCACACAATAAATTAGGTGTTTGTGCCCACACACACACAGAGAGAGAGAGACAGTATCTTTGACACTTGAAAATGAGAACTAAAATGGTTGCTTTATCACACTATAATGTGGTCTACCTGGCTGTAATATATTGGCACATTTCAGCACATTTCATCAATATTTTTGTTGATCCAACAGGATATATCTGTTGTACACACAACAACAGTCTTGTTCTGGGGCATCTCCGAACCCTCTGAGATAGATGGTGGCACTAGGGGCTACCTGAGATGGGAATATCGAGGGCAGACAGGGAGCTTCCTCTTCTTTTGTGAGCAGAGGCCTCTACTGGTGCTGTTATGACCCAAAGAGTCCTGCACATTTTCTTTTTAACCCTTATCTGGTAGTGAACATTGAATATTAACTTTTTCCTTTCCTTTTTGCTTCACAGAAACCAAAACAGAAAGACTGGCATCCTCCCGGAGGGTTTATCTTAGGACTCTGGGCGCTCATTATCATGGTCTTCTTTAAAACCTACGGAATCAAACACATGAAACACATCTTTTAGACCCTGAGAGCAATCAAGATGTCTTGCTCTGAATGCATCCTTGAATAAAAATGAGGTCTTCTACCAGAAAGTACTTCTCCTCCACCACCCCGCTTGTTATGATACTTGCACATTTTTACTTTGTGTTTTGTATTGTTAAATGCAGCTGTTTAATACCCATTTTGAACGCATTTTATAAAACTTCCAAGGACACAGAGGCCTCCTGCCGGTGAGATCCTTCCCTCCTTCTCCTCCATTGAAATGAATGAGCAACCTAACATACAGGAGTAAAGGCACTCCAAAGAGGTAAAAGCAGGCTTCATCTTATCTAAGTTTGCTTCAGGGAGAAAAGTATTTGCATCTACTATACAGGGAGTATTCAGGGTGGCATTGCCCTGCACTGCAGAACAAATTGTAAGTTGTAAAAATATTATTTTCTCTCCTCTTCTTCTTCTTCTTCTTCTTCTTCTTCTTCTTCTTCTTCTTCTTCTTCTTCTTCTTCTTCTTCTTCTTCTTCTTCTTCTTCTTCTTCTTTCATTACCCCCATCACTGAAATGAAGGTCTAGACAGTATGCAGAACCTTATTTAAGATGTCATTTTATCAATATAGACTTAAGTCACTTTGCGGACTTTTGCAGTGACATATTGAACACTTGCTCAACAGAAACAAAAATACCATAGGAAATATTGATTTTGCTCTGTTAAATACAGCCCTTTAGATCAATCCTTTTACCTAGGGCAGTTTTGCTTCTTCGATTCCAAGAATGATTAGAATTGAAAAGAAAGAAGGCCCAAACAATGTATTTCCTGGATTTACCTGGTGAGAGAGCCCACCCACTGCCTCGTGTTCAGCAGAAGGATATGCTGTCTGACTTTCCAAAATCACTTTATGTTCTTCAGTATCTTGTTAAGAGGAACAAGTTGTTAAAAACAAGATTCATGAAAAAAATCCATTAGGACTATGTACTTGAAAACTGAGCTATACATTTTGTTGTCGGGTGTATTATTTATTTGTTCTTTGTGTTCTGCTCTTCATGAATTAAATCTGTTCACAGAGAAAATAAAAGTAGGAAGAAGAATGGCTTGCTGCAGAATGATTTGGGGTGGACCATAATAAGTGTTATGCAATCAAATTTATTGGTTACTAAATATGTCCTCATATGGAGTGACTCCAATATGGAAGATTGCCACATTAGAGCATGTTGAATTTTTGAACTTTTGAATTCCAAAAATGAGGAGTGTTGAAAAGTTGTAACATGACTTGGGAATTCCAAAGATATTTGGTTAATTTAATATAATTTAGTGTTGCTTAGTAAGTAAAATGTGTGTAAAATTGCGTAGAAATAATTAAAAATGATTGCCAAGTCCTTTCAGTTAATTTGTTTGTTTGTTTGGCATTACCTGACCTTTTCAGAAAGTAAAATGACAATTCTTTGGTTTTCTGAAAGCTCCTCTGAAGGAAGATGCAGGGTATAAATCTAAATAATAAATAAATAAAGTGGAACCCAAAAAACCCCTTTCAGTCTGAAGTGCCGTAGCAACAGTTATCTCTCTCAGGTGAGCGCGATGCAGTTTCTGTTCCACAAGCACAATACGTTGGTAAGTATGCCATACTGTTCTGTGGAATGAAACGGAAACATACAAAACAGACTTTATCAATGGCAGTGTTAGCTGTGTATGTTTATTGTCCTTCAGTCCACTCAGCATCATACAGAGGTGAGTGGGCAATATGTGAGGTTAAAAAAACCCCTGTTACTTCTAAGTACTGTTTTATGAGGCATTGAAGACATCAGGCTGGATCCAAAGATGTTCTTCCTTTTGCAAAATGCTGCCTCTTCTCATGGAAGAGCCTTTTCTGATCTAGGAAAGAAATGCTACATCAGAAGTGGCCCAAATCCAGAGAGACACTTGCACAAGACTGCAAGAGACTTTTGCCCAAATCTTGTTCTTTCTTTGTCGGCACTAGAGCAGTGGTTCTTCACCTTTTAGGGGGTCATGGGCCTCTTTGATAATTTGATGGACCCCTACCCAATAAATTTGATATGAAAAAGTTTTTTTCCTCCACTAACACAATTTTCAAAGTATCAGGGAGAAAATAGAAGAGCATCCCTTCTTTTGCACCTGGTTCATGGATCGTCTATGGACCAAAGGTTAAGAACCTTAGCCCTAGTGTGTATATGTTTTTTAGCCTTTCCTAATCTCTTTCCTAAAAAATGGTGCTTCTCTTACTGTAACATACCCTGATGTATAGTGCACTGCACTGAGAAAATACTCTGTTGGATTGTGGAAGAGTTTACTGAACAGCACCAATACATTTCCCCCATTTCACTCACAGTTCTTTGGCCCACACCTCAATAAGCTGGATGGCTCAGTAATGGGAGACTGATAAACTTGGTTCAAATAATTTCCTCAGCATAGCCAATTCATCTGTTACCGGGAAGTGAGAAATAACCTTCTTTCTACACCTCTTGATAAAGTTTATGAATAGATGGTTGCTGAGAATACTTGGCCAGGAAAGCCTGGGTCAGAATGACACCCAAGATAATCTACTCATTGTGAATACAATCACAGGCTTCTTCTAGGCCACAATGAGCATAAAATGAGCCATCTTGCCTATACTATCTTTAAGAAAATGTCAGAAAATGGGAAAATAACTCACCTTTTTAGAGGTAGGTACACCTGCAAACCCATGATGATCAAAGGCACCATTTTGTCAGATTTGTGGATGAAAAGAAAGCTTTATTCTCAGGAAAGTTGGCCCGGAATCCTTTGCAAGCAGTTACCTCAAATTTAGAAAATTAAAAACAAATGCACAAAGTGTTTAGAGGAATTTAAGTTCTGAAAAGGTTTTTTTTAATGAAGTATACCGATACACCATTTTCTTTACATTGAATTAGTCTTTAAAGGGCCATCTATGTATAATTCCTTGATTCAAGTATGTGACAGTGATTCCATCTTTCTTTTTTCTTTACATTCACATTTATCATATTTTATAAATCTAACGATAAATGTGTTTTATGGACAGAAGTTGTCACATTGACAGTGAATTTAATAAAGCCCTGTTTCACTTGCGATTGAACTCTGTCATCCTCACTTTGTAGGCCTCATATGGACCTCTCGTTCAGCCTAAAAAACTGCCCATCTGAGTAAAAGCAGCAGACTTTGGATGGATTCTGAGGAGACGTGGAGATACAAGTCAAGACGTCCTTCTGAAAAGATAATCTGCTTAGGGAAAAGAGGCAATTAGGTGGGTTATTAAAATACAATTTATGAAACGGAAAAAGCAGTAAGTATGCCGGCAAAGCTGATTAACAGAGGTGAGAAAAGCAATTAGATTGAAATGCAGCAATCCATGCTCAATGAGTCTGAGGGTATGATTCTTTGATGCACAGAGAATGGAAAGCAATTGGATTGTAACATCCACAATCTTTTCCTTTTTGGCGCTTGAGGGTCCAGCAGCTTATTGTTGAACGCATCTAATATTCTTGCGAGCACATTCTAATGAGGTGTATAGCATTCAAGGTCTGAAGGTCTACAGTGTTGGTGAAATCTATTGCAACCAAACTGGGTTGCTAGATGCATCACAGTATGCAAAGTTATCACAGAACACAGAATGGGCTGTAGGTAGCTTATGGGGCCAAAACATTACATTTCAGAACAGCCCAACGAGGGCTGTGCATGCTTAGGGGCCACAGAATACAAAATAGAGGGTGGGGAAGAAGAAGGTGTGGAATGGAGTGTCATAGGATATGGCTAGAACCTTGAACAACCTGTCTGTTACAGTCAACTGACCAAAGTATAAAATACAAAATCACAGCCTCAGTAGAACCAGTTTATTAACACTGACAAGTGAATAATGAATGATCATAGCCTGTATGAGAGATAAAGCATTCAGATATTTTGCTGCCTGTTCAGTAACAGATTTATTAGTCCCCTCAAGGAAGGAAGATACTCAGAAATACCCTTTTTGATCAACCAGGAAAATTTCTCATAAGAGGCTAAATAATGTGTTCTCCAAGCCATTGATAAAATCTACAGTAGAAGAACAGGTGAAAGGCCATTTCGATTTCTGCAGCTATCCTGGAAGGGAACCTTGGGAAATCTGCCCTCTACGATCTTCTTACAAGGTAAAGCAATAAAACTGCTCTTCTATTTAGAAATGGCATACATTTGTCAGAGGCAGACTAAGGCCTAGTAACTTTGTTGTACATGGCCCATTAGCTGATGTGTGTCACTCTGGGACTTCCACATCTTCTATTTTCTGTGTAGCCATATATTTTTTAAAAGTATTTTTATTAAAGATTTGTTGATTTACAAAGGTATTGCAGTGTCTCATATTTTTACATGTATCATTTTTGCAAATCAGTTTCATTTGTTGAGACACTGGGAAGAAAGAGGGGGAACGAGGTGGATAGGGGGTGGGAGAGTAGGTGGGGGTGGGATCAGGTAGTGATGTTTCTATTTTACTTAATATATGTAGGGTTTGATGTCAGCGTTGCTTGCACAGGTTCTCTTTTATTCGCTTGTGTTCTTTTGGTGGTGAGAGAGATTTGGGTTGGGTTGGATTGGCTGTGGTGGTCTTTGTTTTCATGTGTGAGTGGGGTGGGTGGGTGGTTGTTTTGGATCAGGTTAGCCATATTGATTTGTATGGTGTTGGTAGATTTTTGTCATTGTCTTGTTGGGCTGTGTGTCTGATAAAGGGGAGCCATACCGGGGTGAAGGCGTCCTCTTCTATTTGTCCCCGTGTCAGTTTCAGCTTATTGGTTAGTTTTTCTAGTAAGGCTGTTTCCCATACTATTTGGTACCATTGGTCCATGCTTACTCCTGACAGGTCTCTCCAATGTCTGGTTATGATATTTCTGGTTGCTGAAAGTAGGTGGGTTATGAGTTCTTTGTGGTGTAAATGAGCATTATTGTCTTGAAAGATGTTTAGTAAGGCCAATTCTGGGGTGATTTCTATTACTTGTTTGGTTATTTTACATATTTCTCGTATGGTTGTTCAGAAGAATTGGATTTTGGGGCATTCCTACCACATGTGGAGGTATGTGCCTGTGGAGGTGCACCCTCTCTAGCATTTTGGTGAGGTTCCTGGGCGTATTAGCGCAAGTTATATTGGTGTTAGGTACCACCTGTAGCTGAGTTTTAGGGTGAGGGTTTCATTGATATGGATTTAAAGGGGGGGTTTAAACCACATTCTGGTCCATTGGATGGGGTTGCTTTCATATCCTATGTCATCCTCCCATTTTTATTTTTATTTTATTGTGTCTAGGGAGTTTGTGGGATTTTGGAGTACGGTAGTATTTTGTATATTGCGGAGACCATCCCTTTGCTGTGTCCCTTTGTCATTAGGAGGAGGTTTTCGGAAGTTCTCAGGGGTCTATTTGCTGTGTAGACATATATTTGACTTGCACTAGGTCCAAGGGAATCAGATAAGGAGGCAAGCCAGCAACACAAATTATTCCCATTGACATTCTTCAATATACACCCCAAAGAGTCCCACAGCACCTGACATGCCTGAGACATTGGAGAGACAGCGAAGATCCAGAGCCAGTAATGCATGGTATATCTATGCCAAGATGCTTAATGTGCTATGTCTGACTTCCAGATTAAGGGCAGTGCTAGCAACACATTTGATTGTGCCCAGTATAGGTCTAAGAAAGGAGGGCAGAGTTCCTTTTAAAGAAAATTTAAGGCCAGGAAACCAAACGGAGGCCCTGTACAAAATCTAATTCACACTTTTTACAGTGCACACCTGTGTGGCTTAAAACTCTTTTTGCATTGGGGCTGCTTAAGTTTACCCAGCACGAAAAGTGCTTTTACGCTCTTGGCGTTGCTTGCTCAGTGCCCTGGTTCTGGGAGTGTTAGGGGCGCTCTCACGAGACTTCCAACAATCTGACTTCCCCGATTTGCCTGCACATAGTTGAAAGCACACAAATTAAGTCTGCGTAAGATGTGGGCATACTGTACAAGGCCAAAGCAAATAGACTCTGCTGTTCTCCAGCCTTTTTGAGGAGTTTTTGCAGTTACTCTCTTATAGGTGTTGGATGTGATTATGAGTTTCTAGGAATGGTAATTACAATAGCAATGAGAATAATATCCCTGCAGAGACACACTAATAGTGACCTGTGTTTTTAAAAACTCCACTTCTCAAAGCTTTTATTTGTATCTTTGTTGTACTTTTGCGTAAGTGTAGAAACTAATAGAGGTGCTTTCAAGGTGATGCTGAAAAGGCTATAGCATCCCAGGTTCTCTATTTAGAGAAGCCTGGGTATTTGTGTTAAGGACACAAACACTAATGGAGCCTAAAGTACGAGCAGGTTGGAATTAAGTGTTTTTTCATCCAGCATTCAATCCACCTTCCTCTTTTCTATTAGCAGCCACACACAATAACAAAAATCAATAAAAACTGTGGCAAATACATTGTGCAAGTGTCAATGTTCTCTGCAGAAACAAGAGGCGTTCCCATGCTTTTAAAGGAAATGGTATCTGGGCTGCTGATAGCATCCAAGTCACAACTTGGGAGACAGGGCTTAGGTTTTGTAATGTGCAAAAGGAGAGAAAGCGTCACTACCTTGTCTGGTTTGTAGGTTCTGCCCCCCTCCCCAAAATCATACTAATTTTGCCAGCCTAATACCTCCCCCCCCAAACACACACTCCAGTGTGCCATGGGACAACAGTCTGATGAAGATGGGAGTGTAGACTTCATAATGTACTGCATTCGGTCCTAGCCTATAGATCAGGGGTAGTCAATGTGATCGCCTCCAGCTATGGTTGGATTCCAGCCTTCATCAGTGCCAGTTCATACAGCTACCGGTTAGGGATGGTAGGAATTGGGAGTTAAGCAACATCTGAAAGGCATATAGAAGCTCCAGATGAGGCACCAAAACAACCTACTTTCCTCCTTCCCTTTCCCAACGATCCCTCTTTCCTCTGCAACTATTTCTTAAAGAAGCAGTTGCCGAACATTGTTCTTATAGTCAGCCCTAGTTTAACACTGCTAACTTCATTCTTTCTCTTGGAGAAGCCTGGGCTGTCAAAGTCAAGAGTTCATAACCTGAAAGTACATCTATTTATGCTTCAAGCCTGAGCTTGTTCTTTCTGCAATGGAGGAATTTGTTGGCCATACATTCTTGGCAGTTTGCATTCCAGTAGATACCAGAGTAGTCAAAGCATCCAGTGACTGCTATATATCTCCTTTTTGAATGTTTGGTAATCTGCTGTAGGGAGGCATCATCTAAGTCTTTTGTCTGGCTTGGAGGCCCATAGCAGTTTTTACCCAAATCCTTCCATGCCCCAAGTCAAAGGTGTACACATCCTTTACATTTAATGTTTGGTTTATTCCTTTTGAATAGGTGATAGCCCTCAGCTATTATATTCTGCTCACAAGTCTTCAGTAAACCCTAGCCAGTTATTTGCTATCTTAATAGTTGAAGTTCATCTTGTTTGTTTCCCATGCTCTGTGCATAGTATAGTATAGAGACAACTGAACCATGAGGCATTCCCTCCAGCTGTTTCTTGTTTCTTTCCTGCCTTTTAGCAGTTTCCTGAACATCAGTTAAATATCCCCAGTATTTGGTTCCCCATGTCCTCTGGTTATCTCATAGCTGCCAAGTTTTCCCTTTTCTCACGAGGAAGCCTATTCAGCATAAGGGAAAATCTCTTAAAAATAGGGATAACTTGGCAGCTATGGGTTATCTCCCTCCCTCTCAGAATTCAGTTTAAAGCTCTTCTGTTCAGGTTTGCAAGACTCCTAACAAACAAATTCTTGTCAGCTACTGTGAGGTATACAATCCATCTCTTGTAATAAGTCCTCCATGGAAGTGGGGACCATGGTCAAAGAAACCAAATCTTTCCCAATGATACCCATTTGCACAACCAGTTTTTAACTTCTAGTATTTTCTTCCCAGGAAAGAATATATTCTTTTAACAGGAAAGAGTGGTGAAATAACCACGTGCCCCCAGGGTTCTTCAACTTCCTACTCAGAATCTCACAGTCCCTTGCAATATGTTGAAGGCTTTCTGGCAGTATCATTTGTACTCACATGGCTCGGTCCCCACTTCAAGAGAGACAATTCCCCTCAATATAACTAAGGTCATAGAGTGGTCTGTTCCTCTGTGGCGCCTGGAGGACCTGGAACTTGATGGTATGCACTAGGGTTCAGTACTGCAATCCTTCCTTTCTCTCTCTCCTCCCCCCCCCTCCATGCTGTAAGAAAAGGGAATCATACAGCAAGACTCACTTGATCCCTACAGATTCTGAAGTTCAGCTCAAATAGAAAGAGAAATTTCAAATCACCCCTAGGCACAGCACCTGTGTATTATGGTTTTCAGTGCTGAGCAATTTAAAATAACCTGACCCCTTGATGACAACCTAACTCTATTTTTAGTGCCTGTGATGTGAAAGGATTTCATCATTTGAACTACTGGTGTATGGCAGTGTGCAATAGGTCTAGTAATTCTTGGCAATTCCTTTGAAGAAGTGATTTGACTTTGAGCATTTGTGAGGTGAAAGGACAAACAACACTGAAAATGAAATCCTCTTTATTCATCAGCCAGGTATAACCCCACAAAAACAAAATGTGCAAGTATCAACATACAGTGCCATTGTCTGATTTGAAATAATTTCATATTGTCCAGTGCATCTCAAAATAAACCAGCACCTTTTATTCGTGTTGAGTCAGGACCAACATTAGATCCACATAGAATTTTGTTGGACTCAATCATGCTTACCACACCTCAAAACGTACAGTACATGAAGTTGGTTGACGAGGTGGAAACTTCCTCTGCATTCACCTGCCTTCCCTCAGCTGCTACTTAGTTATACACAAACCCTTTATTTACAAAAGTCTGGGCTCTTCTATGCCCAGAAAAGGATGCAGTCGGCCTTTCTTGGTTTCATTACTGCCCCCATGTCGGCCTGTATAGCTTCTGTCATCATCATAACAATGATTCTTGTTAAACGCTTTCATAAGTTTGAAAGAAAGAAAAAACTAAGCAATTGCTCGCAGAGCATGTGCAAAAACAACACACCAGCACCTGCACGTTAGTGGCTTAGGTTGCTTAGAACACCGTTTGGTCAGGTAAGCTAAGGGCAGCACAAGACCAGACTGCTGTGATACTATGGAAAGTGAGTTGCTAGAAATACAAAAAGACTAAAAACAATGACTGAGAGATGAAAAGTCCCTAAACTGGTCCCCTACATTTCTCTTTAATTGTGTGTGTGTGTGTGTGTGTATGTGTGTGATGCCGCATACTATAATTTTGGGCACCCGTCTCTGCTAGAGCTTCACATAAAGATGTGCTTGCTGTCAAATGGCTTGATGCTGGAACAGAGCCCAAGAGTAAAAAAAGAAGAAGGAATAAATAAAGCACATAGCTTCCAGATCAAATATTAATTACATGCTAGATAGAATCATCTTACATTTCAAAGAGAAAATGTATAAACAAGAAGCTGGGCCTTAAACCAGCAGCAGTATATAAATCCTCAGTTTTGGAGGGATTATGAAAGATAAATAACCATATCATTGTGAAATAGAAAAATACTGGATTGCATTAAAAAACCTCCACTAAGTAAGTAACTGTTAAATGTCACTATGAAAACCCAGCGGCAATGTGCCTTAAAAACACAAAGAATTAAACACCTCTTGAATTATTCTTATTATACCACAGGTTTCTTCATCCCTTTCCTCCTCTTTTTCTAACAAATCACATACACATATGTGAGGCTGATGGACAGAAGTTAAAATGTTCAATTAAGATACAACTGGATACCAAATGTCCATTTTAGGTACTCCTTTGCAATAACTTCCTGAATATTGTAGCAGTTTTTATCCGCAAACCCTGGTAACCTTTCTTTTTTTCAGGTTGGCTTGCTCTGGTACAATGTTCAGTTCCCCTGAAGCCTGATACAGTAAGTGATTGTGATTACAACTTTGTGCATTCGTTCCTTAGAATACCATTTTAATCTTAGCATGAGTTATAGGAAGTGATTCTGGTTTCCAGTCTGGCTGAAAAAAATGAATATTGAATGTCCGGGCCCAATTCTCGAACACTCGTTTTTCTGTGATAAAACGATGATGACTGCCCTTTCTTCCCCGTTCATGTGAAATGTACATTGTACATTCATCGGGTCCTACAGGTTCGTAATAATGATAAGGTACTGAAGGATGATTAGGAACCCTGCAGAAGGAAAGAGAAAATAGATTGAAAGCCCAGATGTACAATTGAAAAGAGATGGTATCATTAATACGGTAAGCCGATAGGTTCAAAATCCTCCTCCTCCTTTTGGTCCCCATTCAAGCTGAATTTTGAATATTTTTCAAAAAATAGTAAATGAAGCATTTTTGAAATTATTTTCCTGAATCTTACTAAAACATTGCTACTCTAAAAGAAGGCAGTTGAGTGTGCTGGGAGAATTTGCCACATTGTTACATTGAGCATGTGAGAGCTTGGTGCTTGAAATAGGTATATGTTTAGCTTAGATTTTGAGAAAGAACCTGCAGAGGCATTCAGAGGAACAGGCTACCGAATGGAAAGCTGACTCCAGCCCTTTGATTCTGCAATTCAAACACATGAAAATCCTTCCAGCATGGCACATAGGATAAAAGCACATTTCACTGTAGCCCTAGCTGTGGGATGTCAGTAGCCATTGTCATGTGATTTTTAATGGGAATGGAAGTTATTTACAAAGAAAATTTAATTTGGCAGTAGTCATTTTAATATTTTTGCATGTGAACATTAAAACAGCTAACTACTGTACTGCCGTGTGTGTGTGTGTGTGTGTATAATTTAGGGCACAGCATTTAGAAGATCTGCTCAAATCATTTTAGCCATGAATTGGTTCAAATGCATTTCCTCTCTGTGTCAGCTGTAGATTCTTGGAAGAAAAGTGCCTGCATTTAATTCCAGCGCCACTTCAGCAAAGAAGAAATAGTGAGTGACCTGTACTTGTTTGCTTTTCTCTGTGCGTTTTAAGGCCGGTAACTTTGGTACAGTTTTCTCCATCTTACCGAAGTCGTGTCCAATTTAAGAAAACAAAAACTAGGCAAGACAAAACAAAAACCAATCTGGTGGAATAAAATGTGCAAGTGACCACAACAGAAGATTTGCTGGTCACCAGTTCCATATCTATCCTACTACACACAGCAACTAAATGAGCTGCCTGTAGAGCAAGCACCCCCAAACTGCGGCCCTCCAGATGTTTTGGCCTACAACTCCCATGATCCCTAGCTAACAGGACCAGTGGTTGGGGAAGATGGGAATTGTAGTCCAAAACATCTGGAGGGCCGATGTTTGGCGATGCCTGCTGTAGAGCAATGATTCTGGCCTGCTTTCCCTTTACAAGGCTTCCTAAAATTGACTTAGTCATCTTTTAACATACAAGTGCACAGAATCATTGGGAAGTTAGACTTCAGCATTTGGGGTGTTATATTTTAAGCTATGTTGTCAATGCAATACTGGAGGTGCCACAAACATACAAATTATGTACTGGGTGATAAATCTGGCAGTCAAAAGGTGACACATTACCTGAGCAAAACTATTGCATGACAACAGTTCTGTTCTATTGGGGGGAAATGTGACTTTTCCCACCTTCTTCCTTACAAAAATCCTCTAAACCAGGATGAGTGACTAAACACCTTGCAATGATTAAAATAAGGGAAACCTTATTAAACCCAGATGTGAAGCTTTATAGAAAGTTGTGGGCCATTGTTTGTGGATGTGTGTCCGGATTGGAAGGATTGCATGTTTGTGGAAACTTTGCTAGTGTTTTATCGGTTTGTTTTGAGAAGCTAGGGAAATGACTGATTCTGCAATAAGAAACTGAGGACTGGTAATGTCTTAAACTTCTGTTTTGTGTGCTATTTCCAAACGAGAGAAGATCCTTTCAATCACTGTTTCGTCACCTTGTGGCTGTTACATGCTGGGCCGTGGGAAGGGTGCATATTTTTTCAGGATTCTGTCAGGACTGGTCCATGTATTTGGAGTGTTCTCTGTGCGGTGCACGCCAACCACCTACAGGAATACATTTGCACAGAGAACATAGGAAGCAGCCTTCTACAGAGTCAGATCATATGCTCATTTAGCTTGCTATTGACTGGCAGTGGCTCTCCTAGTTTTTTCTCAGATCTGCCTGGAAATGGTGAGAATTGAATCTGGGGCCTTATGCGTGCAAACTGTGTGTTCCACCACTGAAAATGTTACATGACTCTGCTTCTTGGAAGCTTTTTCTATAATCAGGGCACTACATTTTCCAGCCATTTTGGTCACGGTAGTTGCTTCCTGGAGGCCAGAGTTGCATGTCAGCTTCTACACAGATGCATGCTGGGTTCTCAGAGGCAACACATCCCCTGCTGGGACATGCCACAAGGAGAAAAACTTACCATATATTGGCCAGTTATACAAGTCCTGGATTTGGAGTGGGTAACAGCTAATAACTGTGATTTCTATGTTCTGCCTCCACTGTGGGAGGCAGTATGCCAGTTGCAGAGAAGCATAAGTTTAGCAGAATGTTGTAGAAATCAGGTTGTGCATCTGGTTGGCCACTGAGAGACTAGACCAGGCATCCCCCAACTTCGGCCCTCCAGATGTTTTGGACTACAATTCTCATCATCCCTGACCACTGGTCCTGTTAGCTAGGGATCATGGGAGTTGTAGGCCAAAACATCTGGAGGGCCGCAGTTTGGGGTGCCTGGACTAGACGAGCCGCTGGCTTGATCCTGCAGGGCTCTTTGTGTTCTTGTGCGTTGCCATCTATTGTAGGTTTCAAGGCAAGTGGGAGTGTAGCAGTTAAAAATATCTACAGCTGGACTCCTTTTTGCAGCGTAACATGCAGCAGTACTGCCCACATAAAAATGGAATTCATTTAACAGCAGATGCAAAATAGACACAAAAGGCAGTATTTAGAAAGCTATGATTTGATCCGTTATTACATAACACTTTAACTGTGCAAAGTAGTTCCTCATTTTGTTACTCGGTCACTCCCAGTATCATGTATATTCTTAACATTTCTGCTTTCCATTTAGATTAGTGTTTTTAATTCATTCTACCTTGGCTTTCCATTACACGATAGTGGCATTAATTTTATACAAATATTAAAAATTGCTTTTCTGAATGTATGAGCATTTTATAACTTACAGAACTCGGCTAGAAAAATGTATGACTAGCACTTTATCTACAAAAGCCATACTTTGGAGTGAAAATGGATATATATGCATTTAATTAGTTTAAAACGTGTCAAAAATAGGTTGTGAGATTCTGGATTAAATTAATGTCAGATTTTCATTTTAAATATCAAGCAGTTTAACATGGCAAAAAAAATCAGTATATTAAAAGGTAAAAATAATGCCATAAATGTGGATATAGATGTTCTGATCCAGAAAGTTTGAATTTTAACTCGAGGTCCTATGATATGTTGTTGTGTATGTTTTCTTTGTTTGTTTGTATGTGTTGTAGTAATAACCTAATAAAAAGCATGTTCAAACAAACAAACGAAAAGCTTGAACTGTGGTTCTGTGCATGGATCACCCTCTGTATGTGATCTCTAGTAGACAAACGAGTTCTTTGCACATTTGTGAAACTGTATTTGTTCAATTCATTTTTAGCAAGAAGTGCTTGTGTCACATGAATGGCGCTAAGCAAGTAGTTTGCCCTGTCAACTTTGCTATTACTAAGAACCTGTTCAGGAGGGCTACTGGAATTATAAGGAAAAAAACACTGAGTGATAGTAGTTTTCTGCTTCTTGTAAATTTCTAGCTCAACTAAGAATTACATGTGGGATGATGGAGAAAAAGCAGCTAAGAACAATGTTTGGGATGGAAGTAGCATGTGGATATCCTACAACAAAGGCATAAGTAAGTGATCATCAAGATAAACAGAAACAACTTTCACTATTTTATGCTTCTACAGTGCTAGTTAGTAGAAATGGCCCTACTGGGAGATCTCGTCTGTCCCACTGATCCATCTGAAAATACAGAGCATTATGTAGACTGGGATCTCTCATGTCTCTTGGGCCAGATGATTATTACTCCAGTCCCAAACACCTTCAAACTGAGTTTGGATAACTTTTAATGATTTTATCTCTCCAGTGTGAATAACCCAGATTAAGAATGATGTGCTAACTCCCACATGTTGCAATTAAATTTTCATGCTAGCAAATGAAATGCATGAGCAACTTATATGAGGAAGTTGATAGTCATCCTCATTTATTAATATATTATAGCAGATGCTGTTTTACTGCTCTTTGATACTGGACATTAATCAGTGCATTGTCAGAGTTAACGTGCTTATTAATATCACAGCTGGGAGACGTTTGTAACGGGCTGTTTGTAAAATGCACTTTAGTTCCCTAAAATGGCATCATGCAATAGCCAGATCTTCCATCAATAGCGCACAGAAATATAGCAGTGTTTACAGCAGCAATGATGGGGAGAAGAAAAGGTAACTCAAGTGTCTCTTCCATTCAGCTGTCAGAAATTGCACAATGTTATGCACTACTTCTGTGAGGAAGCAGTCATGTTGCCTCAGTGAAGAAAATAAACCCTGAATTTTTATGATTAAACACAAGTATACATTACAGACAACCATACTAGTAAAAGATTTAGGATTTTATTTGTCTCTGCCTCTCCCAACCCAACAGCTCATTTATTTCATTCACTAAGAGGGCAGGTAGAGAGGCATTCTCAGTGACTCAGGCCTCTGAAGGCAGTTCCAGAGCCGAGTATAACGAAAACTTTGAGAGACTTCTTAAGATATGTTTATTGAATCTGTTCCTGGCAATCAAGGTTAAGTCAGTGGAGAATGAGAGGCTGTTAATGTTGTCACCTTTGGGGTGATGTAGGGTATAGAAGTACAGTAGTGCCTCGCTAGACGAATTTAATTCGTTCCAGGACTTAAATCGTCCTACAAAAAATTCGTCTAGTGAGGCACGGTTTCCCATAGGAATGCATTGAAACGTAATCAATGTGTTCCTATGGGCTGGGGTTGGGCTGGTGGCAGCATGGGACGGGGCTTCAGAGAAGGCACAGCGCTTCTCCGAAGCCCCTCCCATGCCAGGGAAGACAGGCGGCGGGGAGAAGCTCTTCTTCCCCGCCGCCTCCCCCCGGCATGGGGCGGGGCTTCGGAGAAGGTCTCCAAAGCCCCGTCCCATGCTGGCTATGCGCGGCAGTGCGGTGGCTCCGGGGGACAGAGCCGAAGCGCGGCTTGCCCCCGCCTGTCTTCCCCGAGCCAAGGGGAAGACAGGCAGGGGCAGCCACCGCACCGCCACTTCAGCTCCGTCCCCCCTGGCAAAGGAAGATCAGCTGTCAGCTTCCCACACTGACAGCTGATCTTCTTTTGCCGCCTTCCCGCGCTACATTCTATGGCCGTGCTTCGCAAGACGAAGCGGCAGTCATAGAAAACCTTGCCGCCTCGCGCAATGCAAAATTCTTTCGTCTCGTGAGTTTTTCGTTGTGTGAGGCACCACTGTAAATGAAATCTTTAACTTTTATTTTAACATAATTCCTAACCAACAGAGCATCCTGAATGTTGATTATACAGCAAGATCTGCTATGGCTCAGCTCACACCAAATTCCTTCATGCAGTTGGCAGATATGAGACATACGCCACATGTCTTCCACTCGCAGAGGTTTGAGGGTAGAAATTGTGTGAGGTAAACTTCTCAAAATTGCTCTCTGGATGAATCAGTCTCCCCGACCCCTGAATTGTTCCCTGGACACATCAAGTATCTAAAGGGCACAGCGATCCAAGTGAAGAGGCCATATGCAACTGACACCCCACTTTTTGTAAGCATGTGTGTGCATGCACACACGCACACTTCACTCTGCTTCTTCACTAAGAAAAAATTGTTTGCAAAATCTTTTAAATTAATATTTCCCAGTGCTTTCCTCTTCTCCCCCCACCCCAAGATTAATTTCATGCCAGTTACAGCATTACTTTTAGCTGATAAATATTCAGAGCCTAAAAGAAACTAACAAGATGTGGATTAATTCTCTCTCACAGTGCAAACAAAAACTTAATATTTTATGCTGTATAATTAAATGTTGTTTGTTGTTTTCAGAATGCAATCATGGGACTGCTAATTAACGGCCTCAAGAAAATCATGCACGTTTTATGGATAGTATAAAATAGATTCATATATTTTATCCATAACACTGAATTTTTGCAAGCTAATCATAAATCCAAATTAAAATTTACCTGCAGAAATCTGGTGACACCATGCCATAGACGTCTATCCTGTCACATAGTTCTAATGCGATGCTCATTGTAAACCACCCAGTGCTCAGCCAAGTGTTTGACTTCTTCCTGAAAACAAAAACAATAAAGTTCCTAGACTGACAAATAACACTTGTGACAGATATTGCTGATACAGCAGGTTTTTAAAGTTATATACATTGAGCAGCCAACATTCTTTATATATACTCGCCCACCATGCAATAAACATATGGCCTGGTTGTGAACAACTGTATTTGGTAATTGCATTTTTCATGTTAATACTGCAAACAGAAGTATTATTTACCTTAGCATTTTGTTGAATAATAGTCACCTTAAAACCCTGCATTTGCATTATTCCTGCTGATTAACAGGAAGGAAAAAATCTTTATAACTTCATCTAGTTAATCTAAGAATTACTGGATGCACTATACAGATCCTGCAACATAATCCCATTGCACTGCAGCGATGTTTCAAGGTAAATTGAGGCATTATGCTTAAGTAACATAATAAACAATTTTGCTACTGTGCAATGATGTTATTCACCATGCTAAGATGCTACTAATGAAGCAACTATGTGGACAATGTTGCAACTGATACTTAAAATTGACAGCAGCAAATGATACTAGAAAAGATAAGGAGCCCTACTCTACTTGACTAGCACAGGATGTCATTGTAGCAATACGGATACATACTACCCTTCGAGCAATCACAGCTGTACTGTGATCTTATGGCTCAGGATATTAGGAAAGCACCTTCCATGATGAACTCCATTTGTCACAGGGTCTTGAGAAAGTGTCCCACCTGTGTCAGACTCCCTAGTCACCTTATGAGCAGCAAACATTGTCTTGGCCAGGCATCCCCAAACTGCGGCCCTCCAGATGTTTTGGCCTACAACTCCCATGATCCCTAGCTAACAGGACCAGTGGTCAGGGATGATGGGAATTGTAGTCCAAAACATCTGGAGGGCCGAAGTTTGGGGATGCCTGGTCTTGGCTGTTGAAACCTTATCAAAGCAAAAATGGTGGAAAAGAGCCACCTTGCATATGACAAATGCAAATCTTTGTTGTATTTGAGGGTTTCAAGTGCAGATACTCCCTAATTTGTTATTCCCATCAACTCTCAAGTGTTAAGACTGTGATGGTAAAACGTTTAAGCATTCTGAGCATCCACGACGTTAGGGTTTTGTTTTCATGGCTACCAAATATCCTGCAGTTCTCACCAGGAAATCTCAGTGCCTCTGCTTTCAGAATACTGAATCAGGCATGCTGTAATAGCCTATCAAGATCAAGCTTTCACACTTTCTCTCAAAACCGATACACTTAGTCATAAGATTCTTCCCAGAACAGATAGCATATTAATTGAATGACTAATTTCCTAGCTTACAGAGCATCTACAAACTGTGAGGATTTTAAACTACTGATTGATGTTCTCAAGGGGAAGTCACGTATGGCAAATTTTCTTAATGAAAAGAGTCCAAGGACCAATGTAAATGTTTAGTACTACTTCAAATGTAAGAATGAGTGAGAAATCAGTATTATATCTGAACTCTTTGTATCCATGTGAAAACACGATAGGGATGCAAGTCCTTGGACTCTGAGTTGTCTTGGATCTAGTTATCATTGAAGTGCTAAGCTTGTGACTCAGATGTACTACCCTGGAGTGCAGGCTTGGGGGGGGGGAGCAATCATGTTAGTCCCTATCTGCAATCTACCTTGGTATATCCCAGACAGAGGCTTGCTTCCTCGGAAGGAAGTAGGCTCAGGTTAAGTAGTCAGTCTGTCTCACAGGCATCATTTATATTCCCTACTCCTGAAATAGAACATGCAGTGATTTTCATCATAAAATCCTGCATATGGAAAACTGACCAGGAAGAAAGCTAAGGGGAACTGCTCCATAAGAAGACAACTCTTCATCAACCTTTTAAGCTAGTTACAAGCAGCACTTAACTTGAAAAGGTGGGTTTCAATGAGCTATTCTTTTTTTAAAAAAAAAGCAAAAGAGCTAAAGAACTACTGCTAAACAGGCGTGGTTTTTAGTCAACAAAGACAGCTGAGAATAACTATTTTCCAGCTTAGCATCACTATATAATGGGTTAAGTTATAGACATTGTATATATTCCTCTAGGCCAGGCATCCCCAAACTTCGGCCCTCCAGATGTTTGGGACTACAATCCCCATCTTCCCCGAACCACTGGTCCTGTTAGCAAGGGATCATGGGAATTGTAGCCCAAAACATCTGGAGGGTCGCAGTTTGGGGATGCCTGCTCTAGATGTATGTACGATTGGGCCAACATACCTCCATTACTGAAGAGCAAGGTTTCATTTGCCGACTATTTGTTTAACCCCTGATATTGACAAGCCTAAACCTGTTTTGACAAATTCCCTATAGCATGCAACCAATCAAACCGGATTGTATCTTCTTATCACTTTCAGAGCCAAGACTCCTCCAAAAATGACTCCATCAACATGAACATAGCAAACGCTGCTGCCACGACTGTGCCACTGCCACTCCAAACCCACCCTTACATAATACTGCTGGTCACACCACTGGGTCCATCTAGAAGAGTATTGTCTACCCTGACCGTCAGTGTTTCTCCAGGGCTTCAACAAAAGTTCTTTCCACACCTACCTGGAGATGCCAGGAATTAAACCAGCTGGACCTTTATTTTGTGCTACACAAAGGAATGTGAATCTCTATCTGCTATCTCAGGTGACCTCATGCATCTGTTCCCCACACATTTCTAGTTAACACAGAAACCCCTTATTAAACCATAGGGGGGGAAGGCAAAACACTAGACTCTTCCTCAACACTGAAAATGTGTTAAAGGATCTGAAGAAGGCCTTTAAATGTGTGAAGGTCTATAGACTTCGTGTACACTGGTAGGCGTTGCACATTTGCAAAGATTTGCACCGCCCTGCCCCCTCACCTTGAAGAAAAAATTGTTAGTTCGGGTAACATACTATAGGTGAAGGTGATGTTCTAGATTAATTCAACCAAAAACCAGAACCATGACCCACAACACTTCTTAAATGTATGTTGGCCTGGATTCAGAAAAGTGATGTGCAAACATTCTTCTGCCTGTGACTTGTCTATGCTACATTAGGGCAATTATCTACAAAGAGGTACCGTATGTAGAGCAGAGTGTAAAAAACAGCAGCATATCTGAGTAGAATAACTGTCTTAATATTCTGCTTGTTACTTATGGCAGAATTTATAATTTCACTAGCTAGGAAAAAAGCAACATTAGCTACTGTGGGCTCTTACAAAAGGAAGGGCAGGTGATGATTATTAATAAATCTTAATGGAAAATAATGGGTGAAAAGCCCAACAAGATAAAGAATGTAAATCTGGAAGGACGGGCTTTAAAATTGGTTTTATAGCATTAAAAAGAAAAGTAAAGGTTACACTGCTTTGTGTTTCTTTCTGAAAACTGAAAAAAGGGGTTCTTACAAAAGACACTCTCCTGCTTTTACACCTACTATGTTGTAAAGAAAGAAAATGAAGACATGACATGTGCTTATTAGAGGAAATCATATACTCTTTTATGTGATGAAGTAACGCGCTGTCCTGATAATTCTGTGGAGCATACTAAATTACAATTAAAGGCCTTTCTGCTCTATCAAAATCTCATTTATAATCTCTATGGAAATGCTCTTCCTGCAGTTATTTCATTTATGCTTCTTTTATCTAATTACTGTAATATTGGTTCTGAATCATATTTTCTTAATGGACTTTTATTCAATTATAAACTTATTCTCAAGTACAGTTACTTCGTAATAGAAAAGTATATTGTTCTTCAGCCTGTCATTTGCTGTCCCATTTAATGTCTGTTATTTTCTAAATGTTTTTAACAGGGCATAATGTATCAGTCTTTTCAATCACATTTCTAAAGATTATTATAGAAACTGAGGTGTCAGCTATTGTACCTATGCAGTCTGATATTTACAATTTATTGCGGCAACTTGGTGCTTGTTAAAAACCTTTCCAAAATGAACCTATATTAATTAGGGTAGTATGTCACTCACAAAAGCTTTTATTCTCCCAATTTCCTTTTAACTCAACCTTTCTTTATTAGGCAGTAATTCTAGAGTCCTAGTTTCAATATAGTTAAGTGTTGTCATATGTATATCAGCTCCAGCTCAAATTCAGACTTTCTTAGTTGAAGGAACACTTTTACATCTAGGTTCAGGCCTGGTTTGGGGACTGAAATAGCCTTATGCCAGGAGCTGTACAAGGGGACCACTTGGTAGCAATCAATGTTTAGTTGCTCACAGTATACTTGTATATAGGGCACTGGTCCTAAATGGTTAGAATTTACCAGAACATGGTGCTGGAAGAGTATTGCTTTAGCTCCTTGTTCTGTGAGGTCCTTCAGGGCTCAATTTTACTCCTTGCACTTTCAAAATCTACGTGAAGCACCTAGCTGGCGTCATTTGGGGTTTGTGTGCCATTAATACGCTAATGTGTTGCCCTGCTTTATCTCTCATTTTCAACTGAAACCAAGGGAGCTAGGCAGCCATTTCCTGAACACAGTGATAGACTGGATGTAGACTAAAAACTGAGGCTCAATCCAGGCAAGACAGAGGTACTATTGGTCAGGAAGCTGATCCAAGATTGGAAATAAAACCTTCTGCACAGCACGTTTTAGCCTGACTTTGAATATGCTAGTTTGCTCTGAAACTTGCTTTTTGGGTACAATATTGAAGGCATTCAGCTATCCACCTGAGGTCAAACACTAACAGAGCCTTTATGCCAACTAAGTTTGCCTCCTGGCCAACACTTAAGAATAACCAGCTGCACATGTATAAGATGGGGGGCACCTGGCTTGCCAGTAAAACACGTGAAAAGGATCAAGTAGACCACAAGCTTAAGATGAGTAGTGTGATGCAGCAGCAAACAAAGCTAAAATGCTATTCTAGGCAGCATCAACAAGTATAGTGGAAGTAATAGTCAAGGGAAGTAATAGTCCTACTTTATTCTGCCTTGGTCAGAACACATCTGAAAACTGTGTTCAGTTCTGAACACCATAATTTCAGGAGGATATTGACAAGCTGGAATGTGTGCAGAAGAGGGCGACCCAGGCGATAAAGCAGGCATCCCCAAACTGCGGCCCTCCAGATGTTTTGGCCTACAACTCCCATGATCCCTAGCTAACAGGACCAGTGGTCAGGGATGAAGGGAATTGCAGTCCAAAACATCTGGAGGGCCGCAGTTTGGGGATGCCTGCGATAAAGTGTCTGGAAGCCAAGCCTTATGAGGAATAAGTTGAGGGAGTTGGGTATGTGGAGACTGAGAGATATAATAGCCATCTTCAAATATCTAAAGGACATGGACGATGGAGGAAGCTTGTTTTTTCCTGCTCCAGAGGCCAGTGGCTTCAAGTTACAAGAAAATAGATTCTAACTAAACATCTGGAAGAACTTTCTGGCAGTAGCAGCCGTTGGACAGGAGAACTGACTGTACTTCCTTTGAGGTTTTTAAGCTGAGGTTGGATGGTCACCTGTCATGTATAATTCAAGTTGAGATTCCTGCATTGCAGGGTTGGACTAGATGAGCCTAGGAGTCCCTTCCTACTCTACAAATCTATGATTCTATTATATAATGCAATATCCAATAAGAGTTGGGAGAGAGTCTAGAGCTTCACTGCTGCTAACTTACTCCTAGACACATTTTCCCAGGTAAGTCTCTTTGTTTCCACAGATCCAACTTATGGCGCTCACTAGCATACCCTACTTTGTGATCTACAAAATTCAGACCCTCCCAAGGTGACTCACACTTTTAAAAAAATATTAAAAACAATTTAAAGCATAAGGTATAAAGCAATTTAACCATCCAATATAATACCACAGATTCAGAGCAACAGCATTTAAATGATAGGCCAACAACATCATTCACGTAAAAGCTGCTCAGAACAGCAAAACTTGAAGGCCCAGGATTTTCAAAAGGATAGGAAGGTGTGTTCACTTTTAAAATGAAGGACTTTTCCAAGCATACAGCAGCTTGGGATATGAAATACATATTTCCCCTTAGCAGTGTGCCTCAAAAGACTTCCATTGCGGATAATGGCACTTCGAAATGGAAAGTGCAGATAACTTTATTAGATAGATTTACTTCTTTCTAAAGTGAGCTCTTAATTTATACATAAATGCATTAAGTGGTGCTTATGCTGTCATTATGTTTTTACTATGTAATGAGTAAATAACTAATAAAAATAAATGCATCTTTTGAAGGAGGGGTGATATTATTTCCAACCCTATCTAGAGAAACATATTAGCCACCTATATTTTTTTTAAAAAAATGATTTGAAGATCTGTTTGCAAGCCATAAATAGGCTCATAAAGAGCTAAGTATCATAATAACTTGCCCTTTCAAAGATGGAAGTATAAGAAGGCACACTTTAGAGGCACCTAATGTATGAATAATGTGTATTTGTTTTACAAGAAGCTTTACAGCTGCAATGTTCCAAGAATGCTTATATTCAATAAGTAGCCATTATAATTCACAGAATGGCAGCATAGGCTCCATAAAGCAAAAACCCATCAATTCTGATTTTTCAAAACCAGTAAAAATCTGCTTTCAGGTATATTACCTAAAGTGAGATTTAAATTCAGCATCGATGTTCTTTCTGTGCTACTCTGCAATTCTGTTTGCTGACAGTATTTGGCACACACTGGTTTTTTAGTATTAAAAACTGATGGGCAAATAAATTATTTGATTGTGTGTTTGTTGCTTATGCTGCAAAAGTCAAGCATTATTATTTGATGCATAAAATGAAATAATGCAACAGGTTATTGGAAGCTAAGAGAAGGCAACCACATTCTGTAGTGTGATCCCATTGATGAACTTATGATCAACAGACCTGACATTCTACTAAAACAATGGCAGTGGCTCTCCAGTATATTCTCATGCAGTTGCTTCTTACCTGTCTTTTCCAGTTTCCCGCTTGAAGAGATCATCAATTTGAAGCATCTTGTGCCGGGATATCATGTATACTTTTAACTGAGGTAGTATCTGATTCATCAGTTGCAGATTGTTATAAATTAATCCTTTTCCATCTCTCCTCATGTTGCTGCCTGGACCCCAGAAGATAAATACAGTCCCTTGGCTCATATTTAGCAGTTCATGGCGATTCCGCAAAATTCTCTGCATACTGGAGTGAGCTATGACTCGCAGACTTGTCTTGTTTCCAACATCTTTTACAAATCCCCGTGTGGGCGCATCGTTCATTCGTATTACACACTCTGTCTGGTCAATCTTCTTCCCTTGTTGGCTTCGCAAGAGGTGCCCAGAGCTTGTTACTAGGGCACAGCTTGCACAGTGCATTTTCAAAGGCTGCGGGGAAAGAAATGTCTCAGTACAATATACACCCAAATCCTCCGAGAGGTAAAGAAAATGAAAGGAAGCTTGAGAAAGAGAAACGACTGAATACAAATGGTAGGCTTCCAATATAATTATGCAGAGTGAGCCCTTCCCTTCTTCTTGAGTAGTCACATAGCTTGTCAGATATAGCTTTTATATTGCTATCCTTACTGCTTGTTTGAAGTTGTTGTTTTCAGGTAGTTTACAAGAAATCCTTGTTCTATCACTAATCTATTTCCCTCACCATACAAGTTTTCCTCCTGCAGCCACACACACATGCACACAAAAAACCCCTGACATTTTGAAAAATCCAGGGTAGTCAAACATGGGCATGGGCGTTTTTATGTGGAATGTTCCACATTTAGTAGTGCAGCATTCAGGGTCTGTGATTGATGTTTTCTGCAGGTTCAAGTTGGAGCATCTCCCCCTCCCCCAGGTCATCTTGTTTGACAGGAGACCTTCGACTTGTCAGTATAATAGTGGATATTGAGGTAGAAGCCTTGGTTTCCAGCTACTCCTTCCCTAATCATCATGCCCATAATGACAACCAGCACCTCCAGTTAGAATTTGAGAAGAATAACCAGTTTGTCCAATGTTCATTAAGGTGAACACAATAATTTCTTACTGTCTGTTCTGGAGAATGTAGTGGAAAATGCACTTCAGGAACAAAAAAATCAGAAAACAGTTGTGAATTTCAATATTTTTAAAAAGGTGCAAAGCCACTTTCCCTACTAAGCAGATAATCAGCAATCATCTTAAATTACACAGTGCAAATTAAGATTAAACCTTAGGACTCAACTCACTATGAAGGAACATTTTAGTAGAACTTCCTTCTTTGGATTTTTTTCCAGAAAAAAGGAGGAAGGATCTATTAGGAATGGCTGACCTAAAAGGGGAGCATTCTTCGCATACAAAAACAGTGCCTACATCTTTCAGCATTATTTCAGGCAACTAGTGCATTGCCCTCACTCTGAACTAGCTTTGTTTGCACCCTCTGTGATGCTGTAATACAGGCAGTTTCATCACATTCCCTGTGATCCCGAACCTTAAAAATAAAGGGTTGGGATTCACCTAAGAAGCCCCATCAGCAAAAGCGAAGTCCACCCAAGGACCTCTGCTTGTGCAACGGGGCTTCTCTCCTACACAACTAGCTCAGAGGGGGTGTCTGTCAAGAGAGCTGGACCACTTCATTTGGCAAGCTGAAATGCTTGTGCTGACTGAATGTTTGACATAGAAACAAAGAGAGCAAGTGTGTGTGTGTGTGTGTGTGTGTGTGTGTGTGTGTGTGTGAGAGAGAGAGAGAGAGAGAGAGAGAGAGAGAGAGAGAGAGAGAGAGAGAGAGAGAGAGAGAGTGTTAAAGGAAATACATAACATGTGAAAGCACAGCCCTGGGTATGACATATTGGGACTCAAGTCAGGAGCTAGGTGGTTCATTAGGCAGTTTTTTCTGTATATAACTGCATCTGGAAGCTGGTATACAGAAATGGAATGCATTCACATATTTTCTTCCAATGTTAAATGAGTTCCCAAAGCTCTGAAGTATCAGTTAGTCTCATCTACAGCAGCAGGGACAGAAGAAATGTCAAAAAGCATATAAAGTATTCTGAGTTATTATGTCCAATTGCCTTAGAGTAAGTGGTGCCAATAAAATAGCAATAACTTGTCAACTGTGATGTTACATTTTACTGCAGGACATGAGAATATGTAGCAAGTATTTAATCCTTCAGGGAAGAGTAGCACTTGCACTGTACATATGAATGCCACTGTCTTTCTAATACTGTCCTAGATTTAGCTCGGTTTTTTATTGTACCACCTGGCTATTTTGGTGGGCTAGATCATGGCCATAATTATACAATTCTTTTGCAATAAGCTAGAAGTGTTTAGATAAAGTTTCCCTTTTCTAAATTAGGAGTATTAAAATAAACCCATTATCTATAGCTCCAATGGGACATTTTGTTTTCTGTATCAGTTGATTAAGGTCAGATTCAACCGCTTTTAAAGCTAAAATACTATACACACCTAGGAGTAAGCTTCACTAAACTCATTAGCACTTACGTTTGGATACACATGCATATAATTTTACTGTAACTTCTAATGATTTCAATGAGAGATACTTAAACACATGCTTAAACCTCTGCCATTTTATTCAGAGGCTTAAAAAGGCTTAACTTTTGATTTGGATGAACTACACCATTACATTTGGTTTTCTTGGAAGTGTGTACTGTATGCAGTTTTAACCAAGCCTCTTCAAAGCCAAGCTAGACTGCCACCCCAAAAATTGAGTTCTTACCAAATGGTTAAGTAGAATTTGAGTTCTTACCAAACAGTCTTCTGCAGCTTTCCTAAAAGAGGCATGTCATAGAATCACAGAGTTGGAAGGGGCCACAAGGATAATCTAGTCCAACCACCTGCAAAGCATGGATCTTTTGCTCAACGTGGGACTTGAATTCACAACCCTGAGATTATGAGTCTTGTGCTCTCTACCAACTGAACTATTTAGCTAGTATTTGATTTAAAGGATATTTCTTAAAACATGCCATCAATAATTCATCAAGATCAAGCCTCCCAATGTGCTTCTACTGTACGATAATCCAGTTGAATCAGGCATGCTGAAGTCCAATGAAATCAACAAGCTTCTTGAAAGTATATAACTCTGCCTTCTTGGAGTGGCCCAGATCTTCACACACCCTACAGATCTTACAGTACAAAATAATATCCTGACATATTGGCAAACATAAATAGTATTACTGTTTTTACAAGAAGTCAACACAGCTCAAGGTAGAGGGAAATCTGAAAGAGAGTTTTCTAGTTTGGCAGATGAGAGATAAGAGACAGAGCCCTTCAAACAAAGGTCTAAAATTAGGGTGAGAAGAGTATTCCCATCGGATCTCCATACTTATTAGGAACAGAGGAAGCTGCCTTTTATTGATTGAGTCAAACCATTGGTCTCTCTACACCAGGGGTCCCCAGACTTACCCGCCTTCGGGCCGGTGTCCGCCGCGCCGATCGCGTGGCGGGCCGGAGGGCGGGGGAGTGCGCGCCAGTGTGCATGCGCACACCCATTTACTGGTGCGGTGGCACGCTTCCAGGCCGGAAAAATTGTCGAAAATTGTTTGTGCGCATGCGTATGGGCCTCCCCCGACCCGGAAGTGCACCGGAAATGACCTCTTCTAGGTCGGGAGAGGCCCATACGCATGCACAGAAACGATTTTCGGCGATTTTCAGATCTGGAAGTGCGCCGCCGCGGGCGGCGGGGGTCGTCGCGGGCTGGATTGGGAGGCCAATTGGGCTGCATTCGGCCCAGGGGCCGTAGTCTGGGGACCCCTGCTCTACACTGAATGGTAGTGAGTGGCTTTCTGGTATTTCAAAAAGGGATCTCCCATCCATAATCCTCCACCTGGGGTTTAGCCTGGGATTTTCTGCATGCAAAGTAGATACCCTACCTACAGAGCTATGGCCCTTCCTCAAAGGCCTAGTTTGTAGTCCAAGCAAGCACCCCTCCTTGACATCTGAAGGGCCACAGTTTTACCTAGAGCTCCCAAACAGTTGATCTGGTTGACTAGCCTACAGATTTGCTTTATGAGCATGTAAGTTCATGAGTTCCTAGTGGATATGTAAGAAAGGATCTGTTTCTGTTCCAACCCCATGCTTATTGCATGCAACGCTGTTTCTGTTCCACCTCCATTCTACAGTTCAGGTTCTAACATGGTTCTCGCTGCCCACTGTGGCAGAATTTTATGCAATCAAATGTGTTATCGTTATGTTACTCCCCAATGTTCATTTCAGTGTAAAGAAAGAGGAACGCAAACAGGGGGAGGGAGGGAGTCATGTACAGTACATGTACGTTTTTGCAGACCAACAGGGAATACTGATCATATTCACTGGATCGAGTTCTATTCCAGACATTGGATGAATAAGCAAACACTAGCAACTTCCGCTCCCGTTTCATTCAGAATTCTCTGACAACCCTAGTTAACTAGTTGCATGGTTTGTTTTTTGCTTTCCTGGGGATATGCAGCCAAAAGGAAAGCTGCTATTCCATATTAAGCATTAAAAACTTGGTCCTGGAAGGTACCAAGTACATTCTGTGCCTGACAGAAGGCTCTTACTACCTTATGAAAATTAGCTCCCGTGCTTTCCTGTGGCAGTAAATTATCTATGTGTCATTAGACACACAGCTAGTGTGTCTCTATATATTAATCTCACATGCCCCTTACAATTCTTAACAGGAAAAGAGCTGAAGTCAGCACGGTGACACATCACTGAGTGTATGAGAGACATATATATTTGGAACTTTATAAAATCAATGTTGCATGGTTAAAATTAGCAGGAATCAGTGGCATTGCTTCATTGAGCAGAAAGCAAGCTTCATCTTGTCCTGTTTTGGCAAAGCACTTGCTTGTCTTCCAAGTATTTCTTACAATGCTAAAAATTTTGAAAATGTAAAACACTGCTACCCATATGTGTCCATACATTACAATTCAATAAAGGTTACTATATGAAAATATTCAATGGCTTTTCTGTAACAAAATTTAAAACAAAACTAAAGTCTTGTGGTGAATTAATCCATTTACATGCTGGCAGAATATCTTTATAGTCACAGCATTCTTAACAGATCCAGGTCTGTTTGCATTCACAAATAAAAATTTCTACACTCCTAAGGGAGGTATGGCAGTAGATTGGAATATTTGTGCCTTTGTGACCTAAGTTTCCAAATGAAATGTGCACATCATACCTTTACACATTTACATGCTACTTTGATGGATTGCCTACCAAAAGGTAGAAAGGTAAGCTAACTACTTTATCACAATACTTGAAAAGGCAAGACGAAATGCTGGTCAGGTTAAGGAAAATGTAACTGCTACCAGACTTGACTCAAGTAAGAATAGACACACAATAAGTTGTTTTTTGTCAAAACAAAATCCTACTAGAACTTTGCCTACTCATCAACAATGTATCCATTTTTATCTTGAATCAGCCACTAAAGACTCCTTACATTTAAAATAAAATAAAATAAAATACAGCAACATTTTTGGTAAAAGAAATGCTGATATGTTTTAGAAAACAACAACCAACTATCGTTCACCTACACAGTGACAGCTTCATGCTCCAGCACCGGGGGGCGGAGAGCAGGCAGGGGTGTGGGCGGGGAGGCAGCCGTGATGGCACCCCACTGGGATCACGCTGCCAAGGGCGGTGTGCTCCCCCCACTCCCCTCTTCCTCCGCCAGTGCTCCTACATAACCTGCCCATGGTAATTCATGCTCTGGTCACATCCAGACTCCATTACAATAACACATTCTGCAAGGAGACTTTAAAACAAATGTAGCTCTCAGAAACTACAAATGGCATAGAATGTAGACATGAGGCTCTTGCCTGGAGTGGGCAATAGAGAGGAAATACTGCCAATTCTGAACACCTCCACTGGCTTCCAATTGGTTTCCAGGTCCAACTCAAAGTGCAGGTTTTGACCTGCAAAGTCCCAAACTTTAGGACTTGGCCCAAAAGGTTCAGACCCTTGGAGATCATTCCAGGGATGAGAGCTTTGCAGTAATTCAATTCAATCATTAACCAATGCTCACACTGAGCACCCACAAAGGGCCCACCGCCGTTTTCCATTCCCATTTTCCAAAGGCCCGGAAGCTTACAGTACCTTGAGGCTGGACAAGGCAAGGTAATAGGTATTCCCCCAGAGAACCTATTCCCGTTGAGGACTAGGGCTGGCAATCCAAAATCTTCAGTGGGGAAACTGACACTACAGGTATTATTGCCCTGCTCACTTTGATGCTACTTGTGAGCATTCAAGGAGCAATTCTCACTTTTATGAGCACTGCTATGTGAATGTTCATGATAGCCCTATCCTCAATGGCCTGGGTTACGGGGAACTGCAGTGGTTCATATAAATAAAACAATTGCTTAACTTGATTTCAGGTCCCTTCATTGTCTGAGGCATGGTAGGAATTACTTTGTGTGTTCTGCCCCTTACAGTTTCCCAGCAGCTACAGCGGGAAGGTAAACGGCGTTTCCGTGCGCTGCTCTGGTTCGACAGAAGCAGCTTAGTCATGCTGGCCACATGACCCGGAAGCTGTACCCTGGCTCCCTCGGCCAATAAAGCGAGATGAGCACCACAACCCCAGAGTCGTCTGCGACTGGACCTAATGGTCAGGGGTCCCTTTACCTTTACCTAAAGGTGAACAAACACACACAATATGTGATTTCAATTGAACTGCAGCCACAGAGATTAAATGCACTACTCAAGTAATTGTCCTAGGAATCTCTTTCCCTTCTTTCCTTCTCTAACTGCACTTCCCAAGGCCAGCCTTACCTGGCTTCTCAATGCCATTCATCACTGCCAGTTAACAAAAGGGGGAGGAGTGAGGCAGCAGAATAGTTGCTGCTCTGACTGGCTTTCCCTTGTTCGCTTTCCCAAGAACTCTTGCACACCCTCATCTTTAAAAAAAAAATAATGAGAAAGATTTTACTGCAAAACTTCCATCCAAGTTTTGTTTAAAGTGAAGTATTCCACCACTGCAAAAAGAAGAAGAAGAAGCAGCTTTAATACCACTGTTCTGTTTTATATTGATGGCCTGCTGCCCTATGGGCTGTAAATTTTAAAGCTTTACATAGAGGAAGAATGTTTTTCATACACATTAAAGTGAATTGCATGAAATTCAACAGGAATATGCTCAGCTGCAAAGCTGAAAGTAACAAGTTTTTTTAATGCCGAATTAAAATACCAAAATAACTGCCTAGTCCATCTACTAAAGCACAAAACAGCCACAGAACTTAATAAGTTTCTCTCTTTAAGAGTTATACCAGCTGATATCTAGCATGGGGTGGGAGTACCTCACTCCGAGGCACCAAATGTAACCCTTCGGGACCTGCAGAAAACTCTCCAAGCCACACCCTTCACCTGTGATAATGCCTCTAGCCAGAATGTGGCCAGAATGTAGGCTTCTTTTCAAGAGTAAGTCACATATTTTGCCCCATCCACTTTCGCCCCTGGAGCTACCCACCCGTGGCAGGTGCCCCTTGGAAGCTGGCCCATGAGGAAATTTGTTTGTTTTATTACATTTATATACCACCATTTCTCCAAATAATTCAAGGTGTCAACATAGGTCTCCTCTTTCCCCATTTTATTCTCACAGCAACCCTTTGGGGTAGTTTAGGCTGAGAGTGAGCTTCATTCAGTGAGCTTCATGGCTAAGCAGGGATTCAAACCCTGGTCTCCTGGGTCCTAGTCCAACACTCTAACCACTACACCACACAAACTCTGGAATGCAGCTCTCGGGCTTAGAATGGTTTCCCCACCGTGATCTAAGCTACTGTATCTAGATTTGGATCACTGTGCAAGTAGTACAGAAATGCTGATTACTCTCTTACGATTTTGGGAAGGGGGGGGGAATTCTTCTTGCCTGAAATTCTGATTTGCTCATGGACAGGAAGGCATTCAGGCCTTGCCATTTCTACCTCTGGAATCGACAGGACAGAGCCCCTCCTACTTTTAAGGTCTTGCCAATTATATAAGAACGGACTAAGCAATCTTTATCCAATGTGACACGTACTGCAAGAGCAAAGGAACAGAACACCGAGAACTTATCCGAAGTCTCTTCTCCATTCCTAATCTTATTTGGATGGATTAAGGAAGAAAATCCGAATGCAGAGTACTGCCTCACTGTGCACAGTGGGCAGTCAATATAGCAACACAGAAGGTCACAATGCCTAGACAGGTAAGCGTGTTAGTCCACTGTAGACAAAAGGAGGTTGGGGTGTGTTTTTTTTTAGCTTTAAAGGAGTTTTAAACCCAGAGCAGATTCATTATGGCACAAGCTTTAACAGAATAGATTCCACTCCACCAGAAACCATAAAAAATGGTTAAAGCAGGGGTGAGAAACCCTGATGGGAAAACTTGCAGTAGTTGGCTGGCTAGAGGCAAAAGTGGACACAACAGTGGATGTGAAACTTTCTTGTATCAGCAGGCTACATTCCAGCCATGAGGTTTAGAAGGCACACGTCTCCATTCTCACAGTTCAAGGAAATATCTGGGGAAGGTATGGAACAGGGCTGGGAAGGGGCTTGGCCTGGGAAGAGTCTCATGGGCCAGGCAGAGAGGTCTGGAGAAGCCCCCAGGCCTGAGATTCCCCACTCCCACTTTAAGATCCCTCTAGCCTCCTTTTTGTTTTTCCAAGGAAGATGACACTTCTTTCCTTAAAGGTGGGTCCAGGATGATAAAAAGCTGTACATCCCATAGAGGCACACACTCAATGACAGATTCCCTCTTTTACACACACACACAAATGTATATTTATATTGCCTTTGAATTGTGGAAGCTGTACATACATACATACATACATACATACATACATACATACAATCTATCTTCAGAAGAAGAAGAAAGTCAAATCTGCAGTTTGGTACTGAATAACTTGCCCGTATTCAGCTACAGTGGTACCTCTGGTTATGAACTTAATTCGTTCTGGAGGTCCGTTCTTAAGCTGAAATCGTTCTTATCCTGAGGCACGCTTTCACTAATGGGGCCTCCTGCTGCACATGCACCTCCGGCGCACGATTTCCATTCACATCCTGGGGCAAAGTGCGCAACCAGGAGCAGCTACTTCCGGGTTAGCGGAGTTCGTAACCAGAGGTACCACTGTAACAGGTCCTGCTACTGGAAGCCCATACAAGGCATTCTGCTTGTGCAACAAGGCTTCCCTTCTCCTGCTTTGCATGCTCCTCCCAATTGGCTGGGGTGGGTATGTAGGGAAACCCCCAGAACACCAGGAGGAGGACAGATTGGCCCAACAGTGCAAGCATTTGTTCCATCATGCAAGCAGAAATGATTGCACTGATGGAACAATCTCTTGAATTCCATCTATTGTCCATTCATAAGACGATAGATATTAAAAGGAAATGCTTTGATGAATTATTAAATGGAAATTTGAGAACTTTCATGGCTTCAATTTATTCTCCATGTGTGACTCTTTAAAGCTTTAAAGTTTTTCCCCCAGTATCTGAGAAAAGGGGCACCGTCAATTTATATGTAGACAATGTTTCTGTATTATTTTCTAACCCATTCTTAATAGATCTGGAGCATTCAGTTTTCCTTTCTGACAGCTGCAGCAGACTGAGTTTATTTTTTCTTCTCATTGAGCTAGCTATAATGTCCCCAGTATCTTTCGCCTGAGTGATAACTGTTGATTTATTACAGCTTAACATTGTGTATAGTCAGGTGTTTTTTTTTATTCTTCCGTGTCATGCATTGCATTTTCCGACTTTGAATTTTCTTTTGCCTTCACAACTGTCAAGAGATCCTTTGTCAACTACAATCCTAAACACATAAAACCATAAGAAGAGCCCTTCTGGATCAGATCAGAAGTCCAAACATCCTCATTCTGATGTTGCACAGTCATTTGCTTCCAAGAAGCCAGAAGCAGAGCATGAAGACAATTAATCTTCCTTGTCCCTCTAAATTTGGCATTATGTGGTAACATTTCCTCTGTTCTGGGACTTCCATATAGATATTGTGACTAACAGTATTTCATAAACATATCTCCCACCAACTTTCATTTGTATAATCCATAAACATATCTCCTACAAACTTTCATTTGTATAATCCACTAACACTGAGTCAGAGAGAAGGAGAGGCAGATCCATTACTGAACTGAAGACCTACCAGCTTGTGTCAGCCAGGGTGAAAGGTGGGGTGTGTTTATGTCACTGAAGGGTCTGAGAAATAGGCTCCTTGGGGAGTTTGAAAAAGCTACCAGCCTTCCACTTTGAAATGGCCATTCTGTTTGCTACCAAGAGTCACAAAAACACTAGTGGAGAAAGAATATTGTCCCATCTTGCAAGTGGAAATGCCAGTGCTAGCTAATGGAACAATCGCCCTGGCGTGACGTTGAACTCCACCCATAGTCCCCCCAAAAATCTGTGAACACATTATTTTTCTAGAATCTTTAACCTCTTCATCAGCAAAAATTTTCCTTTTTCACGATCTCTTACGGGTCAGCCCAAACTGTACTTTATAGAAATAATGGATAATATTCAAAGTATAATATTGTGTGTCCTGTGGAGAATACCCCTCTGTGGTCAGAATTCAGCATCTCTCATACTTGCGGTCCTGAGATTTCACAGATTCTGCCTAATACTATTTAATTTGAAAATGTCACATTTGCCATCAAATAGTAGAGTTTAGGAATAGTGTTTTTCACAATGCTGCATACACACACACACACACACACACACACACACACACACACACGAAAGCTTGTGCCATAATAAATCTGCTCTGGGTTTAAAACTCCCTTAAAGCTATGGCTGCTAAGGCTATCTATCTATCTACTATTCTATCTATCTATCTATCACTCTAGAAGCCATGCTTTTAAAAGAATGTGTAACTAGGTCCCCAATATTCCTTTCTATTTCTCTGACTGCACATTAAAAATGCTAATTTTGCCATTTCTTCTTTCCTACAGAACACTAATTAACCTGATTACACAAATGGACACTGATTTTGTTATCTAACAATAAATGTGTTGATCGGCTTCTTACTCAACCCGAGTGATCACAGTCTTCCATTTTGATATATGGTTGATTTTGCAGTTTCTATGAATGCCTTCAGGCTTTGGCGACAGGCTCGTTATAATTGCATCTTCTGAAAATTCATTTTACAATCCCAGCCAGTTTGAATTATCTCACTACAAATATTTACTGGTTATAGAACATGACCCTTATGTCAAGGTGATAAAAAATGGTATGCTCCATAAAGCTTTCAATGCAGTAATTTCTTTTTCTTTCTCTTTCTTTCTTTTTTTAAAAAAGTATTGTTAAGCAATGAAAAGTCATTTGCTTAGGGAAAGGGTTTTCCGCCACATTAACTCCTTTTCAAGGGTTTGCCTGCTAGTTAAACCTTTCATTAGAATAATTAAAATACAGCTCCTCTCTGGAAATATGCAACGGTTCCTGAAAGAGGCTACCTTTTTTAAATAGTCAGAAGAATATCACCAGAAACAGCTGTGAACCAAGAAGGGAAACAGGACCAGAAAAGAAACAATGGTTCTGATGTGGCTGGGTTTACACATTTAAAATAGTTGGTTCTGAATGCAATTACATACCCTCCAACATTCCTCTGATGAAAATAGGGATGCCCTATTCATCATAAACAAACAAGCAAACAAACAATGCTACAGTATTTCTATCCCAGCTATCTTACTGGGTTACCCCAGCCACTCTGGGTAGCTTCCAAAATATATAAAAACATAATGAAACATTAAATTTAAAAAGCTTCCCTCTACAGGGCTGCCTTCAGATGGCTCAGGGATCGGATTACTCCATGCCCTCCAACTTTTTCTCCAATGAAAATAGGGATGCCCTAAGGAAGGCATTTCTGTGTGCTGCTCTGGTTCGCCAGAAGCGGCTTTGTCATGCTGACCACATGACCTGGAAGCTTCACGCCTGCTCCCTCGGCCAATAATGCGAGATGAGCGCCGCAACCCCAGAGTCGGTCAAGACTGGACCTAATGGTCAGGGGTCCCTTTACCTTTAAGGACAAGCAGGACATTCTGGGATTAAATCAGAAACTGGGACAACTTCTGTAAATCTGAGACTGCCCCTGGAAAATAGAGACACTTGGAGGGTCTGCAATTACACGTTACCCTTTGCATTCAAAGATGCATCCCGCCAGATCAGCTGGGTTAGTTGAGAATCGCAGGGGGGATGTGCCTCAATCACATCAGCAATGTATTCAGAGTCTCTCTTATTGTATCTGGGCATGCACATTCTATAATGGGAAGAAGAGGAGGAGGAGTTTGGACTTGATATCCCGCCTTTCACTCCCCTTAAGGAGTCTCAAAACGGCTAACAATCTCCTTTCCCTTCCTCCCCCACAACAAACACTCTGTGAGGCGAGTGGGGCTGAGAGACATCAAAGAACTGTGACTAGCCCAATGTCACCCAGGAGCTGCATGTGGAGGAGCGGGGACACAAACCCGGTTCACCAGATTACGAGCCCACTGCTCTTAACCACTCCACCACGCTAGGAAGGCTTGGTTTCAGCATTATGACAAAAAACATCTGAGTTAAAAAGAGCCACTAATAAAGGCAGTAAGGTGGTGAGTAGCTAAACTGTGGAATATCCTTTTGATACCTTTTAGGAAAAGGCTAGACATGCATCTGGGAAAGGAGAGATTAGGTAATGTGATTCTAAGGCTTAATCCGATGATCCAAGGGGCAGAGTGCCTTCTAACTGTACAAATTTATGATACTAGGATATGAAGAAAGGAGCATCTTGCTTAATCTATAAAATTTAAACTCGAATCAAACACAAATGAAACAAAGCAACTTTTTAGCATAAGAAGCACATCTTTCCAATAAAGTTATGACTGCAATGTGCTGATGCTACTCTCCCTCCACCCACCAGCCCCTGGCAAAGCCACCTGATGGAAATGTAGGGTGCAACCTTGTAAATTGTCAGTAGATATAACGCTAAGATTTAGAGAGTAGTTTCCATCCAGCATCCGATAAATGCATCCCAGGAGGAAGATTAGTATCAATCATGAGCTTATTGGAGAGGGAGATAGGATACAGTGATAACCTGAAGCTATCAACCAAGAGTAATGATCTAAGGAGAAAAAGCAATCAGAGAAGAGAAAAGAATATTCACAATGAGAGAGGGGAGAGAGGGGGGGGGGAAACAAACCAGGAAAAAAACATCAGGCAGGAATGTGCCATGTAGATGAAGCTGAGCCGTTATACAAGAGGGAGAATCGTATGAACTGCATATAGGATTTAAAGAAATAACTATATCCTAATGTTTTATCATTAAGAGAGTGCAAATAGACATCTATATTATATCAAAAACTGCACTACTTTTGCTCTATAGCTCAAATAAATAGCACTGAAATGAAATGATGCCAGCAGAAGCCACTTTGCCATGCACATTCTTGCAGGCTAATCCTCTCCCTACCCATTCCCTGAGAAGTGAAAATGTGGGCTGGAGCAACAGAGCTACAAGAAATTTAATGTATCTTTCTTATTTTTTGGCCTTTGAACACGTGTTTCTGTGTCTGTCATCTTATTTTCTAATTTCACTGTTCAAAACTCTTCTAAGCCTGAAAAGCTACCACCTTCTCCCACCTGAAACTGCCTTGCATTTGGGTCACCTTCAGAGATTCTTCTCTATGTGAACCCATTTTCTGTGGTCAGGCCTTTTCTGTGGTGATGCCAAACTGTTCGTTTACATTGTCCCTGTATCCAACAAGATTGTACTCAAGAGTAGATCCGCAGAAATTGATGGACCTAAATTAGTCACGCCTGTTAATTTCAAAGGCGCTACTGTATGGTCAACACTGGACACAACCTTATGTCCCACTGGGGTAGAATGTATGCTACTTCCAGACTATCAATTTTGCTTGTAGCTGTATCATATCGTCCATTCTCAAGACCTTGCATTAAACAGATGAATTATCTGATACAGTGTGAACCTGTTTGGAATAAGTATAGGCAGAAAACCTGGCTTTAATATTATGTGTTCTTTATTCATCACCCTTTGAAGGAGAATAAATCTGTCAAGCGCTGCTAACTAATTGCCAATAAATCACCAAAAAAGAACACATTCTACAAGTGTCAGGGCTGATGGGCTTCCTCTCTTCACACAGTCACCACAAGAGTCTCCTGATGATTTTATAGCCTTTATTTGCAGTATTTACAACCTGCCATTAGCACATAATGATCATTCACCAGAGTCACTCAGTTCAGATCTCTGCTGAGGTCTGTGTTTGCCCTCCCAGCAAGCCAGAAAATGGTGAACTCTCTTGCTCTGTCTTTTGGCCCTCCTCTTCTCTACACGCCATGGGAGAGCTGGCTTAAAGCCCTCCCCCCATTCTGAACCGGAACTTAACCCTTGTTGCTCCTGTGAACTCCCTGGCTCTATATCCCTCCATGTCCGTTCCTCAGTCTAGACTGACTTCAATAACTCTCTCCTCCTTATCCCCCCTCGGGCACACCTCCTCCTTCCTCCAACCCTAAGTCTCCCCCTCCCTCAACTTGAAACCTCTGGCTCACCCCTTATCCAACAGACAAAGTTTGACATATTCAAAGAACTCTAAGTGAGAACAACTGATATATTATGGCTGAATCTCTAATAGATGGGAAAGTAAATTATCTGTAATGATCACCAAATTTAAAAATCACATCACCACCACATGAGGACAGTCTGACAAGGCTAGGCAATTATGGGACTACTAAGAAGCATCAATTATGGAGTGAGGATTAGTTTCACCCCTCATTTAAAGGCTACAAATATTCATAAACTAACACGAAAGGACACACTCCCTCAGTGATTAGTATGGATTATGCAACACAAGAAGGGATGTCTCTCCCCAAGTATGACTTAAAAATGACCCTCGCATAATTCTATCACCATTCGGCCCAACTACTGATGGGAATTGATGTGTGATCAATTTTTATTTACTGTACATGAGCTTTCTATCGACTAACTTGCCAAATCCTTGACTGAATAATTAGTTAAAGGCATGAAAATCAGGTATTCTGCACAATGTCCTCAAGCCAAATCGTGTCACAATCACAAAACGACAATCATAGTGAAGCTGCAGTGTTGATTGCTTTTCATGTGCTTTTATGATTCTTATGCCTTGCCATCAAAATATAATTGTGCATGGAATAAGAAAGTAAAATTTAGAAGTCTGAAATCTCGAGCACTATTTGATTTTAACAGAGGGTGTATCTGACTTTGTTGTGACTGCTGATACCCACTCTTCTAGTATTAGTGACTTCAGCTAGACTCAGATGGAACACTAAAGAGTATTTCCCCAAAAACTGTGTTGGTTTAGTGTAACACTCTGGTTTAGTGTAACATGAATGAAACTCAGGCTCATCAGCTCCCCTCTCTTCTCTGTTCATGTAGCATGGCTGTAAGGCGTTTTCACTTCCACTAACCACAGTTTGGCATTGTGTTTGAATCTAGACAAACTGAATGTTTAATTCCTTAAATCAGGCATATGCCAACTTGGCCCTCCAGATGTTTTGGGACTACAACTCCCATCATCCCTAGCTAACAGGACCAGCAGTCAGGGAAGATGGGAGTTGTAGTCCCAAAACATCTGGAGGGCCGAGTTTGGTCTTAACTATGGTTTAAGGCAGGCATAGGCAAACTTCAAATTATAGTTTACAAAGAAGGCTCATTTCAACAAACTGTACTTAAGACTAGCCACAGTTTGCCAGGATTCAGGAAGAATGCTAAAGTTGCTGATCACCTCCTCAGGTTATTTGCGGTAAAAACCCATTTATCCAGCTGGGAACAAAAATGTCTTCAGTTGTTCCTGGAACGTGCAGATAGTGGGCACCTGTCATATCTTGACATATAGGCTATTCCGAAGAAGAGTGGCAGTCACACTAAAACTTCAGAATGGGCTCCTGAGATCTTTAGAACTTGCAGGAGACTCTCCCATAGACTGCAGTCGTCAACTGGATATGCAAGAGACATGGTGGTCTCCCAAGTAACCTTATATGTTAGTACCGACACTGTGAACTTGGCAAACTGGAAGCCAGTGCAAATCCTGCAGGCAACGTGTTCTATGTTTGCCCCCACAAACAACCCTCACAAGTTGTGTTCTGTACTAACTGCAGCCTTCCTCAAAGGCAGCCCCACATACAGTACATTGCAGTAATCTAACTGCGAGGCTACCAACACATGGAAAACTGTGGTCAAGCTATCCCTATCCAGAAATGACTGTAGCTGTTGATAAAACATGAGAGTTGATAAATGAGAGAAAATAAAGAGAGAAAATAAAGGGCTGTATCAACAACCTCAAATATGCTGATGACATAACCTTGATGGCAGAAAGTGAGGAGGAATTAAAGAACCTTTTAATGAGGGTGAAAGAGGACAGCACAAAATATGGTCCCATCACCTCTTGGCAAACAGAAGGGGAAGAAATGGAGGCAGTGAGAGATTTTACTTTCTTGGGTTCCATGATCACTGCAGATGGTGACAGCAGTAATGGAATTAAAAGATGCCTGCTTCTTGGGAGAAAAGCAATGACAAACCTAGACAGCATCTTAAAAAGCACAGACATCACCTTGCCGACAAAGGTCCGTATAGTTAAAGCTATGGTTTTCCCAGTAGTGATGTATGGAAGTGAGAGCTGGACCATAAAGAAGGCTGATCGCCGAAGAATTGATGCTTTTGAATTATGGTGCTGGAGGAGACTCTTGAGAGTCCCATGGACTGCAAGAAGATCAAACCTATCCATTCTTAAGGAAATGAGCCCTGAGTGCTCACTGGAAGGACAGATCCTAAAGCTGAGGCTCCAATACTTTGGCCACCTTATGAGAAGAGAAGACTCCCTGGAAAAGACCCTGATGTTGGAAAAGATTGAGGGCACAAGGAGAAGGAGACGAAAGAGGATGAGATGGTTGGATAGTGTTCTCGAAGCTACCAACATGAGTTCGACCAAACTGTGGGAGGCAGTGGAAGATAGGACTGCCTGGCGTGCTCTGGTCCATGGGGTCACAAAGAGTCGGACACGACTAAACAACTAAACAACAACACCTAAGACATAGCTCCTTCTTGCCTTTTGTGACTCTTAGCCATTAGGAATCAAGCCTTTTCATATCTTAGGGGTTTTGTTTCTTGGTCACACAAGAATGTGAGAGAACACTGGGACAATGATACAGAAGGTTGGAAATTTGCTTTCTACAGTATATAGATTGACTACAGTAACCAGTATGGCTGATAAGAGATGCAGCAATTCTGCTTCTGCCTTGGCAGCAGAAATCTTGAAAGCTTTTCCGAAGCAAACTCTATATAAACCTCCCATAGACAAGTTCACTTCTTTTTTAAAAAATCTAAATCTAAATATTACTCAACTTATCTCATCTGAGAAGAGTAAAGCTGCCAAGATTGTAACATTTATGAAAATGGTTACTGGCCATTCAGCAATAATGATTAAATAATGGGCATACAAGCCCTCTGGGATAGGAAAATTCTGATTTCTGTTCACTTTATTCTGAGGTATAGCATGCATGAGTACTTTATATATATGTGCATACATTCTTTACACAATACCTATTTAAATATATAAGCATCTATGTTATCCTTGAATAGTTTTTCCACATCAACTCCTCAAACTACCAGCCCTGCTTTTCTTGTCTAATGGTTTTAATAAGTACCAAGTTTTTCGTTTGGCTGAAGTTGCACACCGTATGCTATAAAAATGACAATTGCTTAGCAGTTTGGATAAAACAGGATACAAAGGATAAAGAAAAAGAATCCAGGTATTTCAGAGGATATTTGCAGCTCAGAAAAAAGAAAAGGGGGGGGGGAACACCACTATATTCTAAATGGATTTTCTTGAGCTGCAATTTTCAGCCTGTGATAAGTATATAAACAATTATTATGTCATGTTTTAAAATCTTGCATATGGAAATGAACATAGCATAATGAGAGAGGCCTTTTCTCCCAGTAGCAAGTGCTGAATCAATGAAACAGAGATTTCACTTTTTACTTATCTCTATCACATTCCATCATCCATTCTAGACTTTCAGTAGTTCCCTACAGAACACTATCCATCCTTCTCAAAAAAATATCCCAATCTGCTTCTAACACCCTATTCCTAAAAGAAGATTTTTGGATCAAAGCGTGTTCTTAGGCACACAGAAAGGTGCCTTCCACTCCTGGAAGAACTGCTTTACATCCTGCATTAGAGCATTGTGCAAAAAGAAAGAAAGAAAGAAAGAAAGAAAGAAAGAAAGAAGAAAGAAAGAAAGAAAAGAAAAGAAAAGAAAAGAAAAGAAAAGAAAAGAAAAGAAATCCAAATAGGCTTTTTCTGCTTGTACAAGTGGAAGCATGAGAACTACCATTCAACCTACATATCAAAGCACTGCGTGAACTCCTGAGCAAGGGTGTGCAGAAACACCACCAGCTATTTTCCTCCTGCTTGTCATCTTGTGGATACAGCCCATAACATCTATGCAAGTCCCATCAATTTAAATAGGCCCTACTTCCATCTAATAAGCTCAAGATTGGATGCTTTCTTTTATGACAAAAGAGCTTCATGTTTCCTCTGCTGCCAGAGAAGCAAAACAACATAATGATGCCCATCGGGAATATTGGCACTAGTTGAAAATATTCAGAAATAATTTCTCAGGACACAAGACAGATTGGTATAACCATGGAAAATCTAGGCAACCCTTTGATTAGCAGGGTGATCCTAAAAGTGTTGGAAAATTCAATTCCACCTTTAGCTGCAGACATGGAACTGTTATGTGTCACATGTCTGTTTACATTCCAGCACAGTCTGCTGGGAACTTCCATTGTATATAGCTTTTGCTTTAGAGACTCTCTCGCCGAGAAGACAAAGAGCGAGAGACATGTTTCTTTGTTCTGATTTATGCTAAATAAATACGTAGTTGTAGTATGCTTTCCACAAGCCTCCTGCCTATTCTGTTTGCGCAGTTTGGTCTGCTGATAAAGTGTGCCCAGTGTCTGGGAGGCCTGGGTCGCTGATTTACGTCAGAGCAGAGGCCGATGGGTCTTCGCAGTGGGGCGGCTGGAAGGACGCAATCCAGCTGGGGGCTAGCCAGCTGGCCTTTCGACCCTTTGGATGCTGACAAAAAGATGGCTGAGCAAGATGTTCAGGAATAGTTTACGTTATATATTATTATTATTATTATTATTAGTGATGATTTTTGTCCAATCATGAGCCAATTGAAAGGAGAACAAAAGCGCACATGCCTCCAAACTGACCCAAACACAGGCCCTTGAAGAATGCAGATTTAACCATCCCAATCTGTCTATATGGCATAGAACAAGGTCAGGTTCTAACAGCAGTAACACTTCATTAACAAACGCTACATAAAATTAAATATGCCTAATTTTTAACATAATTTTAAACAAATAACATATGCATCCAGCTTGTGTGGCGTACATTTATCCCATCAGTGTTGTGCTGGCCTGAACCAAACCACAAAAAGTAGGATTCATTTGCAAAACATAATCCTGGCAAGTTTCACCTTTTACCCTCAGTGGCTCTAAGAAATTCACTCAAGCTTCCTAATGTGACAGGTAACCAGTGATATATGCCTTAGGACAGGCTCTGCAACACTGTTTAAGTTGACACGGCGCCAAGGGCAGCTCTGAGTTTTTGCTGGAAGAAAACACAGTGCTTGGGGGGGGGGGCTGCAAAAGAATATTCCCTTTTGTAAAGCTGTTTCTCTCTCTTCTCCCAGCCCATAAAGAGATCAAAATCTAAGGACCGGTCTGCTCCTTATACTCCTAACACATAGCTTGCTCCAAATAGCCTCTGCATAATGAGCGTTCCACTCTGGTGGATATAATTTCCTAGAAAGATTTAATATACAGATTGCCATCATCAGTTGGCGAGTGTCCATACCACCGCCAGTCTCTGCATCTGGCTATGGGGTGGGAAATTTACACAATAGAAGAAATCCATAAATAAGACTAATCCATATGCTCAACCTACCCCAATCTTTATTTACTTTTAACAATTTATATACCACTTATAAACAATGAAGTTACTTGATCATAACGGATCAAGACTGTTTCAGTGGCTTCCGTGCAGGGTGCCTAACATGAAAACCAATCTTAAGACTAAACAGCGTAGGCAACAGTTTGCAGTGAAAAGGAAAACCTGAACATTTCCACTGTCCCTTTCACAGGGTACACAGATGGCCTAAAGAGCTTTAAATTTCACTATGTCTTTCACATGAGCAACCATGTCAGAAACCGCAAGATCTTTGCTTCTCAAATGGTGACTTTGAAATCATACTGGCCAGCAATATTTCCACTACCGTTTCTCATGTGCTCACAACTTTCAGCTGTGAAATTTTGGTCACTTGGGCCAAACTGAGTTGGTTTGAGTTGCGTTCTGCTTGTGCCTTTTAAAACTCATGACAATAGAAGTATATCACGTTTCTAATCAAGTTTCTGTATAGCTAGGGGTCAGAAGAAACAGAAACCATGAAAATTAAATGTCTTCTAGGGAAGAAACAATGCTTCATACTTAGTGAGGATAACGTACCAGGAAATTAACTGAGTGCTCAGAGTGTTCTGTCGCTGGTAACTACTAATCACTTAATTAACAAGGGCTGGTTCACACACATGAAAGACAATGGTTCATTTCCACAGATGAATGTCCTTATAACTGCACTTAGCCATGGTCATTGTGAAGGGTGAAGCTGGTGAAAGTGAGGCTGCCACAGTCCTTTTCAGAGCTGCAACAATTCAGTCCTTGCTGCAACTGAATATAATTTTTGGTTCATAAATTACTGCCTCTACATGGCCACAAGGAGGTTCACATGTGGGAAATATGACAGCATTCACACGAGATCTAGTGAAAGGTAGCTATAAAAACTTGAAATTATAGAAATCAAGATGGAAACTTTCCCTATTCTGAGCTAGCACAGATCTCTTTATAAATCCATTTGTTTGGTGAACTAGGGAAAACCCCACGTTTTTTCCACTGTGGAACTGAATAATGTAAGAAGAAGCCTGTTGGATCAGTGGCCCATCTAGCCCAGCTTCTTGTTCTTTCAGTGGCCAACTAGAGGCCTATGGGAAGCCTGCAAGCAGGACCTCAGCAGAACAGTACTGTGGTTTCCAGAAACTAGTACTCAGAAGCAAACAGCCTCCAACCATGAAGTTCAGTCCATGAACTTAAAAGCTCGATGTAAATGTTCAAATTTTCGTTTTCTATAAAAAGAGGTGCCAGAACTCACCATGAACACCTCCCTTGTTCTCTTAGAATGACAGTGGCACCCACCTCAGAGGTGCCAGAACTGAGTTCTGGTGAGTTCCAGCTGGAAAAAAGGCCCTGATTAGGGATGTGTGTTGGAACTGGGTTGTTTTTTTTTCTGAATTATGAGGCAAATTGGGTTGATTTGAGCAAGGTTCTTACCTTCATCATTGAACTGAGCCATTCATAAGTTGTCTCAAAGTGGGTGAGGGATTACCTAAGCTTCTAAGTGCTTTTCTGGCCTTGGCTCTCCAACAAGTAAGCAAGCTAGCTAGCTGACTGGGGTACTGCCCTGAGCTTAGGAGGGGAGGGGAGGGGAGGGGAGAGGTGGGAAGATTATTAATTTAACACACAGTCTTAGTGTTTAATTACAGTGAATTATTTTCTTGGGACACTCCAATCATTTGGGGGAAGGATTAAAATCTCTCTCTCTTTCTCTTTCTGGAAGCTGTATCTCCAAAAATCCATGGAGGCACAAAAGCCCATCCATCACCCTTGGGGTAAAAAAGTCATTGCCCTTTGGGGTAACAGAGTTGCTGCTGGTGGGTGGGTAATCACTTCAAAATGGCAAAGTCCACCTTTGTGAGAGAACCACTGCAGGCTTCATCCTTTCAGAAGGGATGACCATGCTTACACCTCCATTAAAATCATAGTGCTAACTTGTGAGGAACATCCAACAGTGTGTGGGGCAGGGATACACTTCCATGGTTTCAACCTCTCACTTGAGCACTTGAATGTGGCTACTAAATGAACACATTCCAATAGCAAGAAGTCTACTGGTCAATTTATTCACATTGCAAAAATTCCCAAGGCAGAGATATTTCTCAGCCCTAGTACCCAAGACCTTTTAGCTGGAAAGGTCAGTTGCATGTGACTTACACATACAAAAATAGGGAAGGGAAGGGAAGGGAAGGAAAGAGAAGAGAAGAAAAGAAAAGAAAAGAAACGAAGAGTGCTTCAACCAAGTGTTAAAATAACCTGATTGGACATTCCTCCATGAAGACATTAATCTTCTTTAGCTCCTGTTTTGCATAAATTCATTAAACTCTGACATCAGGAGCCTGACCTAGAAAAGTAAATAAGTACTCCACCATTCCTCTTTGATCCAAAGGTACTAATAGGGAATTATAAATCTCCAGTCACTTTAGATACCAACCAAATACATCAGCAAGCAAAACATGCCATCCAGAAGTACTCTCTGTTTTATATAAATGTGCCTGATTGAAATTCCAGCTGAAAATGTGATCTTGTTTCACAGACTGTGAATTACTGGCTTGATGTTGCAGCATTCACTGACTTAAGGATATCATCAAACAGAATGCATGTGTCTAGAGACATGACCCCTCCTCCATTCCTTCCCAGCACCACCACACACATTCAGTCGCAGGATGTTTTTATTTAGATTGCAAACCTACAACCAGGGCTCTGCTGGTTTTAAAAAAATATTATCTGTTTTATATTGAATTTTTTAGATGCTCAAGAAATAGTATTTATCATACTTGCATACCACTCTTTTTTCAAGTGTCTGAAATAAGTTACCCTATTCAAGCTTCTGAATAAATCTCTGAGTTCGGATAGGCTCAAGATCACCTAGTAAGTTTCTTGGCTTAGCAAGGATATGAATCCAGATCTCCTTGGTTCAAGTCCAACACATAATCCTAGATGGGTGCCACAGCAGCTCTAATGAACAACAACCATTTTTATTTCCCTATATGTATCTCATATGGCTTCTGTTCTGAAAACTGAAGTGAGGCTTAAGAGCTCCCAAACTCCATATTATGGGCTGGGTTGCCACTTACCATCCACTGGATCACTGCCAACCAATCAGCCAATCAGCCAATCAATCAATAATACAGTTGCACGCCACCCCAATCTCTGAATGGTACAGGATTCCAGGTGCTTACCCAAGGTTCGGGTTTCCTTTTGGAAATTAGGCACAGTGAAGAATATATGGTTTACAACCTGAGCCTATGATTGAGGGGTTCACAGCATCAACACCCCAAGGCTTCCTTGTTTCTCTGATAGCCAAGAGTTTGAAGCCTCTCTCTCTCTCTCTCTCCAGTTATTCTCTTTATGGCCCATTAGCTTTTAACACTTGCTAGCACTCAGCTTAACACCCCAAGCTTTGGTTAAATTCTAACACTTATTGGATCCAAGGATTAAAGCGGTCTAGCAACCACAAACTCATAACAATACAAACAAAAATAATTCCAAACCAAGATATTCTGGGGGTAAAGTCATAATTATGCCAGAATAGGCTGTGGGATAGGGGTGGGGATCATGAATTCAAGTTTGGGAAAGATCACAAGAGTCCAGGTTGTCTGAGGTTGCATTCCTATATCCACTTATCTGGGAAGTAAGCACTGTTGAATTCAATGGGTCTTAGTTCTGGGTAGACATACACAAAACTGTGCTGTAAATGACAACGTTAACAAAAGCTTTTTGTATAAACGCTTTGTGTTTGAAATGAAAACCCACAAATTGTTAATACCTTAACAAAATGGGGACTGCGGCTGTTTCTCATTAGGTCCCCATTCAACAAAGCACAAATGAAGATGCAGCTATAATGCAATTTGCGTAGAGAACACTTAACAATTTTGAGTCTTGAATCTTAAGCTCTGTAAAGGTAAAGTGTAAAGGGACCCCTGACCGTTAGGTCCAGTCGCAGACGACTCTGGAGTTGCGGCGCTCGCATAGCTTTATTGGCCGAGGGCGCCGGCGTATTTATTTATTAGAGTGCTTTTAGGGATTTGCTAATTTTTGCATGCTATTTTTTCTGTATATTTTTATAATTATTTTATTTAATTGCTCCCTGTTATGGAATGATATAATCAATGAAGAAGAGGTTATAAATTCTTAACAACAACAGCAACAGTAGTAATGATGATGGTGGTGGTGGTGGTGGTGGTGGTGGTGGTGGTGGTGGTAATGGTAATAAAAATAACAGAAGACATGAATGTGGTCTCACAGGAAAATGATCTAAAGCTGCTCAATAATTCTGCTGACCCCTGTGTTATTTGGTTTGCCCATTTCAATAGATAAATAAAAAGATAATGAATACAGCCTTTTGGATAATAGCAAATACAGTGGTACCTCACTTTAAGTACACAATTGGTTCCGGAAGTCTGTACTTAACCTGAAGTGAACTTTCCCATTGAAAGTAATGGAAAGTGGATTAATCTGTTCCAGACGGGTCCGCGGAGTACTCAATGTGAAGCGTACTTAACTCGAAGTATGAGTGTAATTGGTTCTGGAAGTCTGTACTTAACCTGAAGCGTACATAACCTGAAGCGAACTTTCCCATTGAAAGTAATGGAAAGTGGATTAATCCGTTCCAGACGGGTCCGCGGAGTACTTAAACTGAAAGTACTCAAACTGAAGCAGAGGTATGACTGTAAAGAGAATACAGTGGGAAGTCAATTATGATATTGTTGCATGCCCCTCCCCACAGTCGCCTAGCAGTACGAGATTCCAGGGGTTTAAGGGCTTGCCAAGGGTCAGTGTTTCCTTCGGAATGAGGAACAGCAGAGACCATGGTGCCTTTAGGATATATGGTTTATTTACACACACACATATAACCTGAGCCTATGATGGAGGGGCTCACAGCATTAACACCCCAAGAGGGTCTTGCTTCCCCCACAGCCAGGAAGCTAGCTGGGTAGTCTAGGAATTGAATCTATCTTGGATCTAGGAATTAGAAGGGGGGGGGTCAAACATACAGCCTATCCCCAACTGCAACTCATAACAATATTATTGTAAGTGTTTATAGGAGGGTGCAGAATGAAAACACTGAGCTCCTGTCTTCTTACCCCAAGATGCCTTGCTCCAAACCAGAACAAAGGGTGGCATCCCAGGGAAAATAAATAAATTCTGACACCCTTGGGTCAAAGAAATAGGTTACTCTAGCTCAGGCATGTCAAACTTGCGGCCCTCCAGATGTTTTGGCCTACAACTCCCATGAGCCCTAGCTAGCAGGACCAGTGGTTGGGGAAGATGGGAATTGTAGTCCAAAACATCTGGAGGGCCGCAAGTTTGACATGCCTGCTCTAGCTCATTCACAGCCTCACAAAGGCATGTCATTCCGTTTGCAGTTCTGACAGAAACAGACATACATGGCTTTGAGCTGCAGGAGAGCCAAGCCTTTACTGTTCTGCAGTAAACTAGCTACAAATCTCCTAATTATTTCATAAGCCAAAGAGGAATGCTAGTGATGGGATAGTCTGTTTCCACTCTTTAGGCAGTTTAATATCTACCATCTTTTATTTTCCTTCCCTCGCTCTACCCCGTAAAAAGCCAATAAATCCTTCTGTTCTTTAATCTAAGTTTAATTGAGTTTTTGGCTGTTATCTGGGGAAATTACTTGCTAGGGTTCCCAATGGAGACAGAAGGGAGACTTGATCTCAGGAGAGTTAAGCTTTAGAGTTGTTGCATTGGTCAAGGACAGGAGATAAAAAGCCTGTTATTTTCCTATGAGACAGTATCTTAAGATCCAAGTTTGCCACACTGAGGCTGCTTCCACACCGAGCATTTACTGTGAAATAACCGTGCTTCGTTCATTCACTTTTATATCTGTTTGTCGTCCCCCCCACAATCCACACTTTGTCCTGCACTCAGCCATCATGATTGGGGTAGTGCAGTAAGAGGAGAGGAGAGTATTTAACCCTTTCCTCCACACAATGGTCCAAATCAAAATCAGCTCCAAAAATTTCAGGCTGGCTGACCACTTCCCTACAAATTTTTAAATTGCATTCCAAAACCCTTGAAGCACACAGTGGCAATTCCATTAGCTTAAAGCAGGACAGCAGTGACTAGCTGCAAAAACCACCTGCAATGGGAAGTGCACTGAATAGAAAGAGAGCTAAAATATCAAAGGATATTTGCTTGGTATGGGGTTGGGTGAACACTTATGCACTGCAAAAAAGAAGATGAAATACATCACAAAAAAGGCCAAAAGAGGGTGAATTTATATCTAGATGCAAGTTTACAGATAATAACTGTAATTTAAACAAGCATGCGACCTGTGTGCCTGCTTAGTCTGCTATCCTGACTAAGGCCTCTGCTCTCCCTTCTTATAGGTCTTTTTGAATCAGACAGCTCTTCAAATAAAATGGACTAGAAGACAGCAAAATTGCACATATATTTGTATACAATTTGTCATTCTCACTCATTTCATTAAAACACATAAAAATATAAACAAAGAATACAAAATGAACACATGTATTTAGCACTATAAGGGGCAAATTATGAAAGAACTAAGCCAAAAGACAAGCACAAGACAGATAAATGGGGGGAGGGGACAAACCAAAAAGAAAACCATAATTAGTAGGAGTTGTCAAATATTACAATTATCAAAGTGAAAGGCAAAAACTCAAATCCTTAAACAGTTAATCCTTTTCCTCCTTTTCTATTCACCACTACAGTTTTAAATGCACAGGCAGACCTTAATTGACAGAAGGTAATTTTTAGAAAGCAATTTAAAAATGCCATCCAAAAAGAAAAGGAAAGGAAAGGAAAGAGAGATTTAACGCTTGTTCAACGCTACAGGCTAATTTGGTATTATTATTAAGTTAAGCACTTGCTACATAACAACTAGTATGCAGCGTTGATACAATTGCTTCTATCAATTAACCAGTAAGATCCAAACTCCTTCACAGTACAACCCACTGGAGTTTGTCCAATAACCAGCAGCAATTGTTCAAATCCAATTTTCATACCATCTCTGTATACCCGCAAGCTCCATCTGCCATTGGTGGCAACCAAAGAAATGACACAAGCTGCCAGTTTGCAAGTGAAATTCCAGGAGACTAGATGCAGTAAAGGTTTTTAAAAACTGTTCAAAAAATCCCATAGTAAAAGAGAAAACAGGGCAAAGAAAGTGATCATTCCTGTCACTGAACCTACAGGTGAACGAACTCTGAGCAAACTTCGTATCTTTCTTTCTTTCTTTTTTGTAAATATAAACAAACATTTTAACAAACATATTAAATGTACACATCAGGAACTACAATATATTTTGGAAAGTTGTTGATCTGTTTGCTGTCCATTTGGACACTTCTTAAGATGATATAACCAAACTTTGCACAACGGTTCCTGAGAACCGCAAGTTTTAGTCTGATTGGATGCCATTTGCAATCAAGATGGCAGGCTGAATCTTTCAAAACTGCATTGATTGCAAAATTGCACCATTTTTTCAGTTTCTTAGAATTCCCAAGCAACAGCAGGTTAAGAGGCTGCTAGTAATCTATAAAAGGCACAAAGTAAAGGCTCTTTCTTTTTCAGAACTTTTTTTTCACATATACAGTCACCACCAAACTTTGACAAAAGTTAAATTCAGGGTGACTCAGGGAGACACTTGGCTAAAACATCTATGGAAATTTAGGGAATAAGATGTACAATATATCCACGAGAGAGTCATGACCTTTGTTCACAACCAAATTCTGCCTGAAGTGAATCTGGAGTTTCCTGCTTGTGCAAAATCTGCGGGATTTTTCAAAGTCAGTCCAAGGCTTTCCTTTGAAATTCCTAGAAGATGGTTGGAGTTGCTCATGATTATTCACATTGAGCTAAAATGGTCCACCGCATTCCATTCCTGAATAAAAGGAAGGGCTTAATTATATACGTTCATACTAAATGTTCCAGTTCTAAAATCACCAATAGGCTTGTTTGTTATGCCACAGACTAGGATAGGTCATTTTGTACCTAATATAATCAAGTTATTTGGAACATTTATCAGAATATATGCAGTTATTCCAAGTATACAGTGGTCCCTCGACTTACGAAGTACTCGGCTTACGAAATTTCGAGTTATGAATGAAGAAAAAGGCCGCACGCTTACGTTTTTTTCGACATCCAAAAGGAAAACCATTGCAGTTTAGATGGGGTTTTCTTGACTTACGAATTTTTCCGTTTCCAATGCATTCCTATGGGAAACCGCTTTTTTTTTGACTTGCAAATTTTTTGACCTACGACTGTGCATTCAGAATGGATTAAATTCGTAAGTCAAGGGACCACTGCATCTCCCTTCAGAATGCAGAATTTACTGTCCAGTGCGGCAGATAACCCCCTTCCTGTGAACTGAAATGTTTACAATGTAAAACATTCCCAAGACGCAAAACAAGACAGGCTGTCAAACAGCACTTTATGAGCAGTAAATCCTAGGGCTGAGCTGAAAGGGTTGATTTTGTCAGAATTAAAACAGGACATCCTTGTTGGGATGCAATAGTTGCAAAAGAGCTGTGAAAAGGGCAGTCCATGTGACTAGTGTACCTTCACTCTAAATAGACTTTATGTTTCCTTCACGATACTGGCACATGCAGCAGCAGCATATCAAGTATTTGATCCTTGATCAGAATGAATAAATAAAAGAGAGAGGAACAGAGGCTGTGATAAGGTGCAGTCATGGGAGAAAAGTAGCAGGATTAACAAGTTTTTGGCTGTCTCAAAATTGCTACTTTTAATGCAGAGAGAAAACCAGCAGATCATTCAGTTTCATATTTAGTTACCTTAAACTAGTGTACCTAGCGGTTTCCCATGACTGCTTGTTAAAATTAGCAATTTACTTATACAATGCAAAGAATGCTAAATATTGCATGTCTGACTTGGGAAAACCACAATGCACAAATATTGAAAAACCACTGGAATGAGGGTGTTATGATTTTCCTATCATAAATGTTCGAATGAATTGTGTTACCCTTCAGTGGATGAAATGTTTCAGTGAAACACACAAGCTCTGCTTGTTTAAAGGTATTCAGAAGAAAGTAGCTACAATAAATTAATCTCTGTTACATACACTTTCTAGATAAGGCTGCTGCTATCCCTTCAAATGTCCTTGGGATGTGGCTTCTGAACTGAAGGTGGACTGCTAGGTTCTCCGTTATATTTCCACCCCCTTTAAACAAGGCATCCTGAAAACATACAAAAATTTTCACAGTTGTTCTACTGCAATTTTAAAAGATTGCGGTTGGGAAAATAAAACAGCCCTGAACCAAAGTTTTCTGTATGAATTATCTTGATGCAGTTCTGAGCTCTAAAGCATACTGCTATGTGATAAAACAAAGAAACATAAATAAAGGATGGAATAGTTTGCCTTTGGATTTACAGAATCCATTCTGAGAAAGGGGGTGGGGGAGAGATGGAATACATCTAGATTGGAATGCTAATTTAAAGAGCCATTCCAAAAGCAAAAGAGGTGATAAATCATGTATAAGCATACTTCTTTCAAAGCCAGAAATCAAAGTCTAGGCTGGTTAGCAATTAATAGTTTTATTTATCGGAGTGGATTTGAATGTCTGCACTATTTCACAAAGTGGGCTAGTTTCCCAGATCTGCTTAGATGATTTTTCCTTTGTAATATTAGCATATTATTAAAATTTTCAGCATCTGGGCTTCATATAAATACTGAAGGTCGCTGAAAATGCTACTAGTGAAATCTCCAATTTGTTAAGATTTAGCAAAAACTTTGTTGTTCTTGATAGTTTTTAACCTATTGATGGACTGATTCTTAAGACATTAATGGTTCCAACTGGGGTTGATATGGGTGTTGTTTTTTTGGTTTTTTTGTATGTTTGGATCTGTTTGCCACTTTGAAGGGTTTTTTTAAAGGCATAATAGAAGCCTTTTAAAATAAAATAAATAAAATAAAATAAAATTTGAAGGTGCCTTTCTCGAGATAGAATAACTTCTTGTGCAACTTCCAAGTTCTGTTGATTTTCCTGTTCTGCTTTAGTCACACACATACACACACACACTATTTCCAGCATTCAGGAGTGGAGATTGTAGTGGGAAAGAAAGGTATGGAAGTCCATTGTGTTCTGATCAAAGTTCTCTGGATCCAATCTCAAATCCCATGCTAGTTTTAGAGATTAATATAAAATACAGTACCACCAATTTAAGACCTCAACATGATGCGGAAATATTAGGTGTTGTCCAACTAAGTCATACTCTGAGTAGACCCATTCAAGACAACAGACTTAAGCTAAGTCCACTGATTTCAGTGTGTCTGTACTCAGTATGACATGGTTGGCTACCACCCATGTGCAAGCTTGCAGAACAAAAACATAATAAAACAACCCCCCAAAAGAGGCAAACTGGTATAGTTCGAAATTTACATTCTAAACTAAATAGCATGGGAGTAACTTGAAATAAAACCATGGAGTTGGAAGGTACCTTGAGGGTTATCTAGTCCAACCCATTGCAATGAAGGCATCTCAACACACAACCTCCCATCCAATTTGAAACCATACCAAATCCTGCTTAGCTTTGTAAATGTGCTAGCAGTTTTATTGCTGCACCACTAGGAGCAGGGTTATAGAAACTCATTTTAAAAAAACAGATCCAAAGAACCAATAATCAAAATTTATATTAGCACTTACTACAAAGTGCATTTCTGCCTCTTTTCTTTCTAACAGTTTTGCATTAACACATAGTCTTTCTAACATAGTTTTGCATAACCACTAGGAGCAGGGTTGTAGAAACTCCAAAAAAAAATACAGATCCAAAGAACCAATAATCAAAATTTATATTAGCACTTACTACAAAGTGCATTTCTGCCTCTTTTCTTTCTAACATAGTTTTGCATTAACACATTGAACAAAGTAGGAAGCATGCTATCTTTATTAGTTAGAACCAGTCTTGACCCTCATTACATCCTAGCTTGAGATAATCACTTGATATTAATGTAAAGCACCACGGACAATCTTGAATTTCATTGAAAGTTATTAGGCAGATTTTGGGCCAAGTCCTCCCAAACACTTTGCTTTTGTTACTATACACACAGAGTCACACCACAACCACAACACAGACTGATGGATGGCCCTGCCCCTACATTAATTATTCAGCAGAACTCAATTACTTCAGGGTCAAAGCCCTAATGTACTACACTAAATGTTTTGCACAAAGTGTGTCGGAATATAAGGATTATTATTTTTTAGACTGGAAAGTCTTACAGCTTACATAGATACATGTTGCTGGTATCTTATCTGTCTTGACAGACCATGGAGTGTGTCTCTGGGGATGCAGTAAAACTGTTGTGTTAGCAGCACTGAAGTGACCATCCTGGGGTACAAGCCTGGACAGTGTGTATGGAGGTCATGGGCTGACCAGACAACAAGACCAAAGGAAAGCAGAGCAATACGTTTGGCACCAGGTTGGCTGCAGGAGTTGCTGGTAGGAGCCATAGAAGGTGCCATGCAATCATCTTAGGGACTCCACTCCAGATTTGTGTGTAGGGTTTACTCCTTAGCCTTTTCTTCTCCTGAAGATATCAGCAAGGCAGAGGTTTGGGACCAGAGTTTTCCTTCTCCTAGCTGGGTTACTTTCCTGGTCGATGAGTCCCATTTGCACCTCACTTCCCTCTAAAGCACATGCAGAAACTTCCTTCTTGATGGTTGGACCCACTATTGGTCTCGTTTGCTCAACCCACCAGAGTCTGTCTTTGCACCCACAGGAAGTCCCTAACTCACCAAGGGTTTGAGATACATTGGCTATCCTTACCTGGTTTAGCCGGCCACTCAAAGTCATTTCCTGGGGTGTGGCTACTGTCATGTGCTGACAGCTTCTAGGAGCCACACGTGAGAGCTGAGGGCTGGGCGGGGACAAAAGGTGGACAAACTACGCCAGAAGGAGCACATTGTGACATGAATAATGCTGTATTATGTGATGTATGCTGCAAGTTGAACCCTACATATTTCAGTTCTATAGAAACAATCTTAGCTCTTTATTTGGAAAGATTGGGATGGAGCTGGATAGCTCAGTTGGTTAGAGTGTGGTGCTGATAATGCCAAGGTTGCAGGTTCAATAATGCCAAGGTTGCAGGTTTGATGCCCTGTTTAGGGAGCCTTTTATTTTATTCTTTTTTTCTGTTGGAAGCCGCCCAGAGTGGCTGGGGAAACCCAGCCAGATGGGTGGGGTATAAATAATAATAAATATTATTATTATTATTATTATTTGGGACAACTACATATTCCTGCATTGTAGGTAGGTTGGACTTAATGATCCTTAGTGTCCTTTCCAACTCTACAATTCTATGCTTTTATCATATTCTGTGCCAGCGGATAAGTTTGTCAAGCACCAAAAGTGAGTGACTGGAGATCAATTAGGCAGGGCCGTCTTAAGTGCCCCTAGCGCCGTGGAGCGACGGATCCCTCCGGCGCCCCCCGCCCCGTTTCCCCTCCGGCACCCCCGCCCCGTTTCCCAGCGTGGTGGGCGGGCGCAGCGCGGCTGCCACAGGCGCGGCTGCGCGGTGCACGGGCAGGCACACCGCGGTTGCTGTGGGCGCAGCTGCACGGCGGACCGGCCGGCCAGCGGGCGGGCACAGCTCGCGGTGCCCTCCTGGCGGGCCGGCACCATGGTGCCCTGCTCCACCCAGCCTGGCCGTAGGGCCGGCCCTGCAATTAGGTGTCAGTGGGCAAGTTTGGGAATGCTATCTAGGCTCAACATTCATTAAAAGAAATGAACATGCATTTGAATCTATTATTTCTGTGCATTGTGCAGTCACTGTGCTACTGCAATTATGCTTCAAGTCTCTAATACTGTGGTCCACAAGCATATTAACTTTGGAGTACTTGCACTCAAGCTTGCTGAAACGTACTGAGGGCATAATACCATCTAAAGTGAAATGCTTCAGGTGAAATTGGGGTTGACAGATCTTCACCCAGAGATGGTATATTTCTTTTTTAAAGCTGTGGATGAAAATGTTGCTCAGTGTCAGTACCTGCATCTACTCTCAGTGCTTCACTACTTTTAGGGGACAGGCACCAGCTATGGGTGAAAATCTGGTATTTGAAGTAGAAGTACCTATTGAGTTGCAGCCTATAATATTCCACATTTATTTTCCCTGCTCCAAAAAACAATTCAGTGACGTCTCCCATGACTTTTAAAGATAAACAATGCAGCCAACAAAGTGGAAAGGCATCCAGGCGATATATGGCTGAGCAAGAGGTCAAATTTATTCCTGAGTACATGGACAGTTCACAATCTGTCTGCCATCATTGCACTATATGCATTTGCTTTCATGTGCATGACACAAAGAGGGCATCAGAGTACCCAATGGGATGCTCATCTTGAACAGCTGGAAATATGAAGGGTATAAATTGTGAAAGCATCTACTTCTAAGGCATTGTTTTACCTTGTTAAATACGGCCAAGTTTTGAGAAGTTATCTCAGGGAGATAGAGGGTCGAAACCAGCTTGGGTGCACTCCTTAAAATCAAACTGAATAATTTATCCTGTTACCCAGTCATGAAACAGAAACCCATCAGAACTTGCCACATCCCTTGCCCCTGTCTATCGCCGTCATTTGGAGTGCACTTGCTAACCTGCTCATCATACCAACCCTTTACCACATAGTGAGCCATCTGAATATCACCACTGTGCATTTCACAGTGCAATGTAATTCTGCCTCTATAAACTGGCCCTCATATTTCAGATACTGCCATTGGAAGAGCCCCAACTAGATCAAGTCTCACTTAAGAACTCAAGTCTGTGGAACCTCACATTTCACACAGCACAGTGGCTTGCAGATAAGCAAGAGTGTATTTTCTACACATTCTCTAGGCAGCAATATTTTGTATTATCAGGGAAGAAGAGACCAAAGTTTCAGGCTGGAATCCTTCCCCAAATGAAGATCTGCTTGAGAGAGGTGATGATAGCCTTCCCTTCTGCCAACAGTTCTATGAGGAAGTGCTGCAACCTGCCACATACAAGTAGAGGCTTATAGCATTTCCCTGCTAACAACCTGTTCATGAATACTGATCCACACACATTGCACTTCTTTAAAATGGCTCACATATTCTGCTAGCAAAATTTCAGTTTCACTGGCACATTCACTTTGGGAATTCACTTTGGGAAGCACAGTTTACAACTGCTAAAGCAAAAGACTGTCAGACCTCTCCAATCCAGATTGCTTTTAGGTGACATAATGGTGTTCCTTAGCAATTCAGTTTTCTGAATTCCAGTGTTTCCTTCAGATGTGTGTCTAAGGAATCAGTAAGAACCAGTTTTTATTTTTTAAACTTAACTTAAAAGGGTCCCCCCCCTCATTTCCGCATGCAGGCTGGAGCTAACTCAACTACCGCAATATGATATCTCCCCCCAAAAAACCATCTGATTTCTTAGGAAACTGGCATTTTGTTCCATTCTTATCAAAATGCTACAGAGTTATCTTTAGCTCTTCTTCTTTTGTATAATCATGTCATTTCTTGGCATGCTCTTTTTGTTTACTGCACAGCGCAAGCAAGTTCAAGCATCAAAGCAGCAGATGCAAAAGGGTATGTATATAAACACTACTGTGTTGATTTTGCTGTTTCTAAGAAGCAGCATTTCTTCTTTTTCATACTGAATCTAAGTCCACTGCACTGTACACATTCCTTTTTCACTAGCAATCACAATATTAATTTTGAGAAAAAAGGAAGGTCAATGATATTTTGCCCAAGGAGCTGAATTGCAGTAACTAGATTTTAACCAGCTTTCAAATAAATTCCTGTACTCTCCATTCAATCAGTGCATACAGATATCTTCAATTTTGTTTGTTTAAAACAGCTATGGATTTGATAGATTGATTTCCTTCTCTAAGCTTACAATAGCACGTCAAAACAAATTCATTATTACTATGCAGAAGATACTAAGCGTATTTGCATACTTTGAAATGATGTTCATATTGTACCAAACAAGAAAAGCCAGGAAGAGGGAGAGAGCTTGCTTCCGGCATTGATTACCCACCTTTTTTTGTATTTTACCATGTGTAAAGAGAACTAATAAAAGGCCCTGAATGTTTATGGTCTCAATACAATCTTGTTCCAATGGAAAACCTGGACTTCCTTTGAACTGTTCTGCAGTGGATCAAGGCAATCTACACTCACCATGGGATGATGAACAATGGTTACATTATCCTAGCAAAACAAACAGCTCATCACTCATCATTATAGTCCCAAAGCCAGGAAGGTAATCAAGCACATGTGTAATATTAAGCAAAGGGAGTATTTTCTATGTTCCAGGTTAGCCACATGCTTCCTCATCTTTGGGGACTAGAGGACTTTACTTGTTAATCATAGCCCATTCTTCATGCTGGCAACTATTCAATGCAGCTGATGGTGCTGCTTGAACCAAGTCCAAAAATGTCTAGTCAGTTCATTCACTGAAGCCAATAATGGCTGATGGTGAGAAGGCACATCCTGCTGGGAAATGAATACAATTATGGGTCAGTGTTTGCAACATCTTGCAACATTCTGTCCTCCTTATGCATGGTGGAGGAATACTCAAAGGGATGCATAGCTACTGCATTGTTGTCAAGAAAGGGAAAGAAAAACCCAGCATAGAGCACCATTTCTACTGAAGGATGTTGTGCTGCAGAAAATAAATAGGGCCTTGGAATTTGTTTTTACATTTCTCATTGTTTTAAAAATCCCAAGCAATTTACTCCAAAATTCAATGGGGTACATTATTTAATGTGGCACTATTCTTTGGAAGACAAATATTGGAATAATTAAACTTTTATGCTTCAGTCTTATGAACACTTGGGAGTAAGCTACATAGAACTCAGAGGGACTTACTTTCAAATAGACTTGCATAGAATTGTAATAGTAATAGTAATAGTTTGCCATACGTCAGAAAATGATCATCTACTTAAGTAACCTAAAAGAGGATTTGACAAATTCATGGCGGATAAGACTATATTCTACCTCCACGATGTATTAGTTGCTATGAGCAATCAGCAGGGAGGCGTGCCACTGTGAAACTGACCTCCCATCAGCAGCACCAGTAGTGCTTACCGGGAGGAAGAGACGGGCTAGGTAGTAAGGAGGCAGAATAAACACTCTCAGAAGGGGCGAGCTTACCTGCAAATTTTACCAAAACTTTAAAAGTGATAGAATCTCTGGATCCACTTGACTGTAATTCCACAAGATTTATCTACTATAGAGAGGCTAATTTACCTGCAAATTTGATCCACTTCTATAAATAAATACAGCCATTTTTAAATTTCCCAATAGTTAGTTTGGTGGGTGGGTAATGAAATGGACTAGGATACCCCTCACATTGAGACATACTGATGTAGCCTACAAGACAAACGATTAATATTTGCACTTCCGTCATATAAATGGAATCAGATTAAGGCAGTAATCCTAACTGCACTTATCTGGAAACACGCTCCATGGAACTCAACAGGACTTACTTCAGAGGAGACGTGGCTAGGATTGCATGGTTAGTCAAGAAAGCATTAAATAATGTTGAATATTTATCAGAGAAATAATTTTGTCTCAAAATGAAATAAGCATCTTTCCTGTTTATGCTACCTTTAATTTCTAAACAGAAGAAGCTGTGCACTTTACATATTCAAAACCTCCCCCCCCCCCAAGGCTAAATAGCAATTATAAATTGGAGATCACAATTCACTGGCATTGTGAGCCCCGCTTAAATGAATGGGGTTCATACTGAATCACTGCTTGGTGGATTATACTAATCAAAAAAAGGAATGGCCCATTATCAAATAGGTTATTTACTAGCTTTCATGAAAAACTAAGAAAATACTGGCTGCCTATTTATCCTGTTAATGGGAACCATAATATTCACTGTGTTCTCAGTTTTTCTGTATCTTCTGTATCATTTGCAAAATGTGTTATTCTTAATGGAATTAATTACATGCATACAGAAATATTCATTACTCTTGCCAAAACATTATATTAGCTTACAAACATGCATGCAAACAAACCAAGAGTGTCAGCAATCAAAACTTCATCCAACACTCTGCAAAATGTATTTCTCCATATTAATGACAAAAGCTGTGCAACTGTTTTTTTTTGAATAATTATCTACATCCACCTCTAAGTTCTATAATAGTTATTGTTGCCTTCTTTCCCTTAGGCCGCCAGTAGCCTAGAATATTTCAGGATGCTTTCAGGATAGAACATTTCTGCAGCAAGGAACAAGGAATTTTCTGAAGTACCTTATTCTAAAATATTTCATTTGAAGTGTTCATCTTAATGCTTTAGGTGTGAGCTAACCATCCCTTCCTTCTTTATGTTATCATAATAAATGTTCCCAAAATTCTGATGATGTCCAAATAAACTGACATTTTAAAATAATAAAAACTAGGAGCACAATAAAGTCTGCACCCCGTGGAGCATTGCAAGGACAACTCTTTGTACACAGAAAGAGGAGCAGAGTGGTATGTTATGTAGTGAGGGAGAAGAAAGCAACTAGATTGTGGTCTGTGTTTTAAGATAAGATTCTTTCAGTGAGCCACCTGGTTATCATGAAAAAGCCACCATGGAGAAGTTCAGCAAAGGACTCTAACCACTCATTAAAATCTAATGAGATCATTTAAAAACAACAACTCTTGTCAACAAAATATATCTAACAGTTTGCATCGTGCACAATGAAGTTTTTAACAACACAGATCTGTAATTATCTTGCCCTTCCCTTCATGCTTATGCAGATTTGGGACAGAGCAATTATCTGAATGCACAACAATCAGATTCAAAATCCAATGAAGAACAATTGCTTTGCAATGTGTCTGCCCATGTATTGGCTAATCACAGAGGAAATTTCAGAAAAGGATAACAATTCTAGGCTGATTTGAAATGAAGAGCTGCCTACGAATTTAAGCATTTCTTTCTGATGTACTGTAGAAGCACTGCTGATACTCTAAAGTGTGTGAGGAAGCAGGATGACATTCTCCATCTTCCCTTTCCCCTCCCCCGCCTTACATCAAAAACAGGTTAAGACACAATAGGGGATGAAAGAAGCACCCAGCACATCAGCAGAGCAAACATGGCAGGCAAGAAAAGGTTGGCTATCAAAAGGAAAGTGCCTCAGGAGGGATCAGTACTAACTCTAGACACTACTGCAAGATGATCCTAGAGAATATAACCTTTACGTTCCTATGCACTCTTTCCCAATTCCTGCTGTGTGCCTTCATAAACTTTAACGACTCATTTACCTCCTTGGGTGCCTGGCTTGTGGCTGGCCTTCACCTGAAATGGTTGAGTTTTGTGTTTTTTGTTTGTTCAAGAGTTTGCAAGTAGCTTTGTAATACAGGCCAATTAACCAGAAAAAATATTTGCACTTTCAGAGGGGGAGGCGGATAGTTCTGCTGCTTGGCATTCCAGCTTACAGTGGTACCTCGAATTAGAAACACCTCGGGTTACAAACACTTCGGGTTACAGACTCCGCTAACCCGGAAGTAGTACCTTGGGTTAAGAACTTTGCCCCAGGATGAGAACAGAAATCGTGTGGTGGTGGCACGGCAGCAGTAGGAGGCCCCATTAGCTTAAGTGGTACCTCAGGTTAAGAATGGTTTCAAGTTAAGAATGCACCTCCGGAACGAATTAAGTTCGTAACCAGAGGTGTTTTTTAACTGTGGTGCTCATTAACCAGAGGTGCTTGTTAAGGACCCTGTCATAATTCTGAACTCCCAGATTGACTAAAATATAAAAAGGGTAGGATAAAAAAGACACATTCGCTCCCCTTCCTCCCAAAAAGCATTTTTTTAAAAGAACAACAGAAAAGATGGCAGAGACTTGATGAGAAATGCAAATCCCTTTCCGTGCAAACAAAGCAGGTGATCTAACAAATCATGAAAATGTCACAAGCTGGTAAATGCGACAGAGAAGGAAGGGAGGAAAGGTAGCTTCTGAATGACTGCTGAAATACGTTAGCAGGTGAACTATCCAGAGGGGTTGCCACAAAAGGGTACTGGGCTTGTGGTCACAACGGCACCAACCAGGCAAACTAAGAGTTCTTGTAGCATGTAGCTTCACTCTTCTTATTCCAGTCATCCTGGAAGCACATAAGTCAGGATCTCATTCTCATAAGCAGAGCTCTGGGAATGGATGCTACCATTATTCCACCTTTCTATGGTGGCTTCTGCTCAGGTTCACTGCTGGTCTTTGTTCTTGGGGCCCAGAACAGATTGTGGTGGGTTGTGTGGCATATGGAGCCCACTGATGGGGAAAGGAGTATACAACTGAGTTCTTTGATTTGGTGGGGACCAAGGGGAGAGTGTGTGTCCTTCATAGCTATGGTTATACAGTAGAGATTTTCCTGCTCTTGGTTTGAACACATACTGCAGTCTGCAGGGGTCTCACAGCCCTCCTCTATGGTGGTTCTATCCATTTCAGTCTGAGAGGTTCTGACAATATTAAATCCATGCCGAGAGCAGGGACCAACAGAGTAAAATGTGGTTATATAAGTATGAGTAAAGAGCAACAAAATTTGCTATAAACTGCAGTTGCAAGGTAAGAGGTGAAACTGGGCCAGGCATCCCCAAACTTCGGCCCTCCAGATGTTTTGGACTACAATTCCCAACTTCCCCGACCACTGGTCCTGTTAGCTAGGGATCATGGGAGTTGTAGGCCAAAACATCTGGAGGGCCGCAGTTTGGGGATGCCTGAACTGGGCTGTTTTGAGAACCCTTAAATGGCTGCAAGTGTTATTTCCACCAAAACATTTAAAGGCTCGTTAAGCTGCCCATTAAAACCCAAATCTATAAATAGTATTGTATAACCGGTCAGATATTGGAACCCAATACACATAGCTGGGGGATGAATTCCCTTCCCCTGGAAATGCTTTTGTCCTCTTGGTTTCTTCAGTCTAAAGGCCTAGTCACAAAACCAAATTTTATCAAGAGAATTGTGGGAGGCAAGTCTCCCATACAAGCAAACTGTGTCAAACAGTGCAGGCACAAACTATTCATGAACATTCCCAGGAACTGAGAGTGTTTCCTAGACTGTAGGGAAGCAATTCTGATTACAAAATATTCTATGTCTAGCATTCTGGCTTACAAAGGTCCAAAAGAGAATCCTGCACCAGGTTCCAAAACTCACCTGAACAGCTGAGAGCAGTCAAAAGAAAACACAACACATGTAAGAAGAGCCTGTTGGGTTAAGCCAATGGGCGCATCTAATCCAGCATCCTGCTCTCTCAGAGGCCAGCCAAATGCCTAAAGAATCCCTTCAGGCAGGACCCAAATACAACAGCACTCTCATCACTTGTGATTCCCAGCAACTGGTATTCAGAGACATGCTGCCTCCTATAGCAGAGGTAGCACTTAGCCACTGTGACTAGTAGGCATTGATGGCTACTCAAGCCTGAGCATTCCCAGCTTCTTTCAATCAGGAGACAAAGAAACAGAACAGAGTAGTGGCAGCTGGCTGCTATATATCCCATTCCAGGCAACAAAATGGAGCTACTACACATCAGTTGCAGCTGCACAGGGCAGTAGAGGGGCTGTACTGGATCGCAAGGAGGAATTTTTATTCACCAGAAGCAATAAGGCATTTACAGCTATGTCCAAGGTGTTTATATACCAATACTTGGCATTCACATTGTGCTCCTTTTTTAAATACACATTTCTTGAGCTCCCCATACATAGGTTTTGCAACTCCAGAGCCCCTACCCATTGTCAATACCTTTGCAACTTTGTTCCAAACTACACAGAGACAAACACCTATCTGTCCCAGAAATCATCTTTTGTTTATTATGAATGCATATCAAGTGATAATACTCATCAGCCCATAACTCTAAAGCAGCACAAAATGTCAACAAATGTGTACAATGAGTGGTCCTATCCTCATTTCTCATTGATTTCAACAGGGTTCAATGTACCATGTCGGATAAATTATATTAAACAGCCAATGCAATACATATAGCATGACATGAATGCTAATAGAAAATGGCTCCTGTTTTCTTCTTGTTGTTTTTTTTTAAAGAAAGCTTTGCATTCAAGCAGGGTTGGCTTTTTGAAAAAAAATATGTTGCATTGATTCCCAAATATGCATTGTAAATCATGCCCTATCATCACCTGCTATCATGATTAACCAGGAGTGAAAATAAGATTATTGAAATTAAGATGAAGATGATGACCTTTTAGAACTCTTCCCCTTCCATGCACAATTTTCAGCATATTGCCAGTAAAGGAAATAAATGGCCCAACAGTAAAAGGTATGGTGTGAACACAGTGGCATGTATCTTCATTTAAGACAATCCAAAACAAAACCTTCTATGAATGTAGGAAGCTGCCTTATACTGAATCAGACCATTGTGTATCTAGCTCAGACTGGCAGCAGCTCTCAGGGATCTCATTCTGGAAGCTTTTCCAACCTGGAGACTCCAGGGACTGAAGCTGGGAGCTTCTGCATGCACAGCAGATGCTCTAGCTCTGAGTTCCCAAAGGTCACTGGAATGCAGGAATACGCAATGCATTGAAATGCAGGAATATGCAAACTTTTAGCTTGAGAACCTCTATACGAGCACTGCCCCATTAAGACATAGGTGCCAAGTTCCGGATTGAAAAATCCGAGATCAGCAGCACCATGGCACCGGAAGTCGCTTCTACACACTTCTGGACATGTGTAGAAGTGACTTCTGGCGCTGCGGACATTTTGGAAATGGGCACAGCGGCATCGGAAGTCGCTTCTATGCATTTCTGGAAGTGCGTGGAAGTGACTTCCGGTGCCGGCGCGGCACCAGAAGAACATGGCCGCTGGCAGGAGCTCCGTAATCCGGAGGAATACGGGGTATTTTGCCATTCGGGACACCTGCGGGAAACGGTAAGAAAATATGGGGGTTTCCCGGGGAAAACGGGGTACTTGGCAGCTATTCATTAAGAGGATTGCACATTGAGGAAAACAAGACTGTTTTTTTCCTCAGATCCCGGAGATAAGGTATTGATTGAAACATTATCCTGATAATGAAGGTGCCACTGAGATCCTGAGATACATGGGTGTATAAATTTGGTGTTGACCAGGCAGTTTCCAAACATGCCACAGTATCTCTGATGTGGTTGCAGTGGGGAAATCTAATCATCCAAACAACATGGCTGCCACACCACATGAACAGCTGGAGGTTGGAGGAAAAGGATGGTCTAACTTTGTTTATACAAGTCTGAGGAAGAAGGAAGACCTGATTAATCAAAGGCAATACAGAAGTGTTCTATTCCAAGCTCCACATCAGCACAGGAGGATGAAAATATATCCACATGCTAAAAATGCCATAAAAATAAGATGTGTGAGTAAATTACAGTATCTGAGCTTAGGCAACTGCAGCTTGACCGTATATTTCTTGGCCAAAGCAAACTGTAGGATTTACTTCATGTTAAAAATACAATGGCTTTACCTACAATAGGACTTTAGCGCTTCAGTTAATTAGCTTATCATGTGATTAAATTATATTCTTTTTTTCTTAGGGAGACAAAGCCTATTTCCTCAGCTTCTCTTGGCTGCTTGAAAGAGGAGTCGTTTTGCACGTGTCACCTGCCTTTTCAAAACAGCATAGAGGAATAATGAGGTTTTGGCTAATCACCGATTCTCTGTCCCAAAAACTGTTTTGACTGTTCCATACACACAAAAATGCTCCCAGCCTCCTAAACAAAAAGAAAGCAATGGTAACAAATACAGCTAAGATAAAAATGCAGATAGCTTCCTGCAGGTGATGTTCAACTAATTTTTAATCAGAGTACGTCCACTGAAATTAAAGAAAATGACTCTGAGTAAGACACAGTTGAACGCTATGGCTTGAGCTGTCACAGACAACTGCCCACAGCAGGGTTTTCCAAATTTACGGTAGGTCTCCAGCTATTTGTGGACTACAACTACCATCATCCTTAGCTAGCAGAGCCAGTAGTCAGGGATGATGGGAATTGTAGTCCACAACAGCTGGAGACCCAAGTTTGGGAAACACTGGCCTACAGGATCTGATACAAGTCACATTATTTTATGCTTTTTTCTCTACACTTCTAAAACAGAATGACTCTTTTTCAGCTATGCTGAAGTAATTTTAGTTTCCTTTACTTATTTAGCAACAACTGTAACATTGCATTGTCTGGCTTCCATACAAAACAAATAACATTTACAAAGTTTTGAAAGCAAGGAAGTGTGTGGGTCTGAGGGGAAGCTGGTGGACCAGGTAGAAAGGCATGGGTAAGGCCATATCTGGGCAAGGGCTGGAAGTTACCCATTCTGTACATATAGGATTGCATTTTGGCTTCCTGAGTATGCCTGATCAATGTAAGTTGCAAGAGCAAAGCTGTATCAAGTAATGCAATCTTTAACAAGGTTGTTTCATCTAACCTACTTCTAGGTTGAAAATACAGCAGCTGGTTACAAAAACAAAAACAAAAAACCAGCTAACACTAAGTTGGGAAATTCAGGCAAATGTCCAGTGTTGTGCAGTGATAGCTACTATCCAGCACATTTGGCTTAGCTAAGCTCCTAATAAAATCAATGGCCAACTGGCTATATGGAGAAGGAATAAAACAAAGAATTCCCAATACATTAGTCTTTAACAGCGGTGGAGAATCAGCAGTAATACAGTCACTAGAACTATTTGAGATCTTTGGATGTACAGGAATAAAGCTAATGAAACAAAACTAACTGAAATGGGACTGGGTGGCCAGATCCCAAGTCTGCCATGGACTCACTGGATAGTTGTTGGCAAGTCACTAAGTTCACCGGCTAAGAAGGAGAAGTAATAAGAATGCTCATGGAGGGCCAACTGTGGCATAGGCCACAGGCAAACGTTTGTGGCACTCCCAGAAAGCAGTTAACATGTGACATAGCAGGGCACAGTCCCTTTTCAATCCTGTGTTGCTGCTTGCCTCCCATGTAGTATGGTGGAAAACACCTACATACTGAGCCAAATGTGGTCTGCCAGCTAGGTGCTACAGTCTGCCAAGTGTTTCACAACCTTCCCTACTTTTGCGTGTTTATCAATCCGCTGTAGGACTCTTTACATGGTTGAAAATATGCATTCTGCATGGTGGCTCACACATTAAGAAGTACTTACTGACATCAGTTGGGCTTACTTCTGAGTAGACATGTTTAGGGTTGCACCATAAGCAGCACATTGGCAAAAATAAAATAGCAATATTTACAAAACAAGTATTTCCTGTTTGTCTAATATTCAGTGAGACGAAAACCTCACATTTCATTTCATTTGGGTTGTAAATGAGACAAAATGGTTTTTGTCCATTACAACAACACAAAGGCTTTATTACTGCTGTATTCTCAACAACTACTTATCACCAAGTATTGTTCGGGAGTTGTGTCCTGTGATCAGTGCTGGTCCAGCAAGCACATGTCCCCAGTGAGAGCTTAGAGAAATGCTTGAGCAAATTGCTTAAGACAGGGAAATAAGTATTCAGCAGGGGAGCTGTTAAATTTCCCATAAGGTGAAGGTGCTGATAGTATTCAATTTTGTTGCTGTTTCTCAACAGACCCTTTAGGAATTTTATTTATTTATTTGACTATTAAGTTCAATCTACCCTGAGGACTTAAAGAATGAAAGTTAAAGTGTTTAAAAATGGGGCCTGAAAGGAAGAACGAACAATATTAGCAAGACCTGATGCATACATTAAATTGCCACTTTATGCCTGCACATAAATGAATCAGAATCTACTACATTCTGTTTGTATTCATTGATTCAACCTATGTTATTTTTTTAAACAAAGAAACAAATGAAATCAACAGGTTTTATGGTTAGGATTGTCTGGCAGGAATCTTGTTGTTCATCAGTTGTGGCAGCTTTTCCCAGCAAGAAGGTGCAGTTACAGATAAGATTTTCTGAGTTTCCCAGGATAACTTGCTTACACCCTTCAGAGTTATGTTTACATGATGACTGATAAGTGAGGGGAGGCTCATCAATACTTGGCTTTTAGTTATCCACTCCTCTATTATTAGTTGGCCAGTTATGGCATGATGATAAAGCATGGTTTATAATCATGGGAATTAGCCATAGCAAGTCTCAGGTTCACACACTCCCCCCTTCGCTCCTCCAGAAAGACTGAGAGCAGGAAATTGGATACACTTACTATTTTGTTATTATTATTAATGACACTTCAACATTACTCCTGAACCCTAAACCATGGTTCATTTTGACTATAGCTTGTTGAAACAAGCTTCACAGCAAGCCATAGTTCAGATAAAGCACACTTGATTGGTTAACAATGGAAGAACAAGCTGTGTTTATTTAAAAACGGAAGAGCTTCTGACACCCTCACCCGATTTTTACCAGGACTCGTTTTCTTTCCACTGACATCACACCACAGCACTGCTGCAACTCTGTGCACAAGCCAAGTGGGGCGGCGCATGTCACCACCATATACCAGAATACCACAATTCCATAAGAAAGCCACCACACATAGCATATATCCCATTCTCACTTGGCTTTAATGTGGCCACCTCCTTCAAGCAAGTACTAACTGGGTTAAAAACTGCATTATAGACAATTGTCCTGCAAAGAAGAGTTCCATAAAAGTGATCTAATTTAGCTTTGTTCTTACTTACTGCATCAGGACAATATTGGAAAGAAAATACCTCTGCCTATTCTCAGTGGACCATAAAGAAATAGAAATATGAAGCTGAAGGAAGAAACCTGCCTTGCTGAATATACAAAATTCGTTGCCCCTGAGCTCAGTGACAGATTAAGGCAAGCCCTGTGCAATGATATTTACCAGCAGATATTACATTTATCTCTGGCAAAATCTCAAAAAGCTGAATACATCTATGGTGCACTCCTCAATATTTCTAGGAAGGGGTTGTTATTGTTTACTTTTCCATAATGTCAATGCCACTGTCTGTTTCCCTGTGTTTACCACACATCAGCAACCTGTCACCTCTATTCATGCCCCCCAGTCTCAGCCCCTTGATTACAAAGTTCTATTAACCCAAAGACAGCAGCAATTCACAAAGATAATCAAGAAGAAAGGTCAGTGGCTTATGAAAGAAAGCACTGACCTTTTAGTAAACCTCCAGGGTTGCAACTCAGCAATAGTGTAAAGTATGAAAATGCTAGGATTCCATGCTCCCTTGGTAGCAGGCTATCATGCCGACACCACTCATTTTGTGCCACAGCTGTGTGCTACTGTTGTAACAAAAAGGCCAGGACTGTAAGCAAGTAACCGTGCATGAACTATCAGTGCAGATAGCATGGGAAGGAAAGCTAATGGAGGCACTATGGGAAATTCAAGACTGCCAGAACTGCAGGGTCACCTTAACATTTGTGCACCTGCCTTGTGGTCAAAGCCTTGGAAGAGTTAGTAAAAAGAGAATGACTGAGCGACAAGCAGCAGGTGGCATGCCTTCAGAACATTTACCTAATTGGAAGTGGAGAGCGCCAGTTGCTGAGCATGCCAGGTTGTGGGCCACAAATAATAAGACAGTTTGAAGGAACAGCCTAGGCTGGCCTTCGCTACTTGTGCAAGGTCCATTAAAGGGCACTGGGAAAACCCATAGGATAAGGTAACAGAAGGGGAGGGAGATCTTAAAAGGTATTACATCCATCATGTGCCATTGAGTTTGCAGCCCAGCAGAATTGGAAGGCCGGAAATGTTAGGTACATCCTACAACAGAGCAATTAAATTCTTGTGTATGCAGGTTTCCCTATTTACCAGCATCACCATCATTTTCCTTTCATCATCATTATTTTCCTTACCCACCTTTCAGCATAAAGTCCCAGGAAGGGTTACAACAAGAAAAACAGTACAAAATAAAACCAACCATACACAACAATTTTCAGGGTAATCTAGGGTTTTCAGGTAGGTTGAAGGTAGGGCTCCTCTTTGCCCACCCAGCAGGCCATCTCCAACTCCATTGTCCCTGCTTGTACACATGGAGAAGGATCATCAATTACCTTGCATGTACATACAAATTGCATGGGACACCAGGGTGACTTCCTTAAAATCCCTTGCAATTTATTCCTACCGGTATGTAGGCGATCCATCTCCATGCGTTCATGTGGGAAGAGAGAGGAGCTGTCCACTTGCTGGCCTGGTTGGTCAGAACTGCTCCAGTTCCGCAGATATTCTATTGTAGTGTGTGTGTGTGTGGAGGGAAATGCTGGTGCATTTGTAGGTGTCATCTATAAAGAAAAATGAAATGGGTCATTACAGGAAAGAATGCTATGTTTACTCACTTGAGCCTTAAATATGCAATATGTACGCATAAACCTAAGGAAGGCAAACATTCACTATATCATGCCCTATTATGTCTAAAAATTGAAATCTTAATCTTTAACTCTATATCTAACATTTTCATGCAAACTACTCTTACAACTTGGGGGGGGGGGTTGAATATTTTAACACATTGTTCAAATATTCACTGTAACTGCAATGCGTTCTTCCTTAGTGGCTTAATGTGCAATTTGGAAGGAAAAAATAAGAGTAATTACTGATGTAATAAAACATGAACATACTGGAGACAACTCCATGGAATTTTAATTAGGGAAAAGCAGAATGTGTTATGATTTTCCTGTCCCCAAGTGTACATCTCATTTTCATGGATTTTGTTGTTGAAAATTTAGTTTCCTCTTCCAAAGGTAGAGACATAAAAGAACTTATGATGCAGCTAAGTATAAGCTTCAGCCTTCTTATATAGAGGATATCTGGTACAGCATCCCCCTTTTTCTCCTTTGCTCTTTAGAATAAGGTAAAACACAAATATCTGAGAAGTTGATTCCTTTTAATTTATTTGCACTTACATCTGCTTAGACTAAGACCACAGCAAGCCCTGGCTGCGACAGTAGAAGATTAACACTCCTATCATAGTAACATGCTTGAAAGAGAAGCTTAACTTTATCCTTAAGGTTCATAAAACTTCCCACGTATGGAGAACAACTTTAATATACACAGTATAATATAATGCTCAATACTTCTACTTCTAAAGACAAGGGAAATATGGCTTATGAAACGATCTAGAGACCAAGATGCAAATATTATATCCATTATGGAATATTTTGCTGGTGGGGTGAGGGAGGGGATAGGAAGAAAAATTATACTACTTTGATAAGTTTGTTTCAAAAGAATTATTCTGATTTCACAAAAGAATAAAACTACCTTTGTATCAGGTTCTAAGAGGAACACACAATTTCAGATTACTTGTCAGACACATTACCTTAAATATTCACTAAGATGATCACCTTCCCCCCAACCCAGACATACAATTTCCATGAACTTCACCTCAGCGCATGAAACAATTTTAAAAAGTGTCTGTTAAGAGCTTCCGAGACTGTGTTTAATGTAGCCTCCTTTAAATCTGCGGCTTTCGAGTGGCATTAATCTTCGCTTCCCATCTGTTAGACTTTCCAAGATTATCATGGCAAGAGAAAGTTAAAAGTATGAATTATTCTTGAAAACACTGTCTCTCACTTACCAGAACATAAATAAGACATAATGCAGTCATGCATAACACACACACAAAACCTTAAAAGACACAGAAAATGAAGTCATATTTGAAAATAAATACAATAATGCTATTCTGTGAAATACATGCAAAAGCTAAAATATTATCTCCCTAGCTGCTACCAAGAGGAGCTGAAAATATCAGAAGGTTAATGCATGTGTCCCTTCCACTTGTCACCACATCCAACAAGATGCTTTCATTGGGGCAGCAGCAATTAATTGGTTTGCTTAATTAATTAAGAAAAACTGATAAGAATGCCCTGATTAATTGGCAAGCTGTTTTATTCATTTTTAAATACATGTACATGCAAAAATTGGCAAGCAACATCCTGTCTGTAAGAGGAGGGAAATGCTTTTCTAAAGATGTATGTTATGAAATATGCAAGCATCGTTTAAAAGAAAGCATGGTTTTTTTTCCTTCAGAAATACCGATTTTATTGAAACATGTCAACTAATCAATGAATCAAAACTCATATGATTTCAAATGAAATTTCTTGCATTTTTGGTAACAACAACATGTCTCCATCTGACTGGGTTGCCCCTGCCACTCGGGGCGGCCCCCAACAAAATATTAAAAATGCAATAATACATCAACCATTAAAAACCTCCCAGTACATAGCTGCCTTCAGATGTCTTCTAAAAATCAAATAGTTGTTTATCTGTTTGACATCTGATGGGAGGGCATTCCACAGGGAGGGTGCCACTACCAAGAAGACCCTCTGCCTGGTTCCCTGTAGCTTCACATCTCACAGTGAGTGAACCACCAGAAGACCCTCAGAGCTGGACCTCATTGTCCTGGCTGGACAATGAAGGTGGAGGCGTTCCTTCAGGTATACAGGGGCAAGGCCATTTAGAGCTTTAAAAGTCAACACAAACACTTTGAATTGTGCTAGGAAATGTACTGGGAGCCAGTAGATCCTTTAGGACTAGCGTTATATGGTCCCGGCAGCTGCTCCCCAGTCACCAGTCTAGCTGCTGCATTCTGGATTAGTTGTAGTTTCTGGGTCACCTTCAAAGTTTTCATCCCTTTTAACTACTGTATACAGTTGCAACTGCCAAGGGCCAGCGACAATTTGTGACAATAATCCAGAATGCAGTTTAGAGGTCATCACTGGTCCAAGAATTCTTGTGCACTCTAGGAGCTTCGAAAGAAATAAAGAAAGTTCATAAGGTCTTTATAACAGACCTGTGCAACTTGTTATCCACTAAGCCAAACATAACCCATCCCAGCCCTGACAGAGAGCAAAAACTGGAGGCTTATCACATCCCTGGAGGATTACAATTTTGGCTTGGTACATTAAGAGTCCCGGCATAAAATAATAAAAAAGAGGGAAGGCAAACGCTGGCCACAGGCTTAAAAAAGCTATCCTGTGCTTTCCTGCAGCATAATGGAGGTGAATTTCACCGGAACAGGAGAGAGGTTTTGTACACAGACGATGAAATTATAAAGTTGTGTAGGAAGGCAGGAGGAGGCAGAAGAGAGAAGAGAAATAAGGAGAAGCAAGTTGAGAAACACGTTCTGGAGCCGCGAGCAACAGGGCAAAATGTTTTATCGCTATTTGGAGGACTGGAGAACATGTTCCTGATAACAAATGCCATCTCCAGAAGCACTATGTCCTTTTATACCTGATTATTTCTTACTAAACAATTTCCCAAGTACAACACTTTTCCCTAAAGGTCCCTATATACACTGTGCCTCATATATAGATGTACATGTTTTCCCCAGCTCTTCGGTTGCTGGATTTTATTTTCCCTTAGAGGGAACTGCAAGGACTAATGTGCTATCCAGTGTTATTACAACTGTTTCATCTACTCCTGACCTTCCTGTAACCAAAGGGCAAAATGTATTCAAATTTAATATAAGGGAAAGGGTGGATGTTAAAAAATATTTATTTTATGGGTACTAAAACCAGAGCAAATCTAACATGTACTAATAACACACTTGAACAGACTGGAAACCAGAGGTTACTTGACATGGCTGACAAGGCAAATTTTACAGTCTGTAAAAAATAACCAAGGCATGTTCACAATTCATAATTTGCTGTGAGACATTATCCTCTCTGTCTTCTAGGCTATTTCTTATCAAATAGCTGTTTTGACTACATCTTCCACTTGCCCTAGTGCTTCCAAAGAATCTTCAGAAGAGCAAAACTCCTAACTCATGTTGTTAGGTCTTCTTATCAAAAAGGAGATAGCATAAAAAGTCTATTAAATGCACCTTTACCACTTGTGCTATATATTTTCTCTTTACAACTTCCCTTGACTCAACATCAATGGTAAGATGCCTTCTTCCTTCCACAAAAATACCCAATCTGATACTGCAATTAAGAATGCTGCTTCAAAAAAACATAGCACTTACTCTTTATTACATACTGTATTAGCAGTTCTGTGAATCACACAGTCGCAAAAACTATCGTTTGTACAGCTGCAACATTTCTGGTTCCTAGGGCTGACTCAAAACATTTTGCTGGTTGAGGCTAAGCAGAAATTGGCACCCTCTCTCCACCTCTGCGACATCACAAATCGAGGCCAGTCAAGCCATTTGGCACTTGAGACATAAAATATCTTAAGTCCCTCTCTAGGACAGTAAAAAAAAACATTATAATATATTCATTTCCTTTCCATGACACTGGAAATCAACTGCACTTCACTCTGCCTAATGTTAGGGCTGACCCTGCAACCTTTGGCATTATTCAGCAATGCTGCTGTGAAAGCACCACAGAGCTGAACAGCCCACACCCATTTTTTCTGCTCTAAATGTTTCCACTGTTCTACTAAAAAGATACCCCAGTTCTCTCTCTCAGAGCCACAGTATCACACATAAATGTGAAGATATTTTTTTTCAAATATACAGACTGCAACCGTGTAGCCACTTACATGGGAGTAAGCCCATTGAATCCACTCATGCATACTTCTGAGGAGACATGCACATGATTGCTGTATGTAAGATTGCTGAAGAGTGTTGGCCGTTTTTAATAAGAAAATTCCACAATTATTCCATAATTAAACAGGAAGAGCAGGAAATGAAGAGACTCTGTGTAGGACAGAAGCAAAGACAATGCAATATCCAGCCTCACCTTGAAAGTGGCCTTTGTGCTGTCACATCAGCTTATATCAGCATCAAAGCTCAGTTGAGTTGATTACACTAATTAGGAGCTAAATTAATACACCATGGTCCTTAATATCAATGCCACCTTTGTTTCATGGGCACCATTATCTGCATGTGTCACTGAGCAATGCAGGGCAGGTTAAAGCAGAAAGCCAGTGACAAAAAGAAACTAAAAGCTAAAGCCCACTTTTTTCTTTCAGCAAAATGCTATTGGGTTAAGGAATTTCTATTTCAGCTGATCGCATTAAAAGCCAGCTACCAGTATGTCCCCTTAACATGCTTTAGTCCTTACTGGAGGTATAGTGTGTGTGTGTGTGTGTGTGTGTGTGTGTGTGTGTGTAAAAGATATCTGTACTACACAGAGACAGAAAACCTAGCTAATACTCATGCAAAATAAATATTTTTTTGGCACTTTTGATGCATTTGCAGAGTTGTCAATTTTTGAGGCAATTTAAACCTTTTGATCTTTTTACAATTCTAGTGACTACTTGTGGGCAGGTGCTTGTGATGAGTAAGCCGCAGCAAAGATTATGAAGTTATGTAGGATAGCATTATGCCCGGGATGTATGATGTGGCCAGAGGCTGAGTAGCTGTAACTAGCCGATTAAGTTCACATATATATAGCACTACTGCACTTTTTGATTAAATAAGTTATTGCTGCTGGAGGACAGTAGTATAGAACTTTTCCACCCTAGCAGCAAGTGCTTGAGATTAAATTCTAGCCACACAGCAGCAGAAAGAGAAATGGGGACCAGCCCCTACATTATGTAGAACCTCAGGGATCAGCCTTGCTCTTAGGTCTTAGTAAACTGAGGCCGCTACTTCATCTTGCTGCTGTTACTTATCCTGCCACTTTGCTTGCTTTGAATTCTCTTTTCGAGTCTCTGAATTCCACAAACTGGCTTGCTCCATGGACTGCTACCAATGGATCCAGTTCTATTAGAGAGAAGTTAGCATATTTCTGACCACAGCACAACTCTCTACAGTACTATGTTTACCGTCTGAAGCAAATCACTGGGCCTTAACAATATGGCATTCCAGCCAGGGAAGTAGGAAGGCACCGCTTTCCATTCTGCCCTGTATGCATAACATGGACAAACACAAACCCCTGTGTTGCAAAATGTACCAATCAACACAAATGCAAATGCAACACGCTGGCTATTAACTGGTAGTGGATATATAATTAATTACAATGTCACTCAAAATATACTAATTCGCCACTTCAAAATAATGTATATATCATACAGTACATCTCACAAAATATACAAGTGACTTACAGTCACTTGTATATTTTGTGAGATGTACTGTATGCATAACATGCAGCATTGTTTCTGTTCCAATGCAGTTTGTTTCCCGCCAAAAACTATATTATTTGTCTCACTGCTCACTGTGGCGCAATTATGTAATTAATTACATGTTGGCATTGTGTTATTCCACCCCATTCATTTCAATACAAAGGATATGCAATGGAAATGGGGAAAAATGTAATCAATTACGTATTCTTTGCAGAGTGAAAGCAACCACTGTGAAAACTGATCATATTCGCTGACTGATATCTGTTCTGGACATGGGATGAATAGGGGAACATTGGCAATTTATGCTCCCATGTCTGTTTTTGTTGGAACTGTCCAACATGCCTAATTCCTGTCTTCTGGTCACAATCAAATCAGGTTTTTTGCTGGGGCAAAGCTCCACACCTTACATAATGATGTGGAATTTCAAATGCACAACATGTTGAGCTGATTGATACATAGTAGCAATAAGGGATAAAGTAATTCAAAGGATTACAAACAGAGCTGGTGCCAAGTCAAGACTGACAGCTGCTTGCAAAGAAACTAGCAATCTGGCATGGAGCAAAAGGTACCATTTTCTATCTTTCTTCCACTGCTTTGTGATACAGATAGAACATTATCCCTTAATGCACACTGAAAGTTTAAACAAGAATCATCAGAATGAAATGAACCAGTGATGCAATTTTTCAAGCTCAGAGAAATAGTTAATGCTGTTGGGAACAAAAAGCAGAACACACACAACATGCAGTGTCAACATCTGAATGATGTTTAATGGGAGCTCCCAAATTTCTCTTCCCTGCTCTGCTGGGGACAAAACAAACTCATGGTTTATTTCTCTGCAATAAACTGTGAACTGAACACTGCTCGTTCACATTAAACTTGAGTTCATTTTAACTATGGTTTAATGTAGTCTTTGCCAACCTGACACTGCCTAGTTTTTTATTACAACTCATGCATGGGAGTTGTAGTCCAAACTTGGGAGGAGTTGTAGGCCAAAACATCTGGGGGGCATCAGACTGGTAAAGGCTAGTTTGATGTGATATGCAAATGAACCTGTTCATCTAGATATTTGGCTTTGATCTCAAGGTTGTTTTTTAAAAAACAGTTGTAGAGTAACTGTATGGTAACATCAATGACCTTTATGGAAATCAGAACTACCCACAAGGATTATATGTAAAACTAATGCCTTATCATGTCATTTGACCCTTCAGGCTTGTCTGCTGAGCATCAATCTGAAGGAGACATATATATATATTATTATCTTTTTTAGCAGCATGCCTCCTCACATCAGGGGTGACTGATCCTCCTCATCCAAGATCTGGTAGCCTCTCTGTTCTCTTGGATGTGCATTCACATCCTGAATCATAGTTGTCAATAGAGGCTAATAGTGATTTGTTCCCAGTTTTCAGCAGTAGTGTGCATTGGTTCATCCATACAGAAAGCCAATTGTTTTCCCCCCCTGCGCACAGCAGAATGCAAAATGAGTTTGTGAGCATGCACAAACCAATCACTGGTTTGTTGTGATTCTTCCTTCAAGCAATGCTGTTTCCCAACACTATATTATTTGCTTGCATTATTTGGTCAAGATGAACTGTTACATTAATGAAAGAACCCCCAGATTTCCTCTGTAGACGGATGCAGCGACTGGATACTTAAGCAGTCCTATGCATACTTCTAGAGCCCTGATGGCGAACCTATGACACGTGTGTCAGCACTGACACGCATAGCCATTTCCAGTGACACGTAGCGATCTCTGGCCGGCGGCAGAAAGATCTCTCCTCTTTCAAGAGGGGAGATTTTGCGAACGGGATCCGCTTCAGCAGGGGGGCGTGTTTTGGCCCCCTGCTCCAGCCTATCCCTGCTGCTGTTCCGAGCCTCTTGGCTGGCTAATAGGGCCGGCGGGGGGCGGGGTTTGACAACGTTTAGCCTGGTGCGGCAGCATTCAAACCCTCTTTCTGCGCTCAGCGGCTTCTTTGTTTCACGCTTGCAGGGAGGAACGTCCCCTGCCTTTGGAGGGAATTTTTCTGCAACCTCTGCTGAGCCTCATTACCTTCCTCCTTCTCTCGTGGCTAAGTATTGGCTTCGTAGCCATTGTGAGAGTAGCTCAGTGTGTGTGTGTGGGGGGGGGGGAATTATTATTTTTTTAAAATATTTTTTTTGGTTTATTAAATAGTTATATATTACAATTATACGTTTTTGTTATTTAAACTCTAAATATCGTGAAATTATGGGTTTTTTCTCGAAGTGACACACCACCCGAGTTATGCTCAGTTTTTTGGTGAAACCAAGCTCAAAAGGTTGCCCATCACTGTTCTAGAGAGTAAGTCCCAGGAAACTGAAGGGAGGGAATTACTTCTGCATATCCATGGTTAACCTATTAATGCTAAACACAAGGTAGTTTACCCACTAACTGGTTACTTTATTATTTGGCCTATTCCCCTCCACACAATGCTTTTTAGAATGTTAGATTAATTCTTATTAAATCGTGATGTGTTAAAAACAAAACAAAAACTTGTTATTTCAAGCTTTCGTGGTAAGTGGCCATGAAAGAAAGCATATCTCCATTGTCTTATATAGAATAGAAACCTTTGGACAGCCTATTCTAGAACAAAGTGATCATACAACTGATCCAACTACTTACTTCACCTTTCAGAACAAAAATGGTAATCTTTAACCATCCAGATTGCCTCCTATTCCAAAGTTCTGGGGAAAACCCTGGAACTTTAGGGGTATGTGTGTGGGGGGAAACTTAGGGGGAACAGAGGGGGGAAAGTTCAGTTGCACTAGCAGACCATGGTCCGCTCATGCATACCCCCCCCCCTTAATGATACATTGAATTCCACCCCAAGACTCCTGCTGGTGGATATTGAAGAGCAAATGCTCCATTACTATCTATATGCTCAGCACAAGCCCTTTGAATGTGTACTTTCAATGGGTACTACTTTTAGGAAAGTGAACAAAAGATTGCAGGCTTACTTGATAACAAAGCACACATGGCTTTTTAAAGAAAGAGATATTTAGATATTTGAAAAGTACACACACCAACATAATGAGCAGAAGTAATGAGTACCAGATACATTCCCTCATGGCCTTATCTTGCATCACAAGAGATGAAGCAGCAACCCTCAACAGATGCCATCTGTTACAAAAAGGTCTCCATAGAAGAGAATGAAGGATTATTATTATTATTGTTCTCCAACAGCAATTATACAAAGTAATTATGTCCCCAAGTATGTTCTATACTGGAGACTATGGAGATTTCAAACTATTTGCAGAACTAGGTAAAGGTAAAGGGACCCCTGACCATTAGGTCCAGTCGTGGACGACTCTGTGGTTGCGGCGCTCATCTCGTTTTATTGGCTGAGGAAGCTGGTTCCGGGTCATGTGGCCAGCATGACTAAGCCGCTTCTGGCAAACCAGAGCAGCGCACGGAAACACCGTTTACCTTCCCGCCAGAGCGGTACCTATTTATCTACTTGCACTTTGAGGTGCTTTCGAAGTGCTAGGTTGGCAGGAGCTGGGACCGAGCAACAGGAGCTCACCCTGTCGTGGGGATTTGAACCACCGACCTTCCGATCAGCAAGCCCTAGGCTCAGTGGTTTAGACCACAGCGCCACCCGCGTCCCATTTGCAGAACTACTCTTCATTAAATATATAGATAGATAGATAGATATAGCACGCACACGCACACACGCACACACGCACACACGCACACACGCACACACACATTTATACCAGTGTGGTACAATTAAATTATGCTGGCCATCATGCTCTCTGAAAGCAACATATTCTACGTCTTCAGACCAGTTAATTGTTGGAGGTTTTCCTTCAACTATTTCTATAGAAAAAATTCCCTTCTTCTAGTTTCCAAATGTTAAGTCGGTAGTGAAATATCTCATTATAACTAGAAAAAGCAAGTCACTTGAACCAGATCCCTTTATTTTTCCATGTATTAAGAGTAATACTGAACTGTCTTTTCATTCATGTTCTGTACATGGTATTATCTGCAAGTGACCAACATTATCTTCTGTATTTGTTACTGCTGACAGCTTCATTTTGTTTTTGTTAAACTATCTGAAAATTGCGCTGATACTTCTTTCTTGAAAGAACAACCCTGCTTTCATCAAATCAAGGCTATATACAGTGTTTGAACCTACTATGAAAGGAAGGGAGGAAGCTGTTTACTTTTGACATATAGTCACGAATAGATCCCATAGGAATTATGTATGATGCTTTGAAAGAGAAAATAGAATGTTAAAAAAATAAAATCAGGTGAAGTTGTGATGGAAACTGCAGAGTTTTCTATGTATCTGTTAGTACAACCTTCTGTCAGATACAACCTTCAACACCTCGTTCCTATATACACTGTGAAAGTATTTCCAAAGTAGCTCCTTCCTGTGGAATTTCCAGTTGTTGTTTATACACTATTCATAGAGCATTTGCATGTTGTCATTGTTAGTCCATTGCTTCCCTGATGTTATTAGACCTGCTTATGGGTAGAACACAATTCTTGCAACCGAATAACTAAATAGCCCCATGCCCTATGTAAGAAAGTCTGTCCAGTAGGTAGGCGCAGTGTTTGAAGTCTTTCTTGGATTTTGTGCCTTTACACTGAATGCTTCCTCTTTGCATCTTCAGCCAGCTTTATTGCTTTCTGTTGATGCATGCTGGAGGACTCCCGAGATAAATAGCCTCTGATTTGCCCATTGAATTGTCTCTCTAACGGAATAAACTTCATTATGTATACTCAGAAGGAAGCCCCATTGAGCTTCCTAGTAAGAGTGCTTAAGACTGCAACGTAAATTGCATAATGTCCTGTGGCGGCTTCTTCTCTTTTCTTTCTTTCTTTCTTTCTCTATTTCTTTCTTCTTCTTCTTTTTTAAAAAAAGGCTTTATTAAAAGCACCATTTAAAAAATAATGATTTAAATGACAAGAAATCAGTAATTAAATTCTTCTACCACAGGAAAAAGAAATGGGTGTGGGGACCAATTGAGATGGACTTCATTCAAGTGATAAGCCAGAGGCTATTTGTCACTCAGACCCCCCAAAACCTGGTGCAATAAAACCTTTAATTAGCAAGAAAACTGAGCTTTACTGACAAGAACTTATTTGTGAGTAGTAGGCATTAGAAAGTAGTCTTCTGGGTTGCCATTGGGAATGGCATTGCTGGATAATAAGAATCATAGAGTTGAGGGAGACCACAAGGGCCATCCAGTCCAACCCCCTGCCAAGCAGGAAACACCATCAAAATATTCTTGACATATGGCTGTCAAGCCTCCGCTTAAAGACCTCCAAAGAAGGAGGTCTTTAAATAAAGCACTCTATTAAGCAGTGTGTGGAGCCTTTGGGCAGGATTCACACAATGAGTCCCATCTGTGCAAATCTTGCATGAGGGCTCCTCCTTGCACAATGGGGCTTCTCCCACCCCTGTCCATCCCACCACCCCCTCTGGCGCCTGCCAAAATGGGCTTGTGGCAGTTATGGGAGAACTCCTAGAACAGCATGCAGCAGGAGGATTGACAGATGGGACACCCACATAACATGATGTTGAATTCCAACCCTATGTCTCAGTTCCACTCCTACCGGTAGCTAGTTATAGAAAAGCAATGCCTCAGCAGTAGTGAAGGGCTGCAGCCCTGAAGCACCCTTACCTAAATTTTGTTGACTTGTATGGCATTTATTTCAAGAGAACTATGCACAGGGGCCACAGCCTTATATTAGAAAGGTGCAGTAATTAATTTTTTTAATCTCAAATTAATCCATACTTCATCTCCCGTATCACTTAATCATGCTTTTAAGTAACTCCTATCAGTAGATGTATGGCTTAAAAAACAATCAAAGGACAACAATTACTACAATGCTTACTACCAAAAATCACAGTCAAATCTTGTCTATTTACTCTGAACAGCCACCTGAAATGTGCAGAAAGAGCACTTGCTCTTCTTGTATGGAATGGAATGTCTTCAGACTATAGGTGGAGTTTACCAGTACCTGTCTGAACTGCCCCCAGTGTTAAAGCAATGACAACACCCAGCTCCCCGCAGGTAGAAAGAAAGAAGGCAGGCTCAAAGCCTTCTTGGTGACATTGTCGCTTTTCATAGGCTAAGAATTTTCTGTGAAGTCCTAGGAGGTATATGCTTCTGTGCACATATTTTATCCAGTTTTTCCACACATAATATGCATTTAAATCTCATTACACCACAGTAATTTGAGACCTCTTCCCACACTTCTTGCTGCATTAATGAAAACCATACTTTTGTCACCTTCACTTCAGAACACAATTAGAGACTATCAGTCTTGAAAGTATCCTCTGTAGCAAATATTACTACTGAGAGGAGTGCCATGCTGAACTTATCTACAACACCAAATTTTACTTCTGCAAATAGGTTTGTATAGTACACACAAAGCACGCACAGCATTGCATCATCAGCATCATTTATCCAAGGCCCAATGGAAAGGTTGAAATTTGTATGGACCATTTTTTTTAAAGCCAGCTATCTTTCCTTTGCCCTTGAGAATATTGATTCTGTGGGGTCTGCAGAGCCTTCAAAACCAATGTTAGAGACTTTGATCTGCTAAGAAGCAGAAGTTGCCCATTACAGGCAGACCTACAAACTGGCAGATGAAGCTTACTTTAAAGGAAGGAATTCCTTCTGAAGGTAGTGCCTTTTCACAAAAACACTTCTGCAAAAGGGAGTGATTAAAGCCTGTTGATCTGATTCTGTTGATTCTGATAATTTAGGCCATGCCAATTTTTTTGTCTGGAAAAGCTCCCAGTGCAACAGAACTCCCTGTTAAGACACTTCCCAATTGTGAAACCAGTGGGTGGAATCTGACTAAGCCATACAGGGAACAGACCCATTGAATTTACCCACTCACGGTGGCAGCAGTGGAAGATGGCACAGCGATTGGGCCCAAATTAGGCTCTGTGCTGGTTGGCACTGGCTGTGGAATCAGCTGGGAATCCAGCCAGTTCAGCCTTACCCTGCCCCACTTGGGGGGTTTCTGCTGGGCTCTGCTGGCAGAGGCACCTGTAAGCCTTCTGCTTACCCACACATGAGAAGCTAGTTGAGCCAGCAGAAACAAGAGGGGGGACATCTTCATGCAATCTAACGCCTCCTGTGGGTTTTGGATTGCAGCCTTAGTTAGGATACCACCCACTGTATACGGCCACCAAATGAAACATTCCTTTCTGTTATTATTCTTTATTGAGTTTTACATCGATTATATACATTTTCCATTCATTCTTCAAAATAAGTATTATTTTTTTAAAGAAACATTCATCCCTTAACAAGCAATAGACAGTATGTGGCGTTTGCTCTGAGATATCCCATCAAACAGTATTAATAAAATAAAATAAAACTGGCTCAGCTGGTACATCACAACCCTCTTCATCTCAAGAGCCATGAGTTCGAGCCCCATGTTGGGCAAAAGATCCCTGCATCGCTGGGGGGTTGGACTCTATGACCCTTGTGGTCCCTTCTATAGGATTCTATATGAATTCATTATTATTGCTAACAACAGGCATTCGCTGCTTTTTGGTTTTCCCCACACAGAAAGGAATCCAAAGAGATCTACAGAATAATTTGGACTGATTCCCCCTGGAATAAAGGGCAGCCTTTTAAATGGCAACGTGACCCCTAAAAACATCCACAAGGCTGAATGTCCGTGGGAGGGGGGGGCACTCCACGCTCAGTGCCTCTGAGAAGAGCTTGGCTCTTATTGTAGTCGCCTCCTTAACTCCCATGCCATTTCCCCATAGTTCATGGAACAGAAATGTCTATACACCCCTTTTTTGCCGGAGAACTTTCATCAGTCACCCCAAGCCAAGGGCCCTAGAGGAACAGGAGGAACTCCCTCTTAGGCGCTCTGTCCGCCCTTCGCCTCCTGCCCCCCCCCCACCTCGCCGCCTGCGCTCACCTTGTGGTCCAGGACCCCGATGTAGCCTTCCAAGGGGCGGTCGGGGAGGCGCCTCTGCCCGCTGCCGCCCAGTGGCTGTTGGCTCTCCGGCTTCTGGCTCGCCGTCACCGCCACCTGCTGCTGCTGCTGCGGTTGACTCTGCTCTTTCGGGCTTCCGTCGCCGCTACTACCTCCGCCGCCGCCGCCGCCACTACCAGCACCACCGCCGCCGCCACCGATGCTACCATACATGAGCAACAAGCTAGTGCACATGGTGGTGAGCGCTAAAGACACAGCCAGCCCATGGCGCTGAAAGGGGGGACAAGGAGACACGCTGAGAGAAGCCGCCGCGCGCAGGGGAGAGCGCGCTCCCCACCAGGCAGGCGGCGAGCGGAGCGCTGCGGGGCCCCAGGCCGGACGTGGTGGAGAGGGCGGAGCGGGAAACGCCGCCGGCGGCGGCGGCCAGGAGGCGTTGAGCGCGGGCGGCTCAGGCGGCAGCACCGTCGCCGCCCCTCCAGGTCTCCCGCCGCTCTCCTTCCTGCCTCAAGAGCTGCGCAGCCCCCGCCCCGCGCGCGCCTCGCCGCTTCCCGCCTCGCCTATGCAACCCGCCACTGTTTGAGGAGTTCTGATTGTTGTCAATAGAAGCTTGGCGTCTCTCTCTCTCTCTCTGCCCACCCGCGCCAGCCTACTCGTGTGAGGCAGCCCTTTTTTGCAAGTTTCCCCTGTCCCCCCTTTTTATGGCGGGGATGCAGGTGTGCGCGCGGGAGAATGCAGCTCCGTCCCTTGGTAGCCTTTGCAAGTTTTAACTTGTTCTTGGGTCTCTCCATGGAAAGATCCCTGAAGGGCTGCAGGTTGGTGTGGGCGGGCGGGTGCCACCCAGCGCTACCATTTTAATCTCTGGGGTGGCGGAAGAAGCCGGGGTGGGGAGGGGTGGAACCGCTTATTCCCAGCACCTGCAAGTTCCAAAGCAGAGAAGCCTTTTGAAAAGTGCACCTACTTCCTGAATTTGACACACACACACACCCGCTTTCTGCTTCCTAAGCCTCTCTCTCTTATCCTCCACTCACTTTCCCGGCTTACCCTTTCGCTGTCATTCCCACTGTTCCCACGTTTTGCAGTTTTTTGGGGGGGTGGGGGTGGGGGTGGGGAAGAGAAATGCCCGCCCGTGATTATTGCCCTAAGCGCCCGAGATCCCTCCTTGCAAGGCAAGTCGGTTCAGCTGAACACCAACAGCCATCATCACGGCATGTGAACCTATTTGCAATTTATTTATTTATTTATTTTTAAAAAGGCAGGTGGGAAGTTCCTTTGCTTCTCTTCCTTGACAAGGTTTCAGCCAAAGACCCCCTTTCAAAATTGCCCATGGAGCAAAAATGCCCATAAATAAATAGGACAAGCTGCACAGAGGCTGAAATCACCCGACCCAAAGGAAGGCTGGGGTCTGTCTGTCTGTCTGTCTCTCCCGACAACTCCCAGCCAGGTCTGGTGGTTTCGCTTCACACTTCCTAAGGACCGGAGGCGGGGAAGCGTAATCTGGGACCATTTTTAGTTCCTGCAAAACTGACTTACCATCAGCGTCTTCATTTTCGTGCCCCTCTCCTTCAGATACCGCGATCTCAGGCTCGAGCGACTGAAGCCACTTTTTCCTCGAGGGTTTCCATTGCGAAGGAGCCAGTTAATGCGGTTTCCGCCGGGGATTGGGAGCGGAGATAAAAAAATCCAAAGCCACAGTCGGGATCAGCCCAACCTTGAGCTGTTGTGGGAAGCGCGGCTGTTGCAGAGATTAGAGAGAGAATTAAAACTGGACCCTTTTAGAGTCTCCCAGTGATCTACACAACTGCCGCCTGGCGCGGCCTTCTGGGTCCTAAACCGCGCCCTCTCACAACTCCTTCTCGGGCTCAGCATAGGTAGAATTTTAACAGTTTACTTTTAGCTTTTATTAACCCTAGGTGAGAATCAGATGCCTACTTTCTTCGATTTGTGGAGAGGGGAAAAGATCGCTCCAGGAGACAGGAAAAGGAATCCTAAATTTGCACTCACAAACTCTACAATGGCATATTCGATCAGTGAATGATCAACATAAATTATATACCGGTATGTATTTAAAAAATACAAGGCGTATTTGCAGGTTGATAATACCACCAATTATCTTCTTCAAAATTCCTGTATTAAGCACTATTCTCCACCTAATCATTTACTTTTTAAAGACCTAAGTGCCTGTAGTTTTCTGGCCATTAATTCTGAATCTCCATCTCTTTTGTATGTTTTCCAAGGCTTTTGTATGTTTTCCAAGCAACTCTTTTCTGAATAGTTCCATTATTTATTCATAGTGCTTGATTATTTAACTACAGTTTAAATGTTTTCTAGGTCTTATGTCTGTGAACCAGTTATTCATATAATATATCCTACCTTCCTTCCCATCATTCATAAAGCATATTTAGTTGTTTTTTGTATCACATAGCCTAGCATAATGTTTAAAATGTTTGCTTTGCACTAATTTTAGATTATAGCTTTCTCTATTAATAAAAGGGTTTTGCTTATTTTATGTGTCCCATTTTCTTTCCCTGGGGCTTTTTCTTCTTCTTTATTAATGATTCATATTTCATTGGTGTAAATTTTTAGTAAAGTAAACTGAATTTCATACTCACATTAAGTGTGTACACTTTAAGTTGTTTTCTTAGGAAGTGATTAAAATGATACTGTGATACTTTAGATAATATGCACTTCTTAATTATGTTCACATTCTCTCCAAATTACACATAACCATCACACTGTAATATATAACTTCCCATCTAACCTATATCTATTCAGTATTTAGGAGAAAACTATCAGCAAGCTAATCTATCCATAGTTGCAAATGGTATCTTTTCAAGGCTGAAATTGTCTCTGAAATCCATTTTTCATCTTTACTAATTCACTCATGGACTAGCGGTGGAGCAGATACAATCACTAGTCTGTTGCAAAAGTAGCACTTAAGGATTTTTTTTTAAAAAAGAATAAAGTAAAACTGATTATCAGAAGTGTACAATACTAAAACGATCAGGTAGTAAACACGTTTTATCTTATTTCAAAGAAGATTGTCGGCACTGGGTTGTTGTTTTTGCCATTTACTCAATTTGTGGTTTAGAACTGAACAGAACCAATAGAGAGGAGAAGCAATATGAAAAGAACCTCATCAGGTCTTATTCTTTGTCATGTGGTCTCACTTGAAACTCAGGTTATCAGAACAAAGGACCACCTTGATGGATTATTGAAAGCAAAATTAATGGTGATTTCCAAGTCTTCCTGTAACAGGCTACAAAAGACAGCTCATGCATTTTAAAAGTACTCCCCACCCCCCTGCTATGAGCAAGCAGGTTGCTGGCTGAGAAACTTGTCCTTTATCCCATGCCAAATGAAAGCATCATATTTATGATTAAGGCTCATGGATGTATGTTGGACATCTGTTACACAGTATGTCTAACCAAGCCATCAAGCTTATGAGTTGGGGTGATAGCTCAAGCTAGTTGCTGGGTCTATTGATTAAGTGGCCCATCTAAATTTTGTAATTTAATGTTGAGCTTGCCTTGAATCATGTCCAGTTGTCTGATACACATATATTTAATTAGATAGCCATGATGATCATAGACACATACCTTGGCAGCCATGACAGGTACCATTACAAACAGATAGTGTAATGTAAATTCTGCAGTGGTTTTTATGTGTAGAAATAGTGCATCAAGGGAAATTTTAAAGTAAATTAGAAAAGAGCCAAGTTAACCTAATTTCAATTTAAACTCACTGAAATTACCGTAAGCTTTTTAGCTCTGTAGCTGTTTATTTTACATTATTGGTGAGCACATATATGTATTACATGGAAAAATGAACAGACACATTCCACAAAAATAATTAAATTTGCAGCAAGTAGCAGAATAGACTGAGTTCATAAACACTTAATTGAGTTTGGAACAAGTCAATAAAGCATTTTTATAAGAGTTCAACTAACTTGCTAGATTCAGTGCAAAGTGATTCATAGCAGTTGTAATTTCTTGTTTTAAATGCAAGGGAGACATAAATAATTACTCCTTGCTTTATACCCATTATCCCTTATGCAAATAGTTTCTGATCGGCAATCTTGCTTGACATCCTAGGCCATTTTACCCATTACTGTATTATAAACTGTATATCACAGATCCACGTTGGCTGCTTTCAGGTGTCTTGAAAAGGCAAGGTTCAGGGATGAGGAGCCTAAGGACCTCAAGATGCTGCTAGACGCCGATTCCCATCAGCCCTGGCCATTACCTGCATCGGCTTGCTAGAAGTGATAAGTGTTGGGGTCCAACGACATATGGAGGACTACAGGTGCCATAGTCTATCATGTTGGCAATGAGTCTAGTGTCTCCTGGGGCTTGCACTCTTTGGGTTCCCATCAGTGGCAGCAGCAGCAGAGGAGGAGGAGTTAATAAGCTTTTATTCTGTTTGAGATTATCTGAAGCTTGCTGTGTCACCTGAACTCAGCAAAGGGTGGGTAATCTTAACTATGGTTTGTTGGAACAAACCAATTTCATACCATCATTTATGAATCTGACTTGCATCAACAAATCATAGCTACGATTAACCACAGTTTAGGTTTTGGATGCAATGCTAAACAATCAGCATCAGAAGCAAAAGCTTCTGCCTTCTTGCAACTGTGCCAAGGAGAAGATAAAAGGTGGAGTGTGCAAGTCTGTGGAGGGACTGGGCTCGCTCCCAACACTGGTATCCATCCCATTTGTGGAGATCAGAGGAGTGCAATTGGGATTCCTGGCTGGTCTGTCATTTAGGCACTAGGTGGGTCCAGATCTTATCAGCTCCAGTGGGTAACATTAAGGTGACAGTCACAGTGGGAGAAAGTCTCAATGCCCAGAACTGTCTGGATGACTTCTTGGCACTAACAGAAGGCACACCAGTGGTGATGGATGGGGTGACCGATTCTGAGACACTAATCCATCACTCTTCAGAACTCCTGAATCTCAGGCCCAACTGGGTTTTTTAAACTGAGTAATGGCCCTGATACCACAAGAAGAAACAGGCACTGTCCTCCCAAACTTCAGAGCTGCTTTTGAAGTGAAGGTGATCTTGGGATCTTCCTGCCTTCTTTTTTTAACCTCAGAACTGCTGCAAGTTCTGGAGTGACTGCTCCAGCCTGCCTTTTCTCCTCAGTGCCTCTGAGAGGCAGTAGTGCAATGGCACACTTGATCAATCATGTCGTTTTCGAGAGAATCTTCAAATTTACCCCAGTTGCTGACTAATTTATAGTGATAATTTTCAGACATGGAGGCATGTGGTATTGCACACATGTCTGCATGCACAATTGGTTGAAATGATGCTTCTGTTTCAGCATGGCACAGCAGACATAGCTGAAAATGATCACTACATGTATGTCCACAAATGGTGTAAATTTGGGGCTGTTATATGAGTTCCTGTGTGATGTGTTTTATACTATGCACGTAGTGTATATATAGCTGTGCATGTACTAAATGCCACCATATCTGAAAATGATAACCATATATCAGCCCCACATACCATGTATTACTCCACAAATCTAGTGGGTTTTTAATTTTTGAAAAATTGCAGAATTGTTTTGTAATATTCAAACGCGCCACTGCAATATTTCCAAAGCAAAGCCGTTTCAGTGGTGCTATGTGTTAATAGAATCATCATAGAATTGTAGAGTTGGAAGGGACCCCAAGAGTCATGTAGTCCAACCCCTTGCACCTCAGGAATCACAGCTAAATCATCTCTGACAGATGGTCATCCAAATTCTGCTTAAAGACCACCAATGAGGGAGAGTCCACTACTTTCTGAAGCAGTCCATTCCACTGCTGAACAGCTGTTACCATCACAAATTCCATCACAAATTTAAGCACATTTGTTCAGGTCCTGCCCTCTGGAGCAGCAAAGAACAAGCTTATGCCATCTTCCATGTGACATGCCTTCAGATATTTGAAAATGACTATCACATCACCCCTTGGTCTTCTCTTCTCCAGGCTAAGCATACCCAACTCCCTCAACCATACCTTACAAATCTTAGCTTCCAGAACCCTTGATAATCTTGGTCACCTTCCTCTGTACACATTCCAGCTTGCCAACATCCTTATTAAACTGTGGTGCCCAGAACCTCCAGGTGGGATTCTGACCAAGGCAGAATAGAGTGCTACCTTGATCTGGACACTGTCAGTGCAAGACATGAAATATATATATGTCCTTGTTTGTGGTTGCTCAAATGGACATATTTGTTTGCAGTACTCCCATTGAGTAACCAGGGCTTCCACTTTTGAGCATGCAAATGTTCTCCCCATAATAATCCCAGAGTCAGCCTGTCAGCATCTGTCCTCTGCATTCAGAATGCCTTCAAGCTATTGCCATGCAGAGTCTACAGCTGTTCAACTTCATTCTCCTCCTTTCATGACATCTTTCTCTTAGAGGTTTAACTGTTTTGAGTCTCTCTGAGAGGCACTTTTTAATTTTCAGGTTGGTTTTTTTAAAAACAGTGCTAATACTCTGGGGCAACATATATTACAGTACTCTGGCTCACCTGTATTTATAATATAATTTCCTATGCTAGATGGGATTCCACCCCACCCCATTCCCCCTCTGTGGGACTTGAATGTACATTAAAACAGGGGAGATCAGAGGATAAATGGATGTGGAATCACCAGGCTATAGATGATTTTTAATGACATTTTTAAAAAACCCACAAACGACGGAGGGAGAAAAATCCTTTGTGCATTTTGCATCATTGTCTTATTTTGTTCTCTTTTTCGTTGTGTTTAGCGGGGGGGGGGATAAACTGGTATTTTGGGGAAGCAAAGCAGAAAGACAAAGGGTGGGATCACATAGAACTGAGTTAAAACAAGCTATGATGTTATTGCTTACACCTACTAGGAATTTAGCATAACACAGACAGGAAACACTCTACTTTTGACAGTGGAGGAGACCTGTCTGCCTATGAGAGATCAGGGAGAAAGAGTGTCTTAAGACAGCAAATGGAGGGAGCTGCTCATACTAGCCAAATGCTATCAACCTGGGGGTGCAGTTGGCTATGGGATGCAACCTATGAATTCCAAATCCTAATAAGTCTCTTCAGCCTCTCACAAGAAGTTTAGAAAGAGCTGAAAGGGATAGTAAGGGTCATCTAGTCCAAACCCTCTGCAAATGCAGGAATCTTTTGCCTAATGTGGGGCTCAAACCTACAACTCTGAGATTAACAGCCTCATGTTCCACCGACTGAGCTATACATTGTATATTTTATTTATAGATTAACTCTTTTTTCTTTTTGCAGAGATAAAGGCTTAGTGAAATCAGCTTTGCATTGCAAACGCAACCAGTGGAAAATATTCAGCACCTAGCATGGTAATGAGCTCATTCTATAGATTTTTTAAAAACTGCACACTGATTCATGAAATGCTTTTCAAAATTGGGAATGTGCATCAAAAACTGGTCAAAAGGGGGGTGGGGTGGTAACAATATGCTGGATCAATCAATACTATCTCCCTTTTATGAAATTGGGCTGTCTTTGAACTTCTGACAGCAGCAAACAGCTAAAGAATGAAATATTGCCGAGAAGGAAGAAGTGCAAATGAAAATGCACGGGGAAAACCATGATAAGATCTGCTGACTTGGCCATTTTAGTACATTTTATTCCTGGGGTTCTCTTTATTCTAGGCAGTATACATAAAGGTATTAGCTATACGAGAACAAATATTTTCAAGCAGTATAGATGAAACCCACCAGTGAAGAAACAATATGCATGCTGCTTGTCTCTTTCAAAAACATAGTCCTGGTTTAACAAAGTAGTATCTTCTGCATTTTAAATATCTGGGATAAGGCATACCTTTTTAAACATTTTGAATATAAATAAATGATGTCACTGAAGTGCAGAAGGCAAGCCTATTCTTTTCCTATTACTATTTCAAAGATACAGACATTTGCATTTTTGTGTGTGTATGTTTAAGTAAATTTGCTGAAGACAAAGGAATAAATTCTCTACCTAGAAAATTAGCTAATTTAATGGAATGCTACAGAATTCATAAAAGCAAAGTGAAATGTTGCAATTTCTGCAAATTATTGGACAGCTGTTTCAGAAATATATGGGGATGTTCAAAAGAAGGGATTATAAACAGTGCTGTGTCTGTAGCAGATTGTGATTTGCAGTCTGCATTTGTCTTTGTCCCCCACCCCCTATTTTGACTAAGAAATATTCTAGAACAATGTTGCACGTGAAATAAAATTAGCATTAAGAGGGTAGGCTCATCTAACTAATATGCATAGAAGAAGGCATTAATAAACCACGAGAAAGGACAAAAAGATAAAAATATATTATGATGCAGTTTTCAATGTCTTATGTATTAGTTGATAGCCCAGAGGGAGTTCTCCTGCTGTTACTTACACAAACACAAACATCACTTACGATGACAGGCTGAACCACAAGACTGACAACAAATGGATTTGTTTCTGTGAAATCCAAGCAAGGGCACGTCAGAGACCCATCAAATATCTTTGAAATCAGCCTAGCAATTGTTTTTTTGTTTTGTCATTGGGCTTTGTGTGTGTGTGAGGCTTGGAGGGACTTGGCGTTATTTTATTGTCTTGACACATGCACAAGTACTTATTTTGTAAGCAAGAGGAGTCTATATGACAGAAAGCAGTGCAACTCTTGGGTAACTCTGCTCTTGAATTTTGGCCAAAAGTGTATTGCTGCTCTTCTCACAAACAAGAGATTGTATGCATGAGGTAAAGGGGCAAAGGCAGCTAAGGAATCAATAGTTACTCTCCTTATACTGTAGGGTAGGTGTGATTTAGCTTTATGGGACAGAGCGGGCATGAAGGTCTTCTATGTACTGTAGCTGGCAGTGGTGGCCAAGTAAGATGCTTCACTAAGCAAAACAGCCAGAAGTTTGCCTTGTAAGCATCAGGAAGTAGCTGTAGAAGGGGGGCAGCCAGCCAGCATCATGTAAACACACAGTTGCTGACTAGATAGCATGGACGTAAGCCGCTGATGTCCGCAGTGTCCAGGGAGTAACCCCACACTTGTTCCTGTCTAATATGCATAGATAGGAACTCTCCTTCTCATTCATTCACCACACTAGATACTGGGGATTTTGACTAGTGGATCAACCCAATGACAGCCACTGATACCAGGATCCTCCAGAGGAGCCCACACCCATAACCTGAAAGCAAAATTAACATATATTCCTCATACTAGAGATGTGAGGCATAGGATTAAGTAAAACAAATCCAGTTATTTTGTATCCCAGTCAAATAGCAGTGTGATACATAAAACACAGATAGTGAAAATGTGAAACTTGTAGATTTCCTAGGGTTGGCATAAATGTGGACAAAGCACAATGTACATCAGCCTTGCAGGACTGTTTGGAGCCATATCAGCACAGCAGAGAGGGACAATGAGTCACTCTGGAATAAAACTGTATCATATTGCATTGTTTCTATCAGTAACAATCAGGTACACCCTGGTTATGGTACATCAGTGGAGCCAGGCTTTATGCTTGATAACAAGACCTGGGGAATACTTGATATAAATGAATATTCAGCTCACCTGCAACAGGTTCCCCAACCATTTAAATGTCTACATGTGCAGAGAAATGTGCATGTGCATTGGATCTCTCCAAGGTGTAAAACACAATAACCAAGAGATCCATGGGTACATATAAGTTTGCATGGGAAGTCAAGGTGCAGGCAAATAGCGAACTAAAATCTCCTGCCGTGGCTTCAGATTCCTAATTTCTTGTTTCTTCACATACACGGTCTCAAAACTGTGACTACCAACAAGATCGACACCAATGCCTGTAGGTGTTGAATACTTATAGAAGGAAATCAGTGGGTTCCACCCACATGTCAAAGTTGGTCCACAGCATGGAGAGAGATAAAGACATGACCCCCAGGCCACAAAAGTTCCCCGTCCTAACTGTGCCACAGAGAATCTGCCCAGCTTGTGTCTGAAAGCTTCCTGGTCTTTTCTGGCTTCATTGAAGAGTGCCTTGTGACAGATATTCCTTAGCATTATCCAAAGATGGCAATATTTCCCTGGCTACTTTGATAAAGGAGATAATACTGTATTGGGCAAAAACAAAATAGCCAGCCTCAAAGGAAAAATAAAGTGCTATCCAGCTGTGTTGGAGAGTGTCAGCACAAAGGAGCTAAACTGAAAGGTATGCAGAGGTAACATTTAATTAATTAATTATTGCAGGGCTTTCAAATGACAAAAACTGTGTGTGCTGTTCTTTTTGGTGTTTGTAATATGCGACTGTTACAGAACAAAGGCTGTTTTTTAACACTAGGAAATAGGACATTAAAATAGGGGGAGAGAATGTGAATCACGAAGGGGACGTTGTATGTGATAGGAAGAGTTGTAGCGGTGTGTGATGGATAAAAAAGATCTTAGATATCATCACAGAAGGCCAGAAGGCCAAAAATACTATTTAAAACAGGATTAAGCATGAACGGTGCAATTTCTGTCACACACGGAAGGAAGAAAAGCTCACGGTTGTGTCAGGTTCTGAAATTTGAAATCAGGTGGAAGGGATTTACCGCAGTGTTGTATAGGGTAGAAATCAGAGAGGTGCTGGGATGAGGGAGACTGTATTTCAAATAGGAATAGCCCAGCCTAGAGTCCTTTAAAAGAAAGATGGATTTAAACTATAATCCTAACCCAATTCATCTGGGAACAAGCTCCATTGAATTAAATAGAACTTGATTCTGAGTGGACATGGTTAAGACTGCAAAGTTGAATGCTGTATTTGCAGCTTGGTTGTCAAAAGATGCAAAAGATGAAAAGATGCCACATTGGAAAATGGCAGCAGATATTCTCTTCAAGGACAGGGCTGTGTTCATGTAATCAGTTGCTATCATTCTGCTAAATGCTATGAAGAATTCTATCACCTGCTTCCTCAGATTTCCGATCATATGAATAACTGCAGTAATTTTTTTGTTTTGTTTTTTGTTTGTCCCATTCCCTCAGCTGAATCGATGCTTTGTTCACCATGCTTATTTTTATGTTGTTTTATTTTAAGGTGTTTTTATCTTTTCTGGGTGCCACCTTGAGAGATGGCATGGAAATATTTTTAGAACAGGTAGAACTCTGCGACAAAACATTGCAGCATTGAGTACTTCTGCTTGGAAAACATTCCTCTGTGTTTACCAGAGTCATATGACTACTTTCAATGGGAATATGGTAGCTAAACATCATCCACACTTGAGAAACTATACCCGAGAACGTAGGTGAAGCATTTATATTCAAATCAAGCCCTAGCAATATAACAGTGGCACCTCGGTTTAAGTATACATGTTGGTTCCAGAAGTCTGTACTTAACTTGAAGCATACTTAACCTGATGCGAACTTTCCCATTGAAAGTAATGGAAAGTGGATTAATCTGTTCCAGACGGGTCCGCGGAGTACTTAACTTGAAGCGTACTTAACCTGAAGCGAACTGCCCATTTTAAACAGAAGATTCAGTTACTATGTCCTGTAATTGGGTTGTTGTTGTTTTTGTACATTATAAGTAGCAAACAATCGCAGTCTGTGTACTAAAAACTGAGTGCACTGTATACGTCACCTGAGCCAAATGCAAAGAACCTGCAGCTTTTTCTGACCTTAAGAAATTAATATCCGAGTCTAAACTTAGCTTATTGAAGACTGCTCCTCATTTTAATCAAAATATACCAACAGATGAAAACAGAAGCACAGCAAAAAATCAAGGAGAAAATAACAGCTGCTGCCAAAAACGGTAACAAAAAGTACAGTTAACATGTTGTTCATATCAAAACGTCTGGTGGATGGGAATGCTTAAAACTCTGATGCATTTCATTTCATAGGGCTTCCTGTACATTTAGCTAGTCATCAATCCTCTTCATGAGTTGGAGGAACTGGTACATAGAGTGGTTGACTTACGGAGGAGGCAGATGGGACCCAGTTTCCTTATCATTTGTGATATCATCCATTGTGATTTCCTTCCTCGTGAAGAGAAAGTAGGATGTTGTTGTTTAGTCGTTTAGTCGTGTCCGACTCTTCGTGACCCCATGGACCATAGCACGCCAGGCACTCCTGTCTTGCACTGCCTCCCGCAGTTTGGTCAAACTCATGTTCGTAGCTTCGAGAACACTGTCCAACCATCTTGTCCTCTGTCGTCCCCTTCTCCTAGTGCCCTCAATCTTTCCCAACATCAGGGTCTTTTCCAAGGATTCTTCTCTTCTCATGAGGTGGCCAAAGTATTGGAGCCTCAGCTTCACGATCCGTCCTTCCAGGGAGCACTCAGGGCTGATTTCCTTAAGAATGGATAGGTTTGATCTTCTTGCAGTCCATGGGACTCTCAAGAGTCTCCTCCAGCACCATAATTCAAAAGCATCAATTCTTCGGCGATCAGCCTTCTTTGATCAATAAATTAAATATGAAACTTTCAGAGGGGTGCAAAGGGCACAATTTGGCAAAAAAATGGTGAGAGTTGCGAGTTGTGGGAGAAATTCACTTCTCAACGGTTTCACGTCACTTTGTGATTTAATAAGCAAACAATAAACACCCACATGAAAATTAATCAACATTTTACTGTGAAAGTGCACGTTTTGAAGGATGGCTGTGACTTGTTTCAGAAGGTGATAATTAGGTAACTTTGCGAACTTAATCAAAACTCTTTCCCATTTCTACAGAGTTCAAAAATCTTTCAGCTTTTGTTTCCAGAAAGGATACTTCCCTTGGAAGTAAGTATTCACAATCATCATTGTTTTCATAGCACTGGACTATGCAAATCGGGTACTGACCAACAGATGTTGCCCAAGCTGCACTGTTGTGCTGATTACAACAATATTCAAAGCAGACCAAAGCATATAGGAATATGGGTCCTTTAGGCCCCCTTTTCCTTTGAAATGTAGGTTTTAATCAATTGGAAAAGTTATTGGCCAATTGAGCGAAAGCATAAGTATTAAAATAATTCATCCTGAACAACATGGGGTTTTATTTTATGTTTAGTGCAGAAGGTTCGCCTGCACGAATTTGCTACGCTTATTTAATGTCCTCTTTAAGATGAAAGATGATGCCAGCCCAGTGGTAATAGCATCTTTTGACGCTGAGAAAGCATTTCGCAGAATTGAATGGCAGTTACTCTTTTACTATGATGGAATTTTTTTTTTTATAAAAAATATTCCCATAAATGTATTGCACCAGTGACAGTTTTCTGAGCAAGGATGCATACTAATGACACAACATTGTTTCTGTTTTTATTTTCCGAGGGAGTCGGGCCAAGGAAGCCCAGCCACAATGGTCTCTTTTCTTATTGCAAATAAACCATTCCCAACAAGATAATTAAGTAGAGCTGCCACAGCAGCACAATGCACTAAAAGACAAAACCACTGATTTTCATAGTGCTCTTTCCCTGGGAGATGCAGCCGTTTATCCAGGAGATAATGACACATTTAAGGAAAACTTTCAAGGCATAAAGTGCAGAGAGGTACCAAATCAAAGATCGTAGAGATGAAGGAAAATAGCTGTGGGCTGGTTGTAAGTCTTTCTCTATCTGCCACCCCATGTAGTACAGTTAATTATTCTTATCATCCACAATGCCCCGGACCTGGTCTTGTCAGGAGCAGCCAGATAAAACAGCAGGCATAGCTCCTACCTTACAAGACAGGAATGATGACATTTTTTTCACATATTTATTTATTGAGAGAATTTCTAGCCTGCTCTTCGTTAAAAATAATCCCGGAGCACAGCACAACGTACGCAGACACACAAAATATATTACATAAAATAAAACCATTAAAAAAAACCCCCTGTGTACTGTAATGTTAAAATGGATCATCACGTACTACAAACAAAAGGAGTGAGGTCAGGTGGAGAAAGGTCTGTTCTTTACTTTTTCATCCTGGTGTTTTAGCCAAGGGACAGCCCAACAATATTAGCCAGACTTGGCCCTCCAGATGTTTTGGGACTAAAACTCCCATCATCTCTGACCACTGATCCTGTTAGCTAGGGACGATGAGAGTTGTAGTCCCAAAACATCTGGAGGGCCAAGTTTGGCCATGGCTGGGTTAGGCCTATCCCAGATTCTGCTGCTGCTAAGTGCAAATAAAACTAGGGTTAGTGCAGGTGAAGGATGAAGAGAAATCCGGTGTGATGTGGCTAATACTGTAAAGCTAAACAACTAAACCAGCCTTCCCTAACTTTGTGCCCTCGGGCATACCTATTGGTTCCTTCAGACTCACCCCAATAATGCATCAGCTAAGGGGCATGGCCAGCCCCAGCAGGGACCTCCTCCTGGAACCAACATTATCATCTGTTTAACACCAGGTTAAGGGATTCCTCTAGTCTTAAGTTTGTAATGGGACTGGATGATTTTTAAATACTGGCATCATGCTAATCAATTACTCCTGGTGGATTCTCATTAGAAATAGTGGGTTTGATTTTTAGCGTATTATGGATATTGCTGTTGTGTTCATTTCCCCCCCTCACTTTTATATAATTGAGTTGCTGTAAGAAGGTTGGAGTCTTTTTTTAAAAAAAAGATAAAGGTGTCTAATAAATTTAATAAACCTAAACCAATGAGTTGGATCCAGACTTAGAACAGACCTAATAAATCAATGGGACTACTCTAAGTTTGACTAACACTCAATTCAACACAGTGTGTATATGATTTATCAAAAATAGCATTGTGAATTCAATTCAAGACAGGAGTGCCTGGCGTGCTATGGTCCATGGGGTCACGAAGAGTCGGACACGACTAAATGACTAAACAACAACAGCATTGTGAAATAGCATTGGAGACCAATCCACCAGCACTCCATATTCCAAGAGCCAAGGGGATGAGAAACACTCAGTAAATACTATCTTCTGGAACACTCCCTGAAAAGACTAGAAGCACTGCAGAAAAGTCTCCCTGAGGCCCATCTCCTACAGACAGTCCAGAAGTGATGGTATCAAAAACTGAGAGTCCGAGGAGGAGGAGAAGGAACTGATTCAAAACTTCGCTGTTCCTTTTGAGACTTCTACAAGCCACAATAGCTTAAGGAAACTCCAGGAGAAACTACACAGGCTTGGCTGTGCTTTTGCAAAAGGACAGAGTCACCTAATTAATAGTTATTGCATCAACTTCAGTCAGCAGTTGCAGTAACAACACTGATGATATTGATGGCATTGGAGAGGCAGGCTTAGCTCAGAATGAAAATGAGCAGAGCAGTCATCTATCAAATCCATATTGCTGTAGGCGGTGGGAGGCAGTGGAACCTTTTGTTTTTGTTGTTTTCTTGTTCAGCTAGTTTGTTTTAGTGGTTCAGCTCCAAGTGATTTAGATGTATAAATACATGAGTATATATAATGTCAAATGATATGTGCTTACTGGAGCCCTGTGGCTAACACCAGTTTTTCATGAAAGACCCAGGGTGGTTGTTGTTGGTTGTTTGTAACCCTCTTTCTTGGTTTACAGTGACAGCTACATGTAGGTAGGTGAGAAGGTAGGTAGTTGGGAGACTTCTAGCCTTATAATCTCTCTTTAGGAAAAACCTCTGTCTTTCCTTTCACTTGATTCCGGGTAGTGGTTGGCAGAAAAACATGCCATCTCTGGCATCTTGAGACAAACCTCCCAATTTATTGCTTCCATCTGCAGTAAGTCTTTGATCTAACCCATCCTGACAACTATTTCCTCTCTTTTATTTTAACAATCTATTTGACTTATGACAAGGATAAGCTATCATTTTGTTGCAAAATCTGGAACCTCTGCAGCCAATTTCTTCACCTGTTTCGCACATACAATATAGTCCAGACATCCCCAAACTGCGGCCCTCCAGATGTTTTTGCCCGCAACTCCCATGATCCCTAGCTAACAGGACCAGTGGTCGGGGAAGATGGGGATTGTAGTCCAAAACATCTGGAGGGCCGAAGTTTGGGGGTGCCTGATATAAACCATTTCAAGGATCCCACCTTGCCTGGCTTGTGCTTTCTTAGTCACTGTGTGTTGCTCCTACATCCAATTATGAGACAGAACTGAAAGAGCTGTGCTATGAAGTCTCAACCGATGTTGCATAAAGTCAGATCGCATTGCTTGATCTACAGAGCAAAGCTGAATTATTTGGTGATTTCAAAGTCATGAGTTATATTTGAGAATGAATATTATATATATGATATTTTGAATTTGTGTGCTTTCATAGTATTGAGAAATCTGATTGACTGAAAAGGATCTTAAAGTGTTTCTATGTAATTAATATATATTTAAAAACTAGCGGGCTTTTTGAGAGAAGATAAATGTGTAATTGTTTTTATTTGTTTTAGAAGGTTCTGTCAAAAAGAAATTTCAAGATTTGTCTGGAATGGGGAAAAGATACTTACAGATGTGAAAGAGAGAGAGATGGCTTCTCACTTCCAGATTTAAAACTGTATTATGAAGCTGTAACCCTAATATGGTTCCGAGATTGGATCAAACTTGATAGAGAAGAGATAACAGACCTGGAAGGACATGACAGTAGGTTTAGATGGCATGCTTACCTATGGTATGGGGAAACCAAAATTCATAAAGGATTCCACAATCACATAATAAGAAGAGCATTGTTCAAGGCATGGGACAAATACAATTAGAACCCAAAACATCTTGGTGGTTATCACCTATTGATGCATTTTCACTAAAAACATTGGGGGGAAAGGGAGACTGGCCGACATATATGGTAGAGAATTGTTAGTAGAACAGGAAGGGGAACTATAATTGAAGGAATATGAGGAAATAAAGGAACATCTTCAAAGTTGGTTGCATCATAGACAGCTAAAAGATATTTTTTAAGAGGACAATAAAAAAGGCTTTTCATACACGGTTTCTAAATTCCAAAAGGAAGTAATAGAAGAGAGTTCAAAATTATTAAAGAAAATGTATAACATCATTTTGGAATGGGAAACGAAAGATGAAGAAGTGAAATCAGTAGAAGATTGGACAAAACTTTGGAAAGTAAATTTGAAATTTACGGATTGTATATTGCTAAGGGAAAATTACATGAAAATGATGTATAGATGGTATATCTCACCGGAGAAACTAGCCAATATATATAAAAATGAACAGAGGGAATGTTGGAGGTGTAAAGAGGTTGAAGGGACTTTCTATCATATGTGGTGGGAGTGTAAAAGTGTTAAGGTATATTGGGAAATGATTTATAATGAATTTTAAAAAATGTATAAAATAACAGAAGCCTTCCTGTTGGGTATTTTAGGGCAAGACCTGCCAAATGAGAAAAGGACATTATTTCATTATTTATGCATGCGATAGCGGTGGCGAGAATATTGCTGGCACAGAATTGGAAGACTGGAGAAATTCCAACAAGAGAACAATGGCAGGAAAAACTGATGAGCTATGCGGAATTGGCGAAGCTGTCACACAGACTTTGAGAAAAAGACATTAGGGATTTTGAAAAAGAGTGGGAACCTTTTATACTATATTTGCAGAAACAAAGGCAGAATATCGATCTGATGGTAGGATTTAAATAAACATTCACAATTTTATGGATAGGGAATAGGTAATGTAATAAAAGGAAAATATGATATTTGTAGAAAGTAGCAGAATATAGTAATGAGGTTAATAAATCAGAAATGGAAGTTGAGGGAAGTCAAAAGGAAGGAGGGAGAGATGTTTATGTAAGCTGTATGTTATAAGTATATTTGTAATGAGAGAAAAGAAAATTAATAATTTTAAAAAAATAATAAAATAAAATGTTCTGTCCCTTTGTACTGAATTTTACTGGTCCGTAATCATAATAAATTGCTTGAACTTGCTTAGGTGATGCTATAATTGACCATTTAGTTGAATGAGGCATCATATTGCATTTTCACTGCAACATTTAAATTGCAACACCACCAATCAAGCCAGTGAATTAACTGAACTCATACGTTAGGTCTGAAGAATCTACAGATTAATCAAAGATCATGAAATCACAACAACTCAAAACCGATTATGAACAATCTATTGTCAAGTCAATACCAATGCCTTGGTATGGTTTGAGGCAGGGATGAGGAACCTGTGGTTTCCAGATATGGTTGGACTACAACTCCCATCATCCTTGATTATCGGTCATGCTGCCTGGGCCTAATGGGAGCCTTTTAGAGGGCCAGTGGTTCACCACCCTTGGTTTAAGATCTAAGGCTGCAATTCCTCAAGCTCCACTGGACCTGTTTTTGAATGCGCTGATATCAATACTTCATATGAAGGTTTATATATATAGCCTATCCCAGGCATGGCCAAACTTGGCCCTCCAGATGTTTTGGGACTACAACTCCCATCATCCCTAGCTAACAGGACCAGTGGTCAAGGATTATGGGAATTGTAGTCCTAAAACATCTGGAGGGCCAGGTTTGGCCATGCCTGGCCTATGCAAATCAATAGATGCCCTATTGATGGTGGTGTTCTGGATACCAATAACAACATTCTGTATAGAAATGCTGAGTATTTATCAAAACTCTTAAAAACTTTCAACTCAACACAGGGGGATGAAGTAGAGCTGATTTTATGACTCCCCAAAGCATGCAAACATGGTTTGCTTGGCATGCTTCCAAAGCAAATACAAAATCATGCTAATTAGATCACTGGGTAGAAAGTATATGTAGAAAGTAGCAATGCATTGTTAAGGGTTGTTCCCCTCACACTTTATATCAGGTTCCCCCAAGAAAAACAGTGTGGCTAGCCATTATTTATTTGCCATATAAATAATGTCCCATGAAACCAGAAGTAACTTTACTCGAATATATGGCAGTTTCTGAGCTTGCATCTGGGGGGGTGGGGTGTCAAAATATAAAGGTGCCTCAGCAATGCTTACTTTCCCACTTGTGACTGACTGAAATGCATCCTGCTATTGCCTCAAGGGAGGGTGTATCTCTGCTTATCATCTTTTCTGTTTTCACTTTATGTTAATAAGAGCTTAGCATAATGGACCAATAATGAATGCTATTTAAATGCCCATATATTCCTGAACATCTGTTGATGCATATGCAGAATACAATTTGCACATATGAGTACATGCTGCCAGTTTGTGCACGTATTCCCTCTCCGTAGGACGTAGAAGTAGGTGTGACACATTTCTGAATTGAATAATAAAAATGTGTCAGCTAAGCTCTTGCTATTTATGTCTCTTGCTTGCAATGCCATGTATCTGCCCACCTTTGCAACTGGCTCTTTCTAAGAGCTCCCAATGAAATAGCCAAATCTTGAATTTGCAAGGCATGCAAATTCCTATAGATTTCTTCTAGTGTTTTGTTCTGCTTTATAGAAGTCTTTGCATGCTTCTATAGATCCCAGTATAGTTATGCAGGCATGGTCACAACCACTGCTACTTCTAGGCAAAATGTTGATTAACATAACACTTCTGACGTTTAACAAACTCTTCTGTGTTCCAGTTACGTAACTATATATGGGCTAAATCCTCCACTAGATTGAGTTTTCACACGTTGTGATTTTTAGGAGTACATGTAGGAGTTTAAGTGCACAGCAGGGTGGGAAACCTCAGCCTCAGGGGACAAGTGTGGCTCCCTATTTGGCCCTTGGCACTCTCCCAGTGGCCATCCTGCTTTTGTTTGGCTGAAATGTGTCCTTGAATTGTGTTAATGCCTCTTGTCTGTCTGATAAGAATATGGTGGTTGTAGGGAAAGCACACATGTGTAGAAACCTCAAGTTTTTGTGTGGCTAAAATGTAACATTGCTTCACCCACTCTTACCATTGGTCCCATCCACCACAGATCTTCAGCCCTCAAAAGGTTGCCCATGAGGAAATGGAGTTCCCCAGCGCTGGTGTACACCTATAATTTAGGGGATATCCCTTCCTGTGTTATCCCCAAAAGAATTCCTATCACTATTTTCATCTGAGAAAGGTTGGAGGGTATGCTTTAAGGCCTGGCTCACTTGCAGTTTCACAGAGGGGAGGAAGCACATACAAGCCTCCGGTCTCTGACATTATTTTGTTTTCTGACAATGTCCATATTTCCTTGCTAATTGTTTTAAAAATGCTCCTGTCTGTTTACTTTCTGTGTGGACAGCCACATCAATTTTATTTTTCGAGATCTTCTGGGAAATGCCCAAAGTTCCAGCTTGCAGTTTTGACCGTGTGGCCATGTGCAAGACTGAACAAGTGGTCATTCTTCAGAGCACCCTTCAGATACTGAAAGCCAGCAGCAGAGAAGAGCAGAAAACAAAGAGTATGCTGAAAGGAACAACTGAGTCACATGCTTGTTACAACCATATCAGCGTTAACAGGGAATGGCAGCTTCAATCCCCACCCACACAGCCTTGCTCCACTGTCAAACACACAAGCACATAACGATTAGCAAGAGGGCAAAACTGATCTTTCAAGATATTTATGCACCCTGTCAAGGAAATGCCAGTTGGAACCACACTGACAATGACAACAGCTTTGCCAGTTCTGAACAACAGAAAACCCACTGTGGGATTTAAACAAAAGAAAGCCATATTTTGTCCTGACAAGCAATATGAAGTCATCTGTCATTTCCCGCACACACATTTTGGACTGGTGCTGGGAAGGTTCAAACTCTGGTGTACTCAATTTTTTGGGGGGCAGCATTTCTGTTTAATCTTTACAGAGATTTTACAAGAGGGGGTTGGAAAAAGGTGGCCTTGTAGAGATAAGTGCCTGTGACCTTAAACAAAATCTTACATTTCACTTCAAAAGCACATAGCTCTAAAACTGTCCTCTTATTTTGATGAAATTATTTCATGTTATCTGCTACTCACTAAATAACTGTGTCTCCATGCATACTGGACCACATGACCTATCTTAATGAGCCCTGGCTGAACAACAAATTTCTTTTTACCCAATTGGCCTGCTTTAATTAGATCAGGCCACCATGGTTTTAAGGGAATATCAGCAGTTCCACTAGGAACACCTTTATTTCTAAGAATTTATAGCTATGAAAGCAATGTGATGAAATCATCTTCAGCAATGGGTGCAGAGTGTCTATGTTGATGTTGTTTTGCAATCTGCTTGTCGAGATTATTTTGGAAACTTTTGAGTTTTCCTGCAACCTTTTTCTAAAGTGTCATGCTATTAGCATATGCTGTGAGTTAATTGCTTCTGGTGCTTCAAGGCAGATCAGCTTTGCAAAACAATTAAAAACTAATAAATGGAAACTGCTGACAATCTCAAACTATAAGATGAACTGACTTACACACACTGACTGTACACTGCTCCCATAAGTTTGCCCGGAGCAAGTTTAGGGAACCTTTGGCTCCCCAGACGTTGCTGAACTCCAACTCCTCTCACCTTAGACCATTGGGTATATTTGCTGGGGCTGATGGGAACTGTAGTTCAGCAACACCTGAAGGGACAAAGGTTCCCCCTGCCCCTAACCTGGAGCGTGGTGATGGATGGGGAGAGGAAGGTGAGCAGGGGGCTTTTCTAGCTGTGAGTTGTAGGAAATACCAGGAGTCTCAGTTGTGGAAGGGTCAGTGGCTATCTCTGATCATTGAGTTTGCTCCATCATATTCACCCATGGCAATGGTAGTTCAGATCAGATTCTGAAGTCACTTGGACAGGTTGCCCAGAGTGGCAGCAGCAATTGCCCAGCATATTCCACTGGATCAGATCTTACATTTGGTTCAAACTGATTGTAGCTGAGAAGGGCACTTTGGTAAATCCACTAACCGAGACCATATAACACTGGTCTTGAAAGACCTACATTGGTTCCCAGTATGTTTCCGAGCACGATTCAAAGTGTTGGTGCTGACCTTAAAAGCCCTAAATGGCCTCGGTCCAGTATACCTGAAGGAGCATCTCCACCCCTATCATTTAACCTGGAAGTTCCAGTGCCAAGGGCCTTCTGGCAGTTCCCTCACTGTGAGAAGCGAAGCTACAGGGAACCAGGCAGAGGGCCTTCTTGGTAGTGGCACCTGCCCTGTGGAATGCCCTCCCATCAGATGTCAAAGAAATAAACAACTATCTGACGTTTAGAAGACACCTGGAGGCAGCCCCATTTAGGGAGGTTTTTAATGACTGATGTTTTAATGTATTTTAAATCTTTTGTTGGGAGCTGCTCAGAGTGGCTGGGGAAACCCAGCCAGATGGGCGGAGTTTAGTAATTATTATTATTATTATTATTATTATTATTATTAAACTTTTGTACATCACTGTGCTAAGGATTGACTTACTATCTTGATGCTAAACATTTGTAGCCAAGTAAATGCTAGTTAAAGGGACCCAGGTGGCGCTGTGGTTAAACCACTGAGCCTAGGGCTTGCTGATCAGAAGGTCGGCGGTTCGAATCCCTGTGACGGGGTGAGCTCCCGTTGCTTGGTCCCAGCTCCTGCCAACCTAGCAGTTCGAAAGCACGTCAAAATGCAAGTAGATAAATAGGAACCGCTACAGCGGGAAGGTAAACGGCGTTTCCATGTGCTGCTCTGGTTTGCCAGAAGCGGCTTTGTCATGCTGGCCATATGAACTGGAAGCTATACGCCGGCTCCCTCGGCCAATAATGCGAGATGAGCGCGCAACCCCAGAGTCGGTCACGACTGGACCTAATGGTCAGGGGTCCCTTTACCTTTACCTTAAATGCTAGTTACAAAGCTTAAGGCAGGCAAATTTACAAGGTAATCCCATGTATGTTTACTCAGAAGGCAGTCACATTGTTCAGTACAGTATTAATTTCTCCACAGTTTGTTCAGAATTGCTGTCACAGTCCTTTACAAAGCAGCATGTTAAAAGAGAAGCATGTAGAAATTTCAACATGCAGTTTTAGTGCACACTTCCCAGGTTTTCAAATGTTGGTGGTTGAAAATGAAAAAAGCATTTCCACAGGGATGGGGGGCGGGCGGAGAAATTCTGAAAGAATGCACTGATGGAAACATTTTCTGAAACAAAAGGCAGCTGTCCTTTGAAATCCTCACTTCTCTGAATTTTGCAGCACAGTTCTCCAACCAGATAATGTCCACAAAAACACACATACTGGGGCAAAGCATGCTCAAGCATGAATACTGTATATTAGTGACAATGACATACACCCTAAAAAGCATTCTACAGTGGTACCTTGGTTCTCAAACTTACGGTAATCTGTTCTGGAAGTCCATTCCATAACCAAAGTGTTCCAAAACCAAGAACGCATTCCCATAGACAGTGATGCAGAAAAGATTAATCCGTTTCAGACTTTTAAAGACAACCCCTATAACAGCAACATGAAATTTACTATCAAACAAGACCATTGATCCATAAAATGAAAGCAATAAAAAATGTACTGCAGTCACACAATCAATCAATCAATCAATCAATCAATCACAAACTGATCTGGAGATGTTGAGAACTGACCTTCAGACTGGAAAAACGAGAAACTGAAAGAAATGAAAATGAACAGATCTGAAAATCCCAACGTTCCTATCAAATGAACTATGAAACAGCCAGTTCGTAACATTTCAGTCACAAGGCTACTAAGGAATATTTGACTCCACTATCACTGAATTTATCACAAATGAGAAATTTTATGAATATTATTTTATGAAAAATATGTATATATGTCCTTTTTATGGTGATGTGGCTGAGCAGGTAGATATTTATACTCTAGATATTTATACATGCTGAAAACATCCCTGCTTAAAACTACATACATTAGTTTAATAAACTCATGCTGATCTGATAATAATGCAGCAAGCACACAAGGGTGGATAATTAAACCAAACCTTGCATTTTCAGTCATTACTTGACCAATAGACTGATTGATTAGGATCCAATTCTGACTATGCCAATACTAGTTTAAAATATGGATGGCAGAATGAAAGAACAACAGAGTGGTCTATTTCACAGCATTACGAAATTATATCCCAATGTGTAAATGGCCATGTAATAAAATTGCATTTGAATGAAAATCATCATAGGTTGGGGGGCAGAAAACTTACAGAAAACACTTTCACATACACATGCTGATGGTGGCAAGAGGGGGTATTTGCTGAAGGAAGCAACCCACAGGTGGTGATTTGATCTGGGCCAAATACTTCACCACTTTTCTAATTCGTCCTATTTTGAAAGCATTTATTGATCCATTCTTTTTCTTTCCCCTCTAGCGAATGGGATGTGCAGATGAGGAAAGTTATATATAGTATTTGGCTTTCCGTTTCATTAATTTATATTTACAGGGTTTTTAAAATGTTCATTAACTTAAAATAATTTGTAGCTGTAAAAGTATAAACCCCCTACTCTTTACAGTAATTACAATCGATCATAAACAATATCAGAGCATGATTTAAGAATGCTGTGGCACTATTTTCTTTCACTCATGGGTGGAAAAGCCATGCTTGGGGATGTAGAGGCATTTCCTTTTTTTTAAAAAAAAATGTCTTGATTGTATATTGTGATCATTATCGTCTTCCTAATGTGATTGGTAAAGCATCCATTTCAGGAATAGAAAACAGATGCCAACAGAATTTTATTGCAATACAGATGGAAGCGACATAGTGGCATATCACATTCTAAACAGAGTCTACCGGCAGTATCTGTCCAGAACACTGTCCACCTACTGATTAAGAAAGATACTGCACTGTAGGACTTTATTAATGCTGCAATGGATGCTAGCTTGTTAATGGCCCAGGAGATTGCATGCAAATAGACCAGAATGGCTGCTGGATATTTCTTCATTGAGAGCTAATTGTTAGCAGATATCCAGTCTCCTCTCAAGTGTAATCCATTAGTCTTTGGGAAGGTGCACCCCCATCCCTACTTCCATTTAGGAAAGGGGCTAATTAATACGCCTCTATCTGTTGTGGAGATCAAAAGAGTAGGCATGCACAGAATTAATTGAAGGCTGGAGCATCTTCAGGAGTTGGGTGCCTCTCTCTGGGAATCTCATGTCAGGCAAAGGATCTGGTGAGTGCCGCTTTCCTCCACCTATGCTACAGCCTACTCACACTTTGGAAATCAATATTTCAGAAACACAATGAGCTTTGCATTGTTTATGTTCCTGTTTAATTTGCTTAGTCCACATGATGTTACCCTCAAACAACATCAGTCTAAATGCTTTCCCCCTGTAAATTCCAGTTTACCTGGCACAGAGACAATCCAATACGTTGGCGGATTCTGGGCTCCAAATCACACCACTTGGAAGTCATAGGCAATTGATTCCTGCTACTCCACTTTCCATGGCCCCCTACTGCCTCAATGGTTTAATTTCTTTTGAAGCCTTGTTTGTACCTATTTCCATTGAACAAAGTGTGGCCTTAGACATATTATTTTTATTGACACCTCAGATTTCCACAAAACCAGAAAACTGCATAATTAAACCACATTTTTGTTTTGTTTTACAATCAAACAGTGTAGAAAATAAATGAATCAAAAATTGTGGATTGTGAAATCTGCAATTGTCTGACTATGTGAAATCTGCAATTGTCTGACTGGATGTGGATACCCACCCTTTAAATATGGTGTGCACTCCATGGCAGCACATGCCCTGTCGGTTCTTAGTCAACGCAATAGAATCAGCCAACTAGAAAGCATGGGCAACCACTAAAGGAAATGCCTGCTGGAAAGATTAAAATTGTTCCTCAAATACATGTAGATGTGGACTACTCTGGTCTAATCCAAATGGGGAGAAAGTGAGTTAACAGCTAAAGAATGCTCAAATCCCAGTCTTTTGTGCTCCAGAAGGAAGCCAAATCTATGTAAATAGGGAACTTGTGGCCTTCCAGATGTTGTTGAACTACAATTTCCATCATCTCTGACCACTGACCATGCTACCTGGGGCCCAGTTGTGGTTAGAGTCCAATAACTCTTAGAAGGTCATAGGTTTGCTATCCCTATCTTATACAGAAGAAACAACAACTAAGAAGACATGCTCTGGGATTCATGGAAGGTAGAAGCTGGGTCTGCATTTCTGTTTTTGTGATCTCACCAATGGAAAGTCAAGCCACTAAAGAAGATGCCTGCTTCCATTTGCATAGCCCTGCCCAGAATTCTTTTTCTTGGCTATGCTAGTGTGTGATGGAATTTTAGAAATCAGCTTATAGAATTGACAAGTGTGGACTGGAGACAAAATGTTGCAGTCCCTACCATGAATACTTCAATTCAGGGCTCCAGCCAGTCTGCAAAAAGGAGCTCTACAGCACTGCTTGAGCTCAACATAGGAGACTTGGTTTCTTTTCTGCTTGCTGAAGTAAGAGAAGAACCTGGTGAAGAGGAAAGGCAGCTGCAATAAAGGTTCCACGTCTAATTTGGCTTCTTTGTAATCCAAAATTAGGAGTACAGTAATGGGAACTCTGGATCACAGTTAAGGCCATCAACTTGCCTACACTAAATGAAAATGAAGCCTACAGTATGTAGCATTTTTAGCCTACACATAAGAAATGTAACCTGATACTTTGCCTGTTAATGTACTTTGTATTTTTAACATGTGCAAGCTAAAGGCTCTAAATAAAGGTATTAGTATTGGCATTTGTTTAATAATTAATGGTAGTATAGAAAGTTAATTGGGGAATTTCAGGTCAGGGATGGGGAAATAGTGGCTCTCCAGAAGTTGCTGAACTACAATTCCCATTACCTGTAACAAGTGGTCATGTGGGCTGGGGATGATTGGCGTTGGGAGTCCAACAGGTTCTGGGGAACCAGAGATTCCTGGTCCTGCTTTTGGTTGAGTCTCTCATCCCACCTTGCCCATTAATTGTGAATATTCCAACATTGTCAACTCATGGCTGAACCTCCCTTTGAGTTATTGAGTAATATTAAGTTGCCTTACATTGACTCAGCTCCTTGGTCCACATAACCCTGAACTTCCTACTCCGCCCACTAAGCAGTTCTCCTAAAAGTTCTGTTTCTGAACCCTGCCACACAAGACTCTTTTGTATACAGCGGTAGTGCCATCAGGGAAGGATGGGGGGTAGAGATCCAGGGCTCCCCTTAGAAAGAATGAACAGGAAGGTCCCTAAATACAGCAGGACACTTTGAAGTAAATACACATTAACCACATTAAGAGCAGGACTTCGTAAGATGGTCAAGTCTGGCTCCTAAAATCACTTAACTGCAACACTGATATTCAGAGAGGCCAGATTGAACTTGGGACCTTCTACATGCAAAACATGTTCCCCACCTCTGATCCACAGACCTTCCCATGTGACCCCTATATGATCACATTTTTCATTCAAATTATTAAACTTCTACATTAATGTTAACAACCAATGCACTGATCCAGTTAATGCTCCATTCCAATAGTCCACAATGATGCTGGGATACATTTTCCAAAGGTCACCTTGATACTAGACATAAGAGTAGCTATGAAGAAACACAATGAAATTCCTGCCAAGACGACAACATTGAATGGTCTGTTTTTTTGTTTATCACAGTGGCAAACAGCATATTACTTGTAAATGAAACATGCAGCAATAAAAGGAGGAAATACTCAACTAACTGAACAATCGCCTACAAAGAGTAGAGTGTTGGTAGTAACCCGATTCTTTGGTTGTAGGAAGACAGGATAACACTTACAGTTTTTCAGGGAACTAAGCAGGTAAATATGGTTGGTTTAAGTGTTCTTATAGCGTTCCGAAAGCCTAAAATGACCCAGCCTTGAAAAAGATGTTACAGCTCTTTTTTTCAAAATTTGTGATGGCATTTTATTAGCTTGATTCGGGGGTGGGGTGGGGTGGGGTGGGGTGGAGTGGAAGCTCGCTGATGGGTTTACAACACAGTCGCTAAACAAAATGACTTTCAGCAAACCACTTGTTATAAGTGCCTTATTTAAACTGTTGTGTGCAAAAATTAATTAGTTACCTTAGCATGGGGTTTTGAAAATGCTTGGTAGACCTTGAACAAAGATAACAAAAAAAAATGGCAATCATATTGGGAGCATTGCTTGGATCTAGTTTTTGTTTAAAGGATTGCGAATGTGAAAGCAGAACTAAATGCCACCTATATAGTTTGTTTCATTTTGTAGGTTTTTACTAACAATTCTGGAAGGTGGAAACATAGCAAATATCTAAACAAGAGGCTGGCAATGAAGACCCTCCTAGCCCCCATTAGGATAAAATCTGTTCTTAATAATGTTAAGCATAGATTTTTATGTCTAGGAAAAGCACAGAAAAACAAGCTAATAAGCTAGTTTATACTCTTATGGGCTCAATTCCCCCTTCCATTAAAATCATTGTAGGAATTGAAAAAAGCCTTCCATATGCATAATTATGCTGTTAGCATATTAAGCATGATACTTATTAATGCAAGTGCTGTGATTGTTCTCTCCATCTTGTTCTAGACTGGTGTAAGATGTAGTCACACAGGATTTATGCTGGTATTTGTGCCTGCCATTTCTCCCTCCCCTTTTTTTTGGGGGGGGGGTTGGATTCAAACAGAAAAGGGATACCCCTTGCAACACACGTTGCCATCTCTTCTTTCCTTTTGCTCTCTAAACTAGAATGGGTAAAATATCTTGCAGCCTCCTTGGTACATCTCCAAGGAGCATTGCTGCAAGTTCACAAGAGCCCAGCATAGCATTACTACCTGCACAGCAAAATCATGTGCTGTCTAGACTAACAGAAGCATACAGCACTGATTATGAGATGGTGACAAAAACACAACTCAAAGCAAATGGGAAGATACCCTTGAGGCCTCTTTTGGGATGCCCACTTCTTCCATGCCTCCCAGTTTCTTCAACTTCCAGGTACTGTATCCCACCCAGCTAAACTGATTTGGAGGAATCAGTACAAGGGGACATTTGGGCAAGGGATGTGCTTCTGATCCTTCTTGCCCAAAACATTTGCCATTACTGGTATCACATTTTTTAAAAATGGTGCGCAAATGGGAGGTGGAATGGAGAGAGTCTTAAGGTTTACCTAAAACTGACATGCCCAGTGATAAAAATCATGCGCAGGCAAAGAATGAGCACAGGATCTAAGCATGCAATAAGGCCAGACCAGGGAGCACATAACTACCAGCTTCTGAATGGATTTTCAGTGACCTAAGATAATTGTAGGGACATTCCTGTCTTAACCTTCCCTGTTGCTACTTAGAATCCTGAGGGAAACAAGAAGTCCAGGTCAGGGAACTAGTGCCACCAGCTCCTTAAATTGGCCTGAGGATATTTTGCAGCATTTGCTTACTCTAATACTTTAAAATTGTAAATCACCTTGGGTGCTGCGGCAGAAAGGTAGTAGCATAGAATGCAATAAGCAAAAAGCATAGTGACTGGATGTGGATTGTTTCAGCTATGTGGTGTAACCTAGGAGTCTAGAAAAAGGGAATACATTTGAAAGAATGAAACTGTAACTTCTATCAATAATGTTTTATATTTACAGTCTGCTACAATGTGTTTCTCCAACTGTTTGTAACCCTCTTCTACCACACTGCTGGCCCATATGAGAGAGTTACCTTTGAGGAAGGGATGTGGCCTAGTGACACATGCTTTAAATGCAAGGTTCCAGATTCAATCCTTAGCATCTCAAAGGAGCGTTTGGAGACACCCCTTCCTGAAACACTGGAGAACTCCTACAAGTCAGTGGCCAAGTTTACATGTCACACTAAGCCAACTTAAGTTTAGCGTGTATGTGCTTAGTGTGTACGTGCTGGCTCCCAAGGATGAAATACCAGTGGCATCACTCTTCCCCAAGCATTTCAGGTTAGTGTGGTGAAGGTTTGACCTTTGTTTACTGGTCACAGTTAAGAAGAGACCTTAACCATGGTCCATGGTTTGGACAACAAGCGAAGCAAAACTTTGGCTTAGCTGCCATCCTGTGCTGACCTAAAAAGGTCAGGGAGAAGCAAAGTGAGTGTGAACTACTCTTTGGGAGCCAGAACATTTGCATGGTCATGGTAAGTCATAATCTGGTTTACCATAACATGAGAACCAGACCACTGTAGGCAATGCTGAACTAGATGAACCAATGGTCTGACTCACTATAAATCAACTTCCTATGTTTCATCAGGAAGTTAAAGAAGAGGGGAAAGTAATCAGTTATATCTAGGAAACCTTTCCATATCACAAGTGAGGAAGCTTCTCAATGCTCCTTTCCTCAAGAAAGTGCACTAACGTGGGGGAGAACTATAGCAAAACTGTCTGATTACGCTGTTCAACATTAGTAGTCATACTAGACCAAATACTTCTAATTTTTTGTAGTTGTTTGCATGATCAGAAACTCTTTGCCCTGATTGGTACTGTACATTCCATATGGCTAATTCAAAACAACCAACTGGCCCATACATCACTCTAATAAATTCATATCTTCTGGAGCTGAAGGCCATTCCTGCAACAGTCAAGGAACTATTTTGACTTGGTCTACATCACTGACATTTGATGTGTAGCATAACAATAGAATAAAAATGAATTGTAGTCATAAAAATGATTGACATTCAATATGATGAGAGGGCAGGAAGAAATGAAACAGTGAAAAGAAACGTCATGCTTTAAACGGCCTTTTGAAGGCATTGACACGTGTAAAATACATTCTTGTTAAGGATAAATTGTAGGTGTACAGAAACTAGTAGCAATAATCACTATGTAGATACAAATATGAGCACTACCAGTGCATGACTTGGTCAAGCAGTGAGGACCCCTCCCCAGACTTACAGTGCAATCCTAACCATATCAACTCAGGATTAAATCCTCTTGAATCCAATGGGGTTTGCTGTCAGGTAAGTGAGGATAGGATTGCCACCTTACTCTTTATGCAAAGGCAACTCGAGCCATATCTCACTTTCCATTTGACTAGCAACTGGATTGTCAACTACAATTCAAATTACTGCTTACAGGCCTCATGTTTATATATATGCTGGTTTATATATATACCCAGAGTGGCTGGGGCAACCCAGTTAGATGGGCGGAGTACAAATATTATTTATTATTATTATTATTATTATTATTATTATTATTATTATTAATACAACTGCATGTTAGCCTCTAAATGTCAGAAGACTCTTTATTGTTGTGGATGCACCCAGGACACACTATAGCAGCAAACCAGTTTTGTGCCATACCATCTTGGCCGCATGAAGCTTTCCAAATTATCAGTCTATATACCATACCAGCTGTTGTGAAAGTTGTCTGGACAGTGTTCATATAGTTAGCTCCTGGGTCAAGGCGAGTGGAAGAGGGAATTTCCTGTCAAGGCGAGTGGAAAGAGGAAGCCAGTGTGGGCCTGGAGGCTGAGGAATAAGCATGTCCCCCTGCCTACTGTACTTAACTAGAACTGTTCCTGTTTACCTGGAGTCTAAGAAAGGCAGCCCTGCTGGGCAACAATGCAGGTGGGGTTGGGGAGTAGGGAGAAATTAACCAAAGCATTGTTTTTCATATCTTCATTGTTGACAAGTAATTGTGCTTCACTGCACGTTTGGACTCCCAGTTTAATGAGAAACGATGCCTGTGCTTATTAACATTGCTGAATGAAGGCCTCCCTGCTTAATCTTTAAGATTAGACTCCATATCCCAGCTCATGTTATGTTATGAGTGTGACAGATAACATTATGAGATACACTTAATTTTAGTGAGCAGAATGGAGGAGAGATGCAGGGAAAGGCATTGGTTCCCTCTTAGGTTACTAATATCTGTACAGTTCTGTTGAGGTGCATAGCTGCAGAGAGGATCAAGATACATACAAGGATTACAATCTATTAGAGATCTGATATGTAAGAAATTGCATTACAAATCCAGGAATATTGAAATCCATAAAACACCATGCACATCTCATTTGTATAATACAATGATAACCAAAAGATAAGCAAGCAGTGTTGCTCGATTATCAGTTTTGAATCCTCCATGTCTCCAAGTCTTAACATTGTTATGCTTTCTTGAGAACTCTCATATACTGTAGGAGAGATTTTAACTTTTATCTGCTCCCCCATATTCTCTTACAGCAGGAACCATTTCATCTTAGGGAAGTGCCTGGGGAGCAGCATGATTTGCACATGTTTGTTAGTAAATTTCCCTTTTCACTTCAGGCACAGAAATGTGCTGTTGATGTTTCAGAACCTGAGTTTTTCTACTGCTGATGACAAGTAAACCTGCAGAATTTTGTCTTTTGTAAACACAGCCTAATTAAAGGAATCAGGTGTGGTGTCTACACTGTGCTAATAGTGACTATAGTATCAAGGAGCCTGCAGTGTGGCAACATGAACACCAGTCCATGTTTCTTGTGACTACAGCCCTGGGACATCTGCTAGCCTTGAATGTCCAGAAGGGAAGGGGAATTCCCCCCTCTGGATGAACCAATGGGTGGTTTTACTCAGTGCAGGTGTATTGAGATTAATGGACCCATTTATCTACATTCAATAATTTTCAAAGTGTCTACTCTGAGTAAAACTTAGTGGATGGCCACCCATAACCCCCCATTTCCCAGGTTTCATTTTTTTTTTTAAAAAGTAGGAGAACAATCCAAAACACTGGTCCAACAAGTTGGAGGGTATTTGGATGGAGCAGTTATCCCTGGCTCTGCTAATATCCTGTGGGAAGTTGGTAAAGCAGCCCTGCCATGGAGGAGCAACCTAATTTAGCTGCCTAAACAATGGGTGGCTACTTGGGTGAAAATTCCAAAAAGGGTATTTCAGGGGTAGCGAAGGGCTGGATTGTGTGTCAGCTGTGCTGCTGTCATGTATGTGACAATGGCTCGATAAGTGGTACAGTAAAGAGGCATTTTTCTTGCTCTCCCCACCTTCCACCCTAGCTGGCAAGAGCGGAGGAGCTGTGGATGTGGCAGTGGCCCACAGCTGCCAACCAGAGGGTTGGGTTGCTAGGCTCATTTGTTTGGTTAGAAAGTAGCTAGCTCTGCCTTTTATTGCTTTTAGCCAACAAATGAAATTGTAGCAATGATTGACATTTAGACAAGCCTACGCAGGTGGCGCTGTGGGTTAAACCACTGAGCCTAGGGCTTGCCGATCAGAAGGTTGGTGGTTCGAATCCCCGCGACGGGGTGAGCTTCCATTGCTCGGTCCCAGCTCCTGCCAACCTAGCAGTTCGAAAGCACGTCAAAATGCAAGTAGATAAATAGGTACCACTACAGCGGGAAGGTAAATGGCATTTCCGTGTGCTGCTCTGGTTCGCCAGAAGCGGCTTTATCATGCTGGCCACATGACCTGGAAGCTGTATGCCGGCTCCCTCGGCCAATAACGCGAGATGAGTGCCACAACCCCAGAGTCGGTCACGACTGGACCTAATGGTCAGGGGTCCCTTTACCTTTACCTTTTAACCTAAATGTTTAGGGGGAAATGTATGAGTTTTAAGTTGCAGATTAAACTTTTTGTATGTTTAAAATTATGATTGTAAAAATTTTAAAGTAATAATTTCATTTTTCTATTTTTTTTGTAAACTGCTTTGAGCCCCCCTAGACAATTTGAAGGCCAGAGCAAAACACCTGTTGTTTAGAATCTACAGAGGTAACTTCTTTGTTTGTTTTAAAGATTCTTTTGCTGGTTTCCCTTGGAGGAGAAGTGAATGCTCCCCCACCAAATAACAGGAGTTCCACTAGAACTAAAACTGATAAATATTTGGTGCATGTGTAAACCAATAAATTTCCTTTCCTCCATTTCCCCTAAATTCGGATCAGTTTTTGCTGATAAATCTCTGTCTACTAAACACATTATTTCAGTCCTTAGTAAGGCCAACAGAGCAAATGACTTCTGAAGAAATCCTTCACTGGCTGCTTGAAAAGAAGGCCCTAAAGTGTTCAAATCCGCATAATATATATATGCTGCATATTTACCCCCCCCCAAAAAAGCCCTTGTTGTCTGCTGTAAGCACTTTAATAACAACCATTGGTGCCCACAAGTGCTCAGCAGCATTGTTATCAAGGCACATTTCTACAGTAAAACTGAATTTTATTTGTAATTCATAAGTTAAAGGCAGTGCCAGTAAATATAAATGATAGATTTTTAAGTGGTTGAATATTTCAACCACTCAGACACAAAACCTTTAACTGCTTTTGCAAAGTGCCAGAAAACACAGACTGAAAGTGATGAGAAAACTTCTGTAATCTACTGTAAAAATGTTAACATTCAGCTTTAAACAGGGAAAGAAGGCAGAATAGCTAACAAAATAGACTCGGAACTATATACCATCACCAATACACAAGAGAGCAAAAATTGAGGCAAAGCCTCAAAGTAGGCCTAAAACGTGCAGGGAACTTTAAGAAAAGGCACAAAGTGCCCAACACGCTTCAATTTCCGTTTCAGTTGTGCTTGCTATATTCCTAGAATAATTCATCAAAGTGCATGAATTTTAAACAAAACACAACTTTTTTTTGGTTTATTGTGTATCCCAACTGTCGCTATTTTGCAGGAAGGATATATTACATGCTCATGCCACAGATTTTGATTTGTGCAATTAAAGTGGAGCCCTAGTGCAACAAATCAACTCTTAAAATACATAAATAAAGGTAATGGACTTCTTGTGGCTAGGGAAGAGACAGGGTGATGCACTGAAATGTGTGGGACAAAGAAATGGATTAATGGGAAGATGTACCTAGTAATTGAAAGATTTGCTAAATAAGCACATATTTAACCATTGGGGGTGGGGGAGAGTATTTTAGTTTAGGTTCTTTTCTTTGGCCTTCACTGTATATTTAGATGTGGTTAGGTAAATGTGAATGATTATCAGTTGCTGGCTTTTGTTCTGTGATCCACCTTTTGTCACTCTTTCCCTTTACAGCCACAATATTCCTAGTTGTATAATATAATAGAATCAAAGACACTCTGTATTGCCCTGTTGGTTCTTTAAACAGGCAGAGGCAATGATTACTGACCCTTACGGATAACATCCCTGAAGCATTAGTGCAACGTCTCTTTTGCTTCATTTCCCCACTTTTTCAGTTTTACGTCGGTTGCAGATGGTTTTCAAAGAAAGCTAGGGCAACAACACAATCCTAAGACTCGAGAAGAAACCTGCTTGCACAAGGTATTATTTTATTGATACACATTGCCAAAGGAAAATAAGCCCATTCACCAAATAGTCACACGCTTTGGCCTCCCCTCCACCCTGCCACTGTGTTTTGCGGTAACAAATTGGCCTTGCCAGCTTTCATCTCTGAAAACATTTTTGCCTTAAGAAGATCATATTAGTTCTTGTTTTGAATGATTGCTTTTGGATGACACAGAGAAATAAATAGCAACCTCTTGTCATTTAGAGAATGACATTTCCCCCCCTGAAAGACAAAGAAATAGTAAAGTAAGGAATACATAAATTGGCTGCTAAATATGGTTGAGCCTGTGTTGTAAACCAACTTAATACTGTACATGCTATTCTCTAAAGCTATAGTTGATATGTTGGTTCACTGCTGGGGGTGGGGGGGGGAGATACAACAGCAGGAGTGAAAACACATTCACAGCCAGGAGTGTCACTGTAATGGTTTTGGAACAAGCAAGGGCAGACCCACTGTGGAGTTTCATATCCTCTCCAAATATGAAGTTGCTCTGCTTACAAGTCACAAGAAGAATTTGTCAAAAGTATGACTGCAAGCACAGACAATATTTTCTCTCTCTCCAATTGAAAAGCAATTCATAATGGGAAATGGGAAAAAATTATGATGCATTCTGTGTCTTTCCCTTCTTGCTAACGAATGCAATTGACAATATGTTGATGATGATACATAGAAGAGAAGAGAGTCTGATGATCTTCCTAATTCGGTACTGTTTCTAAGCACACCTAGAATAAACCTGATGTAAAGGCAAAGTTCAATCATTTGCTTCAGCTACTACCAATGATTTCACACAAAATAATATGTGCAATTAGCTCCCAGTTCTATAGGCTGTATCTACACTGTGGTAGTCACTGCGTGATGTGATAAAAATAGCCTGCCATTTGACAGGACAACAACATGAAACCAATTCTTTTTACAAAAATTATCAAAATTATATATTTTATGTACACATATGTGCAGGCACCTTGCTGAGAGTTTCAACATTTGTACCTTTACATCTGCTAGCCATGTTTTCAATTTCTACAGCATTGTAATTACTTTCCCAAATTCAAAGCTTTTAACCGTATTATGAAACCAATTTATCCTTAGATTAAAAGACAGCTCTTTTTTAGCACCCAACTGTTATCTGTGCCTGCTGTGAAACTGCAGTGAACTGACGCTGTTTCACATATACAAACCAAAAGAAAGCACATTAAATTAGCTGTGCATAAGACTGGGACTGGTAAACAATCATGCACCTAAATAAGAATTCCACATAAAACTATAATTGCAGCATGAAACACTCACAGTAGTAAAGGTTCATAAAACTGAGACAAGTTATACCATCAATAACTCTAATAACACTGCATGCAGCTTCTGGAAACGTGTTGGGAGGCTGGTCACTTAAAACAGTCTATGTCGCAAACTTAATAATGAAATGTACATTTGATGATTATGTTTATCTCATCAACCCAGTGTAAAAAGATATGACAAGCTCTTCATAATGATTCATGGGTAGACAGAAGCCTTATTTAGACACTTCATTAGTGTTTGTGGAGGGAACTGTGTTACATATGTCTGACTGCTTTTAGGCAGTCAACGTTCTGCTATGGCAATGTCCTCCTTCCATGTTCTACTTAGAACAGCTCTGCTCCCCCACTCAATATGATCACATAATGTTGGAATCTGAGCCACACACACAAAGCCAACTGATTTTGCTATGAAAGCCTAAAGAGAAATATTTATAGTGAATTGTTTCCATTGAAAACAAAGTCGGATCTTTGGTTATATCTTGCAGGGATCTATTTATGTTACTATCTTATTTTAACCGGGTAACAGATGTTGCAGGTATTAATATATTGCTCAGCATGAAGCAACTGGATGCATAAAAGCAGAGTCCTTTTGGAATAAAAGTTGTCCAGACCCATAAATGTTATTCAAAGCTTTACTTGCAGAACTTTCTTCAAAACAGAACAAAAACAATAGTGATACATCCAAAACAGTTGCAGGCAATATCTTGTGCATGTCCAGCACAGGCCCAGCTTCTTACAAAATCCAAAATAATTCCAACACACCAAAAATCAGTGGCCCGTCTCTCCACACACAGAATCCATTAGCTTGCATTCCAGCCCAAGGCTGATTATTCCAGGAGAGGCTTGTTATCACATCCTTCGCATTCGGTTGCTCATTCACACAAAATGGACACCCACATAGCCATATCTTAGCTGCCAAGTATCCCGTTTTTCGCGGGAAACCCCCAGATTTTAATTGTTTCCCGCTGTTTTCCCGAATGGAGAAAAATCCCGGAAATCCCCCGGATTTCCTACCTGCCAGGGAGCCTCCATTTTGGGTGCTGCTCTGCTCATGTGTGGGCACCGGAAATAGGTCAGAGCGGTACCGGAAGTCGCTTCTACGCATGCCCGGTGGCCATCTTGGTGGTGGCCGCATGGCAGCAGCCATCACCAAGATGGCCACCGGGCATGCATAGAAGCGACTTCCGGTACCCCTCTGACCTATTTCCGGTGCCCACACATGGGCAGAGCAGCCCCAGAAGTTGCTTCGACGCAACGTCCGGTGCCGCGCCACTGCTATTCCCGCATTTTTCAGCAGGAAACTTGGCTGGTATGAGCCATATAAGGTAATTCTCTCTCTTTCATGTGATCTAAGCCAGACACGCGACAGAGCAGAGAATATCTACAGTTAATCATCAACCTGTTAAACACTTAAGAGAGGTTTTCTTGATCTTCTTTAACTTCAATGGAATTTTCTATGTTAAACCCTTAGTAATATACATACAGACATTCTCAATTTCAGTGTGCAATCAAAACAATTATACTTAACACATAGTTGCCATATTTTTTTAAATTGGCTTAAAGATGCCCCCCCCCAAACAATTGCCTCCCTATTTTGCCCTCCTACTTGTTTCATCCCCAAAATCTGCAAGATACAAATACTGGATGGGAAACTCATAGAAAACCCATTTAGCCTTTTGAATGTGTTAGTATGACAAGTCGTGGAGAGATATGAATTTAACTAGAAATTATCTGGGCTGTTAACCATCAGCAATATTAATTCTTCAGATTTCATCACCTTCTCCAGAGACCCATGACAATTTGGGAAGCTGAAGGAGAAAAAGACAAAAAGGTGCTACAAAACTTGCAAATGAACCTCCAAAATTATTTGCGCATGGTAGCGTTGGTTGTGAATGGGACTGCTCACATTATGATGCATTTAACTTTATTTGGAGATAAAGGGTTAGATGCAGACCTGTGTATATCAGTGGAATTCTGCTTGCACTGGGAAAAGGGTGTCATTGGGGTGATTCTCTAATTTTGTCTTTCCCTGTGGTCCCATTGCTCCTTAAAAAGCTGTTCCTGGTTGGGGAAGGGCAGAGGAGCCCACACAACAGCATGGAAAATGGCACAGGGGGTTGCATGGTGAGGGAGAATTGGTGGAAACTGCCTCCCCCACTTCCTTCAGTGGGAGCCTTCACTGGATCTGGGTTCTTTTAGTGAAGTTAAGGAGCCCTTCTGTTCCCAGAAGGGCAAGACCAGATTCAACCCAAAACATTTTCGATGGAAGGTTTAGACAACACACATTTGCTCTTGGTAGTAAAGCCTGGACACCATTTTCTTGAGCAAACTTTGCTTGCAGTCTTCATGTTTTAATGCTGACCTAATCAGCACTAAAAACGGCTTCTTCTTGAGAACCACTTTCATGAACCTACAATCAAATGTTCTTGATAAATCTATCTGCTCCTATCAGCTGTGTGCTGAATCCTAAAAGACCAGAAAACGTGAGAAGAATAAGGAATCCAGGTCTGGCTAAGGGAAAGAAAAGAAATGTAAATGGGCAGATTAAAGATGAAAACACAGTGATTCAATTAAATATTTCTGTAATAGGTGTGGACAGAGCTGAAAACCTTAACTCAATAAAAGTTTTCCACCCTCTTAATTTATTCACTTTCCCCTGCCCCCTCATATTATATTTTCCAGTATATGAAAGACTCAGAAGTAGGAAACTCTAGAAGACATTTTGACTGAAAAAAATGTGGACAGAAAATAAATTTACACCTGTCTCTATGACCTATTTGAGATATATAGCAAATGCATGCTCCCTTAAGCTGGGTTGGCAATGAGCAGGATGGGGAACCAGGCACCCTCCTGACCTTTGGCCATGGTGGCTAGGAATGTGGATTTGATGCGGCACAAGAACATATGCAAATAATTTTGGGCCTTGGAGACTCACATGTAATTGTGGAGGTTTTTTGGGGGGTAGGGGAGGCCAGTGGCTTCTAAATGGTCTTAGTATGTTAACTGCCTTGCTATATTAAGAATATTAATACTGTATCATGAACTCAGGGAGATAGATGAAAAAGAACTAAGGGAAATGGGATACTAAGCAGGATTGTGTATTTTTTTTAAGGATGTGGCAGATAAAAGAATGCTGGAAACCTAAGCAGAAAAAAAGAGTGAGGAAAGAATAAGTATGAAGGAAATAGACATGAGACGACATGATGCAATGGGGCCAAAGAATGATATAAAAATGAAAGTATAATAATAATAGCAATCGCAGTAATAGATTTCTTTTGCCACAGTCATGTCTGCTTTTGTGGAAGAGACCATCTCTCTGTGGCTGAGTGTTTAATGTGCTTTTTAATTCCTTCTGATGTTTGTAAGCTGTTTCCAGTCATCCAGCATTTTTTAAATGCAAAGGTTTTTCTTTACGTATAAATAGCACAAGGAAATGATGGAAGTTATCTAAATTACAACCACCCAAATGTGCAATTCTATTACCTACCATGTCAACTCTTTCCCTTAGGTTGAGGAATAGTTTTGAAAATTGAATCTAACACTTGGCATTCTGATGAGAGACAGGAGCTGTTCATTCGTCCTTGGGGTGGCTGCAGGTGTGTGTGTGTGTGTGTGTGTGTGTGTGTGTGTGTGTGTGTGTATAAGTTTAGAGCAATTCTGCTGTATCTTATCTGCAGCTTTAGAAGTCAGGTGAGAAACACAGATGCTTATAAGTGGGTTAAAGCCATCCTTCTTTCGTAACAATCCATTCAGAGTATCCAGAAATTATAGCCTACAGGGTCAAAGTAAATTCTTTCTATTAAGAAGAAAATGGGCTAACACGCTTTGTGAATGCAAATAGTTATCAGACAGATGTAGCCCTCCTGGTGGCTCTTTTGTGTTAGCTTCAACCTGAAGCAGTTTCTTAACCTCTAGGTCTCCTACCCTATTAACCTGTTTTATGGAAGAAAGGGTGAGAGTTTTTTAGGCTCCAAAGTATTCCAAACTTCTAGGGACATAAGCAAGCATGATTATTGCATGGGTTTGCCAAATGGTACCTTGACATGAGAGTTGGATAATTTATACACCTCTGCCAACGAGGACAGGTTGTTTCCTCCAAATTTCCTTTAACAAGTATGTGACGATATTCACAGTCTATGCTTCCCAGAATAATTTCTGCTGAAGCCAAACCTCAGCAATTTGACAAAGGCTTTTCTTTCACGTAACAAATGCATTATAATGATGGATCTTGTACTCTCCATATTTTATGTGGGCATGCCCTCACTTTACTTATGAAGGGTCAGGATTCACTAGAAAATGAACCATAGATTTATTTCTATTAACTCATTCACTGGGAAAAATTCCCTTTGAAGGCATAGGGCCACTTCAGTCTTATCTTTATCAGATGAGAAGCGTTTTGCTGGAAAAGCAGTCTATATAACTTTCAAAGATGTAAACAGTGCAATTTGAGGGATAAAGTGTCGAAATGATTTTGAGCGGGATTTATTCTAGGCCAGTCTGAGGTTTCCCACATGACAAAATACTTGTTTGATGTAACAGCACCAGTTGGAATGAGATTTCTCCTGCCTGCCTTTTTTTCTTGCTATCTATGATCAGCAAGCAATTCTGAGACAAGATGACACACATAAAGGTAAAGGGTAAAGGGACCCCTGACCATTAGGTCCAGTCGTGACCGACTCTGGGGTTGCGCGCTCATCTCGCATTATTGGCCGAGGGAGCCGGCATATAGCTTCCAGGTCATGTGGCCAGCATGACAAAGCCGCTTCTGGCAAACCAGAGCAGCACATGGAAACGCCGTTTACCTTCTCGCTATAGCAGTTCCTATTTATCTACTTGCATTTTGATGTGCTTTCGAACTGCTAGGTTGGCAGGAGCTGGGACCAAGCAACGGGAGCTCACCCCGTCACAGGGATTCGAACCGCCGACCTTCTGATCAGCAAGCCCTAGGCTCAGTGGTTTAACCACAGCGCCACCTGGGTCCCAAGATGACACACATAGGGAACACCAAAACATCTATCTCAACTTTTGTTTGCTGGGGCTGATGGGAGTTGTAGTTCAGCCACATCTGGAGGGCCCAAAGTTTCTGACACTTGCTGTAGTTCTTCCAGATTACAGAAACTGAGTTCACTCTGTGGGCTTCCATGACACTCTTACTTAGGAATGGTTGCCTATGACAAATCAAGATTCTGAGGCAAAAAGTGTCCTCCCTAAAAGAGGGCATGTGTTGCAGTGAGACCTGGAGACTGACATCTTGGTTATGGGTGGGTCTATTGGATAGCCACAACACCCGATTGGTAGGTCCTTTGTTGCTATCCAGGGACCTTTCCCTAATTTTAGGGCATTTTGCAATTGACTTCACTATGCCGTCATGTGTTGTCTGTCGTTGGGACAGGGGCACGGTAGGAATTTTCCCCACTTGGCTGATTGGCTGTAGCCATTTGGGTTTCGCCTGCTGTGTAGCAATTCGTTACAACTTGTAAGGTTGCGGATAGGCACTGGTTCATGTGATAGGGATGGGAGAACGGTCTCGCCATCCCTATGTGAAGGGTATTCCGTTAAAGGAATCCAGGGACTCAACTTGGTTTGGTCAACCTCTGAAAGGGAGTTGTGCCCGTGCCTGAGTCCAGGGGAGCATCTGGGGAGTGAACAGAGTCTGTTCCCAGGCTTTTCACCTGCCTCAGGTGTTCACCCTTTGCTGACCTATGCTGGTGCCCTGGGTGAGCGCTACCTGCAAGGGTGTAGGGAGCTACTTGAACCAGAGCCTATGCAACCACTCACTTTTCTGTAATCAATAAAGTTGTGGCCTAAATTCTGTCAAAAACCAAAACTAAAATTTGAGTCAAATGTGTCTTTATTTAGGGGGGAGGTCTCTGGGTCTGAACATGCAACGGAATCTGCTTTTATTGTTGGTTTTGATTCCCTGAGCATGCATGCATTTATTTTTATTCTTTGATAATAGTTGGGTCAGGTTTATTCATACTAGAATCTAAAAGGTCATCACACTAATAAGCAGAATGTAGATATAACATAGCACATCATATCAAACCCATTTAAAACCTTACACAGAGGGTGTAGTCCATCAGATATATATGTAAATAATAACAGATTTTTTGACCAAAATACTACTCAAATCCCAGTCACAGTAAACATGCTAGGTCAAGAAATGTGTCACGAAGCCATCAAGTGTACAAGACACTGTGCCCCGCCCCCCAAAAGTGTAATGCTAATATATCATTATACAGCTGAAAGTTGCTAACAGAGAAACACTTCCTGTTACTCAAAACAAAGAAATGCTACGCTAATAGCTGTAAACAAAATGTTTATTTTAAGTGGTTTTTTTTGCCTTCCTTAAAATATTTCTGTTATTGATATGCTCGAAAATCTACCACTCTAAAGCAACAAACGTGCACCAATCCTGACATAAGCGATTTAGCTTGTCTCAGAATATTGAACAACACTGCAAGAGTCATAAAATGGATCATTTTTGTTACCGTGACTGTAACTAATGCCAGTAGCTAGATCACTCTTACTGTGCAGACGAAAGCCCAGTAAAATTAACATGGGAAAAGATAAATCAAAGCCCTCTAAAAGCCATTAAGCCATAAGTGTTAATTTCTTTGGTTAAATCTTTGCTCCATCACCTTGTTATGTATGAATCATTACCTAAAGGTAAGGAATTGGTGCTTGAGATATATGGGAATCACACCATTATATCTTCCTGAATAGGTCAGCTTCCTTTGCTTTCAGAAAAACTGCCTAAATACAGTTGCTATCTTAGGAAAGGCTAAAAAAAGACAACTATACAGAGAAGGGGAGAGGAAAGAGTAGAGACGGATTATTTGGAAATCAGAAATCCTGACGTATTTCAAAAGGATCTCATTGACTTTTCAGAAACGCTTTGAACAATTGCTGTGGCCACTGGGGTACCGTAACGATATACCCTATTATAAAATGGAGTGCTAAGTAAATGTAGGAGTGGAAATTTAACAATTGGTCGTTTAATGGCTGCAATTATGGCAAAAGAATAATGAACCTATTAGAGAAGAGAACTGGCAATTACTCTAAGGCTTATTGCAATACAGCTGTGGGAAAAAGTAATACAGAAGCATGCTTAAAAATGGTTATTAAAGGGGAATAATGCATTCTGTTTACTCTGACAGAATGGATCTTTTCAGAAATAAAAGTGGGTCTTTTTGATGATCGGGCATAGAGGCCTAGATGTGACGAATCTTACTATTTAAAAGTAATATATTTTCAGATATTCTTTTTCAGGCTTAAATTATCCCTAGCCCGTAAAATGGAAAGATTTACAAGAAAATACAGACAACAAAGATGTAAAAGCAGCAGCAGAAGCCACCAAACAGTGTTCAGGGAAATTTTCAGATAGACCCATAAAAATGTAAAATATCAAACAAAGACAAATGAGAAGCCCCAAACCGTTATGAAGCCTACTGATGTTCTACATTAGTGAGCCAAGTATATTTTTATTTAGCCTATTAAATATCTGAATGACGTGTGCTATTAGGACTTGCAATAACAGGAAATAGGAACTCAGAGGAAGGCAGGAGAATAGATCAAGCCAAGGCCAACCAAATTAGCACCGAATTTCCAACAGTAAACTGCAAGATACCTTTGGAAACTCCAGGCAATGCATAAAGGCAAAGTTGTAGCTCAAAGTCAGAGCATCTGTTTTGCATGCAAAAGATTCCAAGTTCAACTCCCAGGATCTCCAGAAGAGACCCTTGTCTCAAGCCCTAGAAAGCTGCTTCCCATCAGTGTAGACAATCATGGAACTAGATTGACCAATGGTCTGATCTGGTATCAGGTAGTTTCCTATGTTCCTTGTTGTTTGTCACCAGCTTCTAGGAAACAAAGGCCTACTACCTCTGATTGGGGGGGGGGGAATCCTATTTCCCTGTCATGACCAATAGCTACTAATATTCTCTATGATGAGGCATATTGCTCTGCTGCAGCAGTGCAAATGTTACAGTGCATGGCATAAGAGGAGGAATAGGTGTTGATATATTGTCGTTAATATTCCATAATTGTGGGTTAAGAGACACACAGAATAACAGAAGTATCTCAAAATAAATGGAGAACTGTGATCTTAAGGAAAATGCTGCACTTTTGACTTTTTATGTGCAGCCTTATTTGCTGATAAGGGTCCTTAAGTTGCACCCAGGCAGGACAGAGATAGTCAAAACGACACCGGGTTGAGTTTCAGAGAAAGAGTTTAATTTCTTATTAATAAGAGACTCAAGGTGGTCCTCCACGACATGAGTAAAGCAACACAAATTGCAAAGCTTTCTTATACCCTTCTTTTGGGCTCTTTCCCCCTCCTCTGTAAGAGTGCGCAAGGGGGTGTGCGCATCTTCCTGTGTCCGGTTGTTCTCATAAACACACATTACGCCATGTGCGTAAACACATGCTGACTAATGCTGCCCCGGTGCCTGCCTCAAGCAGCCTTGACTTATCTTGCCTGTTCTGCGCATCAGAACAGACTGCGCGTCAGACAAAGCCAGCCATCATCCAGCCTGGAGCTGGGCATCCTGTTCCTTTTTGCTTTGCCCTTTGACACACTTTGGTGCAGAGACACAGAGGCACTGAAAGCATTCTAAACAAGACATCCCAGGGCTACAGCCATACAGTCAGAATTCATACAATGCAGGCAATGCAAACTATAGGATCAGATCTAGCTCAATAATACAATTTGCAAATCACTCTCTACATATGTTGTGATCCAATATCAGCCATGGCTACACCCAAGCGATCCAGCGTATGCTGAGGAACCACTGGGAAGGGAGAACAGGACTGGGATTCCTCTTAATAGGCATCTTGATCCCTTCTCTACTAAGCGGTGTGTGTGTGTGTGTGTGTGCAGAAATGTACACACAATAATAAAAGCACTCTGGCAATCAAGATGGCACTCCTGCCAAAACAAGATGGCGCTCCTGCCAAACTACGTGGGCTAAACCTCCCTCAACTCAGAGAGGACAAAATGGTGACTGGGCTAAAAGAAAGGGGGGGGGGTCCCATCCCTAGGAAATCCCCCACCACCCCCAAGCATAATGGGCAATGAAAAAATTCGCTAATCTAACAGAGAGGGAACTCTCAAAACGACACTCAAAGCGATTGGCTGGACAGAACAGCCCAGGCAGCAAAACTCACAAATCGCCTGATAAATTCAAAGCCCTGAAGCTGCAGCCGCAGCCATAATTGAGAATAAAAGCCACTGGGCAGGGAGCCCGAAGGCAATGTTAAGCGGGCAGCGGCAAGCTCCGCAAACCGGGAGTGCTCAGGGGCAGAAGCCCCATGGGGAGAAAGCCCCTCTAGGGGGAATGGAAAGGAAAGGAATAACAATTAACAAAGGAGGGGAAGAAAGTAATTGGAAAGAATTAAAGGAAAGAAGGGATAATGGAAAAAATCACCAGGACGATCCGTCGAAGGTAAATCTCTCTCGGCTGCACAGAGGACACACTGTTAGTTTGTTCTGAATGCACGAACCAAAAGAGTAAGCTCTGGTCACATGCATGGGTATATATAGGTCCCTCAATCCATTTGGACTGCACCCCATTGGCCAGATTGAACCCAACATTGAGGGACCTACCAATCGGGTGTTGTGGCTGACCAATCTTACCCACCCACAACACAGGAGGTCAGTCTCCAGGTCTCACCGGAACACATGCCCTCTTTTAGGGAGGACACGATTTTGCCTTTGTGTTAGTTTTTAAAAGCAGGGTAGGTTTGTGTTTTCTTTATGCTGCCAATGTGACTCTAACCACTTGGATTTTATAGCTGGGTGCATGCCCTTTTTACACATTCAGCACAGGCTTGCTTGTATGGAGACATAGCCCTGAGAATACTTGAGAGGCATAACCTGTTTGATTAGTAATGATGTGTGCATTGGAAACCAGCAACAAACTGAACATCCAGGAGGGCGATTAATAAGGTAAAATGAAAAGAAACTATGCCATGCAAATTTTCATTAAGGCAGGATGTTAGCTTCTATTGTCATCTGCTGGGAATAGATTTGTGCTCAAAGTAGTAAATAAACATAGCCTCGGGTTCTCTGCTTTGAAATGAGAACTGTCAAAAGGAGGGGGGAGAGGGAGAGGGAGCATTTCTGCTGTAATCAGGTTTTGACTATCTATTCATTTATCGCTAATAAAGAGTATTAGTTAAGCATCACTCGAAGGGAATGATTTATAGCATTCAAGGGAAAGGAAGTATTCCAACAGACCCCTCAGAAACGCTGGTTTACTACAGCTGAAGCAAGTTAAGGGAGATTAGTGATAAATAAATGTTGCCTTTGAAGTAGTGTTAATATGCAGCCCCACTTTTAAAATGCTTTAAGAGCGAGGATTCAGCCATGGAATGAAAAGGAATTCTAGCAGTAGAAAAAATTATGAACATTCAGAACTTTACTCTGGAGTTTTAGGAGCATTCATCTCCATTTGAAACTCCTGGAACAGCTGAGCATAGGGACAGATTTGGGGAAATCCAGGAGATGCAAGGAATTTGTGCAGAAATGGCCCTGGCCACTGAACTGTAGAAAAACTAGGCAATCTTCCTCTAGTCTGATAAAAAGAGGTGGCAATGGCCATGGCTATACTCTGTGGAGGATACTTATTTCGTTGACCGATATCCATGATGGTCAAGAGCAGAAGCACTATTTTCATAGACAATTATGTTTCTAATTACCAAGTTTGGCTTCAGGGGCCTTTCCTTGATTGTTATGGCAATACATTTCCAAAAAAGTTTCTGGAAACCTGCACTTTGTACATTATTGCTCCAGCAAATAAAATGGCTCCCCAGGTGTATTGAACTACAACTACCATCAGCCCCAGGTAGCATGTGCCAGCAAGAAAAATCATATGAATGTTATTTCCATACACTGAGCAGGTCTCCTATTGCCCAAATGTGTAGAGTTTTTTTTATAAAAAAAATTCCATAGTCTTTTCTAGTAGGTTACTTTTACTCTCACCAAATTTCATTAAAAGGACACAACCAAAATTGCAGGAAAATATATCGTTTGCACTAGTCTTCACCAACTTGGTGTCCCTAGATATTTTGGAGTACAGCTCCCAGCCAGCATGTGCTGGAATTGCAAACACTCCCTGCATTGGGTCAATACAATAACTTCTCTGTATATGGGAATAGCACTAATTCATATGAATTCACATGAACACTTACTTGGTCAACAATTTCTCATGGTTGACTGCATGAGATGTTTAGGAAGTTGTTATGATATGGCAACAGGGAAGATTTTAACTATAAAACAGGAGACTAATAAAACTAGGAGTCCTCCAGAACATTCTTAATCAACTTATTAAGGCTGTCAATTAATTAGCGTTATAACAATTTTTCTAAACGATGCTGGGATTGAAGCAGATTGTGACTGTCAAATTCCCCATAGATGCCAGTCCAAAGGTCCACTCACAGAGCATATGTGAATATGAATGACAACTGCTGTTTATATTGCCTTATTTCTAATGCTCATGCATACGCACACACACTTCAGAACAAGCCATACCGGCCTACACAATCAGGAGGAAATAAAAATTCATATACAACAACAAAGTTTCCATCCATCAGCATTCATCTTGCCTGCTCTAGTTCTCTGTTTTTGAATATATCAGAATAATACTTTCTCTCTGCAGAAACAGAGATAAATGGAAGCTGTCACACCCACTTGAAGCACAGTAGCAGAGCTGAGCTGAAACATTTATCGAGACAAGCTGGTTTCAAGGTTCAAGCTCAGGTCTCAGGTTGTCTGGTGTATCACGGATATGATGTTCTAAGGAATAGTTTATGTTGCTCAAGGCACTTTCCTTAGACCACAGTTAGACAGATTAATTTTCATAACAAGTATCAGTTGTGACACTTATAGCTGGCTTGTAAGCATTTTAAGGCTTTCCTATTCTCTTGTTTCCAAGATGCAAACCTTCTTGACCTTGAATGTGTTACTCAAACCTGTTGCTGCATTAATGCAATCTACTGATACCTGCATGCCCTGCTCGTTACTATTACCTTTCACAGTAATAACTGCATAAGTCATGCTTCAGCTGCATGATCCAGCATAAATACCAGTGCTTTCTCCTTACCCAGCCACTGCCACCATCATTATCATTCTTTGGATTATTTGTCACTTTGTACCCAAAGGTCTGAAGGTGACTTCCATAATGAACAAGTTAGTACCGAAACTGAACACTAATACCAGTAGTCATCTAAAAGTGACCACACATTAAAACTCCAAATAGTCAAACTGATCGCTATAAAACAGCAGACTGAATAGAAACCAGCCACCACAGGGGAGTGAAATCAAGACTAATATGGGTGTAGAAAAAAGTCTTGGTCTGGTGACAAAAATATGTCAAGGAGTGTGGTGGAGTCTCCTTCTTTGGCGGTCTTTAAGCAGAGGCTTGACAGCCATATGTCAGGAATGCTTTGATAGTGTTTCCTGCTTGGCAGGGGGTTGGACTGGATGGCCCTTGTGGTTTCTTCCAGCTCTATGGTTCTATGATTCTAAGAGTGGCATACAAATTAATAATAATGACTGGGGGGTGGTTTACTTGCAAATAAGTGTAGAGTTGAAAGGGGCTATAAACGCCCATTCCAGTCTTCATTCTGTTTATTATGAAGGGGGCTTCCAAAGGGAAAGGAGACACATTGAAGATTTTCTTCAATGGCAGATGTACTTTAAAAAGAGATACAGAGAAAACACACACACACACACACACAAACACAAACACACACTAAGCAAAAATGTCCCTCTGGATAAGATGCAGCTGGCATCTTTGTTGGTTTTTTAAAACAAACTTGACTTTAAAGCCTATTTGCAGACTGCATGCTGCGGAATAATGAAATTTGAATACAAAGGCTACAGAGCGTTTGCTCTTCAGCTTTCTACAAAACAACACATCTGTTTTTAAATGATAATCCATTCAAAGTACAAAGGTGATAGCAATGAAGTGAATGTGTGGGCACTTATGATTTAACTAATACTAGGAAGTAGAGTGGAACAATATGGCTTCCAGAAAACTCAACTGGAAATCCTTGTTGCAATTCTGGATAGCCACCATGCTTCTCCTCTTATTTGCCTCTAAAGAGACACACTTGTGAAATAACAATCATTCTGAAATAAAGAATCAGCTGCTGTAGCAACTAAGTGACCTAAAATAGTATAAAGTCCAGGTACATCCTATTCCTGTGATTGTAATCTGCTTTAATTCTGAATTGTAATTGCTGCTGGGACCTGCTGGTAAAGGGTGGGTAATAAAACATAACAACAATACTAGTAAATACCCATTTTTTTATAGAGTACAAACAATGCATTATTGCTTATGCACACTTGCAAACTAAATTTTCGGGGGAGTTGCTTCCAAATATATATACAGACCTAGATGCTCGGCTAAATCCCTGTTTCACTTCACTGGAACCTTGTTCATTTACATGAGCTGAGGAACTAGATTTCTATTTTTCAGAAGAACTGTGCCAGTGTGTAAAAAGAAGGAGGTTTGTCTCCAGACTAATTTAAAAGCCTGTTATGGTTAGGCAACATTTTTCACTTTGAAAAATGGATGTGCTTAGGAGACATACAGCCCAACAAAATGAGCTTTCCATCATTCTCCAGGCTTAACAAATTTTGTCTCAGTCTCCGTGGACCAATGGAGTGTGCAAAGTACCCGTCGCTCTCAGTGTGTCTTCCTCATGCACAGCCTTCTTCTGGATTCTCTTGATAAACATCCTAGAATTTCAGAGTGCAAAGGGCCAATTTCCTATTTAATAACACAGAGTTTTCATTTCATAGCACAGCTCCTTCCCTTGAGATATAACCGACACCCAAAATGTAATTTTCCAACTCCTTTCTTCAAGCATCAAGTATTTAACTGGCAGAATAAATGCTCTGTCAGCTGGATCTCTGAGTCACACTGATGATATTTAGCAGCTGATTGGAGTGGTCTTAATGCTACATCTCATTGGGATTTCCCTTGAGTGCATCTCAACCCAACCCATGCCATGCAATAGGCAATAACCCAAATGAAATCAAATTTTCATTCTCTGTGGCATTTTACAATGTCCACATATTCCTCCTTATTGTTTTGAGAGTTTAGTATACTTCAGGGAGTTTCAAAGTTGTTGGGTTTGTTTGTTTGCTTTGCTTGTCATGTCCCTTACTTTCAGAAACAGTATAAACTTCCCCATGCAGGATGAACATATGCAACCTTTTATCTTCTTGACCCTACAGAGTAACACTGTGCTGTGTATCCTCCTTTTGAGAGTATGTTTTCACTGTTATATGCCTTCTTTCAAATATTTATATTCTGCACCCTCCAAACTCTTACACTAGAATAAATTTCTACCAGATATTAAGTGTCATTTTTGAAGGTCGGTATTAGAATGTAGGTAGTAGTTTTCCCTTATAAATACCAATATGAATGGGCACTTAATTAAAACATATGCTTACATTTTAAAAATCCATAACAATGTATTTTGAAAGACAGGCCACCATTTTGATCAAGCTACTCTGATTTAAACAATCTAATACCCGTCTACTCATAATACAGTGGTGCCTCGACTTACGAAAGCGATCCGTTCCACGGCGCTCTTCGTAAGTCGAAGTCTTTGGTTGTCGAAGCGTCTGTTTTGCGCATGCATGAAGCACGGTTTTGCGCTTTGCACATGTGCAGACCGTGCGCGCCCCTTCTGCGCAGGCGCAGAACACGTGCGGGGCGAAAAGACTTCCGGGTTTGCTGACTTCGTAAGTCGAGGCATTCGGATGCCGAGGTACCACAGCTCTGAGTATAGTTTTCTGTGTTGCAATATATCTAGACCTATTGGGTTCAATAGGACTTACTCCCAGGTAAGTGTGCATAGGACAACAATCCTAATCACCATTGTCTTTTGTTAATGAAAATATTGGTAGTCATGCAATAACATGAGCTTGTTTGTACCATAAAATAAATGAAAATATATGTATGATGTAATTGGCATATTTTCCTGAAACGTATTTTCAGCAAGGTACATATTTACTTGTTTACACAAACCTGACAACCGTTAACATTTTCCATGACTAGGTGAATCATTTCCATATAATTAATCACTAAAAATTATAACAAAAATTATTTGTTATGTACTTATTGAATCTGCAACTGAGTCAGTTCTACTGAGGTTGTTCTCAGCCTACAGAAGACAAAAAAGTTTTCTATATTTGGGCACAAATTTACCATAAAAGTGAGAAATAGAAATCAAGCATGCCTCAAGCCAAAGGCTCAAAACATTTCATGTGCTCCTCAAAGCAACAAATTATGCCAGTTCCTGCAATCAGTATAATAAATACCCAGAAGCATTTAATTAGTTTGAATGACAGAAATAATTTTGAACAGAATTGGCCTGCACCACTTCGAAGCTTTCAAAGAAACAACTAATGCTGGTCACTGCAGTCACTATAATACCTGGAAACTATCATGATTATTGCTTACAGAAATAATTTTGAATGTAATGATCCCATGTCACACATTCTTAGGGCACAGCCTACAAACCCTGGATGAAGCCCAAAGTTAGTTTCCTTGAAAACATGTCACTCCCAAACAGCAGTTCAAAATTACCAAACAGAGGAACACTAAAGTTAGGAATGAATTAATTCCCTAATATTCTCTAAATTACACTGGTTTTCCCAGATCTAGCTTCTAGCTTGGAGGCATCTGAGATACAGTATGTATCCATGATGTTGGGGGGGGTTGTGTTTGGACCTAGAGGATTTGGAAAGCACTCACTCCTCCCACATTGACTAGGCTTCCTGTGCCACCCCATCCCTCTGGGGTAAGGTTTTAGGGCCGTTCCCTGAATGAAGACTTCCGAAAAGGAATGGCATAGGGAGACCACATGCTTTTGCAAAAAGAACCTTTGAAATAAAATGAGAGTTATCAAGTTTGTTATAGTTCTTCATTAGCATTTCCACTGATATGTCAATGGGACAGAATACAATTGGGATAATGTGCACAAGGAGGTCATATTTCATTACACATTTTCTGACATGTTGTATTCTTTATTGACTTCCATACATTTGAGTAATTAGATTTCACTTTGTAAAATGGACACTAACTAGGGTTGTCTTTTGTCTTGGCTTCAGTTCAATGACTAATTGTCAGATGCAGGGGCACAGATGTTAATTGAGTACTCAAAGTATGCTCGTGATGCTGTTCCCTCTATTTCTGTAGCCAGTTCTGAGAACAAGAGCTTCACCTTCCCACAGGGAAGTATAAAATCAAGGAGAATTATTCCAGCTCTCAGTTGGGGCCAAAGTTTATTACATTCCAGATCTTCTTTTTGCTTGACTTTCCACACCTCTGGGTAACCACATATGAAGCCAGCCATAGGGCATATACACATTACTCTGGCTCCAGGGTGCCCCCATCACTGGTTTTTTAATCAATGTACACACCAGCGATGATTTAGATCTATCCTGTAGTTTCCTGTGAAACACTACCATTTGTTATACTTTTCCCCAAGCCAGCTTTAATCTGGCCTGAATACTGTAGCATCCTATTTTTGCAGCAAATCCCAGCGTGTTTCTATCCTGCAGTGGGTGGTCCTATGTGTCTGACATCAATGGGTGGGTGTATTGCAGAGGAGCATCCTAATTTGTCTTTCTACCCTCCTTGCTTATGTACATGTAACGTAAGGTAAGATAAGGTAAGGAGTCAATTGGTCTCCTCAATGGCCCCATTGACCCCCACTGGGAGCCAGTCTGGGCTCACCTGGTTGCATTTTAGCATGGCACAGTTACACTTGATCTAAACTCATTCAGATTTAAATGGTGGCTTTTTCTGCCACCAGAGTGTTGCAATTGCCACCACTGCCAGATAAGCCTAAAGGAGCCCACACCAGAGAGTATTTTGCCCAAGGTCCCCTCATAATAATACGGTAATAATTTTGCGCAAACCCAACATATGACACAACAGCTTTCCCGAAGCTAAGCAGTTATGGATCTTGCTATTAATAGATGGGAGATGACCTGTGAATCCTATACATGCCATCAAAGAAAAGTAAGGATGCATATGTAATGAAAAAGCAGAAACAGGAGGAACCTGTAGCCTTCCATATTTTGACTATTGGCCATGATATGTATGCTGGGAGTTGGAATCCAACAATATTGGAAATTCACAGGTCCCCTAGGCTATCACTAAGATACAGATCTAAAAATATTTCTAATACGTAAAACCACAGTCCATTATTCTGAATAACAACTGGACTATCGGTGCAGAATTTCCACCAGGAGTCTTCTCCTGCTGCTCCCCTGATTTAGATATCTTCCTGAACATACACAAAAAGATGTCTAGTAAGGCAGCTCTCTTGTTAACTGTTTATTCAGCTTTTCTGTCACGCTATCCAACACAGCTTACAATCAATGTATGAAACAATGGGAGGTATCTAGCTATTGTGTCTCCTCAGGGCAAGTATCTCCACTTCCACAAGAACACTTTCCTTGTGTTGAGAGGACATGTTACACAGCACTATTTTAGATACAACTTGCAGCCATTAAAACTGTCTGTGGAAGCAGCAAATAGCACAATCCAAATAGCAACAATAAAACAAACAAACAAATAGATGGTACAACCAGAATACAATTACCTCAACTGCTGCGCCATATTGACCTGGTATCTGAATGCCAACAGCCAGGTTGACCTTGTTTAGGAATATATGCCACAGGCTATTGCTGAGAAGGCCTCTACTCTTTTATTTTAATGTATTTGTTTATTTATATACTGCTTTTCCAGCAGACCTCATGAAGTGGCTTTCATAAGACTTTCACAGTAATAAGCACAATTTTTGTTTTAATTACAATAACTGTTTGTTTAGAAGAAGGCAAAGCTGCTGCTTCTTTGCTCCCCACAGGACAATAGGGTCCTGCAGAAGCCTCTGTGGTAAGAGTTGGAAGAAAAAAGGACACCATTGGGAGTTGGGTGGTAATTGCTCCCAGGGCGGTAGCTGCTGCTGCTGCTGCTGCTGCTATTGGTCATTCCCCTTAGGACTGGATGAATTTTTTTGCCACCTACCTTACTTCAGATGCTAGGAACAGCCAGAAAAGAGGTTCTGAGGTAGACAGTTTTCCTTGCCCCAAACCATTTCAGGAATTTCTAGGTTTAAATCAGCACTTTAGTTTGCACCTGGAAACAAACTGGAAGCCTCTACAGAATGTTCAGCACAGGTGAAACACGTTCATTATAACAAGCCTGTTAACTAGCTGGGTGCCTTAAAAGGCACTGCCATGTGCAGCCCATTGTAGTAATATAATCTAGAGTTGCTAACATGGTGTATTGTAGCTTTAAGAGACATGTAGGAAGTGCTTGCTAGCACAGGTGAAAGCATGTATCTAGCCAAGCTGCTTATGCCTGGCAGTCCTCTTGTGACTGTATGCTTAGTTCTTACAGCACATTTGAAGGTCTTTACCGCATGCTGAAGCAGCAGACATTGCAGCTGGACCATGGATCTACTCCTGATGAAGTAACAGAACTGAGACATCAGATTATGGATCCACTGCTGATGGATCTCACTTATTTATGTAGTTATCAAGCTGGGAGGTGTAAGGAGCTTGCCTGTGTGTTAATCATGGCATTAAGACTCCTGTGGGGCAAAGATCCTATGTTTAATGCAGAAGGCATATCACACAGGCCATCTGGATCAACGCTAAGCAACATAAAATATACTTGTAACTTGCAGTTCCCTTGGCTGTGGCCCAATTAAAAGCTCTTTTAACAAAAGCTCATACAAGATACAAAATGCATGGCCTCTATTAAACCTGCGTCAAATCTAAATAATTTACAATTAGCTTCAATTTCACATGTTCTGCTGCTGTCCACTTCACATGAGAGCTGTGCAATAATATGCTGCCCAAAGAAACTTTACACACAAACCCCCCACACCCCGGGGTCATAGCTGCCAAGTTCCCCATTTTCCCTGGGAAACCCCCATATTTTCTTACTGTTTCCCGCAGGTGTCCCGAATGGCAAAATACCCCGTATTCCCCCAGATTACGGAGCTGCTGCCGGCAGCCATGTTCTTCTGGTGCCATGCTGGCACCGGAAGTCGCTTCTACGCACTTTCGGACATGCGTAGAAGCAACTTCTGATGCCGCTGTGCCCATTTCCAAAATGTCCACAGCGCCAGAAGTCGCTTCTACGCATGCCCAGAAGTGCGTAGAAGTGACTTCCAGTGCCGTGGCGCTGCTGGTCCTGGATTTTTCAATCCAGAACTTGGCACCTTTGCCCAGGGTCACAAATCATCTATCAAAATAATTGAGAGAAGATATTTTAAAGATAACACTTTTTTAAAAAATCAGCCAGTGCTTGGACAGTTATGTCCTTTATTAACTCAAACAATTTCTTACTAAGAGATTTTAGTAACTTCATTAACACCTCTTGTGGGGAAGAAAAACCATAAATTAGGATGGAATTCAGTAACTAAGGGAAGAATACCCTAGAGATGGAGACTTTCATTGCTACAAATACATTAGCTTACAAATCTTTATGAAGAAAACTATCCCCCCAAAAGTACTCAGTGTCTCCAGTTCAATAAAATAGGGTCTTCAGTCAGACTTTGATTGGCAAAGATGTGGAGTCGTAACTGTTAGAATCATAGAAACGTCAAATTGTAGAGTTGGAAGGGACCCTGAGGATCATCTAGTCTAACCCCTGCAATGCAGAAAGGTTAGTGCCAAGGGTACTGAATGCTGCATAAGCACTAAAAACTCCTGCCATATGCTGAGTGATACATAAAATTTATGTTGTTGTGAACTGCTCTGAAATCTACAGATGAAGGGTGGTATACGAATGAAAAAGTTAATAAAAAATTATACATTTATATTTAACACCACACAGCAAAACACTACAAATAAAGCAACAGAGCTCAAGGGATCTTCTTTCACAGCACAGAGGTGGAGGGGGTCTCATAGGCTATTTAGTCCAATCCTGCTTGACCCTGGAAATTCAGACCTCCAATAGAAGGATTTCCTGCCCTTGCTTAAAGACCTCCAATAAGGGAAACCCTAGCTTTCCATTATCAAACAGCTGTGACTATTAAGAGCAAGCTCATCCGATCTAGTCCTTCGCTTTGAGGGTAGGCTTTGAGGTAGTAGAGAATAAGGCTTTCCGGTATTTGAGGAGTGTTATCGTGTCCACATTAAGTCTTCTTTTTTTAAGGCTTTACATATCCACTTCCTTCAAACTTACTTCCTCATTGGATATGTTTTCTATACACATGGCAGTCTTCATTGCTCTCCTCTAAGCCAATTTCTTTGGTTTCTTGATGTGCACTGACCAGAGCTGAACACAGAATTCAAGAGGGTGTCTGACTAGTGAGGACTAAAGTGGAATTAATATTCCTTGTTACTTGAAAACTATAGCTATATTAATGAAGTCTAAAATTGCATTAGGGTTGGGTTTTTTTTGTGTGTGCAGCTGCATCACACTGCCAGCTTATGTTTGTAACTAAATGCCATCTCAAGGTCACTTTCACTATTGCTAAGCCAGAGCCACTGACACATATTCCTTGGGTGGGGTTTAATAACCAACTTCGAATCTGCTTGATTGTATTCCAATCTAAGCTACATTCAAAGAGTTTGTTAACAAAAATATTACACGGAACTCTGTCAAACGCTTTGATGAAATCAAGATAAATTACACTCATAACATTCCTACAATCCACTAAGCTACTAGCTTAGTGGAAAAGAGAGATAAGTTTAGTCTGGCAGAATTTATTCTTGACAAATCCATTCTGGCTTCTGGACGTCACTTTGTTATTATCACGTTGCTTACAAATTGCTTGCATTATAGCGTCCTCCAGAGTTTTAGCATCTTTGTCAAAATACATATTAATCCATGTAGACAGAAGGAATGTACCACTTACTGCAGAATCCAGTTCCATTTTGGCACACTAGCCAGAAACTGTCAAGATTGTTCACCCTATGGTTACCTGAATCCTCCTTTTTGAAGACTTGGTTACTTGCCTGTTTTCTGCAGCATCTCTTCTGAACTCCCAGCATTTCCCAAAAATTATAGACAGAGGATGTGAGAATGAACCAGTGTGTTCCTCTAGGATGCAATTCAGCTGGCCCTCTTTAAATGTTTTTAAAATGATTTCTTTGGAGACTATACTGCTTGTTTGCCTTTATAATAAGCAAAAGAACAGTGGAGCTCCCTGTTTTGCTTTTTCAGAAAAGTATCTTTTATCATCTCTATTCTCTTTGCCTTACTTTTTTTTTAAAAGAAGGGCATGCAGAAAAGATGCACAGGGAAACTTCAAACCATCAAAGTGATGGGGAGAAAAGACAAGTTTAATCTTTCTTTGATGTTTTCCTGCAAGCTTACAGAGAAGACATCTCCACCAAGTAGGACAGATGGGATGCTTTCCTCTAAGTATACCATTGACTGTTCTCTGCATACATATGCAGGCAATTCTTTTATAAGATCCTTTTCTGGGCTCATACAGAGGTGTGGCACTGGGGAGATTAAGCTGTTTCTTTTATGTCTGTTCAGCAAATACCTTTTTATCTGGCAAGCTTCCAGGCTGATTGCAAGAAGGAAATTTTAATACTTCGTGATGGTGGAACATCAGTGCTTTCAGCTTCTCAGAAGAAGAGTAGATTATGTTTAGAGAGTTGCTACTGTTTAATTATGCATTTTGTTTCGTGATGCATATAATCAGTCACCCCCTTCCACAAATTCAAGATTTCCCCTATGGCAAAAGATTGGAATTTTTTTATTATTGCTTTCCTTCCTTATCAAAATGGAAGCGCAGAGTGCAGCGATTTCAGCAGCAAATAGCCTGGGAAACATAATTGAGATCCGAACATGCTTTCCCTGAAATTGTAGAGCTGCATGTAGGAAGTAGTTTACCTTCACAAATTGGAACCAGACTGGCTGCCTGGTGGCTAATTTTGCAGGGTCCAAGTGTAGCAGGAAAAGGCAGTATGCCAATTGGGTAGCAGTGGCTGGTGATATTCTTTAGGTCAGGTCATGAGGCTTTACAATGCAGAGTTTGCCTGTTGAATGTGAAGCTCTCAAATGCTGTTCCTGATTTTGGATGCCAGCTGCCTCATTCTCCCTGCACCACAGGCCTCTCTTTCTCTTTCTGTACATTGACAGATGTAGGCATAGATACAGTCTGAGGATTGTTTAGAACTCAGGTAATTTAATTCAGCCCAGAATTTCTTTAGAAAGAAACCCTATTAAAAGTGAGTCAAAGTTCAAACCTCCATTTGGATAATTATATTACTTTCAATCTGACTGCTGGTTCCAGTGTGGGGCTCTTTTGTTCTGTGGTTTGTGTACACCATCCTGGCTGGTGTTTCCTCACCATGACACTTAGATAACCACTGTTAGGACCGGCCCTAACATTAGGCAGAGTGAACCAGCCACTTCAGACAGCAGATACCAGATAGCCTTCCCACCTATTCCTCATGAGCTCCCCTCCTCATCTTTCTTGGAAGTCAGACTACTGGGAACCACACAACTTGCTTTGCATCTGAAGCTAGGTAGCTGTCTTCAGGTGTGGTGCTTTTGCCCCAGAAGAGATTAAATAAAATGCAACTGCCAGCGCAGGCAGATTCTGAATGTGGAATGGGGATGATAGGGGTGCCATCTTGCCCTTTGCTTTGTCCCTGGCATGGAAATCTTTTGGGCCATTCATGATCATGGTTTTAGAATTTAGTCTACTGTTTTCCCTCTCCCACTATGACATTTCTCTCTCTGATATAGGTTGTTGTTCTTAGTTGTTGTTTTTAGCAGACAGAAGCCCAAGTTAGACTCCAAAACTATATTGTTATTTAAACTGATTTGCCTAACTGTGCCTGGAAGATTCATGATTTAATATAATAGCCGAGTTATGACTCAAACAGACAGAAACGTCATAACTCTGCCCCCCCCCCAATGAGCAGATATTTGAATAAAAGAAATATCTAAAAACAAACAGAGGAACAATGACATTTAAAATAACAGCTCCATCTATCCCCCTTATTATTCTGATTCCATTCCGCAAATCTAAAATAAAAAATGGAAAGGTAATGAGCAGTATTTCCTTAAAACACATTAAATAACACTGTCAAAATGCATAATTCTTCATTAAGAATAAATGAGTGTGTTAAATATTCATGAATTGTTGCTCACGATATATAATTAATCCCATGGTCTGTGTGTCCAAAAGCATTTACAAGATAAAGAGTTGAGAAAATGCTGCTGCAGAATGATAATATTTTTAAAGGGTGCTTTTGAAAGCAAAGGAAAGAACTCTTTAGACCATGAACTATCACAGCATATTATAATTTCATTACAACATTTTCCAGTATGTATACATGTATGCCATGGTGTGCATCCTCAATTGTTGCTCGAAGTAGCCCATCATGGGGTAGGCAGAACAGGCTTAGCAGCGGGAGTTGCTGAAGAAAAATCTTACTTGGTACCAGTGCATTAACTAAATTGATTCTAATGGCTGCACTTTTAATCTTCCAATGTATTTTCCAATACAGCCATATTTCTTGCAAGAGTTAGTATCCCAGCAGCATGCCATCATTTATTTTCTTCTACCAGGGATACACACACACACACATACATACACACACACACACACACCCCAAGCATGCCAATAGCAATTAGTCATTGCTGGACTTGTACTAAACAGACTTGGGTTCAAATCTCCAGTTAGGCAAGGATATTAATGGTGAATTTGGGGAAGTCATTATTTCTAAATCTCATAGGGTTCCCCACTCACCCACAAAATAATAAATAAATTATTTTGCAAATACAAAGTAAAACAACAACAACAACAGAACACAATGAAGGAAAGAAAGCAGTCAACCAAGTACAGCATGTTTCTAGCGGGCACTTCATATTTATTATAGTTACACAGCCTGGCCTTATAAATTAGACCAAGGCATCCCCAAACTGCGGCCCTTCAGATGTTTTGGCCTACAACTCCCATGATCTCTAGCTAACAGGACCAGTGGTCGGGGAAGATGGGAATTGTAGTCCAAAACATCTGGAGGGCCGAAGTTTGGGGATGCCTGAATTAGACCATGACTGAGTGTGGGATGGTGGGAATTGCAGTTTAAGAACTAGAGGGTCACAGGTTCCCTATGCCTGCATTAGGGCCATCCAAGCACAGTCTCACATGGACTAGCATGGCCTTCTCTGTGTCAAGCCCAGCCTTCTAATACTTATTGCCAGAGGAACCATCACCCACCCTCTTCTAAAAATATCAGTAGCTTTGTTATACGCAAGGTTTCGGTTGTGGATTAGATCAGTGGTTCCCAACTGGTGACCCATGGGCATCCGTGGAACCCACCAGGGGTTCTGTGGCACCATTCATATAACAAAAACTACCATAGAGATATAAAAATTTCCAAAAGTAGGGGTACTTAGCTAACTGGATTAGATAATGCAAGTATACAAAGAGCAGTGTTTTGGCAGATCAAGCTGCCATTGAAGGCACAGGGGCATACACCAGGTTGGTTTCTTTTCTTCTTCCCTGGTCTGGTTGCGGTAGCATCTATCTTGGGGACTGCAATATAGACAGCAAAAAATGTTTTTCTTACCCCGCTCATCTGGCTGGGTTTCCCCAGATACTCTGGGTGGCTTCCAACAAAAATGTAAAAGACATTAAAATGAATGAAGCTCATACACAAAGTGGTAGAGCAACATGCTTTGGATGCAAAAGGTCCCAGGTCCAATCCCTACCATCTCTAGGTAGGGCTGGGAGAGTCTTGGTCTAAAATCATGGAGGGTTATTGCTAGTCAGTGTAGACAATATGGTGCTAGATGGAGCAACGGTCCTACTTGTTATAAGGCCTAACACTGCAAAATGTAACCCAAAACTCACATTTTTTTGACAGTCCTTTTCCCTTCATGTTCAGCCTTAGGACCAGAGACATCTGTGGTCAGCCAGAAACATACCTTCAATAAAGCAGATGAATGCTGTGTCGTTTGGAAGTGTGCATATTCTTCATTAAACAGTTTGCAGGATGAACAGAGAAAATGTAGCTAGACTCCTGAATAGCACAAAAATGTTCAAAACCCAACATTTTTATAAAAGATGCTTTCCATTATGCTTGCCCAGGAACCTCTGCACATGTTTGTAAGGGGTTGCCTCCCCCCAACAGCATGGAATCATTTCTGTAATTAAAATTTGTTACACAAATAGCAGGTGCATCCATAAGGCAAAGACATGGCTTGACGTTTATACAGAAGGAGTGTAGACAGAGTATAACATATTGAACTATCTGATCAGCATGAAAACGAGAAGCATGTATTTACCCAGAATACTATATTGTGCTATTAGCATTCATTCCCACTCAGACCCTAATGACCCTGAAGAGAAATGAAAGAAAAACTTTGCAAAAGCAACATATATTCTTAACAAATGCCTTGGCAGGATATAGACTGAAGGATCCTCAGAGTTTTGAAAACCTAAGAGTCGTTTGTATTGAACTGGAGCAAGTTGTAGACAGTTATGTTGTATCTGTCTGGGGTTTGGGAAAGAACTGTTGCCTGATATTATTTTGTACAGTAAGTCTGAAATACTCATGTATTCATGCCACTAGGGGCAGACTTCGGTAATATGGTGCCCTGAACAAGGACAAGATTTGGTGCTCACCACCTAAATATATATTATTTCCACAATAATTCCTTTTGATTCAGTTGCTTTTTATGGATCTTCTCAGTAGGTATCCATATAAATGTGGGTTTAGTTATTATCACTGATATTATTATTATTATTATTCGGTCCCTTGGCTTGGTGCCCTATGCAGGAAAACCACCTGCACCACCCTAAATCCAGCGCTGATGCCAGTGATGCTTCTATTATTCCTATAGTACTACCAGGTTTCATGTAATCAGTTATAAACTTGATGCATGAGTGAATGTTTGAACTTATGTTTTGTTGTTTAGTCATTTAGTCGTGTCCGACTCTTCGTGACCCCATGGACCAGAGCACGCCAGGCACTCCTGTCTTCCACTGCCTCCCACAGTTTGGTCAAACTCATGTTCGTAGCTTTGAGAACACTGTCCAACCATCTCGTCCTCTGTTGTCCCCTTCTCCTAGTGCCCTCCATCTTTCCCAACATCAGGGTCTTTTCCAGGGAGTCTTCTCTTCTCATGAGGTGGCCAAAGAACTTATGTTAGCTCTGCTTAAATGAATGGAAGCTGTGGGATTATGCAAGATGAACTCCAGCAACATCCGGAGATCAACAGGTCCCCCACCATCAGGTGGACATGATACATTACAATGAAGGTAACATGTAGAAGCACCTTTAAGTTCAATCAAGTACAGCAATCCGGTTCTTTTGGAAGATGTTTTGTATATCAACACTGATGGAACAAAGAATAACCTATGCATACTGTTACTGAAAATAAGAAAGAGAGAGAGAGAATATGGAAGGGAAAAAACCCTGTATACATTTATTGTTTAAGCTTTAAAATATCCCCAGGCACAGGAGATTAAGAAAACCTTTCAAAAATTCTATAAGGATTTGTATTGCAAAAAGAAAGAAGATGAGAAGAAGATCAGTGAGTATCTAGGAAAATATGGATTGAAACCAATTCCAGAAGAAGAGAGGAAAAAGCTAAATAACAGGATAACGACACAAGAATTACAACAAGCAATAGGGAGAATGAAACAAGGTAAAGCACCAGGACCAGATGGTCTAACGGCGAAATATTATAAAGTACTGAATGAACTGTTGGTTCCAGTTTTAGAGGAAATGATGAATGATATTCTGTTGGGGGGAAAGATCCCAAATACATGGAAAGAGGCATACATAACATTGATCCCAAAGCCGGATACGGATGGTTTAGAAGTCAAAAATTATAGACCAATCTCATTATTGAATAATGATTACAAACTCTTTGCAGATATAATGTCCAAGAGATTGAAAGAAGTTTTAAATCAAATAATACATAAGGATCAGGCTGGTTTTCTTCCTGGTAGACAGCTAAAGGATAATGTAAGACACATAATAGATGTAATAGAATATCTGGAGACCAAGATAGATAAACCAGCTGTCTTGATGTTTGTAGATGCTGAGAAAGCTTTTGACAATATATCTTGGCAATTCATGAAGAGGAATTTGGAATCAATGGTTGGGAAGAATACATTCGTGAATGGGATCGAGGCGATCTATTCAGAGCAAAAGGCAAGATTGATAATTAATAACACCCTAACAGAATATTTTGAAATCACAAAAGGAACTAGACAGGGTTGCCCTTTATCACCGTTATTGTTCATCATGGTCCTGGAAATATTATTGATCAGATTAAGAGACCTATCTACAATTAGAGGTATTAAGGTAGGTGCAAAGCAATTTAAAGTGAAAGCCTTCGCAGATGATTTAGTTTTAACATTGGAAAATCCAAAGGAAAGTGTTGCAGAAGCTATAGAAGTAATGGAGAAATTTGGTCAATTGGCAGGATTCAAATTAAATAGACAAAAAACCAAGGTTATGGCAATGAATATGTCGAAAGAAGAAAAACAGGAATTACAGTTAAAACATGGACTCGACGTGGCTAAAAAGGTAAAATATTTGGGAATATGGATGACAGCAAAGAATATTAATCTTTACAGTGATAATTACGAACAAGTATGGAAGGAAATAAAGAAAGACCTGGAAAGATGGACTAATATGAAAATGTCATTCTTAGGAAGAATTGCAACAATAAAAATGAATGTATTACCTAAGATGTTATTCCTATTTCAAACTATACCTGTGGTTAAAGGTACGAGGCAATTCCAAGAGTGGCAAAAGATTTTATCAAGATTTGTCTGGCAGGGGAGAAAACCTAGAATAAAACATAAGATTTTGGTAGATAAGAAAGAAAGAGGTGGATTCGCCCTGCCAGACTTGAGACTTTATTACGAAGCGTCCTGTATCTGTTGGATAAAAGAATGGATAACTCTAGAGAATACGGACTTGTTAGATTTGGAAGGTTTTAACAATAGATTTGGATGGCATGCATATTTATGTTATGACAAAAAGAAATCACATACCGGGTTTACGAATCATGTGATAAGAAGATCTCTGTACGAGGTGTGGGAAAGAAATAAAAGGCTGTTAGAGACTAAAACACCCTGGTGGGTCTCACCAGCAGAGGTATTAACAGTTAAGAAAGTAAATATGGAAAAGAGGCGGGCCACGTATGAGGAAATCTTGAAGAAAACTGAAAAAGGATGGAGTTTAAAACCTTTTGAGGACATTAAAGGAGTGTTAACAGGATGGATAGAATACCATCAAATAAATGATGTGCTTAAAGAAGATAGAAAAATAGGTTTTGAGGATAAAAGATCCAAATTTCAAATAGAAGTGCTAGAAGGCAAAACAAAGCTTTTGACAAAGATGTATGATCTGTTGTTGGAGTGGTATACAAAAGATGAGTTGACAAAAGAAGTGATGATTAAATGGGCAAAAGATTTGGGGCATAATATTGAATATGATGCGTGGTTGAAACTATGGAATCAAACTTTAAGATTTACAGCATGTACTGCCTTGAAAGAAAATGTATATAAGATGATGTACAGATGGTATTTAACTCCAGTTAAGTTAGCTAAAATGTATAGAATGAGTGATAAAAGTTGCTGGAAATGTAAAGAGAAAGATGGTGAATTTTATCATATGTGGTGGACATGCGAAAAAGTTAAAAGATTTTGGGAAAGTTTATATAATGAATTGAAAAAGATGTTTAGATATACCTTCCCAAAAAAACCAGAAGCATTTTTGTTAGGAATAATAGGAGGAGAGATTAGAAAAGAAGATCAAACACTGTTTATGTATGCAACAACCGCGGCTAGGACTTTGTTAGCCCAAAAATGGAAACTACAGGAATTACCTACAATTGTGGAGTGGCAGATAAAAATGATGGACTATGCTGAACTTGCTAGATTGACATGCAAGATTCGTGACCAGGGGGAGACAAGGTTTCAAAAGGACTGGAGTAAATATGTGGACTATATGGAGAAAAACTGTAGATCATTAAAAACTCTCGCAGGATTAAAATAAACCTTACGAATTGACCAATATGTTAAAAAAGGAACTGCAAAAAAGGTAATTAACAAGAAACCCGCATGAAGGGAGGGGGGGAAGTCATAGCTCGGCGGAGCAAGGTAAAAGATGTGAATATAAGATTTTGTATAAAAGATTGGTTTTGTTAATTTGTTGAATTTGGAAAATCGGAATAAAATGTATTTAAAAAAAAAAAAAAATATCCCCAGGCACATTTCCTCTCGAAATACTCCCTCCCCCGAATACATAAGAATTCAAAATGGAAATGAAAGACAAAATAACTTGCAGTAAGAAAACAGAGAAATGGCAAAATGTCAAAAGTACATTTTAAAATGCCGACAGTAAGAGTGACTCTAAACTCTAGAGGGGAATCTGTTATGCTCACATCTGTCAGCACAAGCAAAACTTCAAAGATGTAGAAACATAATTGAGACTTGTAAATAATTTCTGTTAGCAATGCACATTAGCACTGTTTTCTAAAATAAAAAACCCCACACTGGATTGCATATATAATATACACAAACAAACACATAATTGCTAGCAAGCAAAAAGATGCTGGGGGTGGGGAAGCAATGAATCCTGGAATCTAATGAGTGGGAAATATCTATCATGTAGTGTGGCTAAAGGTCCTAAACATGTCTACTCAGAAGTAAGGCCCTCTCAGTTCAATGGCACTTACTCCCATATAAGTGTGCACAGGACTGCAGCCAATCTCCGTAAAGCAATACAACGAAATCAACCTTATCTCCTTGGTTATGCCTGACCCCATGTAGCCCACCCCCATGTTAATGATCAACTCTTCTCCTATTCATGTGAATGTCTTTGTTATAAGACTATTTAAATATATCACGCACACCTTCTTTTGACAAAGAGCTGTGCTGGAGCCATTATGACCTGTTTGCCACAAGCATACTGCAACCCCAACTCTAAGTGTTTGTGAGCATTCAAAGTATTGCTTCTGTGAGCTACCTTGGTCCCCAAATCAGCCGTTTTACTCTGCTCTGAAGCTGAAGAACTTCCCTTTGGGACAAGGGAAGGATAAAGCAGTAGAGGTGTAATAGTTCTGGATCCGAGAACAGGCACCAAGAATGAGGAATAGTTTAACAGAAAGAGCTTTATTCAGAGCTGCCTCCAAGACCCTTTACTAGAAGGGAAAACCAAAGGCCTGTTGAACTGCCCAGGTTGTGTGACTCCAGGGCAAATCCTCAAATTATCAAGTCCTTGACACTAAGGGGTGTGTGAAGAAATCACCTCATTTCAAGAGGTGACAGGCACTCCCAGAAACCTACCAAAGCATTTCCCCCCACTAGGAATGGAACCCGGAGTACTTGTCCCAGAATCCCAAGGGGCATGGGGAAATAATTCTGTTCATGCCTTTTCCTTTTCCTTAGTAGAAATGATGCAAATAGCATCATTTCCTCACTGAGGATTCTGCAACTTGAAGTCCCACACCAACCCTTGGTGGGCAAAGATACTCCACTGTGACCTTGGGGTGCCCACCACTGCCTGCACACCTTAGCATCCTCTTGCCCTAAAGGTAAGTTTTTGAGGTTTGGGGTAGGGTGAGATGGTACTAGCGGGCACTTTGTGATCACTTTAAGGTTTTTTTTGGGGGGGGGCAGCCCTTACCAGTGACAATAGGATATACCTGCATCCCTAACTTGGACCAGGATTTTTTTTTTTTGGAATGCCTAAACACTACAGGAATCAAATAGGAAACTTTATATACATATATGAAAATAGTCCATTTTTCAATGGACTGATCAGAAAGACTTGAGTATTAGTGTTATTTTGACTCCTGCTGCATTCTTGTCATTCCAACTCAGTCTGCAGAAGGCCTACAATCAGGGCTTTTCTCCCAACTGGAACTCACCAGAACTCAGTTTTGGCATCTCTCAGGTGGGCGCCATTGCCATTATAAGAGAACGAGGGAGGCGTTCATGGGGAGTTCTGGCACCTCTTTTTCTAGAAAAATAGCACTGCCTATAAGAATATTAACATGTGAAGGCTTCCCTGATTGCAAAAAAAAAATGATTCAAAAAGTACTGAGATAGTATACAAGTAACACTGTATTTCAGGGAAGAAATGGTTAATTGCAGTAGTATCTATGTCAGGGATGGGGAAACTGTAGCCCTCCAATGGTTGTTGGATTCCCAATTATTATCAGCCCTTGACAGCACAGCCAATGGGAAAGGATGATGGGAGCCGTAGTACAACATCTGGGGGGCTACAGCTTCCTCATCCCTAGTCAATATGCAGTTGCAATCATATCCATGTCGCCTCAAAAATAAATTCTGCTGAATTCAGTGGGAATGGGGTTGCAATCCTAAACACACTTACTTGGGGCTGCATAGGATTGCACTGCTGTTCCTAAGTGTGTTCAGAATCCCACTGATAGTTTATTTACTTGGGCCACAATCTGGTAGAGAACTCAGCAAACCTAAGCCTATTTATTTCAACTTGTGTTTGATTGTGGCCTGAATATATGCAGGAAGGCTAGAAAGCAAGTAATGTGAGGAGATGGTGCTCATCAAAGAGAAATGGCCTTTAAAGATGGGGGAAAACCCTTCCATGAATTATAAATGTGTATATCCCTAAGAAGATAAATATCAAAGGAGCTTTATAAAACTAGCCCCCAGTCAAAAATACTTTCTGGTAGTACCTCATAAACAGAATGCTATTGATGCTAAAAACAAGGTTCTGGTTGAGTGTTCTCAAGCTAATAGCACTGGATAAATTTTCATGTCTGTCTGCCCACAAATCAAGTAAAAGGTGTCCTTCAACATTGCTACATACAACAAATATCGACTTTTATAAAGGCCCATTCCCCCACTTATTTGCTTCAGAGCTGGAAGTGTTGCATTTTCAACAGCTCCGGCTTTTACTGATCTTTTGTTTCTTGCAGGATACAAAGCTAAGGTGACTTCTGAACACCATACAGAATGCCTTGATGAATAAATAGCTAGACTCTGTTTACTTCCTGTACAGTCATGCCTTGGGTTACAGACGCTTCAAGTTGTGCACCGCATGAACCCGGAAGTACCTGAATGGGTTACTTCCGGGTTTTGGTGCTCGCGCATGCGCAGAAGTGCTAAATCGCGCTTTGTGCATGCGCAGAAGCACCAAATCGCGACCCGCGCGTGCGCAGATGCGGCGCTGCAGGTTGCGAACGTGCCTCCCACACAGATCACGTCCGCAACCCGAGCGTCCACTGTATCAGCCTTGTTAGGTTTTCATGAACACCTAAAAACTACTTTTATCTCTGCCCAATTTGCCCTAGGGTTGGTTCACTTTCCCCAACACAGTGCTAAATAAATAGGTAACAGTACCTGGAGTGGTAATTGCAAAATGGTTGCATATACATGTTTTTCAAGGTGATTGGTTGACTCCATTTCATGTTAATCATGCAGCTATCCTTTCCTGGGCAGCCTTGCCATTTCCTGCAAATGTATCCCAAAGAAAGTGTATGAAGCAGATGGGATATGAGTTTAGATTAAAAGGAGCCAAGATCCCACGTTAATCAGAGCAGAGCACTTTTACTCAACATGGGAAGGCTGGAGCTGATGCTTCAGGGAATTGGGGCTTATTTGAGCCCATCTTCATTCCAAATGCTTACTTGGAAATCAATTCTGCTTAAATCAATGGAGCTTGGATTATGTTGCTCACTGTTAATATGATTATGGACACTTTAGATTACAGGTGGTGTGGCTTCTTGTAAATTAGAAACTTTAGGAGGAACAAATTCATGGGTAGAAATATCAGACCTAACAAGTATTTCTGGCCTGGTTTGCACATAACATTAAAACAAACCACAGCTAAGCATGAACAAGCAAATGCATGTGTGAAGTGTGAACATAGCAAAAGTGGCAGCCTTCTCCCCCTGTCCTACTGCTGCTATGCTACCTGGTGCTAAGCCATGGTTTGGCTGAATGTTACATGTGTACCCAGGCTTGTAGTTTGTCTCCCCCAAGTAAACTATGAGTGGTAAGTCAAGAGCAAACCTTAGCTACAGTGAGCACAAGCCTAAATTCATTAGCACAAGCCTAAATTCATACGTAATGCTAAGCCAAACCATTAGCTCCAGGTAGTACAGCAGGCCTGGGAGAGGAATAAAACAGTCATGATTTTCTCTCTGTGTATCCTCACACTTGTTCATGTTAAGTCATCATTTGTCTCAGCATTACAAGTAATGGTGAAGACGTCCTAATGCTCTTCCCAAATCTAAGCTCAAATGGCAATCTTGAAATGGTTAAAGTCATAGAAACAGGCAAGTAAGAACCTGTTCTCTGTATATCTTCAAGTATCCTCTCACTGACTGGGTAAATGTACATTCAAATCATGATAAAGGAACAAAAATACAATATAAAATAATTATGACAATTAGATGTGGTGGTGACATGAGGGGACATGACCTTTGAATCTGGTTAGGGCATATTGCTGAACTGGTTGAGGACACTGACCACAATCCACAATCCACAGGTCACACATGGCCCCTGTTGAATTCTATGATGATTGCTATTTGACCCAAATGCTAGGCTAGGAGCCTAGTGATAGCAAAGCACTTTGTACAGCACAATTGATGGATGGTTCAACAAAAAGCTGCACTTTTTTTTAAAAAGGGGGTAGTAATTGATTGCTCTTCTAAATGCCCAACTAGTATGTTGAGAAGCCACTCGTCTTGATACATTCAACTAATTTCAAGGAGTATCTACCTTAGACTTAAAAGTGGTATAACAGTCATCCTGTCATCCCAAGGAAATGTGCAAACTGTGGACATGGATAGGATGGTTAGCATAGTATTCTTAGTACCCTCAACAAACTGTAATTCTGAAGGGGAAGCCATATCCCCTGGCTTCTGGGATAAAACTGGGATAAAATTGAATATATGTTTATATGGTGCATTTACTCACAGTTTCCTAACATCCTCATCCTGCTCAGCCTGTCTATGGAACTGTATAAAGAATAAAAAGCAAAAATACAATGAATAAAGGAAGAAGACATTTCTAACCATTGGCAGGCAAGGGTACAGTCACAGGAGGAATAAAAGCAATGAGACTAATATCAGGAGTGGCAAGGAAGTTGTGGAGTACTCAAGAGCACTGCTGGTGAATGATGTTTTCCTGACAAGGTTTGTGCACACATTCTGTTCTAACCCTTGACTGCTGAACCAAGAGAAACTCGTGTTTACCGTGAGGTAGTTACAAGCCCAAAAATAAAGCAGGGGCTTGAGGTAATTTATTAGAGCTGAGTGAAAATCTACCTGGGGAGAAATGAGAGCTCGTCTTTAGTATGCTACGAGGGCAGAAGACAACTACCCAGGTGTAAAATCACACAACAGCATGGTGTGCACAAAATCCCCAGTGCAGGAAGGTGGCACTTAATAATGGTGAAGATGGAATGAGAACAAATATATACTGTGGAAATATAAAAGATAGACCTCTATATACAAATATACAACTGGAAATAACAATCCTTATACAAATACTTACATGTAAAAAACAGGACTTTGCAATCACTTTTTCATGATTCAGCAAAGTAATACAAAATGTCTGGTGGTTTCAATGCTTAGGCTTTTTGACAGCTCTACAAGAATAAGGGTCAATAAACCTCTTTTCAAGTTTAGCAGTACAAGTTCAGTGTTGTTCTGATACCCAGGTTATTATCAGAGAATCTTTTCAAATGGTAAGGAACTCAAGGCTTATTTCAGATTTTTTATATGAAAACCCCCTCTTCTGATTTAAATGGAAATAGCTTCATAAGGAGACATTGTACAGTAGAAACCTCATTATCCAAACTTTGAGTAACTGACAGTATTCAAAAGCCATGCTAAACCATAGTTTAGTGTGATGTGATTGTGCTTGGGGCCTCAGGCTTCTGAACTACCTGCGAGAGATGTCCAGAAGTCTTTGCTTCCTATCCCCATCAACTTCAATTTCGTATTTCATCTAAACCCTAACCATGGTTAATGTCAGCTATGGCTTGTTGAAACACCATTTGAAGTTAGTTCATTTTAATCAAACTATAGTTCACATGAACGACAGTTTGTTGGTTCAGATGGCATGACAAGCTGCAGTTAAGCAGAAATGCAAGCATAAGCTATTGAACTCTTCCTCCTACTTGCATTAAACTATGGATTAGCAGTTACTGGATTAGCAGTCATTATCTGTCTCATCTACCTCCTCTGCTTTAAATATTTGTCTCTGTTACATAGGCTCATAACTAATTTGCTGAGCTAATTATCTAACTTTTGTATGATTCCCACACAAACAGATAAATCAGGGTAGGATTTCAATTAGAACTGGGCAAATACAAAACATTCCTGAGCTCCACCCATTAAAGGGATAGTTTTCTGAGAACAAGAACCTTCAGAAGAAATCAATGCACATTGAGTGGTTGCAATAGGAATGAAGATATTTAGAGGTTGGGTGTCATGATAAATTGAAAGCAATGAGAGCCTAGCCTCCCTCTGGGTTCTGTTGCTTCCTGCAGTCCAGTAACAAGGAATTTGGAAGTTTTCACTTCTGTTTTTGATTAGCCAAATCTTGTTGTGCTAAAGCAGGCACCCCCCAAACTTCGGCCCTCCAGATGTTTTGGACTACAATTCCCATCATACCTGACCATTGGTCCTGTAAGCTAGGGATCGTGGGAGTTGTAGGCCAAAACATCTGGAGGGCCGCAGTTTGGGGATGCCTGTGCTAAAGCAACTGTAAAACTGTGGCTACTGTTACGTATGGTTTGTTGAAAAAAAGCAAACTTCAACCCATATATTACGAAGCTGGCTTATTTCAACAAACCATAGTTAACATTAACCAATGTTTAGGGTATGGATGTAATACTAAACTGTGGTTAACTGAAATCTGAAGTGATCGCTTCTAAACTCCTCCTTGTGGCCACACCAGAGGAGGCAAGCGGAGCACATACTGCATGAGTCACAAAGAAGGCTGGGTTTACTCCTGTCACGATACACCATAATTTATTATGACATCCAAATGCAGCCATCATTGGATAGCATGGATTCACACTTTAGATTCATTGTTCCTCAAAGTACAAAACATAGAGGAATGTGTATGAAGCTCCCCTGGCTAGGAAGAAGCAATTCGAATGAACTATCACCAACATACACTCATTTTCACAATGGCCTTGTGAGGTAGGTATTATCCCCATTTTTCAACATGGAGAGTTTGAGGCAGAGAGCTGAGCTAAACTGCTCAAGACCACAAAGGATTTGCTATCCAAAACCATTTTAGAGGTATGAGATCCCAGGGCCTCTATTTCCACATGCAGGTCTGCGGACCTTCCTTAAGATTTCAGACAACAGCTGTAGAAGTTCTGCTCCAAAAAGGGAGTGTACATACTGCAGGCATGCACATAGGGTGTGCCATTGTTCTTCTTGTTTTTTTTTAATTGTGGTGTGGAGGAAAGAGAACAAAGTGACAACACAGCTACCTCAGTGGCCAGGACCTGTGGGGAAAAGTGGTGGGAGAAAGACAAAGGTGGAAGGGAAGGGAAGGGAAGCAGACAGAGAGACATAGACAGAATAAAAAGGCTGGAATGGATCTGGGCTGGAGCTGCAGCTTCTGCCTGAGTCTGTCCCTGGAAGCCTTGATGAGATGATTGGCTTCAGTAGTGGCAGTAAGGGAGGAAGTTGGACATTCCAGCCTTCTTCTTCTGCCATAATCTGATTCTGTCTCATAGTTCTGTCTCCACCCGAGCTCTACTTGTCACCTTTTGTGCAGAGATATCTGTGGGAGTGAAGGGCTGCTTTTCAGTTAATTAGAATGATGTGGTTGAGGAATTCAGGTCCATAACACATGGTGAGAAGCATCTCGTTCTCTAAGTCAGGAAGATGAAGCACCCTTAATCTGTTTTGGTCAATTCTGGTTGTGTAATTAAATATAAAGAAAAATAAAACTTGACTGTACCTTTGTATACACCTGTTTATCACTACAGCAAAATAAATAAATAAATGATATTTTAGTTGTTATTTTTTTTAAAAAAAAATTCGTTACTTTAGTTCATTTGATGTATAAAAGTAATATCCGTTATGACAGAGTATGAATATGTATTCAATAAATTCCTGGGTGCACACCCTAATGAAACATGCTGTACATGTCTATGGAGTATTTTTTTAGAGCAGAAGGTAGCTGTGTTGATGCATGCCAGGAAAATTTGAGGCAATGTCCAGAAAGCCTGGATTGTTGAACTGCTGTTGCAGCAGGTTGTCATTCACAACATATGAAGTACTCCTGGGATTCAAACATACAAAATCCCCATGTGTAGAAACTAATTGGAGTTCAGGAATCTTTCTTAACCCATCTCTAATTTTCTCATATAATGTGAATTTGTAGCCATGCGTATATTTTTTAAAAAACAAACAAACACATACGCAGCTGGCCCTTAACAATCTGTGCCTAAGACAAGAAGGTTCTCTTAGTAATGAAAACTCTAATTCACAATCTAAATTCAAGTATTTATATCATTTCTACACAAACAGGAGAGTGGGACTGTGTGAGATTGTGTATTTCCTTCCTTAAGAACATTATCATATTAAAACCAAACTGTTACCATCTTGATTTAAAAAAATAATAAAAATAAAGTCCAGTTTAAAAACAAATTGCATTATTCTACCCCAACCCTAAGAGATAGAATAAGCATCCTGTATGTCTTCCATAGATGGATAAGTTACATCCCTCTTGTTAAATGGTGGGACCATCTTGTTTCTTCCATGCCACTCAAGTTGTGGAAGTCAAGTAAGTTGAAAATATCACTGTGAACTGTGGCATGCCTTGAAAGGAACATTATGCTCCTTAAGGGAAGACTGTGAGAACCAGCATCATGACAATGTCCAGTTAGGATGTGTAAATGTTATCGTGCGCCTCTTAGCCCAGTCAGCAAACACTTTTTTTTCTGTGATAAACCTGTGACCTCCATAGGGTGCATTTTCATGCAGAAAGTACTCGTCACATTCATCTCTTCCAGGCTCATAATAGTGATAAGGAACTTTCCTAAAGCCTTCTGACCTGGAACAAAGACAAAACACAGGAGTCAATGAAATATATTTTCTGGGCCATGTAAATAAATCTACCATAAACACATCTGTATACATTAAATAAAAGTCATAGTAAAAGCTGCTGGACAAAAGAAGGAGATCACATTACGGAACATGCAGAGCACAGTATGAATGGATATTACTGACGAAGTTTAAGTCTGCAAACTGCTTACACAGTCACAAGGCTGATTTATTCATTAAGTTCATCACACCTACAATATTTCATATGCACACCAGAACTAGGGCCAGCCCTATCATTAGGCAATCACCTCAAACAGCAGATACTGAGGATAGCCATTCTCGTCTTCTGGAGGTTTTTGTTTTATTTAACAAAATCTATATACTGTTTGAATGTCATAAAACTTCTGAGAGTAGTGTGTGCCACACAGGTCTATGATGCAGCTCCTTAACTAGCCTGTGACCCTCAGATTGGGACGGGGGAATTACACACACACACACACACACACACACACACACACATACATACATACACCGTATTTCCAGTGAATTTCTTTCAATAAAGTAAAGCAGAACATCAATGGCAACAGGAAATCAAGGGCAAAGGAAGGACGTCAAAGCAGGAATGGAAGCATATAGTCCTTTGCCTCAGAAAACAAAACAACCTTAACTGACGCCTGACCAGAACACATGAATATAAATGCAACAAACAAGTTTTTGGAAATACAGATACATTCATCAAGGGTTTTGGGGGGTGGGGTGGGGGTGGGGAGGAAAGCCCAATTGCGTAAGTTAAAAGTGAATGGAATATGTCCAAGCCAGGCTGCTCAAAGAATTTAGTCCATCTTCCAAATTTAGAGTAACATTGAAAAACAATTTGGTTTCTATATAAATAGAAGAAAGACCTTCTGGAGAGATTTTAAATTAAGGCAAACCAAATAGGTGTTCCAAAAAGAACCTGGGATACAATGTTGCTTTTTTAAAAAAATACAAATTGCCATTAGGATAGATATTCTACCCTTTGCACAAAGGAAACAAACTATTTCACCCCCAGACTGCTCTGCTTTGGCCTGGGTTCCCCAGCTGAAAGACTCAACATTTATACGAATCAATTTGATCAAATCCATGATTATCCAGGACACAGAAGATTTTCATCTCCTTGGGGAATACCATAATTTTGGTATGTTTGATAGTTAAGGATTCTTTTTTCTTTTTCTTTTTTACAATAATCAGCAAATTCAATCAGCAACAGCTCAAGACCCAACCATGTCTGTGAAATTAGAACTCCATCATCTGCATATATAGGAGAATAAATAGCTTTGCTGAGCAGGGACTGGGCAGAGGAGGAATGCTGGAGACTGACTCCTCATCTGATGCTTCTAGGGAGGAGGAAGAGGAAGACAGTATAGATTTACAACAGGGGTTTGAGGGAGGTAGCAGCTCAGAGGCAGATGAAGGGAAAAGTTGGGAAATAATAGGAGAGGAGCAGCAGCAGCAGCAGAAGCTGGCTGAAATGTTGTCATTAGAAAGCATTCCAGACCCTCCATCTCCCAAAACCTGGCAAGCCTTAAAAGTAGGAGAGCAAAGAGCTCAAAGACAGAGGGCACATAGCAGCACACATAGAAGTGATGAATGAGGAAGTGGCAGAGACCGGGGGGCGGGGGCGGCTTCACTCAGGACAATGCCATTATCCAAGAGGCTGGGTTCTGTAGCCTCTCTATGTAAAGACTCAAATAAAAAGGACGGTAAGAAACTTTTCCTTGTCTTTATACTTTCCTGGGCAACCAAGTCAGGAGCCGCTGACAGCATCCTGGCACCAGGCCTGCGCCCTGGCCGAGAAGTGGTGCCAGGATAGGTGCTGATTTCTTGGAAGATCTTGCGAGATCTCATCAAAGTCTTGCAAGATGTCTAGGAGAGCAAAAATGCCTCTTGAGATTTGGGAGAGAGCTCGCAAGCTCTTTCAGGGACCAGTGCCAGCACTGCTTCTCCACAAGTGGTGGGGGTGACACAGCTGCAGTCGCCACCAGCAGATGGTGCAGTAGTGGTGAGTGCCCCACTTGTAGTGGTGGTGTGGCAGAGCAGGGTGGCACTTCCTGTTTTGCCTTAAGTGGCAAAATAGGACATATCACTCCCTGACCTCAGGATTCCAGAACTTACAGCTGTCAGTTCGGAGGGAAGGCAGGCAAGGACCCACAGCCCTGGTGAGGCTCATTAGCTCGGGGAGGAGGTGTGTGATTCCTCGGCTGGAGAAGGCTCATGTGCCTCGTCAAGCCCAGAACCTATAATAGAAAAGCCGTCCTGGCCAGGCCTGCATCCTATATAGTAAGAATAGTTACTGTGCCTGGCCAGTGTGTCTATTATTATTATTATTATTATTATTATTAAACCCATAAATACTCTGATTTTCAATAATAATAATAATAATAATAATAATAATAATAAATTTGCACATTCAAAAGGTATTTAGATACTGATAACTAGCTGTGTGAGCATGTTTATCAAATGCAGCTGAAAGTAATGCAACGCAGACAGGAACACCCTCTACTGTGCACTTGCACATTTCAATGTGCATTTTAATGCACATCTAATTCATGCCTACGGTTTCTGATCCAGCAGCTGCTTGTGCAGGTGGAGCTCTTGACCTGTATCAGGGTGAATCACTTCAAATTATTTGCAGTAGTTTACTCAATTCCAAGAGAGGATAGATTTTTGCTTCTTATACTGTACACTCTCACTGCACAAGAGCTGTAAAAAGCTAAAAGAAATGTGTCCCCGTGTCCCTGGCTTCATTCTGATTTGGCAGAAAGTCTTTCGTTTTAAAACTTCTTCATGACATTTGACATTAAACTTTTGTAAATGCTTTTATTTAATCAATACCACATGCCATATGGGGACTAAATACACTGACAATAAAGTGCCACGTCAATACAGACCGCTGTGGGGGGATGCCTGCCTAATCAATTTCTTGGATTTATGGCATTAAAATGAATTGTGAAATTGTGACAAGGCATCAGAATTGTAGATGCATGAAAATAATTTCCTGTGATCTTACTTGCAGTAGGTGTCATTTATCATCCCATAGACATGTATTCTGTAGCAAGCATCCATAGCCAGAATTAAGGTAAACCAACCAGTACTGAGATAGGATCCTGACTGGATTCTGTAAAAGACACAACACACAGCAGACCACATTGAGGAATTGCTAACACTTTCTCAAAGACATATCATCCGTTATCTGACACAAAAGACATTCAGCAACTTGACAAACTGACAAAAATATGTAATTATTTTGAGTTATTTATAGTTGTCCCCTCACTCCAGCAGGCTTGGATTCTCTGGGTTAGCCTGCAAAAGAAATGCTATACACTAAAGCTGTATAGCTGTATTTTATGTACACTCACCTGAGAGCAAGTTCCACTCTGCATAGTTGGACTTATTTTTGCAAAAAGCATACCTAAGATTTGACTATATGCATTTCTGAAATCTGGAAATTTATGTAGGATAATGTAGAAAATTTATTTACAACTTTAAAAAACAAATGTGTAGCACCAGAGTGTGACCTTTACACTTAGATGCTTTCATGTAACGTTAAAATGACACATATTTGAACTTGGAACTTCTGGGAAGTAGCCATCTTTGACCCTGATGAAGCCCTTTCCCCCACAATTAACATAAATTCACAGTTCCCACTTCACTCATTCTCCTACATAACTGTCACCATATCTGAACTTCTGCTTTCTCAAGAACTGCTTCCTCCTCCAAAATTAGTCTTCCTCAATCTGGTGTGCTCCAAATGCCTTGTACTGCAACACACCAGGGATGAAGGAAGTTGTAGTCCAACATCTGGAGGGCACCAATTTGGGGAAGGCTGTTCAAGGATGATTCACATGCTGTGAGTTTAGGTAATCAGCCCCACCTAAAATGTAATGTATGCAGGAGACTTATGTGATTATAACCACATATTCCTATCAACATAGTCATCAAGAGTAGCAAGGTTGTCTCAGCTTACTGTCACATGTAAACATGGTTACAACTTAGGTTTGCAGCTACAAACCTAAGTCATTCATGGGAAGACTAAAACCCAGAGCATCATATCTTCTCTAGATGTACTGGAATCTTAGCTTGCTCTTCTTTTGACTCCCCACCCCAAACCTATTCAAACTGAAACATGAAGTTCATTGTAGTTTCCCATGCAAGTGATCATATCTACACCTGATTCCCAAGACCTTTCACTGGGTCTTTCACTGGATTGCTTCTCTTCTCTCTCTCTTAAACTTGAGCAACAGATGTACAGGGTTCTAAATCCTAAAGGGAGCCTATGTATATACAGCCAGTTCCTGCCTACAGATGTTCCCTCCACAACACATTGGCTTTGGGATTGGGGGGGATGTGACAGCAGGGATGAAGCCAAAAGGCACCCCCCCACACTTTGGGCTTAATTCTAATTTTGAATCACATGAATGGATACCTGAAGAGAGCTATTATAACCCCACATGGGGCATTGCCAAAATACTTCTGCATCCTGATCCACCTGATCATTAACAGCATGGATGAATGCCTGAATTCGTATTATGACCATGGGAGGTTGTCGGAACATTGTGCAAGGGTGTTTCACTGTCTCTTAAAAAAGGGACTACATCTTCCCCCCTCTTTCTACGACCCCTCCATATTGGATAAAACTTGCCAAATTCCGGCAAATAGCTTCAGGAGTTATGGTCTGGGTACCTATCAAGTGTCTATAAATATTTAGGGTTGTTTTGGGGTGGGAGAACCAAAACCCATTCCAATTACAAACTGGACTTGGAAGTTGGGATTGGGACCCTCTCCTGATTCCAGTGCTCTATCTCCCTTCCCCTACCATCCCATCCAGGTGTCATTCCTTAAATGACAAGCCTGGGGATATTACCGTACTTTTCCGTGTATAACATGCCCCCTTGTATAAGGCGCCCTATTTTTGGGGACTCCAAATTAAGAAAATGGCCCAGAGTTATTTTTTGTTTTTTGGGGAAGGATTGCAGTTTTTGAGCTTTTTTTGAGGAGGGTGAACCAAAGTTGTTGAGCTTTTTTTTATGGAGGATTGCCAAGAGTTGTTGAGCTTTTTGGGGGGGTGGGGCGGGGGGATGGCAGATGTTGTTGAGGTATTTTTTTGGGGGGGGGAGAATTAAAGTAAATCACTAACCTAACCTTCAAGCATTGCTCGCTAACAATCACTCGTGCCTACAAAATGTGCCTGCCCAATTGCAGACAGCGGAAGGAGACCACAAGCCAAATTAACACAGCAGAAGAAAATCAAGAGCAATTGACGCAGTAACCAATCACACACCCATTTAACGCACATCAGCCAATACAAAGCAGCATTTGCAGCAGCCACCAATCACACACCAATGACAATCTGCAGCTCACGGCTGCAACCAATCACCTGTCACATCTACCCACTACTCATGTATAAGTTTTTAGACCTTGTTTTAGAGTAAAAAAACCAACAACTTGTCTAATACATGGAAAAGTACAGTATTTTGAGTTTTAGAAGATGCTTATCTGCAGCATTTTTTTAAAAAAAACATAGTCTGGACTGTTGAGGTGCCATGAAGCTCTTTTAGGACCCATGCTTCGATTTATATTTCCTTTTACACATCCTACTTCGTCGCTGATAAAACCCAAATCTCTTTGAGGCACCTTGCTTCAGCTCAGGACTCAAGATCCATTCAAACTCTACACACACCCTAAGGGTCAACCTCTTTCTTTCCTCCTTAATGAAACCACTGCTATTTCTTCATTCTCTGCACTTTGAGATTTATTCAGGCTAAAATGCTACGCTCACTATGAAGTCCTATTTAACACTGTGGGATTTCGTTCCAAGAAAACCTGCTAGAGATGAGTCAGTAACTGTCCTTCACTCCAATGCACTAATAAAGCCAGACCGAAGCAGAACAGTTTCTTGTCTCTTGCAACTTTCAGCTCTGTACCATTCTTTTAACCCTTCTCTTTATCTGTCTGCTGAGTTTCTCCAGCCACTATGAAAAGCAGTCCCTCCAGCCACCTAGAATACTTACCACTAACTACTAACAGTTCTCAACCAAATTCTGGAGAGAGCATGAGGAGCAGTTCCCTTCAGACACAACAGCATTTAGCTGTGCTCTCTCTAAACAGCTTCCTCTCTTGGCGGTAAAAAGATGCTACCCTGAGCTTTTTAAAGCTCCCAATTTGGAAGGATAATAGTCATTTACCAAAGTACTATGAAGAAAGAGGGTTCTTCTGATAGTGAAGGTTTATTAGAGAGTACTATATTGACAGTAGCATTTTAAAACGGCTATACTCAGGAGCAAAAAGGAATTTAAAAAAATGAATTAATCAATATTTCATGTCTTGTTTTAACACCATTGGACCTTGTTTCTTCTCATCAATACACTTCACTGGCAAGATAAATAAAAACAGACAAGTAAGTTCTCAGATACCTTCCTTGGGAGATGGAAGGCATGACAGAATACAGATTCCATTGTTTAAAGCAAAATTCCACTTTCTACATTTCCTCCCTCCTGGAGATACGCAGCTAATGAAGGAATGCAATGAAACAACAACAACAATGGGTGATTTGTAACACCTTAGAATGAATTTTTATACTGTAAACATATTTCTGTCAAGCTAACGAAGGCAGCGCTGGAAGTGTGAAAACAATTTTAAACTTCCCCAAAAGGTCATATTGTTGTCAGTATCCTGCAAAAACATATTGTGGAATCAAGAAGCGATAGATTCTGTTCCAAGCAGCAATAATAAAGGATGCTTTGCAGAAGATGATTTCCTACAAGAAAGACATGTCTGATTGATAAATTATGCAAAATCCACATAAAAAGGTAAAGGGACCCTGACCATTGGGTCCAGTCGTGACCGACTCCGGGGTTGCAGTGCTCATCTCGCTCTATTGGCCGCAAAATCCACATACCATGTAACAAAGGCACATGTTTCTATATTATGGAGTGCATTCATCACACATGACAAACTCTTTGCTAGATTTAAAGAGGCTCATACCATTAGAAAAAGAACATTGCATAATAAAATATAGCAATGTTTCATGGTAATTCAAGAACAATTTAAAGACAGATCAACAGAATTTAAACAGATGGTTATACAAATATTATAGACCAATCAAATCTTAATACAGTAAGATGAAACTAGGGATGGGGAACCTGTGGATCTTCAAATGGTGTTGGACTCCAACTTCCATCAACCCCAGCCAGAACGGCCATGATCAGGAATAATATGCATTGTAGCCCAGTAATTTTTAGAAGGATGCTGGTTCTTCTTTTGAGGATTCCTCCTTAGAACTTAGCAGTGCAGGAGGGCAACGCTTTACTACCACATGACCGCAAGAGGCAATAGGAGGCCTCAGAACTCTGCTGGAGGCAGGGTTTGAGAACAGGGCAGAATACATTGAAACACCAAGAGGGGTAGTGTATAGAATGCAGAGGTCTTCCCAGTCCCATTCACACTGCCCTTGCATTCACATGGTTGTCTGAGGTGAGGAAAAGTGGGCATGTAGGCAACTAGGCAGGTTGGTTTTCCTGATTCCAGAACCCAGGCCTACAGGCCAATGTTTGCACTCCTCAGATGCCCACATCATTAGGAGTGGGACAAGAGCCATGGCCCCACAGACCCCTTCTATATGAAGGGACTGAATTCTCTTGACAAGATGAGCATGCCAAGTATCATCAGCATGCCTAAAGCTTTCAAAAAAATCCAATGCACATGGATTCAGTTACTCCATCAGATTGAGGTCAGTGCCATTTTAGATTCTGACACAGGACTTAGCGCTTTATATCATATAATATAAAGCGGATTGTGGTAGGGCTGTTAAGAAATTTAGCTTAGGGTTTGGTTTGTGTAAGGCCACAGCTCATGCTGAGTAATGGGGGGGCGTGTGTATGCAAATTCCTTGGATCTGATTGGTTGTTGGGGCCCCTCTTAAAGCTGCGTCCACCATTTTCTGGTCACATTTTTGCCTGGCGTTTGAATTGGTAGCACTGATTCTGACCTGGCAAGGAGCCTTGTGACCTGCATCTGGTTGTATTTGCTTATTATTGCTTTCCCCTTCTTAACTTCTCTGTTTGATTTTACCGTGGTTTTATCCTTCATTAGCGTTTCGTATCCTCACTCTCCCCCTCCCTCCAGTCCCTCCGTTGTTTATTTTTCGCTTCCCTTCCCCCCTTCCCCCCTCCCCTTCACGATTCCCTCCCCCCCCGTTGCTCTATCGGGCCCCGCTAACAGGCCGGACTCGGCTGGTGGGGTGGTGGTTTGGGAGGTCCGCTCTTTTAGGGCGCTTTTCCGGATTGCGTGGGGGGGGGTGGATTTTAGAGTGTGGAGCTGGTGTGCCTGGCCTCGCTGCTTTTCGCCGGTCTTTGCGGCTTCTCGGCGGCTGAGAGCCTGCGCGCTGTGCTTACCTTGATCCGGGGGTGTTCCCTGTGCGATCCGGGGGTGTTTCCCTGCGCGATCCCGGGGCTGGGAGTGCCTGTTTAAAATAGCCCCCGATTGCTCTGTTGCCGCTAGCGGCGGCGGGGCCGTTCTTTTTTAGGTGCAGCAGCAGCGGGGGGCGAAGCGGAGCGCGCGCGCTTCGCGGTGCCCGCGGCCTCCGCGCCTTGCTCCTTCGCGCGGCGGGACCTCCCGGCGTGGGCGGAGGCTTCCCCCACTGCACACCGCGGTTCGGAGCCTATCGTAGGCCCGACCGCGTGTTGGCGCGGGGCTCGCTTCGCGGCTTGGGGCTTGGAGGAATAGCGGGCGCAATTTGGGCTGCCTGGGGGGTCGCTGGGGGATTGGGGCCCTGTTGTGCCGTGCCCTCCCCCCCCGAGGTTTTCTTGGGGTTCGCTAGGCCAGGAGAAGGGCAGCAGCGCTGGCGTTCCGTTTTAAAGAGTTTTCCTTTTAGCGAGCTCATTTTGAGGCTTGACTTGGCTGCAGGCTTGCTCTCGCTTTAGCCGCGCCACCTGGTGGCGGCAGTGAGTTACTGCAGCCAAGGGAATTAATTGGTACTTGAGCACAGGCTAATTTGGTTTCATTCCTCAGCTCAACGTGACCTTTTCATTTGCGTTAATTGAGTGATTAATATTGTTTGCAACTAATTAACTATCCTTATCCTGTTTAGCTGCCCTACTTAATTTGGCATTTTTAATTTTGTATAGGCCGGGCATTCCCTCTCCTCCTCCCCCCCCCCTTTCTCATAGGGAGGGGCCTTGGAGGCCCCTGGCCTTGCACTGCCCGGCCTGGGGCGCCATTTTTTCCTGGATTTCTGATATACACTGTTCAATATTAGCATATTTGAATATTTGACGTCACTTCGGTTGCTGGTTTTTCCTTTCTGTTTCATCTTCCTTAGAATGGCGTCTCATCCATCGTCATCCGGAAAACCAAAGAGGATCATTAAGGGATCTTCTAGAAGGCTGCGATCTCCATCCACACCGTCTGCTGCAGGTCGCATTGAGGCTTTCATTGCAAGCCTCTCTGGGGATCCACAGGCTTTGGCCCAGTTTGGATCAGGGTTGGACGCCCTGTTGCAGCGTCCAGCCCCTTCTTCTGCACCCTCTACTTCTGCAGGTCCACCCTTGGAGCCAGGGGTGGACCCAGCGGCAACAGCTATGCCTCATGGTTTACAGGGCCCAGACCCTACTTCTGCCCCTTCTACCTCTGCAGGTTTACCCCTGGATTCCTCGCAGGCTCCGGCGGTATTGACGCAGCCACTGTTTCCCATGGCAACCATCACAGAATTGGCGGAAACCACGTCCGGACCAGCCGATAGTTCTGAAGACGACTTTGTTGGGCCATCCGGCATTATGATGCCGAATGCCTCTTCCACGCCTCTGGTGGCGCCGGCTCCCCCTCCCGTCAAACGACGAAGTGAGGGGAAGCAGCCTCGGCGCGCCAGGAGAAGGAGGCAGGCCAAGGGCAGAGTAAGTGGGCAAGGGCAGGTAGGGCAGACGGGGGTCTCCTCTAATGTTGTTGTTTCACCCGTTGCTCCACCCCAGACTCTTGCCGTGGCCTCGCGGCGCGAGGCGCTTTCGTCCGCATCCGGCGAAGAGGCCCTCCCAGTGCCGGCTAGAGTGTCGCGTGGTGGAAAACGTCATCGCAAAAGTCGTTCCAGGAGGCGTGCCAAGAGGCGCAAGGACGATACCTCGGCTTCCACCACCTCAGGTTCGTCCTCTAGCTCCGAGGGTTCTGATCACTCTATGGGGTTGTACTGGGCTTACGGGGAAGTGGATTCGGGGCTCCCTCGTTGGGCCTGGGCTCGTCGAGCGAATTCCCATCGTGCTCGTTACGGAGCTGTTCAGGAATGTCTCGATGGAGAGTTGGTCCCAGAAACCACATTTTCTACCAACAGTACTAGGGATATTATTCCGGGCAGTCACCTGTCCTCTAAGTTGAGGTCTAGGATATTGGATGGTAAATATGTAGACATTTTTGATTTAGCTCCACCGGAGGATGTGGTCCCTGAACAAGGAAAGGCCCTCGTTAGTCCTAAGAAGAAAGGCGGGGAGAGAAAGGTGGAGCGGACTTTCGAGCGTTGGCTCGATTGTTATCAAGTTTTTTCCGGGGTGGTCGTAGCGGCATATCCCCGCAGGGCTCTACACCTTATCGTGTACAAGTCCATCGTAAGGTCAGCTTATAACATGGCAGGGGAAGCAGCCGCAATTGCTTATGATGAACGATTTCGTAGGCGGGCGTCAAACATTGACACCGCCCGCTTTGACAGGAAAGACTTGGACCTTTGGACCACGTATGTGGCTCCGTCGGTTTCACGAAAACCCGCCGAGCAGCAAAAGGCTAAGACCCAGCCTTTTAAGGCGGCACCTAAATTGCGCTGCTGGGATTTCAATAAAGGACTGTGTCAGCGCCCGCGGTGTATTTATGCGCACACTTGTGACCGGTGTGGCGGTAGCCACCCGGCTGTTAACTGCTATGCGGGCCGGCGGCCCTTTCGTGGAGGTCGGGGAGGATTCAGGCAGGCACCAAGGGGTTCCGCCCCTGCCCTCCCCGCTCCCCCCGCAGCTTCCACATCAAAGTGAATTGCTTCGGTTAGCTTTTTCTCCCATTAAGTTACCGGCCCTTAAACACTGGTTAGCCTCCTATCCCAATATTGAGGCAGCTGCATATCTTCGGGATGGTTTCTCCTTCGGGTTCCGGATTCCGATAGCTTCGGTTCCCCTGGCTAGGAATCCTAGGAACCAGAAGTCGGTGAGAGAGATGCACGAGGTCGCAAGGCGGAAGGTTAATAAAGAAATAGCCCTCCAGCGCATGGCTGGTCCTTTTGCGTCTCCGCCTTTTCCCAATCTGCATCTCTCTCCCTTGGGAATCGTCCCCAAGAAGGCTCCGGGTGAGTTTCGGCTCATTCATAATTTGTCTCACCCTAGGGACACGTCCGTGAACGACGTGATCCCTCCGGAGCTTTGTACGGTCAAATACGCTTCTCTCGACCAGGCAATTAAAATGATCAGAAAGTTTGGGCCGGGGGCCTTGTTGGCAAAATGTGATATCGAATCGGCTTTCCGATTACTACCAATTCATCCACATGATTTTTGGTTGCTGGGCTTTCAGTTTGAAGGCGCCTATTATTTTGATAAGGCCATGCCAATGGGCTGCTCCGTAGCCTGTGCGGCCTTCGAGTGCTTTAGTACGTTTTTGGAATGGGCCCTTCGCACGAAGACCGGATTAACGGGGGTCACTCATTATTTGGATGATTTTTTAATGGTTTCTGCGGCCGATACGGGTGACTGCGTCACCCTGCTACAGGCCTTTAACGACCTTACCAATGAGCTGGGCGTGCCCCTCGCAGCGGATAAGACTGAAGGCCCAGCTACCAGGCTCACGTACCTGGGTATCCTTCTGGATACCGTTAACCAGACTTCCAGCTTACCTATGGAGAAGATCACCACGCTTCGACGGGTGATAGAGGAAATGCTGGTGCCGGAAAAAGTGACGCTTCGCCAGCTGCAATCGTTGCTGGGTCACTTTAATTTTGCCTGTAAAGTTGTGTCACCCGGTCGCCCCTTTTGTGCGCGTTTGAACAAACGCACCGTTGGCCTGCATCGGCCTCATCACCGGGTGCGCTTATCGCAGGGTGAGAAGGCTGACATGAGGATGTGGCTGGTATTCCTGGAGGAATACAATGGGGTATCCTTGTGGCAGGATGTTTTAAACCTGCACAACGATTTCCAAGTGCACTCCGATGCGGCGGGTTCCCTGGGATTTGGTTTGTTTTGGAATGGCAGGTGGTGCGCTCAAAGATGGCCCCCTGCTTGGCGGGACACTGAAATCACGCGGGATTTAACTTTTCTTGAGTTCTTTCCTATAGCAGTTGCAGTCCATATTTGGGTTGACGACTTCAAGGACCGCCGCGTATGCTTTTGGTCAGATAACCAGGCTGTGGTGACTGTCCTTGCGAAACAATCTTCTAAGTCAACTCGGGTATCGGCTCTGCTGCGGGCATTCGTGCTGCAGTGCCTGCGTTTTAACATTATTTTCTCTGCGCGTTTTGTCCCGGGCGTGGCCAACGATATAGCTGACGCTTTGTCACGATTTCAGATGGAGCGCTTCAGGTCCCTGGTTCCAGACGCACAACATCAGCCGGAGATTTTCCCGGATCGTCTTTGGAACCTTGGCAGCTGCTAGTCTTGCAGGGAGTAGCTGCTTCTGTTTCCCCCTCTACCCTGCGGGCTTATCAAAAAGCTTGGACTGACTTTTTAACTTTTCGCAGTCAGTCGCTCGCGGTGGAGGGAGCGGCCCGCCCCTCTTCTTCCCAGGTGCTTCAATATTTGGCACACCTGTTTCACCTGGGAAGGGCTGCCAGGACCATAAAGCTCCAGTCTGCGGCCATTTCATTTTTCTCGAAATTGTTTTTTAATAGGGACCCTTGCGCCAAATTTGTGGTGCGTAAGGCCATGGAGGGATGGGGCAGGCTTTGTCCTCCCCGTTCCCCTACCAGGAACCCGATTTCTTTTGACCTTCTCACTAAAATGAGATTGAAGCTTAGGGTGGTGTGTTGGTCTAAATATGAGGCCCGTTTGTTTTCGGCCGCCTTCTCAGTGGCCTTTTTTGGCGCTTTGAGAATTGGTGAAATTGTAGGGGGTCAGATGCGTCAGGGGGTGCCAGGGGGTTTGCTACTCCAGGACATACGTCTGTCACCAACGGAATTGTTAATCACGATTCGGAGTTCCAAGACCGACCAGGCTGGTAAAGGAGCAGTAATGCGACTGCCTGCTACGGGGCAGACGGGCCCCTGCCCGGTTAAGGACGTAGCCAAATTCTTGGCGGAAAGGCCAGCTGGGGAGGGCCCCTTGTTTGTGCATCAGGATGGTAACCCGATGACTAGGCTGCAATTTACGAGAGTTATGAGGAAGGTGATAGCGGCATGCGGTTGCGTGGCCGCTAATTACGCTCCTCATTCCTTTCGCATTGGGGCCGCCACTACGGCGGCCCACTGGGGTCTTTCGGTTGATGCTATTAAGGATTTGGGCAGGTGGAAATCTGCAGCGTATAGATCTTATGTTCGGAAGCGCTCCTAACTTTGTCGTCTGTTTTCCAATGTTTTTCCAGGGCTCGCGGACGTGCACATATGGATGGTGGGACATTCCATAGTCCATTGGGCAGGCCTTCGCGCTGGCCAAACGCCATTGGGTCCTCGACTTGGCCTTCCATCCAACATCCAAGTGACCTGGATGGGCAAGAGGGGCATGCGCTGGGGGGAGCTTCTCCCTTTGCTGCGGCGCAAAGCCCTCTTGCTCGGGTGCCCGTCCGCCCTGGTGATCCAGCTGGGAGAAAATGACATCCCCGCTGTGGACCCGTTATCTCTTCGCCTGGCTATCCTACGAGATTTGTTGGAGATAAGGACTTGGTTCCCCGATACCGTCGTTTTTTGGTCCCAAATGTTGCAGAGGATGCAATGGCGGGGTGATATTCCTCCTCTGGCTGGGGAAAGAGCTAGGAAGAGGGTTAACAGCGCAGCATCCAAACGGGTGTACGAAATCGGGGGGAGTTTGATTCGTCATCCCGAAATTAATGTTAGAGCCCCGCTTTTATATCGGGATGATGGGGTTCACTTATCCCCTGATGGGTATGACATTTGGCTGCGTGATGTGTCTGAGGGTTTAAAAAGTTGGTTAGGTCTCTGAGTGTTGGCGGCAAGCCAGGGCTGGCTTGATTGGCGGTTAGGCTTTTGGTTGGTTAATCGGTTGGTAGAGGGGGTGGCACACGGATGCCTACCCTCACCTCCATTTGCTCCATATAGAAGTATTCCGTTAAAGGAATCTCGGGGCTTACACTCTTGTCCTTACCATCCTGCCATTGGCGGGAATGGTGGGCCCAATTTTAAGAGCAAGAGCCTTGAGGAACATTCTTGGTGAAGGTGAGGAGGGAATGACTGGGCGCAGCCACCTCCTCACTCCCAGGTATGTTTACTTGACTTCCATGCGGAAGTCGGAGCAGGAACTGTCCAAGCGGACAGTGGTGAGTCCTGTCCTATGGTGACAGCTGATGTGAGTCCTGCCACGTGGGCAGATGAGGTGAGTCCTGTCCAATGGTGACAGCTGATGTGAGTCCTGCCACGTGGGCAGATGAGGTGAGTCCTGTCCAATGGTGACAGCTGATGTGAGTCCTGCCACGTGGGGCAGATGAGGTGAGTCCTGTCCTAAGGGGACAGCTGATTGAGTCCTGTCCTGGATGGACAGATGGGGATAGTCCTTCTTTAGGAAGGACGAGTGAATAACCAAAAGCCTAAGCCAACACTCGGATTAAAATTGTGTATTTAATAAAGTTGTGGCCCTAAATTATTTGCCAAAAACCAAACCATAATTCTGTTGTCAGTTGTGAGTTATTTAAGGTAATTTTCTGGGAAGCCTCGACACACAATCAGGGTTTGAACATATTTGAGCCCTGCTTAGTAATCCCATTTTACTCAAGCAATGAGGAAATACACCATTTACCACACTACTTTCCCCTGGCTTCTCCTCTACAACAACAAACCTTTATCTAATGGATTCTGTTTAAAATGGTCTCTGTTTGCAGTATACTCAGGAGGCTGCCTACACTTGCTTAGTGGGAGCATCTGAAGATGCTTCTCTTCTCAGTGATGAACGACTACTCCAGGCTTTCCAAGTCACCTCTGAAAAGTCTCTGTATCTCCCATTTCCTTAATATAGATGTGTGTAAATTAAGATATGGTCTTTGCCAGCAACTTATGACACTGTGCTGGCTTGGCCCATTTTTCTTCTATCCAGATACACTGGGTAAAATACAGTTAAAATGTGAGGGGGGAGGGAAACCAAACATGACAGGATGAGTAAACTGCAACAATGAAGATAATATGGATTTGTCAAGATTAACTTGCCAAAAAATCCTATAGGCAGAGCTGTCACAATATATGCTAGCATTTCACCAGCAACAATAAGCTCAGAATGTGAGAGCAGATATCCTGTTCTTAAATAAATGAAACTCTATATTTATTGAAGAAAGTATAGCACCACAACAAAAGAAAATGGCGTATAATTTTTAAAAAGTGTTTTCCCCTATTTTCTAGAGATTTAGAGCTCCACAAAGAGTTGAATGAGTGAATTTTGTCGGCTCTAAAGCCTTTCTGTCAGTAAAAGAAATAAGCACCTCCCACAAAGCAAAAGGATCAATATAATCACATTGTGGAAACATATATTGTGAACAGCCCTATATAGGCATCTGTGGCTGGTACGTTCAAGTGACATGCTTTAGACTCTAAAATTCAAAGTCAGATGCTAAAGTCAATAGCATCCAGCACACCAAATGGTTCTAAAGTTGCAGTGTTTGTGGCTTGATTCTGAGGACTGTTTCAAATATTCAGTTGCTTTAACAGAGCCATGATCCCTTTCTGCAAAACTGTTAACATGGCCGTGATCCCATTTTAAAAACTCCATATGAGTGTGAGATGTGCTATTGTCAGAACTTTGAAAGGGTGCTTTATTATAAATCACATACTTCCCTATTTGAGACCTGCTTTTAGAATGGTAAGTTAAAAAGAAGATATAAATTGGTATGTCTAGTGCAGGGGTGGGGAACATTTGTGAGGGGTGACAGACTCTGTGTTGGCCAACAGGTAATGGCTTTTTCCAGCTACCTTGCCCTACCCTGCAGCCCTATGAACCTTCCTAAGGCAGCTGTTTCCAGAGAAAGAACAGTGAGGGGAGAGAGACTCTGTTTGCCATGGGTAATGGCTTTTCCCACTTGTGCTGTGCCACCTCCAGCCCTAAGAACCTTCAGAAGGGAGCCATAGGCATTCTGTGTGTGAGTATTTTAATGAGAGGAATAGAGTGAAAGATTATGAGTCACAGAGTTGTAGAGAGTGTGTGTATGAATTTAACAATGCTTGGTTTATCTTCTGGTTGCTTTTTGTTAATGTTGTCGCTATTGTTTTATAGATTATAAATGCTGCATTGATTTGTTTAATCATATAATATGACTTGTGATGTTTACCTTATTATTTTTTAGCTGTTGCTTTGTTAAAAGTGTTTTATAGACTATAATTGTTTCACTGATGATCTGTTAATTATTCTATGTGATTTGTGCTGCATTTGTGCTGCTTTATTAAGCTCTATCATATTATTGTTATTTACTGTTTGTAAGCCACTTTGAATAATTAAAAAACGGCCTAGAAATATAATAAAACAAATAAACATCTGGCCCTCCAGCTTCCATCAGCACTAGCAAGCACGGTGGCCAGTGGCCTGAGATTATGGGAGCTGTAGTCCAACATCTGGAAGTCAAAGGTTCCCCAAACCTGGTCTTGTACTTGTTTACCAGCTGTTCTGCTCTGGGGTTACTGGGCTGGGGTGTGCTTAATTTCCATACTGAAGTCAAGAGGCATGTGTACAAAATATTTAAGGTTGTGCCAAATGTTCTCAGGCTACAGTTGTGCTTGGGGAACATGAAATACCTCTGGGGATGGTGTGAGGAAATATCCCCACCTGTACCTTACCCATTTTTGCCGATGGTCCTTATAGCCACTGTGTTCTCTCCCTCTGCTGATCAGCACCATAGTGTTGATTAGAACATAACAGTGCCACATAGCCACATAGCCTATCAAATTTCGGTGCATCACCCCTTCATGTCTCCTAAGATAGGGGTGCCTTTTCAAGCCAGGGGCAAAAATATCTATGAAAATAGACCCCCCCCTTTTTATAAAATTGACTCCATTTTATAAAAGAAACACTGATCCTCTTTGTAACTTTGGTTATATACAGGCTAAAGAAAGTTAACACCTTAACTGCGGGTCACGGAAGGAACACATCCAGTGTTAATTAATTATTGGAACTGAGACAGCATTCATAACAGGTAAATCTACTTCACCTAACTTCAATTCTAACAGACACAAGTGACAATTCTTCAGGCTTGTCAAAACAGGATTCAGGATTCAATGCTTCTCCACCCTTTATATTTCCCAATACACTTCTTGGTACTATTAAGCAGGCACATTAACAGAAATTCCAAAAATAAATCACTGGTATCTCTGAGAAACCAAATAGCTTCTGCGTGAGCTTTGAAGAAGTACATTAAACCCACAGCAACTAAGCAGAACATCATATATACCATAATATATTTAACATATTCCATTGCATTTTTGCACATATAGAGTCTGCTATTCATTCTGTGCAGTCACTTTCCTCCATTCTACTTATCTGCTGAATACAATACCGCTTTCCTTTTCCCAGAGCTATATAGAAAGTGTGGGGTGAGGGAAACACAAATCCAAGGAAAAGAATTGGCTCCTGCTTTCTACGGTGGCACAGTTTCCTCATTTCTGATTTCTTGACTTGACTTTGATGCATCCCTGTTCACTCATTAACTCAAGTGACAAGACGACACAGTTATTTCATCCAAGTACAGCAGGATTCCTTAAAAGGACTACGCTGCACTCAGAGTGAAGTAAACAATTTTGTTTACCAAGTTCAGACACAGCAGCATGGCTTTAAAAGCACAAAATGAGGAAAGGAAGGCTGAATAAATACATCTTAACTATAACTTTGATAGGGACTGAAAATGGGTACATCAAGATGGACTGGGCAGATCATGATACCCAAGAAAGTAGGGATCGAAGGCAACAAAAATATTTTTTTCAGGAATACTGGCAAGACATGCTATGGAGGAAACTACATCTTGGAGATCAAGACTATGCTGACTTTCACCAAGTCATGAAACATCCTATCACATTGATTACAACCTGGAGTTTGACACCTGAAGGTGTTCCTTATTTCAGGTTAATATGGTGGCCCAGTTTGCACGCAAAGCATGGCTAACCATGAACAAGCAAGTGTGCAAGGACCACAGAACATAAATTGGGGCTGCTTTTCTTTTGCCCCAGAACTATGTAAGTCATGATTTGGCTTTTTTTTGGCTTAATTCAAGTCCCCCCAGAGTAAACAAGGGTTTGCATTGTAGCCTTAGAGATTAATGATGAAGCAAATTTGGGACTCTAGGAGATAACAGTGTGGCAAAGGTCCTGTTATACACCTATCAAAAATACTACATGGCAATACCTCTTGGACCTCTGGGCATTTCCCTAGTCAGTTTGGTTGTGTCCCCCCCCCCCAACTAAGCTGACTGGGGCATTTTATGGAAGAACTGAAATACAGAGCAACTTGTATTATTAGGGGCTTCTGATCTGCAAGCAATCTGTTGGCACGATGAGGTGGAGAGCTTCAAACTCACCAGTAATCATAGGAGCCAACTCTTAGGGGCCAAGGTCACTTTGTCCTCCTCCCCAATAAAAGATTTGCAATATCCAGGCCTTGCCTAAGTTGATGGGCATTGTCATTCAATTTTGTGTGTGTGTGCGCGCACTGTGTCATGTGATTGATTATGTGGGGTGGAGCTTATTCCCCCCCCAATATTTTATTCAAGTTGGCACCCCTGTCAGTAATCACTTTCTTTCAAACAACTGGGGAAAACAGGTTGTGTGAACTGTCCTCAAGCTATAAGAAAAAGAAGCCCCTACAGTACACTGACTTAGTTTGTTTTGTGTGTGTCCATGAAAAGCCATGTGTGCTCTTCAAACAATTTTTGTACCTTACATAAAAGAGCTTCAGTACAAAACTGCATTCAAATGTGAAAGGATCACATAAATGAGCAGAGTAAATGCAACACTTTCTCCAAATATATTCTAGTCAATTCATGCTTTTTGTGCATTGCTGAGAATTAAAATAAAGAGACCTCAGGTTCATCCAGAATCCCTTGAGAGAATTAATTAGGCAGGTCTGCTCACCTACTCCACTCTTCAAAATTAGAAGGACATTCACTGTACTGCTGCTAGCTGCATATTTTAGTGAAATCTATGGTAGGTGAACACAAAAGAAACATCCCGATTAGCTCTTAACTGTGTCAAGGCTAGCAGTCATTGAAAGGGTTCATATTCTCATGGGTGAAAGCCAGGGATTGTATTCATTAATCCCCCCCAAGTACTTTAATTAAATAAGTGAGGAAAGGAACAGGAAGAAGACAAATTTCTAAAGGTTCTCATCACATCTTTATAAGACATGGTATGATTGCTATGGAGAATAGGAAAAGCTGAAATATATGGATATTCAGTCCTAGGAATGGTCAGTATTTTTAAGTTAACCAATTTAATTTGCACCTCCCAGACTAATATATAGATGGAAATGTATTCTGAGTCAGATGCTGAACGTCTCTGAATTTTGTGATGGACTTCTCAGCTAAAAAAAAAAAAAAAAAAAAAACAGCTACCAAAATGTATTAAAAATATGTTTTTTTAGAACAGTATTCATCGAGACATGATAATATTTTAATTATAGGTAAAGTCCAGTTGCAGATGACTCTGGGGCTGCGGTGCTCATCTCGCTTTATTGGTTGAGAGAGCCGGCGGTTGTCCACAGACAGCTTCCAGGTCATGTGGGCAGCATGACTAAGCCGCTTCTGGCAAACCAGAGCAGCACACGGAAACGCCATTTACCTTCCCAACAGAGCAGTACCTATTTATCTACTTGCACTTTTTGGCAGGCTTTTGAACTGCTAGGTTGGCAGGAGCTGGAACCGAGCAACGGGAGCTCACCCCGTTGCAGGGATTCGAACCAGCGACCTTCTGATCGGCAAGCCCAAGTGCCTCAGTGGTTTAGACCACAGCACCCCACTGTCTTGAAAGGACAGTTCCAACATTTCTTAACATGACAAGCTCTACATAATCTCTATATTATAAACCTGCAGACATGACCATGTTTGAATCCAATTCAAGAACACTGCTTTCTCTATGCATTCCTTAATGCAGAGAATCGTAAAGGTTTAAAAAAATAAATAAAATACAAAGAATCCTGAATTATCAATTAAATTTTGACAAGAGTGAGATGAAATCAGGATAGATGACTCTGATATGAAAGAGGCAGAAATAGAACATGCATGGGGGCTAGCTTCTTAATTCAGGAATCGGGAATGTTAATGCAAACCATGAATCACTCCCTTCAGAGGAGCCACTGATGCAATTAGCATAGACGTGACCATGCATCTTTTCTGGTCCTATAATTTTCTCCAAATTCTCCAAAGGAAGGAAGGAAGGAAGGAAGGAAGGAAGGAAGGAAGGAAGGAAGGAAGGAAGGAAGGAAGGAAGGAAGGAAGATGATTGCAGGGGGAACCTGTTGGTCTCTTCCTGTTTGCACCAAGTCTCCAAATATTTATTATTCATTATTATTAGTTTATTAAAATAAGCTGAAACTGCCCCTCACTTACAAAGATATCAAGGTGGTGAATAATCTTATCATGCCAAAGGTAAAATTACAATAAAACTGATACATTGCAACTTTCCCCTACAATCTTTGAAATCTTCACCTTTATTTCTTCCTTTTGTTCTTTCTTTTGTTTGCTGCTTGGGAATAACACTGCCATTTACCTCAGCTTTCTGAAGACTGATTCATAATTTATATTCTGTCTATTGTAGACACTCTTTATTTTTAATCTGTCCTGGAAAATAATATTGGCTTCTGGCTGGTTGTTTTTATTTACAGTATTTAACTGTATGCCACTTGATTGTAAGCAAAGGTGCTGGTGCCATGGTGGGCCTGTGATGCCATGAGCCTGTGACGTCGCACACACAACACAGCTACCTGGCTTACTGAGCAGCCACCTGGCTGACTGTGAGCTGAGAATTGCCCAGAAAGCCATTCATTTCCCCACCATTCACAACAGTTCAGCCTAGAATTACCTGTCAGGCCATCTTTCATGAGTCCTGTCAGACAAAGCCAATTATCTTGCTGAATCCATCAATGAATTTGTTTAACTAGTTCAATATTTCAAATGATCGAAAGGCATTAGAACTTAATAATGAACCAGTGTCTGTTAATGAAATAATGGGGGGGGGGCAATACTCTTTCTCTCTCTTCAGCATATTAAATTTCACAGACAAAAAAAGTTATAGTTGGCCAAAGGACCCTGCGGAAGGATGCTACGCAAATTTGCAAAGTATTGCATGTTTTGAATATGTTTCTTGCTGGCTCTTTTTTTTTTTAAAGCTATGCTTTCGTTATCTGATGTTATGTATTTTGCATTTTATTATGTATTTATTATGTATTTATTATTTTACTGACAGTAAGCCATCTTAGGAATTGATTTGTGTGATGGTTAAATAATTCACTATGGATAATATTAATATTAAATTAAATTGTGGGCAAACGGTGGCCCTTTAGATGTTGCTGGAATCCAGTTCCCCTCATCCCTGATCATTGGCCACGGTGAGTGAGGTAGGGTTGCCATATTTCAAACAGTGGCAATCCACACATAAAGTTTTTGTCAAAGTTGTTGAGCTTTTTTTTGGCAAAATCACAAAAATGGAAATGCCGACATGGACTACTATAAGTCCACATTTAACCAGACATGCTGACAATTTCTGCCTGGACATTGGTGTTGACCATAGTCTTCTGGATATGTCTGGGAAATTCTCAATGTATGGCAACCCTAACTGAGGCTGGCGAGAGTTGGGAGTTAAACAACTGGAGAGCCCAAACGCCTTAGCCCTGAACTATATATATATATATATATATATATATATATATATATATATATATATATATATATGAGCTAGAAATCAGTCACAGGTGTAGATGCCTGTGTACATTCTGTGCTCCCATTTTCTATTATCTGAACTGTTCCTTTTTAATAATGAAAAGCAATAAACATACTGCCTTGGATCCTAAGCTGTGCCTCCGTTCACATATGGAGGAAACACCTCACTCCATTTGTAGGCACCAGACATATATGTAGCATTCATTCCATCCCAAAGTGTCTCTAACCCCAAGTATCTCTCTAGTGGGGAGGTGGGTTTTGTTCCATTCATTTCATCCATGGAAGGAAACTTAGGATCCAAGCCTAAGTACATTAAGAGTGCAATCCTATAAATATCTACAATGAAGTAAGTTCTATTGAGTTCAAGGGGACTTACTCAGAGGTGAGTGTACATACAACTGCAGTCTAAATGACTTTGTCTGTAAAGGAAATTCCTTCTGACACCTTCAGTTTAAATTGTGCCCTGCAAATTATTTACTGTAGTGTTAAACTGCAGTTCAGACTAATACTAGGCATGTTCTAAAACTGTTGACCATAAAAAATGATTTTTGAAAGTTTACAATTATTATGCTGAACTGTACTGACCCCCTCCCAAATACAAAACTGGTTCTAGAAGTCCTGTTTTATAACAAACAAACAAACAAACAAACAAACAAACACCTGTGCTTTTAAAAGGCATAATTTTCTTTTCTTTTCCTGAAACATATTCTTAACCACAGCCAAGTGTGTTGAAAGTCAAAAGAGGCAACTGTTGTCTCAATTTTGTATCCGCTGTTGTTGCTAGGATGCAAAGGTAACCACTAATGGAGACACCAGATTAACTATTAACAATTTGGTCACACAGGAGAGCGGCAAGAGCATAACAATTGACATTACGTAACTGCATTGATGTTTAGGAAGCATTTCTGTGGCTTCTGAAACCTGTTTGTCTGATAAGCTTGTGCCAACCAAGGGATTGCGATAATTGCAATTTACTATACAAACTGGGACAACTGATAAATTATTTATTGATTTCACCTTGCAGAAATGATCCTTCATTTTATGTCCTAAGCATACAGTTAAACGAAACAATAAATGGAAGCCCCAGATCAGAACTCAGGCATTTCCGAGATTCCTGTTAAGAACATTAAGAATAAGGCTTTAAATCTATTTCGGGGTGGGGAAAGACCACATTTGGGTGGATTCCAACATTGTCTGCTTGTAAAATGGGACTTCATCTCCCTCTCCTCTACCCTGCAGTCCCCTGTGCACCCCCAAAAATCAGCTCTGGAGGGCACCCCAAACTTCTGAAGAAGATTTTGAGGGCACATGGCATGTTGCAAGGGGTAAGAGATGGAGGTGAAGTCACTTTAAGGCTTAGAAGTGTAAATTTCTTTAGAGTGCCTGAATAGTAAGCCTTGGATCAAATCCTGGCAGGCATTTGAGTTTAAATCTGCTAGTTTAAATCTACACGCTGTTTTTGTTTATATGGATCTGTGTTACTGCTTCCACCCTATGTGTTTAACCATAGTGGAACCAAGCTAGAAATGACTGCAGTAGATCCATGCTTTTAAATATTAATATTCCCCCAACTATGTGGAAACCAGGAGATTTCGCTGTGTGAGCAACCTGTAGCCTTTCAGATGTTGCTGGACTACAAGTCCCATCACCTTTGATGATTGGCCATGCTGGCTGGGGCTGATGGAAGTTGGGAGTCCCACAACATCTTGAGAGCTACAGGTTCCCCATCCTTTTTAAAAAAGAAATATGGGCATTCTCCCTTGACATCTCTGTGCTGCTCCTCTCCCTAAGTGTTTCCCCATAAGGTTTTATGAAATGTTTGTCATAAAACCTTGACTAAAGAGAAAAACAACTGGGAGGAAGACTAAACCACATCTCTGCAACATAGTGATTTAGGTATGTATCTTCTGTGTGCATTTAGGTGTGCTGTGTATGTTCACTTAACAAACACTGAACAGAGACATGAATGGGAGGAAGGCATCTTCACTCCTCCACTGGCATGTCCCTTTTCCTTTTAAAAACAGAAATGGACCACTCACCTTCTTCCTGTGTGATTGGGATTGAACATAGGGAATGATCCATCTAGCTCAACATTGTCTACCATAACTTTCAGTATGCTTCTGAATATCAGTTCCTGGAACTACCAGGAGGGGAGATTTCTACTTGCAGGCTTCTCATAGCATCTGGTTGGCCACTGTGAGAACAGGATGCCAGACTAGATAGGCCACTGGCCCAACCTAGCAAGTTCTTCTTACTTCCTTATGGTTCCCCAGAGTTTCCCCCAGTCCTATTTGGAAATGCCAGGGTTTGAATTTGAGACCTACTGCATGCAAAGCAGAGGTTGTAACCACTGAACTATGACCCTTCTCCAGACTCGTGGGAAAGCTGCCATAACCTGTAATTTGGCCCTTTGAGAGCTGGAAGCACATCCTACAGACCGCTGCCTTAAGATGCAAAGAAATTGTGCTGCAAACACTGTTAGATCCAGTGCAGGTGGACTTTCCCTGGATCTCCATTTCTGGGACTAGCTCTTGGACAGAGGTCTGTCAGCAAACACTGATGCCAATTAACTCTTAACAGAGATATGTTCAGATGAATAAGTTTATAGTGCAATGTACCGTATGTTTCTTTATAGGAAGGCCTCTTCCAAATGTATCATAACAGATAGTTAATATGTATATTATGAACGTAAGTGTATATACTATGGGACAAACAAAAACAATATCAGCTATGTGCGTAAGCACAATATGTGATACCACATGATGCTGAGGAAGACTTTGCTTTTCAATAACTTTTTAAAGATTTGTCAAGAAGCAGCATAACTTTAGGCTGAAAAATAGGACAGCAATTCTCTTTCTTGTGGTTCACAAGCCAGCATTATCTGAATAGGTATCCTTCTCACGACTTTTCCAGCAATCAGGTAGAGTGGAAAATATTTCTAACAATAATCCACAAGGATCATTCTCGGTATCTGGTGGGTGGTGTGCATCTAACAGAAATCTTTTCATTTTTGTGTTAAAGTATTCTTCGTTCTACAAGCTGACTGCCGGCTGACACACAATCTAACCTAAAGGCTATGGATCAGCAGGTAAATGCTGAAATTCTATTAGTTTTCAGACCTGGAGTTTACGCCTTTCATTTCACATAAAATCAAAACCCCACACATGAATAGGCAAAGCACGGAGCACAGATCTTTTCCTAAAATCATCCAGTTCCCTATTACTGCAGTACTATGAAGAAAGCCGTTTTGGCATTTTGCAGATATAGTGTATTTCCTGTGCTCAATGACTCTGCCAAGGAGAGTAAATAGAAAACATGAAAGAGATCCACTTGGAGGGAAAAAAAATTAAAAACCATGACAAGTGCTATAGTTGGAAAGAAATGAGACGTTGCAAAAGTACAAAGACAGACAGACTCCAATTGTGTTTAATATTAACACAATACATGAAGCGTGTAGAAACCTGGATTTTTTATGTACAGCTACCTTTAAAGGAACAAACAAGCCAACTTCAGGCTCAGGGCTCTGGCATTTATCACAAGAATAAAAAAAGTAAACTACCAAACACTTCAAAATGCCCAGAATATTTAGGAATAAAATACTTCTTTTTTCAAGAATATCCTAAAATAAAATTAGTGGGGTTACTCTTGTATTCAATTCTGCAACATAAAAAGTGTTTTATACTTGTAAACCATTTAGAAACCACTTTGTCAACTAAGCAGTATATAAATGTAATAACAACAACAACAGAAAGTGTAGATAGGCTTCCATGGTCATCACACCCATCGTATGGAAATAAAAGAAATTAATAGGGCACTCAAAAGCTAGCAAAATAGGTATAGTGTTGTAGCCTCTTCATGTCAGAAACCATAAAACACACACACACAAACACACACACACACACATATGGTATACAGTACTGCATTTGTAAGGATAAACAGCCTTGCTTATCCTTGGAACATCACTTTGAGCCACATCTGCAAGGCACTAGAATGCACATTTTAAATACAGGGGACAGGGGGCTAAACTGGATGTGATTTCATGGAGTCTCCATCCTTCCAGATCTCTAAGCTGCCCAGGGTCCAGTCCAATCACAGTAGTCTGATCTTAGATTTTGCAGAGCAGTCCCTGCTAAAAACTCAGTCTAGCAGGTAATGTGCTGTGTGTAAGTGAATATACACAGCAGAAAGCTCTTAAATGGCACTATATTGAAGTGATGTGGCACTGACATTGAAAGGTACACTATGGGGATGAAACTAAAAGTGGACAGGCATGACCAGCTGGCAGAAAAGCTATGATGAGTTGGTCCATGTTGGGACAAGCCAGCATGGAGCATCTTAGAACTGCACACCTTAGCACTGTGCTTTGAAGTGTTGCTTACTATCTTTGTGTATGCAATATCTTTCACCTTGAAGGACATGCTGCAGTTTTACTTGCTGGTCATCGAGTGCAGGGACAGTGCCACCGAATTGCAAAATGCTCTCAACTTAAAAGCTAAAACATGCAAGCTGTGTTTCCATCATTACGATACGATGTGGCAGGTGAGGAATTTAAGGAGCATCCTGTTTCCATTTGAGGCTCCCATCACCATATGCTGGATGATTGGTTCTGTGCTGACTTAAAAAGAATGTCGCCTATTGAACGATTTCTAAAAAGCACCCTGCATTTCCCTTGAGGATCCCTTATGCAAGAATTGACCAGGCTTGGAATGATTTGCTTGCAAGATCTGATAAGATATGTACAAAAGGTGAAGAGCTGCAAGTTTACAATAAGGGTGTTACCTAAAATGTTAAACTTAATGGCATGTTGAAAAAAGAAATAATTGAGTTATTAAGACAATACTTATTATTTATACAGAACATTTAACTGTGTACCAAGGACAGAGAAGTGTGATGAATGTGGTTTGAATGCATTATTTATCTTAAAGGGAAACGTCCATTGGAATGAAGGCAATGCATGTTCCAATTTCTTCCTCAAACTTTGAAACATCTCTCAGACTTCACCATTAAGCAATTATTAGAAGAACCTTGTAAGGTAGACTAATATTTTTATCTCCATCTTGGAGACTGAAGTTTGAGACATATAGATGAAGAGGTATTTGAAAATTTCCAGCTCAAAGGTGAACCACTACACTATACAACACATGAATCCTGAACTCAAACATACTGTAATGATAAATCATAGTTTATTGTTACAAGAATGAGCCTATGTGAGCTTCAAGCTTGCAAGGCTTTCCCTTACATTTCCTCCTCTGGTGCAAAGTTTTTGCCTTTGAGTAACTGCAGTTTAAGGTTATCCCTGAACCATAAACTGTGGTTCATCTTAGCTGGTTTATTGAAACAAGGCAACACTCATAAATCAAAGTTTTTTTGTTCCTATGTATGACTGTTATTTCAATGGTTACAAATACAACCCACACATCCACTTCACTATCCAAATGTAATATGGACCATATTGTGTGGTTTCAGCAGTACAGGATATTAAACAGGCATTTCCTGTTTCATCCTGCTTCACTTAAATTCACTTAACTAGCAAGAGGGGGTGGAGAGAAAACTAGTTCTAGTTGAGTGCAAGCTTAAAATATGAGGAGGTTGATCACTCAGAATAATGTGTTTTATTTGACTCTATTCATTATAGGTTTGTTTTTGCTGTTGTACGTGCTCATGACTCCCACAGATGTTATTTATGTGTGTGTCTGCTTGAAAATAAACTTCAGAACAGTTGTCATCATGTCAGTGGACTAAGAGATGGAAAAGACCAATTAGGCCCATTCCCGGCTCTTTGCTCTAGCCAATTTCTCCTAGCAGAGTATTCCCTGATGCTCTGTCCAGTTAATGCTTCATGTCCTTTGACTTTTCAGAAAGTTCCTTTCCCACAAAGTGAAGGTAAAAATCACAGCAGCCTAAATCAATAGCTGTAGCAAGGAGAAGTGTCTAACTTCCAAGGTCTAAAATGAAAAGGAACATTTTTCATTATCTGATTATATCTATGAAATTTTAATGTTTTAATTTTGGCCAACATGGTATGAATTAGTTATCTGTGGGGGTTTTCAGCCCTACCTGTCATATGTGAAGTCCCTTTGCGAGAAAGTGATCATATGTTTATATTTTCTGGGCCATTTATATAGGAAGATTTATTGCCAAAGCCAGTGCAAGCTAATTTAAAAGGCCTCACATTACTTGGACTTCAAGCTGAAGTTCTCCAGGACCTCTGCTATCAACTCTTGAGAAACATGCTTTTGGCAATTGTTTAGGGAATAAATCCAATAGAGCATTCACCCTCCTGCAGAAGCCTAATTTAAATTAAGTGGTCCTTGGAGAATTACATCCTCCAAAGAGCCACTCAGTTGCTATTGTTCTTGCAGCTTAAAAAGGGAATAATGATCACAGCAAGTCTGAGATCACAAAGGTGTATGCATGGGTGGGAGTTAGACAGATCAAGATTCTCCCTTTTAGTATAGTAGATTTCCCCCCTTCCAACTCCCATCAGCCCCAGACAGTATGGCCAATTGCCAGGGATGATAATAGTTAAAGTCCAATGATGGGGTTGTGCTAGATGACCCATGGGATCTCTTCCAACTCTACAATCCTATGACAGCTTGAGGCCCCTGTAATCTAAGATGAAGCTTTCATATTATTCAGAGAAGCTTGGGCAGCCTTGGAAACCTGCTATGCATTCTTTAATGAGAAGTTTGGTGTTGGCATATAACATTCTATGAAGGACAGTTTGTCCACCACTATTTTACTCAGAGAAGACCCATTGAAATTAATGAACATAGCTAAGCTAGGACCATTAACTCTGGGTCAAACGTACTCTGGGTCATACATAGCTGAATACCACCCACTGTTTATTATGTAACAACCACTACACACAGGTTCCACTATCCAAACACAATGCATACTCAAGACGAGCATTCACATAACGAGTCAACAATTTCTATTGACTCTTATGGGAAAATTTCTAATGTGTTCTAGACCACAGATTTTTGACCTCAAAATGATGGGAAAAAAACCAGGAAAACCCTCTGAAATCTTGCAAAAGGCAAACAAAGAAGGAGAAATGCTCTCTTATTTGTCCAATCTCTCCCACTCTCCCTCCTGCCATGGTTCTTGGTAAAATGGCTTTTGTGGACCAACAAAACACAGAAAGGTAAGGGTTGTTTAAGGCTGCGTATTATTTTTACAGTACTACATGCAGGTCTCGCCGTCTGGATATCTGAATCCATGGTGTGTTTAGTGAGGATTGGGTACTAATTCCTCATGTTTGGATAAGTGATTTTTTTGGGGGGGCGTAACAGGTAAATATGGTCCGCCATTAATTCACTCTCTCAAATCATTCTATAGTGAATCTTTCCCCATGTACTATAAATTTTTGTATTTCATGGATGTGACCAATGCTAGAACAGTAGCAACAGAGCAGGCCGGTCTATGGGATGTTGTTGGATTCCACTTCCTAACAGCACCAGCCAGTGCGACCAATGGGAGATGATGTCCAACAACATCTGAAAGGTCATGGGTATCTCTTCCCTGACCTAGTGCAATGCAATATGTTGGGAAACTGAAGTATCTCTTATGTTTGGATGACCAGTAGGAGAGTATGGCATGTTTATCACTTAAGTAAGGTTGTCTGGTGCAAGCAATTCTAGTGGCCATTCATGTACCTATAGTGTGATGGCATATACCATTTGGATCATGCTGGTTTTAACTACTATTCTTGACTGATTGGTGCTCCTGGGAATTTTCATTCACCTCTATAGCTTGTTTTTTAAACTAATTAGTGATTTATTATTATTACTATTTAGCTAGCTACTTGTAAATTCTCTTTAGCTTTCTCTCATAATGTTTCATGATTTACTGTCTTTATTTGAAATAGCCTGAATTGCACACATTTAATCTGGGGCTATTTTCAGGGATGTGCTAGAAGGCTGTATGTGGAATATTACTTTTCTTCTTCTTATATTTGCTCGGTACAAAGGCATGATCTCAACAGTGCACGGGCATGGCAAACCTATATTTTTACAACAATTTCTGAAACTAAGGAAAGCTGAGGAGGGAGGGAAACCTCATTTCCTATTATTAACTCAATTTTGCAGACCTGGAAGATGATCCTGAAATGACTGAGAAATCACTGAATAAAAATAAATCGCAGGTAAGAAGAGATTAGGCTGATGCTACACAAGTGCTATTCTGCTTACTTGATGACCTCTGCCAATACACAGACCTTGGGATCTCCACTGAATTGCCAGATGAGTTTCACAGCCTAATCATTCATCTGCTTATATAGCACAAGCTCTATTTGTATTTCAGTGGTTGGAAATTTAGTTACTGTTGTCATGCTGGATGGAGAGCTGTACTGATGCCACACCACCTAAAACCATTTATCTCCTTTAGGCACTGAAGTCATTCAATGATTTTTGACACAGTAAGTACAGTCCTTTACCAGAAGGTAAGCCCTGTATGCCTGTGACAGCAAAAACAGGATAGTCTTGCAGCACCTTCAACACAAAGGACTCCTCCAGATAACTCGTTTATTGACCATTCATCTTGACTTGCTTGCACAAAGCTTACATGGAGGTTAGACTAGGTCAGAGCCACACTATATGTTTAAAGCAACACACACAATGTCCTTCAAAGAATCCCGCGAGCTGTAATTTGTTAAGAGTTAAAAGGGGGCAAGCAAGAATGTGGTTTCTAAGTTCTTCACTTGCGCTGCTGAATAGTCTAACAGTGGCTGCTGTGGTTCGTCAGAAGCGGCTTAGTCATGCTGGTCACATGACCTGGAAGCTGTCTGCAGACAAACTCCGGTTCCCTCAGCCTATAGAGCGAGATGAGCGCCACAACCCCAGAGTCATCCGCGACTGGACCTAACGGTCAGGGGTACCTTTTCCTTTAACATTGGGAAGGGGGGAAATGATTAGAGGTCAGTGACAAGTAATTACTTTTACAAGGAACACTTCAGACGAAAGACGTCCTCCCCAATCTATATTCAGTCACCATAAAGCCATGGTAAGATGTCAGCAGAGTGTCTTTTTATGTTTCCGTGATGTCTGTATTGTAATCCTAGCCAAACATGACTATTTTGTAATAATAATCTCTCACACTGAAAGTAATGTATGTGCAGACTTCCTGCTTTGCAATGCACAAGTCTTCATCTCTGGATTTTACACTGCAATCCTAGATACGTCTACACAGAAGTAAGTCCTATTATGTTCAATAGTGTTTACTCCCAAGGAAGTGGGTATAGAGCGGTCCACAATACTGAAGGTAACTTGACATATACAACAGGCATGAAAATCATTTTCCTTTTTAGCAGAAATTTGCTATGTTATTATGGGCACTGATTTTCTAAAAACCTTTCTTCCTTTTACATAAGCATCCTTGTAGGATTACCACCCAAGGCTGATTCCTACTTGCCTTGTCCACCCATAGCATCCAAATGTCAATGAAGCCTAAAGTGGTCAAGCCAAAATAATCATCACACAGTTATTTGCCATTAGCTTACTTTGATCTTTTTGTTAGGAAAACATATATATCTATATACATAACTAGCTGAAATAATTTCCCCTGCTTCCATTGGCAAATGAAGAAATGTTGTAGCAATATGCAATACATGCCAGAATAAGTGACAAGGGGAAACTTGTTTTTAGTAATGTTTTCCTGCTTTACTGTTTCTGAAATGTACAGTAACGTTAACAGCTGTATTTTGCTTCGACAAACATCAAAGAGAAAATTGAAACGCAAGCCCATTTTCGATTACAGGACTTATAGCAGAGCTGTTTAGAAACAGGTTTCACTATTTCGGAGAACTATTAATGACTGTGAAGATGTAGCCATAAACCTGCATATAATAGCAGAGCAAAATACCAGTTCTGAAGTAAAATGGCAAAGGAGCTTTTGTTTTCTTCCTGGCTCAATGCTATGGCATAACAAGCTATGTATTTTGAAAAACTGGCACTTAGTGTACATTAATGCATATCCACAAATCCTCCCCTCCCCCCCATCCCAACGTTTGCAAGTGAAATTCAACAGCATTATTTACTCACCAGAAAATACATTTGAATAATTTTCCTAGTCTGATTAAAAATAATGTGGTGCTCTCTTTTTTGGGGTTGGGGTGGGGGGAAGATAACATTCCACATTGTTTTCCATTGTTTTCTCACGACTGCCCATGGGGTTGACAAGCAGGATTGGGGAAGAAATTTGGTCCACATTTTTCGCATGGATCTACCCAATTTTCACTTTTTCAAACAAAACGCAAATCAAAACAGAGTTATCCTTTGAAATTTACAATGGCAATGAAGTTCTCCAACGTGTACAGAAATGTGCATATAACTACATTTGTGAAAATAAAATACAAAAACGAATTGCTTCGGGGGAATTTGCACAGGTGCAAGTATCTGTTGGGTAAAGTGGGCACTTAAAAATGCTGATCAATTCTCAGAAAGGCTTTTGAAAAAAATAACAATTTGTAAACTGATGCAGGAATGTGGATAGCTAATTTGAGCTTAGGAAAAAAGAGAAATCTGAGCTGACAGATTCATCCATCAGGTGAGGGTTTGCCTGCAGTGGGTCTTCCTGCTGAATTTGAGAACCCAGGGTTCCAGCTCACAGGACAGCCTGTGCATGTTTGGCAGGCACTTGACCCATGGCAATGCTTGGAGAGGGAATGGTGTAGGGTGCAGCGCCAATGAGTGCTGCTCCACTCTCATCACCCATATGCTTATCCTTGCACATTGGTGAACCCTTTTTCATCGGGAGCACCCCATCGCTAGCCAGCTCCCTGTTTCTACACAATTATTACTGCTGTAACCAAGTACTGTATATAAGCCCATACAGTACAAATGCACACCCAAAGCACAAATACTTCAATAAAAATGTGTCTGTTCTATATTCTAGTGCTGCTGTATTTACTGAGTAGTAGTATCTAAAACACCCACCCACCACAAATGCTCTTAATTAATTTATTTTTTTTGCATTATACAATTGAATATTAGTTTTAAGACTCTTGACCTTCACCAGCATGTTGTCCCTGGGAACTGCTAGAGAACTCTGGATAGGGGGCTCCACCTGCCCCTTCTTATTCCAGACCTTCCTTACACACCCTCCAACATGTCCCAGTGGAAAACAGGGGTGCGTGTCGGGGCCATGTTCCTGCACGAGTCATGTGATCCAAGCGAAAGCACAGTGCCCAGAAATGTGCAGTTTTGGGCACTGCAATCCCATGTGGTTTTGCCCACTGTGCATCCCAGTTTTCTGCTGAGACATGTTGGAGGACATGCAAAGAAGGTCTGGAATCAGAAGGGACAGGTGGAGCTCTGTTTCCAGAGCATGGTCCCCCAAAATCAGATGTTCCAATTTAATTGGGACAGTTGAGATGTAAGTCCAGCTTTTCACCATTACTGCTACTACAATTGCATGACTCCATATTTTCTTGTATGAAAAGACTCGTGATACAAACCTAGCAGGATTTCTTAGCACCGGGGAGCTCACTCAGCAACAGAGTGGCTATGTAAGAGCAATAGTTCAGTGGTAGAGCATCTGTTTTGCACACAGAATGTCCCAGGTAGGGTGGGAATGTCCCTTCTGGAAAACCCTGTATAGCTGCCTCTGCTCAGTGTATATAGTACTGAACCAGGTGGACCAACTGACCAATGTGGTATAAGGCAGTTTCTTATGTTTCCATGGATAAAATGTCAAGAGTCAATGCTCATCTCAAAGAACATTGTTGTGGGGCAGCTATAGCAACACAGGTAGAGAAAGGCTTTTGCCTATGAGCATTGGGAGCACCAGAGAGTAGGGTTGATAGTGCTGGGTTAACAAAATCTGGCTCAACAGAAAAGAAAGGTTGCAAATTAAGTCTCAGACTATTAACTGCTGCTGATTAATCACTAAAGACAGCTCCTAATCCCATATGGATTTGCATACATTTTAAACTAAAGTTGCTCCTTAAAAAAACTGGTTTAGGGTAGATGTTATTCTTTGAGGAACAATTTGAGATGATCGGATGAAAAAAATGCTTTGTCTGCTTTATTTAGTCTGAAAACCTATCTTCATTACACATCTTCCCAACAGCAATTGCATTGATATTCATGGCTTAATAAAGCAATTAATCAATCAAAAGGCAATTAATCAACTAAACACACACCATACAGGGAGAGCACCAGGTTCAGAAACAGTCCAGCACCCCCACCAGACATTCTGAGGGACAGGGAGGCACGGGAGCTGAACATGGCCACTGAAATCCTAGACTCATGATGGGGGGGAGGAGGGTTTGGAGTACCTTATGGCATGGGAGGACACTCCAGCCGCCAACAACGTCTGGGTGCCAGCTCCTGCGGTGCAAGAGGAATATCTAGTAGAGGAATTCCATGCACTGTTCCCACACAGACCCAAACCAAGGCACTTCAGGGGGGAAGAGACATTGCATCAGCATCGGGAGTGGCCACGGGAGAGCAGTTAGAAGGACGGCCCTTCCGCCCGACGCCTGTATTGAGGCGCACAGCACCCTGTAGGGCAAGAGGGAGGCTTTGGGGTTCCCAAGCTGTTATGTTGGACGCGAAACAGAGAGAAGCCATTGCGAGGTTCTGACTTGGACTAAGCAGACATGTTTTCCAGACTCTTTGCACTGTAAATAAGATGCACAATAAAGACACCTTAAAGACAAGGAGGTGTGGAGCGTCGTTACTCAAGAGTAGCCGCAAGAATCTCTGATAACTTCCTTTATGGTCGGCCTTTCACTATTGTTACCAACCACAAGCCACTCCTGGGACTCTTTGCGCCCGACCACCAGACACCACAGATGCTTTCACCACGAGTATTGCGCTGGTCCATTTTCCTGGCCGGTTACAAATACTCGCTACAGCACTTACCTGGGAAAGCCATGGGTCACGCAGATGCACTCAGCTGCTTGCCGCTGCTGGAGAGCGGCCCTGACCCTGCTTCTGCCCACCAGATCCTGCAGCTGGAAAACTTACCAGACCAGCCCCCACATGTGAAGGACATCGCCACCGCAACCGCGAAGGACAGGCTATTGGCTCGCATCTCAGACTGGGTGGGGAGGGTTTGGCCTGCTAACGCGGTTCGAGAAATTTCATGTTACACAGCCCGCAAGGACGAGCTGTCTACTCACCGAGGATGCGTGTTATGGGGTAGCTGTGTTATAGTTCCCCCTCCATGAAGAAAGAAAGTCGTAGAAGGGCTGCATGTGCCTCACCCGGGAATCGTCCGGATGAAGGCATTGGCCCGTAGCTATGTGTAGTGGCCAGGCATAAATGCAGAGATATAGGGCTGGGTGAAACGGTGCAAGCCCTGTCAGGTCTCTCGGCCGGATCCACCCAAGGCACCAGTACAGTCCTGGGAGTCCACACAGTCCCTATGGTTCCGGGTGCACGTGGACTTTGCGGGGCCTTTTCAGGGCCAACACTTCCTAATAGTGGTCAACTCTCAGTCCAAATGGCTCGAGGTGGTGCCGACCTCAACAATGTCCACTAGAGTGACTATAAATGCGCTCAGGAAGCTATTCACGACACACGGTTTGCCAGACACACTGGCTAGTGATAATGGGACTGCTTTTACTTCGGCGGAATTCAGAGAATTTGTAACCAAGAATGGAATCCGCCACATTCGGGGCCTGAGCAGGCCGGGGGCCTCAGAGTAGCCTCAGAGATTGCGAGGTTGCTGTCAGGGGTTGTTGTGGCTACTCTTGAGTACTGACTCTCCACACCTCCTTGTATTTAAGGTGTTTTTATTGTGCATCTTATTTACAGTGCAAAGAGTCTGGAAAACATGTCTGCTTAGTCCGAGTCAGAACCTCGCAATGGCTTCTTTCTGCTTCGCGCCCAACATAACAGCTTGGGAACCCCTAAGTGCCTCCCTCTCATCCTACGGGGTGCCGTGCACCTCAATTCAGGCATTGGAGGGAAGGGCCGTCCTTCTGACTGCTCTCCCCTCATTTCCTCCCCACCTGCTTCCTTCTCTACTTGGTGTTGAGGCTCTCTCATGCTGTCAGAGCCTCTCCCCTCCCTCTCTACTTCCTGATTCCTGTAATCTGATCCGCTACTGGACTTGCTGCTCTGAGAGGAACTCGACCTGATGAGGAGGGGCTGTTCCCTATAAGCCCTCCCCCTTACACCTATCTTCATTACACATCTTCCAAACAGCAATTGCATTGATATTCATGGCTTAATAAAGCAATTAATCAATCAAAAGGCAATTAATCAACTAAACACACACTGAAATAAAATGGTAACTTTAGTTGAAAGTGTTATTATTCTAGTCATCTCCACAGCCTTTTTTTTTTATTAAAGTCAAACAACATTTTTCTGTAGCTGTATCCAATTAGAATGTTCATGAATCTTGGAAGTGTTCAAGTTAGGAAGTTTTAGTTCAACTGCTGGATATATTTACGTAGATTCTATTTCAGTTCTGCTTGAATAAATTGTCTGAAAGATTCATTACTTGTAGTTCAAAGCTCTGAACAAACCTGTATTAAGTTAGGTAGCTCATTTTCATAAGACAGATGTAGCTTTTTTATGCACCATTTTTAATTTAAACTTATCACTGATAAAAATGTTTTGATCTGAACGGATTACAAAGGATACGAGAAGAAAAGATAAATCCCCCATTAGAGCCACTTGAGGTCAGACAGGGCCCTTCCGTGTTGTACCTCCAGCACCTACTGAAGACTTAAAAAGAATTCCAGCAGGCATTTTAACTGGATTCTGATTTCTGATTTTCTTTTATTTAACTGATTAGGTTGATTGGTACAACCAAATGTTTCTCCACCCCCAGCTTAAGGTTAGAGATATTTTGGTCTATTTGTCTTCTAAAAGAACACCCACCCACATTCCAGCCTTACTTACCTTGTATTCCACCACTTGAGATGCCCTCCCCCCAGCAGCTCACATCCAGGAGTGGAGCTGGGATGTGGGGAGAGAAGTTGTATTGCATTGCATTGCACTGTATTGCTATTGTTTATACAGGGACATGAATATTCAAGTCTTAAACACAAATGAGCATTGTTACAAGACTTTCATCTTATTACAGTGGTACCTCTACTTACGAATAACTCTACTTACCAATGTTTCTACTTACAAATGGAGCTCCGTCCGCCATCTTGGATGCGGTTTAGATAGGATTTTTTCTACTTACGAATTTTTAGATAGGGTTGCTTCGACTTACGAATTTTTTATCCCAATGCATTCCTATGGGATTCAACTTACAATTTTTTTCGACTTGCGAATGTCCGTTCAGAACGCATTAAATTTGTAAGTAGAGGTACCACTGTACTGGTAAATGGGCATTATATAACTGATCAGACTGTAAAATTATTTTCTCTCTTTAGGGAATTCTACAGATATGAACACTGATAAAGACACATTTTTCAGGAGAGAATGAGAAGCATCCTGCAGAGTTCGAGTTAAATTCGTTGAACTCATTAAACTCAGCAAACACGTATTTAATTTTAAAAAGCGAGCAGTCTGCCTTGGCCCTGGATTTGTAATGTGAACACTTGCCAAAAGAACACAGGAAACTACCTTACAACCATGCACGATGCCAACACGTGGTATAATTTGGCAGCATCTGAATTGCAACCAGTCCTGCTCCCAGCATGCAAACATTGGAGTTGAGTTGGGAAATCTTTTCCAGCCAGAGGGCTTCATTCCCTTCTGGGCAACTTTCTGAGGGCTACATGCTACTGCTGAGCAGGGGCAGGAGGCAAAAGTGGGCCGAGCAACAAATACAATGTTTACCTTTGTACAGTTCAAAGATGGAGTTAACTCTTTATTAGCAAAAAAAAACGATCTCCACACACTTGGTTGAGTGTCAGCCCTAATGAGCAGAGCAGCTCATTCCAGGTGGGTCCTCAGCACAGGTAAACTGCAGTAGCCCCAGCATTGGGAAAAGGCTCCTTTATTCCACCTCAGGGGCGCCATGTCCTGTTTTGCTGCTTGAGGTGAAACGGGAAGGTGCTGCCCTGTCCGCTTTAAGCCTCCCTTACCTAGGTCACTTGGTGGTCCTGGATTCTTGTGAGATTTGCTTCTCTGCCAGCAGTGGAGGTGGCAAGGCAGGTGAAGCACCCACAGGGGTGCCAAATCTTGGCGTTCCATCACAAGGTGGCTGCCTCTGCTCCCCCTCACCATGCCAACCACTACTGCCTAGCGCCAAAGCCAACCCACAGCCAGGTCTGCTTACATCAGGTCACACTATTTCCCACTCCAGAACAGTTATCATCTACTCTGATAGAAAGTGACTCCTAAGAGCCTCCAGGAGAGGTCAGAGATTGAACCTGGGACTTTTGGCCAGTGGTGGAGGAAGCCACTTGGGCGCCTGGGGCGGTGCTCCCAGGAACGGGGCGAGCCGCCCATAAGGGCGGGGAGTCAGCCTGCCTCCTCCCACTCAGCTGCTCTCTCTGCAAGGAGAGACGTGTGGTTCGGGTGCGCTGCAGGCCCCGTGGTGAGCGCCTCCCCTGCTTTTGGCTACTGAGATATGGCTGTGGTGGTCATCCTTCAGCTGCAGCTTTTTTAAAAAAGTGATGGGCTTCAAGTGGATCTGCGGCAGCAGTCTGCTACTTAACCTCAGACCCCTATGTGAAAGGGAAACCACAGGTCCTCTGCACAGAAAATGCTAGCCCTTGAGCACACTGATTGAGATGCTGTTTCTGGTGCGCAGAAAAATGGAAAAAGGGATTATAATGTAACCTCCAGCAACAAATAACATTAAGAGCTGTGAAAAGCAGTTTAATGACAAAGCTACTAAAAGCGTTCCTCTTTACGGTCTTTTTTATTTTATAAAAGCTTTTGAGTCATTTGAAGAGCTGGTACTGGGTTTTAGTTGAAAGCAATCAGGTCTGCAGCCTCAGACAGCTGCATTCATAAAGTAGTTTCACTTGTCAAACTTGGTATTAATAAAGCCACATTTGGCAAAAGAAAGGCGCCATTTCCACAAAGCAGCAACAACAACAACAAAAGAAGGGAGCGGAATGAACATTAGCATGCTTATGTTTTGAACTTGTCACACTGATTTGTGTCGGAACCTCCTTTTGATATGCCAATGGTAAGGAACGCAAGAGATCCCTAACCAGACCCTCATTTCGGTGGGACAACTTGACACATGAAAATGTCAGCTGACCTGCAGCCTACAGTGACCTGCCGTCTTTTGGTGGACCCACTTTCTTGCTTAAGCCATGTTGAAGCTCACAGCCCAGTAGGATTTTTTCCTTCCCATGTGAGCTAATGTAGCTTGTGATGCACAGATGCAACACAGCCTGTCAAACAACAGACAGGCAACTAATAATGATAGTAGCGACAACAACCATAATGTGGAATGAGGGGATGAAAAATCTGGCATCTCATTTCCCCCTTTCCGTTCAAATAAGTGTCTGTTTTGCACATCTGAGGCTGGTGTAATGCCTCAACCCTTTCAAAAGAGAGGCTGCTTTATAAACTTGCAGCAAACTGTTCTTTTATACAGCAAGTTGCAGGAATGATCCCTGACGAGCAGCGCTCATTAAAAGAACATCAGCTGGCTTACGGAAGAATTTTGCTTGATGCTGAACCAATCCGGACCCCTTGGGTTTTTTTTTTTAAAAAAAACGCCATTTGTTCTACAAACACTGCCTTGTGCCGTCCAGTCTTGAAAAAAATTCCAATTTAAACATAAATCTTTTGCAAATGGGCTCATGGAAATATTTGGGCCAGGAGGCTAGAGAATGTCTGTCTCAGGCAGACATTCTGTTCATTCTGCCTCGATGAACGTATCAGTGGTGTGATTGGCAAGCCTGGGGTTTGAAGGAATGGTTCATCAGCACAGCGGCATGCTAATTCTTGGTTCTTGCTGAGGTGTTAACCCGATGTCAGGGCTGGTTCATGTCACATTAATATATATCCCTGCACATCGAAAACCAGCACGGCAGGCAAAAGTACAGGCTTTTGCTTGACATGCTACTTTTCTCTCCTCAGGGATTTGTATTTGCATACACTGAAACACTTGTGTGATCTTTTCTCACCTGCAATCTAAAGTGGTACAACTCTGCCTTACTACCTCAATGTGAGCTATACCTAAGTAATGTGTCAATTTTCACTGGATTTCCAAACCCACTATCATGTTTTCTGTGTTCCCTGCATTTGAGGGGAAAACTACTGTATATTCCTGTGTATAAGACTACTTTGTAACCCAGGAAAATCTTCTCAAAAGTCAGGGGTTGTCTTATACGCCGGGTCATATTTCTTATACGGCGAGTACATTCCAAACTTTATATGTTAACTGGAAAAGTTGGGGATCGTCTTATATGCCCAGTCACTTTATACGCCGGAATATATGGTACGTATTTCCCTTTTCTTCTCCTTACTCTGTTTCCAAACACAGCTTTGAAGGACTCTAATGATACGAGTTTGTCTTCCTGCAGAGAGATCCAAATTATGATGCAGTTTCAGCAGCTTGGTAGACTCCACTCATGCTGTGCAGGAGATGGACTGAGCAACTAACTACCCAAAACAGGGCAGCACTCCTAATACAGCATATTTCCACTGAATTCCACTGATGCACCTTAGAGGCATTTTTACACAATCAGACGATATGACACAACCACACTTTAGCCTTTGTGAAATACCTTTGCAAACTCCTTCTTGGTAACAACAGCACAACACCCCAGTAGCATGCAGGAGAGAGGCTGGCTTTTTTTTAAAAAAGAGGGTGTAGCCAACATGGTGTAGATACTGTGGACTATAATTTCCATCATCCCTGGTCATTAGCCTGGCTGGCTGGCTGGGGATGATGGGAATTATAGTCTAAAACATCTGGAAGGCACCTTGTTTCCACAAACCCTTGTGCTATTGTTTCCCCCCTTAGTTTAAAGTATATATATATATATATATATATATATATATATATATATATATATACCTATAGTACACCTGGTTTTATGGTGCCTGTCTCAATCAGCACACAATATAAAGCTGAGTCAACTGGGTCCCCCAACACTGGCATGAAATGAAAGCCTTTGATATTATTTTAATAAAAAAAGATGAAACAAAAGAGTCACAAAATGGCTGGCTTTTTCTTTGGGCTTATTTTTCCTGCTTTCTCTATATTTGTTCCCCCAAAATACAGTTAGATAAATGCTCTTGTGCAGCTTGTAGCCTCCAAAGCAGGGGGGAAAGTTAATAATGGAAGGAAACACATGAAAGGTTTGTAAAACCTGCCTGTATTACAAACAAGCAATAGATGACTGTGGCACACACACAGCCAATGCATTTTTCATAGTAATGAATGGGGAGATGATGAGGGAAGTGTTTTCCCAGGTATAAATATCTCCCAGGCAGGGCAGTCTCGAGCAGGTCGGCCGCCCTGGCGCTGAGGGGCGGGAATCGCTCCGGCGCCCCCACCCTCGCAGGGCTCAGAATGGCTTCCGCGTGGCTTCGCCGTGCAGCGCCCTGTCTACTGGCCCGGCGCCCTGGCGCTCCATGCCACCGGGACTCTACCTAGAGCCGGCCCTGCTCCCAGGTTTAGTCTTGGGAAAGCATGAGAGTTTTACCATGGAAGTACTGTACAGGCTTGAGGCAAGATGTGTATGGTTGTGCAACAAATACATTTTGGTCAGAGAATCAGTTATCAATCAATGAAGGCCCTTATCAATAGAGACAATTGTGGGGGGATATATATATGTGCGTGCGTGCGACAGTAGCAATATTCTGACTTTTTTTTTTTTAAAAAAAGTCTATGATCCCCCCCCTCATATACTGTCACACCTTCACTCTTCCAGAAGTGGTAGCAATGGGAACTTAAAAAATGGTTCTTTTTAACATGGGAGACACCTCCTTCTAAGTGTGAAGAGGTCAAAATCATGTCCCTGGGCAGGGAAGCTCCAGGGTTGGCTCAATGTGAAGGCCAACCACCTAATGAGCAGCACTTGGTGAATTCAGCAGAGGATGCAGCAGCCCAGAGAAGAGTGTGCAATGAAGACTTAAGAGTCTTGGAGGAGGGGACAATGGTAGCCTGAGCTCTGCAGGTAGAGACAGACCAATGTCTCATACAAACTGGCAGGCAACGCTTCCTCTGTAGTCTGAGGAACACAACACTGCCAACCCTAGAGAGCAGAAGGGGAAAGGAACAGACACTTATCCTGCACTCCCCTGAGACATTGATGTCTGACCCCTGCAATCTCTAGGCTGTTTTTGTTCCTGCAAAGCAGGTAAGAAAGAACTTTGTTTTGTGGTCAATCTCAGGTGGAATACATCACTTTTAGCCTGCCCCTTATACAGACACCCAAGAGATTGCTTTCTGGAACCTTTGTTCACACAACATGCAAGTACACCCCAGCAGAAATGGATGGTCTGGTTTCTTTTAAGTGAGAATAATAGCTTTGTAACACAGAGAGTGGCCCTCTATGCACTGGCTGCCAAAAAGGAGGAGGGGGAGGCAGAGGAGGAAAAAGGAGTTAGATAATATCGCTATAATTTTTAGTGTTGATTCAGAAGTTTGAAATCAAGCTGGATTTGAGTTTGTTGGGAGTCTCTAGTAACCCTTCTCTTAAATTATGGATGTTGGCTCATACTATGGATGTATGATCTGTATTGTTTTATTGATATTGTTACTTTTGCAGGTTCGTCATGACCTTTGGCTAGAACAATAAACTTTGATTGATTTGATTTGATTGTTGTGGGGCCAAGCCCCTTCCATTTGGAGTTTTGCCTTTGCATTCTGCAAGCAAAATAGGTGCTTAGACATTAGACCTGCAGAACTCTCAGAAGGGGTTCATGCGTTATCTCAAGGGAAGCCAGATCATATGGGGGAGCCAGCTGCTTGTGTAAAGGGCTATCCTTGTGGGTTGGGAATGACAATAGTGGGTATGCACAGGGCCGGCTCTAGGGGTAGGCTGGGTGGTGTGGGGCGCCAGGAAGCCGTGCTGTGCGCACCAGCCGCGGCAAGAAATGGGGGCGGGGGCGCCAGAGTGATCTCCGCATCACGGCGCCCGACATGCTTAAGACAGCCCTGGGTATGCATGGTATAGCTAAGCAATGGTTGCTATAAATGTAGTACCGGTGGTAGCTGTTCCTGGTCAGAAATAGTGGCCGTTCATGCAAACAATGAACAGTGCAGTTAGGTGGCAACAAGATTATGTCTTCTCAGAGGTATCACATTGGTGAAGTTGCATATGTACCAGTCCCTAGAGTTCCCTACTAGGAACAATCCAATTTCTGGCTCACACCCAGTACTATATGTAGTATAGGCAGAGGCAGGATTGATCACAGTGTGACACATACTAAACCACACATCAGTATACAGTGGAACCTCCGTTTATGAACACCTCGGTTTACAAATTTTCAGTTTACAAACGCCGCGGACCCATCTGGAACGGATTAATTCAGTTTCCATTACTTTCAATGGGAAAGTTCGCTTCAGTTTATGAACGCTTCAGTTTATGAACAGACTTCCGGAACCAATTACACCCATGCTTTGGGTTAAGTATGCTTCAGGTTGAGTACTCCGCAGACCTGTCTGGAAACGATTAATCCACTTTCCATTACTTTCAATGGGAAAGTTTGCTTCAGTTTATGAATGCTTCAGTTTAAGTACTCCACGGACCGTCTGGAACAGATTAATCCACTTTCCATTACTTTCAATGGGAAAGAACGCTTCAGTTTATGAAGAGACTTCCGGAACCAATTGTGTTCATAAACCGAGGTACCACTGTACATTAAGACTTGTGTATTTGTGTTAACACCTTCTGGATTTTACCGTCAAGCTCAAATAAGCATTCCACACAGCCCCATGGTGCACAGCATTACTAAAATATTGCTTCAATTATTTTAAGATGTGCACTGAAAGTGAGTAGTACTGTTGAATGCAATCTTTTCCCCAACAGGAAAAAAAATTAAGGAAGAAACTTTCTCCCAACTCAGTTGTTTCACTTTATCCCCTTTTTACCAAGCACAAGACATCAATATGCTTTAATTTTGCTAAGTCAGGAAGGCTGATTAAGCCATCTTGGTGGTATTTGGGAAAAAACAGGTTTCCTTTGCATTGGTGTTTATTTATTTTTTTACTTTGCACAATTTTAAGGTGAATGTGTTTGACAAAGTCATTCCTTCAGTTGGCACTGATTTTGCTCACAATGACTGCTTATGCTGCCTTGTGCTTTCAAAAAGAAAAAGACAACACAGGCACCTGATTTAATTATGTAGAGGATTATCAAATACTTCATAAAAACCTTTCTTGCTGTGATATAAATAATATATCTTTAAAATATGCAAATAATGCAGAAATGTGCACAAATGATCTCTGGCAAGCTGATTCTGTAAACACAATGAGCATGCAAATAAGTTTCTACAGTGCAGATCTGCTACATTGGATGTATGGGGCAACAGAAAAGCCTTAAAAATTGTATGCACTGTCCCATTCAGGACCCCCATCCGAGGTGCAACTACCTGCAGAACACCACTAGCTCCTCCTGTGATTCTCTGGATTGTGATTGGTTTACATATACATCTTCATCCCTGGTTGGCTGCATGATAAAGTGATGTTATCTGTGTGCATGAGCCACCATGGATATAATCTGTAATTACAGTCATACCTCGGTTAAAGTATGCCTCGGTTTGAGTATTTTCAGTTTAAGTACTCCGCGGACCTGTCTGGAACGGATTAATCCACTTTCCATTACTTTCAATGGGAAAGTTTGCTTCAGGTTAAGTACGCTTTAGGTTAAGTACAGACTTCCGGAACCAATTACACTCATACCTCGGGTTAAGTACGCTTCAGGTTGAGTACTCTGCGGACCCGTCTGGAACGGATTAATCCACTTTCCATTACTTTCAATGGGAAAGTTCGCTTCAGGTTAAGTACGCTTCAGGTTAAGTACAGACTTCCGGAACCAATTGTGTTTGTAAACCGAGGTACCACTGTATATAATCTGTAGCACATGTAGCTTGCTACTCTTTGTCCCTCAGCACCTGCTGCCTGAGGCACAAGCTTCACTCTACCTAAGGCAAGCCTTAGGTACGAACACATACCCTCCAACATTTCTCTGATGAAAATAGGGATGCCCCCTTCCATAATGATAGTTTTACTATTTATACCCCACACATCTTACTGGATTTCCCCAGCCACTCTGGGCAGCTTCCAACATATATTAAAACATTAAAGAAACTTCCCTATACAAGATTGCCTTCAGATGGCTTGTAGGTTGAATAACTCCATACCCTCCAACATTTCTAATGATAATAGGGACATCCTAAGGAAAAGTGGGACATTCCGGGATCAAATCAGAAACCAGGATGGCTTCTCTAAATCAGGGATGTCCCTGGAAAATAGGGACACTTTGAGAGTCTGTGAACATTCTGTTGATGGCATTATATCCTTTTATGTGACCTCAAAATGTAACACTTTTCAGTGGTGTCAGTTCACAGACGTCAAGAGCACAATAATGGATTGAAGAGAAATCATGTGTGCCATATGGACATGTCAGTTAGGCCCTGAAAGATTACAAGTGTGTGGGTTTTTTTTTTTTTGGTAGTATAAGTTAGTGGTGCCAAGTGGTGCTTGAAAAATGAACACCTCATTCAAAACTTCCAAGCAGGTTGGAAGAAAGCAAGGCCTGCCCACCCTGAAACTGTGACTGCCTTACATATGCCTCCCCTAAAGACCTCGGAGAAGGGAAGCAAACAAGTGGTGGCAAGCATTCTGGAGCTTCCAGAAGAACATGCTTCTACACGAGAGATGGGGACTACAAGTTCTATCATCACTGGCAGGAAAATGAAGATCATTTTCCTGCTTGTGATGAGGAGGAGACTTCTATCGCCAATTCCACACTGATGCAGAAGTTCATTTGTGGTGCAAGGACCACTCTCACCACTCTGGTTTCCTCAGGCAGGTTTCTTGGATTCAAGCAAGTAGAAGGTGTCTCAAGTGCCTGTCAATCATTTGCAAGTGCCTCATTCAGATTGAGTTTTGATTTGAAACTTCAGGATGCTTGTACATCCCTAGTATAGACACCTCACCTCATCCATCAGATAGTTTTAAACAAAAAACAAAAAAAAACCAATGCTCCATCAAACTGGATCTCACAGTCCTTAATATTTGAAAACAGCAAAGCTGAGTTTGCTCATGTCTAAATGTTTTGGATTGTTTTCTGTCTAGGCCAGGGGTCAGCAAACTTTTTCAGCAGGGGGCTGGTCTACTGTCTCTTGGACCTTGTGGGGGGGGGGCGGACTGTATTTTTTTTTTAAAAAATGAACGAATTCCTATGCCCCACAAATAACCCAGAGATGCATTTTAAATAAAAGGACACATTCTACTCATGTAAAAACATGCCGATTCCCGGACCGTCCGCGGGCCGGATTGAGAAGGCGATTGGGCTGCATCCGGCCCCCGGGCCTTAGTTTGGGGATCCCTGGTCTAGGCACACAATATCATTTATGTAAATTCCAGACAGTGGCCATGTTAAGTCTGCAGAAGTTCCAGGGACTGGCAGGCTCCAACCTCTTCCACACTTTGATAATGCAAGGTACAGCGGGGAGGGGTGCAAGCCCTGGTGGACCAGGCTGTTCATACTATTTGTGATGCTGTAGATAGTGCTGGATTCCAGCTGCCATTATCCCTGACAACTGGTCATATTCGTTGGGGCTGATGGGAGTTTAAAGTCCAACAACATATGGAGAGTCTAACAACATATAACAGTTTCTCATCCCTACCCTAGTAAGAACTAGACCTGGGGTCTCCTTTACACACACACACACACACACACACACCACCACCACCACCACCACCATGTGATTTGTTCCATAAGACAGCTGAGCAAGAAGCCCTCTGCATGCCTATCTAATTTAGATGGGAAAGAAAAATTCAGTGAAAGTTGAAGTTCTTTCTTAACACATGGTCCCACCAAACATTGAGAAAAGGTTCTTCTTTTCCACCCAGGGCATTCTTCAGAGCTGCCAATGCAGGATTGAGCAGATAGTTTCCTGTGGTTCTTTTTGTTCTCTGAATCAAGCCAATGTTGTTGGTTTGTTGTTGGGGGGGGGGTTGCTGTGGTGTGGCTGTTTTGTTGATTTGCCATACCTAACATTTAAAAATGATTTACTGGCCTGCAAACAAGGACTTCAATACCAATACTCCGGTATTGAAACTGCCTGTTGATATATAATGATTGCAAAGGCAATGTAAAACCAAAGAAGTAAACATGAGGGTGGGGGGACATGCATCTATTGATCTGATTCTGTCTATTCAAAGTGCTGTTTGTTACTCTCTCTATGAACAGAGCTCAGAAGCCTGCCCTGAGACTGAAGGCTGCTGAACTGGAGGAGAAATGGATTGATTTCCTATTTGTATCCAAACAGAAAACTGTGGGCTGCATTATATTATTTAGGAGCACTTGTTAAATGTTTAATGGAATTCGGAAAGAGAGAGAAAAAACATTCCGTTGCTTGCCTGTATTGTCAACAATGGTTCAGTTGGAGTAAGTGGAGAATTTGGAGGGGGGCACATCATGATTAAGCAAAATGCCAAATTTATTAATACCGGCTCTTCTGTATTCTAAAGAGGAGATGGGGGAAGTGGGGAATCTGACAAACCAGTTTCAACTTTCATTTGTTTAATCATGGAAAATTCACATAAGATAGAAGTGCATGAGGATTCATTTCATTTCTTCCTGCATTTGCAGCTTCTTCCGCTAACCAACCACTCCCTGCACCCCAAATATACAGGCCTCTTCATCTCAGTCTGGCAGCACTGTTTCTTGCAGTAGATCCCTAAAGCACTGGCATGAGAAGGATATGACAGCGCTTGAAATACTTTCAAGGAATGGTGGCTTGTTTTGGCCTCCAGGGAAAACAATGGTTCAGTGCTGAACGGAGTTTTCAAGACAAAACCTGCTGCTTGCCTATAATGGAAACGATAGCTCAGTTTGGTGGGAGGTAGGCTCTGCGTTTGATGATTTTGAGCAGAAAAGTAGAGAATAAGGATGGATCAATCTGTCATCTTTGGTTTTTTCATTTATCCAGTCTTAAGTTCAGTTTGCCACACTGCCACATAAATGTCTAATTTGTTTCTTTTCTTTTCTTTTAAATGCACAAAAATTAACCAGCATTTTAGGACAATTTACTCCCAATATGCACATTTTGATATGACTTTGCCAGATATAATGCACATATTATTTCCAAGAATATTTGCATTTTTATGTACACACTCTCCTATTAAATGCAATTTTGTACATGTGCTTTTGGTTGGAGAATTACTGAGGGGAATTGTATATGATGTCTAGTTTGTCCCCTTTGTGGCTTAAGCAAAAGGCTAAATAACAACAAGCAGCTGGTTTAGAGTGGTTAAATCTTTTGGTTATCTTATATTAGTTGGCTCGAATCTACACATGTGCTGCATAATATTTTGATGTCTATATTTTGTTGTCTCTGGAGTTCTGTACCCTATAGGAACTGCTTATTCTACATTATTCATGTTTGAACAATATGGAGTCCATTACTGGAACCAACAAATGGTTTCGAAATCCAAAGGGGGAATCCAATAATGGCACTGTTAAAATGTTTGTATGCAGCCACTGCACTTCCTGCTAAGAGGCAGCTCATGTAGCTCAGCCCTTGCCTGCCTGGTCATCTCCAGATGTTGTTAGAATATAGCTCCCATCAAGCTAACTGGGGTCGATGGGATGTATAACCCAAAACATCTGGAAGACACCAGGTGGACAAAGGCTGATGGAGAGTTTATTCCCAGGCAAACTGGCATAAAATGAAAGCCCAAAGTTGCTACAGCTAAACATCAGAGCCAGATGTTTCACAATTGTTCCAGCCCATAAGGAGCCAAATAACTGTGAATGTGCTTGGGGAAGTGGCCATAGTATAATGTAATGAACCTCTTGAGCCCTAAACCACTGTTTTGGGAACGAAAAGGGTAATGGAAGAGTATTTATTGCTAGATTCATAAAACAACTCTGTAGGTTTTCAAGTTTTTCTTTTCTTTTCGGTGGGGAGCAGGAGTTGCATAAATCTCTGCACAGAATAATATGCTGTTGTTATACTGAGCACCCATTAAACTCTACAGTGATTCACTGTTCCCGCTGGAAATCAAAGTTTTAGGAAATGCTGCAAGATCAAATGACAAATGCAAAATTAATCCCAGACATCAGCATGTGTAAATCTAGTTGTCTTCAGCACTTTTGTTTGATTTCCCACTGGTCCTGGCCCAATAAGGAAATTAGTAATATTTCAAGACCCAGTGAAATGTGCTCTAAATACAACTCCGGTTCATGAACAGCAAAGAGATTGGGAAGTATCGTTCTGAGCAATGGCTTGTGAATTTTGTCCCAAGGCACATAAAAATACATTATAAGCAGCCACACGCGGTACTTACAATCCAGTGAAGGTAAGCAGGACTATTTTGTCATTTTCACAGATTGTTTTTGCAGCTCCCTGCTTATTATCATGGAGCTTGCAGCTCTCTCTTTTTTTCTTAGCAGACACACCAAAGTAGGGTTTTTGTTTTGTTTTTTTTAAAAAACAACTACCTGCCATTCTCTGATAAGAGAGACCTCTACTCTTTTCTAGCTCATGTATGAATTCTTGTAAAATTTCCTGTCTCCAGTCAGAAAAAAGACAAAGTACAGAATAAAAAGCAACAGCCCTCTGCAATATGACTTCAGATAACTGTATTGCAAAAACAGAGAGATAGATATTCTGACAGGTTAGGATAGCTAGGCAGCATTTAGTAGGCATTTGTGAGCCTGTGCGTTTGTTTGTTTGTTTTTTAAAAAAACAAAGTAGTAATCAATACACCTGCCATATTATTTTCAAAGAAGGGACATACTGCACTCCAAGGATGACTTGTTGTGCAATGTTAACTGAATTACTTACACTCTGCAGTGGCCTTGTGTGGACAGGAATGCAACTGTTTGTCAGGTTTAAAAGAAAATATAGATATCTGAGTGGCCTCAAATGCTATCATTGTTTTATTTCCATAAAGGCACCTAAAATATACTAGGCATAGCACAGCACATCCATTACAATACATAGGGCCCTGCCTTCAGGTACACAATCTAAGGTTTTAAAAATGAGACAGAAGGAAATAGGACTTGTGAGGCAGAATGGAAAACCTCCATTTTGCAGGGTGAGGTGAGGAGGAAAAATGGTGCAAAGGAGACCTATGCAATATTTAAGCCAAAGACAGGGAAAGAATCAAAATAGAAAATCAAAAGAAGGTGAGTTTTAAAGAACAAATACAGGCAGATGCAAGAAGAGTTTCGCATATCAGGAGTCACAAGAAACGCATGCAAGCAAAAATAGCATGTAGCAAAGTGTGCATGCACACGAAAGCTCATACCAAAATAAAAACTTAGTTGGTCTTTAAGGTGCTACTGAAGGAATTTTTTTATGTAGCAAAAGCTATACTTAACAATAATCTCTGGAAGCAATTGTCTTGTTAATTCCCAAACACCTTCCTCTTACTGTTATAAAAAAGTAGAAGGTTTATAACAGACTGCAAAATTCTCTTTTCAAGGTGTAACCTAAACCCTGAACTATTGCATAGTACATCCCAATTTCAGCAGCACATTGTTGCAAATCACTGGTGCATAACCATGTTTCATAGAATCAGAAGGGAACAATTAAGACACTCAGGATTAAACTGGGGACATCGTGTTATCCTGAGGCTCGGCCAACACACCTTCCAATATTTAACAGAGGAAGATAGGGACATCTTTGCGTACTGCATGGCACATTCCTGGGCATAGGGTTGTGGGTGTCGCAGGGAAAGGCGGTTGCTTTGGAAGGAAAGTGGTGTTAATACACATACCTTTTTGTGTTAGTGTGTGTGTGCTTTTATATGGACCAAGCTTAACCTATTTCATGTCACTTGACTTTTGCATGTGTTCATGAGAAGACCCACTTTGTTTTGTGTTGGCATTAAATGTATGGAACCCCCACCCAAACCATAAAAAGTCTTTGTTTTAAGTAAAACAAAGTAAAACCATCCTGGATTTACAGAGACTATCCCAGTTTACGATTTGATTCTGGAATGTCCCACTTTTCCTTTCCTTTCCTTTCTCTGATATTTTCATTGGAGAAATGTCGGAGGGTATGGTAGGACATCCTTATTTTCATTGGAGAAATGTTGGAGGGTATGGAATAGGATGTCCCTATTTTCATCACAGAAATGTTGAAGGGTATGCACTTACAAATAAGTTTGAGGGATGTCTTTTAATGAACTTTCTCTCTCTCTCTCTTTTTTGGCAGTAATAGCCACTCCTAGTTGCTCTGGGCCATTCAAAGTGGTTAGAATGCCTGGCTGTTCTTCAACAGACCCAGGGAAGGACACTGAAGCTGTTGTGCACATGTGCACTGTGCAGTGAAGTTTGCAAAAGGGATTCTCTAAAGGCAAAATAGAGAGCATTTTGCCAAGGATAGGGACCATATATGGGGACTGTACCTGCTGGGTAGGCAGGCACAGTTGCAGAATAAATGTCTTGGCTGTTTACGAGCCTTAGTGATGCAATCACCTACTTTGGCATAAGGATGCAACATAGCCTATGAATCATAATGAGGCTATTCATATTCTCGTACAGTTCCAGAGAACTGAAAAGTGAAAATGAAGTTATTCAATGGCCTTTCCCATCGATTGGGCTAAAGAAACTGCTCTGAATCATGTATGCAACTGCATTCTCTGCAAGAAGGATGCTCAAATGGCAAGAAGCAAAGATTTTGCACGCTGTTGCTGAGAGCACAGTGCCCCCAGACAGGATGCTCTGCTCTAATTTGGGCAGTTGAAAAGTATGTTGCACTGTCCTGCTAAGTGGCAGTAATACTGCTGTCAGAAGGGCAGTGGTATGGGCCCACCCTAGCTGCTTCTGGAATTTCAGAATATATTATGTCAGAGCAGCATGAGAATGAGCATGCTAGCTCTGCTTCCAGTCCCTGTTGTTGGTCACGAGTTGGAGGGTGAGTGTCTGAAGTAGGGAGCCTGTTTTTACTCACATGGCTTCCCTGTGCAATGTAAAACCCTGATTTTCCCAGGTCCTGTGTCATGAGGCAAGCCCCAGCCTTGAATACGGCTTAAATCCCTCTTTGGCCAGTTTACCGTCCCACCTGGGGGGTGGGGGGTGGGATTGCCTTCAAAACAGTTCCTAAAATTCACGTCGATACTTTCCCCAAAATGAAAAAGTCATCTTGGGGTTACAGAATGCTTATTGGAGTCACCACTACAAACTGTAGGAGCATCCATAATGGATATAAAATAATATTACCCCTCTGAATTTGGTCTCCGCACTTTCCTGTATGGGCCTTTGTTTGAGGTCCATCCTTGTAATGAAAAAACTCTCTTCAAGAAGCCAATTAATTTTCCTAAATTAAGTTTTTTTCCTGAACAGTTCAACTCATCCTCCTTATGTGTCCTTTAGCATCTTTTAGCTATCAGGAAATAATAGATGTTCTTGAAATCCTTTGTGTGAAACACCAATATATTTATGTTTAAAAGAAACCTCTGGGGCTGAAGTGCTATTACAACAGAAGCAGAGCAACAGGCTCTCTAAATGCAATTGTCTGTGAAACAGAAATATATTCTGTTCTATGCTTATATCCAATGATCTTTATGTGCTGAATGTAATGCTGTTATCACATCTACTGGAATTTGCTCTCCGCTAAAGAACAAAGGAAAGAAGTCCCTTAAAAGAAAATCATATGGGCCTGATAGAGGTTGCTAGAAGACAGAACACTATGGTTTCTGTGAAAGGCCAGTGTCTTATAAACTGCAGGTGGTAAGATGCTTCTTGATTTAATGGAGTCCATTCCAAGAACAGCAAAATAAGTTGCCCTATACTGAGTCAGACCATCGGTTCATATAGCTCAGTGCATCTCAGTGTACACTGATTGGCAGCTGCTCTTCCAGATTTCAGGCAGGGAACCTTTTCCTGGTCCTACCTGGAGATGCTGGCAATTGAACCTGGAACACTCTGCACCCAAAGCAGATGCTGTGCCACAGAGCTGTGGATCTTCTTCTAATATTACTAGCACATGAGAACCAATGTCTTAAGTTGGAGTGTTCTTTCCCCCTGATAAACAGTACTCTGAGGCTGCAACACTTAACTGCTAGAAGTAAGCCCACTGAACTCAGTGGGACTTATTTCTGAGGAAGACATATATGGAATTATGCTATGAATCTTCCACTGCTACAACAGAAAGACATCAGTGTTATTTATGCATTTATATAAACTACTTAAGACTGCCCTTCACAAGGCATAAGAATATTTGTTTGTTTGTTCTGGAATTTTGAAATTCATCCAATATGGCAGGGGGTGGGGTTAGGAAGGATGACTTCACTTGAACCAACTCCAAAATGAGAAGAAGAGGAGTGGTACAAACATCCTTAAGCCATTTTGGAGAAGAAGAGATGACTTAAATGGTAGTTTTGCGTGTGAAAGAGACATACACATCCCCTTGTGTGTAAATGCCACAGGCTCTGCAGCAATGGCAGCATAGTGCTGCAACTCTACTATCTTCCTTCCCAGAACAGGGAGCCAAGATGAATCTCTGTTGGCCAAGCCTCAAGATAACATGATGTCCCCAGTTTAATTCTGAGTATCTTAATTGTTCCCTTCTGATTCTGTGAAACACGGTTATGCACCAGTGATTTGCAACAATGTGTTGCTGAAATTGGCGCTGTGGGTTAAACCACAGAGCCTAGGGCTTGCCGATCAGAAGGTCGGCGGTTTGAATCCCAGCGATGGGGTGGGCTCCTGTTGTTCGGTCCCAGCTCCTGCCAACCCAGCAGTTTGAAAGCACGTCAAAGTGCAAATAGATAAATAGGTACCTCTACAGCGGGAAGGTAAGCGGTGTTTCCGTGTGCTGCTCTGGTTCACCAGAAGCGGCTTTGTCATGCTGGCCACATGACCTGGGAGCTGTACGCCGGCTCCCTCGGACTATAGAGCGAGATGAGCGCCGCAACCCCAGAGTCGGTCACGACTGGACCTAATGGTCAGGGGTCCCTTTACCTTTAATGCAATAATTCAGGGTTTAAGTTACACCTTGAAAAGAGAATTTTGCAGTCTGTTATAAATCTTCTACTTTTTTATAACAGGAAGAGGAAGGTGTTTGGGAATTAACAAGAAGCTCCTTGCAGCTTCTGTACTACAACTCCCGTCAGTCCTAGCCAACACATGCTATCTTCTCTCTCCCCTACAACTCTCTAGGAGTCAAAGCCCTGTCCCTAAAATGGGACCAAGATGGATGTGCCCAATTTGCCACCTGTGAATAGGCTGGCCATTTGGGGGTGGGTGGGTGAATGCTTCAGTCCACCGCCTTTCCATTGTAAAGAGCCTCGAAGTGGTACACAGTTGGTGGTATTCAACATAGCCTTGCTCAAAGTAGACCCATTAGACATGAGTACATTAGGCCCATTAATTTCAGTGGGTATACTCTGTGTAAAACTCAATTGATTGTCACCCAATGAAACAATCAGATTTATAGACAGATCATATTGGCCTCACACTGATAGATCCTGAAGGCCAGCTGCTCTTGTCCGTATCATCACAAGGGCACCATGTGGCTTCTTGTTCTGCTCCTTTCAGTGGTGGTGTTGGGAAACAGAGGTGCTGGGGACATTTCCCCCCCAGCCCCAAAAGTGTTCCTGCTCAGGGCCGGCTCTAAGGCAAGGCTGGGTGGCGCAGGGCGCCAGGGGGGCGCCGCACGGCTGCGCCTGCCCGCCAGCCGTGGTGGGAAACGGGGCAGGGGGGGCGCGCTGGAGCGATCTTCGCACCACGGTGCCCGGGCGCCCGACATGCTTAAGACAGCCCTGTTCCTGCTGCCATTGTGAGCAGATGGCATCAGCAGACCTCAAGTCTCAGGGGTAATGGTGACTGAAGGGTATGAGAAGAGACTGATATATGAAGTCCTTTCCCCAGCCTGCCTGCTAGTGATGGTGATGGCAAAGGAAGTCCCTGAAGCAGATGGTTTTCACAATGTTAGTTCAACTGGTACTCTGACTGCCATTTCTGCTTCTCTAGGCAGAAGTACTTTTTGGGTGCTTCCAGACTGGTACTATTTTCAGATGGGATTCAGAAGCATACTAGCAAATTCAGGTTGCACAGTTAAAAGTTGATTTGGTGCTCTTGTGCAACAACCCCTTAAGTCCAAAAAAAATAAATCACTTTTCTGTAATAAGGACAGTGATGGGGAAATGCACTGGAAATTGTGGAATAACAACCAACAAATCACTGTGCAACCTCCCTGCAAGCGAATCAGAATGAATGCTCAAGTAATAGCTGATTATCCTTTAACCTTCCTGCAAACTTTGTGCAAACAAATCAGGACGCATGTTCAATACGCAGGTTACCCGGAAGCAACCTTGGCTTTATTTTGTAGGTGCTTTTTATTTTCTTATGTCTATTTATTTTATTTAACTTCTTTCATAAAATTTATATGCTGCTTGATTATAAAACAAAAAAAGAACCTCAAAGAGGTTCTCCATCTCCCATACAGGAAAAATGTTATACATAAAGCAGCCTCACCCTGTACACATTCAGTGGCTCTGCTTTTTAAAATCATAACATTTCCTATTATAGTCTAGGGCTTGCCACTGAATACTGAGACAAAGTTGACAGGTTCTAATTGAGTCCAGGCTCAGACGAAGCTTCATTAACAGGTAAATCCCAGCCTCTATTCCAGAGTGGTTTGCTACTGTCATAATTAAATTACGTCTGTATGGATCAGTGTGGATGAAAGGGGGGTAAACTCGAACTGAGCCAATGTCTGCCTTCTTCAGCAAATCATGACACTACTCCCATTTTAACATGCAAGGAAGATGCTAGAACACACAAGTTTTATCACAGCTATTAATAAAATGTGTGTCATAAACAATAAAGTTTAATTAGTAACTGAAGTGTCTACAGCAATTAAAAATGAAGAAAGTGTGTGGAACACTGCAGGGGGGCTTATACTTATAAACAATTTAAATTGCAAATCAAGTTTGCCAGAAGTTTGCCTGAAGTTTGGGAAAGTGTATTATTTTAGGGATTATGCAGTTTCTGCCCCCAACCAAATGGCGAGTGCTACATAGATTGACAGATGGAAGGTATCACATCGCTGTCCATTCTGTCACAAGGCAGGATGATCCACCCAACCATCTCACCACAGATTAGCCTGCACAATCTCTGCTACCTTTGCTAACCTGGTGCCCTCCAGATGTTTCGGATAACAAACCCAATCAGCACCAACCAGCATGTGTGGGTTAGGGCTGATGAGAGTTGTAGTTCAGAAGCTTCAAGGAGGGGGCTGGGCCCTCTCAAAATTTTGTGGCAGCTGTCCATGCACAACATGCTCACTTCACTTGCACATGCCACGTGGTGTGCTCCCATCACTTGCACACACTACGGGACATGCTGACGTCATTCGCACAAGCCACATGGCATATACACGACACGTCAGCACATCACACGGCATGTGTGACATCAGCACGCCCCATGGCATGCATGCATGATGTCAGCACATGTGCGCAAGTCATGCTGCCCCAGCCCCCTCTATTGCAGGGTCAAGCCAGCAAGCTTTACTAGACCTGGGATGGAAAGGCTTTCCTGCCTTTCAACTTTCTTTCTGTCCCAGTTGGCCTTCTAATCTGATCTGCATAAATTGTGATAGTTTAGACCTGGTGACGTTCCCAAGAGTTTGGCACAGCTCCTAATACAAATAGTTTCTTTTATTGACCTCTTTGTATTTCTTGGAGACCTGTTGTTCATGTTCATTTCACGGTTTATCTAGACATCAAGATTTTCCTCTCGCTGCTTTTTCACGTCTCTGTAGTCTTAAGAAAGGTAAGTTAAAGAGTATAAATTTCTCTCTTTTCTAGATCAGTGGCCTTACTTCTATGGTTCTCTTTAATTGGTTATTGACCTGTTGCTCCACAGTCATTCATCAATTGTGTACTTGACTGTAACCAGGTGGCTGACTCTAAGACTCTGTATAAAGGGCTCTTCTGTTATGTCATCTTAGGTTCACCTACAGAGGAATGAGGGTTAATACTGCTGACTAAAGCTTACATGTGGGTCTGAAGGCTGAAGAATTACTTTCCACCTAGAGCTAATGAGAGAAGAACAAGGGAAGGAAAAGGAAGGAAAGGTCAAAGAGGTAAGGCTCAGGGAACAGATTTAGGTCTACAACATGAGGGATGTTGACTTTTCCCATGTCATTATGTCCCATTCCCCCCTGAACAAAATGAATATTATGTCCCTCAGTTTCTTTATCTGGTTTCAAAATGATTAAAAGCACTGTGTTTCTGAGTCTTTTAAGATCTGTGAATCAGGATGTAAGGAAGCAGTGATTTCCAACCTGGGTTGTCACAATCTGCACTGTTTCCATTCCAGCCCAGCTTCTGCAAAAACCTGTGTTGTTCATCTTGCTATCTACTCTGGCTGAAATGAACATGATTAATTATATAGCTAATTACATAATTAACTTTGGTGCACTTCAATAGAAGGGAAATTTCAAAAACCATTCAGAAAATGACACAATTCTTTATGCAATGTTTGTGGACTAAAACCCTCTGATAACCATATCATATTCTTTTGCATGTTTTCATCTCCTGATCTTAGATGAACATGTGAATTGTGACAATTTCTTCTCCCATTTCCATTTCTGATGGAATTCTCTGACTTTCCTATCATGTTGTATACTATTTTATGATTTTGTTTACAATGGCTCTTAGCTATTTCATTAGTTGCATTCCTTCAAGCTGCCTTCCTGTTCCTCATATGGTTTTACCTGTCATTTTCAGTTTCTAGTTTTATAGGTATTGTTTTGCTTGTAAATTTGAAGATTTGATTTGTATACTGCCTTGGGCAATTCACTGGAAAACACTGCATGTAAGTCATGCAAACACAATTTTAATCTCTCAGTTAAATTTGGCCATCTACATAGGATAGACGTGCCCAGGGATCAAAAGTTGTAGGTGTAGGTAAAAAATACAAACTATGTACTCCAAATGATACAGGATGGTTTTATTTGGTAAACTATATCAGCTGCTTCAATTGTAGGCATGTCACGGGAGGCCCTTGGTAGCCTTCAAAATACTGTTTCTTTGTAGTCTTGTCTGGTCAGCCTGATTGTGTTGTTACTTCCCACAACCACAAAAAAAAATTGTATTGGGAAGCAAAGGATTGATCAAGGTGTCATCACATGATCAGAGTTTACATATGTTGCAGGATATAAAACACACGCAGAGAAAATATCTCTCTCTCTCTCTCTCTCTCTCCCTCTCCCTCTCCCCTCCTTCCCTCTCTCTGTTTGTGTGCATGTGTGTAACAACTATGCTACCTTGGCAACGTACAAACTGGGATAAAGACTAGCTATTCATGTGGCTTAATTAGGATTATCTAAAGCAAGGGTGATGAATCTCAGGTAGAGTAGGCACTGGACTACAGATAAAAATAAGATTGATCTGATCTTGAAAGAATTTGAATTTGGAAGATAAGCCCCCATTGACTCAGAAACCTACATCATTGTGACGCTCACCCTCCCCCAAGATTTTGACTGCCTAAGGCAGTGGTGGCCAAACTTTGCCCTCCAGCTGTTTTTAGACTGCAACTCCCATCATCCCTAGCTAACAGGACCAGTGGTCAGGGATGATGGGAATTGTAGTCCCAAAACAGCTGGAGGGCAAAGTTTGGCCACCATTGGCCTAGGGGCTTCCACAGGGGTTAATCTGGCACTGTGCTTTGCACTCTCCTTGAGCATTTTCTTCTGGCTGGGAAGTGTGCATGAACTCTGATGGCTCTTCCCCTTTGCTGGATGGCAGACAGAGGCATGTGTTTGTAGAAACTAGCCTATCATAGGTAAAAGGGTAAAGGGACCCCTGACCATTAGGTCCAGTCGTGACCGACTCTGGGGTTGTGCGCTCATCTCGCATTATTGGCTGAGGGAGCCGGCGTATAGCTTCCAGGTCATGTGGCCAGCATGACAAAGCCGCTTCTGGCAAACCAGAGCAGCACATGGAAACGCCGTTTACCTTCCCGCTGTAGCGGTTCCTATTTATCTACTTGCATTTTTGACATGCTTTCGAACTGCTAGGTTGGCAGAAGCTGGGACCAAGCAACGGGAGCTCACCCCGTCACAGGGATTCGAACCGCCGACCTTCTGGTCAGCAAGCCCTAGGCTCAGTGCTTTAACCACAGCGCCACCTGGGTCAAGTCTATCATACAAAGGTAAAATTTAAAGGTCCTTGCCCAGCACTGACAGGTGGCTCTGGGAGGGAATGTGGCCCTCAGACTGAAACAAGATTGCCCACTCCTGATTTGAAGCACTTGAGCCAGCAGCACCTTAACTGGTGCCTGATTTTCAATTTTGATGTACTGGGAGCTCGAAATGAAGACAAATCAGTCTTTGCAAACTGTAAAATTGCTGCAGCAAGTACACAAGCGAGCCATGGTTCAGGTGCTTTAGCTGCTTCTTCAAAAGCACATTTTGTATCTCAGCACTCATGTCTGGGAAGCTGTGAGGTGACCACTTCACACCCTACCACCTGGAGGCTACTCGCTTGGCGAGCTGCTTCTCACGCAGAACCTTCAATTTCTGTCACATCGCTTGGGAGCCCTCCCAAATGTGGCTTTCTGCAGTGGTGTGGAGAAAATTGGAGTTCTTAACCTCTTTCTCCTTCCACTTAAGTCAGTGGGTAAACATTCGAGAGGCTAACACCCAAGAGGTCAGGCCCTGCTCCTTTTCCGCTGCCTGCTAGAAGACAGACTATGAAGATGAGAGCTGACACCTGAACTTTGCAGTGTGCTAAAATGCCACTTCCTCCTCAGCAGTTTCTGTCTCGCTCGTGGAATGTCCTTTTTAAAGGGGGCTTTATGGTTTTAAAGCCACACGGAAGGTGAAAGATTAATAACGGTGGAATATAATTCCCTCTATCTTTAGATCTGCTTCCAGTATGCTATTAACTTATCCACAGCCCTTCGGTGCAAATCGCAGGGCTGCAGCTGGAGCAGAGCACAGCCAAGCTGGCAGGATCAGCTTCTCAAGGGATGCAAGAGTAATTCAGCCTCCAGATTCACAGAAGCCTCTCGGGAGCAAAACCTGCTCTCCCCAGCCAAAGTTGCCAAAATGTGTAGTGTGTGGTGCATGCAAAATGTTAACTCTGGGTTAACATTAGAATTTTCAGTGCATATTTTACAGCAAAAGCAAGGTGTATAGTACGTGGGATGGCTAATCAGGCATTAACAGCACAATGTTATGTATGTCTACTCAGAAGTAAGCCCCATTAGGAAGTGAGGATCACATGGGAGGAGGAAGAAAGCGATGGCCATACAAGGTGACAGGGTACCTTCAAAACCTCTGTGCAGAAGCATCTGGAAAGGCATAGTTGAACTTAGAGCTGGAAGATGCTTGAGTGGACAGTGTCTGGCACCCCAGGCTAGATTAACTGGTCTACAGATCTTCCATTACTGGTTTATCTGTGTTCATGCCATGTTGTGGGAAATGGGAGTACAGTACATTATTCATTCAAATGATATCAACAGAGGATTGGAGACCTGTCCCTCCAGGGATTGTACTGTATGGCAGCAACGCATCTCAAACTATCCAAAATCTTAAAGGTTTCACACGTGTGCTCTTCCAAACCTGCTGAAAAATTGGTGCACCCAAGAATCTCATCAACACTGTGTGAATAATCTTCCTTCTATTGCTCGAGTCTCTCATCAGTATTAGTATTAGTGCAGTGGCGCTATGCAACAGACATATGGAAACGTTATTTGTTTCTCATTTAGCAAACAGATAAGAATATGGAAATAGTTTCAGTCCATTTGTTTGATGAGCTTCCTAAGCCAGTAATAAACAAATCAATACAATTAGTTTTGGCTCATCATCATTTAGAAACCTTCACTACTGGGACACAATTTAATTATACCTCTTGCACTACAGCAGCAGAAAACCGTTGAAAATGGGCTACTTTACCATTTATTGAACCAAAGAGGAAGAGCAGTGGGATACATCAAAAACAGCATTTATCTTCTAACTAGGGCGTGCAAGATTTAAAGCATATTGCGCAGCATAATTTTCCTGATTGAAATGATAACATATTCCTACCATTAAGGACTTGTGTGAACAACCCAGTGTAAACGCAGCTGTATGGAAGGAAAGTCTCTGACATTTGACATGCCTCATGTGAATGATGCAATTAATACAGGATGCATCAATCTCACTTGGAACTGATTGCAAAGTACACTAATTTTAATGGATTAATTAAGCCTCAGGAATTACGTATGATGTTATAAGTGGGGGGAAATACCATATGTGGATTTCAATGGCAAGATGAATGTTTCCTTTCTTTCTTTCTCAATGGAGCATCTCTTTGCTAACAAGTGGGGCTGCCCCTGATGATGGAAACTTCTTGAATTGCATCCCTTGTTTTGTTAGGCACAGGTTGAGACTACTCACTGCAAATGCTCTCCTCAATGAATTGGTTTTCAAATTTATTGAAGAGAAAAGGGAAGGTGGAAAATTGAATGTGGATTTTGTTGTTGCAATTGCACTGTTCCCAAACTTGGAGCTATATTATAGCTGTTCAAGGCAGAATACATGAACTTCATAGCCTCTCCACTAGCTTTAAAACATCTCTCCACTAGCTTTAAAACAGTGGTAGCTATCTATGATGATGATGATGACAACAACAACAACAACAATGACACAAATCAAGTCCATAGTGTAAGGCAGCGTTGTGCCAGTGCATTGTAATTCATGTGCAGCCTTCCTGGAACAAATATATAGGGCAAGTAGAGCTGCGTGTTGTTCCCTTACTGCTGATGCTTTAGCCCAAATCTCTAAATGACTTCTCCCAGTGGCTTCATGTATATGTTAAAAGGCAATGGGCAAGCTAAAAGCCCTGGGCACTAATAATAATAATAATAATAATAATAATAATAATAATAATAATAATTTATTATTTGTACCCTGCCCATATGGCTGGGCCTCCCCAGCTACTCTGGGCGGCTTCCAACAAAAATTTAAAATACATTAAAATGTCACACATTAAAAACTTCCCTGAACAGGGCTGCCTTCAGATGTCATCTAAATGTCGTCTCCTTGACATCTGATGGGATGGCATTCCACAGGGTGGGTGCCACTACCAAGAAGGGCCTCTGCCTGGTTCCCTGTAGCTTTGCTTCTCGCAGTGAGGGAACTGCCAGAAGGCCCTCGCGCTGGACCTCAGAGTCCGGGCAGAATGATGGGGGTGGAGACGCTCCTTCAGGTATACTGGACTGAGGCCATTTAGGGCTTTAAAGGTCAACACCAACACTTTTGAAAAAGTAAATGGCCATTTCCTAAACCAGGGGTCAGCAAACGTTTTCAGCAGGGGGCTGGTCCACTGTCCCTCAGACCTTGTGGGGGGCCGGACTATATTTTGAAAAAAAAAATTGAATGAATTCCTATGCCCCACAAATAGCCCAGAGATGCATTTTAAATAAAAGGACACATTCTACTCATGTAAAAACATGCTGATTCCCGGACCGTCCGCGGGCACGATTTAGAAGGCGTTTGGGTTGCATCTGGCCCCCGGGCCTTAGTTTGGGGACCCCTGTCCTAAACCAAACTGGGTTGATTCAGGAGAATCTGGGCATCAGTTGAGTCATGTTAAAACAACCCCAGATCTCCATGTGTCAGACAACCCAGAATGATCCAGGGCTGTCAGGGGCATTGCGTCAGGAAGGCAGATGGAGAACCTGTGAAAAGGTGGCTGCATCTTCATGTTAACAAATTAGGGGTGGGTGTGGGTAGATGTCTTTTCCACTCAACCTTTTCTTTATCATGACAAGCCTCCTCTTCTCAGTCCTGTGAAGCAGCACCACACAGGATTGGAACTTCCCGCTTACCGAGTAGTAAGTGGAAGATTTATGACTGTGTGGTTCCAGTTGCTGCTCCTTTGTGTCCTTCTTCTGTGCAGTGAATAAGCACTTGTGAAGGAGCAGCATCACGGGGAGGAGGAAAAGCAGAAAGAGGAGCATTCCTTCGAAGATCAAACCCATTTGCTCTAGGTTGGGAGTGGGGAGGAGATGCAATGTATGTTAAAATACCCTGCCCCCAAATTAGATTCATGAGGAGTGGTCCTTAAGATGGCACTAAGCAGACTGGTCTGATTTAAGGGCCACAGATCAGGGCCACAGAGCAAATGTGCGGTGCATGTGCACAGCCCTAGTGGATAATATTGAAGTAGACCAATGACCTGATTCAGTATGAGAGCATTGTCTGGACTTATTAATAAGTGAACTTATTAATTCGTTTTAAAACTCTTTCTACTGGTATTCCCTGGTATTCCCCAAAGCAGATATCTGGGATTTTAGTGTAGCTATGATCTGGCTGTAGCGTGTCAACTGAAGAATGAAACACAGCAGCAAAGACTCATAATCTAAGTCAGGCAGCATAAATAAGTGATTTTTAAAGACTGCCCTTCTGCATTTTTAAAAATGACTTTGCTAACACCAGTGCAGATAGAGCTGCATTGCTCAAATAGGGCTCCAAATTAATATGGAACACTTTCTCACAAATGACCTTGGAAGCTTTCCCTACCATTGGTACTCATTGTTGACATTTTACCCTTGCCGTCTGGTTATGCACATGGCAGAGGAATTTAACATCACAGGTAGGTTTCAGCAGGGTGATTTTGCTTTGCATACCTTGCAGAAAATGCCTGGCATTTGTTTCCTGCACAGTTTCTGCTTTCAAAGCAAAGAGAAGTGGAAAGAGGCTTATGATTACACCTTAGTGCCATTGTGAAGGCTTTCAAAATATTAATTTGCAGTTACGTATAAGAGGAAGAATTGCCCTAAGACACCTCAGCAGTGCCAAGGATACTGCTAGCAAGATAACCCCAGAGTGGGCAACTGAAGATTTCTCTGCAAGAAAAGGGTTCTATTTATAGGCATCTAACAGAGTCCTTTTTTACATTTCACTTAGCCTGCAAAATAATGAAGTCCAGTTCATGTCCATCCATGCTTATTTTAACTGAAGGGATGGTGCAGCAATTCTAGTGTGCTTTAAAATTAAGAATTGTAAAGTACTTTGTATACTGGTATTACAGTAGTACGTACTACAGTGCTACAGAACACACTACAGTGCTACAGAAGCACTACAGAAGTCCTGGCAAGCTCAATGGAGTCCTTCCTCAGAGCTAGGCATTGTGGGCGAGATTGTCCCCAAGAGTGCCTACACCATCAGGTGCTGTTGTGAGTAACTTTATATTGTATTTGGTGCAAAGGAACAGTGGTACAGAGGAAGAACTCCTTCTGAGGAAGAACTCCTTTCTCAGTGCAAGGTATCAGGTGGGACTTCCAGAATACACCTCTGCCACTTTGCTGTGGTGGTTAGGAAGAGGGGAGGTGTGGGCAGCGATGACCAAAGTATCAGCAGCAACCAGGCTACTAACTGTGGCAGAGGACAGATTTGAGAGCAGTAGATGGCGACGGAATTGTCTGCCACCCTTCCCAATCAGATACTTGAGTCATGTGGCTAAGCATGACTCATGGCATGGCCAGCCCTGGCTAGACCAAAGTCTAGTGGTTACAGCAAGGAGACAGAAGGAAAAGGAGAAGGAAATTTGAACACTTTAGCAGCAATGATGAGCTAAAAAGGGAAAGCACTTTTAAAATGAGAGACGAAGAAACAGCAGAGCTTCTAGAGTCACCATTGGCCCTCCAGACATGATAGATTTAGACACCAGTTTTGTAAGCATGACACCAGTTTTGTAAGCATGGCACTGAGTTGCAGAAGAGTGGGTGCTTTGAACCTGCTCTCTCTCCTGGTCATTTCTCTTTACCTTCCTCCTCCTCCTCACTACTCACCTACAGGAGATTCTGGCCTTGGTGTGTTTTGGCCAGGGGACTGGTGCCATTGTTTATTTGAATTACTGCCACACAATCAAACTGTAGCTAGGCAATCAAGCTGCTGCTAGGCGATCAACCTCCTGCAGCACGGTAGGTAATCAAACTTGGGGGAAGGTCATAATTTAATTAAGTTTTTTGTAAGGGAGTAACTTAATCAAAAACCTTTACTGGGCAAATTCCAGAGGGAGAGCCGTATTAGTCTGATGCAGCAAAAACAAAACAAAACAAACAAAACAAACAAAGGATGGTGTGGCATCTTAAACACAGGTGTATTGTGGCACAAGTTTTTGCAGACTAGATCCCACTTTGTCAGATGCACAAAGTGTTATCTTTGATTGGTGCGCGCACACACACACATTGTACACATGAAAAAAGAGTGTGTAAATAAACAGAAGGGCCAAAGTCCATGGAACTGCAAGAAGTCCAGCAGATTGTGAAATTTCTAGGCAAAGATCAAATGTGTACAAGATAAGTACAACAGAAATAATAGATCATACAACTCAGCAAGATTGTGATAACACCAATTATACCAGTTCCCCCTCCCTCCAGGCCTCCACATTTCTACCCAGGGACTCTAGCATCTCTTAAATCATGCTGTGAATATAAAGCTATTAAATGCAACAGAGCTGATAAATGCAGTCAAATGTACTGATGGCTGGGCTCTGCTAAAATTTATAGTTCTATACACTTGCCTAGTAGCAGTGCCATTGTAGGATATGCCAGGATATTTTAGTTCCAGGGTCAAGGGGAGGCAATGCCGGAGAGTTACTGCTAAGTTTATGAAAAGTCACTACAAGGACTTTTGCCTGATTATGTTTAAGTAGTTTTCTTTACTTAAGACTGTTTTAGATTGTGGGTTTTGGTCAGCCTTGGGGTATATCAGCATAACAAGCTGAGAGAGCTTCATGCATGCTGGCACCATTTCCTGAACTGAACCTATTATATTAGCTTTTCTTTTTCTTTTTTTCTTTTTTAAATATATTTTTATTAATTTTCCAATTAAAACCAATTATATCACATTCATTATTTCAAATTATACACATATATATCAATCAAACCGAATGTTATGCCAAATCATCTAGAAAATTTTTTTGGGTTCCCATGCTTCAAGAAATTGGGGATTCCTCGCAACCGTCCACTGCCGTCTTTTTTCTAAAGTTCAAATCGTCTCTCCGAGTTCATAATAATCCAGATCTTTCCCTTACAGTCACATAGATGTTTTCCTCTTTCAACCGATTATTTCCCAGCTGCTGAGATAAATGTCAAACAAAGTTTCACAAATGTTCTTTCTCCTGTGTGAGTTAATCAGTCCAGCCTCCCCATAAATCTTCTTGGTCTGGAGCGTCCCTATTGCGTCGACTCTCAACACGAAGCAGCGCCATCTTAAAAAAACTCAAATCACTTTCGTTTTCTCTCATAGATTAACGATCTTTATAAAATTTACAGCTTTTCCAGGCAGAAGAACCAGACCTCACACCATGCATAGACTCTTGGTAAATTAATGGATCTCCTTGCCCTATAGCTGAACTTAGCTTCAGGTCGCTGCTCCAATTCAAAGTGCGTCACAACTCATAAATCCTCCGAACGCGTCCAGGCACTCCTCCCATCCAACTAGAGGGGGGCTTTTCTCATCAGCAACTCCTCATCTTCAAAAAATATACTCAATAACAACAGTTTATAAAGTTCAACTCACACAGTCTTTTGCTTCTCTTTCACTCCAAACAAGCCAGGACATCACGTCTGGGAAGGTACGAAGTAACTCATATGAAAAAAAATAAAAAAGAAAGACTCGCTTCCCTTATCGCTCCGTCCCCATCAATCCTTCTTCCAGATGAAATACAGCCTTTAACTCCTCACCCTCAGCAGCATAGATTTCTCGGCAGTAAACAGCGCTTCTGCCCCTCCTTCTGAAGTATGTCCATAGATTTAAGCCTAATTATCTTCTTTAATCATGGAAATCCCCGCCATGCAGATTAGCGTCCGGGAGTCCTGGCCCTTGTAAGTGCTTCAGCCCAAGCTCCCCCCACTCCATAAACAGTCGGAGTGGGTCTGGGGGCATCGCGGGCCAGCGGCCCCTCTCCGTAACCCCCGGAGAGGGTAGGGGGTTGCCATTTACTCCCCTAGCAACCGCCAAATTCCTTACGAAGGTCAGAGGGATGGAAAACAGGTCCGCCATTCCTGCAGGCGGAAACCGGAACCCTATTATATTAGCTTTTCAGCAAAGCTTTTCTTAGCCGTGCAAAGGATGTATTGGGAAGAACGTCCATGGATGTCAACCATAAAGGGCAAGCAGTCAGCATGAACCATCACAGAATTCAGAACTAGACAATACACAGTACAACAGGACTGTAGCCTACTGATGGACAGGTTAGGAATAGGATTAAATGTGTCTGTACACTGGTGTAGGATTAATAGTCATAGAGATGGTTGTTGTCCAAAGTTCAACTATTTTGGACAACAACCATACGGGAAACAAGTAAAATAACCAAGCAAACATTAGAAATGACCTCAGAATTGGCCTTACTTAACATTTTCCAAGACCATAATGCCCAAGTACACTACAAAGAACTCATAACTCACTTACTCTCCGCAACCAGAAGCACCATAACCAGACACTGGAAAGACCTGTCAGGAGTAAGCATGGACCAATGGTACCAAATAGTATGGGAAACAGCCCTACTAGAAAAATTAACCAATAAGCTGAAACTGACACGGGGACAAATAGAAGAAGACGACTTCACCCCGGTATGGTTCCCCTTTATCACATACACAGCCCAACATGACAATGACAAAAATCCACCAACAGCATACAAATCAATATGGCTAACCTGACCCAAAACACCCACCCACCCCACTCACACACGAAACAAAAACCACTACAGCCAACCACAAATGAATAACCATACCCTAGGCCGACCCCAACCTCTCTCACCACCAAAGGAACACAAGGGAACAACAGAGAACCTGCACAAGCGACGCTGACAACCCCCCCCCCCCGTATATTAAGTAAAATAGAAACACTGTTACCTGACCCCCATCTATTTCTATCCCCCTCTTTCTTCCCAATGTCTCAACAAATGAAACTGATTTGTAAACATGTTATGAGAGATATTGCATATATTTCTGTAACTCAAGAAAACCTTTAATAATAATAAAAATAGTCATAGAGATGGAGGGGGCATGTAATACAGCAACACACAGATGTAACATTAGATGTGCCTTTGAAAGGTGCCATGTGACAAGGGGGTTGCTGTTTTTGGAATTTTCTGTTTCAGGGATGGGGAACCCTGGACCTTCCACATGTTAATGGCCTACAATTCCCATCATCACTGAATTGGGCATGTTGGTTGAGAGACTGATGGGCTTTGGGAGTCCAGCACCATTTTAAGGGCCACAAGTTTCCCAATCCTGCCCATTTGGTTGCATGTGAAGAACCAAATTCAAATGGAAATAAAAAGTGTAGAATGAGCTGCTGAAGAACATGATCCGTCTGAGGTTGTAGCCGCTCACTAAATGGAAAAGCAAGCTTATCTGTTTTGCACACACACAAAAACCCACAGCAGACACAGAGGGAGGAGAGGCGGCAAGCTACTATAATAGTTCAGCTAACCTTTTTGTCAATTGAGCTGTAAGTCAAGACCAAAACATCAGCACCACTTTACTCTACAGTACATAATACAATCTTGCAGTGTAGAAGAGGGAAAAGAACAGGGGCGGGAGCCTTTAATTGCCATACTTAGGTGCATAGATCTAGATGTTCCTGTTCAAGCGTGATTCAAACTATTAATGCTTCCTAGGGCATCTGCACCAGGGGTCAGCTAGCCATGAATTATAAACTAAATCCATGCACAATAAACTAAGTATCCTTTTTTACACACACACACACACACACACACACACACACACTTGAAGAATGTGAACTGCTTTAGTGTGGTGAAGTTCTGTGTTGCAGCTTGGTCTTCTCATGGAATTGTTTATACATTTTGGAATCACACAATGGTAAAACAGTTCCCAGCAGTGTGTGAAGGCAACACACGAAAGAGGCTCCCAGCACCATGGAATCCATCTATGGGGAAATGTGTGTGTGAAATGGACATGATTAATTCTGTATATTATGCAGCCAGGATAGACTAGATTTCTCATGCATAACAAAGGTGATGAGAAATCCTGAAAATTCAAGCTGTGTAGTGCGAGGCAATTAGTGAGAAGTCCCGTCCCGCCCCCGCTCCCTTCCTCGAATGCCACAGTTGCTGATTCCAGGTCAGTTTGCACATTTTGTGCACACATTGGATTAGTGTTAATAATACTGCATATATGCTTGAGAAGGAACTGTACTGCATACAGCTTTTGAATATCTTTATTTATAGTCAGGGTGGGGGAATCTCAGCCATAGTGTTGAATCTACATAGCTTCTTGCATTTAATGTATGACATTAATTCAGTTTGTCACTTGAAAAGAATTGGTGATGAGATAAGGTGAGCAATATATAAGAATGCCACCTAATCGAAATCCCCAGTAACCATTATAATCTTGCTTTGCAAGTGGGGCGGGAGGAAGGGAAGAAAAGACTTTCAAATGATAACTCAAAATTCTAATTTCACTGTATAGAATGGAACTCCAAATAAATGAGAACACCAACTTTTATGCAAACCTATTTTAGCTCAGTTGCCTGAATGTTAATTCATGCCTTAATGAAAAACAAATCTCCACAGGTCTTTCTACCTCCCTTCAGTGCTTAATACAAACTGGTGGCACAAATGGCCAGCATCACAAAGCCTTGCTTTAGGGATTATTTTCTTCATTTTAATTTTAAATGTCACTTTTTATCAACAGAAACTTAAGTGTGGCAGCCGCTCCAGCCTCTTCAATTTTCAGCCATACCACTGCTAAATATATGTTTCGTATTTATTTTGGTTAGCCCCTATTTAAAAGGACATTCTTTGCAACCTAGTCCAGTTCACTTATATATAAAAAGTAGCCTTTAGGGGCTTGAACCATGTTAACTTCTCAATCTAGTATTCTTTTGAATATTACCAGGGGGGAATGTTTCATGAATTTCCTAACAATAATTGAATATATTACCCACCACAGGAAGTATCTAAAGCAGTCGTTTCCAAACTCCCCCTACCCCACGGACCTCTTGAAAATTGTTGAGGCTCTTGGTGGACCAATTAAGTTTTTACCCCCACCCCAACCCCTTCTAAGCAATTGTATTGCACTGTGATGGATGCTGAGTGTTTTTTCATTGCATTTTTACTGATATGCTACAGGAACCTCTGGTACAAAGCTTCTTTTGCTGAAAGTTAACATGAGTATGAAGACTTGGACTTGTGCTCTGATCTAGCAAAATGGCTAAGGTGTTGTTCACTCTATGCCACTATCAATGGATTAATGGATTCAATAGGAACTAAGGCCTGGGGGCCGGATGCGGCCCTATCGCCTTCTAAAACCAGCCCGCGGACGGTCCGGGAATCAGCATGTTTTTACATGAGTAGAATGTGTCCTTTTATTTAAAATGCATCTCTGGGTTATTTGTGGGGCCTGCCTGGTGTTTTAACATGAGTAGAATATGTCATTTTATTTAAAATGCATCTCTGGGTTATTTGTGGGGCATAGGAATTCGTTCACCCCCCCCAAAATATAGTCTGGCCCCCCACAAGGTCTGAGGGACAGTGGACCGGCCCCCTGCTGAAAAAGTTTGATGATCCCTGAATAGAAAGCAGCTACCTGTTGTTTCTGGAGAATAGAAAGAGATGAATGGCAACCTTGAAGCTGTCACAGCAGCATGGAAGCATCAACTACATGGAGAGGACGTTACCTGTAGCCGCTGACCATGTGGTTAGCCCAGTGTTCCCACTCCAACTTCCTATGATCTCCAAGACACTGTTAATGATGGACCTTCTAGCACAGCTCTAGCTACTACTCACTAACCTGTAAATTGAGTAGATGATGGTTCCTAGCCACCTGGTTCTTCCTTGAGGGTACCAACAAAGTGAGATTTGAACAAAAGCATCATCATTGGAATCCCCTCTCCCCTTAGAGAAGCTGTTCACCTTTACGATACACATATAGGACCTTTTTAAACTCAAGGGATAACTAATGGTAGAGTTCGGTCCATTGTTATAATCAGTTTTGTAAACTCGAAAGTTTGTCTTCTTGTCACCTTCTTGTAAATGCAAGAAGGCTAGATCATACTGTAACATCTCCCCCAGGTCTTTTACTTTCTTTGTCTCGTTAGATATGTTAATGCCCTTTGCATAAGAATATTGGTCCCAGATATTTACTTCTAATCTCTGCCTTCATGATAAGAGCTTTCCTTGTTGAGTGCCATTGCTGAGTATTGCTGACTTTCACATTTTATAAAACAACAACAACCTAGTACATCTATGTAAATATAAATGCTAGTGATTTGATTTTGAACTTATTTAGAAAGAAACGCAGTTACTAAAACATATACATGGAAAAGTGCCAAGTACTTGCACTTGATTTCTCAATAGATTATTTCCCTTGCTCTCTCTTCTGCAAGAATAAAACAGAAATTTTGTACTGGAGGAGGCAATACATTTTGGAATCAAGAAGCATCCATTGCTTGCAATAAATGCAAGCATAACATTTCTTTGAGATGCCAACACATTTCCAGAGCCTCTGAAAAGACATGCAGTCTCCAGATCAATGAAAGTGATGCTAAAGGATATTCCCTTTCCTCCTACTATGTGAAAATTCAATATGTGTAGAAACAGGAGGAATCTAATTCATATTGACAAAAAGTGCATTTTTTCAATACCTAGTAACAGCATTCAAGGGGCTATATACTATTTAAAAAAAATACAATTGGATTTAATTTCCTTGGATGGGAACCACATCTATGAGGCTAGAATAGTCTCAGTAGAAAATACCAATGTATAAACTTTTCCAGATTTCTATTGTTAGAACCTGCTTCTTAGTTTACTATTAAGCTGATGGCCATAAAAATGCATTCATCTATGAGTTCCTAGACCTTCAGCTGCAAATCACCACCAACTGATGGCTGGACTCTGAGATATTTTCCCTTCCCTTTCTCTGGAATAAACTGACAAAAAAATTATGATCTAGATCAGCCTTTACCAGCTTGGGTCCTCAAGATGTTTGGGATTATAAGTACTATCAGCTCCAGTATGAATGACCAATAATCAAGGATTGTAAAAGTTGTATAAGAAACAATCTGGAAGACACCAGATTGGAGAAATCTAGGTTTTGAATTGCCACTGCAGGATATGATATGTAATTGTGTTAAAGGTTTGATGTAGTTTTATCTGAATTTTAGCTAGCTTGCACAGCTCCTGTCCTAAATAAAATATACAGATATATCTGGGATGCTTTGATGAATGGCAGTTCCAGGACATCAGGATCACACCACATTCCCTCTGCATATGTGACATTATTTAGGACTAGACAGAAGGACTGTGGACTAGGATGACCTGCAAGGCAGGAGCACATCAAGTTCAATCACATGGCAGAGAATACATGTTACACTGCCATCCAAGTGCTCTATATTCAGAGTGAAACCCCATGTAAACTATGGCTGGGTCACTGAAGCGTGTTTCTATTGTATATGAAAGCATCTTTAAAAAGTCTGTTAAGCAGAATACAGATAATAGGATCCCTCTCTACCAGCATCTCATTCGTGTTTCTTGCAGTAGTCTAGAATGACAGCGGATTCACTGAACCAAGCTGATATATGGCTCCTATTGCCTTTGTATAGGATCCTTACTTAAAATCTAGTGGAGATGAGCACTGTTTTAATAGCACTGTTTAAAGTTGGTACAACTATGGAAACAATCTAAGTCAGGCATCCCCAAACTCGGCCCTCCAGCTGTTTTGGGATTACAACTCCCATCATCCCTAGCTAACAGGACCAGTGGTCAGGGATTATGAGAATTGTAGTCTGATGCCTGATCTAAGTGTTTGTATTTTTATGTTGTGAAGTGCCCTGCGGTGAAGAGCAGCATGCAATCAATCAATCAATCAATTTATTGAGGTTGTATATCTCTCCTAGAGGAGTCAATGAAGCCCCCATGTGATTCCACGGGCATGGAATCCTTGCAACATCACAATTCTTGAGAGTGTTCACAGCCATGTGCATTTCAAAAGATAAAGGGAGATACCTCATTGATTCTGGGGTGAAGCAGGAAAATGTCTCAGGCCAGCCCTGGCACTGATGCATAGTACGGTGACATCATGAAGCCTTTAGGTTAACTGTTTTGCAAACAGTCTACAGGAAAATTGGAATTGCGTTATTTGTACTGCTTCTAAATGCTATGGCTGGGTTGTTTGTTTTTTTTATTTAAAAAAATGAAGCACTCTACATATGTATCTATACATATTCCGAATTATACATATGCCATGCAAGTTGCTGAACTGCACTTAATTCCGTCAGAGAGAGAGAGAGAGAGAGAGAGAGAGAGAGAGAGAGAGAGAGAGAGAGAATGCTCTGGGTTTTGAGGGCTTGCCTTGGGCAATGCTAATGCATTTTACATTAATACTCAGTGCCAGAGTTTCCTAACCTATGACATTAAAATGACCTAAGCATTTTGTGCTACTGTTCTCTGGTACAGAAACGAAAGCCATTTGAGCTGGTGAGATTCATCATAACACAACACAGCAGGGTTTATAATGCTATGGTATCTGATGCAAATACACCTGCTTTCATAGTTTGTATCCCCATTACTTGCAGAACCTCACAAACCAGTCAGGTGTTTGTTGACCTAAACCTGCTCTTCTGTGCTTGTTGAAATGATACCACAGAAGGAGCTCCCGAAGCTGGCAAACCTATAGAAAATGCATCCAGTGACCTTTTCTCACTAGAAGACAGAGCATGGATGAGCATGTGCACTGGGATAGGTTCTGGCCTCTCCACATATATCGCTGTGAACGTAAGATGAATATATTTTGTGTACAATGCATGTTTCTTCAAGAATACACACAGTAGTTCCCACTATTCTTGCACTGATGAAGTTCACTCGAAATGTAAAAGTGGGGTGTAAGGATGCATTTTTTAAATAAAAAGATTATGTTTGCTGCCTCCTCTACTGGCACTTGCGTTTGGTTGCACTCTGGGTATGTGGCAAGTTATGATCCATATTATGCTCTGTGGATGATATATTGAGGGTGCCAGCTTGGAGGAGAGATTGGGCTTGGTGGCTGTCTAGGTGGGGCACTCAGATCTACAACTGCCTTACATTATAGGATGAGAAAGAAATGCACATAAATGAACAAGAAAACAAGTCGGCTGAGCATCTGTGCAGCTAATGATGTGTGAATGACACCAGCTACTTCCTGTGTTAACTATCTGTTGATTTGCTAGTTGTCCTTTCATGCAAATTCTCGAATTAGGCTTTTTCCAATATGAACCTATTCCACATTCACTGGATGAGGAGCTACACTGTGAACCCTTCCAGGAGAGATTTGACTGGGACCTTTTCCATTGCGCTTCTACAGTTATGGAGCTCATTGGCTGGGTGATGGGGGAGTAGCTGCCACCATCCTCAGGGATTCCATATTCCTTACCAGGAGGACAGCCCTCTCATGAGCTGGATTTGAGGGTCTGTATTTGGCATTGGGCCAGAGAGACAGAGGTGGGATTCTGCTGGTGCACTAGCCATGCTGTTGCCCAGCAGCTTCGCCGACTGAAGGGAGACGGGCAATCAAGGCAGGGTCCCCAATCTGTATCAGCCATTGGTATGTAGGACTAGAAAGTTCCTTCAGTTATTGCAGGTAAGCAAAAGAAGCACCACATTTCACATCTCCAAATATATAAATATTAACATTGTTTTAAAAGATGATTGATCCAAGGCTGGTTGTCGCCTTAATGCTTAACGAAGAGGGGGCAAAATAGATTTAAAACTTATTTTCTGTATTATCCTTAATAGAAAGAATCACAAGAATACTTTGTGTGGCGATATAAAACCTAATGGTCCCTGCAGAATTCTAGGTAGTTCCTCCCCAATGTTTGCTTAAGTTGTGATGAAAAATAGCTTGCTTTATTTCCCATCAGATAGCTGCTGATCCCCACCCCCACCCCTTGCAATCACATCAGAGAACCCACTGCCAGAGCATCACGGAATACAAAAGATTCATGTCATTATGATTTATCGCTTTTTTTTTGGTGCTGTTTTCATAATGGAATCAGAGAGACAAAGAGGAATACAGAGAAGAATGTTATGCTTATTATTAAGAGAAACTCTGATTCAAGCAATGCAAGGCAGGCAATTTTGTATCTCATCCAGTTTAACAGGGGGTGGGGAGGATGCAAGAGTTTAATCCCCCCACCCCTGTTTTCTGGAATAGAAAACTCCTTCAGCTACAGAGAGAGATGACTTTCTAAAGTGTAAAGCTGGAAGAGCATTTTAAGTTCAATTGGACTGGAAACAGAAACAACAACACCCCCACTCCACCCCTGGAACTGTCAAGATCAATGATTGCATATTGGATACTTCCAGCTATTGCTTTCATCTGAGTCTTTTGAAACCAATAAGGCTTGTCCTTCACATACAACTGTAATCTTCATAACCCCACATGTAAATAACATTCTGAGTCTGATTTTCAAATATTTATATCACACACTGGCGTATAATATGTCTGGATCGATGACTTTCCCAGCTACTTTGGTATAGCCCAGTGCTTTGGCAGATCACATATTGAGATAATGTTGTCATGCCCTTCCTCTTGAAAATTACCAGGGTTTCAAAAACTATTGTGGTTATGTGTTAGATATGATTTATTTTGAAACCACAGTTGGCACTATAATGGTTTCAGGTGTGAGTCCCTTCCCAAGGGAGAATTAAGGTCAAATTTAGACTAAATAAAGCACTGTTGTTTGAGGACTTTATCAATCCTTAGCAAAGGTTTATTCATATCATAAGGATATGGCAAAGTTTAGTCTGAGCATCAACCTTTGCTTAGGAAGGAAACAGGATTGTCTTTTTCAGTTCAAAATCTGCCACATACTGACTTAAGTTACACAATTCCCTCAACATTTCATCCCTGGCTATAGTTCATTAGTAAGCTGCTGCTTCCACAGGAATATACTATTTTAGTTTATTTAATTTCTTGCCAGAATCTGAAAGACCAATACATTGGAGGTCTGTAACAATACCCCTGGATGGCAATCTGATGGTTTGCAAGAGATGCCCTCACTGCAAATCTGGTAAGCAGGCGCACCCACAGCACAGAGCTAGAATCCCACAGATAATAGCTTTTTGAAAAACCTTAGCAGAGGTCAAGGCATACAGATATAAAGGTCCTTGAGGCAATCCCTCCTATCTAATATTCCTGCTTTCTGGATATTAACACACCAATCTCTCAGTGGCATATCACTCTAAGGGCTTGCTAGCTGGGTAGGTAGGTTATGATACATGATGGCCTTTCCTTGCTTTGGAACACATTTTCTGTCCAATTAGTCTTCCTGATAGCAAATCAGATACAGTAAGCATGGTGTCACCTCTATTATGCAAAAGTCCTCATGTTTATTTCTATTGTGAGTTGAGAGTTGACTTAAAATGTGTTACATGGGGACTTTATTGTTGAGATACCCGAAAAGGTAGATCTTGAAACTTCTAGATCAGGGATGGGAAACCCTGTGGCAATTCAGATGTTGCTGGACTACAACTCCCATCAACTCAATCATTGGCATTGCTGGCAGAGGTTGATGGAAGTTGGAGTCCAAGAACATCTGTAGGGCCATAGATTACCCATGCCTGTGCTAGGCTGCTGGACAAACACAGTCCCAACTATTTTTTCAAGCAACCTTCCTATAACTCCAGGTTAAGTATAGCATCTAGAACCGGCTAGAGAGAACTCCCCAAGCTCTTGGTTCAGTACTTTAACAGTGCAACTGATACTCTGGAGAAACAGATCTTTTCCTAGGACACTTTCTCAATTGGCACCAAGGTTGGTATTGTGGAGTGGAACCTTGATGGAACTTATCTGGAAAAGAGGAGGCTCAGCATCCATTAAAGCCTCTATGAATCTGGACTGCTTTCTTAGAGCATCTATGTAGATTCACTCCTAGGCCTAGTTCACATAAGTTGCTGGTGGCCTGGGCTATACCATTACACCTTCTTGAAATAAATGAAGAAGAAGAAGAAGAAGAAGAAGAAGAAGAAGAAGAAGAAGAAGAAGAAGAAGAAGAAGAAGAAGAAGAAGAAGAAGAAGAAGAGGAGGAGGAGGAGGAAGAGGAGGAAGAGGAGGAGTTTGGATTTGATATCCCGCTTTATCACTACCCGAAGGAGTCTCAAAGCGGCTAACAATCTCCTTTCCCCTCCTCCCCCACAACAGACACCCTGTGAGGTGGGTGGGGCTGAGAGACTAGCCCAAGGTCACCCAGCAGCTGCATGTGGAGGAGCGGTGACACGAACCCGGTTCCCCAGATTATGAGTCTACCACTCATAACCACTACACACAGAAAACCTTACACACAGAAAACCAGCACATTAGAAAGAAGGCACAGCTTGAACATTTCTCCCTTGCAATTGCTTTGATATGTGTGGAGCATTTTAAAAAGGAAACAAGTAAGGGAGCACTGAGTAATTCAACCTCTCCTCCCACCTGCAGTTTGATGTGGAGCAGTCCAAGAATAGTTCAGCCACCTCATCTAGGCTATGAACTAGGCTCTAATCTTGTACAGTACTGACACTAACATATACATTCGGGTACATTTGTTAGGATTATAAGTGAATTTTCCATAAATCATTCCCATTGATTATTTACATGCCATTCTACTCCTCTTCCTTACTGGGCTCTAGATGTACTGAACATAGATGTTTGCACACTTCAGCATAAAAAACATGGCTGCTAAATTCACAGTTGATTGTTACAAAAATACAGCAATTCTACACACACACACACACCTTCATGCATGAGGGGAGGAGAAATTAGCTACCATTTATGGTTTGAAACAAGTGGTTTCCCCCCATATTTGAATGTGCTTCTGTGTCTGGATGTTTTGCTCACATTACAAAGCAATTGTGCTGACCACTTATAAGGGGTGTGTGTGTGTGTGTGTGTGTGTGTGTGTGTGTGTGTGTGTGTGAAGAAAATACCCTAGGCATGGAATGGCTAATTCTGAAAATGAACCACCAGCAACAATGGACTGATGTAATCTGTATAACTTTGTGGCTATCTCACATCAAGAGATTTCCCAACTGATATAATATGCAAGTATTGTGGGACATGAAGAAATTAATATCAGGAAAAATTGGGATCTATGCTCTGGTCCTATGACCCAGGTGTTTTTCCCCTCTTCCTGTTTTGGTTATCAGGTATTAATTGCCACAGATACACTGGAGAATAATTCATTCAAAATATTACTACTGTAATAGTTTTACTGCAGATACTGTTCAACATGGAAGCCTCAGAGATTAACCCTTCAGTTCTAACTTTGTGTGCAAACCATATGTCAATGGATTCCACCTGCGATTTCAGAGCTAGTGTGGGGAAAGTAACAAAGAGTAAAGAAATCACAGCACTATCACACCCACAGACAGTGCAATTAGCTAAAGCCGTGCCAATATTTAGAAGCACGAAAAATGGCCAACATGTGGCAAGATACATGCAGCATACATTATTTGTAAATAAAGGGTGAAAGTACAACACATTTCTCTGACTATCTACAATAGGGATTAGGGCATCAGACATCCACCTAATTCACTGTGATAATTAAAAGCATTTTAGTTAACATCTTCCACGTAATTGGGCACCTGGCATTTAGCAATATGTTTAGCTCTCTTTCTGATGAACGTGCCCTTCATTAAGCTGGGAAGAGCAGCCAATCTGTGTACCTTGGCAGTGTTTTCCTTTCATATCTGTGCACACAGAAATGTTAACCTCACCTTTCATGAAAGCTACATAAGAGTAACCTTGACCTTCACTAGCTGGGGGTAAGATTTTGCACACCAGCATACCCAAGACGCTAGAACAATGCAACCTGATCTAAGAAATTTCCCATGAATGCACGACCACAAATGCACACACCATCAACAAGATGGCAGACCCTCCAATTCTTCCTATTTTCCAGGGCCGTCCTGGTTTCTGATTTGATCCTGGAATGTCCCGTTTTTCCTTAGGATGTCCCTATTTTTATTGGAGAAATATTGGAGGGTATGGAGTTATCCAACCCCCAAACCAAGGAGATAAGTAACTATACAACCTTTAGAAGATAGCTGAAGACAGCCCTGTATAGGGAAGTTTTTAAAAGTTTAATTTTTTTATTATGTTTCTATATATGTTAGAAGGCACCCAAAATGGCTGGAGCAACCCAGTCAGATGGGCAGGTTATAAATGGTAAATAATAATAATAATAATAATAATAATAATAATAATAATAATAATATGGGATGGGGTGTCCCTATCTTCATCGTAGAAATGTTGGAGGCTATGAGATGGGCCATGAATGGGACAAATAGCTCTTACTATTTTAGATACATTTCTGATGCAGAAACTGAACTGTAATAAGTTTTCCTGCACTTCAGCCACAAATACTCTTGGAAAGAGAACAGTTGTGTCTGGGTCTACACTATGAGAACAGTTGTGTCTGAGTCTACACTATGAGAATAATCATAATTCTAAATATTTCCATCTGAAATGATTCTTTAATAATTAAGTCAAGACAAGAAAATATCAATTTAGTTCTTTGTATAGAAAATCAAGTACAACTAAGCAAGCGAAGTGTAAAGTGGGGGCATCTTGCTGCCGCTGCTTCTATCAACCTCTCATGCAAATAAGAAATGATGTTGCTGAGCTTTTAGGAATCTTCATTACTTGCAACACTGGGAAGCAGTAAAAATGGGACTATTGGCATGAAGCCAGTTCCGTTAGCATATTTTCACATTTTTCTTTGTTTGAATCTTAGGACAAGAATAATGCATTGCAAAGCTTTGAAGCATTAACAAATATGAGAACAAACAATACAATACAATACAGACAGGGTTTTTTTTAAGGGAAGAGATCAGAGTTTTTTCCCCCCAGGTTCTCTACATAATGTATGGTATGTTTTCCCCAATACATATAATACATGCCTGTGCAACTCTTTTGGAAATCTGGCCACTTACTCAATTATCCAAATACAATCTTATACAGAGTATATGTATGATTTTTAAAAATCGGGTCCTCCCTCAAAGAGGGCACATGTTGCGGTGAGACCTGGAGACTGAGCACCTGTGTTGTGGATGGGTAAGATTGGTCAGTTACAATACCCGATTGGTAGGTCCCTCAATGTTGGGTTCAATCTGGCCAATGGGGCGCAGTCCAAACGGATCGAGGGACCTGTATATACCCATGCATGTGAACCAGAGCTTTCTCTTTTGGTGCGTGCATTCGGAACACCCACCCACCTCTCCCTACTTTTAGGACTTTGTTGCACTTGACCTTGCTATGCCGTCGTGTGTCGTCTGTCGTTGGGACAGGGGCATGGCAGGATTTCCCCCCACTTGACTGATTGGCTGGTGCCATTTGGGTTTCACCTGCTGCGTAGCAAATCGTCACAACTTGTAAGGTTGCGGATAGGCTCTGGTTCAGGTGATAGGGATGGGAGAAAGCTCTCACCATCCCTATGTGAAGCATATTCCGTTAAAGGAATCCAGGAACTCAAATGGTTTGGTCAACCCCTGTGAGGGGGTTGTGCTGATATCTGAGTCCAGGGGGACATTTGGGTGGTGGACATAGCCTGTTTCCAGCTTTTCACCTATCCAGGTGTTCACCCTTGGCTGACCTATGCTGGCGCCCTGGGTCAGTGCTACCTGGAAGGGTACAGGGAGCTAGTCGAACCAGAGCCTATGCAACCACTCACTTTCTGTAATCAATAAAGTTGTGGCCTAAATTCTGCCAAAAACCAAACCAAAATTTGAGTCAAGTGTGAATTTATTTAGGGCAGCGGTCTCTGGGTCGTAACACGCAATGGCATATATTGGGTGCAACCCATAGAATGCCTTACAGATAACTCCATAGTGTAATTGTTTTTTTAAAAAATCTGCACTGTGTTTTTGTTGTTCCTTTGTTCCTTTGATAGAAAATAAAAGCAGCCACTATTCCCCTCTCCAAATAACAGAAAGAAATCTGGTTGCTACAAAGCCCACTCACTCATGCTACATTAATTTTTAAAAGAATCAATGTTGTAAGCTGTAGTTATGGTCTACGACAATCATAATCATCTCAGGGAAATCAGTTCCTCCCATCACCAGGGAGGTCATTAGAGCACTATCAGCTACAGTGCACATACCTGCCTAACAACCTATTATTTATTGAAATGTTTCCATGAGTTATTCTGATGAGTTCTAATCATTAGCTGTTCACACCAGAGATGCTATAAGGTGCTCTGCCTGATGCAAGGAACATGAATTCGTGCATTGGAACAAGTTTCTGCTCACAAACAGTTATACAGGAGACAGGTGAGTTACCTGTTCTGGGAAGGTTTGCACTCCCTCTGAAGGAACTTTTTTTTTTCTGAGATTTTCCAGAAAAGAGAAATAAATGGAAACCTTGGGGGAAATCAGAGGCCTTGGGAAAGTGTCACAGGGCTGCAGGCATTTAACTACAAGCTGGTAGGTACGCAGCATGTGGTAAGAAATAAATGGTTTCATGAAGAATATTAGAATCCTCTGGGTAGTTCCTTATCTCAGAGGGAAACTTGGGTCTTGTCTGAGAACTCGCTATTTGATGATTGCTGTACAAGCAACACTTGAGAATCTCAGGCTGCATGAAGGGAATGCTCCATCAGTTAATGCCCTCTTGTTGGTGCTATCTGACCTCTGAAGAACTATTTGCAATCAACACCAGGTCTCAGCAGCCATTCCGGAATGACAGGCCATAATAATTGTAATAATAATAGCCCACATTATTGTGTAATTTTCTATTTCTCATTTATTCAGGGACTTCACATCAACATAATTTGAAGTACATTTAATGGATTTGTCCTGAGTGAATGCATTTCCAATTCATTTAATGGAAAAGAATCAGTTACAGTTTATTATAAAATGGTCACATTTCTGAATATGTAAAAAATGGACTTGAACTACACTCCACGTGAATGTAAAATTCTGTGCTAAAGATCGCCTTTCTACAAAGCAGGCTTTGGTAATGTTGTTCAATTTAATTAGATATAATCTTTGCAGTTTTCGTTAGCTATTAACATTATGTAAAGATAAACTTAAGCATAATGAATCCTTTCATTATCACATAATTGTTATTTTAATGATTACATTATGAGCAATATAATACTGTACATATTTCTGCTTTTTCACATTAGTGGGCAATTATTTCTAAGGCCTCCTGTAATGATCCGCCTGCCCACTGAGGCCAAATTATTAATGTGTCTGTATTAAAACTAGGGTCATGGCGTATGTGTCAATAGTATGGACAGAGAAGGAGATATGAATTAACAAGCAAGACTGTATTTATCCATGGAGGAAACCCCATCTGGGCATAAACAGAAAGAGACGGACTGGATTAGGCAGATGAAGCTGTTGTCCTAATGCACATGAGCCTAGAAGTAAATTCCATTGAACTCAATGAGGCTTATTGCTGAGGTGACATGTTCAGGATTGAGCTATAAGTGCTTCATAACATAATGATGAATTTGAGCCTGATCTGGTTTAGTCTGGCCAAGTTAAAGCTAGGATTTTAAAAAATAAAATAATACAAATGATGGAAAATGTTAATGGGAACCTCCATGCGTTTATCAGTTATGTGGATATAATTTAATCATTTAATTGCCACCCAATTTGATGGGATCATTTATCCTGAGGAGACTTTGTAGAATGGGTAAATGTTTGTAACACCTTGAAAGTAAGTATTAATATTATAATATAATATTCTAACAGAAATATTGTAGGTTGCTGGTGGTTGAGGATGAGAATATACAAACCTGAGCCAGCTATATATGAACTTTCCCAACAAGAACTAAAGTATCATATGCCCAACAAATCACTATGCTCTACAGCAGATGGCCTCCTATAGATACCATTCCATCAAGCACTTATGGGGGGGTGAGATTGTGGTACCCAAAAATATGTATTTTGGAGCACTGTGCTCCTGCACAAAAAAAGGATGTCCTGATTTTATCAGGACAGTTGAGGGGTAGGGGTTTCAAGCCCCTTGCTGGCCTTGATAGATGGCGACCCATTGAGTCACCCATTGTGGAGGGCTGTTCCACATGTTTTCTTGGGCTCCAAACATTTCCAATAGGCACCACACATCTGCCATATTCATCTCTGGCCTTTTCTCGGTGTGTAACACAACTTTTTTTTAAACCAGGGCCCCATCTGCACTATACATGTAAAGCAATATAATACCACTTTAGGCAGCCATGGCTTCCCTACAAAAATATATTATTTAATTAGCCAAAGGCTTGGAAGAAGAGGAATGTTTTCACCTGAAGCCTAAAGATATGCAGTGAAGTTGCCAGGCAAGCCTCTGTAGGGAGAGCATTCCACAAGCCGAGAGCCACCGCAGAAAAGGCCCGTTCTTGTGTTGCCACCCTTCGGACCTCTGGTGGAGGGGGCACATGAAGAAGGGTCTCAGATTATGATCACAAGGTCAGTTATATGGGGATAGGCAGTCCTTGATGTGCACTTAAATGCACTTAATAATAAAACATCTGGATAAAATCTAGTCCAGTCCTGGACTATGTACTTCATCAGTTGATTCTGGACTGTTAGAAGGCAGTGAAAATACCATTCTCTTTCTCCCTCCCTGCTCCCACCCCCCACCATTCCACCAGACACATGCTATCAGGAATGTTTCTTGCATTCAGGAGTGTTACAGGATTAGCTTTAAGTGTTTTATAATGAAAAATCTATTTATTTCATTAACATTTTGTGCTTCATACCCTTTGTTTTTTCAGCCAATAAAGAACTCTTAACTGACAAAGGGGCTATTAGTCATTCCATGAATGAAGATGGACAAAACCATTAACCTTTTCTGAAAGAATTGCTTTATATATAAAAAAAAGAAATAAAGAACAGAGATGGGCAATGAATAGTTCAGGGAATGCTCACAGTAAAAGTTTGGGGATGCTCCCAATTTATAAAGTGGACCTTTTCAAAGTTGCAAAGCCATGAGTTTACCACAGTATACCAGAGCACATGCATGCACACAGACACAGACACACACAACTGAAAACCATTTTTAATCTGATAGACTTAGGTTATGGATTCCCCCCACCCCAACAGTACTTTTTGACTTCATAAAAATAATATGTGATACTATTCTGTTTTTAAAATAACCCATGAGTTATTTTCACAATTATTTGTACAATTCATACAAACATATTTTACTGTAGCTCTTGCTACAGGAAGATGGGGGGGAAAGAAATAAAAGCAAACCACCAAAGTTGAAGATTTTTTACCACTCCAAATGATACTTTAACAATTCTCTGCTCTTGGTTGGATCTCTGCTGCTCCATGAGCTTAAATGTGCCTATTAGGTGTACTCTAGTACGCGAACTCACAAGCTTTATTATTCTACTAATATTTGCAGCCCCTTCATGGATCACTGCTTTGTCATGGCGAAAGGGCTTGAATAACTCCAAGAAGCTATGAGTTATGCCGTGCAAGGCCACCCAAGACGGACAGGTCATAGCCAAGAGTTTAGACTAAATGTGATCCACCTGGAGAAGGAACTGGCAAACCACTCCAGTATTTTGCCAAGAAAACTCCATGCACATAAAAAAGAAGAAGCGTTGAGAAGAGAGTTTCCAAGGCATGCTCTGGTTCATCAGGTCACGGAGAGTCGAACACAACTAAGACGACTAACAACAAACAACAATATTTGCAGGGCAGCTGTTTAAATTTGCATAGAAATGTACATTTGTATGGTTCAGATAGCAAAGTAAAGCAGATCCTTGTCCGTGCTGCCTAGGGAAGCCGATCTGAGAGCTGATTTGCATTAGCACTGTAGAAGACCTCATGCAAAGAGCTTCAAAGTTTAAGACACTGTGAAGCTCATGTATATAAACCATGCTAGCATATTTTAGTATTGGCATTAAGCCCATTCCTGCCCCCCCAAATAATCTCTAGATAAAAATCACTTAAATGTATTTTATCCCACCAAATTAATATTCACCCAGTAATCAAAATCACCCACCCAAATAAAATTTATACCAGCTAGAAATACTTGGGGCAATCTGAGTAAAGATTTTCCCCATGCCCTGTCACCCCATTCCCAAGCAATATCCCTGATGCAGCAACTTTATAATGATGATATGGAGCTCCAGGTCAGATAAGCAACTGAATAAGTGACCACTTGAGAATCTTATGTATGCCATCATGAATGAATGAATGAGTATTTATACTCTGGCTCGGTTTCCCCACCCACTCTGGGCAGCTTCCTGCACATATAAAAACATAACAAAACACCAAACATTAAAAAATTCCCGGTTACCGGGCTGCCTTCAGATGTCTTCTAAAAGTTGTGTATCTCCTTGACATCAGATGGGAGGGCGTTCCACAGGGAGGGTGCCACTGCCGAGAAGGCCTTCTGCCTGGCTCCCTGTAACTTCACTTATTGCAGTGAGGGAACCATCAGAAGGCCCTCAGAGGTGGACCTCAGTGTCCAGGCTGAACGATGGAGGTGGAGATGCTCCTTCAGGTATACTGGCCCAAGGTCATTTAGGGCTTTAAAGGTCAGAAGAAACACACTGAATTGTGCTTGGAAACATTATAAATCTTGTAAATGAAGTTATAAATATAATAAATGAAGAGATATGGAGGGAAGGTGACAGATCTGTCTCAGCCTCATCTTCGCAAGCAGGCAGAATCACAACCAATGGTAAAAGGATCTCATAGGTTACTGACTCTCAACAAAGTTACTTTGGAACAAGCAGTTTTATAGCACAGACTACATGGATTACATTTATTGTCATGGTAACAAGCCAATTGCATCGATGAAGCTGATCAAAGTCTCAGGTTCAGCAATTCCATATCCTTGCATCCTGACTCAGAAGTCAGTGAGCAGCATGATGCATGTCTCTGCCTCAAATGAAAAAACATCACTTTCAAAGCCTAATATGTTGCACCATCTGGTGAGCATACTGAGGAGACTAAGGACTCCGCCATGTGAAGCTCAAAAGCAATTTGTTGCCTTCGGATCTATCTAAAATACTACTTTTCAAAATATGCAACTTGCTTATTGGATTCATTTTGTCCATTCCTTATTTCCAAAGGTGGACCAGAGTTGATGACGTGCACAGAATACTAATTCTGCCCCCGTGCAAATCTTGGTGCATCTTGGGTTATACTGGAGCAAGCAGCAGCAAATATTATTTATATCCTGTAATGGCAACATACCATAACTGAGAACAATGGAAATGAATACATAGAAGGCACAGAACAAGAGTAGGGTGATAGAACCCCGTGTACCAGGATTGGGACTACAGTGATGAGGCTAAATGGTGATGTGGTATGTTCCACTGCTAAGGGATTCTCTGAAAGGGGAAATTGAAATAGCTCCATCTTTGGTAGTTGGTGGGCAGCCAAAACATTTTTATTCTGCCAGCTTCTGACAAGTTTTTAACAGTTTAGTAACGCCAGGGGTAGTATTCAATGCTAGATCTACTCAGAGTAGACCCCCTGAAGTTCATGTACATGACTAGCTTAGGTCCGTTCACTTCAGTGGGTCTGCTCTGAGGATAACATAGGTGACTACAACGCTTAACTCTTCTGATGCTGGGTTTTTTAAAATCACATTATGATGTACAGTGAACCACCTTGGAAGCCCTTTGTCTCCAAAAAATTTTTTTTCTAAAAAATAAGTATCAATATAATACATGAACAATACTGGTCTCAGAAACTCCCATCATATGTGGTGACTCAAGACACTAGCCCAGAAGTGGTGGCATAAGGGAACAGGCATGTCTTAAAGGAAACAGTAGCCTCGACTGAGGAGCAGAAGATCACAAATATCTCTATGACAATCCCATGGTTGGGCCTGCATCCTGAACTAATGGTTTACTCCACCTGAGTAAGCAACCTGGACCTTACTAAGGAGTCTACTCATCCACCAACGGCTCCAACTCTACTCATTCATCAAATCCTTATATTAAATAATTGCTAAAGATATGTGTTGTGCCTTAAGAGTCTACAGCTCGAGGCCAAAGCATAGCCTGTTTAACCACTGTTTGCCCATGAGTTTGGGGATATAGCTGAGAACAGCTGTTAGAGACTTGGTTGAGCTCTGAAGCTCATCATAGCAACTAGTCTGCTGCATTTGAGCTACTTGTAATCTGGTGGGTCCCCAATCTGATTTGAGACTCTGATGTGAATGCCAACTATGAGGTATGCTGATGATTAGTTAAGTATCTTTTAATTATTATTAAATTTGTATACCATTCTTCATCCCTATGTCAGGGCTTATGGGGCTTCCTCTCTTCACAACAATCACCACGAGAGTCTCCTGACGTTTTTACAGACTCTATTTACAGTATTTACAACAGGTCATTAGCACATAATAATCATTCATCAGAGTCACTCAGTTCAGATCTCTGCTGAGGCCTGCGCTTGCCCTTCCACCAACCCATAAAATGATGAAGTCTCCCATCTCGCCTTTCAGCCCTCCTCTTTTCTGCATGTCTTGTGAGAGCTGGGGTAACCCCCCCCCCCGATTCTGAGCTCGAGCTTAACCCTTGCTGCTCCTGTGAACTTCCTAGCTCTCTAGCCTCTAGACTTACTCCGACAGCTCTCCCCTCATTATCTCCCTCCCCCTCGGGCACAATGTCCTCTTCTCCCCCCCCCCAGGTTCCCCTCCGGGGAACTGGAAGCCACTGGTTCATCCCTGACACCGTAGATCTCATGGCAGTTCACAACATAAAAAGTAGTTTAAAATTATTTATAAGAATTTTAGAAGACCTATACTATAACTATGTTGTTTATAGTAATCTTTTAAAACAAAGGAAAGCAAAACATCTCAGCAACATCTGACTAAGCAGTATGCTTGCGTAATACAAGGTTCTGAACACAGTATTACCAATCTGCACCACATGTGATGATCACTGGGATAGCCAGTATTGTGGGTGGTATAATAATTAAACAGAGGCACACTAGTCAAGGTACTGGGCCTGACAGCAGATTGCAACACACTTTTTGCTTAAGGCACTGCACCACTGCTAATCTGGACTGTTCAGGATAAACTGTGAGGGGGGTTCCAAGCTGGCTCAAATTAGAACAGCCTAGCCCACAGCAATGTTGCTTGATGCTCATTTTAAGCATTGCTTCTGTGAAAGTGACTTTCTGTTTTTTAAGGGCAAATGGTTTCCAAAATGAGCCTCGCCACCAAGACACTCCCTTCCTCCACATCACCTCCACATAAGGCTGTGGTGTGTGGTAGCATTTATCTCTTTGCTTCTGACCTTCATTAATTTTACGCATCCCTGAGGGTGGAGCAGCTTTGGTGCCAGCTAATTAAATGCTATTTAGAGCTGCTCAGTGCATTTTATCAGACCAGAATGAACTCTTTTGTTTTAATGGAATCTACAAGGATTCCTTTCCCAGCTATTTACTAATTAAATGATGCTGTAAGATTTTCTATTAGGTTTCAAACTTCAAGGCAACTCAATAGTGTGGAATTCAGGTACACAGTCACAAAGCGGGGGAAATCATTTTCACATTTGGTTACTGGTTGGCATCCCTATAAACATAGTTTAAATTTTCCTTTCATCTTACTCTGTATACATAATGCAGCTTTGAAAAGTGCTAATGAAGTATTGGAAAAAGCTGTCAGTGTCTGAGCACCTCCACAATCATAAAAATGAAAAGGCATTATTTATGCACAACAATTATTCAGAAAGAAGGAAAGCTCACACTGCCTTAAACATATAAACATTTCCCTAATGAGGGTCTGCAAAAAAGAACAAAATTTTCTTCACGTTCACACCATCATGGTGTCAAGAACAATAGCCAGGTTTTGACAGCCTGTTTCAGAAGTTATTTTGTGTTCAGATTAGGTAAACAGGGAATCTGTTTTGGAATGTGAGAGGTTGGTGGACATTAGCTCCTTAACAGAGGTTGGTTTTAGCCTCTTCCACCAACTAATATTAATGACTGATTTTAAATGCTTTGGTTATTTGCGTCACAGACCTGTTTGCAGCTCATTCCTGATCGCTTTCCCCCACCAGCAAGTAGTTCAAAATTGAGATAATCTTGTGCTAGAAATACTTTGTTTCTCAAGATCAACTAACATCCAAGTGTCATTAGAGGCTTGTCAGGCTAGAAATATGTTATAGCAATTCACTAGTGGTGCACAGCATGTATACAGTTGATATTTTAGGAATAAACCTCCCTGGTTCCAAGTCAAGTTTTACATTTGTGTACTTTGTGTACTATAGGAGTAGCATTTGGCTTCCCTGTAACTTGGTTTGCAGCAAAATCAGTGCACTGTTTAAAGCAACAATGGAAGCAAGGGCTGTTGTTTCTCTGAGGAAACTACAATATCTAGCTTAAGTAACAAAAGTAAGAAAAATTGAGAGTCTGAAACTGATACAGTGAACAAATGTCTAAAGGTTTGGCAAGGCACACACAGCCATTTTCCCTCACATATGGAGCTAAATTATTCTTTGACAGCTTACCCAGTGGCTCAGATTCAGAACACACTTCACTGTCACATTCAAGGCCTTTCAATGGAGTGAGGAGCTGAAAGTATAACATATGGAACATGGCAAAAGAGTCAACATGACCTAGTGGATAACACTGACTTTGATCCAAAAATCATGAGTTTGAGTCCTGTCCCTGCAATGGACACATTTCAATGGCTTTCAGCAAATTACTTCATTGTGGGCATGTACCGTAAACAACTCAAGAATGGCATATCCTTTTTCAACATTGGTATAAGTTTTCAATCTGCCAGGCAGGACTTACCTATCTTTCCCCGTTTCCTTCTTAAATACTTCATCACAGTAACTCATGCGCTTCTCTGTGGTCACATAGATTTTTGCCCCAGGGTAGCTGTCCACAGTCTTCTTCAGCATGTTGTACACAATGCCACTGCCATCTTTCCTCATGTTTCGAAAAGGTCCCCAGATGACATAAACTGTGCTGTTGGTTTCCTTGAAAAAATATTCGGGATTCTTAAGCAGAAGGGGAACACTGGTGTGGGAGACGACTCTCACTGTGGTCCGCTTCCCAACATCTTCTTCATAGCCCTTGGTGGGAGCATTGTTCATCCTCCAGATACATGAGGACTGGTCAATTTCAAATCCTACTTTCTGTTCAGACATCTGACCTGAATTTGAAATGATGGCACACAGGTCACAGTCCAGTTGTAGAGGCTGGTGAGGGAGGAAGAGAAGAGAACAAAAATAAACTGTCAGTCTCTGGGACAGACCACTTCCTAGATATCTGGGCTCCTGCCTCATCATGTGACAAGGCATGTTACCCAACCCAGTGCCTGCATGGCACCAGAAACAAATCAACCAACATTTCAGGTGGTTCAAGGGCAGAGCATTCTAAGACCGACACTGATACTGATTTGTCAGTGATCAGCTTCTCTGTCACTGGATCAGTACCAACACTACAGAAACTAAAGAGAGTTGAGGTTAAGAGTCTCATACTACATAAACTGTCATTGCCTGGCCCCTAAAAACTGACAATGATGGCACCAGGCATATTTCTCTAGGAAGAGCATTCCACAGATGGGGAGCAACCATTGAAAAAGCCCATTCTCATGTACCAATTGGGAGGAAAAGAAGTTGAGACAGGCCGGGGGGGGGGGGGGGAGTCTGGGATTAAAACTTAGTAAGATAGTCAATAAAATACCCATGGAACTTTTAAAGCCAAGGCAGGAATGAGGTTCTGTGGGATTCCATGCTGGAGCATGTCCGTTATGCACCTAACATCTGTGCAACCAGAAAAGTGCAGGGTGGAAGTGAGAACTTTGGCAGTTCAGCGATTGTAGCAGAGAGAGAGAGAGAGAGAGAGAGAGAGAGAGAGAGAGAGAGAGAGAGAGAGAGAGAGAGAGAGAGGATTATAAATGTTATACCCCTGTGGAGGATTTGAGGCAAATAATTTTACCTAGCCAATTAGAATGCAGACATGATTATTAGAAGACTAACATGATTACATGCTGTTGTTAGATAATATGCATTTGCACTCGTGGTGTCTGGTTGGAAGAGCGCTGTAAAGAAAATAGAGAAGGAAAGTACAACACAGTGGCAGCGAGGAGAAAAGGAGTCAACTCCCACATGGCAAAGCAAGTGAAGCTATTTAATAACAGGATGACAACAAAGCCATCAGGGAGACTTTCTCCTGCTTATATTATCACTGAACATTGAGATAAAATGTAATTTCTGCCCTCTGCAATTTTAAGTCAACTAGATAATAATTGTTTGCATTATACTTCACAAGAAGCCTCCCCCACCCCATTTTTTTAAAGGTCTAGAAATGAAGGTATGTAATGTGTTTTTGGTAGACAAGTTGCTTTTTGGTCATGGTGGTCTCTGCGGAAAATGTACGGTACTGGCTTGACAATATTGATAAAAAAGAGTATGTGTACAGAGTTAATACATTCTAGATATATAAAAGCTATTTATTATTAGCTGTGAGGAAAAGATCTATTACGGTCATTAAGGTCTTTAATAATAAATGGAGCAAAGTAATTTGCCACTGCCGGAATCATTCTTGTCATCTAATCATACTGCTGCCCAGGTACATCTTGTCAATATTGTAGTGTCTGTGTTATCTCTGAATTTAAGTATTTCATAATGACACATCCACACCGTGATCAACTCCCACCCGGAAACCAATGTCCCCACTGTGGAAGGACGTGTGGATCCAGAATTGGCCTCCACAGTCACTTACGGACCCATTGTTAAAACTGTGTTTATGGAAGACAATCTTACTCGGATACGAAGAAGAAGAAGTCTGTGTTATCTCTGAATTTAAGTATTTCATAATGACAGGGTAATTATGAATCATTTGAAAAACATACCTTGTTAGCTATTGGCATAGCTGCCAAGTTTTCCCTTTTCTCACGAGGAAGCCTATTCAGTATAAGGGAATTTCCCTTAAAAAAAAAGGGAGAACTTGGCAGCTATGGCTATTGGCTGTTTTCATGCATAAGGCTAAGCCATTAAACAATGGCTAAGAAAACTGCAGGGCATTCCACTGTGAAGCACTTGACTCTGTCCCACTGAACTGTGATAGGTAGAAGCAACCACATAAGTTTCCTTGTAGGTGGTAGCTGGCCTATCAGTGGTGGGAAGAGGGCAGGGTTGGACTGGCCATCGACCTGCTGGAGCTTAAGCCAATTCAACTACAGTACCAACAAGTTGTGCCAATGAGTATGATCCTGTCAGCAAACCTACAGAGGATGGTTGTCTACTAATGCATGCTGTCTGTGCAAGGATTTCTACTTGCACAATGCGACTTCCCCCAGTCTTCCCTTCCCTGAGTGCCCTCCCTAAATTCGCTCCATTGGGTTGGAGAAATGCCTAAAAAGGATTTAGCAGGGCATGCAGAAGGAGCAGAATGGCAAAACATTCCATTGCAAAAGCAGAAATATTTGTCCTGATGGGACCATTGCATCAGCAGTATGTTGGATCCACACAGAAGTTTCCTGTCTTTTCCATCACTTCCCACAACAATCGCTAAGAAGAAACAGCAATATGAAAAACACTGAAGGAAAAATGCCTCCTTATGGAAGAATGGGTCTCTGTACGCTTGATTGGTTGTTGTTCACTGTTCATTTTCCTTTTTAAAAAATGCTCATATGGAATGTAACAAATCAACCTATTGGAACATTGCCTTTCCCCTTTATATTGTCTTGTGGTTATCATTTTGTAAAAGCTAGCTCAACAATATGTGCAGTCATGTACCACCTAAGAAGGGATTTCTGCACCTGAGAGTGGTGAAGTAGAATGGCTGGTCTGGTTCAGCTGCCTCTTCTGGGGTCAAACTTGTGTTTGTAAACACCAAGAAGAGGGTGTGTGTGTACACACGTGATCTACCCACACACTCCCAAAATATAGAAGAAATAGAATTGTTGTTTGTATGTGCTTTAGGTCAAACATCATTAACTGGATAAAAGGAAATCCATTTTTAAAGAGCACCTATTGCCATCAAAATAAATTCAATTCAAGCCTTTATTATTGACCATCCAATTGCTTTCGAAGCCTTCTAGATTAAAGTTTCTGCCACCTTAAATATCTGTCACATCCTACTGGATCTACCGTTGGCGTTATTATTTGACCCTCTCTAGGTTTGCTTGTTTGGTGTCTTGACTTCAGGATTTGCACAGCTGTGTCATCACCACCATCTGTTGCTACAAAACTGATGAGCAATAATAATGTCAGTGGGACTGGTGTGGAATAGTGATTCTGCCAGAGGATTTTTTAACTCAATGTGGATTAACATGGCCTGTTTATAAACTGATGTTTTAATACGTTTACTACGTTTGTTTATTTATAATCATGACTCGATCTACAATGGCTTTTTCAGAGCTTTTTCTCAATGTTGATGTTTCTTGCATGAAGAAAAGGTGCCATCTGTGATTGATAGTACAAACTGGCAGCTTCATACAAGCAAGACTGTCGTGAGATACTTGAGGATATCAAATTAAGCACTTTATTTTTTAATATACCCAAAGGCTGTACCTGCCAAATGGGATTGCCATATTGATGCTCATCACTTAAATGATCCAAAGTAGTAACTTAAATGAAATATGTTCTGAAGGCTACCTTTCAATTGCTTCTAGAAGCAGGAAAATCTCCATAAAATTGAGTGAGTGTTCCTAGTTGAACTCTTGTGTGTTATCTTAGGATACTACAGACATATATTCTCCCTGGATGAATTAATGTTAAACCCCAATTGTAGAGAATTCATATACAGATTTATATTCACGTAAGGTGATAATTAACTGAGTCACGCTCACAGCACACCCACTGAAATCAATGGCAGTGACTAACTTAAGTCCATTGTTTTCAGTGAGTTTACCCTGACTATGACTTAAGTCAGGTACCATCTATAACATTTCCCATGAGTCGATGGACAAAGCCAAAATGACTATTTGAGGAAAATTCCTATCTGTTATAGCACAGATGGGGGCAGAATCTGTCACCTTAATAGATGGGTAGGACCACTCAGCTGTCAATCATTTGACACCCAACTTCAAAGGAAATAATTGAGAGTGCACTCCCAATTCTTTGCTTTCTTCCTTTGGAGTCACATTTAAACACAAGCTGCTGGGTTTTTTTCCCCTGCCAAGGAAAATTCCTGCTGAAAGGGGCTTGCAGTTAACATCAAGCAGCTGATTAGTGTTTACTGCAAACCCTGGTGAGATTGGCTGTGCAATTCCTGAGTGCAGTCAATCCCAGCAGAGTTTGCAGCTGAAATTGATTCAAACCCCACTTTGGACAGGCATCTGCTGCACTTGGGAGTTGCCACTTGGGAGCTCCCAAGTGCAGCACATCCCGGTGGGCTTTTCATTTGACACCAAGTTTATTTCCCCCCCATATGCAAGGCATACTAGCCACGGAACAACTGAATGCACTTTAAGGCTCCTAGTTGTTCCTTTGCAGGCATGTCTTTATCAGCCTCACATCTGACACCCTACATGCCAGCTTCTCATTAGCACAATGGGAACATTACATAAAACAGAAATTCTGGAATTGGTTGCATCATAATAATTTCCCCCTGCAGCGTCTGAAATGAAAAATGACTTCTAGTGAAAAAGGGGAGGCAAGAAAATGTTCAAGCAGCCATTATCCATAATGCAAAGTCCAAGGAAATATTTATGGAAGTACGTATTACTCATATTAAATGATGCCTAAAAACCATTCTGAAAAATATGACCAGCATTTCTGTTCATCCAAAATAATCAGCTATTGCATACACTTGCTTGTTTGGACTGCTCTTACAGAAATGAAGTTTGGCTTGCATGCATGCAATAACAAGCACACCCAGCCCCTCAGCAAGACACCTTAGTGCAAGGGTCAGCAAACATTTTCAGCAGGGGTCCTTTCAGAGGTCCACTGTCCCTCAGACCTTGTGCCGGGCCGGACTATATATTTTTAAAAAATATGAACAAATTCCTATGCCCCACAAATAACCCAGATATGCATTTTAAATGAAATGACACATTCTACTCATGTAAAAACACCAGGCAGGCCCCACAAATAGATGCATTTTAAATAAAAGGACACATTCTACTCATGTAAAAACATGCTGATTCCCGGACCATCCGCAGGCCGGATTTAGAAGGCGATTGGGCCTCATCCGGCCCCCGGGCCTTAGTTTGGGACCCCTGCATTAGTGCATGGCCCCCTCTCCTTGTGAACCCCATGTTATTGCTCCTGCTTTCCCTGATACCAACACTAAACAAGCCAACTTCTCAAGAGCTAAATCCTTCCCTTGAGAAGCTCTGGTCCTCCAGGAATCGTATCTGTTCAAAATGCAACACTAAGATACTGAGATGTCTTTGAATGTCTTCCTGCCATCTTGTTTGACTGCAGAACCATGCTGTTGAGCAGAACTACTGAAGATGCTGCATGCTGCAACTCTGATTCACTCTGGTTATGTATAGAAAAGACCCATCCTATTTTTTTTTTTAATGCAACATGTATCAGTTGCAGAGAACTTACATTTAAATCCGTAAGAGAACAATGGAATCTTTGACCTTTCCGTTTTCCACTAGAGCTTGCGGTCAATAGAAAGCATAATTAAAACGGTGAATTAGGACTTGAAAAACAATGAGATTTCCCTTGCAAAGAGATAGCTATGTAATAAAGGTCACTTATGAAGCAATTCCAATGATTAAACCTTTGCATTTAGCATTGAAGCTGCTCCACAAAATCAAAGGTTACACTATTAAATAATGAAAGAAACCAAACCGGAAAAGGTCATCGGCAGAACTAACTAGCACTTCCTAACAGCTGCTGCGTATTTACTGATGTGTGTTACCAAATGGACACAGTGGTGTGAATACACATGATTCCCATTGTGAAAAGATGAATAAACAATGAATTTGGTTCAAAAGATTAAAAGGGATCTGCCCCATCCTCATTTCCTCAGCAGCAGTCGTCTTTCAACGTTCTATGTTTTGCATAGGAAATGAGCCTTATGATTAAATTATCATGGACATTCAGAAAATTCAAAATTAAACAATTTCTGTTGCTTTCTTAATTATAGGAATTTCTCTTTTTTGTAATTTAGAAAGAATGCAATATTAATCCTCTTAATGTTTAAGAGGGGCAATTATTAACAAGTCACACCACACATTAATTTACTTCTCTAATTTGAGCTTCTCTTGTAATTATCCAATTTGCATGGATTCTAACAATGCAGGTACCAAAGCTCTAGAGATGCATACTTCATTTTAGTGCTATTTATTCTTCAGCTCTTCCAGAATATCATCAGAGTTTTTCATTTTGGAGAATGCAACATGTTTAATGATACCAGGTGGGAATAGCATTTGCCTTGATTCTTCCTGATGTTCTTTTGAGGTCTCTCAAATGAAAGATACAAAAGAGCCATTAACTGCCTGGCATTGCTTTTATTGCTTCCCTGTGTCTTATAAGCAAAAGGGGGGAAAAGTATTTTAATTTTCTTCTGTTTCCAGAATAATTAGCCAAGCTGTTTCCATCCACACATAGTTACTTTCCACAGACCTCAACCTGGGACAAAGACTTTGTAGGCAAGAAAGCTCAGCATATTCTAGAAGGCAAGGCAATGCTACATTTGCTGGCATGTTCACAAACCCGACGTTCCAATTTAGTGTGGCTCTCAAGAGCACTATATATAAATCACAAACTATAACCAACATGCACATACACACAGAGACACAAGCTGGATCTGATTACTTATGTGCGAGTTTTAGTCCCCTGTTCCTCCTACTACAGCAAGCGAGTTGGCTCCAGGCCTCACGCTGCAGAAAGCATCCCTGTCTTCATAAAATTTAATGTTCAGAATCATCAAACTTTTAACACTTGGAAATTATTTAACAATAAGCAAATTGTCAGCCTGGGTTTCAGTTTCCAGAACAAGTGCAACATGATGGTCCTTTGCAAAGCAGTTCCTGCAAACTGAATGATCAGGAAAATCCATTGTTACTGGGGAAGCAAAGGCAATTGGCATTATAAAGCAGCAGAAACAGACTTTCAGTTGAGTATAAGTTAGATAAAGTTTTATCTTACTGGAGTTCAGATTCATACTCACTATTGCAACCATGCAACCAAGTCTGGCATGGCTTCTAACCATAAAGGTAAAGGGGCCCCTGACCATCAGGTCCAGTCGTGTCCGACTCTAGGGTTGTGGCACTCATCTCGCTCTATAGGCCGAGGGAGCCGGCGTTTGTCCGCAGACAGCTTCCGGGTCATGTGGCCAGCATGACAAAGCTGCTTCTGGCGATCCAGAGCAGTGCATGGAAACGCCGTTTACCTTCCTGCCGGAGCGGTCCCTATTTATCTACTTGCACTTTGATGTGCTTTCGAACTGCTAGGTGGGCAGGAGCTGGGACCGAGCAACGGGAGCTCACCCCGTTGCAGGGATTCGAACCGCCGACCTTCTGATCAGCAAGCCCTAGACTCTGTGGTTCTAACCATAGTGGCTTGCAATAAAAAAAGATTTCAAAAAAAAAGTCAAAGTCAAATTTAAAGCAGAAAAAATTAGCAACAATTAAACTGAGGCAGCAGCATTAAAACTTCTGCATAAACAATATAAAACAGCAGGACATTTATTAAAAGCTAGTCTGAATTTTTAGAAAAAACCTTCTCTTCCTGACATTTAGCAGATGGCAGAGTGCTTGGTGATTCTGTACTGGGAAAGAGTCCCACAATCATGGAGCCACCATTACAAATGTGTTCCTGTGTCTTGTATGTGACATTACATATGGCTCATGTGACATCATACATGGATTAGGACAGAGAGCAGAGCCTCTAGTGCAGTCTTAAAGGTCTGACAAGTAAAGTGATGAATACACATATCTACTGAATATTCAGACTTCAATCTGGCTACTTTTAGTGCAACAGTTTCATTTATCACAGCCCATGCTGAATGCCAGGGAATGACATCATAGTCTCCTAAATTTAATGTGATGCTATCTTAGGTGTGTCAGGAAACGTGTCCACACTTACCTGACAAATTTGTCTACTAGAAATATTATGGCTGGTAAAACGTTAGCTAAATAATTGGTGCTTTCAATGCAAGTGGAAATGTTTCCAAATGAATGTAATATCTCACTGGGAAACTGCCATTCATCTACTATTAAAAATTTCAGTGCAACATATATAACTTAAAAATGTGGTTTGGGGCCAAATTAGATGTGACATTAATGTATGTTTGTAGCTGCTTGGGGGGCAGGGAGGGGAGGTTTCTAATGACCAGGACTAACCCTTTCCTCCCCTTCTGCCATCTTGAAAGACACTGACAACCTCCCTATGCTGTTTGCATTTGGGGAGGAGGGATTCCTACTATGAAACCAATGGGAGCTTCCAACCAAATCCACATATAAATGATTTTGAGCCTCCTCTCCTGCTGCAATCCGAAGTATTATGCGCTACCCTCACCCACTATACCGGACTGCTATTTGCATTAAACACCAGCACACTAAATACAAAGACATATTTAATGTCAAGTCTGGCATGGCTTCTAACCTCTTGCTGAAAACACAGCATTCAGGGTACAATATGCATCCCAGTAGTGATGTATGGAAGTGAGAGCTGGACCATAAAGAAGGCTGATCGCCGAAGAATTGATGCTTTTGAATTATGGTGCTGGAGGAGACTCTTGAGAGTCCCATGGACTGCAAGAAGATCAAACCTATCCATTCTTAAGGAAATCAGCCCTGAGTGCTCCCTGGAAGGACAGATCATGAAGCTGAGGCTCCAATACTTTGGCCACCTCATGAGAAGAGAAGAATCCTTGGAAAAGACCCTGATGTTGGGAAAGATTGAGGGCACAAGGAGAAGGGGAAGACAGAGGACAAGATTGTTGGACAGTGTTCTCGAAGCTACGAACATGAGTTTGACCAAACTGTGGGAGGCAGTGCAAGACAGGAGTGCCTGGCGTGCTATGGTCCATGGGGTCACGAAGAGTCGGACACGACTAAACGACTAAACAACAACATGCATTACACATATTGTAATTGATTACACACACAACTGCATGCACCATTGAGTACCTACATATGTCCTAGCCTAGGAGCAGGGAACCTTGTCTTTTAGTCCATGGACCATGTTTTCTCATGGGGGAAACTTTGGGGGCTGCCAGAAGTGCATGGAACCAGAGGCAAATGTGGGATAGGGTGTGTGAGTTTTGAGAGCCGGCTAGAAAGACCTGGGGTTTCCTATCCTGCCAGATCCCCCAATTCACGCACACAGGCTGACTTAATTTGGAAATGGATATACCTGTAGTCCTATGCTGAATGGATTTTCCCAGCTGTCATGGACTTCCATCTATGCTGATTTCTCCCAAACCTTAGCAAAGCAACATCTATCATCATCTGAAGAGTGACTTCTATTCTACAGACTACCTGCCTGTGACTGCTGGGACAAGCATGTAGTTGGGAAACAACCCTTTCCCCTAAAAATAAAAAATAAAGATTCCCACATCCTGTTTGCGTCTCAAAATTTAATAAATTGCTTTTTCTAGAACATCTCTCATTTCACCAGAATGCCTTAGCTCATGATAGAAACAAGTAAAGAGATTGTCCGAGTCATTGATATAAAACACACACGCCAACATGAAAACCCTCACATATAGCATTTGGATAATTCTTGGGCTGCACAGTATTAGTCTGAGAACTGGGAGTCATTCCAAACAAATGTTGCATGTGAAAGCCAAGAGGCCATTCATCTTAAAAGCCACCATGTTGCTCACCTGCCCCTCATTAGCATTGCACGGCTGTTCAGGCAAAGCCAACAATAATATGCCATTTGAGCAAGAAGCTGTTCTATCAAATTGTACTAAGTATGCTAAACAAAGAGCAATCAGCCTTTGAATATGGGACAGCCGCCACTTCCCAAAAAAACACCTACTTAAAGCTTTTTAAGCCACTTTCTTTAATTTCTTTGCAATAATATTGCTCCAAAATACTCAGTACTACTTAGGTACAGCGTGCTGGGTCCAGTTAGTAGTAGGTAGTATTGGACGAATGTCCTATTGCAAGAGCTTTTCACATGATCATTAGTAACATAATTAAATACGCTTTAGAAATCAGGAAAGGGAAAAGGCTTTCCCACCCCTCCTCCCAGTGCCAGTTATTTTTGGTTGACAAACAGCAGAAAACACCAGGAGGCGAAATGTCAGTTGCGACTGATGGGTACATGGTGAGAAGGAACATACTGTTAGAACATAGTCTGAATTGCGAATGATTCTCAACAGGAGAGGACCAAAAGAGTTTCTCACCTCTAGTATCTCACCGCGCAGCACAATATGCTTCCATCATACACCATGTAAACCTTTCTTAGAAAGCGTGTTACACAATGGAGACCCAATGCCAGGCTGACTTTGCCTTGCCTTCACTGAACAATAGCCAGCTAGGTATCAATGGGGCAAAGAATGCATGCGATGTTCCCATCTGCAGCAAACACACGGCAAAACCCCCATTGCACAAACATCAATTATTCAGAACCCCCAATAACTGCAATCCATTTTGCATTCCTTACTTGACCTCCATGAGCAATGCAACCCGGCAAGTGTACTTAGCTTTTGTATCCTCCCCTGCTGGCTGTACAGATGAAGGGAAGTTATAAAGATTTTAAACACATAAGAAACAATACTTTTTGGATACCACCCCCTCCACTGACAACCCCTACTTTTAATAAGTAAGGTTGCATTGCAAATTATAGCTGTATCTGCCAGCATGCCTCTGAATACCACATGCTGGGAACCACAAGTGGAAAGAGTGATGTTGCACCTAGGTCCTGTTTAAGGTCTTCCCATAGGGATCTGGTTGGCTCCTGTGAGAATAGGGTGCTTGTCTAAATGGACCTTACATTGTTTTTCTATCTAGGTGACTGGAAATTGCTGAGATAGGGTCTTTTTTACTCCCTGGGGCAGGGAGAATAAACCTGTAGCATCAGGTGTTGTTGGAATCCAATTTCCATCAGCCCCAGTTAGCAAGGGCCAGTATTCAGGGATTATGGGAGTTACATTCGAAACAACATCCAGAGGGGCACAGATTCCCACTCCTGCCCTAGGAGATGGCCAAACCCCTGAAATGAAGTAGAAAAGGAGCTTAGCTTGCCTTTCTGTTAAGAGTGAACCTTTAAGATTTCCTAATGCAAATTAAGACTTCCATGTGCACATTATTAACATGAGAACTGTGCAGAAGTAAGAATCATATTTATTGTATTCATTTTGATGGGGGAATGGAATGGTGTACCTTGCCCCTATTCTTATATGCATTCAGCATAGTTTGTAACAGAGCATACTGCATGAGCATAGATATAGTACATGTAACTAGGGATTCAACTGCAGTGTTCTATATGCATGTAGTCCAGCCTTCACTTACCTAGAGTCCTCTGAATTCTTTTGGACTACAACTGCTATCAGTCCCATCTAGTTGTAGTCTGAAACACTCAGAGGGCACCAGGTTGGCAAAGAAGAAAGCAGTCTCTCAGAAATGATGCTAAACATGATGATACCCCTCACATCTTCAAGGGTATTCCCAACCAAGCTCATAAGGTCTGTGTAGCCTTGCAACACTTGAACCACAGTCATGCTTATAATTAGGGCAGCTAAAAGAGAGCTTTTCCCTACCAGCGCACGTGTGAAATGAGAATTCTCAATCTCATTAGTGCTATTGAGAATCATAGCTGCCAAGTTATCCCTTTTTTAAAGGGATTTTCCCTTATGCTGAATAGGCTTCCTCGCGAGAAAAGGGAAAACTTGGCAGCTATGTTGAGAATAATGAAATTGGGGGTAGTTACTCCCATTCGCATAAAGCCACATGCAACAATGTGTCCCCCCAAGGACATAAACCATATGCTACACAACCTGCTAGTGTTCACTTTGTACCTCAGCTTAGGAGCAGGCACATCAAAGGAAAAGGAGGGCCCCCATGTGCTCACTTCTGCTCTTCAAAGTTCTTGAGGTAGTTTGAAAGAAAATAACTTCTGAGAAAGGATGGTTCTGTTAGGAATCAGAGAGAAGAGTGGGGGATAGAGAACACAATTTCTTAAATTATTCTGGGTTGGTGGTTGTTCTTTTAATCTGGAAGTCAAGGGTGTAATGCACATTTCCCTAAGATAGGAATGGATGTTATAAAATACATAATCCATGCTGAGGGATGTCACACAAGCAAAGGGGATGTTTGGATCACAGCATTCACCACATGCCTGAAGATTCTAAGGACCTCGAAATTCTATGGTCTCGGAAACCCAAAGCATCTCCACAGTTCCCAAAGCAAGAAGGAATCTATCCCCCGCCCCCACTCTGCTTTTAGCAACTGTTAGTCCCCAAAACAGTTGGCATCCTGCCTTCTCCTTTTGGTCCACTGAGGTGCAAAACAAACAAGGCAAATGGTAGGCAAACCAAACCCACAAACAAAAGTGGAAGGAACTCAGAGGGGCCCTGACATGATTGGGTGTGCCTCCACTATTGCTGGTAGTTTCACAGAGTTGAACAGGGCAATGAGGCCATATAATTGCATCTGTACTGAAAGGCATGACCCTCCTGTTCTCTCTCTCTCTCTCTCTCTCTCTCTCTCTCTCTCTCTCTCTCTCTCTCACACACACACACACACACACACACACACACCGAGAGAGAGAGAGAGAGAGAGAGAGAGAGAGAGAGAGAGAGACTGCACTCAAGTACGACGTATTTGTGAGTTCATGCTAGGCTAGGGATGCAGAACTTGAACTTGGACCCCTCCAGAGATTGTTAGATTTTGACTCTCATCAGTCCCAGCTAACATGGCCAATGGCCAGGAATGGCAATTACCCATTCCTAAGTTAAGCATTGTCCACAGTCTGGAAGCAATGTAAGAGCCCACCATTTCCAATAATGGCATTTCAGCGACAAAACTGGTAAATATTATACAGTGGTACCTCGGTTTAAGTACACAATTGGTTCTGGAAGTCTGTACTTAACCTGAAGCGTACTTAACCTGAAGTGAACTTTCCCATTGAAAGTAATAAAAAGTGAATTAATCCGTTCCAGTCGGGTCCGCGGAGTACTCAACCTGAAGCATACTTAACCCGAAGTATGAGTGTAATTGGTTCTGGAAGTCTGTACTTAACCTGAAGCGTACTTAACCTCAAGTGAACTTTCCCATTGAAAGTAATGGAAAGTGGATTAATCCATTCCAGACGGGTCCACGAAGTACTTAAACTGAAAGTACTCAAACCGAGGTATGACTGTAGATCTCATTACTGTGTGATGGGTAGACAATTACTATTTGGAAAGTTGAACAGTGCCAGCAGAACAAGCAGTTTTTGGAGGTTTAATTAAATCAGCCCAACTCATGTCTGTGAAAGGAAAACTCCAACCTAATTCCAAACATACCAGTCAAGTGGACCCTGATCATCAGCATATCCTCATGTGCCATGCTGTCTATGGGAACACACACACACACACATACATAACTATACTGCTCAGCACACACTCTCTAGGAACTTATCAGATTGACCTCTACATAACCAAAGCCCATCTTATCTCCTTACAAGAACGTGAGTGGATTTCCCCCAGCAAAAAATAAATCACTTGAATATTTCCAAAATGAGCTCTACCTCTTGCTTCGGGTCAATTTATTTGTGATCTGATCTAAAAAAGGGAAGTAAGATTAAGAAGCAAACCTTGCAAATAAATTAAATTATCAGTTTTTTTCTGAAATGAAATTAATCCATGTCAAGAGTAACAAAAAGGATTATTATAGTAATATTATGACTGCAGTGTTTTTTAAAAATGCATTTTGTCCAAAAAACAACAATCCCACAAACAAACATTAATAAGCTGCTGAAGTCCTATGTTTTTAATTACAGTACTAGGCATTTTTATCTTTTAAGAAAATACATGCACACCACTGGCCATGTATGTACCTTTCTGCTTCCCTCACTGCCATACTGGGACTGTCTGTACTGTAGTGCATTTAAATGGTTGAACAAGGCTTGAAAGGCAAGCTTTCCACAGAAGTCAGTACTTAACCTGAAGCGTACTTAACCTGAAGCGAACTTTCCCATTGAAAGTAATGGAAAGTGGATTAATCTGTTCCAGACAGGTCCACGGAGTACTTAAACTGAAAATACTCAAACCAAGGAGTACTTAAACCGAGGTATGACTGTATGCCCACAACAAATTAAGCAATGAGATGCAGTTATTCACTGGGAAGATACATCCTGATAAAGCACAGTGTTTTGGTTCATAGTCTCTGCTTGGACTTTGCCACTAAAAGTTAGCAGACTCTCCTTCAGACCAATCTCCTTTGGGCCTCCCATTTGGATGGGAGGATCTGCGTTATGCCACAATGCCTCCACAGAGCTCTGAGTAGCTGTAATGTGCAAAAAGGGTGACAACCGTGAAGTCCTAAATGATTGCTGATTCTCTGTAAATAATGGAGCAAAAACAATTTCACCCTGAAGTTAGGCAAAGCGCCAAAATGAATCTGTAGGAGGTTGATTTGAAAGGGAAAATGTATAAACAACCAGTAACCCCGTAAAAAATATTCTTTTGCTGCTTTATTACTGGCTTTTTTTTGTAAGCCATGTTTCATCTTACACTCCTCATTATCTAAAAAGCAGGGGACTCTAAAGGGAGTGAAACACAATGAATTTATCCCTCCTGAGAATAATAATAAATAATAATAATAATAAACAAATAAGAAATCTCCGACAAAAGTTTGAATATGCTTCACACATTATGTAGAGCTATTGACGTTATAGAAAAGGGTGTGTATGAATCACTCACATGTGTGTCAAGATGATTTAAATATGCATTATAAAAACAGGTTAAAAAGTACAAAAAATAATAATAGCTGGGTAGGGTCTAAAACAGCAGAAAATGAACATCTAAGGTGGGGACATTTTCATCCAACTGGAAAAGCTTGTCAAAAACAAATATGTCTTCAATTGTTTCTGGAAAGTACAGACAGTAGTCCCTTGTTACATCTCAGTAGGAATATGTTCCACGGAACAGTACAGCCACACTAAAAGCCCTGCTCCAAGTTACTGTGAGGTGGGCTTCCAATATTTTTGGGACGTGACTAGCTTAAAATAGTCAGACCTTGCAAAGATACTAGATTTCATTACTTTTTGGGAAGGGGCTTGGAAGTGGGTGAGGTGAAGGGACATTGGGGCACTGCAGGTACCCCAGTAATACCAACCTGGCACTCCCATGCTGTGCACGAGTCACTCTGACCTCATCTCTGCTGTGCTCCTGATATATCCAGTAAACAGCAGTGACAGCCCACCCCACTGGCTTTTCCTGGCCATGCTCTCTGGGGCTGATGGGAGCTAGAGGTCCACAACATTGCAAGGGCCACAGGTTAGCTGTCCCATAACAAAACTACACTAAAACAGCACTTAGATGCAAACACACATTTAAAGTATCATGTATTTGGGGTGCAAGCATTTGCAATGCTTTTTCCAAATGAGTAAGCCTCTCCTCTTTCCAGAAGGGAGGGGTTGTGAGTGGGAATCGCTTCCCGCAGTCACAGGGGTGTGTGACTAGGCCCCCTGCGTCACTGGAGCCCTAGGCACACATCATGTCCCTCAGCCAGCCAATCTGGCTTGTGGGGGGCGGCGTGGTTTAGCCGTATTTAAACAGTAGTGGGTTTATTAGCTCTCCTTTGCTTCTTCTGCTTCCACGGATCACCCTCCCTCCCTCCCTCCCTCAAGTTTTGCTTCAGCTCCTGACCTTGCTATGGACTTCGGTTGGTTGCCTTGGTTGTCCAAGGGACCTGGTAGGAATTTTTTCCACTTGGCAGATTGGCACAAGCCACTTGGTTTTTTGCCTACCTCGTAGCAAATTGTCACAACTTTGTAAGGTTTGGTGGTTAGGCATTGGAAAATGTGTTGTGTGTTGGAGGGGAGGTTGTGGCCATCACCTACCCCTCCCCTTGAAGGGTATTTCGTTAAAGGAATCTGGCAGTCGTGGTTCTTGTCCGACGCCCAGGTGGTGGCTAGGGGCCATGGCACAACCCTCCGGTAACTCTAGGGGAAAGCTTCCAGTTGATTTGCATCAACAAGCTCCCCCTACAGGTTGTTAACCCTTGTGTGATTCCCAGCAGAGCAGGTAGGAGTCAAATATATTCTGTTCGGATCCAATGCCTAACCCAATACCACTCACATTCTGTAACCAATAAAGTTGTGGCCTTTTTTTTTAGTCCATTAACCTAAATACTTGTGTCCATGTATCTTATTTCATCACCAAGCGGAGAGTGGGGCCTTGACTCACAAAGAAACATTGTGGAACAACTCCTTATTTGCAAATGTGGAAAGTCAATGCTCATTGTTGCATCATACACCAAATGCTCACCAAGAATGTATGTTATTGCATAGCTAGCATGAAGAGTTCCGTCTATATTAAAGCAAAAGTCAACGAAACAACCCTAAGGCCATCAGTCATAAAGGCATGCACCTAGCTGGGAAACAGGAAGCCATGGTTAAAAGGATGTATTCAGTATGAGATCAGGACATGACATGTATTACATTGTGGGGATACATACATATATACAGAATGCAATCAGAAGAGGAAAGCTGCAACTGTGACATCATAGATTGATATGGAAGACTGTGAAAAATGATTTATCTGGGATGCAAAATAAATTGCAAATAAAACTGTGCTGATCCCAACTTTACTAGCAGCGAGGGTGCTCTGGCAGCAGAAATAATATGAATTCTGCCACGCGATCATTGCAGAAATGCTACAGCCACCCCTTTTCTTCTCACCCTCCCTCCCAAGGAGCAATAATGAAAAAATAGAAGTCCTGTGGTGCTTTTCCTCTGTTGGGCCCACTCACAAATTCATAGCACAGCATGAAGGTTATTAAAATCCCATATGTGAGAACTACACATAGCATGGAGAGATATGAATTGGCATTCCATACAGATAATGCTATCTAATGGCCAAAAACAAGTAGCGTGGTTTTCATTTTTATTCAGAGTGCATTTGAAAAGGGCAAAGCACCCAGCGGCTGCTCTAAGCAACCTGACCACTCAAAGGTTTGCCTCTCTTCCTTCACCTATGCATTACTAAGCTAAGTGCAGAGAGCAGAGCTCTTATCTTGCCAGACCTGGTTATTCCCAAGATACCTTTCACTGGTACCTGCTTGACATGAATTGGATTGAATGTTGTTTGGGAAAGCCTGATATGGTGGCAAACCATTCAGCACAGTTGCTTTTCTATTCCCACTCATTTGTGCATATTTCAAATCAAAAGGTAATTAGCTGTGACAATCGCCAGTGTATTTCAGCAGGTTTACTGCAGAGTATGCCATATTCGAAAAAGATAATCAGGGCCCTAATTATTTAGCATCACTTTTACTACTGAAACAAAACAATTCAAATGCCTTGCTTGACTTTGTTTATGGAAAACAATTTTCTCTAGGGGGCGAGGGTACAGGGAGAGTCACAGAAACTGCTAGCCATTGTCCTGAGGTGCGGGGAAACAGTTACTATAAGAAGTTTTCTTCATTTTATTGTAAAATTTTCTAAACCAGCCTTCATCCTTATGGATTACAGAGTGGTGTATAACACAGGTATAAAATGCCTGGCACTAGTGGAAAGACTGTTGTGTCTTTGAAAGTAGAGATGGACAAATCTGTCGGTTTCAGTTTCTCTTATTTTCTCATCTTTCCAACCTTCAGTTCAATTCATCACGTTTCTATATGAGTTTCAATTGGAACAAATGTAAGGTTCTACACATAGGCAGGAAGAGCCAGCTGCACAAATATAAGATGAGGGAAACCTGACTTACCAGCAGTACATTTGAAAAGGATATTATGGGTCTTCAAGTTACAAGAAAGGAGATTCCAACTAAATACAGTATTAGGAAGAACTTTCTGATAGTAAGAGCTATTCAACAGTGGAATGGACTCCTTCAGGAGGGGGGGGGTTGGACTCTCCATCATTGTAGGTTTTTAAGCAGAGCTTGGATGGCCATAAGTCATGGATACTTTTGTTGACATACTTGCATTGTATGGGGTTGGACTAGATGTCCCTCGGGATCCCTTCCAACTCTACAGCTCTACAATTCTACGATTCTATGATTTTCTTTTCTTTCATCCCTTGGTGACTGGAATACCTTCCCTAAGGAAGTTAGGCTAAATGAAGGTGCAACCAGTTTGTGATGACTTAAATCTGTAAATCTGTAAAGTTCAAGGAAAGACGAGTCTCTGAAATGTGTTATTGGAGGTGTCTTCATACAGAGTCAGCAGCAGCAGCAGGGTGTTTGTGTGAGGGAGGCAAAGAACAAAATGACAATGAGTAAAATCAACAGGCCCTGGGATCCAAGCAAAGCAAGCACAAAAATGTGCCATGGCAACAGTTAAATGCATCTGAGGATGGGAAGCAGGAGATGAAATGATGTCAAATGCAGGAAAAAAAGAATAAGATAAAAGGGTAAAGATATGGGGGGAAGAGTTAAGAGAAGGGTCACAGCTGAGGGGATTTCCTGACTGCTGGACTACTTCTAATTTCTTTTTTATTTTAATGTTCCTGGTTTTTGATATCTGGTTTAACTGCTTCTTTATGGGCTTTGCAACATATATTTTATATTTTGTCATGTACTGTACTGCCCTGGGAGCATTCAGTTTGAACTAAAAATATTAATTAGTGTTTTTATTTTTTTAAAAAAATCTCTGTTAAGGGTGTTAGATGTCAGGAGATGCCAAGTGGATGCTGTAGAATAGATGCTCTGTCTTGTCTGAGATCTTTTCTCTTTGGCCAGAGTTGGGGGAACCTCCAACCAAGTAGTCCTTGGTCCAGAACCTGCTGTGGCACCTAGTCCTTCCATCTGCTCTGATCACCAAGCTATCTCTCTGTATAAATCAAATGGATTGCATCCAATGCCTCATTTGCCAAAGTTCAGCTTTCAGAATGGGACTTCTTCTTCCTTTCTTCCCCCACCCTAAAAAATCCTATACATATCCACTCAAGAGTAAGTACCATTGAATTCAATGAGACTTATTCACAGATAGGTAGGTATAGGGTTGCATTCTGAATTCAGTAATATTTCAGATACCATCATAAATTAAAGTGTCATGGGTTTCAGAAAACAATACTGTCATCTGGGGCAAACTGGGTCTTAATTGTTTGTTTGTTTGTGTATGTGTAGATTATGAAGAGGTTGTGGACCTTTGTGCAATTCCTACAATCCTGTTCTGAGGCCAGCAATCACCCGCTGTTTCTCAGAACATGTTGGATTGTGCCTTGAGCTAATGAGTGTAGCAGACAATGCGGTCATGTGAATACCCTTTAAACTCTCAGATGTTCCATGTCTCAGATCCTTCACACTAAGAGCAGTAAGTGTGTGTGTGTGTGAATGGCTTTATTTGAACTTTTTTTTACTTCAATCGCAGCTTAGAAGCTTCAATCTACACTGAAAATGAAAGACTTGCCTCCTTCCACCCTGCCCCTCTCTTCTTGACTGATATAAATAGGCTATAAAACATTGAGAAATGCTGTTTTAAAGTTCTCGTTTAACTTTTGTTTTAATTCACAGAAAGTAGTATGTCACTCACAAGAATCAATCAAGCACACAGGAAATTGTGAGGGTGGCTTTGTTCTCCTTACCTTGGACAACTTTTAGGAAAAAAATTCTTCTGGGTCCCCTTCACAAATAACATCCCAAATGAAGAACTGTAATGATTTCAGGAGTTTGAGAATAATTCCATGGGAAAGTGGCCAAAGTAAGTAGGTGGAAAAGTAAATAAAGTCTTGTGTGATGGGCAATGTAATATGTGGAACTGAAATTAATATTAGCACACAGTATTTTACCTGAGGTCAGTGGGCTGAATGTTTAAAGAAGAAAATTATATACAAATAACAGTAGTAAAGCACGGCTAGTGTGGAGAACTTACAATTTTAAAAGGGTGGGATATCTAAAACTAACATCAGGCTTAGGTGGATGCAGCAAGCACAACAACAGAAAACACTGGAGAGAACTCGAAGAGATGTATATCCAAAGATGGATGTGATATGCTGCCACAGAAGAAATAAAAAGTGGTGTATCAAAGTCTACCACCCATAATAGCTATGAACCTTCAGTCATGGTTCAATATCATTGTGCAGCTATGTAGGCTAGCCCAGTGTTATCAAAACCTAGGTCCCTATATGTTATTGGGCTGCAGCTGCCATTACCCCCAGCCAGCTTAGCCAGTGGTCAGGTACGACAGGAGCTGCAGTTCAATCACACTTGAGGAACCAAGGTTGAAGGACACTGGGCTAACCCCACCTCCTGCCCCATGCTTATCACTGTCTGCACATTCAGCCGGTATGTGAAGCGGCTCTACGCAGCTACCAATGCACATGTGCTATGTTGAGTTATTCCACATACAAGGGGGAAACCTAATTGCTGAAGGGTTTACCCTTGTATAACCTGCCCAAATTCAGGGATAGGAGGTATGGGCAGGACCAATGCACATGCTTACAATGGGGCAGGGACAACACATATGGCCCCCTCAGTAGACCTGTTACTGGAAGCCAGCACAAGAACTCCTGCTAGCACAATAAGGCTCCCCCCATCCCGCATGAACCTGCCTCTCTCAAATTCACTCTGGAGGGTCAGAGAACCCCTGGAACAGTGCATGGCGGGGAGAGAGAGGAGACCATTCTGCTAGGCAAACAGAAAAAATTGCATTGATGGAACGATTTCCTTAGCACAATGATGAAAGCCACATCAAAGAGCTTGAGGAGAGCACAAATTATCTTTCAAGAGCAAATCTCAAATGCATCAGCAGAGATGAACCTGAGGAAAACCTATAGAAGGCTAATCACAAGGGCCCAAACAAACTCAATTGGAAAGCATTTCTGCATTACGAACCAAGTGGGAGTATAATGGTTGACCTTCATTCCTACAACTGAAAGAGTGCTCTGCCACTGAACTGCTTAACAGCAGCTTTGGTACTGCACACTAATAGTAGTAGTAGTAATTTCCTGAGCGGTCAAAGTGTAGGCGTTTTGCTAAACACAGTCACATCACAGTCCTAGCAAACTGCAAGTATGTAAGGAAAACTACATATCAACATATCTATGTGGAACAAAGTGTGTCGATAAACATTTGGTTCTGTGCTCAAAGCCGTATCTGTGCATACATATTTCTTCCATTACTTTTTAATAACAAAGATCTTTGCTATAACTCACACCATGAAAATAGTAGTGGCAAAACCAATTTGGTGCTATTAATTGCTTGCGGAAAACAGTCATAAAGGTCACTGCTCAAATTTTTTGGATGTGAATGTCAGTCTGTGCACTTCATCTGCTAGGCAGGTTTCTCTTAAAATGATTAGTATGTGTTTGGCTTCTAAGACAGGCAGCAGAGGTACCTGTCAATTAGGAAATGGTATTTGGCGGCTAATATATCAAAAGTGTTAACGAACAACTACATAGCTTTGAGACTTTTAATATCATCAAGTAGCTGTGCCACTTGACCCACGAAACATAGATCAAATATAGCATTTGCATTTCGCACATTGTTTGCTTTCAGGCTGTTGAAATTTGATATGCAAAACCAGTAAATTGCTGCACAGAGAAATAAATAAAGATGCTATTAACTGGGATGTGCAAATGCTCAGGTGTACCATGAACAGGGAACTATGAGGGTGTTTTGGAAAGCAACAGCAATGCATATAAATACTATGTGTATCAATCACATCCTTGTTTTTTCTACCTATTTCAGATTCTTTTTCTACTTAGCTCCATAAAATTCCTCATGGGCCAGGAAGGAAACGATGGGTTTTGATGTGTCAGATGCCACCACTGACAGCACTTACCATGGGATACTTAAATCTGTGTAGTCAGCTGCTTCCATTACTATAGAGCCTGAGCATCAAGAACTGGAATATGATGTTAGCTCTTCAATAGTGTACATGAATGCACTAGTTTGTGTATATCATCTGATTCCCCCAGTTAAGACTTGAAGCAAACACATTGGCATTTAACCAGGCATTTCCCACTACGTCTAGACCATTCCAACCCCCCAAAAGCAGGAAACTGACTGGATGGAACATCCTCTTTGGAGCAAGTCTCACCAGTAGTGGGAATAAATACGTACCACAAATGTTTTAAATTCTAATTCAGGGGCAGCCAACCTGGTGTCCAAGTCAAACCAGAGAAACTGGCAAATCTTCAAAGACTTTGTATTTTATCGTAGTTTTATATGATTTGATGAACATAACCTTGCTGCAGGACTATCCGCACAATATTTTTTTCAACATTGTGTTACAATTAATCAAATAACAAGATCCGTACTTAGCAATTCAACTGAAAGGTCTCCTTCAGGGCATCACATTCTTGAAAGAGGAAGCTAAATTCTGGCATGTTTCCTAATGCTTTATTTAGCCTTGGAAAAGTCTATAGCCTCAGTAAGTTGCTCACATTCAGTTTGAAATGAGCATTCAATCTAAAGTTGTCAGCACAGATGTGAGCTAGTGAGAGCAAATGTTTATTACGGTATTGGTTTACTCATGAGCTAGCTTTGCATTAATAGGCATGCCCAAAGGCAGTCCAAGTCACCCATTTGCATGTTTTAAAATGGAAATGCACACCTTTGGTACAGAATTGCATTATAAAACAGACAAACTAGTGCACCAGCAAACACTTTCATTACAGGTTTTTACTATCCATGTCAACTCAGTTCTATACATGTCTATTCAGAATTAAGGCACACTGAGTTCGGTGGGGCTTACTCCTGGGGAAATGTTCATAAAATTGCAAAATTACAGCTTCCATGAAAGTAAAAGGAATTTAAGCAGTGCTGGAGATTTCTATTTTCAACACAATCAGCCTCTTCAATATTTCTCAGGCACATGTCTAGGTTCCTTTTGTGTTGTAAAAGTGAGAATCTTTGTGTGTGCTTGTGTGTGTACGCTGAGCGCGCACACACCATTTAAAGACTTAAGAAGTGTAATAGTACAGCAGTACAAAGAAATGTAATTATTACTTTTTAAAAAATCTACTGCATAATAACATTTAATAGGTCCTGAGCCTAGACCCTGTTCATCTTCCTTATTAATTTCAGCAGGGTTGCTCATATGAAAAATGTCAAGCTATAGACCAGCTAGTATATATGCTTCTGTAACAGTCTATTAATGCAATCATTTTTTAAAAAAAGAATTGAGATAAATGAAAGCGAACTAAATCACTTCTAGCACTAGTATAAATCTGAATATATTCATCTTACACCAATGGAGTAATTATCACTATCATTTAGTATTTATAAGGCACCTACACTATACTAGGCGCTATATATAGACGAAAGATAAAGAAGGACCCGCCTGCCCCCAAGCTTACAATGTAATGAATTCATTTATATTAATGGCACTGACCTGCCTGAAAGTAAGGCATTGAAGATGTCAGACCCACTTCAAAATCTTAAGAGCTGCTTCAAAAGAGCCAGTGTGGTGTAGTGGTTAAGAGCGGTAGACTCATAATCTGGGGAACCGGGTTCGTGTCTCCGCTTCTCCACATGCAGCTGCTGGGTGACCTTGGGCTAGTCACACTTCTCTGAAGTCTCTCAGCCCCACTCACCTCACAGAGTGTTTGTTGTGGGGGAGGAAGGGAAAGGAGAATGTCAGCCGCTTTGAGACTCCTTCGGGTAGTGATAAAGTGGGATATCAAATCCAAACTCTTCTTCTTCTTCTTCTTCTTCTTCTTCTTCTTCTTCTTCTTCTTCTTCTTCTTCTTCTTCTTCTTCTTCTTCTTCTTCTTCTTCTTCAGGCTGTGAAGTTCCGGTAACACTTCCAGGTTGGAAGAAGTGTCCAAAACTGCATGCGGGTTACCATGTACTATGACTGCACACATATATCTATTTCTCAGGCAGAAAAGCTGTGCCCAAAGAAAGCTTCTCAGCTTGATCCTCCTATTGCAATACTATGACTAGATAGTTTTTATATTCCCCTCCCCCAGTGGAAATTAGAAGAGGAAATTCATAATGTTAGAAGTGATTTTTAAACATAAAGGGATATTAAAGGCCAGGTTGAACATGTGAAAGTATATTGAAAAGATACAGCACAGCACCTAGAAACATAAGGAAAAAACCTATTTGCTCACTAGCAATGTCCAGATGTGCCAGTTTGCCCAGTACGCTGCGTGGCGTTTTCCTCTGCTAAAACTTCAGAAACCTTTCTTTCCAGTTCTAATTTGCAGAGCTTGATGCGCAGCTAGAAAAGTAATTCAGCTTCAGTGTCTAGAAATTACTTTCGGTGACTCCTTCTCATTAAAACTCAGGTGTTTATTTTAAGGTAAACTCCCCAGCCGATGCTTTCTCTCGGCTGTAAGAGCCACTGCACACAGATACAGGCATAGTGAGGACCTTTCATATTACAGAGAATTACAACAGCAACCGAGCACATCGCATTCCTGAATGAAACATCATCGGCCTGTGATTGCAGGGTGAACACTGGGCTGGCTATCTCCCACAGCTCACAGAACAGCATGCACTTTTCAGGCATTGAATCCATGGAGGGGTTGTGGGCTCTGTGTGCCAAACTTGTCCCCCTACATTCCCAAGTTACCCTAGCTGAGCAGATAGGTTTGAAAGGGGAGATTGAATGCAGTTACAGTGCTCCCTGTGATCAGGAACCTGTGATTGTAGGAGGACTGTAGCCTTGTTGAGCTACACGCACTTAGTTACAAACCTCCTCCAGACCTTGCTGAAGGCCAAGGTGGAACAAGCAGGGCCCTCCATAACTAAAATTTTGGAATAACTGAACAAGGTTACAGTTTTTATGGAATGAAAATACCCACAGAAGACGTGGCCTGCTAAATCAGGTCAAAAAGCCATTCAGTTCAGCCAGAGGGGAGGAGTTCATTAGCATGATATAGTGATCAACCAATTATTCGGCTGGAGTGTCTTCACGGTTATCTGTGTTCCAGTATAAGTTTAAGAATCAAGCCACAAACTACACAGGAAGACAACTGCTTGCCTGTACAAATAGAATGATTATGCATTGCTGAGGGATTTATGTCATAGCTGGTTCAGTGAGAGAGCATATCCCCTCCCCCTTTCACTGTTTCTCTGAATCAGTGAGAAAGTCAAGGTGGTAACTGACCTTCATACATGGATTCTTGGGGAAATGGTTCTGCCTTCAATTGCTTCGGTAAGCTTTCTAACAGTGTCAGCAGTACTGAAAAGTGTTTCTTTTATACAAGCTGCCCTGTGGTCTAAGAGAATCCCTACTGTGGCCCAATCTGAAAAGCAGAAGACGGAGTGCATTTTTCACTTTCTTAGCAAGGACAGAGCTGGTGTACAGTGTGGGAGGATAGATGGATGGATGGAAGAAAGGATGGAATGAGGAAGGGGAGGAGGAGGAGGAGGAGGAGGAGGAGGAGGAGGAGGAGGAGGAGGAGACGACATTTGAATTGTAAACCATAGTTTCCCTTAATGATTGATTACACTATTTAAGAATTTAGTAGCAGGTAAGCTAGGTGCAAAGACTATGTATGTATGTATGTATGTATGTATGTATGTATGTATTGAATTCTATACCATCCTTTATAATGTGTGTGCCCCCATGGTGACTAACAAACATAGTAAACCCACACAACCCACACAACAAATTAAAAGCAGATAAAAACCAAACCAAAACTTACAACAGATGGGCACTGTTAGCTTGCCACAGGATAGGCAAGCATTAGAAGTAGAAACCAGCCAAAAAACACAGTATGTTAGTGAAAAGGTAAAGCAGGGAGAAGAGGAGGAAAAGGAGGAAGTCTAGAGGTGGCGCCAGAAGTGGAAAGGAGATTGAAGACTGGGGATAAGCACAATGCCCTGTCAGCCAAGAACTGAGGCAGCTGCTGCTGCTGTGTGAAGGCTGCGACTAGCAGGGTCCAGAAAAGAAGCCAAACACAGAGGGAACAGAAGTGGCTACAAAAGTGTCTTGATTAAGAAGACCAGCTAAAGCAAAAGAACATGGAGTAGCAACAAGTATAGCTGCATAGGAAGTGGGATTTGAGGGGAGCGTTATTCTAGGCCCAAAGAAACAGTAATGGAGACAGGGTATGAAGGAAGTTAACCTAAACCAAATCACACCATCTTTCAAGTTCATCACTGGTAGTGTTGTATCAATGCGTCCTCCTAATATGAAACTATACTGCCATGATCCTGGCGTCAGACACCTCTCTCCCAAGAGGCTAGTGATTTGGAGTGAGAGAGGAAACAGATCTCAAGGCTATTCCAAGAGGCATATAAGCAGCCAAAAGCAAGAGAAGCCTTTTGTGCCAGTGTCTCTGCATGCAGAGGATGATGTGCTGTCCTCTTCTGATGCTGAGGACTTCAGCTCAGAAGCCCTAGTGGAACTACGTTCTCTCCTGCTCTGTTGGAGTCAATGACTGCTAAAGCAAAATGGGCCCTTTTAAACAGAGACACTTTTCTCACTAAAGGAACTAGCAACTGAGAGAGAAGAGGTGCTTACTGAAGGTTCAGAGTGAGGATGTCTACCCTTGGAGCAACATCTGAGCCCTGCATGGAGCTGTCCAGGGTAGGAAGAAGCCTTGCATTAGTACTTCTGAGGCAAGTGCAGAAAACAGAACTCTCACAATATGCTGGTGCCCTAGCTTGTCTGGAGGCCATGCCCCATTAGCTGCATATTGTAGAGATGGCTTTGAACCCTGCTACCATTTCCATCCATTCTAGCTTGGATCTGAGAAACAATCAGATCAAAGTTTCTTTCCTAGAAGGATTTCTGATTGCAAAATTTCACCCATCAGTTATCACAGTGATAAAGCATTCTGGTTGCAGTGAACAGTTAAGGGTCAGTGAGAAGAGGTTATTTAAAGGGAGATCATGTATGAGAAATTTGCTGAATTTCTTGAGTGTATCTCCACACTGGTAGAAGAGTGGATATAATTTATCTGGATTTCTGGAAAGGGTTTTATACTGCTTCATCCACCCGATTGATTTATAATGAAAGAAAGCATGGCATTGAGGAAGAGGCCAAGCAGAAGGAACTGTAAATCATCTCACAAAATGAAGAAAGTGAGGCTGTCTGAAAAACAAAACACTTCAAGGACTAAGCGCAAAAATATATTGCATCACAAGGACCCTGCTTATAACCACTTCATTTCAAATGGTGTTGTTAAAAGGAAGGAAAGGTTCAAAATATTGCCCCTGAATATACCAAATATACAAGCTGTAGGAGATAACAGTGGCCTATTAACAACTTCTTACAAAGAAAACAGCAATCTCATCAATTATTGGTTGTTAACAAGAGTGTTTGATAATTTCCAGAAACCTCTTCCTGGCAACTCAAAGTGATTGCAACTTTGTTGTTATCTTCACTTTCCACATTCACTTCAGAAGGGTGGCAACTGGAGCAGGATGAATGTGTTATTTGTACGGCACTCACTAGCACCCCTCACACTCTTGAGAGCATGGCAACAACAAACAACTTTGGAAACATCAGCAAATGTGTGCCTTATTGTCTTCTGCCTCATGAAATTAACTGGCCAGAAGTGGAGTTCCTAGCCCTCCAGTTTATTTCTGGTCCTCTAATTCATCACTGAGAAATGGGTAGCTTGTTTCCGTTGAACTATATGAATGTAATTTTCATGTCTCCTCTCTTTTACATAGAGGGTTATGCAAAGAGCATCCTGGATTGTTATGTAGCATTCAGGCAGCCAACCATTACACAATGGCAGGGTGCCATATTGAATGAATACATTAGTGCCATCAAATAAAACAGAGGAAATCTGAAATGCAGCAAGTCAAAAGAAGGTGCACTTTCTATTGAAATCAATAGGTGCTTAAATCTATGTTGGGATGTGGCCCAATCTGTTCTGAAGCTGCTTTTGCTCTAAAACAAAGGTGTCTTATAAATAAAACACATTGCATTTTATCTGTGAAGTACGTCCCTGTTTCAGTATTTTTATAATGGTTAGCAGTGTGATCTGTAAAAGGCTTTTGTATTTACAGCAGCTTGGTAGAAACAGAATATGGTAAGGACGATTGCCATTTTACAGAGGAGGAACAGAGATAACATGAAACAACTGTTTCAGGGAAATGCAAAGCAGCCTTTGGCTAAACAGAGAGAGAACTGTATCTGCTGAATACTAGTTAAGCGAACTATTCATGGTGACTTCTCTCTTGCTGCAGTTCCAGCAGCAGGCACATTTCAGAAAGTTCAAAAGAAAGGCTGCTGCCTCAAGGGGACATTGCAGTCCTAGTAGGAGTGGGGTGAGTGAAAGGATTTTATATTTAAAAACAAGGAAAGCATGATCTCAAAACCTCAACCAGCTTACACTGACTTCTCCAAATCACACCAGCCATAATAAAAAGGCTCCATTGTGCATCTGAAAGATACTTCAGGTGAACAGAACAGTCAATGGGAATGCCTGTTTCCCCATCCAAACTATCTTGATCTTAAGAGGTTGCTCCGAGTTAAGGCTTGAAGAGTACAATGTTGCTATGATATTTAGGTTGAAATCAGCTCCTCAAATTGTGGCTAGGAAACAATGACAGTATTTGGGCATCATGATAAACTATGGTTTACCATGACAGGGGAGAGTCTAGCCTCTCCATGGGCTTGCATGCTTACCCTTTCCTCTACTCCTCTAAGGCAGCCACAAAGAGGAGATTGGAAGGGTTTGCTTCTTATTTTAATTAACCACAGCTCTGTATTACATTCAAACCTGAACTGTGATTAATCTTAAGTATCATTTGTTGAAATGCCAACTACATAAACCATGGGTTGTTGGGGTTTTTTATTTAAAAAAAACATATTTAGGATTACCCACCCTTTATTGGGTTCAAATGAAATGGCAAGCTGTCAGTAAGAACAATACTTAGGTGAAACTCTTCTGTATGGCCCTGCCGGAAGAGAGGTGTGGGGAGCAAGTGAGCCTAGAAGGCAGCTAACCTTGTTTCCATCGCTATATGGGAGTGTCCATGTGGCATTCAGCATCAACTGAAACTTGCAGACTTCTGTGCATGGGAGGAACGCCAGTATATATATATCTATAGGAGGATGTCAATTTCAGCTCTCCACAGTCCTGGTATCAGAACTTAAACTACATAAAATCAGAATGGAAGCAGCTTCCGGTTACCCTATACAGGCACAAACTGTAATGTCAGGTTAAATATTCTACTCAAGGCAATTAAGTTATGGACTAACACCCTACTGGATTCTTTTGTTAAATTAACACAAATAGCTACAGGTGCCTTTCCTGAGCTTCAGCAACCTATTCCACAAATTAAAATCTTCACCACAATATAGCACTGCACAATCATAAATCTCTCTGCTAATACCTTCTAAGCTGCAGCCTTCCTTCTAAAATCCAATATGTAAAAAGGGCTTCTTACATAGCACTCATTTCTAAATTACATGTGTCGCCGTGCCAAGCTGGGATATAGAAAAGCACAGCACTTTGGTAGACATAACTCATGTCTTAATAAATGACTTTTGTAGAGCAATACAGAAGATTGTAAGCAAGGCAGAAGGGCAATAACAATCATATAAGCTAAAACATAAAAAAGAAAGGATGAACAATAGAGTGCCCTTAGCAGTGGGAAGACTCAGAAGCAATCATGAATTATACATCAAAACCATCTGCACAATGCTTTATACATTAAAAAACCATCTGTACAACATATCTATAGCAGAAGCCGAAGTCTGACTTTCAAAGGCACAACTAGGAACGCCACTTGGATCCATGCGACAAGTAATTTATTCCCATTGTTATGGACAAGTCAACCAAATGATATAAGACCTTGAGATGGGAGCAAATTAGGGTGCAGGTAAGCAACCATAAATATCTGTCCCCATCTCTTATGAATGGAAGTTCTGATTCGACAAAATATCTCTGCATATAAAAGTTTGCTTCTCAAATAGTGCCATGAAGGCGACAGAGGGAAGGAATATACCAAATTCGTGTTGTGTGTGTATAATGTGCTTCCCGAGACTGATTAAAAGAGAAGAAACAAAAGGGGTGCCAGGTTGATCTGCCTCTAGTGTGCCACAGTCTTTAAAGCAATGTTCCCCAAACTGGTACCCTACAGGCATTTTGTACTACAGTTTTCATCATGCCCGTCCATTGGCAATGGTGGTTGTGGATGGCTGGAGTTCTAGCCTATGATACCTGGAGGGTACCAGGTCAGGGAATCTGAAAAGGGAACACTTTTTCAGACTAATTTTTACCTGAACCTGAAGCAGGCTAGCCTGGCTAGTAAAGCCCTGAATTAGGTAAAGGTTAAAAAGGTAAAGGAACCCTGGACAGTTAAGTCCAGTCAAAGGCGACTATGGGGTTGCGGCGCTCAACTTGCTTTCAGGCCGAGGGAGCCGGCATTTGTCCACAGACACCTTTCCAGGTCATGTGGCCAGCATGACTAAACCGCTTCTGGCACAACAGAACACCGTGATGGAAACCAGAGCGCACAGAAATGGTGTTTACCTTCCCGCCACAGCGGTACCTATTTATCTACTTGCACTGGCATGCTTTTGAACTGATAGGTTGGCAGGAGCTGGCACAGAGCAACGGGAGCTCACCCCGTTGTGCGGATTCGAACAGCCAACCTTCTGATCGGCAAGCCCAAGAGGCTCAGTGGTTTAGACCAAAGCACAACCCACATCCTTGAAAGCCCTGTATTAACAAGTGATGTGCAGGATATGGCTGTAAGAGAGAAAGCCTTATCCCATTACAGAACCTGGGATGTGGGAATTGGTGCGAAAGCCCACAAAAGGTTTCATTCTCCTGTTGTATGATAATTAACTAATATAAACATGTGCATGATGACCACAGATATAATTTTAAACTTCTTACAAAGGAGCTGAGCTCTGATTCAAAGAAGGCCCCTGTACTTGCTCACCACAGGGGCTGGGATATGAAGATCCCCCCCAAATTTAGGAGCAGCTTTTGGGAAGCGGGAGATGTAGCAGGGGGGGCAGTGATGTTGAAACACTCACGCCTATTCACAGAAATATGAACATGCATCTCTTTTGTAGGTCATACATTGTGCTTTGGTTTTGCTTATTGGCTTTTTGCTTTTGCTTATTGTACTATGCTTGATACTTTTGGGGGAATACGTTTCTAAAAAACAGGACACAAATTCATTTAATCATCATCACCATCGTAAAAGTGCTTTGGATATTTAAGGTCTTGATCTACAAGTTTACAAAGGCTTCTCTGCTCTCTTGTCCCTTTCGCTATGGTTGGTAGAATTTGCTGCCAGCTGGACATTTTTACATGTTTTCAACACATTTCCCATCCTAATTCACATGAACAGCATGTCTTGCATAGGTGTGAACCCCAAAACTCCTAATAGCTATAAAAGGGGAAAACATGTCATGGGGCAGGGGAATGGATGGGGAGGTGAGGGGGGGGGGGGAGGGAGACCAAAACAGTCCTGCTAAATATATCAAAATAATAGAGCAAGTGACAAGCTTCTGAAACCTACATTTCACTGTGAGATTGCCATGTCCTGTATCAATGCAAGTGCCGAAGAAGAAAAACAGACTGCAAGGTTCTAATGTTTCATACTTTGTGCAAGAGAAAACAATAATGCCATTATGTAATTCATTGTCAAATTATATCAATCCACTGTCAAATCATTTCTAAAGTTAAAAATATTGTTGTTGTTGTTTTAAAATAGAAGTCTGCTTTAACAGAGGCAAAAACATGGTGATAAAATAATCAATCTAACTTTAGTGTTGTTGTTTTTTAGTCATCCATTTTCGTTGATGGGTAGAATGGACATTATTAGCAAGTGACAAATAATTAATAGCAAGCAGAGCTGGAAGAGACTGAAAGAAAACTAAAATAAATTTTTAAATTAATTACATGAAAAAAAGAAAGCCAGGCTATTCTTCATCATTTCATAAATTATTTTAAACCTAATTGGTTAAATACCTCACTGAAATGGAATCTGTTTAATCTTGTGACATTGAGGATGTTGCTTTACATGTTCTACAAATATCTCAAGAGTACATTTCTTCACACACATTCCATTGAATTTGTATATTTCTAGGGCAGGCATACTCAATAATTATTCTGGTCCATTGGCAGTTACTGAAATAACATTCAGTCATGTAAACTTGTCAACTTGGAACAACCAAGCATCCTTTTAAGATAGTAGATGAAAAGACAAATAAAATGTTTGCTTAGAAGCCAAGCAATATGTAGATTGGCACCACTGCAGTTTCTTATCCACCCTACGTTAGCAGCCTAATACAGTACCGTAAAGCACATTCAGCTGGCGAAAGAAGATAAACTAAGGCTGTATTCCTATACACACTTACCTAAGAAGAGATTCCACTGAACTGGACTGGACTTACTTCTGGGCTGGGGACAGAGATACCATTGCACTGTCTATGGTTACAAATGATGGGAGCTGCAGCAACATCTGGATAGGCTGGGCAACCCTACCTTAAAAAAATCACAACAATTCTCACTGTACGAATTTCTGGGGGCGGGGTTATGACATACCATTTGAGACTTTCTTGGGCTGCTGAAGTGACTACTCATGGCACTAACAGAAAGGCAGTCCAGGGATGGTTAAGAGATGTATGCCATTTAACCATAGGTGCTTTCATTTGTATCAACTTGGCGTAGATCCAGCCAACTGAAGACATAACTAGAAATGTGCACCAGCTGATATGGGTTAGCCAGTGAAAACAGCATTCTGATTATATCACCGTCATCTACCCAAGGAATTCCTGTGAAAGTGGGCAATCCATTTAAGGTGGATACTGCATTTCTATAACCTGTTCCAGCTATCCTTCCAAAGCCCAGCTTTACTCATTGCATTGGAACCCTGGCACTTCTTTGTCCAGGCTGCTAGGGCCGAGTGAGGTGCACTGAGCTTTCATTTTTGCTGCTGCTGCTGCCGCCTTGTGACTTTATGGTTTTGCGATTTTATGGAGATTTGTGTTATTGTTGGTGTGTTTTGTTTCAGCCATTATAATGCAAATCTGTTTTTCATGTTTATATTTTCTGTCCCAGGACCTTCCAGTGAAGGGCAGGTTATAAATACTGTCAGTAAACATACATACATACATACATACATACATACATACATACATACATACATACATACCGGTACATGACTGGCACAATCTCGGTGGAACTGTCTAATCTCTCTCTCTCTCTCTCTCTCTCTCTCTCTCTCTCTCTCTCTCTCTCTCTCTCTCTATTACATTTCTATCCCACCCTTCCTCCAAAGAGGAATGGCACTACAATACTCATCCTCAGAACAACCCTGTGAGGTTGATTAGTCTGATGATGCGTCGCCCGAGATCAACCAGTTAGCTTCATGGCTGAGTAGGAATTTGAATCCTGGTCTCCCAACGTCCTAGTCCAAAACTCTAACCGCTACACTGCACTGTGTTCAAACAATAAGCTTACAGGTGTTCACACTTATTCTGTAGTGACTCCATAGTGTAACTCTGGTTTTCTAGATCCACCTTTCCAAGCCTTCTTTCTGTTCACCATTCAATGCTACTTTTGAATATCACTACTAACAATTCTATATTCAGTCTTGGCGATCTGATTATGCAAACAAATGTTATTACAGATCTCAGGCCCTCCATTATAAACAATAAACCAGTAGTCCTATAAGCCACTGTCCCTGCTGTGGGACATGCTCCAGGTGGTATAAACACAACTTTAAACTACATATGCAGCTATTTATTTCGTTACTTGCATGTAGCAAACATGCAAGGCAGGCATAGGCAAACTCGGCCCTCCAGGTGTTTGGGGACTACAACTCCCATCATCCCTAGCTAACAGGACCAGTGGTCAGGGATGATGGGAGCTGTAGTCCCCAAACATCTGGAGGGCTGAGTTTGCCTACGCCTGATGTAAGGCATAGCCAAGATACACACACAGTCACACATTTGTGGAAAAACACTGGTGTACATGCAGCACACACATTAGCCAAGTAAAGCATAAAATACACAAGCAAATTGCATTTATTACTGTATGGCATTTTTGAAGGTTGAACAACCCCACGGAGAAAACATTCTTTCTACAGGTTTGATCTGTAAACTATCATTTTGACACCAGTGCTGATATCCTAGATTTTTTTCCCTATATAAGAAAGTCAGCAAAGCGATTATTTTGACCTCCCAGTTGTTGGACTTCAGAGAATACAGAACACAAATTGGAGGTGCTTCCAAAAGACTGCAGATGAAACCGCTGGGGGCACTGGCTTTGGATATGTGAGTTATATCTGAAATTAACCCAATTCCTGTAAACATTCACATTTCTGTGATACTCTCTCAAATGATTTAGCTACCTAATTTCCATATAGACACGTGAATAGGAGGGGAGATTTGAGGCTGACAGGCGCTGTGTGCTACAGATGTTGCCCAAGATATATGCGTGTCTAAGAAATGTAATATAGGAGATTCCAAAGATCATTGTATTTCCCTCTTTCTCTTCTAGAAAATGGATCCATTTGGCTACTCAAGGGAATTAAAGTGGCCACCCATGCTGCCAGAGAAATATAATTAGTTTGGCTAGGAAAGCTTCCGTTTATTGATTGTTGTTATTTTGCATCTACACTGAAGGGGCAATAGCAAAAACATATTTACAATCAGCAAAACCCTGCTCTGCTGACAGGCTATTTTCTCCATTTATGCGGCAGAATGTATTAATCCTAGAAGAGTGATATTTCCTTTCAGCTTTGCATAGCAGTGTGTACAACTAAAAATGCTAACTGCCAGCACATAATTTTCGGCCTGCTTGTCTTACGCGAGATGTGTGTTTTTCTGTTTGCAGCACAGCTGCTCATGTTTCTGAACATGAGCAATAGTGTTGTAAATATCTTATCCACTGAGGTCTAGATATTTGAATCACTGCACACAGGGCAACGTGCAGAACTTGTGTTCGTATTCATTTGGCTTTCTGAGTATTCAAATCTATTTACACCTAAGAAAATACATGGATGCATTTTTATTTGAACTATCATATTTAGATCCTTTCTTATCTACACACATACTCATCTTTTCTAATCCCTGAGTCCATGTCAGGGGAAAAGGCGAACTACTGATAAATAAATATAACAATAGTCTTGAGTGGAATCCCACTGTGCTCAAGGAAAGGTTTTTGGATCCAGCTGATGCTTCCACTAATGGCTCAATTTTGCCTAGCTATTTATTTATTTGTCTAGTACATTTATATGCTGCCCTTTCTCCAAGGAGCTGAAGGTGGTGTAGATGGTTCTTCTCCCTCCTCTCACAACACTGTGAGGTAGAGGTTAAGCTGAGGGGCAGCAATTGGTCCAAGGTCACCCAGTGAGCTTCATGACCAAGTGGAGATTAGAACCCTAGTTTCCTAGGTCTTAGTCCATACTCTGCTATACTGCACTGGCTCTCAAAGCTAATTCTTTTGTTCGCTGACAACCACCTTCCCCATGCCGCTATATACCCTGTTCTGGGACACTTCCCACCCCTACCCCATATGTACCAGAGCCAATTAGTAGGAAGTGGGTGGGGGTCAGGATTAGCAAACATCCCTTCCAATATTCTTCCATGAACAGAGGCATCCTTTGGGTCAAATGCTCTTCCATGAATGCAAGGGCACCAACTAGATTCTGCCCCATTCATCCACTCATGCATTGCTCAAACATGATATACACACAACCATGCAACCAGCCTGACCTTCCTCCCATTTTTTAAGGAGATGGGGCTGTAGATGCATGCAGGAGTCCCCTATTCAATCTGAGCACCAGGAGAGCTACTGCCAATCGGTGTAAACAATAATGAACTACATGCACAGATGGTCTGACTCAATACGTGCAGTGGTCCACATACACCACATGCACATTCCATTCACACACCCAGACACACACACTCCATTCATGCTTCCCATTCACAAGCCTCAACTGCATACAATATTCATCTACTACTCTAATAAACACTACCATTTCCACAATTTATCTCTAGGGTTGCCAGACTCAATAGTGGACAAGACTTCTGTGCCTTTAATTGCCCTGCTCTCTTTTGAGTCTGGAAACCTTAAAGAGAAACCAGCAGACCCTTTGCTTGGAAATTAAACAATTGGTCTGCTGGTTTCTCTTTAAGGTTTCCAGACTCAAAAAGAGAGCAGGGCAATTAAAGGCACAGAAGTCCTGTCCACTATTAAGTCTGGCAACCCTATATTATCTCAGAAAATAAGATGCAGCCTAAGCGTTGTTCCAATGTCCCACTTCTTCTATCTTGGTAAGCCACACTGAGTATGCCAACCTCAGCCCCCACCCCACAAATCATGGAGCCAGCACTGCTGAGCTACTAATTACTTTTGTCCACCATGTCCTACGTATTGCCGATCCTAAGCCAAAATGTTGCTGAGTATTTTGTTTCCCTGAGCATGGCTTATTTAATTTAAATTGCTCATTCCATTGCTATTTTGAGCACTGTAAAAATGGAAAAATCAAAGAAGGTAAGCTGAAGAGGGAAGGGCGACGTAAAAGTCTAAACCAAAAATTCAACTTATTTGGTTGCCATGGCAGGCATGCAAAAATGTGTTCATTGTGCTTAAATCCAATTATCTTCTATATTACAAAAACAAGTTGTTTGACACTAAAACACTGCAGAGCTGCCACCACTGCTTCCTCTGCACCAGGACATCAAGATAAGTGCCCTCTCTATTGAGTAGAGACACTTTCTATTTGTGGAGGCTGCATGAATTGTTATGAGCCCTGTCACATATGTAATGTGCAAATGAGCCTATTGTTTTGATTATTTTGTCAACTAACTAAAATAGGTTTGTAAATATATGTGATAAATAGGCATGCAAGTATGCAAAATAAAAAATTAATTCTAATTTATCAAAAATGGAGAAAATGCAGTTGGGTGACAGAAATATCTGTTATGTGTCATTAATGGATGTTGCAGACCCTTTGCAAAGCACATAGGTTTAGAATGGTTGATAGACGGGCATCTTTTTAACTGGCATTAGCTAACTGAACATTGCTACTACCTTGCATAATGAAATAAGTAGCAAATGCTACCTGTCATAGAAAGATAATCTTTTTTTCTTAAGCATTCATCTTAACAGTAAAAGAAGATTTAATAGTAAAATAATACGGTATTAGTAAGTTTCATAATAAAGCCATTCAATAGCCTTCAGATGTGTTCAGATCAAATACACCTTTACAAGACAGCTTGAATTTCTAGATAGCTTCCAGTATACCTTCTCAGATTAAAATTCCACTGAAAGTGACATAGAGTAAGCCTTCAGGAAGCTATTATACAAGGATCAAAGCTCACGCCAAGATTATTTTGAGGTTTAAAATTAAACTGAGCATCAAATAGCACTTGAGGATCTACATTAATATTACTGATTATCTTGAATAATCAGGAGATAAATAGTGAATTTCAAAGACCACATGTGCAGTAACAAATGTGACCATAATTCAAATGAATGTCCTCTCATCTTGCTACCTAAACTGAAACATGCATAATTACAAGATTAAGGTGCATGAAAATATTAACTGACATAGAAATAGGACATGCAACTGATGATGCCCAATGTCCTAATCTAGCTTCCATGCCCACATCCCAAGTTGGATGGGAAATTGAAAACAGGTGTTGCACACATGATTTCTGATCCCATTAACAGGAGTTGCATGAAAATAAGTTGTGGGGAGGAAGAAGACCAGTTTCAGTTCCCCTTGCTCATCTCTGCTGCAGCTGCTTAAGAACTCACACACAGCTCAAGTAGCTTCTCTTAATTCGCTCTTGGTCAGGGTCCAAATGTATTCAGCCTAAACAAAGACCTTCCAAGACAGACCCAGAAGGCTGCTGTTGTCAAACTGGCACATACCAGATGCTATTTCAAAAACTATGAGATGCAGGTTGAAATTAAGGAAGCAGCAGCAAATCTGAGGCAGGGAAGTCATATCCCACACTGAAAAGCAAAACTTGTACAACAGTCACACTTTAAAAGAACATTCCCAACACACTAAACATGTGAATGCCAGGGGCCTCCTCCTCTCTTATAATATTCTGCACAATAATAATTGCCTACTAACACCTGAAGTGAGCAAGCCTGCCAAACCAACCCAGCAGCAGAGATTGCAAATGTCTTTATGATGATAAAAAATAGACCTTGCCAGAAAGTCTTTAAGTACAAAAATCAATAAGAGACAAGAAAACAAGAAAGTATAGTATTTTTCATTACATAGATCACAGATGGCTAACTTGCATCCCAAGAACCATCTCTGGGGCCCTGAAAAGAGTGTTGTGGAACCCTCAAATTTATCATTAAAAGAATTGTTTGATTGGGGGGGGGATCCCTCCATTGTGTCTCCATGATGTCATAAGGCTTTACTGTGGCATTTCAAGGACAGTCCAAGTTTTAGAAACATGCTTCTTACTGTTTCTGTAGGTCCCCTCTTATGATGTCAAAGGTTTTTTTGTTTTTATTTTTTTGCAGTTCCTAACCCCTACTCTCAGATTTGTTCTTGATGCTGACCTGCTTTGAATTAAGGAGCAACGGAACAGGAGAGAGGCCATTTCATCTCATTGCTCACTCTGTTCCTGGTTGCCCTGCCAGCCAGGGCACTGATGCTAAGTTGGGCTGATTCCAGAGTAGGAGAATGTAAACAGCTGCAGCTCACTAACTTGTATCCCAGTGTACAGACTAGAGAACACTGCTGTAGTGGGGTGAGCTGCCTCCACTGGGTCAACGCCCCTAGGGTTGCCTCTAGGGTTGGCAACTCCAGTGAAAAGACACCAAAGGCAATGGTCTCCCTTTGCAGTCACTACAAGGGTGAGGGCAGTGAGGAGAAAGGGAGTGATGTATTATTGATTGATAAACAGAATTGTGGTTTTTCTGTCCAGGGCGAGAGTCTGGGTTGTACATTTCTTGTAGTTATAAAGTTGCTTAATACCACTCAATGTGAGAGACTCAACCATTATAGAGTAAGGGTCCTACCTGGGTGGGAGACAGGGAGTGGGTAGCTATGCTGCTCTTTGTATCGAAGTAGGTGAGTAAGCTGGTTGTAAATTATGTTTAACGCTGTTTGCCTGGTGATTAACTGTGTTATGGGTATGATTGCTGGGAGTGGATGAGAATGAGGTTTGCAAGTGGAAGAATGTGCTGAGGATGTGCTTGGGAAATGTTAGTGCCAAGGGAAGTGTCGGTGCAGCTTCATCTTTAGTGATTTTTGTTTAGCTACTTGCAATGCTTTAACATGTGTGATTTTTACTGCAATTTTGTGCCAAATTTTTACTTGTAACATACTCAGGTGTTTAAAAGGATATGGTTTTACAGCTCACTGTGTTGCTTTGAATGCGGGTTTTTATATTTGTTGTTGATTTTCATTTCCGAAGTTCTGTTCTGATATTTTGTAAGGTTGTATTTGTGATGTGTTGAGATATGCTGCCAATCTCTGAAAGTTCTAAGTTGTTGTTTTTTTTATGGAAAAATTCTAATACAGTGTGTGTGTGTGTGTGTGTGTGTGTGTGTGTGTGTGTGTATGAGAGAGAGAGAGAGAGAGAGAGAGAGAGAGAGAGAGAGAGAGAGAGAGAGAGAGAGAGAGATTTAATAATGAATAATAAAATGATTGGCAATAATGCCGAATAGCAGGTGGGAAAGCCTTTCGGAAAGCAGTCTCCAGAACTGTAGCTTATTTGTGGTGTACAGGAGATCCAATACAATAAGGCTAAAATGAGTTAACTAAATAAATCAGAATTCAATTAAAAAGCCTGCTGGAATACAAAAAAAGGTTTTGGCAAGTTCCGGAAGGTACCCAGGGAGGGACCTGTGTGACTTCAACTGGAAAGGAGTTCCACAAAATTTGGCCCACAATACTGAACACATGGCTTATGGTGGAGAACAGCTGTGAATCCAAGTCATTGGGGACCAGTGACTCCTCCCATGACCTCAATGACCAAGCAGAGATACAAGGGATCGGGCGGTGCTTGACGTATCCTGGACCCAAGGACCTTGTAAATTAATGGCACAACTTCACCTTCCAATTAGTAGGAAGGACTTCCTGTCCCACCCTCCACCAAAAGCAGTCAATGGGGGCATGACACAGGTTTATAAACCACAATGCCATGCACCCAACATCCAAATGTTTTGCCTCCTCGTGGCCAGCTGGCAAATGGCACAGTACTGCACGGCTAAAGGGAGCAGTATTGTATGTGGGAAGCACCACTGTAGTTGTGCAAGACTCGAGAGAGAGAGCAGACATGTACCTCAAGGGAACATGCTGACTTTCTCTTAACTCAGGCAGAACTTGGGAATTCTGAAGGCTTTTTATATTATAGCCCTTGAATTATTCTCAGGATTGTATTGAGAAAATGCATTCCCTAAGCAGAATGACCTTGTGCAAGGCCATTCCTTCCCCAGGAAACAAAAGAAGAGAATAACTAACACTTAACTGGCATGGGTGCAAAGCATTTAACAGCAATCTGAAGGAGAACTGTGATGCTAGTTCCCAGATGATAATCGACAAACTGCACACCACAAGTACTCCAATTCTACTGATCACAAAATTTAGCTCGTGTTCTGCCAGGCAGTGAAGAACCATCATTTTGAATGTGCCACAACATTATTTTTACCTACTGCTGGGAATATGGCTTAAAATGCCTTTGTTTTGTTTTGTCACTTTCCCTCCATACTAATTTTCCAGTATCAGCATCCTCCACAGCTAGAGAGTGATGTTTCCTCTTCATTTAAGAGGAACTCTTTCCTGACTAAGCTCTGCCCCTATCTGTCAAACAAGCAGTAACTGCAAATCAGAATTTAATGATACAAGGCACCACATCATCATCATCGCCACCGACACTACCATGATGTCAGGATGAAGTGAACGACTCATCAATGATGCTAATTAGACCAGTGCTTTCTCTGTCCTGGAACATATATGAATTTACGGAAGCCTGGCAATGTGGAGCAGATGTGCAATAATCTTGGAATGTTTCTTGTACACTGAAATAGGCATGAGACAACAAGGCATTGAACAAATATCTGTAAGATGATGATGATAATTATATCTAGTAAGATTCCAGTGTAAATGCCTTGACTGTGCTGATCACAGAATGTTCATGAACCTTATTATTATTATTATTATTATTATTATTATTATTATTTTGTTATCTTACATTCAAGAGGCCTTTAAAATCTATTTCAGGGGAATCTTTTTACCAGTTTGTGAATGAGAGATTCCACAATGCTCTATCTTTAGCCAATTCCTAGCTTGAGATTGCAAGAGACCTTTTAGCAGATTAACAAGAATTCCATTTTTTTGTAACTGAACTTCTCCCTCTTTACATTCTCCCATTACATTACATAAACCATGCACATTAGTCCTCTAAACCAGTGTTTCCCAACCAGTGTGCCTCCAGATGTTTTGGGACTACAACTCCCATCATCCCTAGCTAGCATGACCAGTGGTCAGGAATGATGGGAGTTGTAGTCCCAAAACATCTGGAGGCACACTGGTTGGGAAACACTGCTCTAAACAAGATGAAGAAAACAGGTCCAAAATGTCAAAATGCTAACATTTAACAATTGCCTCAGAAGAATCATGTGGAGTTTTTGTTCCTTGTTCCCTTAAATTCTTTTATAGGGCAATAGTTGCATTTTTATTATTATTACGGTCCTGTACTCACCTCTTATTGCCGTTCATTCTCAAAACAGATGCAATTACACTGTATGGGGTTTACTACTTGATGGGTAAGCTTCAAGCTTACTGCAGAGCAGTTTGAACTCCACTGAGCTTGACAGACTAATTTACTCTTAAATTAAACATCTCCAGGGTTATTTATTAAGACTCGCTATTCAACATGCTGCAAGCTTTGCTCTTTCTCCCCACCCCCACCTCCCCACCCCACAATCTACACAACTCATGAAGCAATCACAGGACTACACTTAGTGGAATGTTGTACAATGTATGCTTCTGTCTCAATTATAGTAATATGGAGATTTCTGAAGATAAAGAAATGTGACGGGAGAACAACGCAAACCAGAGATGCCTTAGGGATGGGAGGTTAAATTATGAAAGATAATAAATTATGAAAGATGATTTTCCACTTCAGTAAAAATGTGTGAGAGTTCTTAAAGAGCAACAGGGATAATTTTTTTATAAGATAGGGAGTGATTGATGTCAGCAAAATGTTTCAGGTATTATTATTCAGCCAGCTTTCTATAATCGCCAGCGAAGCTCATGTTTATTATTGATTTAATGAAATGTCTAAAGAGCCTGCCCTTCTCACTTACACAGCTGTTGGGTGGGGGATGGGGTTCTTCCAAAGAATTCACCTTGCGTTACATGTAAAACAGGCCACTACATTTCTGTTGAATAAAGCTTGATCTCTGGATTCAGATATGGTCCCTAGATGTTGTTGGACTACAGCTCCCATCATTCCCAGCCAGTTTGGCTAATAGTCAGGTGTGATGGGAGATGTAGTCCAATATCACTTAGGGACCCAACGTTGAAGAACATTGTTCTGTTCCAAGGTTTGACATGATGGTTATAGGCAACTTTCAGTTTCTAACATAGTACGCCACTGAAAAAAAGGTACAGTGGTAACTCAGGTTACAGACGCTTCAGGTTACAGACTCCACTAACCCAGAAATAGTACCTCGGGTTAAGAACTTTGCTTCAGGATGAGAACAGAAATTGCGCCGCCGCGTTACGGCGGCAGTGGGAGGCCCCATTAGCTAAAGTGGTACCTCAGGTTAAGAACAGTTTCAGGTTAATAACAGACCTCCAGAACGAATTAAGTTCTTAACCATAGCTGCCAAGTTTTCCCTTTTCTCGCGAGGAAGCCTATTCAGCATAAGGGAAAATCCCTTAAAAAAAGGGATAACTTGGCAGCTATGTCTTAACCCGAGGTATGTCACTGTACTAAGAAGCTGCAAAACAGAGATACTGCTTTAATGCTGCATACATCATGGTCTTCATGGAACCACCTTGTTGGCCACTGTGCAAAATAAGATGCTGGATGAGATGCTGGATGGTCTGAGCCAGCACAGCTCTTATTATGTACTTACCGTTTTAGTGGGTGGGGGTGGAGAACACATCTAGCCTCTCAAATGTGCTTTCCAGTGCCTGCCATTTCTCAATCTCTCTGTCTCAATGAGGTGAAGTAGAAGGGGTGCCAGGAGGGTGGGACATGAAACTAAGACACACTCTAGAATCCTTTCACACCACTGCAGATGATTCTTCTGTTGCGCACACTCATTTCGTGCAGGGCCAATGGATGCATCCATTGCCATTTCAGACAGTTTCCTGTATTTTGAATGGTGAGGGCGCCATCTTGGCCATCACCTCAGGGAGCAAAATGCATTCGGAGCAGCCCTTCAGAAATGACACTCCTAGTTTGTGCACCTGCCCCCTCTTTACTGTCTTCATGCAGGGCAGCAGTAATAGCAAAGCATGAAAGTTAGGCACTACTTTCAACTCAGGTGGCTACCCCCAAACAAATCAATGGTGTAAAAGTTGCCAGGATACAGTCCAATTTCACACCCTACCAGATGCCTCTCACTCCACTGTATTTGGGCAATGAAGATAGCAAGTGGTGCCGCTTTTATTGGCAAGCATTGTGGAAGGGCAAGGAGGTGAAGAATGGACGTGCCCCTCTTCCACCTGACATCCTGTAAAAGTGGCCTGCAGCAAAAGCTAGGTACCAACTGGGGCTGTGTGCTAAAGGAATGAGGGAAGCAGAAGCCCTTGAAAGTGAACAGGCATCTAGGGCTCAGAGAACACAAGATTTGGAGCACGAAAGGCCACAGACTAGGGTGCAGAGCAATCTAGACCTCTGTAGGATAGCCATTCAGCTCCTTTGGCATGAAATGCTCACTTGCATCTTTCATCTCTGTAATGTTGAGAGAGATGTGTTTATTTTAAGGGCAGAAAGGGTAAAACAGTCACTATATTAATTCCATGCCAGAAAACCAGTACAGTGAACAAAAGAAGTGTGGCTCAAGGGATAACGATAGCTGCCCTAACATATTTTATTTTTATTTTATTTTCATGTGTTCCATCTATTTGGAAAACGTATTAACTATCACAGGCCTTCAAAGCTAAAGCAGGAATCAAATTTACATAAATAAATAACATTAATAATTCAGATTACTTTGGAAGCTTAAAATGCCAGTACAAACTCCAGCTACCTTCCATCTCTCTTATAGGGAGCAAGATAATTTGTAACTAGGCTACTTATGCTTCTTCCCCATAGCTGCCAAGTTATCCCTTTTTTTAAGGGATTTTCCCTTATGCTGAATAGGCTTCCTCGCAAGAAAAGGGAAAACTTGGCAGCTATGTTCTTCCCATGGACAGCTTTTCTACACAGCGCATAATCTCCTAGCAGAAAAGGGTCTGTGTGTTTAATAAGGGGCAAGTGCTTCCATACCCTCCAACATTTCTCTGATGAAAATAGAGACATCCTAAGGAAAAGTGGGACATTCTGGGATCAAATCAGAAACTAGGACGACTTCTCTAAATCAGGGACGTCCCTGGAAAATAGGGACAGTGGAGAGTCTGTGCTTCCAGATGACATAAATCTAATCTATACAAACTCTACATTTTATATAGAAACAGCTTAGACATTTTCTTAAAACCTACTTTCAAGAGCATTGTAACAGAAGAGTAAGTGGAGGAATGTTTGACAGGGGAGTGTGTTGGGATGTTGGGTGGAGTTAGCATGAACGACAAGTGGAGAGACTCCATGAAGAACAATATTTAAGAGCACATGAGGAGCTCTGCTGGATGAGGCCAAAGGCCCATCTAGCTCAGGCACATCAAAATTCCACTGCCCTCTCTCCTAATCTTGATGCAATCTTATCTTGATCTCTTAACTTTCTGATATTCCAGTCCAGTTTGATTTCATATCGCTTCTTCCTGTCTATAACATGGAAGCGCACTTCATAACCCTGTGTATGTTGGCTCTGAAGTTAGTGCAGTATGACTTATTCCCAAATGAATGGGTTGAGGATTATACCCTAAAACTGAAAATCATATATACCAGCCACCACCAACCTGGTGCTCTTCACATATTTTGGACTAGAACTCCCATAATTCCTTCCCGTGATGGCTGGGGTAATGGAAGCCATAGGCCAAAACATTTGGAGAGCACTAGATTGGGAAAGACTGCTCTACATGCATAACTGAAATTAAATCACACTGAATTCAATGGAACTTACTTCTGATTGGACATCTGTTGGTTTGCACTGCAAGCTAAGTGCAATCTATCCAGCAATTCATTTGTAATTAATAAAAATAATAATGTTAATTGTTGTTCCAAATACTGTGCTGCATCATAAATAAAACTGTAGACAGATCCCAGACAGAAGCTAAAATTCATGGAGATATAGGGAAGGGTTGAAAGCAAAGTGAAGTAAATTCAAGGAGAGTTAACTATAAAGAAAAGGGGAAGCACCTGTGACTTCAACCACCATTAAAAACCCCAAAATTATGAAGATGTCCTAATAGCAGGAGCAGGATATTTCAGAGATAAGTAACAGCAAAACACAAAAAGGTGCAGTGTAGAAACAACATACGAGATTTAGGGTTTGACAAGAGTTCGCCAGAAGCGGCTTTGTCATGCTGGCCACATGACCTGGAAGATGTACGCCGGCTCCCTTGGCCAATAATGCGAGATGAGCGTGCAACCCCAGAGTCGGTCACGACTGGACCTAATGGTCAGGGGTCCCTTTACCTTTACCTTTAAAGTACCACTATAGCATAAAATAAGAGGAAGTAGAGTATAAAGAGATAAGTGAAGAGAAAGATAAGGAGGAGACAGAACATGGAGACCTTTATAAGCTACCAAAATAAATTTAAACTGGATGCTAGGATAATGGAAGCCAGCCAGTATAGAACAGAAAAAGGAGAAGAAATGCAAGGAAAATGAGAAACGAGAAAAACCAAACGAACTAGAGGGAACTAAAGAGAATCAAATGGTTGAAGATAATACACAGGAAAGTTAGATAAAAGAACATAAAAACATCTATGCTTCCTTTAAGGAAGTGGAAATAAATTTTCCTTTCCACTCTCTGAATCAAAAAGTTCTAAACATTTTGCTCCCCTCTTTCAAGTCCCCCTGAATCACGAAGAAAGGGCTAGAAGTGGTATTTCCCTTTCTTTGTGTGCTCTCTGAAGAAACATAATGCTATAAAAATCCTAGAAGAACCTACTGTGTCATCTGGCACATCAGACAATATGGAAGTGCTTCTGACATTCTCAGTCACTGCAAAAGTTGCACAAAGGGCAACCCAGGATGAATAATTCCTTAGAGCCAGTTCACATTGCTGGAAATAAACACCACACAGTAAGAATGTAGCCTTATGTGCATTCATGCCACTGCTTGTACAAAGTACGGTACAGATTTTTGGACATGAGAAAATTACAGCAATTAGAGTGAACATATATGTGCACAATATCCATATCCATTATACACACAAGAAGTGCACATTTGGTGCCACAACCAATAGCATGCACCCTATTTCCTCTTCTTTTGAACCTCCAAACTTGTACCAATGGAAGTCATCATAACTTCAACTGGCTATATTTCTAAACTTCCAGTGAAATTATGAAACCATTCTGCTGACATAAGCGTTTTTTAACCTGGAGTGAAAATTACCAAATGGTTAGAAAATACGGAAACATTGATTCACTGTGCTATAGTCGATCTATCACCACCTTGGTGAGCCGCTACATTTTACCTTCTTAAGTGCTACATATATCTTATGGAAGATGTATGATCTCCAGACAAGTACTAAGTGTTCCACAATTATTTATTAGGCATCTCTGAATTAGAGATGTTGTTGTTGATGATGAAAGATGCTAGAGTCTACATACCAATCCACAAATGCTGTCCCTTATACTAATAACTGGCATAGCTGGTGGAAGCTATGAGTACAGCAACCTTGCATGGCTCCTGGCTGCCTCTCACCATTGCAACAGCTTAATTGGTGGCTCAAGAGTTCTCATATCACATCCTCATCATGCACTCTCTTAACCAATCCAATGTTGTAGCTATGTGAGCAGAATTAAAAGCAAAAATGGGGGAAAAAATCTGTAAGTACATAAACAGAGTCCTGCTGGATCAGACCAGTATACCCATCTTGTCCACTATCCTGCTTTCCAGAATAGCCAACCAGATGCCCACAAACCAGTTCTGTCTCCATTTCTGCATCATTGTAATGGTAATGGGGCAAAATGATAATTATCCTCTCTGCTTTTCAAACAAAGTAGTTGTTAAGACGAGTTCAGGGGTGAAACTGGAAGAAGCAATTTTCCTAATTATCTACTCCCCTACTGGGCCTAATCCTGCCCCTTGGTCATACTGAACAAACACACAAGACGTAACAGGCTGTGCTCTTACATAAATAAAATATATTATTTACTATATCATATCAAATAACTTATAGAGTTTAACGGAAATAACTCATAAAGTTCAATGGAGTAAGCAGAAGACCCAGTAGATGAGTTATTTCCGTTGAACTCTATAAGTTATTTGATATGATATAGGGAATAATATATTTTATTTATGTAAGAGCACAGCCAGTTATGTATTGTGTGTTTGTTGAGTGTATTTTACATAACCATAGGTTTGATGTTGTTTTGCCTTGGTCATATTGTGCAGCTTTAGTGAAGAGCTAAAATGGAGAGAACGGGCACTCCTAAAATGTTCATATCCCTCAACTCTTTGGCTAAACAGTGACAGTGCTCCATGCAGCCTCAGAGAACCATTACAAATGTGGCATGTTATCATCCATATTGGATAGTGTAATGTGTATGTTCTTGAAGCTACGAACATGGGTTTGACCAAACTGCGGGAGGCAGTGCAAGACAGGAGTGCCTGGCGTGCTCTGGTCCATGGGGTCATGAAGAGTTGGACATGACTAAACAACTAAACAACAACAACAACAACAATGTGTATGTATAAAATACAGTCTCAATCCCCTTGCTAGCCATTGATCTTGACCTAGTTATAAGAATATCACAAATCATGAGGGTATTTCCTGGATTCATTGAACGAGCACAACATTTTACGTCAAAGCTGGGTGAGTGGCTAACCTTGAACACCCACAAGGTTTTATTCTGAGAGTCTGACTGCTGTCATAAATGGTTGCTGACAGAGCAGGAGCAAGGAACCAGTAGCCTTCCAAATGTTGCTGTACTACAACTCCCATCATAGCATTGGATTGTCACAGGTTTCCCAATACTGGCATAGGGGAAAGATAATTCTAGAAATAATAGTACAATTTAAAACACAACCACTGTAAATATGTACACAGAAGTGAAAGCTGCCAGAAATAAGGACACTGGGGGGGGAATGTAATTGTCATTTAGAGCAATTTTCATTTGTAGCATAAGCCCTGTTCAGGTGCTGATGTTGGGGCATAACTGAACAAACGAGAAGGCGTGAGCTTGCACAAATGTTCCAGCTCTGCCTCTGCCCTTGTCACCCTCTATGTACCGTATTCAAAGCCAGCTATCTTCCCAGGAAAAGCTCCCCTGTATTCATGGATGCTACTGTTTATGAACCCTGGGAAATCACCTGGCTGGAGTTGTTGTGAGTTGGATTCCAACACATCTGGAGGGCAACTTATTGGGAATGATTGCCTTAAAATTTATGCTAGCTTGTGCTAGTATTTCCTATATACACAGTGTTAGAAGCACACTGGATTTCATCATCAGGGGGAAGATTCTGCAGTGGGGATTTCATACTCCTTTTTTTTTTTTTACATAAAACTTTTCTTACAACTGTTGCTATAGCTACAGCTCCAAGATACCATAGCAACAGCATTGTATCATTCACAGCTTTAATCAAAGTTAACAATGACATGTTTTCTCTGAAATTAATTTATACTAAATATGAACGGGAACATTTAATTATATTAATTATATTTTGTTATGATAAGGTTGTATTTGTTAAAAAGAAAGATGCCATGCTCCATATGATATACCCCTTGGGCCTTCAGGAAGACAAACAGTTATTTTGCTGTTGGAAGCTATCAGAAGTTACTTTGCTATTTGCTTCCGTGCCCAGTATAAATAGCTAAGGCTTCAGTCCTAAACACACTTTTACTAAGGAATAAACACCATTAAGCGTAGATATCTAGCTCTCTGCGAGAAGGGTTAACCAATTAAATACTTGTGTTTTTAAAATATGTGGCTATTGTCACTTTCTGCTGGACAAGACAAAATATGGACTATTCTAAATTATATGAATCATTAGTTTTTGCTGATAATACAATAAATTATTTACATTAAAGAGGCTTTAATGTGAATACTTACCTCTTGGGTTCTCACATTCATATATCCATAGTGTGTCCTCAAAGGTTGTCGTTGTGTATAAAATGGCATCCACTTGGTACTTGCTTGTCCAAAGCAGCTGAATATCACAGGAAAGCTGACTTCGTTTGTAAGGCGGGCAATGATCAGGAGCAGAAAGGCGGTTACAAAACCAAGCACAATAATAGCCTTGCGCTGCAAATGAGAGAGAATTTTTTTTATAAAAAGTTTTTTTTTCAACCTATGCAAAAGAGAAAATACCCAAACCTATGTTCAACGTTGCTGTATATGATCTGATATTCACAGGGAGAAACTGCAATATTGTAGCCTTATCAGCTACTAAGGGTCCTTTAAGTTGCGCCCAGGCAGGACAGAGACAGTCAATAATGACACCGGGGGGTTGAATTCAGAGAAAGAATTTAATTTCTTATTAATAAGAGACTCTTGGTGGTCAGCCCCACGACAAGAGTAAAGAAACACAAATTGCAAAGCTTCTTATACACTTCTTGGGCTCCTTTCCCCCTCCTCTGTAAATGTGCGCACGCAAGGGGGTCACAAGTGCATATAAGGATCTTCCTGTGTCCGGTCCTGTGCATAAACACATGCTGACTCATGCTACCCCGGTAGCGTCCTCCAGCAGCCTTGAGTGGGGGCTTGACGCTATCAGTGCGTCAGACTGATAGCGTCAGACAAGGCTGTCATCCGACCTTGATAGCTTAGCAGGGCATTCTGTCTGGCTTACCCTTTGGCACACAGAGAGGCAAAGAGAGCAATGGGGGGTGGCTAAGCCATGCACTCAGAATTATACAATGCAGACTATATGATCAGATTTAGCTCAATAACCCAATTGGCAAATCTCTCCCTTCAATATCAATTAAAGGAAGCTAGTTTGCACAGACAAAGAAATGCATGCACACATCACTTCTCTGTTCCACATATATATATTTATGTTAGGAAGCTGTTCCATGTACACACTGGACTTGGTCCAACCATAATGTAGCGCTGGACAATATATCAATATATCGCCCAAAACTGGTTAGAAGTCCATGTCGTGATATTGGCTTCATAATTTTTGACCCGGCAATATATCGCAAAGCATGATTTTTGTGTGTGTGTGTGCTCGTGTGCGCATGCACACTATGCAAAAATCCCAATGTGGGGAAAACTGTGAAGCCAGCCAATGCCTCTACATAGCTCCATCCTTATTTCACATATCATGATATATTGATATATTGTGATGTTTAGCTGGTGATCATCACCACGTTGAAAACAGCTATCACCCCGCTGTAGCATCATGACGCTCATGTGAAAACACCACAAGGGTTTCATAAGTGACAGATGTTTCTGAAACTAAAGAGTTATCAAAAACAAAGTAATTGGTTTGGGGGCAAAGTATTTTATGAGGATAGTTTCTCTTGTACTTTGTTCATTATTTAAAATTTTAAAAACCTATCAAAAATAGACCTAGTTTTAATCCCACTTCTTGTTAGTAGTGCACACAGATGGAAATGTGACTTCTTGCAGGGTCTTCAAATTCACCTTGAGCAAGCAAACCCTGTGTCATATATCTACAAGTGACTACAAACTGCAAAATCTGTCTCTTCTGCAACTACTAGCAACAACATCCCAACTGCTGAACAGATCAAAACAACAGAGCAAGAGTCTTTACTATTTAATGACTCAGAGTGATGAGCTAAAAAAAAAAGATACACGTGATACCAAGAGGACAAGGATGCAAGGTGCCAATATTGAGAGCTACAGGAATGTTGTTTGGGTGGGGGTGGGGAGGATGAAGTAAAATTGAGTGGCAGAGTGAGAATGGAGTTCGAGAAGTGTAAATTAGATCTGTCAATTTTTCATGCCTGGGTCAACCTGCATCACATCTCATATTGCAATGTTGCATTGCCTGCTATTTAACCATCGTACTGAAAGCAATTTCATGATTGCAAACAGCAGGAAAGGAGCTCCGGCAAGGTAAACGAAATTAAACGAGTTTATAAAAATACCAGTGTTTTTTAAAGTGCATATTATGCCTTAATGGTGGCTTTTGAAGTTTGACCACCAGACACTGCATGCAATTATTGCTAGAGCAATGTGTTCACTGAGCACAGCACAATCCCTATATAGGTGTGAGAGTAGGTGTTGAAGAATGCACATACAGAACTGGCAATGCTTAGCAAACTGGTACTTCTGTGCCTAAACATTTCAAATTGGCTGGATCCAGAGAAGGTCAAATGGAGTTTATCTTACTAAATTTTAAAGCCCAAATTTAGAAAAAGCACCCAAGGGCACACACGTTGTTCAATGAGACTCAGTAGAATGTTAATATGCTGCTTGCTTCCTGAACACCTACAGTATTGCTCAAAGTTGGCACCTACCGTATGTATTTATGAAATAGAAATGTTGCACCCATTTAATATAGGATACTTTATCAAGTGAGACCAATGCGTATTTATAATTTATTGTGCAAACGCTAGTCTTAAGCCTGTGTGCATAAACATCCACAAAACTAATCATCTGGAACATTGCAAAAACCAATGTTTTGCAGCTAGATTTGTGTTTGCTAAAAGGACAGAAAACCTGGTCCATTTTTGGTGAGTGAAAATTGGGCATGCTTCATTTGAGATATCAGCTTTGCCATGCTCTGTTAAAATGAATGGAAGTTGCACAACAACTCCACTCGGACAAGAAGAGGGAGGACATTAAACACAATGAATCAACACTCATTTCAATGCACTTTATATACATGGAAAGCTCCCAGTGAATTGTGCCCATATTTTGTAAAAAAAACTACCACTGCCTAGCAGGTACTATAAAACCCCTTACAGATTTACAGCTTGAATAAATGCAAATAATAATAATAGTTTTAATATGCTTTGATCCTTTAACACACACCACCATTCAACCTGTTAAAAGAAAATTATTGCACCCATAGTCAAACTATGGTTGAATTTGGGTTTTTTCTTTCTTTTATGACTACTTCTTCTGAATAACTGAAGCAGACATTAATTCAGCTCTCTGTCTAATCTCTTCCATAGGGTAAAATTGGATGAACATAAAGTTGTTTAATATACACAATGCAATAACCTGCGGGCACATCTAGAATGCCTTGGCAATCCACACAGGATTCCCTATTTTTCTAGCAATCTTAAAAATCCAATCTCAATAATAAGATAACCCTGATTCTTGTCTCACTTAGTACTATGCAATCAGAATCATTCTGCCTGGCACGTATCTCAAAATCAATAAGGAGAAGACATGATGAATCACTCTTTTTAGGATTAAATTTATGTGTGGTGAAGACAAAGAACAAGATAGTTTAAAATCTGTCCTGCAGTTCTATTGGTAGTATTTCTAAGGGGAACTGAGCATCATCCAGCCCGCTCCATCTAAGATGTAGACTTCTGTGTATGTTCACAATCTCAGTTAGGAACTGCATGTGTAAATAGTAGTAGAGGATAGTCCCACTCCTTAAATCAGTAGGCATGCTGGACATGTGTAGCAGAGTCCAAAAAGAGAGAGAAACGCATCAGAAAATCGGAAAACTGTGCTGATCAGTTGTTTGGGGGAAAATACAGGGGGCAATCCTAATTGCGTCCACTGCCACAACAGGGCTGAAAAGAGAGGCAGGGCCGCTGCCATGTCCAGTCAGTCACACACATGTGAGGGGGAGGCAGATCACTGTGTTAGTCTTGCTGTCTTGGGAGCCAACGGATCCTGCACCAGCTTAGCTGCTACCCACTATCAGTACACAATTTTTTTTGGGGGGGGGGTTCCCACAGACTCACTAGCAAGCCTCCCATCTAAGGATGTTTGAGAATTTCAACAAAATTTGGGGAGGGGAAAAGGAGAGAGAAAGAGCAGATATTGCTGCAGTTTGCATGTTCATCTATAGTCTGGAATATGATATTTGTTCACATGGTTGTTGTTTTTAGGTCCGTGAACAATACCTAGTGAATTTGTTTGTTTGTTTGTTTGTTTACAGTATTGCGATGTTACCTTTACATTGAAATGAATGTAAGTTACATAAGTTTTGTAAATAGTTACGTGAGTTAAATAAACCGTTGAGTATGTTGTGTGATTTATGTTAAATAGCAAAAACTGAACAGCTGCAGAGCGGAAACAGCACTGATTGTGAAAAACACAGGTCAGGATGGAAATTACAGCCTTCTTGCATCCTGACTTCCACTTGACAGCAGGCAGTGAGAGGTGGGCAAATACAGGTACAGTACTTTCACTCAATCTAAACCTACCGACCCCAGACAGGTGCAAAGGGGTGGGGGCGGACTGCTCCGTTAGTCCCTTCCCTCTGCTTTTTCTTCCCCAACCAGCTAATAAATATAATTGCCAATTTTTAAAATAGGGCTAAGCATGGACACGGGTTGATTAAGGCTAAAGATTAAGGCCAAAGATTTGTGATCACAACAGATGAGTTTCAATTTAACCACCTTCTTTCAAATTTCATTTTAATGCAGCACTTCACAGTTGATTTTTTTTTAATTGGGTATGTATTTACCATGAGTTATTCATTAGTTTCATTTCTGTAATGGAAACTATGGTGCATTGAATTAATTATTGAGTTATCTGTCTTTTAAGACTTGATGTATACTATAAATGACAATTCTATTTTTTCCGTGTTCTAATTTCTGGCAGGTTTAACTAATATATCTATATTACAGAATGTGCTGAGCCTAAAGTGGCAACAATTTAAAGGTCTCAGAGGAAACCCAGCATCTTCAAAGCAATCCCACAGACAGAGCAGATGTTGTTGCGTCGTTAAGAAATATCTATTGCATGTAGAAATTAATAGTCGCTTGCAGAGTCAATAATCTACCTGCAGCAAAATAGGATGTAGAGAAGTAAATTGCAACTGAATCACCTCTTTACTATGTGCCCATACTCTTCCAAAAAACTAACCATACTCTTGAATATAGGACAATTGATTCTGTCTGAATTCTCTGCCAAAGTATTTTGTGAACATGCTAAGTCAAGGCAGTATAATTTAGAAGTATGCAGCAATCACAATATTTTCCTCATATCTGTAGCATTTGTAATCAGCCTCATCTGCTTCAGAGCCACTGTATGTTGTTCTAATTTGATTTGTTATTCAGGTCCGAAGTTGCTTTGTTAAACCCAAAACTCTGCTTTGTCTCATTAAATATAATGGGAATTCTAAGAGCAGCTATTGTGTGTGTGTGTGTGTGTGTGTGTGGAATTTGTAGGCAAAGGAGTCCCTCAAGAATGGATTAAGACTGCCAAATTTTGGGTAGATTTATTCAGGGATCTTCAAGAAGAGAACCTATACATACATACATACAGTCGTACCTCGGGTTGCGAACACCTCGGGTTATGAACAACTCGGGTTACGAACTGCGCAAACCCGGAAGTATTTTCGCCGTGCGCGCGTGCGCAAAGCGCGAAAATAGCGCTTTGCACATGCGCAAAAATGGCGTTTTCGGTTTACGAACTGCGACCCGGAACGGATCGCGTTCGTAACCCGAGGTACCACTGTACATACATACATACATACATACATACATACATACATACATACATACATACAATACTCATTCGTATTTCTGCCAAAACTGGGTGCAAATTACAGACGTGGTTGAAGCCTGCCTAATTTCAGAAAATAAACACAGCAATTTTATGATGGGAAATAGAAATAATGTTTTCAAACCCCTTTTTGGGGGGAGGGGCACTTGGTTTGAATATGGGCGCCTGAGGAAAGAAGCCTGTCAAAGTTCAGACAAATTTGTCTAGGAACTATCGCGCTAGCTGATTTTTATCTCTGTTGGTAAAAAGTTGACCTTTTTTTGGTCCTCCAAATATTATCCATGAAGAAAAAGAAGGGGAGGGTCATGAGTTTTAATTGTTTGTTAAGGTAAAGAATTATTGGGAAAGAGGCGGGCCACCCCAGGCCACTCTCCCCATAGCTGCCAAGTCTCCCGCTGAAAAATGCGGGATCAGCAGCGGCGCGGCACCGGAAGTTACTTCTATGCATGTCCGGACATGCGTAGAAGCATCTTCCAGCACTGCGCTACCCATGTTTGGGCACCGGAAATCGGGCAGCACCGGCACCGGAAGTTGCTTCTACGCATGTCCGGACATGCATAGAAGCGACTTCTGGCGCCGCACTACCCATGTGTAGGAAACGGCTTTAAAAATGGGGGTTTCCCGCGAAAAACGGGAGACTTGGCAGCTATGCACTCTTCCCTCTCCATCGAAACTCGGAGAATGGAGACCTGCATTAAGAATGGTTCTGTTTATTTAACTTTAAACCATAGTGATTGGAGTACACTGGGAGTAACTACATACACACATGTGCGCACACACACAATACGAGCTGCTTTTTATTGGCCTATTTTATCTGCAATTTTCCTGAATATATGAGAACGACAAACCTAGAAGGACAATTCAAAGGTAAAGATTAATGCAAAAGGTTTGAGTCTCTTAGATGACATGATATGGTGTTATATTGTACTGGTTTCGCAATATCTACCGTGTTTCTCATATTATAAGACATGTCTTATATTTATTTTTTCCTCAAAAAAAACACACTATGGCTTATTTTCAAGGGATGTCTTATTTTTTTCCTCCTCCTCCTCCAAAGCGGCCGGCATTGCTGCTGCGCCTATCACTATGTCTTATTTTCGGGGTATGGCTTATATTCCTTGAATGCTTAAAATCCTGCTATGGCTTATTTTATGGGTATGTCTTAAAATATGAGAAACAGGGTATTTTTATGACTGTAATGAAGAACTCAATCACTTTTTAATACTCCTGCACATTATAGTACTTTTATTGTCAAAGTGGTGCAGGTTTTCAGGCTTCATTTGATTTTTACTCATGTGTAATATCCACTGAAAACAATAATGGCTGCACTTAGTAAATTTGTTTCATTTCAAGAACCACTATGTAAAACCTGTTTTATTTAATTTTGTCCTTTAGAGTCTTCTCACCCAAATGCTAGCATTCATCACAAAAATTGAAATGGTGGGGGAGAGTATGAAATAAAATGCCTTCCAAAAGAGGCCTTTTACATCAATATTACTAATTTTCAGTTTTAAAATAATCTTTAAAGGTCTGGACATTTATTTAGATTTATAGCTTGCCTATTCTGAAAGGGAGGGGGTAAAAAAGAAGGGGGAGAGCAAACCCAAGCCACCGTTCCCTCAATTTTCAGTCTTCAGTGGTATATACGATAGCCAAAATGATGCCACAAACATTCAAGGGAGCAATATCAGGAGCCTCAGGGGCATAGCTGCCAAGTTATCCCCTTTTTTAAGGGATTTTCCCTTATGCTGAATAGGCTTCCTCGCGAGAAAAGGGAAAACTTGGCAGCTATGCTCAGGGGAACCGCATTAGATTAAAATTAAAACCCAAGAGGCAGAACTCTAAAAGTAGCCCAATGAGGACTGAGCATGCTCAGTAGTCACCATGGAATGCCGACTGAGCATTGTAGGGAGGGGAGAAATGGAATGGATTAGCTGGAATTCTGAACAGCATCACGCAACACCTCATCACAAGTCCCACCTGTACTGAATATAATTCATCATATTTCAACATGGCATTCTCTCTCACCCTTGGCCAATGCAACACAAAGCCTATGGGTGAAGCACAAACAGGTACGCCTTACAACCATTCTGGAAGGCGCTCAAGGTTGGGCTTTGGCAAGGATGCCCCTTTCTGTTCCTGTTCAATCTGAACCTGTAGCAAGAAGGGGCAGATATGATGCAGTATATATTTGTGTCTATAGAGTTCTCAATGACTTTGATTGGAGCATCAGCATTGGGGGAGGGGATGTTTACCACCATGTCATTTCCCTACCTAATGTGTTTCTGAAGTCACCATTAACTCCCCTGAGGGAAACATACAGCCCCTCTTCACAGCTGCTTTAAAGGTTTGATTTTTAGGGGGATGGGGAAGAAGTCAAGACATCTAGTCATCTAAGATATCTACCCCAGAGCAGCCTTCCACAATTGCCCTCTAGATGTTGGACTACAACTCTCATTTTGCCTGACCATTGGCCACGATGGCTGGGGCTTATTGTAGTCATCCAAAACATCTGAAGGAAAACAGATTGGTGATGGCTGTGCCCTACCTGGATCCAGAGATTGTATTGTATGGCAGGGGTAGCCAACATGGTGTCTTACAACTCCCATCAGCTCCACCTAGCATGGGCAATGGTCAGGCATGATGGGTACTGTAGTTAACCACATTTGGAGGACACCAAGTTAGCTGCCCCAATTGTAATGCAACACATGAAAGGAGAAGGTATGTTGCGTCAAAACATTTTGGATGCATAGGTTGTTGTTTTTATTTTTAAAAACCCCACTAGCTCCTTGAACTATGCAGGAAAGCCAACACCTTTCCTTTGTATACATGTTGTTAAAGACAGCTTAAACCAGTGTAGCTCCTCTTTTATACCCCCATTAGTCAATAATATTATGCTCTGATTTTGAGGGCAACCTGAGGGCAATCTTGTCGTTGTAGAACATGAGAATAAACTGTGCCCTTCCAATATTTCCCTTACCTGAGGACACTCTGTGGCTGAGAAAGCAACCTCCTGACTGAATCTGGCTTGTACTTTTTGGGGAAACTGCATCGGAAAAGCAGAAACATGGAGCAAGTGAGACTAAATTGCCTACTGCCAGCTGGGCAAGATTCCTTTTCCTTTAAATATTTTGGATACACTCACTAGAAGGCATGTCGGATTTGACGCTAACAATAGAAACTGGCTTCCCACTTCATTTTCCATTTAAAGGCCACTCAGGAACAAGGAGGACTTTCACAATCCTGCTGTTTGGCAAGATATTTGGAACTGCTCTCCATTCCCTTCACCTCCTACCAAAAGTGGAACGAGAAAAAGGCGCAGTGCACATCCTTCCTTTGAAAAGCCAATACTGTACTGTACTAGTTACCAGTTTACAAAACTATCAGCCAGAAACCCTGTATGGTTAAAAGTGGGTTTATTGCCCATACTCCTGAAATATATGCAACGTGTGATATGGATATATTGGCATATAAGTATATATAGTGGTATATATGTACATATGCCTGATTTGCCTGACTTTCCCTTAAAAGAGCAAGCCAGTGCCACTATTCCTGCACAACGTACTTACTTTCTTTTAGTACATAGCAGCCTTTATTAGCCATGTGGTGAAATACCGTAGTCACATTAACTTCTCTGGAATCTCGATGTTAGTTTTGCATCTGATCAGAAATCCTGGCCTCTTTCTTCCTTACAAAGGGATGGAACAGCCACAAGAACTGAGCATACATATGAATACACCCTGCATTGCAACGTGTTACATAGATTCTATTTTTTATGGATAATAATGTTGTCTGAGCAATGAACAAATAAAGTGGTATGCAGATGTACACAAGATGTGTGGTGGAGATGTGGACACACGATACTTCATCATGTTGTGTTTGGGGTAGAAACAAGCCCTAATTCTTCCAAGCATTTAACCTCAGCAATAGAAGTGAGGCACTATTTGGGAGCGCTGAAATGAAAGAAAACCAGGTAATCATTTTTCTTTTTTCCTTCTGACTTTCATATCCCACACAACACCACTCTTGCTAGAGTTTCAAGTGTCCATCAGATTAGCTGCTCACTCTCAGAGCCCAGGGAGAGAAAGAGGCCATTTTAGAAGCACCCTTGACTCAAAAAAAGAAATAAAACAAAAAGATTATTATGGCTTCAAAAAGAATTGGCAGAGCCATATTTCTCTGACAGACAACCAGATTTAGTAGACATCTGAGGATAAAAGCTGCCATATTTTGTGTGAAATATAGACACTCACTTTCATTCTCTTTCTCTTTCCCTTCATTTTACTTGCTTGTTTCTTTCTCTCTGAGTGTGTGTGTGTGTGCGCACGCACGCAAAAGCAGGTGAGTGTGCATGCACACACACATCCAAGGACATTTCATCTCTCCAGGCCTAGCAGCATTCCAGCTTCTGGTCCATCTGTTAAAGTCGTAATTTGCAGCCTGTACAAAGTAGGAATTTATAACAAAACTGTAAGTGAAGCTGCTGTTCATGTAGGATTTGCATTTTTCACACTACGTCCCAGTCTAACATTTATACTTGTTTTAGGCAATAACTAATTCTACAACTGTATCGTTTATTCTTTTTTAACCTGAATGTTCCCTGAAATGTAACTCTCCAAGGCAGCAGTCCTATACATACTTACTTGTAATTAAGTATGTGTAGGGTTGTACTGTGAAACTCAGATTATTATGCAAACAAGATTGGCCAACCCCAGAATAAATTTGGCTATCATAATTGCTTCAGGAATTTCAACCATTTTACAGCAATGTCACACAATAGCTCAGAGAGACTACAGGGGGCGGGGAAGAATCTTACCATCAGTCAAGGTTCTACCTCATGAGGAGCTTTGTGTGCATAGAGATCTGCACGTATATGCTTTCAGCATCAGGATGTCAAGGTCTAACATATAGACATCACATGTGGAGGCAACCACTAGACCTCAAAGATATTGCCATCAGAACAATTCGTTGCCCCTCAGTTATGTGAGCACTCCATCACACTAGTAATGCATGAAATGAGATAAAATGTTTGCTAAAAGTGCTCAGGCTTTCAGAGCTTTTCTGTGGGCAGTGTCAGGAGACTAAATGTGCCCTTGAAGGCAAAACAAAAAACCCTGGCCCACATAATGCCTCAGAAACCCCAAATCATATCGTATTGGACCGAATATAAGCCACACCCGAATATAAGCTGCACCTTTAAAACTGGGGGGGGGCACCCAAATATAAGCCACTGCTTCTGGCTGCATACTGGGGTGGGGGTGGGGAACCATGCTGCGTTGCTGGCGGACTTCCCCCTTCCTTGCTCTCTCCCTTCACGGCCTTTGGGGGAAAGCCTGGGGGACTACGTGTGGGGCGGGCGCTGCTTTGCCGTGCTCATGGCACTGCTTGTCCCACGCTCCTGGCTGCATACCATAAGGATGCAAATATAAGCCGCACTTTAACTTTTCATGTTCGGAATTTGGGGGGGGAAGTGAGGCTTGTATTCAGGCCAATACAGCATATCAGTGTGGACTGGGCTGGCCCAATGATGAGGCAGAATGAGACCATCATCTCAGGTGGCAAGAAAACGGGAGAAGTGAACCGGCACCACCCTAGACTCACTAGACTCTCCAACTCCCTGTCTGGGCCTCACTCTGAGAAAAGACAGACGTTGTACAATGCATGCTAACTATATACAAGAGCAGCTTTGTGCATTACAAGATGTGAAAGGCAGGAAGTAAAGGAACTTTCATGCCATTCTTCGCTAGCTTTTTTGTAAGTCTGAAGATCTTCTGCATCTACTCTGTGCCACAATTATCTCCCAATATGAAGAGTGTACCTGCATCTCCCTGGATGAAGATATCCACATTTTGTTTTAGGGCAACAAGCAGAGACATGGGAAGTGGAACATCGGAAGATGATTTAAACCAAATCAGATTGTTGACCCACCTAACTCTGTATTGTTTACGCCAGTGTTTCCCAAACTTGGGGCTCTGGCTGTTTTTGGACTACAGCTCCCATCATCCCTAGCTAGGAGGACCGGTGGTCAGGGAAGAAAGGAATTGAAGTTCAGAAACAGCTGGAGATCCAAGTTTGGGAAACACTGCTCTACACTGTCACCAGTTCTCTAGGGTTTCAGACTGTTGTTTTCCCCAGCCCTTCTTCAAGATGCCGCAAGGACTGAACTTGGGACCGTCTGAATGAAAAATATGTTTTCTACCATTACCGTAAGTTATGACGCTTTCTCATTTGGGAGGCGTCCCAGAGGGCTTGAACCCAAGGCCTTAGGGCTAACAGGGATTCACGCCTCCTAGCAGGCCCACTAGGGAAAACAATGGCATGGCTTATCTGAAAGAAAATTGTAAACTCTTCCCCAATATGTAGACAGGTATGGAGGACAAGTGTGAAAGGCAGCATTCAGTTCTCTTGCAGGAAACATCTTGATTAAGGCTTCTGAAATATTCTCAATGCTTGTTTTCTCCAGCTGGCCTTATTTGTGCTTATATGGCAGAAGCTGCAGCTGGTTTTGCCAGCTAAGTCTGGAATAGGTCTGCATTCTCATTTGTTATAATAGGTGATATATAAGCATATTTTCCCTCCATTACTATTTATTAGTTCATGTGTTCTTCAAATCATGACAACAGCCCAAAGGCCCAAAGGCAAGGTGCCACCTTGTTGAGGAGGGTGCAAACATGATTTCATTACTTCTTATAATGATTTCCACTGAACAAGAGAAAAGACCACGTTTAATAGAGTTCTCCCAGAGAAACTCCTCCAGGTAGTGAAGGCTAATATCTCACTGTTCTTGACAGAACAGTGGGAGTCTGGTAACATATATATCCCACCTAAACACATATTCGATCATCATATCACACCACTATCCTTCTGGGCGAGCTAACTGAATTGAACTCGACCTTCAGAGCCCTTGGAATGCAACAAAATATCTCTGTTTCCTGACATTTATGGGTGGCTTTTCTGCATGGCTGCCTTTATTGCCTTGAAAATAATGGTGAAAGCTGTGTGTACAAACCAGCTATAAACGCTGACAAATCACGCAAAGGGAAGATAGATTTATTCAGTATGGGTTACTGAAGAACTAAGCTAATCAGATAAGATTTACATTCCCCCCTCCTTTTTTTTCTTTTTACAGAGAAGACTATAGCTTCCTGAGATGTTTCTCTTAACAGTGCATAATCATATTCACTTTATGATTTTATTTTAATTCAATTAGCAACCAACAAAAGAAAGCCCTTTCACTTACAAAGAGTGCCTTTTCTTTTTCTTCTTCAATGTTTCAGTGGATTGATGCATGTAAACTATAGTTAGTCTTCTGCAGACAAAGGATTTTGACTTATGTTGTGATGTTGCGCAAACTGTCAGGGAGCTGTCTGGACTGGAAGGAGTGCAACAACCTGTCTGATCAGGAGACATAACCTTGATCAGGAGATAGAAGAATGGAATGGAATCATTCTTTGTGCTGTTCTTTGTGCTGCCCACTTCCTTGCACATGCAATGCACAGTTACCACTTCCCTTAAAGCAAGAATGGGGTGCCTTCTAGTGGCTGGATGCAAAATCCCATCAGTCTCAGTCAGCATAGCCAATGATCAGGAATGATGAGAGGGAATTGCAGTGCAGCAACTTCTGGGAAACCACAAGTTCCCCATCCCTGACCAAAAGCAAAATTCAAAACAACTTGGATGGTTCCTCCAGTGGAAAAAAATCTATAAGGAATTTCAGTGTGAATTGACAGTGTGTATCAATTTCACACATCTCTAACTCTTCACCTTCAACTCAGCTAAATTTTGGTTGGACTTTTAGCTACTTGCAGGTACGAAAAGTATCTTAGTGATTCCATTGTTTTGTCAAACTGAACATCCAATGGGAATCTTCAGTTTCAAGAGTAGTTTGAGATGCACTTCCTTCCTCTGTTTCTGGTGAGAGGGTTCTCCTTGTGGGCCAACAAGTCTATGTACCAGTATCTTTGGGGCACCTTGTCAAGCCAAGTTTGTGTCTGTCACATGACCAGAGGGAGGCAGAAGTTTTTTCTAGGTTGGTGCAGGAGAAACAAGAAAGTGGTTAGATAACAGGACAGGGCATGTGTAGGGCAGATCTCCTCTCCATGGTTCCATTGGCTGAGACCCAGAATAGAAGTCTCTGATGCAGTGCTTTTGACCAGGCCATTCCTGAGAAAGTCAACTCAATATCTGCTTCCAATCTGGAATGAGCACATCATTCTGTGAATTGGGTGTAAGACCGAAACAGCCTCTGCAATACAGACATTTTGAATACCCATGTCATGCAAGGTGGGGAAAGGACCTCCTCCCTCAAACTTGTCCGACACTCATCAAACTTGACCAGCCATCACTCTTATCAAATCTGACAGTCCAGTCTCTATCTTCATGAAAAGGCCTGCATTGCTAGTACACTATACTTCGTTGGTTGGGTTGAGTTACTTTGTAAGTTAGATTATTTGTGCAGGGTTATATTATTTGTGCTGTTGCCCAACAACAGCAAAACAGCTTTTTACAACTTCTGCAGCATAGTTACCTTCCTTGGCCCCAATGTTAAAAATTTCAGGATTGATCCTAGCATATGCATTCTCATTTTGTATTTTTTTTCCTGGGATCTCCAGAGGATGGGCAGTATAAAAACATTGTTGTTTGTTTGTTTGTTTTAAAATATGTTGTACTTTGTGGACACAGTACTCTCTAAAGTCCTTTGCCAAACACCTGTTTGCATTTTGCTACTGTAAAATTCTGCCATATGTCAACTGTCCCAAGATGAGAGAGAGGCTTGGCTCAAAATTCAGATTTAAGATTCAGTGCACTGAGTTTCAGCAAGGGACCATGATCCACACTACGCCTTTTATATTCTTTAAAATTTGACCCTCTCATCCATCGTTCCAATAACTCTTCAGTATTAATAAAACAAAAGAGCTATATCAATCTAATATCTCAGTCTGATGTGATGCCAGTATTTGAAGAAGTGTGATTAATGGAGTTATACTGAAAAACATTTCAGCTAAAATCATGCTACTTTACTCCCTCGCCTAATGAAATGATTAGCCTTAGTTATATGCCAAGCCCAAGACCCACCTTTTCAGACATGGAACCCCAAAATAAATATTAACTTCACTTCTTAATTTTTAATCATACACTTGCATGCAGTGCTAGAAATTTCCCAGGCGCCAGGCACATTTTGTGACTGGTGTGGGTCTAATCGTGACCATGTGGAGATCTGATGGGAGCTGCAGTCAGAAACATCTAGAAAGCACCAGGTAATATTAATCTAATATTGATTCCTCTGGCTGGCAGCAGCTTTCCAGGATGTTAGGCATAGATCCTCCTTGGCCCTACTATCTGAGATACCTTTACTTGGAGATAATCAGGGATTTTACCTGAGTTACACTCTTTCACCCTGCTATGGGTCCTTCCAAAAAACACATTAACTTGAAAGTAAATCTTTCGTCCTCATGTAAATGTAGCTGGAATCAGAGACTTAATAACTGCTTCTACTATATTTTTTATTTAACCAAATGTCTTTGCTTGATCATTATCACTGTGTAGCTTTTGCACAGACATCCTGTGCTTAAGTGGGAGTTGCAGATAAGAAAAATAAATCTGAAAGCAGGCTCTTTAACCTCCTGTGAACACAGGCATTAGCAATTTACCACATTCAACTCTGTTGTCAAATTATTAAGATCTCAAATGAGTTTGCACACTCATTACTAGTAGCAGGAGTGTTTAATGGTCAGACTCTATCATCACAAATCTTCCAAAACTATCCTCCAGGGTCAAAAAAATAGTAGGGAAGATTTCCTTGTGGGTCTGGAAGTCTCCTCTTTGCCATAAATCTCAACAAATAATGCTGTTTATTTAATTTAAGACTACTCCCCTGAGAGAGATTAATGAGACAAGTTGTCCACTAGTCAAGGGAAAGAACACAAGATCTATCCTATCTTATTTCATCACCAGGTTTAATCATTGTAACTGTTATGTAATGTGACATTCACACATTATTAGAGAAGTTAGAGAACAAATTGCATATCACTCATCAGCCGATCATTTTTCATTTGCTTGCAGACTTTTAAAATTAATGAAGCCTTTCCTTTTTCATTAGATCTATTTTTTATCTTAAAATTGAATATGCTAGCAATCAGGATCTCTCTTTCATATGTGCAACAAACCCCAAAAGAACTAGAAGTTAAGCTTACAAAGCTTTTCTGTTTTCAACTCCAGGTTTTCTAGTCTCTAAAACATTGTAAAAATTAGCTTTCCTGTTTGTTTTTTAAAAAACACCCCCCACACATACTGCAAATATTTGCTATGAGATATTTTAGTTACTTGCACTGTTCATTTATCCCCAAATATTATCAGCATTTCTTTATATGATCATCCTAAGGCACACAATTTAGTCAAAGTTAAACACATTTAAATCCTATTTATTTCAATTGAAGTAATAGCTTACATGCACTTAACTCTCCCACTGAAACCAAAGGAACTTAGAAGTGTTTAATATGACTTTCAAGACATACAAATAAATAGATTATAGATGATAGCTAGATTAGATAGATAGATGATAGATACTGTTTCTAAAAAACAAAACAAAACACCACCACCAAGAGTGTCACTTCCTATACAGATGGCAGTTGCTGGAGTCCACTGCCTTGCCTGCATCTCCCCTCCTCCTGTCAAAGTGAAGTTTGATCCTGCAAAGTGACTGCATAGATTCAAAGTAGCAGAGTAGGAATTGCTGAGGCAGAATACTTAATTGAAGTAGGATTGAAAAGTGGGATCTGTACTGTGGGCAGGATAGGGTATGAGTAGAATGAACTGTAAAGGTAAAGGTAAAGGAAGCCCTGACCATTAGGTCCAGTCATGACCGACCCTGGGGTTGTGGCACTCATCTCACATTATTGGCCGAGGGAGCCGGCGTACAGCTTCCAGGTCATGTGGCCAGCATGACTAAGCCACTTCTGGTGAACCAGAGCAGCACACGGAAATGCTGTTTACCTTCCCGCTGTAGCGGTACCTATTTATCTACTTGCACTTTGACGTGCTTTCAAACTGCTAGGTGGGCAGGAGCTGGGACCGAGTAACGGAGGCTCACCCCATCGTGGGGATTCAAACCGCCAACCTTCTGATTGGCAAGCCCTAGGCTCAGTGGTGTAACCCACAGGGGCACCTGTGCCCCTTTAGAATGAACTGTAGGATTGTTGTAAACAGCTATTGCTTAGCCTTCTCCCACTGAAATATAAGGAATTAGCTGGCCCTGGCACACGTTGCTGTGCGTTAGTCTGTCAAATGGAGGGTAATAGTCCCCCTTCAGATCACCCTGAGCCTCGGAGTCCCCGTTTTACAGGTGTTTTGTTTACACACAGGTATCCCTGTGAGTCCCCCCACCCTGTTCCGATCCATTAGTTATCCGGTCCCCTCTTCTCCCCCAGGTTATCCCTGTGATTGGGGTCACCCTGTCCTGAACCATGAGGTATTTGGATCCCGTCCCTCCCATTCCCCCCCAGGTAAGTCCCCACCTCCATTTGGGTGATCTATATCATTCCCCGCAGGGGTGTCCAATGGATGAGGTCTCCCATCCCCTCCTCTCCCAGGTCCGTGGGTCCTCCTTGTGATTGTCCTCCCCCTGTGTTGAGGTATGAATTATTCCATTCCCTCTCCCCCTGAGTCATTCCCGGTTCCCCACCACCACCGTGTCCGGTGGTTTGACGTATCGTGTCCTCTCCTCCCCCCCATTCCCCAGTTCTGTTTGAGTGACCGTGTGTCAACAGTTGTGTCATTGGGCTGTGGGGTTTTTGGTGACAATGTCGGGGTGATGTGTTTCCCACAGCAGATGTGGCAGGTGTGGCAGTGGAGGGGGGAGACCTCTGTTCTGAGGCCTGTGTTGGTGACTCCGACAGTTAGTAATGGTGTCCTGGCGAGGTTTGCAGTGGAGTTTGGGTGGGGGCGTGGTCAGTTGTATCTGCCCCTAGAGATGCAGATTTTTTGGAATAATTCCCAGCTTCCCCGGGTATCTGAGTGGTGGGTTCCGAAATTTGCTGAAAATTGTGTTTTTTCGGCACAGGTATGGCATCTGACCACGGAAAGGGTATGGTGTCACTCTCATAGTGGTAAGTGAGGTTGTGGCCAAAGCTGAGGAGTATTGCTCCAGTGGTTTCTGTGACAAACAGGGTCAGTCTACATTTTATATATATATAAGATAAGGACCAACACTGCAAAACACCTTTGTGGTGTTTTAAGAAGCTCTGCATTGCATCAAATATTTGACCTACTTAAGAGTCAGGGCTGGCCCATCCATGAGGCAAGGTGAGGTGACTGCCTCTCAGCGACCTTAATAGGGCTAAACAGGGGGGCAAAGGATCCCCGTTCTGGGCTCAGCTGAATCTCCACGTCCCCAGAAAGCTCAATCTGGGGTTTTTGGGGGGTCCGCGTTGCTCTGGCGGGTCCCCCTTCCCTTACTGCGCAGGGGAATCTCGGAGCTCGAGATTTCCCCACTGATCTGTAATGGCGGTAGACCGGAAGTCCCAGGATTAAGATCTTCATTCAACCCTTCTTCCTTGGCAGGGAAGGGAGTCACATTTTGGGGCCTGCCTCAAGTGTCAAAATGTATTGGGCTGGCCCTACTTAAAGTAGACCCATTGCAATCAATGGACATTACTAACTTGTATTTATTCCTTTTATTAGGTCTACTCTGGGTACAATATAGCTGGAGACAGTCTATTCAGTGGTATCCAATGCTAGTCCAACTCAGGGCAGACCCACAGAAGTTCACAGACATGATTAATGGGTCCACAATTAAGTAGGACTTAATTGAAAACAACCCATTATTTCTAATTCGTATGAACTGGTTACTTCTATTAATTGGCCGGAGAGAGATTTGTGGTTGCCAAAACCTAGGAAAGTTCTAAGGAAACATCTGCTTCAGCTTGGTTAAATCCCAATAAAGATATGGGACCTGCTCGTGCGGAAAGGGGAATATAACTCCCATAATCCTAGACCCAAACTGGCTAGGGTTGATTGGAGTCCAACAGCATCTGAAAGATCACAGGTTCCCCATCCTTGTCCTCAGGTTTACTATTATCCGTGGGTTGTCCTACCTGTTCCCCACATGCTTTAGCGTATAAGCAGACTGGATGGCAATAGCACTATGATGACAGGAATCTCACCCCTGTCTGGTGTGTAAGTTAGCAGAGTGGCTCACAGTCAAAGTAGTACAGATATTTCCATCATTTAGCCTCCAGAAGATGAGATAAGAGAAAAGAGACACATTGCTGGGCAAGAATTGCAGGATGCAAAATTCTTCTGAGAAATATGTCCCTTAAGGAGCTACATGATTTTTGTCATACGCACACACCACACACATACAGAGGAAGCCTCATAAAAAGTACTTGCCTTTAAATATTTCACCACTTCAGACAATACTTTGAAAGCACAACTTGTCACTGTCTCTATCTGAGCTACGGTACTTTGAAAGTCTCCTGGGAAAACCTGTCATGTGGAGATTGCACCGGGACAGTATTGTTCGCGTCAAATTATATAACCTATTTTTCAGTCACAGTACAATATGGTAAAAGAGGAATGTCCATACTAAATAATTTATCTTCTCCACTGTCTGTCAAGAGCTGAGTTAAAATATTTATTTTTTATTTTAAAAATATTTATTTTAAAAATATTAAAAGTATACAAGGTGTTCTCGAAGCTACGAACATGAGTTTGACCAAACTGCGGGAGGCAGTGCAAGACAAGAGTGCCTGGCTTACTATGGTCCATGGGGTCACGAAGCGTCGGACACGACTAAACGATTAAACAACAACAACAACAAGGTGCCAAAGGGGTTATACGGAAACCACCAAAAGTTACTTAGTACAACAGCAGTCAGCTCCTGAAATAAGTCTGTCGCATGAAAGATAACTCCTGATTGATCCTTCTTATGTGGGGAAAGGTTTGTGATCCAATAAAGAGGGGGTGCGATGATAATTAATACAAAATAGTTAATTTCTTCTTGGACACTCTGTTAGGTACACTGCACAGAAAATGAGCATTGTTCATCCAGCAGAATATCCCTCGTTGAGCACCTTGTTAGGGTGCAGCTTCTTCACAGGACAGGTGTCAGAAAATGGAATCAATGGGCACCTCCCAACAGGGGGCTCACTGCTGACACCCAGAGCCCAAGGGTCTTGCTTCTCCTTATCTATGCTTATTGCTGCCTGATCACTTAATCACCAATCCAAATCATGCATGCAGTAACAGGAATGAATAGATGGAAGAGCATCCTTCATTTGCCTTGTTCTTCTGCGCAGCAATTGGATAGATTGACCCAGATGAAGAAGACAAGTGAATACATAGAAGGATCAGTGCTGAGGAGGAAGCGGGCCACTCACAGAAGGGGCCCAATGAGACCATCTTGCCTAGGAGCTCCCCAAAACAGAGCAGGCACTGAATACTTCTCATGGCATGCCAGGTTACCCATATTTGTGTACTGGAATCTATATGTAATAAGAAGGATCAATAGGTAAGTGGGGCTTAATCAAATTTAAATGGATTGTGGTGGCATTATGAACATCTCTGATTTAGGTATGTTCTCCTTCTGTTTGGCTTCAGCTGTATACATTATGATTAAAACATGCTCTTGAGGAAATAAACCCATGGTCTGAAATTCAGGGGAATAAACTATCTCCCAATAAATGGTGTGTACAGTATCTCGAAACAAGGCCAAAGAAAAAATTACCAGATGGGAATTGATGAAACTACTGTTGGTACAGATGTCACAATCCAGAAAGTCATCTGCTAACATTAAAACATGACCACCATAACATGAAACAGGTCTAGTAATGTGATGCATATATCATATTTTATTTTAATAGATGTCCATTTTAACAATGTAGAGAATTTAAAGATGCAGACACACACTTTTGGCAACTTATTGTGGTTCATTCATTACATTTCTACAAGCTGGAGTCCTTACATGCACTGGTTTTGCAGGCAATTTTACAGACACACACAAAATCCACATTATGACAGCCACAGAGCAGAACTGACTCCAATTATTTTTAATCAGTAGTGTTACTTTCCTGCACCATCCTCACTAAAACAGCCAGCAGTCCCATGTCTGTAAAACAGAGTATGAAGCTGTTTATATTGAGTCAAACCATTGGCCTGTTGTATATTCTGGCTTATGGCAGCGTCCTAAGTCACTGCTTAAGACTATTTTTAAAGTAGTGATATGCAGAGTTTGTGCTCTACTGCTGAACTATGGTTCTTCCCATAGCAATAGCAATGGGTGTCCAAACAAACCATGGACAGATCAACATGGCAAGAGAGCTTCTGTACAACTGAGCCCAAAATCAAATTCCACACTGGGTATCGGAGCCCAAAAGGGTATTTCAATAAGTACTCACTGTGGAAACACTTATGTTCCTTCCTAGAACAAACTGGCACACATTCCTGAAATCATGCACAGCAATCTTAAATTCTCAAGAATCATGCTACCTGCAAATATCATTACCCGACACAACTCTTGAATGCTTTTTATTTATGCAATGGTATTCCCTTCAGAAGCTCCAGCTGGCTAGTGCAAATTGAGTCATCACCACTTTTACTGCCTCTCCTGATAATTTTGCAGCACTAATAGCAGAGGAGTCCTATCCACACCCTGCACACTACACAAAGGAGTCCAGACAGCAGGGTGGGCAAGTGACATTATCAGTGCACACTCAGCACCTTTGCACAGATGCAATGATGCTTCTGGGCACTAAACATTCCAATGATCACAAGTTTAGCCACAAATTCCCTTCCTAATTGTCACGTGTACAACCTCCCAAATTGGTTTCACTCATTTTTAAGGACAATCAATGTTGAATAATATACTGGTAGATCAGCTTAAACAACAATACATATGAGCACTGGGGCTAAGGATTTGGAGTTATTGTACCTCCAAAACTTCAAAAACAGAAAACAGCTAGACAGCATTTCCCAAGATCCAAAGCTGGTGGATCTTGTCCACTTTGCCCACATAAGTCTAAAATAGCATCAAACTATGCACCTTGTTTCTATAAATCTGAAAGTATTTGCTTAGGGTTTTGTCACCATAATCCACCTATATTCGCCTGGGCACACATAATTTCACTCCTGAAATGCTCTGTGTTTAGGGGTTGTTTTTTGTTTTTTGTTTCGTGCTGCATATTTGTCATGAGATTCATTAGCTCCAAACAATAAAGCAGACACATTTGACTGAAAATAAAAGGCCTGCGGCAACCATAAGCAGCAGAAATCTGTGCATAGAAGGAAATCATAGACATGCTTCTTGATGCTCTGAAACCAGCCAAAGTACAGGAGTTCTGCTTCGACAGCTCAGGGAAGCCAATAAAGAAATGCTGGGCTTTAATTATTGAGGCCAAGAGGCACTTGCTACTTCTTCACAATATGCCGCTCAGATGCCTCCACCATTCAAAGAACCTTAAGACTGACATGATAAACAGTGACGGAATTCCAGGCAGCAAAAATGCCCCCGAGTCCCTTCTTCTTTCAGTGTTGACCTGACAGTTATGGGAAGATGGGGAGAGAGGGAGGGAGAAAGAAACTATGAGATTACAGAAGCACAGTCCATTGCACCTTCCCTTGGGCTTGCAGTTACCCTTCTTATTAATATTATGCACTGCATTATTACATGCTTGCTAAAACTGGCATAGTTAAAACTATGGAACTTGCTCTCGCAGGAGGCAGTAATAGCCACCAACACAGAAGGCTTTAAAAAGGGAGTAGACAAATTCATAGAGGGCTATTGCAGGAGACTAGCCACAATGGCTATGCTCTGCATCCACACCTGGAAGCAGCAATGCTTCTGAATGCTGGTTGCTGGTAGCCACAGGAGGGGAGAGGGTTCTTGTGCTGCAATCCTGCTTGTGGGGTTTCCCATAGCCATCTGGTTGGCCACTGTGAAAACACAATGCTGGACCAGGTCCATCAAGTTCTTCTTCTGCTCTTTGAGGGCCGTTTCAATTTTCAGCAAGCTATATTAGCAAGGAGGGGAAAATATTTATCCCTTCATATGCAGTCCAGTTTGGGGTGCCACAATTTAAGAAGCCTATTGAGAAGCTGGAATGTGTGCAAACGAGGGCTACCAAGATGATCAAGGGTCTGGAAACCAAACCTTATGAGGAATGCTTCAGGGAGTTGGGTATGTTTAGCCTGGAAGAGACTCAGAAGAGATACGATAGCCATCTTCAAATATCTCAAGGGCTGTCACGCGGAAGATGGACCAAGCTTGTTTCCTCCTACTCCACAGGCTAGGAACCACACCAATGGTTTCAAGTTATAAGAAATGAGATTCCAGCTGAACATTGGGAAGAACTTTCTGACAGTAAGAGTGAAAAGGACTCCCTCAGGAGGTTGAGGACTCTCCTTCCTTGGATGTTTTTAAACAAGAGCTGGTATGGTCATCTGTCATGTATGATCTAGTTGAGACTCCTGCACTGCAGGGTGTTGGACTAGATCACCCTTGGGGTCCCTTCCAACTCTATGATTGATACAAGGATTCAGACCTTCTTCCCCATTCATTATATTGCATCTCAACTTTTCTGGAGCTATTTGCTCAGCAATGAGCTTTGTACTGTCTGCACTTCTAAGGGCATTCTCCTTCGCTCTCCTTACTTGCACATTAATTTATAGATGTCAGGCACAGGAAGCAAATTTATGTTGGGATGATTCCATCAGGCATAGTTCTACTTGACCCCTCACAATTCCCTGAGTATTTGTAGAGTGTCATCTGAACATCGTTGGTTCTTATATTCCAGAGCTGAGGAATACAGTGAGAGGGCTACATCCCCTTCTGGGCAAATTTCAAAGAGCTACAAGTCAGTGGTGGGTGGGGCCAGAGGCAAAAAAGTCAGAGCAACAGATGCAAATTTGTACCAGAAGACTAGTTTCTATACACATTCGCACACAAACACACACACACCCTCTCTGTTCATCATCCGGGTAAGGAAGAAGCATTATCTGAGTTCAAGGACGCATTCCAGCCAGGGAAAAACACTTTGAGTGTGAAGCATACCTGCCAAGTCTCCCGCTGAAAAATGCGGGATCAGCAGCAGCGCAGCACCGGAAGTTGCATAGAAGCAACTTCCGGGGCCGCTCTTCCCATGTTTGGGCACCGGAAATTAGGCAGGATACTTGGCAGCTAAGGTGTGAAGCAAGGCAAGGGCAGAGTTCTGAGGGAGAGGGAGAGGGAGAGGGAGAGAGGGAGGGAGGGAGGGAGGGAGGGAGAGAGGGAGAGAGGGAGAGAGGGAGAGAGGGAGAGAGGGAGAGAGGGAGAGAGGGAGAGAGAGAGAGAGAGAGAGAGAGAGAGAGAGAGAGAGAGAGCGCACTGGGGGGCTGCATTTGGATGCAGGCCTGAGGTTCCCAACCCCTGTCGTATTCCTTTCTCCCTTCACTAGGAAGGATGAACCCACATGACAAACCCTCATATACTTCTCTAAGGGTTATCTGAAAGTCAGAAAAAAGACAAGAATGAAATGGGCTGCTCCTCAATGGATACCAACTTCCCCCTCATGTGCTTCAACTGTGCAGAAAGTCAGGAGGCGAAGCTTTACTCATCTTTGCATTGACAAGCCAGGAAGTGCTTCACCTGGTGCATTCTTGCCTGTCAAGGTGGTGTTAAACCCTGCTAGGTGGGGAAGGAAAATGAAAAAGGTTGGCAATGCTCAACCCTTATTTCCAAGACTGAATTAAAGTATGAACAATGCTTTAATTATGATGTTCCCTGGTAATTAATGGCATGGGAGCCATTTATCTTTAATGTCTCTTCCCTAAATATAAACCTTCCAACTTCACTGGAATGAGATTTTAAAGTAATTACCACTCCATCAAAGTAGTTTTTAATACCCAGCTGAGATTTAATTTGAACACACTCCTCTAACCAGAACGATATTATATTGAGTCATATACAATATTATAATGTATTGGCAGTCCCCGGTTTGATTTTATGAAGATGTAAATAAGCCTAGCACCCATTCAAAACAAACTGAAGCATCCCTGTTGTGCACCAACCTAGGGCTCCTTCCAAGCCAACTCCATTATGAAAAGCAAATGTGGGGAAACAAGCCAGAAAATGGTGGCCGAGTCCCACAGCAAAGAAGGTATAAGGATATATTGGCTGCATGTATGATTCGCACTTGCTTCCCAACTGTCAGGGCTGAGCTGTAGGCAGAACACTGAGATGAGCCGGGAGCTATGCCAGGAGACTGGAGTTAAGAGACAAAGTCAGAAGTCAGGACTGAAAGGCAAGTTGGGATCAAAGGACAAACAACAAAAAGGACATAGGGTGCAGGAAGCTTTGCAGGGTCTATTGGTCCATCTAGCTCAGTCTTGTCTACAGACTCCAGCACCTCTCCAGGCAGGAATCTCTCCCAGTCCTACCTGGAGATTCGAAGGACTGAATCAACAAATATGCTGCACCACTGAGCTATGGCCCTACAGATTCAGGGACACACCAAAGCTCAAGACAGCAGCTTTTCGGACTGGGCACACTTAGCCCTGCAAATTAGTGCTGGGTTGAACTTCCCTCTCCATCTAACATGGGAGCATTTCCATCCATGAATTCTCTCCATTTTGTCCACTAAGGAAGCAGCTTCTCTAATGAAAGACTGTGACAGAAGCATGGCTGGCGTGTCAGCATGTGGATGGTGCTGAGCTGTAATAAAGTATGCACTGGGTACACTGCTAGGACAGACTGAACTTCTGAGTTTTACACACCTGAAATGGCTTCTTTATAGGTAATGTTACTTGGGAGTCCCATAAGAGCTGAACAGTTGGCGCAAAGCCATTTCGGGGGATAAGAGCAAGTGGACAGAAGCACTGGGCACCCCCTTCATGCAACCTGTGCTGTGCTTAACCTCCTTCTGTAGCTGATCATGCTCTAGTGTCAATTTACAAAATGCTGGGGGGGTTCAAGCTTGCCAGACAGTTGTTTTTCCCCACCCAAAAGTTTTGATCCCCCTAACTTAGTGGGGGCTTGTCATTACTAATGCAATCGGGGGAGTGCACTCTACACAAACCTAAAGGTGTTTTCTTCATTATGATGGTGGTGGTGATGGTTGCTGCTGGTGGTACTACTGCACATGAAATAAGCTAACCATTATTAATGTCCATATCTAGAGCCCTGAGACAGATTAAATATTCTCTTGTCCTTCCTTCCCTCTGGTCCCATGTCTGGGTATTCCAAATCCCCGCATTCGTTTTGAAACACTCATAAAGACAGGCTGAAAAAGATTTAAATTAGATGTGTGGGCTGTCTGCTGTGAAACAAAATGCATAGCTGTGATATTTTTACGGGGTGTACGTGGGCGTTTCTTAGCAGGGTCCGTCTCTCTGGGAGCCCCTAAGAATCCAGGGCAAGACAAGCAGCGTTTGAAATCCTTGAGACAAATTATGCCTGGTCTGCAACCGTGGTTCAAGGCTAGACATTATTTTCCTTAGGCTGGGGTGCTGCTAAGAAAGCTGTTTCTGTTTCCATTGCACTTAAAGGGTTTTGGTAGCTGGAAGGGGGCAACACAGATCATTATGTTAAAAACAGAAAATCCCAACAGATGCCTAATGTTACAAAAAATATTGCAAATGCATAGTTCATTACTCTGTCTTTTCCCTGGCAAATATGCATATATCAATGTCAACCTCGCAAAGCATTTACTTAACAGAAATGAAAAGATGGGATAGCCCAGCATGGGAACTGTCAAGAGACAGACAGATAAGGAAAACGGGTACACACACTATACCTTTAAAGCACACTTGAAGCATATTACTTTCCACAAAGAATTCTGGGACAACAGACAAACAAACAAACAGAATTCTGGGCACTGTAGTTTGTTAAGGGTTGGTGGAAATTTGGGACTACAGAGTCCCAAATTATTTGAGGAGAAAAATATATACCCTGTTTCTCATATTTTAAGACATACCCATAAAATAAGCCATAGCAGGATTTTTAAGCATTCAAGGAATATAAGCCATACCCTGAAAATAAGACATAGTGATAGGCGCAGCAGCAATGCCAGCCGCGGCAGGAGGAGGAGGAAAAAAATAAGACATCCCTTGAAAATAAGCCATAGTGTGTGTTTTTTGAGGAAAAAATAAATATAAGACATGTCTTATAATATGAGAAACACGGTAGCATGTACCATAGCTGCCAAGTTTTCCCTTTTCTCGCGAGGAAGCCTATTCAGCATAAGGGAAAATCCCTGTAAAAAAGGGATAACTTGGCAGCTATGCATGGCATGTACACAGCCTGAGTATTCCACCCCACTTTAAAAAAAATCACATATGTGTAAGTATGTCAGAAGCTGCCTTATCACGGGTCCACCTATTTCAGTACTGTCTACACACTGATTGGCAGCAGATCTCCATGTTTTCAACAGAAGTCTTTCCCAACCATTTTTCTCACTTGCACCATCAGTCCAGAGAATGCTGAATCGGGACTTACAGTTCTAGCAGATGTATGAATGCACAAAGTATGGGTTTAACTGGATTGAATGAATTTCCTTACTTTTGGCAATCTAACTCCCACTGGAATCAATATGACTTCCAAGATCAGACCTGGCCTATAATGTGCAGAAAAGCCAGGTGTTTCATACTTATAGTAAATTAACTAATTTATTAACTCTACTAATAAAAATTAATGTCACACTTTCCCTCCTGGAAAGTAAATCATTAGGGATGTGTGGGTGAACTGTGCCCTCAACATTCACTCAGAAACATCAGTGTGCCTCAGTTTTTGTAAGTTTGCAAAGCAGTGTTTTATAGAATATCTCTAGACTATGCCTATTTGAAAGCAGATTTCACTATAAAAAATTAACAGCAAGTGTATTCAGTCAACAGCAATGAAAAGTATCTAATTTTGGCCACATCGTTATATATTTTTGAAATTTTTAACTTGCACATATTGCTAAGAGCTCATACAACACCTCTATATGGATTTTAGAACAAGTGCTATCATAGAAAATATGCCCTAACCACAAGGATCTGTTTCTTCACTAAGCATTACCATGGCAGACCCTCCAAATGTCCCTATTTTCCAGGGACAGTCTCTGATTTACAGAAGCCATCCCAGTTTCTGATTTGATCCTAGAATGTCCTGCTTTTCCTTAGGACATTTCTGTTTTCATCAAAGAAATACTGGAGGGTATGGAGTTATGCAACCCCCAAGCCAATCAGATAAGTACCGTAACTATACAACCTTTAGAAGACTTCTGAAGGCAGCCCTATATAGTTTTATTATATATGTTGGAAGCCACCCAGAATGGCTGTGGCAAGCCAGTCAGATGGACAGGGTATAAATAATAAAACCGTTCTTCTTCTTCTTCTTCTTCTTCTTCTTCTTCTTCTTCTTCTTCTTCTTCTTCTTCTTCTTCTTGAATAGGACATCCCTATTTCCATCGAAGAAATGTTGGCGGGTATGCCATGGAATAGAAAACCTAAAAACAATCTTAGCTCCTCAATTCTAATCACATTTACATGAGTGCGAGATATTGGATTTCAGTGAAGCTTTTCTCTTGTGTAAATGTTGTTGTTGTTTAGTCGTTTAGTCATGTCTGACTCTTCGTGACCCCATGGACCAGAGCACGCCAGGCACTCCTGTCTTCCACTGCCTCCCGCAGTTTGGTAAATGTAGCTAGGGATATTGCTGTAAACTGTTTATTATTTGTAAAACTCTGATTTGTTTTTAATCCTGAATTTATGTCCAAACAAACATACATCGAATGGCCTTGTTGACATTCCCCTGGATGTTCTAAGTGCATTTTCAAGGCAATAATGTGTTTACAAATGCCTGATACATTAAAACGTTTTGAGAATGGTAGCTGATCTGATTCAAACAAGGGAGAAATGAGAACACTACACAAGTACTGACTATTGAATTAATGAAAGCAAAACAAAGTCAATTCACCAGGGGCAACTGCTGTGGATTACCCAGATTCAGCTAGTGTACTTCTTAAATGCTCCTCCTGTTAAGACTAATTTAAAGAGAATGAAATGAGAACAGGAGAAACCTGATGCTCTTCAATTAGCATTTGAGTGTGGAATGTTTACAGCAAACCATTGGAATAGTAGGGCTTAAATTGTATTCAGTGGAAGGCATACTCACTACTGGTGGTTCGGCATGTTCTCAAAATACTGCTGATTATACCTGTGCCCAGAAGATTGAGAAAGCTGTCTTAAAGGATTACAACCTCCAGGCTTACATTTCCGATTTGTACAACCGCTGAAGGGCATCGAGCAAAATCATTTTGCGAAGGTACAGTACCGTATATGCATCTCAAGTATTGCTTCCTGGCATGCATGAAAGCAACAAACTGGCCTTAGCGTACAACAAACCAGGGACAAGAGCATTTAAAGAAAAGGAAACACTTTTGTATCCCTCAAATGAAAACAGACTATTCTTCAGGAACAGAAAGGCTTGTTCTGATAAAGGAACTTGATTGATAACGGTGCCGACCCTCTGAAGGCCATAATACAGAGACTTGCAGATGGCGCAGATAATGTCAAAAAAATTCCTTACAAGGATTCCCATCTCCTTTTAGAAAGCATGCTGTGATTCAGTTTATGATTATGACACATTTATTTTCCTGCTCCAGAGAGGAATGTGTTCCACTCTGAGGAGTTTGGGTGCTTTCGTTTGGACAGCCCCAGACCCAGTTTATAACAGCAGTGCCACATTTTGTTGGCAAATATTGTGCAAATATGAGGCAGGGAAAGAGTTAAAATAATACACAGCTTTGTAATTGACCGAATTAGGCGAAAGCAGCCGGAGAGGCAGTGCTAATTCTAGTAATTATACATAAGTGTCAATGCCACATATTGAATAATAAGGCTAGTATCACCAATGCTGTGATATTCTGTACCTAACTATTGTAGAATGATTGAAGTCAACTGGTTGGGGCTGATAAGAAAGCACAAGGTCCCCATCTCTTGTGTTAGAGCAGGCTTCCCTAAACTTGGCCCTCCAGGTGTTTTGGGACAACAACTCCCATCACCCCTAGCTAACAGGACCAGTGGTCAGGGATGATGGGCATTGTAGTCTCAAAACATCTGGGCCGAGTTTGGGGGTGCCTGTGTTAGAGAATTCCATCTCTCTTTCTTCAGATCCAAACCTTAAGGGAGATGCAAAGCAACATAAAGGTAAAGGTAAAGGGGCCCCTGACCATCAGGTCCAGTCGTGTCCAACTCTGGGGTTGCGGCGCTCATCCCGCTCTATAGGCCGAGGGAGCCAGCGTTTGTCCGCAGACAGCTTCCGGGCCATGTGGCCAGCATGACAAAGCTGCTTCTGGCGAACCAGAGCAGCGCACGGAAACGCCGTTTACCTTCCCGCCGGAGCGGTCCCTATTTATCTACTTGCACTTTGATGTGCTTTCGAACTGCTAGGTGGGCAGGAGCTGGGACCGAGCAACGGAAGCTCACCCCGTTGCAGGGATTCGAACCGCCGACCTTCTGATCAGCAAGCCCTAGACTCTGTGGTTTAACCCACAGCGCCACCTGGGTCCCTCTAAAAGCAACATAGGGCTAGGTAAACCCTACCCATAGTAGGCCACCATGGGACCCTGTTTTTCTGATGTAAACTGATGTAAACTGTTCAACTGATTTAATATTTTATTATTATATTGTTGTCCCCTGCCCTTTCCAATGAAGGGGAGGGCTAAGGAATCTTATAAATTAAAAAATGTAGGTAACGAAAGTTTAAGCCCAAGATTATACACCCAGGGGCCATAAGGGTAGGACAAGTTCTTTAAATGCTAGTCGTAGTTGTTTTTAAAAAAGAACAAACGTGTAAATGCTACCCATGCCTTAGTGACTTTCAATTCCTTGAAGATCTTCTGAACTGTATTATTATGGTAACTAAGCGTAATGTTCCTAATCTTTGGATTTAACCCTGCCAAATCCTATTTTCCTGCATTTTTGTCATCAGTCAGACATTTGCTTTCAAACCACACTGAAATGCATATACAATCCTGCAATAAAATTCTCATGAGGTGGCCTTGCTGGTTCTGAGAATATCAGCAGAGGGGGGAAAAACATGAATAGCAGCATGTGAAAAGGAGTCGCAGCAAGAGGTAAGCAACTTCAGTCTCTTTCGTATTCAGCATTTGAATTTTGTACATTATTTATTGCCACCATCAAAAGTTCTAATCCTTAAGGAACCATTCTCCATGCAGTCCTCTTGTCCTCTTTGAAAGCACACGGCACTCCAGGTAGCTTAATTCCAATAGAACCTCATAAATTTTTAACCTTTTCATCTCCAAATATGACATGTATTTCCTTAAGCCCCAAAGTTTGAATTCCTCAATTCCTCAATAACTCGGCTTCTTCTCAGGAGTGGGGCTAAGGGACATTTCCTTTGGTGAGCACACAGAAGAGAAGTGGTTTTTTAAACTGGATACATATCTACACACACACACACACACACCTTCAGGTATAGCATCTGATTCATGAATATTTCTGGCCTTGGCATATAGTTATATTTTTTAATTCTTTCTGCTATGCTTCATCTGGGCAGGCTGGGGGCCTGGGCAGGCCGAGCCGTCCTCTTATATAGTTGCTGGGATTGACAAGGATATCACCTGATATCACCTGGCAAGGATATCAATTAACCAATTAAACCAATTAACCAACTAGAAGGGTTACTGTTAATAGCACCAGTTTTCTTATAACTTGATGTTGTTGGATAGTTTTGATGAACTGCAAAAGCATTTTTAGTTTGAGTTCTGGGCCAGCCGCAGGCCGGGCCGTCCTCTTATATAGCTGCTGGGATTGACAAGGATATTACCTGAATCGCATAGCTCTTCTGTAGCTGCCTCTGATTAGTTATCATTTAACACTTGGGGGAATTAATTAGCATCACACGTCATGTGCATGGAAGTTGCTAAACCAATTAACCAACTAGAAGGATTACTGTTATTAGCACCAGTTTTCCAATAACTTGATATTGCTGGATAGTTTTGATGAACTGCAAAAGCATTTTTAGTTAGCTTTCTGTTGCTACCCTGGAACTTTTATTAGTGCCACTTTGTTTTGTACGATTCCTTGCAAAGGAAGGAAAACAACTTTTCTACTTGTATATGTTGATCATATAATTTTGGTTACTGAGGACAACTTAGCAAATCACTCAGAGAGGCCTCAGCCTGGCCAGGACATAGGCGTCCTGACTGAGACAAAGGTGACCTGTCAGTGTGCTTGCTTGCTTGCTTGCTTAACAGCTGTTGAGAACTTCAAGGTCCCTGCTCTCCCTTCTTATGGTCGTTGTACTGGACCTGGAGACTCAAATAGAGAGCCTTCCATGTCAAGAAGGAGGGCGAGTGGACACTCTATCAAATGACAGGGCAGGAGTTACACGGAGCAGGGCCATTTCACTGGTGGTGCCCATTGTATGTGTCAGAGGTTCTTGCAGCTTACTCTTGAGTATTGACGCTCCCCACCTCCTTGTCTTTAAGATATCTTTATTGTGCATATTATTCACAGTGCAAAGAGTCTGGAAAACATGTCTGCTTAGTCGGAGTCAGAACCTCACAATGGCTTCTCTCTGTTTCACACCCAACATAACAGCTTGGGAACCCCAAAGCGCCTCCCATCGCCCTACGGGTGCCATGCACCTCAATTGAGGCGTTGGGGGGAAGGGCCGTCCTTCTGACTGCTCTCCCGTCATTTCCTCCCCAGCTGCTTCCTTCTCTACTCGGTGTTGAGGCTCTCTCATGCTGTCAGAGCCTCTCCCCTCCCTCTCTACTTTCTGATTTCTGTAATCTGATCCGCTACTGGACTTGCTGCTCTGAGAGGAACTCGACCTGAGGGGGGGGCTGTTCCCTATAGGCCCTCCCCCTTACATCCACCCCCAGGCCCCCCTCCCTCCTCTCCTGAGGTGGGTGGTAGCTGAGGAGATGATTGGAAACCTAAAAACTCCGTGGCATCTGAGCTAGTAGGGGTGAAAACTTGCTCCCAGTCTGAACCCGGGATTGCACTTGGGGCGACGACTGAAAGCCTAGGAAATCTGTCTCGTCTGATCCTGTGCCTCCCTGTCCCTCGGGATGTCTGGTGGGAGTGCTGGACTGTCTCTGAACCTGCTACTGGACTTACTGCTCTGAGAGGAACTCGACCTGATGGGGGGGGCTGTTCCCTATAAGCCCTCCCCCTTACATATCTGAACTGAGCTGGTTTCCAGTGAAACTCCACCTTATCATTTATTTATTTGATACTTCTTACCCAGCCTTTTAGGTCAAGCTTCTCTCCACTATTCTCTTCTTGGGCTGACTAGATAGCCAATTCCCCAGAGCCCATCTCACCATCAAAAAAGGGCAGAAATTCTTGCCTACATACAAAAATATATTATAAATGTAACCTAGCTGCTGATTTTTTTGCTTGACTCCCTGACAGAGAAAACTGGTGACCTGAGTTTCAATGTCTTAATGCTGAAGAATTACCTATTTGTCCCTTAAACAATTATTTTTCATTAATATGATATACCTATCTACCTACCTATCTACCTATGATATCCAGTTTTTCATGAGATGTCAGCATCTTTCTCTCCAACACTGCCTCCAGAGGTTATTTCTGATCCCCTCACCCCAAGACCTTAAAAGAGAACCTCACTTTTTTCCCCTTTTCTAGGCTCTTTTGTTCTCTATCTTGGTTTAGCTCATTATATGCCTGACAGTTCCTTTATTCCAAGATTTCATTTTGAATCTGGTTTTCTCCCTGTCTCATTATGTGCTCTCTCACAAGCTCCATGTCTTGGGTTTGTACTCCTTCCCTTTCCCTGTCTTGACAATTCCCTTATTAGTAGATTTGATTCTGCTTTTGTTATATGTTGTCTGGCTTTATTCCCTCACACCATTTTTCTCCCTGGCATCTTGTTTTCCTCTTCCCTCCCCCCAAGTCTTCATTCCTCCTTCCTCAAAATACTGGCATTTTGATTCTGTTTGCCATTCCACAGAAACATGCACCTGCATATGCCAAGGGGCTGGGGTCAGAAGATCTGGATATAGATCTGTATCTGCTGGTGGGACTCTGTGTGATTTGCAATAGGTGGGCAAGGATTTCTGAATCCAAGCCATTTTGGCAATAGCAGAAACGAAATTACTATCCCCTTGCTAAAATTAAGAAAGCTTGGGATAAGCAGGAGTGAGTTTTTGTACAGAAGGTGTAATAACTGGTTCTCAAAGAATGGAGGCATGGGTTCATACCCCACTACTGAAACCATGTGATATCTGGTTCTCAGATGTTCTGTGCAACAAACTCAGTGATGCTCATGCCTCCCATACAAGTTTATCCAAAGAAAAGCAAGTACAAACACACACATCAAGAGAAGGAACACCAGACCAAAGTATTTGCCTGATTAAATACTTTTCACGTATGCTGGCAAGCGGAGATTTGAACCTACGTCTCCCTGGTTCTAGTCAAGCAGTAAAAACACTATATACTACACTGGGTCATGATGTTCTGCATATGAGTTTTCCAGAGGCATCTGGCAGGATGCTGGAATTAGATAAACCCTTTGTCTGATTCAGCAAGGCTTTTGTTAGGTTTTTAAGTCATCAATAAATATTTAGAAATAATCATAGTAGCAATAAGTAGGAGAACTTAGCGAGACCACCATTAACTAAGGCTCAGTTTCTTCAAAGGTTCTATTAATCCAAAACATGATGCTGCCTATTCAGGCTAACTTCATGCTCCGCCACTAGAGATATATATTCATTTTTTTAAATGTCATTTTTGCAGAGCTTATGAAGGGCCTGCCTTGAGGCTCTCAGATGCTCAGTGAAAATTACCTATTTGGTTACCTTCAGCTTTGCTTTTTGTTGCGCCCCCCCCCAGTGAAGTGTAAATTGAGACAGCATTCACATAGCTTGAAAAGAAGGGAATCTTTCAGCCAATTGAGCGGAAGCTGGTGTCACAGTCCTGAGCAATAATGACCTTTTAAAGAATGCCAAGTCAATATTTCTTAGCTAGATTGCAGCATCTGTATTCAGTGCGACAACCACCAGCAGTATCCAATACAAGCTTTAAATGTAATATGCACATATGCAAGGCACAGGTTACACACACACACTCACACTCTACATAATGGAATCAAGTGCCAGGACATTCATAAAAATAAGATTGTACTGAAAAGCCTATTGAAATAAACTTCATTAATTAGCTATAGTAAATAGGTATGCAAAGGTTTTGGCAATTCAGTTTGTCCCATGGAATTTATATTTGGCTTGTTTCAAGCAGGATTCCTTATATTTAAGGTTAAGAATGATTCCCACAACTTTTTATTTTTATTTTTATTTTATATCCTCAACAGTTTGGTGGGAAAACAGGTACTGCAAATCTACACATGTAGCATCTTTCTACTAGATTATTCAGCTAAGTTTGGTAGGAAGGAAAGCATCCACAGGTAGCAAACAAAGGTGCTTCATAGCAACAGAAAATATTACAGCCTTGTGTTCAGCAACTCACCTGGTGGCCATAGGTGGCCAGGAAGTCAATGCAGGTGAGGGAGTGTTCAAGCGGAGGAGGAGAATGCATCCCTCCATTCCTCCACCAGCCTGCTTTGTTTTTGAGCTAGATCACAGGGGAAAGAAAGCCTCTTTCCCTGCAGTCCACATAGAAGGTCAGTGAACTGACAGAGGACTGATGGGATTGTATCTTCTCACCATTGCCAGTCACCTTGGAAGAAGAAATTGACTATCCTGCTAAGAGGCTAGCAGTCTGTGTTTCTGCACTGGTAGTGGAGGGAGGATGGTCTTCTCCTCTATACAAAACAAACTCCCATTCAAACTACCACTTCTTTCTAAGTATCATTGTCGGTTGTTTTTCCATAATAAAGAAAAGAAAGTTATAACGTTTTAGGTATGGTTGGGGGCCAAGAGAGTTGGAGGAGCGCTGGAGGAGCAACAGGCTGCACCCCAAAACTGTACATTATATTTCTATGCAGCTCCTGAACAAAGTTTGTGTTCTCACTTCATGTTAAAATCTTCCCACAGTCAGTAACTCCCCGACGCGCCAATCAGGTCAAGGTGCTAGCAGTGGGAAAACAGAAAAATCAGCTTCAATTTAATAAGGAAATCTATTTTTAAAAGCTGCAATCAAACCATTGGCAGTTTAATCTCACTGATTAATTAATTCTTTCAGCCCAGATTTCTAACTACTGGACTGCTTCCATACCTAGTTAGCCAATGTCCCTAAATACAAATGAATATTTGTAAAAGGAGTAGTAGCTATATCGGGAAAAATAACAATGCTTTAACAAAACCTCCTAGGCTAAGAGGTTGAACAAAAGTTGTTCTGTTTGTTATCCTTAATAAACTCTACTTTGTTATGGCTGGTGGCTAAAACAAACACAATTTTAAAATCTGGTATGAGAACTTATCTATTCCTATTTCAATTTCCCCTCTGTCTCCCTCATCAAATGAACTATGAACATATAAAAACTCCACAGAATAACATAAGGTATAATATCCATTTCATTATAAGCATAATATTGGCAGGCTAGGAGCGTGGGGGGGTGGGGGGGTGGGAGATTCTTTGCATTTTTACCAGGCACTGAGACTTTTATTCTTAGAAAATAAAATAAAAGGATAGTTGTCTATTACATACAATTATTTTGATTATTTTTTTGACAGTGATTGAATTTTGCACAAACTACCACCTGGTAGTTTTTATGGGCAATCTTCTTCCATTAGAGATTGCTTTTGACACTGCATTATTTAAAATCTAATTTCAAACGCAATGCATCCTGTGAAACTATGAATTGCATTAAGATTGCTTACTGCAATTCAAGTGAGAAAGGAGTGAGAGAAAACTTCAGACATCTTCCATGATTACGGTCGTGTAGATAAAGATGCAAACAAAAGCTAGAACACAGCCTACTCGTAGATCATCAATTTATGGTGGAACACCTAATGTCTTTTGGTTACTGGGAGTCTTGCAAAGAATTCTGGACTAGGTGGTCTTTGTTCTGATCCTGCAAAGTACTTCTTAGTGTTTTAGCAAGAATCCATCACTTACCATGCAATAGTTTTGCACTGACTGTTAAGAGATCCTGTGTGCTCTCTGAAATTGCATGTTAACATAGGGTCGCCATATTTCAAACTGGGAAAATCCATACAGAAAAGGTGTTGAGCTGTTTTTGGCAAAGTTTGGCAAAGTTGTTGAGCTTTTTAGGCCAAATAGCTTTTTAAAAATGCCATTTTGGAACTATTTTAATGGTAAAACAACACTGCTGACATGGGCTGCCATACTTCCGGATTTCCCCAGACATTTACCTGATTTCCGCCCGGACACTGTTGCCAACTACAATATTCTGGATATGTCTAACCCTAGTTTACACTTCAGGGCCACAGGAATCTAGTAAAAACAGTAACAGATCACACCAGACTGATGTCAGGCCACCCTTGAAGCAGATGGCCATTAAGTTGTCCTGAACGTCAATTGCATATGTTACCCAGAGTTAATTTGTCTTGAAGTGCCATTTACAACAAAATAAAAAAGAAGAGATACGTCTTCATTTATGCAGACCTTGATGTCAATTATCTTGTAATTGTTTTGAGCTGATGGCAATAATACCTATATACAGTACAGGGGAAATAATCCAATAACTTTTTTTTTTGCAAGTGAAAGTGAAGGAGAATCAGAATGAATGAAGGATGGTATGTTGAGGTTTGTGGCAGGATGTGACTTGTAAGCATGCCTCTTGAAGAATGAGTGGGAAAGGGTAACTAGATCAAGCATAGGCAAACTCTGGCCCTCCAGATGTTTGGGACTACAGTTCTCATCATGCCTGACCACTGGTCCTGTTAGCTAGGGATGGTGGGAATTGTAGTCCCAAACATCTGGAGGGCTGGAGTTTGCCTATGCCTGAACTAGACCAAGAGGATTTAGGTTCAGAATAAATAGGGGAAGCATTCCAATGGTCCATCCGTACTACAACTGACTTGAACCACACTGCCTATCCATGGTAAGGTGCCCATCTCATTCTCCTGGTGCTGTTCATCAGCCAGATCCTATGTATAATGATGCATGCCTGGCCCATTGTCATCACCTTGTCCCATGGCAGTGGTGGTCAAAGTGGTGCCTCCAGGTGTTGTTGGACTACAACTCCCATCAGTCATGACCACTAGCTGTGCTAGTTGGTGTGATGGTAGCTGGAGTGCAACAACAACTGAAGGGCACCATGCTGCCTACCATTGACGCTGGATATTCTAGCTCACTAGACAAAAATAGCTGGTTTTTCCTAGCAATCAGGCATGTGGTTTGTTGAAAGCTGCTCGTGCTCTATGTAGGGTACCAGATGCATTAGGCGTGCTTTGAATTAACCATGTTCCATGTGATTAACATTCATATTAAAGCTATTACTGATTCCAGGCACACAGCGGATTGATCATGAAGGAGGCAAGCTACTCAAAGTCACAGGATTTGAGACCTACTTGCAGCAGTTCCATATGCTATATAGAAACACTGGAGAAAGCACATGTGACTAACACATTTTCTTTGCAGGTTTTTCACTGCCCCACCTGCATAAGGAACATATGCATCACCTCTATGGCAAGTTGCATAACCTCTATCCATGTCTAAAACATGTGATCATCTGCAAAGAAGATGTAGACACTACTGCTTGTGCATTAGGAACATTAGGAGTCCTTCTAATTTCCTCCCTAGCCACCTCTGCACAATGCCACTCATGTTTTTCAACAAGTGTCACACTGATTGTGCATCTGAATCCTTTGCCATTTCAAACTTCAATATTAAAAGCTTTATGAATTGTCATCCGTCTTTAAAGTTAATTTTTAAAAGTTGCACTCATTTGATGTAGCTTATTAAATAGATAATTGCATCTGCTTGCTTTTTTTTTGTCGGCTAGACAGCCCCATATGAGATCGGGCTCATGATGAATTCTTCTGAATTGTGAATATGATTGACTTGACATTATGACATGTATTATTTCACTTGCATAGCACTTTGGGGATTAAGGGAATTACAGGATTTTTTTATTGATAGAAGGATCTTCTGACAGTCAGACAACTCAATCCTTTGAAAGTGCAAATAGAGTGATCCTTACACAAGTACGCTAGGAGTATAATAGAAATTTCATTTGATGGATGAAGGAAATCATATGTGTTTGAAGCAGGAGCACTGCTAAGTCACTTTTCAAATGATGGAACATAATAAAAGCAGACCATCACAGAGTGAAGACACAACTTTTTAGCAGTAGCGTCTGCAGAGATTTATGATCACAACAGACTAGGAGTTTCTGCTTCCCATGACACTACAGGGGGAGCAAAGGTTTTAAAAAGTAAGATAATCTATAAGGCTACTATTTCAGGGTTCACAGTGGAAATGATTTTGTGGCATGCAGAGGGAAAGAACACAGAAAAGAGAAAAACCCAATTACCAGCTGTGCTCATTTAGTTATAATGAATAGGTATAGCAAGACCATCTAACCATGTAACTAAATAGTGACTACTACTTTGTACTGCTGAGTTAGTCACTCCCAAAACTGGCTATGATCAAATTCTACCATGTCAAATTTGCTGTTGATTTCCTACTGAATGCCAGCTTCACATGGGATTCTCCCTTTGAGTACTGTGGCCTTGAGGTGAGTTGCTCCATGCTTGAGGAATGAGGCTATGGACCTAGAGCCGGTTGTGAAGTGCCAGAAGGAATTCCTCTGAGCCCTGATCTTGGATGACCCCATTTTCCCAGAAGCCCCAGCACAAGAGGCCCACCTTGCCACCACCTTCCCAGCATGAGTCAGCCTCGTTGCCACCCTTGGAGCCTGAAGACTACAGACCAGAAACTAGAGTCATAGAATTGAGAGATCTGCAACTACTGAAAGCTTCTTCCAGCAGAGGCAGAGCTAGTTATCTAAGCTAAGATGCAGTTCTACATATTTAAGTCTCAGTCTATGAAGTTCTTTTTCTGAAGGAACATCAAAGTCTGTTTATGTGGTTCATCAGCCTGAGCTTTCACTTGGAGCTGTCCAGGGTGCTAACTTGAACCTGAACTCTTGCTGGAAGCCCTACTTGGGCTGAAAACTCATGACAGCAACCACCTTCTAAAACAGAACATTTAGCTGTTCTGTTGCTCCCACTTCCTGCATCGAAAAGGGATATCTGACACATTAAAAGATTTGCCACAATAAAAGAGTCTTTAAAGGTGTCATGAACTGGTTTTGCTTTAATGCACTAGAAAGATTGCCTCTCAGACAAACATACAGTATTCAGTACTGCAGTGCAATGGCACAGAGCTGCTCTTTTAAGAACCTGATGCTATTTCAGAACGTTAGTCCTGTTTCTGATAGGACAGGACTGGTGCACAGGTACTCTGCCATCTCCCATCTGTATCAATGTCCCTTTACCTTCTGGGAACAACCTTAAATGTGCCTTAAATGGCTTGGCCTCTTACCATTTGTTCACCTGTGTATACAATCAAGCAAGGAAAGCTTGTTGTTATTGCAATGTGTATGTGACAAGAACATGTAGATGAGAAGTCTTGGGAGTCTCCCAATTGTTGTTGTTTAGTCATTTAGTCGTGTCCGACTCTTCGTGACCCCATGGACCATAGCACGCCAGGCACTTCTGTCTTCCACTACCTCCCGCAGTTTCGGTCAAACTCATGTTCGTAGCTTCAAGAATACTGTCCAACCATCTCATCTTCTGTCGTCCCCTTCTCCTAGTGCCCTCAATCTTTCCCAGCATCAGGGTCTTTTCCAGGGAGTCTTCTCTTCTCATGAGGTGGCCAAAGTATTGGAGCCTCAGCTTCAGGATCTGTCCTTCCAGTGAGCACTCAGGGCTGATTTCCTTCAGAATGGATAGGTTTGATCTTCATGCAGTCCATGGGACATTGATTCCCTTCATGGATCAATGCCTTGTCATGGCGAAGGGGCTTGAACAACTCAGAGAAGCTATGAACTATGCCATGCAGGGCCACCCAAGATGGACAGGTCATAGTGGAGAGTTTTGACTAAACGTGATCCACCTGGAGAAGGAACTGGCAAGCTACTCCAGTATCCCTGCCAAGAAAACTCCAGTCTCCCAATACTCCGCACGATCACTTTGTGCTTTTGTGTGAAAGCAATGCATTGTTGTGTTTGCACATTCTATTGCGCCAATGCAACAGGATAAATTTTACAGGATGGCAAATCATGCCTGGTGGGCTACATGCATGCACATGCAACAGCTGAATCAGAAATTACACTAATCCACCTGTGTGGGAACATTGTCTTAGGGTTCTCATTCTTTTGCTATTTTCATTATAGCATTTCAGTTATTTTCTTTCATATATCAGTACTGAACTAGACGTTTCAAGGTTTTACCCTTCTCTGGCGAAGGAGTTAATTCTCAAGGTGAATTTTTCTATTTTCACATTTTTGTATTGTGGTTACCTGTCCTGACATAAGGCTACAAATCTCGAGTTCAACCTTCAATCAACAATCCAGAAATAACTTCCATTATAAGTGTGGCTCAGCTAGTTATTTGTTCAAATAGAAAAGAATTGCTATAAAATAGAATTTAATATTATTCTTAGAGAAATTAAAGCAACAGGAAGCAACATTGAATCCCTATGCTCCTGGCATGCAGAGAACTGGGCGGTGGGGTGTGTGTTTACTTTCAGCAGCAAATGTTGCCTTGTACTGTGGAATCAAGAAAGTAAGCTGACAGGATCAAAACACCTCACTGATTAGAATCCAACCATTAGCATGGAAGCAAATGAGACATTTAAGTGTGATGTTTGAACCTACATTGTCTGTCTTTTTTTTTAATAAAAAAAACGTGACTGTGTTGAAATTACTTCTGCCACATTTAAAATGTTATATTGAATTGTCAGGGAGAAAAGAGTTCAGGTACACTGCCATCTGGTTCCAAAACTGCGCTGAAGGAACCCAGTATTTAAAGGGAACATTTGCATCAATGTTGCAGTGTCTACCTGGTGACCTTGATGGTCACTGCTGGATTGCAGACATATGCTTAATTTTAAATTTAGTTAGCAAAAGTTTTAGTTTCTGAACTAAGCATGCCTCCTGGGCTACAAGTATTGTCCATCTAGCCTAGTAGTATCCTTTATCCAACGCTGGCTAATACCAATTTCCTTAATTGCTGAAAAGACACAAGTTAGTGACAGAATGATTAATCAATATGCCACGACTCATGAGTCATCCTAGGCAGTGCATCCAAGGCAAGTGAAACAAAGTGAAACTAAGCCAAGGGTGAGCCATATATCCTATTAAAATAAACAGCAAACTAGATTCCAACTGAAGACTGTCAGGAAATATTAAGTACCCATCCACACAAACATTAATCTACCCATATTTCAGTTTACCAAACCTTGGGGCTTAATCTGAAGTTTGCAGTTTTTCACTTCTTCCTCAGAGTTTCTAATCTACAGTAATGAGTTAAATCTCAGGTGAGAAGGAAGGCGGCTGACTTCCCAGTCTTTTTATAAAGAATAGCACATAAGAATTAAGAGTTTTTGCTTCTGACTCTAGGCCCAGATCCTCCCCCCCCAAAAAAAAACCCCTTTGCAAGTCTGAGTGAACCCAAGGTTCTGGAGGAGACTGCAAGCTGAAGGCAAGGCTACATCTTTATCTTAGACATGGAGTCAACAGAACTCAGGAAATGTATTGTTAACTCCTCATTGCATCAATACCAGGGAATCATTAGCAATAAATAAATAAATAAATAAATAAATAAATAAATAAATAAGCAGGGGATATAACAAGTTGTGGCTAAATAGAATGCATATGGATGAGCAATAGATAGGGGGCAAATAAAAAAAACGTTGAAAATGATGGGTATTTGTCGATTTTGTAGGAAATACGGCATGCAATGATCAAAACTTTGCTACTGTAAATTCACATTAATTTTTTATATTTTCTGACTGTTTGAATTTGGATTTGACCAATAATGCCAAATTAATGTCAAAATCCAGCTTGCTGTCAGATCCTCTACAGCAGGAGTTGTCAACCTGGTCCCTACCATCCACTACTGGGTGTTTCAGGATTCTAGGTGGGCGGTAGGGGGTTCTACGGCACAAGCTGAATCCTCCTTCCATTGAGCACTGGTGGGCGGTAAGGAAGTGTTACCATCAAGAAAGATGCATTAGTGGGCAGTAGATATAAAAAGGTTGACTACCCCTGCTCTACAGTAACACAAATTTATGCTTTGTTGGTTGGTTTTTAAAAATCTGCCTCTGCTGTAGTTGGTCCTAATTTATTAATCTCAGGGAGCCAAGTGAGCTGCCCTTGCTATTTATCAGCTTTTGCGTATTAACTGCTGCTTTTTATATTTCTTTTTATTGACTGATTGAGAGCGACACTGATATTTCTATCCTGGATTTGTCTGGGAGTTTTGGTTGAGTTTTATCTATATTTGTATTTTGTAAGCTACTTCAGGCATCTTCAAGCACAATATAAACACAAAATAGCCTTGGTGCAGTTGACACCAGTTGAACGGGTCCAGTTGAATGATGAAATCTGGGTGGATCTGTGCTGAACACCATGCTGCACCAACTAGCACTCCAGTGAACTGAGTGGTGACCAGAAACATGAGCATTAGTCAACCACATGCAATCTTTACTTTTGCAACCCTTATAACAGTGAAAGAAAGAGCAGAGCCCAAGTCATCGGGTCAATGTTTTGCACACATTACCAAATAGCTCATTACTAACTCTCCCTCTTTGCTTGCAAAGACATTTATTAGGCTTTTAGTCTTGTGCTTTTAAGAAAAGGTTTACCCCATTGATCTTTGTCTTGCAGCAGATTCGTGTGCTACTCCTCTTGCTTTCCACTCTTATCACACACAAACACAAAAAGAACCCATTTTCTGAATTTTAATGTCTCAATGTATTCACTGACATTTAGCAAAGTGCTTTACTACTCTGGCCTTTCTTGCTTTCCCTCTTCTTTTTGTGTTTCAGCTGCCTGGTCTTTTTCCCTGTTTCCTACAGGTCAGCGATGTTACAAAACTGGAGCTCTTCCAAATCACTACTTCAACTGGCAGAAGAAGCATTTTTTATTTTCTTAGTGTGATGCTTTGGAAATAAGGCTTATGAACCACGATAATATAAGAAGTCCTCATATACCTCCAATATCAAAAGTTTGCCCCCATTATCTAGACTTCCAGTAAATATTGAAACTTTGTGGACTTATTTAGAGATCACCAGAACCTCAACAGAACTTTAGGGCCATCTTATTGCATTGGGCAAAAGGTCCAAGTCATCCAGCTTTGTATTTAACCACTAGTCTGGCAGACTTAGGTGATCATGAATTGCATGCAGGTGGGCTTGTGGGAGAGGAAAGAGAACTCCAACACTCCTCTATGCCCAACACAGAAGCCAAGTGGGCTACTAGAGGAGGCAAGCAGCCTCCTGTGTACCCAATTTTAAAATGCATGGCATGGCAACAGAAAAAGGCACCAGAATTATGCAGAGGTTGGAATTTGGCACAGCAGCCTTACTTGTCATGTACCTGACACCACATTAATTCAGGTAATTCCATTTTTTGTTTGGGCTATACTTGAATCTAATGGAATGGAGAGACAAGAGCTACACGTCATCAACATGCTGATGAAACCATTCTCCAAATTCTTGAAACACAACTCCCAACAGTTTCATCTAGAAAATATGGGCCCTTGTGGGAACTCCATCATCCTAGTGCCATGTAACCGAGCAACTATCTCTTAGTATTACTTCCTTTCACAACCATGGAAGTAGGAGCAGAAGTGCAAGCACTGTAAAATTCCCACCTCCTGAGTCAATCCAGAAGAAAACCATGATGAATGGTGTCAAAAGCTCTGAGAGGTCAAGCAGAATCTATAGGGTCACACTCTTTATTCTTGTCTAAATCCTTGGGCTGCAACAACTGACACCAGGAGTCAGAAACTATACCAGGCTGGTCAGGGGCGTAGCCAGGATGAAAATCAGGGGGGCCAAGGGGCGGGGCCAAGGGGCGGGACGGGGCCACATCGGAGCAGCCCGAAATCGGGCTGCTCCGGCTCCCTCCTCCCCCTCCGCGATAGGAAGGGACGAGGGGGAGCCAGGATCAGCCCGAAATCGGGCTGCTCCGACTCCCTCCTCCCCCTCCGCGATAGGAAGGGACGAGGGGGAGCCAGGATCAGCCCGAAATCGGGCTGCTCCGACTCCCTCCTCCCCCTCCGCGATAGGAAGGGACGAGGGGGAGCCAGGATCAGCCCAAAATCGGGCTGCTCCGACTCCCTCCTCCCCCTCCGCGATCGGAAGGGACGAGGGGGAGCCAGGATCAGCCCGAAATCGGGCTGCTCCGACTCCCTCCTCCCCCTCCACAATCGGAAGGGACGAGGGGGAGCCAGGATCAGCCCGAAATCGGGCTGCTCCGATCCCCTCCTCCCCCTCTGCAATCGCTGGGGCAGGTGGAGGGAAAGCCCTAGAGCCGCGCAAAGCGGTTGCCTGGCTTTCCCTCCGCCCGCCCCACAGCCAGCCGGCTAGAAGGGACGTCTCCCTTCTCCCTTGCTGGCTGTGGGGCGGAGGGAGGGAAAGCCAGCCAAACGCTTTGCGCGGCTCTGGTGCTTTCCCGCCGCCCGCCCCACAGCCAGCCAGGGAGAAGGGAGACGGCACCGGGCGGGCAGTGGGGCAGGCTGGCCAGTGGCCCTGCTTCTAGGGGGGGGCAATTGCCCCCTCCTGCCCCCCTGCCTACGCCCATGAGGCTGGTTCTGCCAATATGCAGTTAGATGACCTGCAGCTTTCTGCTTTGCCACACTACCGTACATGCTCAAAAATCCAGTGGGAACAGCAGAATAACCAAAGTATCCCTAGTACTCATTGATTCCAGGACGAGTGGCTCAGTAGATTAGAGCGTGGTGCTGATAATGCCAAGGTTTGATTGCTGTATGGGGCAACTGCATATTCCTGCATTGCAGGGGGTTGGATGATAGGTGATATTCATGGTCCCTTTCAACTCTACTATTCTATGGTTCTAATCTGGTACCCAATGTCCACCAGATGCTTAAACTCCCATCAGCCTCAGCTAACATTGCCAATGGCCAAGGATGGGGCAAAATGTAGTTTAACAAAATTATGGAGGATACCACACTGGCCACCCCTGCACTAGAGAACGATCCCCTAGAGAACAAACAAATTATGTGTGTTTTAAAGAAATGTATATTTAAGTGCTTTTACTTTATACAAAGGCCTTAGAGATTTGTTGCAAGTGTTTTTGAATACTAGGTAGCTATAAATAATAGCATTTGATGCAGCATCACAGATAGGGAGCATAAAAAACGTATGGGAAATGTCAGGAGACTTGTGAAACTGAATAGATGTATTGACATTAAAGCTACTATTGCACATAAACAACAACAAAAAAGCTTGAATAGATTTGGCAGAAAACTCCTTTAACTACTTCTCCTCTAACTGCCGATAAAATAATACTTAGCCATATGGGGAAGTTAATGTTTCCCACAGAATCCTTTTATAGGAACATGTGTATACATAACATTTAAAGCATATTGTTGACCACATAGAATCCTGGGAACTGTAGTTTTAAGGTGCTGGGAATTGTAGCTCTAGGTGGAATTCAACACTGCACTGCATCAATAAAAGCTTTTCTGCTTGCCAGATGAAACTATCCTCCCTTTGCACCCTGGTCTAAGGGTTCTCTTGACTCTCCTGAGCAGATTTGGGGTAGGGGAGAGAGAAAGGGAAATGCTCATCTGGAGGAGCCTACAGTTTTCATTTCAACTAGGTTGTTAAACTTCAAGCGCACTGAAATCTAAGCACAATTAACAATTACTAACATAGGCTCCATTCATTTCAATAGGACCATGCAACTAACTTGGATGGGACTTAATGTAAAAAAAAACCCGAAAACCTTTGAACCAACCAGAGGCACTATCTCCAGACAAGACTTTGGAAGGGACAGGTAATATACCAAAATATTGAATCACTGGTTCATTTAAAAACACTATTCCTTCATTGAGATATGGTCAGAGGGTATGCAGCATTCAGAAAGAATTACTCTCCATGAAGTAGCCACTGGGCAGTGGTGGAGGTGGAGATGGGGAAAATGAAGGGGAGGAACACGAATAAGTAATATACAGTGAAGAGTTTCAGTGGTTGTGGAGAGAAGCAACCCTTTTGAAATTTGGCCTCCTTTCTACTGAAGCTTCCCACCTGTCATAGGAATATTTTGTGTTTGATCCTAACGTTAACGCTTCTAGGGGTGGAGAATCATATTAAAAGTCAAATTTAAAATTATTTGAAACTCTCAATTGCTTGCCAGAGTGGGAGTAAATACCCTATTGTGGCGCTTTACACCATTAGTCTTGTGCACATGATTTACTTCGATTGAAATAATTCAGCTATCACGGTTGAAAACATAAATGTCAGGGCAGCTGTAATATATTTGCACCAATAAAGTCATCTGTTCTGTTTTTATACCAGCAAATAGAAAGGGAACTTGATTAGCCTTTCACAAGGAATAAATATAGATGCTCAGAAATCGAGATAATGAGATGTGTGTTGTGTGGCTTCTGTTGAGGAGTCAGTGAAAAGGCTGAAACTACGCAGAAGACTTAGAAACTTAAAAGCTGCCCCAAGACTTCTTCCTTCTTCTTGTTTTCAACCGTATCTTTTCTTTCTTTTTTTGCATCATTTAACAAAGTGCAGCAGTAAGAATACTGGAGCAGAATGTTATGAAGATAAATGTTGCAATTTTAATTTTATTTATTTATTGGAAGATTGGTGTTGCATCAGATAAGAAGAAAAACAGTAATAAACTGGGCTTAGCTCAAGAAAGAGATCACTGCAGGAATATTGTTTTTACAGCTTGCCAAAAGGTAACCATTTCTTTCCTACTATCCAGTTTTTATGTTTTGTTTTGCACAGTCTGCATTTTCCCCCAGGTTGAGTAGGAACCATGAAGGTATCTAATATTTATTTGATGGCTTTGGACATGTCTGCACATCGGTTTCCCATACTTACAGTTTGATAACTTCAGACAAAGGGATTTCTGGACTTTTGTCTCCTTAACAGTATCCCCTTAAGACAAAATAAGCACTAAACTGGCATGGGGAAACTGTACTAAAAAAAATGAAAATCCTGAACAGTCTCAAATTTGCCATTTCTTTCTTCTATACAGTAAACACCACCCATGCTCACCTTGCAATTTGCTCAATTTTACTGGACTGTATAACTATGACTGTGCAGAAAAAGTTAAATCTTTCAGTGGAGAATACTCTTTGGAACTATATACCTATCATATGGAAATAATTACAGTATGTCTGAAATAAGGACAAAACTATGTAGAGGCGAACGATGGCATGCCCTGGCAACTGCTGCTACTTAGGAGCATAGCTGTCAAGTTCTCCCTTTCTTTAAGGGAAATTCCCTTATGCTGAATAGGCTTCCTCGCGAGAAAAGGGAAAACTTGACAGCTATGCTTAGGAGTCTAAAACTGATGCATTTTTACTTACCTTTAACATATTGCTACAACTGTTATTTTACAGAACAGAGCATCAAGTGACAAGGAATCATGAGAGAAGCGATGGCCAGCTTTACGGGTTTTCCCATGCCATGATCTTTAACATAGTACACACAAACATTGTGATTCGCAATATATAGTCAGGTCAAATATTACGAAACGGTTATCACAATGTTGACTGCAAACCAGTTTTGAAGTTGTCATGGGCAGGGCAGTGATGCTATTTTGCAATCATGCAAACTCAAGACGCACTGAAGGCTTAATTCACATGGCCAAGTGCAAAGGGATTGCACAAACTGGGTCGTTCCCTGTTTAAAACAAGAGACATTTGGCTCAGTCCACTCCTCATGAAACCCTAATAAAGACAACAACATGATTCAGACTGCACAATGGAAGATAAACCCCTCTGAAGAAAACAACAGATAAGGGGTGGTGCTTATTACTTACAGCTGCATCTCTCTTAGGTACTTTTTGTTCTCTTTGTGACAGTACTAGTTAAAGAAGTACAATATAGTGCAGGATAACTCAGCACCTTTACAGCAATTGTCACAGCATTTATACACCAATCCCGCAACGGAACCAGAAGGCGTGCCCATTCCACATTATGGACCAGATGAGTTTATTGTACCGCTGACACACAGCAGATCAGCCCCAACACCAAATTGAAACTGACCCATGGATCGGGTGCCCAGTGTATAGTCACATGAGTTGCAAACAGCAACAAGCACCTTTCAAGAAATCTCCAAGGAACTTTCCTTGGTCTTTATTCTGGACTAATCAACCTGGGCAGGTGAAAAAAGGCTGGTGAAACAGTTTTACGAGATACCTCACAGCTCATACCAGACCAATCTTTCTTCCTCTGAAATAAATCAGAGCATTGCCATTAATTTTAGCTGGGGCAGGTTAAGAACCCACAATTTCTTTTTTCTGGAACACTATCCGTCATTTCTGACACACAACATCAGGAAGGTTTTTCTTTTCGCTTCATGGAAGACCACACAAAAAGTTTGGTTTATAGGAATTGACTGGTGTTTGGATGAAAAGAAGAATAAAAAGATTTGTGGGGAGGTTGTGCTAACAGTAAAGCATGATGAATAGAGGGGATTTCAAGTTGTCATTCTTATAAAAAACAAAGTTCTGGAAGAATAATCCAGCCAGAAGAAAACTGCAGCACTGATTAGAATGTTGCCACTTTAATTGGTAAAATGTAGGGGGATAATTTGGCACTGCATTCATTCTCCCACCCACCTCAAAAGAAAAAAGAAGCCATTATGGAGAACTGAATACGTAGTGAATTCAGGAATTTTCAACTTTATTCAAAGAGGGGTTATAGGAGCACCCAGTGCAACTCTGCACATGGCTACTAGAAGTAAGTCCCACTGAGTTCAATGGCACCAAGAAATGGAGGAATGCCCTAAAAAAGCCAAGCATGTTCAAATAGACACAAAATGCTGATTTGCTATTGGGGAAAACTGTAAACCAGTTAGGGGACGAGACGGAATGATGTGGCTGGAATCCTGTTGTGGCTAGCAGTTTTAGTGTTAGGAATACTAGACAAAAACCTTAATGAAAAGCACCAAAATGCCTGCTTCAAAATTGTGTTTCCACTTTGTGCATGCAGTCTAGGCAGTCCTATCTTCTTTTAGCTTTAACTCCATTCCCAAAGCAACAAGGTTTTAAACAAACATTTGTGTCCAACTATAGCACCTCTCTGTTATTAATCTCTGATCAAGCCTTCCGTACAGCAGCTTACGAGAGACTTCTGCCAGTAATTAGGCACATTACTACACAACAACAATATATTTACATAGCCTATATTATTATCTCAGGCACCAAACCTGCCAGAGGCAAAAGGTACGCCATTATAAAATCATAAACCTAAAGAAAATGCCATTAAATCGGAGATGAGAAATGAATAATTGGACATAAGCCATTCACGAGAAACAGTTGCTGGGCACAGTGCAGCCTATTATAAAATAGATTAATTAAAAAAAATGATAGGGAGGGGGAGACATTTTAAAGGCCATCTTTTGCCAAGTAATTTACATCTATAACTTCCATCACCCCAGCTTGTGGCTCAGGGGCACAATGCTTCACATGGACATGAGTGCTACAACCCTGCATTTCAGACTTCAGAATTTGCAAATTTACTGCAGGTAACCATAAAATCAACAACAAGAGCTTTTGGGATTAGCTCATAATATATACATGTAAATAAGCCGACATGCAAATGAACACTTCCCCACACACCCACACCTGTAGGCAACGTACGAATCCCATTTCCACATCAAAGCCAAATATTTCCTAAGCATACTTTCCTTTTGACTCCATTTCACATGCTTTACTGAAAGACATATTACAACAGTACTCCTCAGAAAAACACAATGAGAACATCTGTACATATCATTGCTAATTTATATCCTGCCACAATCTTCGAAAAGTAAGCTTATAATGGGTAAACCATTCCCTTAAAGCAGTGCTAGCTCCTCGTGATTTTATAAAAAGTTTCATTTTCAGGTGCCCCATAAATTGAACTTAAGATAAGTAAAGCAACACTCAGCAACTAACTGTCCTCATCTGGTTTATGTATGCATAATCAATTGCCTGTTTCCTACTGCCAAAATTACCCTGGCCAGTGGCTTTGTATAATAACAACTTATAAACACCATCTCCAACTCCTCAAAAGATTCCATTAACGGTGTCTCCGAAAAATTATACACATCACTTCAGAAGACAGGTGAACTAACATTAGTGTACTGGAAGAAGCAAGATCACCAGTGTTGAAGCAATGATTCTTCAACATCAACTTTGTTGGACTGGTCATGTTGTGCAGATGCCTGATGATCGTCTTCCAAAGCAACCACTGTACTCTATTCCAAACTTAAAAATGGAAAGCATAATGCTGGTGGTCAACAAAAGAGGTTTAAAGACTGTCTCAATGCAAATCTTAAAAAATGTAGTATAAACACTGACAACTGGGAATCACTGGCCTGCGAGCGCTCCAGTTGGAGAACAGCCTTTACCAAAGGTGTCATGGGCTTTGAAGACACTCGATCTCAGGACGCAAGGGAGAAACATGCTAAGAAGAAGGCACGCTTGGCAAATCCACACCATGATCAACTCCCGCCTGGAAACCAATGTCCCCACAATGGAAGGATGTGTGGATCCAGAATTGGCCTCCACAGTCACTTATGGACTCATTGTTAAAACCGTGTTTATGGAAGACAATCTTACTCGGCTACGAGTGATTGCCAAAGAACAACTACTACTACTACTACTACTACTTACTACTACTATTCCCATGAACTGCCAAGGGATAATCCTGTACATGAGGCTGAGATTTTTTTTGCTAATGAGAATAAACTGCAGAAGGTTCCTTCCACCCCCAAACATGCTTAAAATCAGTGCTATTTTTCTAGAAAAAGGTGCCGAACTGACCGTGAACACATCCCTCGTTCTCTTAGAATGGCAATGGCGCTCACTTGAGAGGTGCCAGAACTGAGTTCTAGTGATTTCCTGCTGGGGGGGAAAGGCCTGCTTAACATGAGCAATTCAGTTTTCAAGTTCCAAGGGCCTGAGTGCAGATAGGGAGGAAAGGAGACTATGAGTGTGATGCACATTGCTTAATTTAGGAGCTATCCAAGGTGTTAAAGGGCTTCATCCCTCTGTGTATCACTTGGCTCCCGGCCCAACAAAGTTCTTGTCAGCCAGCCAGCAAAGGGAATGAATCTGTCTTCTCAAGCAAAGCTGAAAGCTTCATTATGACAGGAACATGGTCCCTTACTCCCCAAAAATTAATAAGCTCCTTCCCCAGCATCTCCGTGCTTGCTCAGTATTGGGAGAAAAGGAGCTCTAGCTGACATTATTCACCATGGCCAGGGGAGGTTTAGGCAGCGGCAAGAAGTCCAAGGTAGGAATGATTCATAAGGCACCATTCCCACAGGCAATCAAGATCTCACACAGCTATCTGGCCTGCCCTTATCAAGGCTGTAAAAATGGGTGTGACAGAACAGGAATCATGTGAGGCACTCAGGTACATTCCCTGCTTTCTCCCTAATAGGTCGGTATTCGTTTCCGTTAAGTCTAGTCAGGCAGAATTCTTTCTTACATATATTACTTAATTCCAATAGCAACTGGCTCTGCTACACACACACACACACACACGCACACACACACACACACCATGTTCTCTTTTTCTTTGTGTTCTTAGCTTAGCAGCACTTTTGTAGTTTGGGGCAGATTTAAAGGTCAGAACATGAGCAGCAAACATTAAAGCATTTGTCATAACGGCCACTATTTTGCGTTATCCAAAAGGCATGACTTGTTTCCCCATCTTTTAAGTCCCTTCAGAATATTGTAATGTATAAATCACAATAAAATATATCCTTGGTGTATCGCCACAGGCCACATTAGGTTTTGTAAACAGACTGGCTCCAGGCCAGAGGTTCCTAGTTCCACCTACAAGCTGCACACATGCCGATAAATGAAATGACCTTTCTTCCTATACAGATTATGGAGGCTGTTAGTTTTGACACTGAGAGTCCCATGGGAGGGAGGATGTGGTGTCAGCCCTCCAGAGATGATCAGCACTGTCAAGAGCTGACCACCTCGAAGCATTTATACCCCAACTTTCTTCTATAATGAAATTCAAAGGAACCTGAAAATTACCAAGTGATTTCCCACCCAGTCACTGAACCACAGCCAAATCTCCTTTACTTCGATTAGGTTGTTGCATATTATGTTTTCGGACCATGCACCCAACCACCCATCCCTGTTTAGACACTGTTGTAGTGTCCAGAATTACACACACACAAAAACCCATGCACAAAACCAGTACTGAGCCTTTACAGGTTTCTTTACAAGGCTTCAAAATTATTTTATTATTATTATTTATATCCCACCATTTTTACAGACCGACTTACACATATCAAGACAGATGAAATACAAAAAGCTAAAAAAAAACCACATTTAAGAGATAGTCATTTTAAAAAAATCTGTAATAGAGTTAAAACAATATGAAAACAAATCTGTTAAAATGAAGATGATAAAAACAGCACAGCACAGTTAAAAACCATTTCCTTTAAAAAACATTTGTTTCCAAAGGCCTGTTGGAATAAAACAGCATATACCTGCCTGCAGAAGGACAGATTGGCGTGAAAATTTCTCACTGATCTGTAGTTTCCTGACAAAGTAGAGCATCTGCTTTCCATAAACAAGGTACCAGGTTCAATCCCAGGCGTCTCCAGATAGGGCTGGGAATGATCACCAGTTTGAAACTGAGGAATCTCTGTCAGTCAGTGTAGACTGTATTGAACTAGATGGCCTGCAGTTTCCTACATTCCTATGAAAATACATTTATTGTGATTCTTTGGAGAGTCTAAAGACAAATGAGACTGTCCCTTATCCTCATACACGTTTGTAGCTGAATCCACTCCATTCTGCCCATCGCTTAATGCAATTATAAATACTGCATGCTCTTAGTCCAAGAGAAGGGGTTCCTAAATCTTGGTCTATCTATATTGTACCTATTGTGCATTTAGAAAAACAAAAAACTAGCTCAGGTGGCCTATTGAACACATTGCCTTAAGTCTGCCCCTGCATTTGTACCTGCGGGAGAGCACAATGGGTAATATAAGATGCCAAAGTGAATTACTTAAAATGGACAGGTGTCTGATCAACAGAGAATAAACTATATAATATAATCAGCTCTGCTTTTATAGGAGACATACGGGAACTTCATTCAGAACTTTGATGTATAATAATACAGACATCTGAAGTTCTAATCTACATTAGAATCCCTAGTGCTTAATCTATCACTCACCCCATATAGATCTAGGCCTTACTGCCAGTATTAATTCTCAACTCTTTGAAGCATAAAATACATCATAATTGTGCATATTAACTAGAGAAATGTTCTTTATAGAAGCTTTGTCCCTTCCACAGGGATTTAATTTGAAATTGATACTAATAAATTTGCTTTCCTCCATCAGAGTTTTTTTAAAAAAATAAAGAAAGAAAATGCCAATTTTGTGGCAGAACTATTCCTGCATTTTGGAAATCATTTTGCTGTCCAGTGACATTGAACAATCCTCCCTGTGAACACTATTCTTTTTTTAATTAAAAATGTTTCTAAAATGTGAGGACCATACATCCAAAGTTGTAGGAGCTAGGGGCAAGAGAAACCTTGCAGATTCACTGCCTCTGAAGTTTACTTCTGGATTGTGTTCAAACTCCCTCTTTCTCCAATGCACTCCAATGCATTCAGGCAGTAAATTCTGATTCCATTTTGCTTTTTCCCCCTTCTACCCTCCCATTTGCTTTTCTTTCTGTGTCATGTCTGGGGTAGGGAATGTCAGTGTCTTAATACTGATATTTATAAATAACACTGACAGTTTATTTTTGTTTTGCTGAAGAACAGGATAAAAATTTCTTTAAATAAATAAATCCTCACAATGCACCTCCAAGGTGGATTAGGCTGACAGATATTGACTGGCCCAGGACAATTAATGCACTTTTGTAGCTGAGCAGCATTTTAACATGTTTTCCTGGCCCAAATCCAGTATTCTTTTCCCCGAGGATGCCCACTTACACATCATCAATAAAAGCGGCCAGAGTGGGGTGGGGTGGGATGGGGGGAAGAGATTGCACATGTTAATTTATTTGTAACAATGCAGATTTAGAAATAATTAGTGTAATGTAAATAGAAATGCATCTCACTCTAGTGAAGACAGCTGTGACCCAGCGACTCACGTGCCTGCTCATTCTGCAGCCCAGGTAATAACTAATGACAGACAACTTCACATCCCTGCATTCTCTCAGTAATTCTTACAATAACAATCCAGGCTAGACCAGCGTTAAAAGTCCCCTACTACAGATAGCTATGTAGGCCACAATTCTGCGCACATTCATCTGGAAATAATCCCCATTGAAGGCAGTGGATCTTAGTTCCAGGTAAACACAAATAAGAGTGGTTTGCCCTAAGGTAACTTTGGGCTGCACTCTCATGCCAATAACTGCAGTGGAATTTATTTTCAGTATTGTATTACTTACTAAAGTTACTATAGTGTTATAGTATTGCACTATAGTATTGCACTTTAAATTCATGCCTGCAATGCAATTTGAACCAGAGACAGCGCTCACTACTTCAGATGCTGGCTGAAGATATGCACCTCAATTCTATGCATGTTTACTTAGTATTACCTTTCACAATGTTCAATGGAACCTCTTCCCTGTCAGGCATTAAAAAGACTGCAGTGTATGTTCCACCAGCTACCGTGTAATAAAAGTTAAAGGGTTTATTAAATTTGCAAACTAACAATGAAACTGTACCAGCCAAAGCCATCAATGAGTCTGCCTATAGTACATTTATAGTGCTGTGAGCAGTGAAAGTACTAATAGCCATGGAAACAAGATTTGATCTAGAGCCAAACATCAATGCTGTGAAACCCCAGATTTTTGCTGCGAAGAAGCAGGCCAAGAGCAGTGTTGTTGATAACCAGCTGGAGCTCCTGTCCAACAATAAGGAGATGGGTGTTTTTTGATGAGGCCACCTGGTTCGGCAGTAATTTCCTTCTACCAGGCATTAAGAGAGAATGGGTACCTTGTCAGTAAGGAGTAGGGTTGTTGCTGGTTTCTTTTTGCTGTGCTGGACCAGCAGTATGATTTGTTTTGGCAGTGGCTGCTGGAGACAGTTTTAATTACTACCACAGCTTTCTCAGCACAGTGTGGGCACCCATTAATTGGAATGGCAGATATTTTATTGAAAGCAAGGGGTGTGTCTCTCTCTCTTCCTTATGTCTCCTGACATACTGCTGTTCTGTCCAGAATGTTTGCCAAGTGGTTGCTTTTACAAATGACTGCCAATAATTGCCTTCTGCATCCAATGCCATCAGATAATTACCGCACCAAGATTGGAGGGGGAGGAAGGTTGCCTCTGCTATGCACAGGAATACGACAACGTCACTTAATGAAGTTTTATTATAAAGCTATCACGCAGGTCACTGGCAGAGGAAGAGGAGTGGGGGGGAGCGCACCTAGTGGTGTGCCATCGCGACTGCCCCCCGCCCGTGCTGGGCACCACAGCCCCACAGGCTGCGTGCCACGCCCCCAGGACGTGTGTCATCCTCCTGTGGGCGGCGCACCATGCCTCCGGGACGCACGCCAGCCCCACCTCCACCTGCTCTCCGCCCCCTGGTGCTGAAGCATGAAGCTCTGCCACTGACTCAGGTTAAGGCAACCAGTGACCCTATACTCTTAAAAAGGAAAAGCGAGATCACCTCATCCCCGTATATGCCCCTGCAACTACTGTGATCTGTAGAACTGGTACTGTTACAAGTGAAACATAATATTCATTCCACATTTGGAAGAAATCAATCTTTTAGTGTGGAAGCACCCATACTACCTGCCTCTTGACATCAGACAGCCATCTTCCTTTTACTCTTTGTGGTGCCCACTAGAAACAATTTTGTTTAGACAATGCTATCCAGACATGAAGAATGTTGGCATGTGCTTTCCTGTGATGTTTAGCTTATCACCAATTTTAACCATTTTTGAAGATTTCGAATTGTTGCTTTTACCTGTTGTTGTTGTTATTGTTGTTGTTTATAACTGTTAATCCAATTGTCTTATTTTTGCAAACTGCATTGAGGGTTGTTGTGGTTTTTTCTTGTAATCAAGCAGTTTATAAATTTCATGTATATAAAAAAATACAAATGTAAATTCTTTTTTTAAGAAAAAAAACTGGCACATTTTAGGGGTTCTTGTGGGACCACAAAAAATCTTGAGGGGATAGCTGTGGTCTACAGGCCCGTTAGTTTCCCATCCTTCTGCAGAGGATTTCATCTGGAAAGCTGAATCTTTTGGAGGCTGGAGAAACCTGAGATAAATACCCTCAATCCATCTGGGCTGCTTGGGAATAGACTCACACATACCTAGGCATGCACATAAATTTGTCTCTTGATCCATGCAGCAACTACCACTCTCTTGGCTATCAGCAATAGAGTTGACAAAACAGCTCAGCCAACCTGGATGCATACTTATTAACTCTTGGTAAGGTCTCTGTCTTGAATGTCCATCCTCCCTCCCTCCCTCCCTGGCTCGCTGGAAAGCGGCAAAGCGGGAGTGGGAGGGAGGGAGGCTGGGAGGGCGAGCCCAGCTCGCTGTAAGCAGCTCCTGCTTCGTCACTTTACAGTGAGCTGGGGAGGGAGAGAGGGGGAGCTGTGGCTCCCATCCGCCCCTCCCTGGCTTGCTGTAAAGCGGCAAAGCAGGAGCCGCTTATGGCAAGCCGGAGAGGAGGGATCCCACCGCTGTCTGTACGGCGCTCGGGGCAGCGCATGTGTGGCATCGCTAAGTAGAGTGCATGCATGCGCCCCCACACATGCGTTGTACGTAGTGGTTTGCTACCAGTGTTGCTCGAACGGTGTACGGACAGTAGTGGGATCCTCTGCTCGTGGCAGCAGCCATGAATGGAGGATCCTCCACATGCGGCTGTGGCGGCGCGATGGCTGCTCACCACGCCCAGGTCAGGGCCAGGGCGGCAGGGCAAGCACCCGGGGCGGCAGGGCAAGCCTTCTTGTCACCCTCCCAGACGTGGAACCCAGGGCGCACTGCCCCACCCCCACCTTCCAACGCCACTGCTTACAAAGCAGTATGGTTTTCATGGGAAAAGGGAGAGACCATCCTAATTAACCTTAAAAGAGAAACTTGACATGGTCAGTATCCCAAAAACTTTATGTTAGATATTTGCCAATTTCTACAAAAAGCTTTTTTGCCAAACCCACTTCTAATTGGGTATCTCAAATATTAGTGCATTTATATACATGCTGAAGCAGCTATTAAACTTCATCAAATTGATGAAGGTTGACTTCAACAAAAACATGTTGGGCTTTTCAGTATTTTATAAGGGGTATATTATTGGATAACTTTTGGTTTATAGCACCATTTTGAGCCTTTGTTCCAAAGGCCTATAATGGTGGGACCACTTCTGGCTTCTACAATGGCCAACAATGCTACTGAACTAATCTTTCATTAAAACTCACTGTCAGTCCTTGCTACTGATCAGTTGTTATGGCTAGAAAAAATAATTCCAGGCACCTCTTACTAGCTTTTGGGTAATGAGGCTTTACTCTACAGCCTTGACAGAAGTCTGGGAAAACTCTTCCATGGATTTAGAAAATCTCAAGGTGTATGTTCTCCAGAGCTGATATCTCTGCCTGGCATCCTTCTGCTTAATCTCTAGGCACAATTCTCTCTGTTCATTGTGCAACAGGTTCATGTTAATCAAACTTAAGGATGATTTACACAGTATTTCTGCCACAAAGAAGATGCATGGGTGACTGATGGAAAATGAAATTATAAAAGCCTCCTTGGCCTGAAGGTCATCACTTCAGATATGTGACGTGGGGTCAGGATTTAACTTGCTTTATGAAGTGGAGCTGCAGGAGATAGCCACTGAATACTAAATGCACATAATATGCCAAGCACAGAACAACTCATGCTGTATCAAAATGGAGAGTATCCCTCTACTTCACATTAATTTCCATCTTCAGCAATGCTCTTCCCTATTTCTTTCCCTGGTGGGTTCCCATGTTTTGCTTCAGGAATAACAGGGATATTCAATTCACTTAAACTGTGGAAAACCTAAAGTTCTGGTATGTACTTCAACGCCTCCCCCTTTCAAAATACAAGCACACTGGAGGCACCCAACATACCTACATCACACTAGCCTAGTGTGTTGGACTGGTAACACTGGTTCAAGTCTCTGCTCAGCCACAGTGTGGGATAATCAGCCTCATATAACCAACATACCCAATTAATGCATGAAGGTGTTAAGACCATAGAATAAGCTGCCCTGCCAGGCTTAGTTAGATCACATCCCCTTATCACTGATGAAGATGATCTGAGGAAATGGCTGAAATAGGGCAAAATCATAAGTAAGATGGAGGCAGCACATGAACATATTTACATTGTACCCTGTACCCTTTCAAAAAAAAATTACAGAGGACTTTAATATCAGAGACATTCAATGTTATCGATGATTTTCAGTATGCATGGAGGAGTCTCATGTTCTTCTGAAGTTGCTCTGCTCTACATTATATCAAAACCCAAAAGTAAAAACTGGGAGAATGACATAAGCAATGCAGATATTGTTTGAATGTTCCCATTTCATCTAGTTTCTGCTGATGATCTGTCCCATTTTTTAGTGAATACAAATAAACCACTAAAAACGGCACAGCTTGCAGGTAACGACATTCTATTATATTAGTGGCCAGACCTCTAGAGGAGCTTGTTTTTCTGGAAAACATCAGACAAAATTTTCATTACTTTGAACCTCCCTTAGTTTGAATGTGCTGCTGCTGAAATATATACAAAATGACTGTCAGGTTTCCCCTTTATGGAGCTTGTTTTACAACAAAAAATTATAAAATTACCTTACATGGGGATTGCAAAGTGACCTTTAGAGGAAAATCTGGAGAGAGGATCAATAAACAGAGGATTTAAGTTTCTTTTGCATCTAGTTAAAGTTTAAAAAGAAATTGACGTGCCATGTTTGAGAAGCAGTGGCTGTGGTGTCATTCTTTACTCCAAGGTAGATAAATTAAACACTGTGTCATTTACTACCCTATTTAAAAAGGAAAAGAATAATGTTGAGCATAGACATCTAAAAAGAGAGAAAAGCATAAATGGCACATTTCAGAAAAATCTAATGCAATGTTCTATTCAGACCTGCATACAACTGAACAATCTATCACCCTCCTGATGGTTACATAACACATTGTTAGTCATCATGCTTTAAAAACAATGCTTTTTTTAAATAAAAAAAAGCATGGTGTTTTTTCTAGAAGTCACACAGAATCACTCTGTTGATTACATCATTGGAAAAATACAGGAATAATAATAATAATAATAATAATAATAATAATAATAATAATAATAATAATATATTATTTATACCCCGCCCACCTAGCCGGGTTCCCCCAGCCACTCTGGGCGGCTTCCAACAAAATACTAAAATACAGAAATCCATCAAACATTAAAAGTTTCCCTAAACAGGGCTGCCTTGAGATGCCTTCTAAAGGTCTGGTAATTATTCTCTTTGACCTCTGGTGGGAGGGCATTCCACAGGGTGGGTGCCACTACCAAAAAGGCCCTCTGCCTGGTTCCCTGTAACTTGGCTTCTCGTAGTGAGGGAACCGCCAGAAGGCCCTTGGCGCTGGATCTCAGTGGCTGAACAGTGGGGGTGGAGACGCTCCTTCAGGTATACAGGACCGAGGCCATTTAGGGCTTTAAAGGTCAACACCAACACTTTGAATTGTGCTCCGAAACATACTGGGAGCCAGGAAACAATTACAGGACAAATGCTTGGGGAACAATCACACATTTTTTGTTTAAAAGGCTTAGATTTTAGTAGTATGAAACATACTCATTGGCCTTTTGTCATAATTAAGTCCAATGGTATTCAGTCTCAAGGCATAGCAGACATTGCATGGGTATCCAAATCATCTCTGGAAAACAGTGATCTGTTTTAAAGTACAGCTAGATCCTCAACGAGGGTAAGAGGTTAGAAGAATTATATACATTTCTGGATTTTTTTACATGATGAAACAATGATGCTCCCTTCCCAATAAATCAATCTGGCTTGTCATTTTTTAAACTATGATTTTCATTGTTTATATACAGCAAGTGTGGCTTCTCTTTCCTTTTTTGAAGCAAAAGAAAAATGACTGAAAACCTAAAACCTGATTTCCAGAAGTCCTTCTGAGAACACCAAGGTATCAAAGATGTTTGAGAGGATATCAATCTAGGGTGATTCTCCAGGGAAAAATATTAAGGGTGGGAGTCAACTACTTTTTCCTTTTAATAAACCCACTGAAATTATGAAAATAACTAAATTAGGTCCATTAATTTCAATGACCAAACTGCTGGAGGCAGTGGAAGACAGGAGTGCCTGGCGTGCTCTGGTCCATGGGATCACGAAGAGTCGGACACGACTAAACGACTGAACAACAACAATTTCAATAGGGTCTGCAGTAAAACTGGAATTCCCTTCCAGTTGCAGTCAGATGGGCTCCTGTTGAAATTCCAACACCTACTGAAAACTTTAAAAAAAATCCAACAGGCACTTTAACTGAAATCTGATTTTATCATTTTAGAAGCTTTTAAGTTTCCATTGTATTCGGGTTTTTTGTTTTTTGTTTTGTACATTGCTTAGAGGCAATCATAACGTAATTAAGTGTGCGCTCTCACTCTGTGTGTGTGTGCATGTGTAACAAATAAGCAAAACAAAAAACAAAAAGAAATCTGAAATTGTTGCTAGCAGATCTGAGTCCCTCCTATAACCCCTCACAGAAATGCCCTTCAGAAATGGCAATACTGAAATGGCCAGACTTGGTGTGATTTAAATATTCAGCCTTGTGACTCCATCTCAGAGGTAACTTTGAAGCAAAGAGGAGGGAAATGGCATTATTATTATTATTATTATTATTATTATTATTATTATTTGATGGTGGTGTCGTCGTCGTCCCATACAGAAGATCTACTGAAATACCCTCTGAGGAAGTCTGGTAGATCAGACTAAGAGCTATATTTCACCAAAGCATATTAAGGGAGACATGAGTTATCATCCAGTGTATTTATTGCATGATGTATGGTAGCAGAGTAATCACACTAAGTACACTGAGAGTGGTTGTCACCACCATAAAACATGCTACAACTTAGAATGCTTTGGATTTTTCACTTTTAGCAGTGAACCAGGACTAAGTATTTAGTTGAGCCTATAAGCTCATAAAGAATGCAGTATTCCAAGTGTAAAATGGAGGGTTACAGTCTTTAATCCATTTAGTAGCCAGATCAAGCAACTCAATCTTTAGTTGATCAATGTGTCAGTTTGCAGTCTTATTTTTGACAATACCAGCACAACAATGAATAAATGTAACGGATGTTATTGGAATCTGGTTAGAGACATACTGTACCTGGCTGAGAGGACAAGTCTATCATCTTATATAAAATAACTAATATATAAAAGTATATTCCAAGCTGATTTTTAAGAGAGTACACTTTATAAATCCATTCAATCAAATATTATATGTACTGGAATTTTTTACCATGTGTAACAGCTCTCATGTGGTTTATGCCCATGTAATAAATTACATGTAGATAAAACAACTAGACCCTTAGAAATGCACTGAAAAACCTAAGAATAATATACATAGTAACCAGAATTGTGCTCCTCTAGTGGGCCATTTCACAGATTTACTCAAACATCAACTGAGTTTTAATTCTGTGAGTTTAGCTGAGCAATTCGATACACTCCAAACCATTTACTGCTGCAGAAAGAAGCATAATTGATACTAAAGTTGAACTGCAATGCTCTGCCTGGTTTGAATGAAAATATTGATTATTCTGGTCTCAGACTGCTCAGGCTGATAGAGGCATGTTAGTTCTGGTTGCTCATAAATACTTTTACATTTGTAATTTAATGTCATCATTTTAAGAGTTAATGTGGTAGCTTTGCTTTCACTTTAATTTAGGCTTACCCAAGTTTAGTCTGATAAGCCTTTGGCTTACAGACAAGAAATCTTTGAATATTTATAAAGCCTGTGATAAAAACACCCACACTTGAAAAATATGTCTTACTAGGAAAACTGTATTCCTGGCCATGGTAGGGTTGTTGATTGTTCTTTTTGTTTTTTTAGAATGCCAGTAATTTGTTCTTTTACATGCATTAATAAGTTACCCAAATTACTGTGAATGTGCAAGGAGAACCCTTTTGGAATAGACCAAAACCCTCTCCAGGTATTCTTTATGTGTAAACATTGGGGGGGGGGGTTGGCAGCGGCACAGTGATGAACCACATTACTGTCCATGTTGCTTAGTTCCAACTCATACCTTCGAGAACCAAGAGTCTCCTGAATGTGTGGAGCCTCTTTGCACATTTCAGAACCCTGGTCTTCCATGACTGTAAAACAAGTGTGACACTTCCATGAATGCAGCAGTCTCCTCTCTACACAAGGCCACGCTCCAACTCATGGAGGCCAATGGGAGGTGGAATTAGAGTGCTCTCTTCCCCATTGACGCCTTCGTGTGTTTACTTAAAACCAAAGAAGTGTGTGTGTGAAGTAAGCTCCTGCTGCCTGCTTTGCTTCCTCCTGATTTCATTGACCCCGGTGACCTTCAATGCCAAAAACTGTGGCTTCCTAGGTGAACCCTGCAGTGCACTGCATCCAGTCAGCTCTGCTTCCTCCAGGTGGTCCCCATCTCCTTTCTCAAAAGGGTTCGTCACTCCATGCCGTCTAGCCTCCTAACCTGCCAAGTAACCCTGGCTTCCTCTCCCATGAGGACTCATCACTCCATTCCATTCAGACTCCTCTGTTCTCAGGCAACCATGGCTTCTTCCTAGCCTTCCACTTGATTCAAACCAGCATCCGCTGGTTCCAAGTAACTCTGGGCTGCCCAATTGCTAAGGGTCCATCCCTGCTAGCACACAGACCTTAACAGAAAGGAATATATTCTTTTTCTAGATTTCAATGTATCTTTAGGCAATATAAGCTCAAATAACTTATGCTAAGCCATCATTGATGCATCACAAAAGGATACTGCCTTCATGTATGTAATTACTAATATTACCCTATATTTATGCAATTCCTGCCAAGGCTAAGTAACCTTTTCTTATCCCTGCTGAGCCAACTGTAGGTGGAACAAAGCTTTTAATACAAGAAAAAAAAATCTATTCAGCAACCAAGGTGGCTTTCAGATTTCAAAGGTTAATTTTCATCTCCTCTATATTAAAAAAAAAGAGTGACTGACATTTCAGCTTCCACTATAATAGCACTTTATCCATTCAAAGTGCTGTTCAAAATTTAACTAATCAGCCCACACAATACCAGAGTAATGCTACAGTGAGCCTCCCTTTAAAAACACACACATGGTTGGGCAAATTGGGAAGAAATGAATGAGCTGTTCAAGGTCATACAGCAAATAAGTGGAAGAGTTGGTGCTGCTATTCGACAGCAGAAAGGGCAAGCCTTCTGCTGCAGCTTGTGAATCTGTAAGGAGTGAAGGGCAAACCATTAGTTCCTTTCAGTGCCAAGACAAAGGAAGATTGCAAAAATTCGCATGAGACGACAGTTTTGGCATTTCCAGAATTTCTTGGTATGATCTGAATGTCACACCAAAGGCACTGGCAACAGACAGTGATGTAGTGGAAATAGGATGGGTTTTTTAATACTCATCAATTTACCTGAGCTCCATCTTTCTCAGGACTAAAGTAAGAACAATTTTCTTTCACACGTATGCATGCACACGAACATGCACATGAGTGTCTGTTTCATCTCATGTGGGGACAAATGTCTGTCACCCAGCAGCAGAATTCCCCACTCCTTCCCTGTTTTCATCAACCTGTTTGTTATGTAATGCTAGTTCAGCTAAGAGTCCTTTCAGTACTTTCAGAGGTGCTTGCTACATCTTGGCAGACTATCGTGTTTGGAGTGTAAATTCCTTAATTACAGGAGTTCCCAATTTCAATCCAGGTTTTTCGTTGCCATGATGGATGGCTTGTATCAAGAACAGAAGAGTATGACTCTTTCTGCTTCTCAATCTTTCTGTGGCTTTAATACTCTAGACCAGGGTTTCCCAAACTTGGGTCTGCATCTGTTTTGGGACTATAATTCCCATCATCCCTGACATCTGGTCCTGCTAGCTATGGATGATGGGAGTTGTAGTCCCAAAACAGCTGGAGACCCATGTTTGGGAAACCCTGCTATAGACCTTGGTGTTCTCCATGATCAACTCTGTGGTATGGGCACTGGGGACACTGTTTCACAGCTGTCCCACTCCTATCTAGAGGGTCGTGTACAGAGACTAGCACTGGGAGACTGTATTTCAGCTTCATGGTCTTTGCCACAAGGTACAGTCTTGTCCCCAATGTTGATTAACATTTATATGAAACGTAGTTATTGGCATATACTGATGACTCACAACTCCACTTCTCCATAACATCTGAGGGAGGGGAGGCTGTGTGCATGGTCTGGACTGTTGTTTGGGTGCAATGGTGGCCTGAATAAGGTCCAATAAATTGAGTTTGTACCATGGGAAGAAGGAGGCAGTGTGGGTTAGTAGTTCCTGTGTCTGGGAGACTGGTCATTTGCTTCTTCTGGGTTGCGTTGTGCTCCCTCCGAAATAACAGATTCAGGCTCTGTGAATTATTTCTTCTCTGCCTAACTAGAATAAGCCTGGTCCTCTCTAGCTGTGGCCAACAAAGACTGGTCAAAAGTTCCAAAATGAGACTCTGGTATTCCCTGTAAGGTTGCTCCTGTCTATTAAATGGCAGACATGGGAAATTTGGAAGATTCTTTTTGTCTAGAGAGGAACATTGTATAGGGTAGTTTCTTACCTCCTTTTGCCTTTTTGAGGTGGCATGGGTTGACTCCATTATGAAAAAAGATTTCACATACATTTTAATACACCCTTCTAGCCATAAACCATGCAATGTAGCTGTCACCAACGTGGTGCCCTTCAGATGTCTTGGACTATAGCTCCCCAACCAGTGTACCAATGGCCAAGGATGATGGGACTTGTAGTCCAACAGCAACTGAAGGACACCAGGTTGGGAAAAGCTGGTTTAAGGCTCAAGTGGAACCTCACAAATATTCACATAATGGACATATCCATTTTAGATGCTGATCATCTTGGAACATCTGTGCAGACTGATTAATCGTGAGTCCATGAGTCCTTGCCTCGCATGATACTACATCTCTGAATTTAAATGAATAATGTGCATGCGTGCTTGGAAACACCATATGGTTCTTCAAAAATGTCACAGATGAAACACAGTACCCATCTAAAATCTTTCATCTTCTGTTACAGGTCAGACTTCTGTTGCAAGAATAAGGAAATGCTGTATCCCAGAGATGGAAAGAATAAGTCACACACTGTCAGAAGAGCAGAGAAGGCTCCTTCCACAAGTGTGCATGTGTGTGTGTGACATTTCATCTCTCTAGATGTGTGTGATTAACTGTTAATTATTAGGTGTAGGGTTGTTGTTGTTTTTTATTGTTGTATTGTAACAATGTACTTTTTATTATGTATCACTATTGCACTGTTATATTTGGACGGTTTCAGTTATGCGAACCACTCTGAGCATAGATGAATTATATATATTATTATTTATACCCCGCCCATCTGGCTGGGTTTCCCCAGCCACTCTGGGCGGCTTCCAACCGAATATTAAAAACAGTACAGCATCAAACATTAAAAACTTCCCTAAACAGGGCCGCCTTCAGTTGTCTTCTAAAAGTAAAATAATTGCTTATTGCCTTGACATCTGCTGGGAGGGCGTTCCACAGGGTGGGTGCCACTACCGAGAAGGCCCTCTGTCTGGTTCCTTGTAACCTCACTTCTCGCAATGAGGGAACCGCCAGAAGGCCCTCAGTGCTGGATCTCAGTGTCCGGGCTGAATGATGGGGGTGGAGACGCTCCTTCAGGTATACAGGACCGAGGCTGTTTAGGGCTTTAATACACACACACACACACACACACACACACACACACACACACACTTGACTATGACTTTCATTTTATCAAACTAACAAAGCAGCAACTCTAGGTATCTTCCCTTCTGCCATTTTAGAAGCAACGCAGAGTAACACGCACAGACCCGCAGAGGGAAGTCCTGTGTGCTGTGAATCGCTTTTTCATTTCAATGAAGAAGGATGTTTGTGCACCCCAAAGTACTGCCCCAACCACTGCTATGAAATGGGAGCTGTCAGTGCCTTGCATCTCTTAAAAGCACTAGATTAGGGGGCAAAACGTTCTGACAAAATCTCAGGAGTGGCCCATAATGAAACTTCACAGAGTTATTTTCAGGAGAGCAGTCCACAAAATGAACTTGTAGGTGTTATCTCAGTACAAGTGGATGTGATATGACAGCACAGCCTCACATTTAGAAGACAAAGAGTTAGGTGTGATTCAGAGCATAGCCTAACCATGAATACAGAGGGCTGGATATTTGTGCGCAGACTGCAGACAGAAGGGAAGTTGCTGTGGAAACACTTGAGGGGGAAATCAAGCCATTTCCCTCCTTCAGTGGACTTCTGGAGTTAAAAGGCAAATTGCGATCAGTCCCTCAGTGAAATTGAATTTGACACCTCTTTTCTATTGAGATTAGGAATTATCTTGCAAACCTGCACTTTGGGGCATCAGTGTCAACCTGTCTGGAATATAATTTAGGGTTTTTTTTTTCCTTTTTTTTACCCAGTAACAAAATGCCTTCTCTTCTCTAGTCATTAGTGGCTGGTATAAATAGCTGACAGAATTATAAATGAAGGTCTGACAGTTTGCAAGACACATCCAATATTTCACCATTAGTTCTGAAGCACTATTGTCAAATCAAAGGGTGTATACTTCCAGTATACATCCATCTATTTATCTATAGATAACCAGCACAAAACCTCGTGTGTTTTTTATTTTAAAACCCTAATTATTTCAGAGAAACAGCTGCAAAAGTCCAGCATTCTATTAAAAGGACTGGGGATGGGGGCAGGGGGGTGCCTGAGTAGATTAGTAGCTGTTCCTTGGAGAGGAAACCCAAATGAATAAGAAGATGCAGTATCTTCAGAAATAACAAGAACTGGGTAGCCTGCCTGATTTAAAGCATAACAGTCTAAACTGTAGATCTGAGGGAGAGGGGAATTAGCAGGTCTTCTAGCTTGATGGTTTAATTTGTGATAATAAATACTTGTTCTTATCTGTACGTTCTCTTTTCAGCGATGGGGGGACGGGACCAGAGAGCACGGGAAGTCTCCTTCCTCTAACGTCGGGGACCAAAACAGTCGGAAAGGAAACTGCATCAATCAAGTCAAACCATTGATCCAAAACTCAGTATCGTCAGCACTGACTGACAGCAAATTTCAGGTGGAGGAGCCCTTTTCCAGATATACTTGGAAATGGATGGCATCAAACCCAGCACATTCTGCAGGCAAAGCAACTGAGTTTTTCACTTGCCCAGACATTGTGCTACAGATCAGTCAAGAGTTCAAAGCAGGGATGTGACAGAATTGTAAGTGAGCATGGCTGCTCAAATTGTTGAGAGCAGAATCAGGGCAAGCACAGACCACCTTGAGGAATTCCGCTCACACTCACCCACCCCCAAGCACTCACCCACCGGAAGTCGCTTCTATGCATGTCCGGACATGTGTAGAAGCGACTTCCGGTGCTGCGCTAACCATGTCTGGGCACTGGAAATCGGGCGGCACCAGGACCCAAAATGGAGCCTCCCTGGCAGGTAGGAAATCCGGGGGATTTACGGGATTTTTTCTAATCCAGGCTGCCAGCGGGAAACGGTTTAAAATATGGGGGTTTCCCGCAAAAAAACAGGAGACTTGAGTAGGGAGCACTCACTGGTACCAGGGAAAGCATAGAAAGTGGCCACACTCTCTTGCACACAGACATAGAGCACACAGATGAATTCACCATACACATACGATCCATAGATACACATGCACCTAGCCCCCTCTCTCTTACACACACACACACACACACACACACACTTCACATGCACATATACATATACATATACATATACGTCTCCCTCCACCTCTCTCTGCCCAGGTAGTGGTTAAGAGCGGTAGACTCGTAATCTGGGGAACCGGGTTCGCGTCTCCGTTCCTCCACATGCAGCTGCTGGGTGACTTTGGGCTAGTCATACTTCTCTGAAGTCTCTCAGCCCCACCCACCTCACAGGGTGTCTGTTGTGGGGGAGGAGGGGAAAGGAGATTGTTAGCCGCTTTGAGACTCCTTCGGGTAGTGATAAAGCGGGATATCAAATCCAAACTCTTCTTCTTCTTCTTCTTCTCTTACCAACAACACACACAGCTCAAATTCTCACCAATTTCATACTCAACTATAAAAAGCCACTGATCACCTGCGCTTGCTAGGTGCTATTCTTCGGCTGCAGTCCACAAAAGTCCAAAGAAACTTAGCTGGTAACAAGGCTGATATTTTCTTGCATGCAGCGACAAAGCCTGTGTGGGATGTGCTGAGGACATCCCAACAGATGCTGAAACAGAACTGCAAACTAATCACACTTCTTCTGTCCATGCTTCCTTAATCCTACCACTTTTCTTCTGTAACATTTGAAAAAAAGCAACTTGCACATGTCTCACATGCACAGACACAAGCTATGAGCTACCCAATGCCTTCTATGTCAAGGACCAGTCAGCACACAGCCTTTGATTTAGTGCTGGTAGAGGAAACCTTTGCTCTCCAGATGCTGCTGAACTACAATCCCCACCATCCCTTGGCAACTGCCTATAGGCTGATGGGATCTGAAGCCTAAAAACATCTGGAAGGCCACAGTTCCCCCGCCTGTAGCTTCAAATATGTCAGGATTTCCCAAACTTGGGTCTCCAGCTGTTTTAGACTACAACTCCCATCTTCCCTTGCTAGAAGAACCAGGGGTCGGGGTGATGGGAACTGTAGTCCAAAAACAGCTAAAAACACAAATATGCTTTGCAAACCAGGACAAGAAGACAGCTTTGCCTAACCTACTTGACCAGAACCGCTGCCACACAAATGCTAGGGATACAAAACACTTTTGAAACACCGGATAGATTTTTCCATTCAAATCTGGTACTTAAAAACACAGGTGCTCTCCCACCACCACCAAAGTTCTAATTGACCTGCGCCAGTGCAGAAAATAAAAGAAACCAAACATTTCTGAGAACTCAAAGTGGTTTAAAGCTTCCACTTTTATTTACCAGTGTCAAGCAAAAGCAATACCAATAGAATCTGTTCAGCTTGTTAAGCAAGGCTAAATTCAATAAGGCCCTGTGAAATTATTTCTTCTTAATATCGCTTTCAAAGTTCCAAGAGCGCCCTCTGGTGTGAGGAAGTGCCACAACGTCTCACCTACCAGGATGTCCCTCTAAGTAACATTGGCAGCAAAACAGGTACAATTGCTCTCTGCATGTCGCTTTTGATTTCACATCTTCCCTTCCTTCTGACGTGCTATTCTAGCCCGATTTCCCGGGTTTGTTCCGCTGCATTTCTGCATCCTCACAAATGTGAACGAATTACAGAGAAAAGGCAAAGACTGTGCACGCATTTATTCTGTGTTATTTATCCCCCCCCCCCCCCCCGCGACAGCAGAAGACTTCATCAAGCTTCTCTGGTTCAATTCAGGGCTGTGGGAGTCATCCGTCCTTACAGGCCAAAACAGTGAGATTTCCCAGGTCTCAATAAAAAAAATAAAGCAAAGCAAATCTTTTCTGCAGACTGGAAATAACTTAGACAATACAGATAAACCGAGAAGCTTTCCTGCTTTTTTGCTGCCCATCTTCAGCTCAGACAGGGTTTCAGTGGGCGATTTCCAGAGAATAATGGCCTATTTACTCAGGGATGTCTGAAGAGAGCATCATTTGGCACAAAGGAAAATGAAAACTGAAAGGCTCAGCGGCAGTAGCCCCGAGGTAACATATTGACTAACGCCATGGATTCCGAAACTGCAGGTGCTCATTAGGCCTCACAACTGTTCCCAGCGAAAGCAAAGCCAGATTTTCAGAGGCAGGTGCACCTATTTCAGTGGAAACAACTTCAGTTATACAGGCAAAATGAGTGAAGGGGAAGGTATCTCTGGGAAGCCATTCTAAAAGCAGTAGATGAAATCTGAACAAGTATGAAATCTGAAATAATGAAATTAATATCGTAACCCAATACGTCCTTCCACAGTGGGGACATTGGTTTCCGAGCGGGAGTTGATCACGGTGTTGATTTGCCAAGCATGCCTTCCTCTTAGCACGTTTTCCCCTTGCATTCTGAGTTCGAGTGTCTTCAAAGCCCATGACACCTTTAGTAAAGGCTGTTCTCCAACTCGAGTGCTCGCAGACCAGTGTTTCCCAGTTGTTGGTGTTTATACTACTTTTTTCTTTTTAGATTTGCCATGAGACTGTCTTTAAACCTCTTTTGTTGACCACCAGCATTACACTTTCCATTTTTAGGTTCGGAATAGAGTAGTTGCTTCCAAAGAGTACCTGAACAATTCCGTTGCAACTCTGTTGCAATGAGCAATAATGTTGCTCATTCATGGGTTGGGGTAGATCTACTGGTTGAGAAATACATGCAACCACTGGCCTGCTGTATCACTGCAGGAAGTGATCCTTCATCCTTCCCATCGTAGTCAATGAGAGGGGTTAACTACAGCAGCCCCAGGGTGTGCATGCTGTTTCTGTGAGTATGTCATGGAAATGAAGGGGGCTTGCACATGGCATGTCCTAAACCTGCTCCCCAATACACCCCTATTTCCCCCCTCTCAACTGATGGATTGCCACCCATGGAGTTCTCCACGGGTATGCCAGGGGATTTCCAGCAGTTCTCCCACCAGCATCTCTAATACAGAGCAGCACTTCCACTGCTTTCTGAGGGCATTCAGTTGAGTTTAGTATTGTTCTCCTGGTTCAGGGGTGGGAGCCTAATTAAGCCAGCCATTGTGCCGAAATGCACCATGAATGCCTCCCTTTTTCTCTTACAATGACAATGGTGCCCACCTGAGAGGTGCCAGAGTTCTGGTGAGTTCTGACTGAAAAAAGTCCTGCCTTTATCTGCCCTGCCCCTGATGTCATATAAGGTGGCAGGTAATGGTGGGGGGCTTAGATGAAAGGGTTTTTCCAGGCACTGGATCACAGGTACAGCTAACTTAAGCCCTCCTAGTCTGTTTGTTGACCGGAGCAGCAATGTTATTAAATATACTCATATTACAGCCTTTTTTGCTTCACTGCATGGTAAAATTATATCTAGGTCATTCATGAGAAATCCTTCCCATATCCTTGACAAAACTTGCAATGCTTTTTTAAAAACAATAAAAAAAATGAAACCTATCATTTTGATTCTGTTCAGGTCCTCTACTTTACCTTGTCTGAAAAGGGAGAATGAGATCTGCCTTCCTTATTCTTTTAGTATAGTATCCAATATGATATTTGAACTTTATGGAATGACAAACTTTCTTCTTCTTTCAATATCAGCAATAACAATAAGCTATTGCTATTATTAATGAAGATGAAAAACATCCATGGAGAACATTGGTACAAACTTCTGAGACGACCTGTACCAATACAAAATGTCCTTACTAGGGCCAATTCTACAGACTCTGTAGTTGCTGTTGTTGGCTTGTTGGGTCACGGGCTTATGAGTGCTGCAGAAATGGGACCGTTGCCACTGAGGACAGCCCTAATCTCAGATGGCAGGAACACCCGCAAGCCTTTCATTGAAGACTTCAAAGGTACATGCTGGCCCAAGGCCTAGTCTAGGAATAAAAAGGGGGTACAATTGGAGGAATCGTGTCAGCTTATAATGTGCTTATGGTGTCAGCTTATAATGTGCTCTTGCTAGAATGGAGTTGGCTGGGAGGTGATAGCTGCAGCACCCAGCCAGCCCGAAAGCATGTTTGCATATGCAGCAGGAGGAAACGATCTTCCTGAGGTCCAGTGCCGAGGGCCTTCTGGCGGTTCCCTCGCTGCGAGAAGCCAAGTTACAGGGAACAAGGCAGAGGGCCTTCTCGGTAGTGGCACCCGCCCTGTGGAACGCCCTCCCACCAGATGTCAAAAAGAAAAAATAACTACCAGACTTTTAGAGGACATCTGAAGGCAGCCCTGTTTGGGGAAGCTTTTAATCTTTAAGAAATTAGTGTATTTTAATATTTCTGTTGGAAGCCGCCCAGAGTGGCTGGGGAAACCCAGCCAGATGGGCGGGGTATAAATAAATTATTATTATTATTATTATTATTATTATTATTATTATTATTATTATTATTATTATTATTATTGCTATTATTATTCCTAGGCTACAGGGACAAGTGGTGACCTCTTTCAGATCATATTTGGCATAGGGCCACCTGCAGACTACCACAGACCAAACAAGAGAACTACTCCTTCCTCTCTTCCACCTTAGTTTATGCCAGATGTCAGCCCCAGCAAAATGGCAATTCCAGCAGCTACCAAGTATTACTCCATGCATCCATCTTGAGTTTCTTACAGTACAATCTACAGAAATCTCAAGTCCCGTGAGGGTGCTTCAAGTCTCCTAGCACTTAACTGAAAGCCCTATAGTCACCGTTGAAAAGCTGTTTTGAGGCAGAGATCCCCCCCCCCTGTTTAAAGAAAGCAGTGAATATTGAATTTCATAACAGAATTGGTGTCACTGATTCAGGGCTGGAGGACAAGAAGGGCTTGTCAAGTCACCTGACCTTGATTCCAGTGACAAAATTGCTAACAATAAAATAAGTAGTAATAATCTTTCTAACATTAAAGGGGGGGGAGAGACTTAGGACTTCAATAGAAAGCAGCTTCGCTCACCTCCCCCCCCCCTCCCGGTGATCAGTCTCTATCAGTTTCTGCCAGGGAACAAAATCTAGGTCAATTCAAGCATACGGAATTTTGACAATTCAGAAAGCAAGGCATTTATTTGGCTGTTCAGACTCAAAGAAGGGCTTAAGATGAGGTCAGAAGCAGAGGTCATATTAAAGCTATGAATTGTAATTGCACTGCAGTCATAAAAAGAATGCCCATGGTGTTGTAGTTGCTGTTTCTCTCGTAGGCTTAAATACAGAGGAACAAGTCATTTTATAAAACAAATACAAATTTGAACAGCTTGGGATAGGTAATCAATAAAACATATAAGGCTTCATCAATCCTACTGGAAATACAAATGCTGTGTTTGTTAGGTGTGGAGTATATTATGTCCACTGGATTGGGAAAAGACTTGTTTTTCCATCCGTCTGTCAGGGCACTTCCCAAACACTAGATGACCCTCGTGGTCCCTTCCAACTCTACAGTTCTATTATTTTATTCTATAACTCGGACAAGGACAACAGAAAGGAGGAAGGGGGCCGTGGATCAGAGCCCTCCCACTCAAGCCTCTGACTTGGGGTTCAGTGTCCTCCATTGAGACTCGCCCTTTGAAAGTTTCACAAGCATCCTCTTTCTTCGCTAAGGGCGAGGAGACAGGACCATGCAACTTGGTGCAGGCCACTTCTCTGCCAGACAAGAGGGGTGGGTCCACAGCACAGACTGAGCTGTCAGGAAAGGAGGGAAGGCAGGCATTGTCTCAAAGGAACAGAAGTGCATTAAGAGGCAGGAGCAGACCCAGCCCCCAAGAAGGACTGCCAGGTTTCAGCCCAGGAGCTTTTGGCAGGAAAGACATTCTTGCAAGCAGCTGCAGTCCCCACCAACCCCAACCCCCACAGTTTCTGTTTCAAAGCATGGCAGGTAAGTGGGACTAATTGCTGGAACAACTTCATGCTCCTGTGAAGGTTGCACCTCCTCTTCCAGGAATCCTGACCCCTGCTTTTATATCTTAATGAACATTGGGCAAAAGTTTCCTGCATTGCAGGGGGTTGGACTAGATGGCCCCCATGGTCCCTGCCAACTCCACAATCTGTGATCTATGGTCCTATGGTCTCTGGGCACCAGGTGAAGACCTATGGTCTCTGGGCACCAGGTGAAGAACTTTCTGTTCTCCCATGATTTTTCATTACAATGGCTACATCTGTCTGATATGTGATACTTCCCCTCCCCGCCATAGCTGCCAAGTTTTCGCTTTTCTCGCGAGGAAGCCTATTCAGCATAAGGGAAAATCCCTGTAAAAAAGGGATAACTTGGCAGCTATGCTCCCCGCACCAAGTTTCAACTTTCTGGTTTTAAATTGTTTTTAGCTGACGTGCTTACAATGGTTACAGCTCTTGCGATTCATTTTATAATTTGTTTTAGAGGTGTTTACATTGCGTAAATACTGGTTTGCTTTTATATTTTTTCATGGCTCCATAAACCACCGGGGGAACATAAGTTACATGGGTGGTATACACAAATGTAACAAATAAAAGAAAAATGAAGACCGGTTGTGTTTACTTGTGTTTCTGGGGTTCAAACTTCGATGGTTTAAATACTGTTTCCTGTATAAACAGACTATGTAAATCCCTCCAAGATTTTTCCCAAGTTCTCCTAATATTGTAAAATCCTGGCTGTAGCTCTGCATCACAGCTTGTAAATTGTTCGGGAGAGAAGTTATGGCAAGGTGATCTGCAGTTCCTCCCTAGACATCTGCTTAGTGGGTTATTATGAATCTGGGGAGCACATTAGGCAACTGAGCTACCTACTTTCAGGCTGACACCCTGGGGGGAGAGTTGAAAGACTCAACACATTCCCATCCAGCAGTCTCTGGAATCAATTAGGAGTCAATATCCCACTGTTAAGAGACTGCAGGGACCTGATTCTGCTTGTGCAGGAAGAAAAAACTGAATCCTAGGCTCTTGACTTCAGAAGTCCCAAGGTCATTAAGAAACACACTGGGGGTGCTGGGGAAGGTTCAGAAGTTTCAGTGTCATTCCTACAAAACCCAATTTTGTGCTCACTTCAAAATAGGTCATTTAGATGGTGACACGCCACAGGTGTTAGGAGACATACGTGCACTTCCCATCCCAGAAATAGAAGCAAAAGTTTTAGAGCACACCAAGAGCAAACGCTGCCATTAGGGATTGTCTGGAGGACACAAATAATAGCCATTCAATTGTCCTGGCAGAACTGTATCATTTATTCAGTCATGCACCCTCCCCTCTCTTTTTAACAATGAACCTAACAAGAACCTAAAAGGAATCTAGAACAGAAGCACAACCTTGGAGAAAGGTTATGCTTAGAGCACCCAAGACAAAAACAAAAGGTTAACAAACAAAAGGTTCATTTATGGTGCTACATGAAATCACCCAGAGAAGAAATGCTATATGCCCTGCCAATAGTGAAAGACCCAGGTTTAGGGTGGAGGGGGGGGAGAAAGAAAGAGCGAGAGTGAGAGCGCTGCTGTGCAAATCAAGAAACTCAATATGTGAATGTAGATTCTTGCACTCAATCAATCAAGTGTTATTATTCAGTTAAGGTAAAGGGACCCCTGACCATTAGGTCCAGTCGTGACCGACTCTGGGGTTGTGGCGCTCATCTCGCATTACTGGCCGAGGGAGCAGGTGTACAGCTTCCAGGTCATGTGGCCAGCATGACAAAGCCGCTTCTGGCAAACCAGAGCACACACGGAAATGCCGTTTACCTTCCCGCTAGGAGTGGTACCTATTTATCTACAGTGGTACCTCAGTTTAAGTACACAATTGGTTCCGGAAGTCTGTACTTAACCTGAAGCGAACTTTCCCATTGAAAGTAATGGAAAGTGGATTGATCCATTCCAGACGGTCCACAAAGTACTTTAACTGAAGCGTACTTAACCTGAAGCGAACTTTCCCATTGAAAGTAATGGAAAGTGGGTTAATCCATTCCAGATAGGTCAGCGGAGTACTCAACCTGAAGCATACTTAATCTGAAGTATGAGTGTAATTGGTTCTGGAAGTCCGTACTTAACCTGAAGCATACTTAACCTGAAGCGAACTTTCCCATTGAAAGTAATGGAAAGTGGATTGATCCGTTCCAGATGGATCTGCGGAGTACTTAAACTGAAAGTACTCAAACCGAAGCGTACTTAAACCAAGGTATGACAGCACTTGCACTCTGACATGCTTTCGAACTGCTACGTGGGCAGGAGCTGGGACGAGCAACGGGAGCTCACAACAACATCTCATTTTAATGAAGCATTATGAGATCAAATCTCTAGAACAAAGTGACCAGAGCCCCTAACATAACCTGCTGAAATCTGCAGGTAAAGTCTGCATAGCTGCCAAGTCTCCCGTATTCCCCGGGAAACCCCCGTTTTTCCAGCTGTCCCCAGCCGAAAAAACGGATTTTTTGTTTTTCCCCGGTTTATTCTGCCGCGGCGGCCATTTTGGCACTGGGCGGAGCATGCTCAGAAGCGACTTTTTCTGCTGCTCTGCCCAGTTCCAAAATGGCTGCAGCGTGACTTCTGGTGCGGCAGCCATTTTGGAACTGGGCACAGCAGCATCAAAAGTCACTTCTGAGCATGCTCCGCCCAGTTCCAAAATGGCGGTAGCGCTACTTCCGGCATGCTACTTCCGGTCCGATCCCTTATTTTTCAGAGAGGAACTTGGCAGGTATGAAAGTCTGATGGTTTTGCAGGTGGCCAAGACTCTCATAAGAGCTCTGCTGAAAATTCCAAACTGCCTTTGGAGACAAAGCCTGATCCTGTGCAAGTTTTTACCGGGAAACAAGATGGCTCTTCCAAATGAAGCTGCCTTTTATGGCTGTCCAGAAACATCAATTAGTTCAAAATACAACTGCAAAGTTGGTAGCTGAGAATTTACAATGGGAACATACATTGCCAATTTTGAAGTATGTTTGCTGGATACTAGTCCATTTCTGAGCACAATTCAAAGTGCTGGTATGGCTTGCGGTCCAAGTGCCTGAAAATGTGTCTTCTCCCACATGAACGTGCCCACAATGGACTTCCTGAAGACCTCCAAATGTTTTGGACTAAAACTTCCACCACCCAAGCCAGCAGAGCCAATGGTCAGGGATTATGGGAACTGTAGTTCAAAATATCTAGAGAGCACCAGGTTAGGGAAAGCTACACTAATATTATCTTCGGAGGCCTTTCTCTAGGTGACTTTCCGCTTAGAGGTTAGGCAGGGAAAGGTCTTTGTTGTCTTTTGTTTCATGCCACATCCATATCATACATTTAAAGCACTATTATACCCAAACAGTCATGGGGATTCTGGGAATGGTAGTTCTGTAGGGGAAACAGAGGTCTCCTCTCAGCATCCTTTACAAACTACAGTACCCAGGATTCTCTGGGGAAGCCATGACTGCTCAAGTGGTATAATAATGTTTATGGTTTATGGTGCAGATGTGGTCCTGGTACCTGTTCTTACTTTTTTTGCAAATACCAACACTTTTATTTTCCTAGTCCTCTTAAACATTGATTCATTTAGTTGGCTGCAGTGGGGATGGGGTCTTCATTTGCCTTGTTGCTTTTGTTTGAGGTACAATGGTATTACACTAAATTATTGATTTATGGCTTTATTGTTTTTCATACACCTATCCTGGAAGCAGTGACACCAAAAGGTGGGATACAACTGTCTGAAATAAAAAGGCAGAGGTTCAGGTTTGTTAGATGGTATCCAGTTATCTTAAAAAGCAGAGACATCACCCTGCCAACAAAGGTCCATATAGTTAAAGCTATGGTTTTCCCAGTAGTGATGTATGGAAGTGAGAGCTGGACCATAAAGAAGGCTGATCGTCGAAGAATTGATGCTTTTGAATTATGGTGCTGGAGAAGACTCTTGAGAGTCCCATGGACTGCAATAAGATCAAACCTATCCATTCTCAAGGAAATCAGCCCTGAGTGCTCACTGGAAGGACAGATCTGAGCTCCAATACTTTGACCACCTCATGAGAAGAGAAGACTTCCTGGAAAAGACCCTGATGTTGGGAAAGATTAAGGGCACTACGGTAGGAGAAGGGGACGACAGAGGATGAGATGGTTGGACAGTGTTCTCGAAGCTATGAACATGAGTTTGACCAAACTGTGGGAGGCAGTGGAAGACAGGAGTGCCTGGCATGCTATGGTCCATGGGGTCACGAAGAGTCGGACACGACTAAATGACTAAACAACAACAACATCCAGTTATCAGGCCATAACAAAGGAAGCTAACAAAGGAAACTATGTATCCATAGAGAAGTTAACAAATAAAATGTATATAAACCCAAATAAAATCATATAGAAGCGAAAACTGGATCTCATTTTGCAAGGCCCATTATTGTCTTTTAAAAGTGTTTCTCTAACTTTATGTTGAAATAAATAAAAAACACATGAATAAAATTATATTAAAGCATAAACAAACTTTGAATGTGGAATCTTCCTGGTAAGCCTCTATTCTTCTCCCCACTAACATTAATACCTGAAAACATAAATCAGGTTGCAGAGTCTTCAAGGAAGTTATATTCATATCCTTGCAGGTGTACCAAGTGCCCAAACAGAATCTGTCTCTAAAGATGTGGTTTGCGACATGCACCTAAGCTGTAGGAAAGCTCTTATTTGGTTTCAAATGATTTGCTTAGCAACTAGATAGCATGCCTAAAAAGGTAAAGGTGAAGGACCCCTGACAGTTTCCAGTCGTGAATGACTCTGGGGTTGAAGCACTCATCTCGCTTTACTGGCCGAGGGAGCGGACGTTTGTCTACAGATAGTTTTTCGGAATCATGACTAAGCCACTTCTGACGAAACCAGAGCAGTGCACAGAAACGTCGTTTATCTTCCCGCCGGAGTGGTACCTATTTATCTACTTGCACTTTGACATGCTTTCGAACTGCCAGGTTGGCAGGAGCTGGGACCGAGCAATGGGAGCTCACCCCATCGCGGGGATTCAAACCGCCAACCTTCCAAACGGCAATCCCTAGGCTCAGTGGTTTAGACCACAGTGCCACCCACGTCCCTAGATAGCATGCCTACATGGCCATAAAAGAGGGGGATAAACCCAAAGAGAAATAGTAACATGCATGCATCATTTAAATCAATCTTATTTTGGGGTGAATTAAATCATGGCTTAAAACAATCCACCTGGGCACTGTCTTTTATTGAAACAGCCTGGTTTTCTTTGTCTTTTGCACCAAGAAGCAACACTAAACATGCAGCAAGCTGACTGCTGCACATTTCCCCTACTTCAGTTCACCTTTGGACATTGTACGGAAGTATCAGCAGCCAGAGCTCAGAGTGACTGTGTGCATCTGGCTGTTGGCACTTCCTTGGGGAGATACCACAGATCAGCAGCGAAGGACATGCTTCGCATGAGGAACATCTCCTATTCAATTCCTGGTATCTCCTGAAAAGAAAACAAGTGAACTTGGGCTGAAGAGCATCGGCCCCTTTCCCGGCCCTCGCCCCACCTCCAGCCGGCAGCCCATTGGCCTGCCGAGTTGGGGGCAGGGCGACGGCCACCCTGTAGGAAGGAAGCCTGCGTGGTGTTGCAATGGGTGGGTTGGGATGTGAAGTAACCAAGGACCATGCTTTGTGAAAGAGTGGGAGCAATTTGGCCAAGATTGTGATATGCCAACAAGGCTAATGTTGTCACTCTAGTGCTTACCCCACTCACCAACTTCCAAGCAGATGGTTTTCTTAGGTTCCCCCCCCCTTTTTTTAATGAAAAAAACCCTTCTTCATCCTACCCACTATATTGCCCTCCAAGTAAAATGTGTATCCAGAAGCACAATTACAGTGGTACCTCAGGTTACAAACGCTTCAGGTTACAAACGCTTCAGGTTACAAACTCCACTAACCCAGAAATAGTACCACAGGTTAAGAACTTTGCTTCAGGATGAGAACAGAAATTGTGCTCCGGCGGCGCAGCAGCAGCAGGAGGCCCCATTAGCTAAAGTGGTGCTTCAGGTTCAGAACAGTTTCAGGTTAAGAACAGACCTCCGGAAGTTCTTAACCAGAGGTACCACTGTATAAGAGAAAGGTTGGCTGCTTTAGGGGGAAAGAGAGACACCTCCATGTTTGAAAGTTAAGTAACTTTCTTTCTTTCTTTCTTTCTTTCTTTCTTTCTTTCTTTTTACTACTATGGTTTACATCTTGTGGAATGGCTGTTAGAGAAGCTTGTGCGGAAAAATGGAAAGTTCCTCAAAATGCTTTTGTATTCAGCGTACATACAAGCATCCAAGCCACACATGTTGCCGATTAAATCTGCACAGGAATTTGCTCTGGGCTCCACAGTTGACATTTTAGCTGTCTGTGCATGAAGAACAGCAAGTAACCTCCTGTGCTACACATCCTCTGCCTAGATGATAAGCAATGTGCAAGTGACACATGATGCTTTGTAATCAATTACCAACTGACATCTCCTTGCAGAAAGACTGTACAATCTGAAAATGGACCCCACTGTGCATCATTTCTTAAGAGTGGTAGCCTCCCGAGGAAGAAAATCATTTGGACTGAAATAGGCCTGGGCAATGTATCAATATATTGCCTGAAACCAGTTTGAAGTTAAAATCGCGAGAGCAATTTCAAAATCTCCAATCAGGCAATGTATCGCAAATCCCCGGCCCTTCTCGCAGCCAGTACGTTATTCAATACAAAAAAATTGAAGTAAAAAACAAACAAACCCATTTTATTGCCCAGTTTGACAAAGCCTGAAGTACTATAGCCCCAGTCCTCAATGCTCTCATTGTACTGTAGTCTCACTGAAATGTAAGAGCACAGTAGTGCAAGTGTTTTCAAGATCTCAACCATATGTACTTTAAAGATTACCAAATAATAAATGCTAAAGAGCTGTTCATAAACAAGCACTTTTAGATGCTAAACAGCGAATTGCCAAGCACTGTGGCTGTAATTTCTGAAGTATTTATTATAACTATCACTACTAGAGATGCATTATTTTAAAGGCAGCACATCTCTCTAAAATTGCTTTATAGATGTTCAATAAGTCATTTATAATGAAGTAGACAGCCCTTAGAATTTTAGTGAATGCCGTAAATTCATTTGTAAAGCAGTTATTGATCAACTGCTTAATGAAGCATTTATAAAACAGCCTGTGCATAGATTATATATACAGTTCCAGCCTTAGGAAGCTGTTTACTGCGGTAATAGGTAACTTTCCATATAAAACACTACAGACATACAGCTAAACATAGAAGGCATGCTCTTATAGTTAAATAGAGTTAAATGTGTATGAGTAAATATTTATTCTGAAGTACAACATTAAGACATGTAATATTAGGGTTGACACTGTTAAAAAAAGCTTTTTTGCACACTGTCCCTTGGCGATCTCATCAAATCTCATAGCTTTCAGTATCAGCTATATACAGATGGCATCCAGCCTTGTCATTCTATCCCAGAACTTTCCCTCTCTATCCAACCCTCCATCTCTAGCTGCTTCTCTGATATTTCTGCATGGATGCTTCACTATCGTCTCAATGAACTTCTCATCTTTCCTCCTAAGTTCCCCCTGCCATATTCATTGACAGTAGAGGTGTTCACATATTACATTCAACAAGTGTATGATCTGTATACCTGTATGCAAATAGGTGAGTTTGTATAGTTATTCACATGCAACATTCAAGGAGTCTATTATCGGTCTACCTGTGTACACAATAAATGAGCTGCACAAATAATCAAGTGCACACTCTTCCACACAAACACTTGTACATTTGTAGAGGCAGCTTGTATCTGTGTTCAGAATAATATGTAGACAACCTTAGTGTTACCACCCTCCTGTTGAACACACAAGAAATGTTGGTTTTACCTTTGACCTCTTTCTTGTTTCTTTTATGTATTCACATGTCTTCTCCTGGTATACATTTGGAAAAATCTGGCCCTTCCTTTCCTTCCAAGGAACTGCGGCAGCCTGGCTTAAACATTGTTCTGGGGATTGGGGTCTTCTTGCTATAGTCCAAGGTTCACAACTGGCTCCCTCAACTGGCTCTCTCCTCCAGCAGAGGCTGACAGCAACAAAAGGTAAGTGGCACGTTACAGCAATGTTAGAAAATGCTCTTCCTCAGCTTCCCAGATGTTCTGGTTGCTAATGCTGGTCTTAAAGCGTTTGAGTCTGGTTTATTTTAAGTAACTAAAATTACATGAAACCACACTTAACTGTGGTTAGTGCGAAGGCAAAAGCAGAAACATTTTGTCTCCTCCACACACGTATGAAGGAAAAAGAGAGTGAACCACACAAGCCTGTGCAGGTTCATACTCCTGATGGCAAACTGGTCGCATTGGATTTCAGCCCTCCTCACCTCTAAGTTCTTAGCCTCTTCTGCCTGCCTGTTGCTTCTGCTAGCTATCATCCGTCTCTTCCTCCTCAGACATAGCCCTTTGCATTTTTCTTCTGCCTCTTATTTTCCCAGCCACATGCTTCTTCCATCCATCTTCTCTATGTCTTTCTGCCTACTCTGACGACACTGAAACAACTCAGTCGACGAGCACACCACAAAATTCCTTAATGCTTTGCACTGGGACACCAGCAATGTCTGCTTCTGCTCTGTCATTTATACCAGTAAGCCAGCCAGCATAATTCCAACTTTTACCCTCACTATCCAGAAACAGGGAATTTAAAGCCCTGACTCTTTTTTCTTTAAGGCATCTATTTCTTGCCTGTTAAATTGTGTGCCAGTTTATATAAAACTCCCGGCCTGTTTGCAAAGGACTTCACAAAGAGTAGGGATAATCTGTTCTGAACACTTGGCTGCAGTTTGCGCATATCCCCAAACTATCTTTATTTTTTTATTTTTCTGTTTAAATTGGATTTTTTTTCCTCCCTGAGAGCAAGTTGTATTTTTTAAAAAGAGGCACAGGTACATCAAATACCTCCTAGTACATTAATGGTTGGCAAAATATGGAAAAGCAAAATGGTGTCTCTAGGCCGGGGTCATCAGTAGTCTGGTTACTGAAGAGAAATGTATTTTACATGCCTCTTCTGGAAAGCAACTGCCTGAAGTTCAACAATCCTTGCCCATGAATAATTTTGCATAGCTATTTCCAGTCATTGTGGCTTTCTCTCCTTTTACTGTAAACAGAAGAATTTTTGAATAGAGGGGAGGTGGAACCTATACTATTATTATACTCCTGCCAGGAAATGAACATTTACTCTGCAAGAAATAGGATACTCTCTTATATGCACAGAAATTTAAGCCTCACATGAGAGCAGCTAATGAATTCCATGCAACCAAGCTAAAGCTAACTATGACAAAAGAAGCACATATTGTACAAACACACGTACATGGGCAAGGAGCCTGAGAGAAATTCAATCGCAAATTGAGGAGAATTTGTAGTGCTCACAGTTCCATCGACGTCCATGATATTCTGAAGTTTTTCAATACAAAAAATAAGTCATGAAATAATAATGCTGAGAGGCTCCGTAGTAGACAGAGCACATGTTTTCCATGTACTATTTCCTAAAACCCTGGCATAGCCAGTTAAAAAGATCTCAGGTGGTCAGAATATTCATATGTATCTATTTAGAACTTTATTAGTTCTATTTCCTCCTCCTCCTCCTCCTCCTCCTCGTTCTTCCTGCAGAAGACTTCTGGGGTGAAGTAGGGCTGAGAGGACACACACAACACCCCCCCCCCCAATTTCCATTGCAAACTTGCTTTAGGAAACAAAGGAAACTTGGGGGGAAAGAAAAGGAGAAAATGAATCCTGCCAGATATTTATGCTTTGTTAAATATGATCCAAGAATGGGAGAAATGATAAAACAGTCCTCCTGTGCATGTTACTCTGACTGAATCGATAAATTCAATTTACGGAATGGCTCAATGGGCTATATCATTTATTTAAAAATTTATCAACTGCTTTTCAACAGAAACTCCCTGTCAGTGCGCATGCAAAAGGTTGAAGGCTAAATCCCAGGCATCTCCAGGTAGGACTACTGGATGAGCAGAGAGAGAAAAGACTGAGTTGGAGGGCTAATGGTCAAAGGGAAGTACTGGCATGTGTTGCCATTTGTTTCAGGTGGGTTTTTTTAAAAAAAAACATACGATGACATCTCAGATGAGTAAGCTATCTGCTTCTTTTTTAGGCAGCATAGTAAACATCTTCATACTGAGTCAGCATCTTCAGAACTGAGTCAGGCAAGCTTTCGGGGAGGGGGACTTATCAAGTTGCGACAACTGGAGATCTATTTAGATTCAACAGCATGCAGGAAGTATGTTTTTATTATATTTCTTAGGAAAGTTAAGTAGCTTGAAGACATCTCTCTCCAAATGATTACGCTGGATGCTTGTACGGCGACTACTTTGATGCCATGTTTCCTGTACTGAGAGCAGGCATCTATCGGAAAAAGGGATTAGGGCACTGGCAGGTACTACTCTGCTTGATATGTACATATGTGCACTGTGAGGGCATTGCTACACCACTCCCTCTGTCATATCCCAATCCTGTATGCAATTGTTAACACTAGGAAGCTGCCTTATACCAAATCTGATCAATGGCCCATATAGCTCAGTGTTATCTAGCATAGGCTATCTGGCAGTGGCTCTTCAGGAGTTCAGACAGGGAATTTGTCCTTGCCCCACATGGACTTGCCAAGGCCTGAACCTGGGAATGTGTTCGTGTTGATGCTGCGCCATTTCAATTTTTGGCCTCTCCATGCAGTTTGATATGCAGCAGGCAAGCTGAACTAAGTCAAGTCCTGTCTGCCTGTGGGAACATGGAGCCAGAGAGGACTGGCCCAACTATTAGACAGTGAGACAGCTGCCTCCTGCAGCTAATTTTGGATGCCACAAAACGGCAACAAATAGTTAAATTACTTCATTTATTAGTAAGGAAGAGAGGTAGTTATGTGGGGGGGGGGTTTGCCTCCATTGCCAAATTATTTTACAGTGGTACCTCTGCTTACAAATTTAATGCGTTCCGAACGCACATTCGTAAGTCGGAAAAAATTGTAAGTCGAAGCAACCCAATCTAAAAATTCGTAAGTAGAAAACATCCTATCTAAACCGCATCCAAGATGGCGGACGGAGCTCCATTCGTAAGTAGAAACATTCGTAAGTAGAGTTATTCATAAGTAGAGGTACCACTGTACCAGCTTTAGATACATTATACAGTGATTTAGGAGGGAAGGGGGCATCTGCTGATCTGCCACTGTCATAGCTGCCAGGTTTTCCCTTTTCTCGCGAGGAAGCCTATTCAGCATAAGGGAAAATCCCTGTAAAAAAGGGATAACTTGGCAGCTATGGCCACTGTCAGCAAAATATCCTGGGCTGGTAATCTTGAATTACATTCACATGACAGCAGATAGAAGAGACTTTATTGGGGGGGGGAATAAGGAACATAGAAATGCAGTTCAGGACCTAAAATGACCACCACCACCACCAGACTTTGATCAAGGATGTAGGGATAGGCCAGGCTGGTGTGGGTGTTGATGAACATTGGTGGTGTGGTGGACCAGAAATGGTGATGAACAGAGCAGCTCCTGCACTTTTTTCAGGCTAGCAGTTCTAATTAAAAGCAAAAGGCTTTCAGCTAGCTGAAGCTCTTTAGTGAAAGCACAGTGTGTTTTACCAAATGAACCTCTGTAGTCAAAAGGAAACATCACTGAGTTCAATGGAGCTTACTCCCAGGTAACTCCGCAGAGCATTGCAGTCATCCCAGATGGCTGATCAGAGACGGGAACCCAAGTTCCAACATGACAGCCACCATAACTCCCTTCGTCAGCTGTCAGCTAATCCGAACAAATAGTTCTTGGAAGGCTGATTCAACAGGCTGCAGCTAGCTGCCAGGAAGCAGCTTCTAAGCCAAGCTTAAGGGCAGCCCAATACAGAGAGCACTGCAGTAACCCAATCTCAAAATTACGAATGCATGAATCATTGTGGCCAGTTTCTCCCCATCTAGGAAGAGTTTGTATCCCTGCTGAAGCTGGTAAAAGGCACTCCTAGCCACTGTTTCCATTTTTCCTCCAGCAACAATATAGATCTAAAAGTATCTCAGGACTATGTGTCTGCTCCTTCGGACAGGGCGTGCAACTCCACCCAGAACAGGCAATTCATCTATTTCCCAAAACCATTCGCCTGTTTGATCTCCATCTTTCCAGAATTCCGCTTCATGGTACATTACATAGTTCACTACATATTTTTACCACATACCTTTGCTTATTACACGTCAACTTGCAATGCATTAGAAATGTTAAATAGACGTTTCTCACACACACAGCAATATGTCTGTTAAACTAAAGAGTTATAAATGTTACCAATAATAATAATGATAATGATGATAATTTATTACTTATACCTGCCCATCCGGCTGGGTCTCCCCAGCCACTCTGGGCGGCTTCCAATGGGAGATTAAAAGTACATTAAAACATCAGTCATTAAAAAACTCCCCTAAACATATAATGATTATGATTACCATGAAAATGATAGAAGAGCATTTCAAAAGGAAATCTCGCTTATAGACCTGTAAGAGAATGCCCATGAAGCAGAATCTCAATGAGGCAATTACTGGCCTTTTAACTGGCCAGTTATCCAAATAGTTAAACTATACTATTCACATTTACAATAGTCCTCTAACAATGCACATCTATCTGCTTACACGAGAGTAAGTCCCATTGAATTCATTGGGACATTTGTCTGAGAAGACATGCACAGATTGCACTGAATATTGCCTAGGCTGTCCTTAACAGTGAGTAAAGTGATTCATAAACATAATTGACCAAATTTCTGGGGTCAGGTAGTTGAAGAGCATAAGAATGGAGGTATTTAAGATCACCCAGAAGATCACAACTGATGATCTTTGTAGTGATATTCAGAATAGCTTCTCCTGGAGTCAGGGGCTAGATCCAAGTGTCTTATGATGACCTGCTAATTTCTGGCTCCCATAACAATATAGTATATGATCAATTCTGTCAGATATTTAGCGTTTGCCCAATAAAACTGTTTACCTAGACAGCAGGTGCAGCTATGACATTATTGTACCCAATTTTATTAATAAAGCTATTAATAATGCTATTGGTTTTTCATTACTAATCGCTGATAGTTATGAAAATTAATAGCTTAAAATGAAAATATATGACAAAATACTGTATTAAATTTTAATCATACGATTAAAATAAATAAATAAACTTGATATATTTATGTTCAAAATCAGTTTTGTTTGCATTGGTACTGCCCCGATCTTTTAACCTGGCCTGAGAGAAGGTACTGCCCCGATCTTTCAGCCCTGGACTGAGAGGAGGAATTCCTCTCCTCCAGGGCAGTGCTGTCAAGAAAAGGAAAATTGCTCTATCACAGCACTCAGTTCAGAAAAAGGTTTAAACCTCTCCTTTCATCTCAGCACTGTGATGGATAGATTTCTCCATCACTGCACTGGGTTCAGATCTCCATTGCAGTGGTAGACTAAGAGCAGAGGTTCAAAATTAAAACATTTAAATCACCGGTGGACATCTATCCTAAAGCACCCTCTCAGCAACTTAGGCTGCAATACTAAACATAAGAGCTGGGGAGTAAATCCCACTGAACTGAATGAGACTTACTCTGAGTAAACATGTTCATGATTAATATACACAGGACAGAAGTACACATTTTTCCAACTGAGAATTCAGTTGCTGCCTGTGGATTTATTTACGTGAGACTGGCTAGCACAACTCACATATTTTCCATATACACTTAGTTTCAAGCACAAGTCTTGCTGTGATCAGAAAAGGCCCATTCACTTAGGCATATACGACAGCTATAAGACAACAAACAGACATGATATGTGAGAAATGTGCCAGCAAAAATCTGAAGGTGCCAGTCAAGTCTGTTGTTGTTTCCATTATAAAATGGATTTCGACTGGCTCTGGTATAACATGCCTTACAGGCAAAACTCAAGAGGGCTTAAACATATACTTGCGAAAGCTGAACCAGAATTATTTAAGGATGAAATAAAATTGCCTCAGACTTCTCAGAGATCTTAAGCACAGCTTCCAGCAGGAACAGACTGCTGGATCCAATCACCCTAGTTCAGTCCTAATACAGATCTTACGCATCAGGCATTTCCTTATTCATTGCTTAATATTTAAGAAACATCATGGAAATGGTCTATCGGTAATGAGCTACACACCTCCCTCATGCCAACTCCCTGTTGTATAATTTCACAAAGTCATATTCTCTCTATGAGAAACTTAATCAACCTGAATATGGACTTTGAAGAGAGCCCTGGGGAAAATCAGAGCAGCAAATGGCTGCAAATCAGTGAACTGATTCTGGAAAAGGTACTCTCTTGCACTCACAAGGTTCTGTCGCTCCATTCCAGAGAGAGAAGAAGCTGAGGGATTCATCAGCTTTATGACTAGCAACCAGAACAGCATATTAATTCAGATATTTGAGCTCACAAACTCCTACCAGATTTTCCCTGGCTCCGAAAGAATCACATCTACTTGGAATTGTGGAGCAGAAGTTTGGCTGCAGTTTCAAGCAGCTTTATAAGATGCACGATGGGGGTAGGATAAGTTTTGCCTGTTAAAGTTTAGGGTTGATTTATTTTCAACGGAATATGGATGTCTAAGGCTTAGACTGTAATCAATGGGATGGAGTCATGAATTAGTTCCTTTAAGTCAATTCTTTTTAAGATTTCCCTCTTGCCCTATCCCAAGTATTAAGCAGGGATTACAGTGCCTCCATCCCATTTTATCCTCACAGCCATCCCGGAAGGCAGAGACAGTCAACAATGAGAATTTGTCCAAGGCCACCCATCAAGCTTCTTGAGTGTGCAACCTGCTCATATACAAAACTCAGCCACATCCACTGTACATGCTTCCCTGCCTGATGTTTTTTAGCTTTGCATTGTTCGCTATGTTACAATGATAGCTGCAGAAACAATACACTGAGGGGTAGTGTTCTGACATTTTGCAATGTCACTGCCTTTCTTCAGCAGGGGTATCAGGCAGGCCACGTGTACAGCATGGGGGGGCCCTAGTGATGCCGCCCGCATCACTGGGGAGTTGCGGCCGTATCACACCCCGCGGCCTACAAATCCAGTTGACCGGGGGGGCATGGTTTACAGCCACGCAGCTCCTTCTCCTTCCTCCTTGCACACATCTCACTTCCTCCAGCAGGAAAAAAAGTTTTGGGGTTTGGCTTCCTTTGGTGGAGAACTGGAGACACATCGTTCTTGTAATACTTGATTTAGAACTGGAGACACATTGTTCTTGTAATACTTGATTTATTTTCAAATATACAAGGACAGCATACGCAGGGCAAAGAGCTACCGCTTGCCTAACATCAGGTCTCCAGAGAAACCTGCGGGTTTAGAAAAGTCTCTTTCTCTCTCTGGCTGAGTCACTTCTAGAAAACTACAATTTCTTTTTATTATTTCTGTTACAGATCTAGGGTAACAGAGCTTGGAAGTGCAAAGGCACCCATAACTATTGAATGTTAGAAATTAATAGAAGAGTGGAATTTGGCCAATTTTTATTTTTTTATTTTTTAGTATTGAAAGGAAGATGCCAGACCAGTGGGAAAATACATGCTTTCGGTGTAAATATGTGTAAGCCACATGTTCAAATCTTACTTGTTGAGGGCTTTTGACAGGATTGCTGAGAAAATATGCATGAACCATTCTGAGTACTGTACTTAAAAAGTCCTGTACTATCAAAATACCCACAATGCTACACCAAATCTGTTTGTAGCAATTCCATCTGGGCCCAGAGGCACTGGTGTAAGATGAAGACAGTTGGAACCTTGGTGGTCTTTGCTTTACAGTGGACCCGGTCACCCAGTAAAAATATAAGGAAAGAAAGAAAGAACTACCAGCCACTAATGTTGTAGGTGAGAGGAATGTGGAGAGATGGGTGGTAGGAGAACAGACTGACTGGGGACAATGTGGAGGAGAAAGCAGGGCAGAGTGGAGGTCAGGCAAGCTGGGAGGAGACTTGAGTGACTATGGCGGGGAGCAGAGGGCAGAAGAAAGGAGGATGGCACAGCTCGGTGGTGAGTCAGCAAGTGACAGGACCACAGGAGAGAAGAAGAGGAAGGGAGAGAGAAGGAACTGAGATTCCTGGCTTACTGTACCAAACACTGTAAGTCAGGAATGAATTCACAACTGGCATTTTGCCACATTGGGATTTCTGATTTAAGCTGAAAGCAGGGCCGGCCCTACGGCCAGTCTGGGTAGTGCAGGGTGCCATGGCGCCGGCCCGGCAAGGGGGCGCTGCACAGCTACGCCCGCCGCTACACCATGCAGCTGCGTCCGCCTGCCCGCTGCGCAGCAGCGCCTGTGGCAGCCGTGCTGTACGCTGCGTCCACCTGCCCATCGCGCTGGGAAACGGGGCGGGGGGCGCCGGAGGGATCCGTCACACCATGGTGCCAAGGCGCCAGAGGTGCTTAAGACGGCCGTGGCTGAAAGCATGCCTGCTTGCATTAGTTTTGCAAAGAATCTTGTCGTGAAAGAAGCTCTGAAATTCAGCAGACAAGAAAGATGATGCAAAGGTTAAGTGCATTTCATATTTGATCTATATGGAAAAGAAAATCCATAAATTATCCTGTTTATCGCTGAATCAGAACTAGTTTGGGCTCTTTGAATCATGTTGACTGAAGTTCTGAAGTCTCTAACATTTTGGTAAGTACAAAATCTCTTTACACCTGTCAAGCAGCAGTTTCTAAGTAACCATAATTTGATTTCCTGCTAATGAGTGCAGTTTCTCCAGTCTTCTAAATGTGAAAACTGATCTACTCCAGATGCTAAAGAGGCTTCCATATAATAGGATTCTTCTTAGACAGTATCTCCAGGAGGACTTTATTCAGACTCCTCATTCTGAATCAGATGACAAGAACATAGCAAAGATGGGAACAGCTCATCTGTTTTATTATCTTGAGATAAAATATGTAATAAATCAGGAAATGGAAGTAGCAGGTGAAACCCATTATAAGCATAAATATAAACTCAGAGAATCCATGAGGACTGGAGAGGCATTCTAGTAGTTAAAAAATATAAATTAAAGTCAGGCTTTGAACTTCATTATCTGTTCTTTCAGAGACTCCAGAAGGAAGTTTTAGCCACAAGCCTCTTTTTTTAATGTGGTATTAATTATGGATATTTGAAGCCGGAGTTTCAAAACATATGCTGCCTTAAACTTCCTTTGCTGCAACTCTTTGAACCTGCCATTACACTTCAAAGAAACGACATCGGCTAAATTAAACCACTTCCTGCTGCATTTTCAGACAGAGAACGACACCTGTTATGTTCCATTACGTCCTTTTGTGACTTGCATGGGAAAGGTTGTGTTCAAAAGGAAAGCAATTATGAGAGAGCAACCACTAAAAAATCTGTTTTGTTTGTATGTGGAGGTTAAGCATACTGATGAATGAGCTCCTTTAGTGCAAACTGAGAAGTGAAACACCAATCTAGAAAGGTATATGCCAAAATGGCAGCTGCTAGTATTCACAAGTCCAACCCATAGACTTGGCATATTGCTTTGGTTTTGAAGGAAGGAACTCCTCAACAATGCCTTTGCTGAAAGGGGTGTTCAACCAAGGCTGGGTGAGCTACTCTGCTCTACTCTTGATAAAAATAAAAAATCCTTCCGGTAGCACCTTAGAGACCAACTAAGTTTGTCATAGGTATGAGCTTTTGTGTGCATGCACACTTCTTCAGATGCACACTTCTTCTTCAGCTCTACTCTTGGTTACCAATGCTGCAAACTGAACAGATATACACCATTTCTATTAGCAGAGGTTGGGGAGAGAGACAAGAGGACCCACTGTGAAATAAGGGATATGAGGGCAAATGTGGCTATGCGCCCCCATTACAATTGAAAAACATCCAATTTTCTCTCAAGCCCTTTTCAGGAGTTGTAAACACTTGAAGGAGGCACTGAGGGCAAGCATGATGGTTTATCCTACTGGGGGCAACTGTCCAAAGCAGGGAGCCCTTCCATGCAGACATCCAGAAGAAGAAGAAGAAGAAGAAGAAGAAGTTTGGCATAGAGTTACTTCACCCGCCTGCACTTTTTAGACCATCTGTACAAGCCTTGTTCACAGGTTTGTGCCTCTGAGAACAACAGAAGGGGTGTTCACAAGTTACATTCAATAAGTGCACAACCTGTGCTCGCAAGTAATTGAGCTGAACAGATCAACAAGTGTACACATTTTCATGCAAACACTTATACATGTGTAGAGACAGGTTGTACCTGTGCTCATTGTTAAGGTGTGTACAAACCTTAAGTTTGCAGAAGCCTTAAGGCAGAAGCAAGAGTGTCGTCATCCCCCCCCAAAAAAAAGGTGCCTCCCATTTGTGGATTGTTTTGCAAATGTGGGTACATCATGGCCCCATCTCCGCAGACTGCAAAAAGAGTTGTTCACTGTTGATTCTCTTAAACAGGTTTTTATTGAGTTACTGAATTTATGAAATGGCTTTAGTTATATTTATTTATTGGATCTTGGAGCTTTTACGGGGGTGGATGTGTTTTTAGTGTTATCACTGGTGTAATTTTAAATTTCTCTAAACCATCCGTCATCGAAACAGATCCCAGAGTAACGTAGAGCAATAATAGCAATCATAAAACACAATAAAAGCAAAACATAAACCATCATAAAACAATGAAAACTAAAAAGCAGCAGCTACTTCAGGAAGGACTGTGTATATTTGCACTTACGCGTACTTTAAAATGGTGCAAAATTAACCCAAATTCTTACATACATTCCCATCTGCGTCTACTTGCTTATTCCACCTAATATATTCTGCCTTTGATAGTCATAAAAAGAGGGAAATTATTTATTTATTTATTTATTTATTTATTTTAGTTTTGTGCCTAACATCCTTACAGAGTTCAAAAAGTAGCTTACAACATTTATTAAACCAGTGCTTCCCAAGCCACACACACCCCTTACACTACAAAACTATTCAAAATTGCTGGAGATCCTGGAAGACTAATAATGTAGCAATTGTAATGTTGTACTTTTATTGCTTCTTTTATTTATTATATATTGTATTTTGTTGTATTATAATTTGAATTCCACAGAATTCAAAATGTAATACAAAAAAATCAATGTAAGAAAAAAAGCAATAAAAACACAATTAAATATCTATCTGGCTATTTAATGCAATTGAAATGCTGTCTACCGCTCTTCAATCACAAATCCATAGGCACATGGCAGAGCACCTTAATGAATCACACACACCATTGAGGCTCCATGGACCAGAGTTTGGGAATTCCTGTGTTAAACAATGCCGGGCACTGAAGGCTGCTCTCCAACCAACTCCCTAGTAAAGCTGCAATCCTTTGCACATCCACTGAACTCACTGGGACTTGCTTCTGAATAAGTATAAACAGGGTTACTCTTTAAGTATGTTTGGTATTGCAGAATAAAGCTATGGTCCCAAATGCACATACCTGGAAGATGGGCTTTTTATAGAATCATAGCATCATAGAATTGTAGAGTCGGAAGGGACCACAAGGGTCATCTAGTCCAACCCCCTGTAATGCAGGAATTATTTTCCCATTGTAGGGCTCGAACCCACAACCCTGAGATGAAGAGTCTCATGCTTTACCAACTGAGCTATCTCTAGACAGTAGGCACAATGAAACTTACTTCAGGAAGGCATTGCGCTGTTAAACCGTATTCATTTACACAAGCTACAGTACTTCTGCTCACGTTAGAAAACGTTTGGGCTTTTCTTAAATCTGCAAAGAATTTTCAGATAACTCCAGTATGTTGTGATTTTAAAAAAAATATACAAGGCCTTTCCTTGCTTACACCTAAACTACTGATGTACCTCCCATTTGCCTCCTCCTAGAAGGATATGTATTTTCATAAATGGATTACACTTCCCCGTGAAGTGCTTTCTGCCTCTGTTCATGCAACGCTTCACAGGGCACTTTTCAGATAAAGCTGAGGCAGTAAGTGTTAATAGAGCCATTAGGAGAGCATGGTCAGTCACAGTTCCTTGCATCACTGGGATGCATCACCAGCCTTGGTCTTCTTGACATGGGGTGGGGGGACACTTTGCCAGCTTTCAGAAGCAGGGGTGGGCTGTGTCATTTTCATCTTTCTGCTTTTACTGTCAACATTTTCATGCTGTTCTTGAAAGCAGCTGCACTCCATTTCCTGATGTCCACAACCTATCTTGTTGAAGATTCATTCCGTGTGTCTGCAGTTATGGGACTGTTGTCTATCACATGACGGTGTATGTATTGACTCCACAGAGTGGGAAGTGACAAAGACAGGATGTTTGTGTTACTGTGTTTCCTGAAGTGGGACTATTGTCCTTTGTTCTTTCTCTTTGCTGCCTGATGCTAGAGAGAGAGAGAACCAAGTTGCAGTGCTCTCTGTGTGTTTATACGTAAATAAAAGTAGATTAGCCAAATGCTGAGTTGCTGAGGTCTGTTACGCAACTGTGCAAACTCAGCGGATCCCTAAGTGTGCTAATGCTTCTTGGCACTAGTCGCTGTGATGTTTGGGCTGGAGAAAGCTTTTAAAGCTCCCATACGATCAACCAGGAGGGAGAGAACATGCCAGTCGGGCATGCAAGGGTCCTACTTGAGAGTAGGAGATCCTAACATTGAGCACACAGGGTGACTAGGAAGGCAGAGTTCTCTCTTCACCACAAGGACTTTCCCCTGGTTTGTGTTTGAGACTTCAGAATTTTCAGAACTGGAGATGAGGGGAGGAATATGTGGGGGGAAATGGAGAGTATTGGCCAACAGCTTTTGCTACCAGTATTCAGAACAGAACTATTAAAGAACTTTTTGCTCAGACTGCAAAGTTTGTGTGAGAGGGAGGGAGGTTGGGAGGGAGGTTGGGAGGTTGGGACGGAGGGAGGGAGGGAGGAGAGAGAGAGAGAGAGAGAGAGAGAGAGAGAGAGAGAGAGAGAGAGAGATCAGGAAAATTATGTCACAAAAGAACAGTTAGATTTCCTCAGGCAAGATTCAGACAATTAGGCCTCCATATCCCAAATGAGCTCTGTTGCCCAGTGACCCAATTACTCTGAAACGGTTAGCACTGTCATTAGGGATTGCCACTTCAGTTTCATACTTTTCCCTCTCAACATGTTTTCTTCCTAGCTATTTGCATAAACATTGGTTTGACGTAATTCTACAGAACCTAACCATGGCCATAAAAACAAGAACCTGGTAATACACAGTTCCCACATTTAAATTTTGAAATCAAGGCAGATATGATGGGAAGCGAATATGACAAAGGAAGAAACTGCAAAGCTTGTACACCCTCACCGACACACACAGTCTCTGAAGGAACATGGCAACAGGACCCTAGAACAACACATTCCCACCTTATGGGATTCAGTAGAAGCCTTTCAGGCAAACTTTTCTTCCCTTTTGAGACCGTGTCATTATCCAACCCTCGTGTGGAGCATTTGTGTTAGAAAACCTAGTATCTGAACCTAAAAATAGTCATGGCTCTCCAAAAAAGAAATTTGCAGCATTCTTCATCAAGACATTCGAACACATGAGTAGCACATGAACAGAACTCTCCATATTCCTGCATGACACACAGAGAACAGTTTAAAAATAAATGCATAGTAAGTAAATAACATTATCATTCTTGCTGGGGAACCCTGAGGCTGGAGACAGGCTTTAAAAAAAAAAAGAATATGAACAAAAAATGTTAAATATGGTACTGAACTAGCAGTGTCGCTCATAGTCCTGTTGTGCACTCTTTCTGTACATATCTATATTGTAAAGAGGTTTATTTAGAGCCTTCCCTACAAAACAATCATGATATGAGGGAATGTGGATATGCATCATGGATAAAAAATGGCTCTGTCATGCTACTTTTGACTCCCTTTAAATCTCTCTCCAGCATAACAACCTGCATGTTTCGGAGAGAGAAACAGAAGACTGTTATGTCACGTAGCAAGAGTTAAGAGTAACACAGTTATCAACAACTTTCTGATTTCTATCTCTCCACTGTGTCTGCAAGAAGAGCCAACTCCCCCAAGAATGCGAACATTCTTCTCTTCCATAAATACTCTGAGGTATGTGTAACTAAGCTTTCTGAGACTGTGGGCACATTTCCAATTCCAACTGTTGTGGGCATCAAATACATGCCGCAGCACTCCCTTCCCCCAGCTTGAAAATAAGTCTTCTGTTGGCTAAAGAAGCTTTCTTCAAAAGTGAGGGAAATGAGAGCCTGAGGGCACCAGGGAAGGCCTCTGAGGGCACATGCGTGCCCAGGGGCACCACATTGTCAACCCATGCTACAATGTAATAAAAGGGGTGGGTAGGTGGGGTTTTTCTTTGTAGGGGGAATGGTGGAGTTTAAAGGCAAGGGATACACAGGAAGAAAAATGCATTCTCTTAGCTTCAGAAAAAAAAATATAATGGTCATTATTATTATTAAAAATACTCTGGAGTGATTTTATGGGCCTATTAATACATGCCTGGGGAAGCTTCACAGCCCTACTTGATTGTACAATAATGAGCCAATAAAGCATACTCTGTCACTCCTTGATGCTGTATTATCCCATCGTTTTGGTAATGAAAAGTTCTTAAATTTAAATATAGTGCAAAGAGCAGATCATGTAAAAGTGTGTTTTTAATTGGTTGGGCAGTAACAAAATTCAAGGTGAGGCCTGGTTCTTCTTTCTTTAAAAGAAAAAAAAGAAAAATTAACAGGCAGAGAATAAAGGAAGCAGACCTCTACTTAAGCCAGCACACAAGAGGATTCACTTAATTGGTTCAGCCCCAGGAAAGCAAAGTCAGCAAGTAGAATTCCTGCAGATCCACTCTGAGAAGTGCATGAGGATTGTGGGCCACTTACCAACTTTTTGAAATGTTTTCATCTGGTTCAAAAATTGCTAACGAAACAATCCGTTTTCTTTCTAAATTTGTACGATCCCTAAATGTCAATCTATTTTGAACATTCCCTCTTCAATTACAGGCACTGTAATGATATCTCTGGAGCTAAACTCCAGAGGTGCTATCTTTGGAGTTGACAGATGTTTGAAAACTTTTGCCACCACTTTCACTTAAACCAATGTCTGCCCAAACCAGAAACAGCGATTAATATTAAATGCAAGGCAGCTTGTACACAAAACCATTTCATAAACCTTGTTTTAAAGCAAACTTCTTTTAAACTAACCACAGCTATCATTAACCATAGTTTGTTGGTTTGAACAAAGGGACACACCACAGTTAAGCATCAGTTTTGGAACTACAACTCCTGGCTGTGCAGTAGGGAGGGGAGGGGAGGGGAGGCGGGGAAGAGAGTGTACGAGTCTAGGAAATAACTACTAGGGCTCGGCTCATTCATATAACATTAAACAACGGTTTAGCATTACCTTGAAATGCAGCCACTGCCACTCTCACTCAGGATAGGTAGATTGTAAACAACACAACAACCAATACTGAACCTACCAGCTGTCTTACTAAATTATCCTCATACAAATGGGGGCTGGGAGTATCCTAGGTCAACTAAGTTCCAAGCATGCCCCGCACACATGTCCAGTTTCCTTGGATTCCAGCTTCCTTTCTCGCCAAAATAATTCTTTATGGGGTATTTAAGGCCTGCATTTTATGCCGATTAAAGGATTGTGAAAGGTGGAAAAAAATACTCCAAGACTATTCCTCCTAACCCAAACAAAAAATTAAAAAAAATCCTTCCAGTAGCACCTTAGAGACCAACTAAGTTTGTCATTGCTATGAGCTTTCGTGTGCATGCACACTTCTTCAGATATCTTCAGATATATTCTTCAGGTATCTGAAGAAGTGTGCATGCACACGAAAGCTCATACCAATGACAAACTTAGTTGGTCTCTAAGGTGCTACTGGAAGGATTTTTTTATTTTTTGTTTTGACTACGTCAGACCAATACGGCTACCTACCTGTAACCTCCTAACCCTAGGTAAGCTTGGCAATGAACTGTTTATTTATTTGCCTTTGGCAGAGAAACCATGATGAGGATCTGATCTTGGAGGGCAGCTTCCTATACATTCAATCCCCTATTCATTTTTCATGTGAATTTACACACACACACACACACACACACACACACCCCTAAGTTTCCCAACTTTGTACCCATCTAAAGTATTGTTATTAATAATAATGACATTTCTATTTTGCCCTTCATCTGAAGATCACAGGGTTTTTATATCACAAATATAAAAACACAAAAATGCATCATATAGTAACAAATAAAAATAATACGCCATACACACAGAGTTTAAAAGGCCAATGGATTGTTTAATTAGAACATTATTCTGGCAATGAATCCAACCAGTTATCTATTCTGTAAAGATCAACACATTCTCCCTGCAGTAAATTTTGTAGATTCAGCTAACCATGAGAATAACCACATACCTCCCACATGAAAGGGTTACAATGGACCATAACTTTAGAGATATCTCTGTCAAGAAAAACAGAGTCGGCAAGAGAGTGAGTTAAGGTGCAATTTTATATACACACTTATGTGAAATAAAGCCCCATTGAACTCAGTGCTGCTGACTTCTGATTTAACATGTATAGCATTGCACTGTAACTTAAGGCTTTTCATATGAATGCTGCTTATGTCATCTTTATAACTGTCTCAAACTTCAGTTTTCAAATACCAAGGAACAGTAAGCAACCACAAAACACCACCAACTTTTGCTTCTCAACACTGCCAACTCTTTATTGACACCACACACATCGGCCAAATCTAAAATGTGATGGAAACACATTTATGGATTCTCAGTTCAGCTCCAACCTACATATTCGTCCAAGATCAGACACTAATCTTCATACAGTAATCCTCTGCTGTATTTATATGAAAAGCTGACATCAGGAGAACAAGAAATTTGATTTACAAAAGAAAATGCTAGCCTTGGAAAAGGAAGTGTATAATCTTTGAAAAATGCCCTCATTATATCTAGACAATACCACACCAGCTGGGTTTCTTTATCACATAAGTACCAGGGGTTACTTTGGCTAAATCTATTTGCTGAAGCTAAGAGCAACACCCAAACCGAGCAAGTTTTTCTCAGCGAAGTCCTGCTTTTCTTAAAGACATATTCTGATCTGGCTGCAACTTAGGAAAGCATCAGTGCAAATATAAAAAGGACAATACGCATAAGCCATAGTAAAGGTAAAGGGACCCCTGACCATTAAGTCCAGTTGCAGATGACTCTGGGGTTCTGGCGCTCATCTCACTTTATTGCCGAGGGAGCCGGCGTTTGTCTGCAGACAGCTTCCGGGTCATGTGGCCAGCATGACTAAGCCGCTTCTGGTGAAACCAGAGCAGCGCACGGAAACGCCATTTACCTTCCCGCCAGAGCGGTACCTATTTACCTACTTGCGCGTTGACGTGCTTTCAAACTGCTAGGTGGGCAGGAGCTGGGACCGAGCAATGGGAGCTCACCCCGTCACTGCCAACCTTCTGATCAGCAAGCCCTAGGCTCTGTGGTTTAGACCACAGCACCACCCGCATCCCCTATAAGCCATATTAGGCATAGATTGTCTGTGCAAAAGGAGAAACAAGATTCTGTGTTTAGAGACTGATTTAAAGACTTTGGCAATGTCGAGGCTAGGAAGACTACAGACACAGGTCTGATTTGCATATTGCAATTAAATCAATCCATGGCTTAGTGTGGATGCAGAAGTGTGTGAGTTCCCAGGGAGGAAAATGCAGCCGCTCTACTCCTCCCTGATTGTTTCACTACTGCACCATACTGAGTTAAGCCATGGCTTGGCTTAAAGCGGTGATGGCCAAACTTGGCCCTCCAGCTGTTTTGGGACTACAATTCCCACCATCCCTGACCACTGGTCCTGTTAGTTAGGGATAATGGAAGTTGTAGTCAGGGCCGGCCCTAAGGCAAGGCTGGGTAGCGCAATGTGCCAGGGCACTGGGCCGCCAGGGGGCGCCGTGCTGTTGCGCCCGCAGCAGCTGCGCTGTGCCCGCCAGACAGCCACGCTGGGAAATGGGGGGGGCGACGGAGGGATCTTCGCACCACGGCGCCACGGCACCAGATATGCTTAAGTTGTAGTCCCAAAACAGCTGGAGGGCCAAGTTTGGCCATCACTTGCTTAAAGTCTCATTTGAACTCAGGCCCATGGTTTAACGCTCTCCAGAGTAACCATGAGCTATAACCAAGATTTTTTTAAATTGATTTATAGCCTGTGGTTTGTCCTGAAGAGGTAAACTATAGACGCCCTATATTAACATATATATTTACATTAAAATTTATGGATTATTTTCATGGTTAATATGATGTGACATGCAAACGAGGTGATTAACTACTTGTTCTTACGAGTACATGGTTTATAATGGATTTGGAGTAGTTGTGACCCACCAAGTTGGCCACAGCTCATCATCCATCTATGTTGGCCCTCAGGACCTGTGGCAAGTCACTTGTTTTGAGTGCCTGTCTGGAATTTTGCAAAAAACACAGCGCAGAGAGTTGTCTAGTACTTGGCATACCACAATATATGGCTGGTGGGTTGTGCTTGACCTCACTGGGTATACACAGTATTTTCGAGTGTTCTTATTAAGAGGTGGAAGAGAAATCAGAAGTTTCCCACCAACACATCAACTGATGTGCTATGCCATTCCAATAAAATCTGTCAAAAAAATAAAAGCCCTTATTGAAGAAAAGCGATAAGTTTCACTGGAGAACTTGGGTGGGATATTTTCTTAATCAGGGGGAGCAAAAAGCCACCCCATAGAATGTAAACTCTGTTTTCATTATTTGGAGCCAATTCTGTAAACATTGGAGAGAAGTTATTTGAGATCACTTTCCCAGAGTGATATTTAACTGCAACAACATTGCCGCTTGCCTTATGGTGTGGCTAATCTCCCAGTATCCCTTCCTCCTTTTATCCTCACACCCGCCTGCAATAACAAGATTAAGCATTAGCCTGGCCAATACTGGTTTGGTTACACAATTCCTGCTTGTTAAGTCTTTTTCAGTGAAGGAAAATTATAGCTTGGGAAAGGGTCATATCTTGATAATACTATTAAATAATGGGTTGGGGGGGGGGTAATCTATATGATCTGCAGAGAAGACCTAAACTTCTGCATCCAATAGTGGCATATGAAAAATAACTTTTAGACTGTAATCTATATCCACTTATTTGGGAGTAAATCTCACTGAACTCCACAGGGCTTGCTTCTGAGGTGACATATTTAGGCCTGGCCACTTCACTCCCCCTTGTTAGACTCCTTTGAGAGTCCTTAGGAAACTGAGTTGTTCATCCACTTCTAAAGGTACTTCTGTTTATTTTAACCAGTTTCCAGAATGTTTGGAAACTTCTTAGAACAATGTAGCAGTGATTAAGCCAGTGGCTCCGGTTAACCTTTCTGCATCTTTCTGATAGCCATCTATAGAATTAAATTAGCCCAGAGCCTTAAAAGCAACGGGATTATCTACTTTTGTGATGTTAAGAATTGCCTCTGGAAGAGGGGAGGTGGGGAGAAGGGAGGTTGGTCTGAGCAAGATCGTCTTTCCAAGTCTGATAAGAATCCTTCTTACATATTAGTCTAGGTATTCTAGGTCAGGTGTGAACATTATAAAGGCGCAGAAACTAGATACACATTCCTGCTAATGTTTGAAACATAGGAGAAGGTATCTACTTAATGCCAAATGCAGAATGTGGACAGCTCAAATTCAGCATCACATTTTGGCAATGCTTTGTTGCAACACTGCTTTCCTCCAGTGGGCCTTTTGGCTGAGTAGGTAAGGGTGCCTTCCTATTAAACTTGAGACTGTGGATTTAATGACTAGTGAAGGTCAACAGCTCAGTGGCACAGAAATCCCCATGTTTAATTTCTAGTATTTTAACTTCTAGTACAGTATTGAGGTTGGGGAGGGGGAATACCCTACTTGCACAAATAGAAGATTGCTTTGTACTCTTAATTCTCATAATGGGGAGGGCAGGCAGGCAGGGTCAGCCAAAGCCATTCTGCTGCCTGGGGCAAAGAGCAAGACAGTGCCCGCTCCCACTTCCACATGCAGAAGCTAACTAGGCTGGCTGTGGAGTCTTGCTTCACAGGAGAGAGTGTCCCACTGGAGAGTCACAACAGGCCACAGACCACTACCTGCCTCCCAGCAAATGTTCCTTGAGGTGGTTGCCTGCCTCTGCCCCTGGGGAAGAGGGGGCAGGTTGCAGGCCAGACGCAAAGGTGCTACAGGCCCATGGGCTGGTGATTCCTCACCCATGGTGTAGTGAATTACACAAGCCAATGGCCTGACACAGCATAAGGTTTCTTCCATAAATGGAATGGTGCTTCTTAATGAGACATCTTAGAAACAGCCTCCTTGGCATATGTACTAATAAATACTTCAAGAAGTTGGGCATCTCTTAACCCTAGGGCACACTGTGGAAAGCAGAACCTGGATAGCTCAGCTGGTTAGAGCATGGTGCTGAGAATGCCAAGGTTGCAGGCTTGATCCCCATATGGGACAGTGGCATATTCCTGCATTGCAGGGAGTTGGACAAGATGGTCCTCAGGCTCCCTTCCTACTCTACAATTCTATGATTCTATGATTGTGAAACAACGCAAGGCCAACACAAGAATATTGCTGGCTGCAATTTCTCATTCTGGGGAGGGATTTTCTCATTCTTTCCAAGTTTGGGGGCTTCCGCCCAAAGGACAGCTATTTCAGTAAACAATTCTGAGGAGCTGAACCAAGCAGAGTAAGGAACATTGGGGGCTAATAAGAAGGGGCAAGAATAATAAGGGGAAAGGACTTGCCCAATCAGACTCGTGTGTTGCCTGCAGAGGCCATGCATGCATTTACAGGTAAAGCAAAAGCAGAGACTTCGAAGCCAGAAAGAAGGTGCCTCAGATGGCTGTGCTGATGCATCTTGAAAATGTGGTTTGTGAGAAGCAACCAGTGTTCTCTCTACCTCTCACTTCTGCCTCCTGGGAGGCACCCTGATCCACATATACCACCACTGCTATATTTATTTGCCCACGGCCCTGTATCTAAAAGAACTGGGTTTAAATGTGATAACGACCCAGAAGGATGTCGCTGCTGCCTACGGGCAGCGAGGGAGGAAGCCAGCCAGAAGATGTTTTGTGGAGTGGAGTTTGACCGTCTCAAAACAGATTAAGGACAGGTTTGGGCTCTGCTGAAAACTGAGGAAGGGGGAGGGGGGAAGTAGGCGCGTGTGCTTGTGGAGCAACTTGTACGGCTGTTGCAAATCTGCAAGGAGTGTATAAGTTCTGCAGCGTCGGTTCCCAAAGAAGAGGAGAGCAGGGTGGGAGGGGAGAAGAGGAAGAAGAAAAACGTCTCCGGTGTTTTCACCGATGGAAGAAGACGACACCCTCTCCGGCCCAGTCGAAATGCTGATGCTCGCCCCACTGTGGCTCCTAAAGCAATTCCTAAACCTAAACACAAGAAAGTCAAGCAGGCGAAGCCGGGGCTTCTCTCCTTAGCCTAGCCTATCATTGCTGCGCACAGTCCTTCCCTCCCTCTTTTCCCAACACCCGCAAGCTGCTCGCCTGCAGCTCCAACAATGCAAGGAAAAAAAGGACAAGAATGGCAGTGGAGGAGATGAGCCACAGCTGGGCGATTCTGAATCTCTCGGTCTTCCTTATTCCAGCGGGGCTGGAGGCGGGGGTTGGGGGGGGGGAATCAATGCTCAGAAATGTACCATTACCACCAAGCTGCAGCAGGACCATGTAAGGACTGCATACTTAGAGCAGCAAACGGTTTTTTTTTTCTCTCTCTATAACCAAGCCATTCAAGCAACAGATAGAGGTTTACCTTCAAAATGCAGGCCATGTTCTTCCCTAGCCTTCCTCAGCCCGCAAAGCAGAAGGAGATCTGCTTTGTGAGTAACAGATCCACTCTGAGGCAGGAGGTTGGCCGGAGAGCTGCGGAGGGGTGCCCGTGCCTACATTCCTGGAGATCCAGAGGAGCCACAATTCTTAAGATCCGTTAGTCATGTTAGTCTTTTCATGCCCTGTTTGTTCCACCCATCAGCTTCTGCCACTGGCTGCAAGCCAGCCCAGTACCTCCCCTCCGTCACATGACTGAGTTTGATTCATGGCTCTAGCTGGGGGATTTTTATTTTTTTTAATTTAAGAGGGAAAAGCTCAGTTGAATGCTCTCTCTGCCTTTACGATATGCGAAAGCAAATCTGCACTGTGCAGATGTTTAGGGTTTTAGAGAGTTGCTCATTAAATTTTCTTTCCGATCATTCCAGTATTTTTTTTTAAAGGAACATTTCTCCGCTGCTTTGGTCAGTTTACAAGCAGAAGAGTGTTTCCCAGTACTGTACGTAGTTAAGAGATCACACACGCAGACACAAACACACACAAACAAACAAACACAAATCAGCCATCTGCAAACATTTATTAAATGCTACGCTGCAGTCGTTCCTCGTCTGGAGAACAAACTTTCCTTTGTCTGCAAGTCCTACAGAACTGCCTGTGGTAGAAAGATGCCTGACTTTCTACCCCCCCCCCCCCACACACAAACACAAACACGCCGGATCGCTTTGTCCTGAGTGTGTCTCCTTGGATTATATGCTGCTGTTCTTACCGGAAAGAATAAGTATATAAATTCCATTCCACTTGTTTCCAGCAATCTCGGAACCTATCCTTGGGAAATATATGGATAAATAAATGGAATTTATGGATATATGGAATAAATACTGTAAATGGAATTCGTTTCCCAAGGATACGTTCTGAGCTTCCTGGAAAGGCAAAGAAGTGAAACGAGAGTTATTCCATGATTTGCTTGTGTTATCACCTGGCATTTAAGGGAATCCAAACTGCTGTCTGCTCCACCGGTCTCTTTAGAAGAAAAAAAAGTTCATTATTCGAGTCCTTTCTATTATTTGAAAATGCTCTAGGGAGACACTTGCTGGGGGTGTCACACAGCTATGTGCTACCAGTGAGAAATAGCCTTGTGGGAGAAACATCCAAGTGAAATCTCTCACGTAGAAAAAACTTTATTAAATTTGTATAAATTTATAGATCACGGGGGTGTTCGCAGCATATAAATACAAGTTAAAAACAAACCAGAACATAGTGGGTAGGCTCCAATTCAAAGCACAACTCTGGTGTTGCCCAAAGGGTTGGGAATCCTCAGAGTTCCTCCCCACAAGCACACACTTTTGAACTGCAGAGACACACATATGCCTCCCCAACTGGTTTTTTGCCATTCTTTTTATTTATTCATATGCATAAGAGTACATATCCTGGGCTCTCAGAAAATGTCATTGTGGCGAACATCAATATAAACATCATTTTGAAAACCATTGAAAGCATTACAGAAGAACCATGAGCCCAAAGCATCCTCTCTGATGCACAGAACTGGTCACGTAGTTTTTCAGGCACTAGTCACTATCTGGCTTTTTAAAATATATAAATTGTCTTTGTTATTTATTTAATAAAATAATTCACATGGCACCTTTCATTTCAAGAAGAAATGCCAAGGCGGTTCACAAGCAACATCATGCAGTAAAATCAACTCATTTGTCTATTGTTGTTGTTGTTGTTGTTGTTGTTGTTTAAATATCCACCCTGAATAAAATAATGTTACGAATTTAGTCTCACTAACCAGAAAAAGTGGAACCTGGTAATAATGGTCATGGCAATTCCCAGGTAAACAGGTACATTTTCAATGGTGGGGGGGGGGGGTTCCACAGTCATAACCTGCCTGATGTCCAGAAGGTGATCATTGCAAAAGGTAGGTGCCACCACGGAGAAGGTACAATGGCACAATGGTGGTCTTTCAGATAACCAAGTCCTGAAAAGTCTAGGGCATAGTAAACAGGCACTAAGACCTTTAGCTTGGCTCAGTACCTAACCAGCTGCCAGTGCAAACTCTTACAGCGCAGATGTAACATGTTCATGGTAGGAAGCCCCACTGAGCAACTTAGCAGCCATGTTCTGCTTCAGCTACAGATCTGAATCTCCTCTTAAGGGCAACCTCACATACACTTCTTCTTTTTTAAGGCATCCTAAAACAGACAAAACATTCTAAAAACAGTTACAGTTAGAAACATTATTTCATTCAGTGATCTCATAGTTGCCGGGAACAGTATTCTTCTGCTGCCAAATGCCTGGGTAAAACATAAATGTTTCAAAATTCCTCCCTCCTGAAAGTTCATAATGCTAGAGACAAGCACACCTCACTAGGAAGGGCAATCCAGGAACAATAAACAAGAGCAGAAAAGGCCTGCCATGAGTCAACAACACCAACCAGGCATCCCCTAGCGGTGGCACTACCAACAAAGTCTCAGTGCAAATGTTTATAACATATGGATAACAAATGACGTTAAGGGTGCTGAGAATTGTAGATTTGAAAACCACAGTGCCCAGAATGTGATGGAGCTTTGAATGTGCTTTATTATAAGTATGGTGTTTACCCAGCCAGAACAGGAGGTCAGGCTTCCTGTTGGATCATTGACCCAATCCAGGAGGTTCTCCTTATCTTCTTAACATGCTGTGTGGGCCACATACCTGTATTCTAACTGTATTTTTTGTTTGTGGTGACTTCTGAATCAGAGGGACTTCCGTAAACCAGGCTAAAATTCTAGTACTTACACATTGCAAGACAAAAAACGAAAAAACCCAAGCAAACTCTAATCTCTGGCCAGGAAGCCTGCCCAGGAAGCTGTTGAGAAATTCCATTCTACCTTAAGGAGCAGACGTGTGAGATTGCTTTTGCGACTCTCTCTGAGGAGAGGAAGACATGTTTTTCTTTGTCCTGATTTATTCTTAATAAATCTGCTTTCACAAGCCTCTCCACACCACTTCTCTTCGCACAGCACGCTGCTAATTTAGTGTGCTCAGACTTCTGAAGTCTGAGTCGCTGGCTATGTCACTCCAGAGATCAGGGGATCGTCCAGCATGTCGGCTGGAAGGGCATGATCCAGCTGGGGGCTAGCCAGCTGCCTCTCGACCCCCTCTGGATGGCAACAGAAGCTACCCTGTTAATCTGTTTTTCAGGGATGGTGGCGCTGAAACAAAATAAGAACAAACAGCAATAAAATCTTTATAATGTGAACCACAGAAATCCCCACCTAAATGACAGTGAACACTGGTTTTATTCAGAGGTTTAAGTCAGAGCTATACTACTCAACCAACACAATTGTCCATCCTTTGTGATATTTTTTCTTTAATTAAAAAAGCTGTTTGTAAAGTTCTTCGGGGTCCTGTAAAGCCTAATGGTTATTATTGTTTACTCTCCATAAACATTAATAGGAGCTATTTGTAGCTTTATTGGGTCCCTTTACTGAAATTTATTAAGAACTCTCAAGGCTTTGCAAGCCAAACTGCCTAGAAACTAATTCCAACTTTCTTGAAATCAAAATACACAACATCCCACCAATGCAACTTGTTATAACATATGGATAAAGGTTTGGTCTGATTTACAGCTTTTATTCCACTTTTTTTAAAAAAATAGAGCATAGGATGCATCATGACTTGACTTCAGAGATAATTCTTCATGCTTTCTCATTATTCTCCTAGTCCCACATTTGATGTTGTTATTGTGTATGCAGGCATGGCATTTTTAGGTATACTTAATCACCAGTATTCCACCTAGTGAGCCTGCCCCCATGATCCCCATGAAGTTGGATATATTGTTTGGAAAGGGTTTAACTATATTAGTTGTGCTTAAGCATCATTGATTTCACTGAAATATACTTGTGTGAAGCTATGCTATTGCCCTATTGTCCAGAGGCAATAATAACCTTAGTAATACGGTAATTTTCCTGGCTAGTGCTTCTATTCAAATAACTAAAATTTAGACCAGAGCAGTCTTCTGGCCATGCTGTGTGGATTCATTAACTGTAATGTTTCCGTCACAGCATTTAACAATTGCTTACCCTCAAGGGAGTTTTCTTCTGCTATTTTCCCATTTTACTACATTTTTGATACTATATGCTGGTTTTCTCTTTTTATTATTAAAGAAAGCTTGCATGAAGAAACTGTTCCCTCATATGTGATTTAACTATGTCCCAATCAAGAGTCAGATCAACATATTCACTGTTGTGTAGTGGTTAGCATGTTGGACTAGGGTCTGGACCAGGCTTCAAATCCCTACTCAGTCATGAAGCTCACTATGTGAGCTTGACCAGTCACAGGGTGTATGCCTACCCACCTCACAGAGTTGTTGTGAGACTCAAATGGGGTGGAGGAGAACCATGTATGTCACCAGGAACTATTTGGAGGAAAGGTAGGGCATAAATGTTAACAATTATATGAGACTGTATTGATAAAATAAAGGAAAATAACAGCTTCTTGCTTAGGTCTTGAAAACTCATTGGTTTTAGAAAGTTATTTTTAGTTTAGTGCAGTTAATTTTATACTTCCATATATACCAAGTATGTCGTATATAAACAAATCAACAATACTCATAAGAGATAATATTTACATATATTATAACCTTTAAGATTCTCTGTGTGATAAAAGGCAAAATTTATGCTTTGCAGAATAATTCGTGTAATTCTGTTCCAACAGAAAATGGCCCCTCCATGCATCTATTAAAAATAATTTATGAAAGAGGTTCCAAACGCCTTTGAAATTCTAAGTTGAGTTCCTTACTGTATTTCTGTATTTAGCACATTTCCCACCAATACTTCATCATAAGAGATCTCAGAATGGGGTACAATTCATTAGAAAATCAAATTCAAACAATCACAATAAAAACTATTTCACAACTACAGTCAACCAAGTGTTCAAAAATGTTACTAAATAATCTACTGTGATTCCCAAATGATGAGAAAAACCACGTCCCCATTTAAAAGAACTTATCCTACTTTAGAATCAGTTATTTATAATAACCCTCTTGCCTATTATCTGAAGAAGAAGAAGAAAAAACAGTAGTATTAATTTCAGTAACTTCAAATATACTTTTATAACAATTAATATTCATCTAGATAGTTCTGTTCGTCTGTAAAACTTCTTAGGGACATTTTGGATCTGTATCACAACTCTTTTGATTTGAACTAACTTCAGCTGCATAATATGTTATCAGAGAAGGATTTCAAAAAGTCTCTTCTGTTATCCTGAAATGAGTTTCCTATCTAAAGATTACTTTAGGGCTTTCTTTTGGTGTATTTGTTTAATCTCCATATGTTAAATGGGGTAAATCCTGCCACATTTAGATTTAAAGTAATTTAACTTTATCCCTATGTTCCCTCAGTTAAAAATAAATACTAGGGCTGTAGGGGGCAGGAGTTGAAAGAAGGTTTCAGTCCCCTCTGTAGTTTTTTTAAATCCCTGATTATGGTGGTTTAAAAAACGACATCAACAACACATTACCTTACAGGGCTGTTGTTAAGAGTCCTAATTATAGGTAAGACATGTGTAGAAATCTGAATACTTTGAAAGTGCTGTACAAATAAAACCTCAGTATTTGTTTAGTCAATATTATTTTGTTTGTTTATTATTATTAATTAATTAATAGTATTACTTAAAAACTGTGTGATAAGCAGATTGCAAGGCTTAGAAACATGGATACAGAGTGATGTTGAGATGCACCAAGTGTGGTACTTTTGCCTGGGTGTTTTATACACCTCCAAATTTAAATTAAGCTAAACACAGGAAGAGATGTCTAAAACATACTGCAGCTCTCGGCCAGACCATAGTTTTGATGCAAAAGATTCCCAATTCCATTCCCTGGCATTGTTCAGGTTTTTAATTTTTTTCTTTATTAACCTTTGAATTGTCCTCCTGCTTAAGGCTTTTTTATAAAAAAAAAATCATTCTCTCTTGCTTTTTCCTAGTTTTTGATGACTTTGATGCTGTCGCCCCCCCCCCCCCCCGCGGGTCTTACCAATATAATGATAATTCTAGCTATTGCCAGTTAGGTGTTGATTTATGCTTTGGCTTTGTTACCTGGGTTGCTCCAATTGGCAGTGGTGCCTGGCAAGGCAGAAGACAGGGGAGACTAACAGTAGGAGTTGGAGCCAATCGCATCCAGAGGCACCTCTTGACTGGCTGTAAGTAAACTGGCAGTCAGATGGGGATTGGCTGAAGGCAGACTGACATTGATAGGGCAGTGCTTCATTTGCTCCAATGGCCCGATGATGTTTTACCTTAGAAGGCCACATTCATAAAGCACACATTTCATTCTGAGTTTAATTTCTTTCTCCATATCTGAGAGCAAGCCTTATTAAACAAAGGCTTCTGTATGTTTAACATTTGATTTGTGTGTGTGTGTGTGCGTGCGTGCGTGCTGTGTTTGATGTTTTAATTTGTTGGAAGCCATCCAGAGTGGCTGGGGCAACCCTGTCAGATGGATGGCATATAAATAATACATTATTGTTATATTATAATTATTATGAAAAGATGCATAGGATTGGGCTTTCTGTGATAAAGGTATACAATAGCTGATCACCTTTTTTTTTGTAGGGGCCACGTAAGCATCCTAGATGCCTTCCTGAAATGGGTGGCCTTTGCAGCCAATATCCTAAACAAAACACAGTGCTAAGTAGAGAAAATTCCATTTGAGATTTGCATTTCTTGAGTGATGTGAGGCATGGAAGGGAATTCTACTGTTTTGCCAGGTGGCTGTTTGGATTAAATGACTGCTCCTACAGTCTATTTGCTTCAGTGTTTCTCTCAAAAGTTAGACATCAGAGAACCTAACTTCAGAATGACGGTGTGTTACTTCTTTCTGAGGAAAGGATAGCTGGATCATGAATGCATAAAGAGCCTCCTTTGTTTCAAGACAGCGAAGAAATTTAATTATCAGCTAAGTCAGCCTCAGAATGTTCTGGTGTAGACTAAATTTTCACGACAATGCAAGCGGCATGATTAACATTACACACAAATAATATATTTTGCTATCAGGCTTAAATTGCAACTAATAAAGCTGGCCTGGTTAGAAAAAAACAGCTTGAAACAATCTATCTGATTATTTGGACATACATCTATCTGACCAAGTTATGGAGTAGTAGGTGCATTGTAATCAACAGACAAGTTACCGTAATAATGAATAACCTAGGTGCACTGATTTCAATGGTTCTGCTTTGAATATGACGTGTAGTTGGATACAATCCATCTTGCTTTGTAAACACTGAAAACTGATTACCTTAAAGGTTAGGTTGTGTTCACATGTTATGTTTTGTGCAGTTTTTTGAGATAAAGGAAGCAGCCCTATATGTGAATATGACACATTGTTGTAAAAATGTGAATAGCACAGTTACACTCATCAGAAAATTGGTGCTCCCTATCATGTATATATACACCTTATGTCACATGAAACCAAAGGAAAAATGCTGACTGTCAGAGTGGGAGAAAATTGTATGCTGTAGCTGGAAGCCTAAAAGGAAGCACTTTACACTGCAACACTTCTGTTGCAGACCTCCACTCTAATCATCATGTGCCATTAGAATGAATGGAAATTTATCATGTTAAGATGTGTATGAAATCAGAAACTTGGACCATTCACATAAGAATACAGCCAGCCCTACTGGGAAAATAATAGTTTCCTTCATAGCTGGGAGGGTTAGAACCCCTGATTAATTCCACACTCCATCCTTATGAAAATTAGGTTGCAATCTTATACATACCAGACAGCAAGTTCCATCTGATTCAGTTGGACTTACTTCTGAGTAGATGTGTATCATTGTACCATTAGTTGCTTCATAAGTTGGAAATGTAAGTTTTAAAAATAGTCTGTAATTTTCTGAAGGCACTGAAGCATATCTGAATAAGCTCTTATTATTACTTTTGAAACTCCCCAGTTTTCATCTTATCAAGATGTGACAGCAGTATGCCTAATGGTATGTTTTATGCTTCTGCACAGCATCGGCAATACACATTTTATAGTTCAAGATGAACTTTTAGATAATTAGAATTGTTTAAAAAAAGTAGGTTCCAAATTATTATTTTAAATAGCATTAGGAGAAGCATGGCAGCCGCAGAAACGTACCGGTGAGCCTTGCTGAGAAAATGAAAGGCAAATCCTGCTTGAAACAGGGGTACTCAACCTCATGTAGAGAGAGATCGTGCCTGTGACTGAATTTTTTTTAGGAAAGGGAGATAGTTATGTAGCACAAGTACCTTCCACTTTCAGTACTTAAAAACCCATTTCCACCCATATTATTCTGTGTACATACATGGGATCTTCTCAGCTCCTTCTTCAAGTGATGACATGTGCTGAAAGGTGCTCAGTGATCTAGGGCATCCCATGAGCCATAAAGGGCAACAACAACAACAACAAAAATAATACAGTCATACCTCACGTTACGTCCGCTGTGGGTTACGTCTTTTCAGGTTACGGACACACCGAACCCGGAAGTCCCGGAACAGGTTACTTCTGGATTCGGCGTGCGTGCATGCACAGAAGCGCTAAATTGCACTTTGCGCATGCACAGAAGCACCAAATTGTGTCACGGGCATGCGCAGACGCGGCACATCAGGATGCTGCCTTTTCATGTTGTGAATGGGCCTCTGGAACGGATCCTGTTCGCAACCAGAGGCACCACTGTAATTGTGTAGCAGAGTGGACCCCAACTTTTATTGCCAATGAATCCATCAGGTACTCTGCCTCCTCTGTGGCATATCTAACTAATCTCAAAGTCCCTAAGCATTGGAGGACCTTTACCCTGGCACAATGTCATGCCCTCCCCTCGGCAGTCATTGAAGGTCGATATAGGAAGATTGCTCACTCGGAGAGACAATGCCCCTGTGATTCTGGACAAATAGAAACAATAGAGCATGTGCTTCTTCCGTGCCTATTTTATAGAGACATTTGTACTAGCCTCATCTCCCCACTATTCCATAATTACCCAAGGCGCGCAGGGCAATTCTATACCTCCCTGCTGCTTTCAGATACCAACCCTGCTACAACATACAATGTTGCCAGGTTCTGCATAGCAGCGTTCAAAATTCTACGGATGATGACCTGTGCCACAAACTAGATTTAATGAACACTCATATCAGAGTGCTCTGTAAATTGATAGCCATAGCCTTTTATTTACTAACCTTTTATGCTCTTCCACATCTGTTGAATGCTCCTAACCATTCTTTTAGATTATTTTAGTCTCTTTTAGATTCTTATAGTCTTTCATACATACCTTCTGTTTTAATAATTTTAGCTTTCCAAAACGTTTTACAGATTTTAAATTATTGTTCCCCACCCTACTTATGCTGGCCTATGACCGTAATAAAGATTTGATTTATTGATTGATTGAGTGCGTGAGTGAGTGAGTGCATGAGTGCAGCAGAGTGTTGTACTAGGACTGGGGGGGGGGACAAGATTCATGTTCCATTCAACCATGAAACTCCACAAGGTTGTTGTAAGGTTTTTTTATATATATTACACCAGGCATCCCCAAACTGCGGCCCTCCAGATGTTTTGGCCTACAACTCCCATGATCCCTAGCTAACAGGACCAGTGGTCGGGGAAGATGGGAATTGTAGTCCAAAACATCTGGAGGGCCGAAGTCTGGGGATGCCTGTATTAGACCGCCCTTCATCACTGGATCTCAGAGTGGTTCACAGAATAAAATAGGATAAAAGCAAGTAAATAAGTAAAATAGAACAGCAAAACAATAACTCCCCCTTTCCAAAGACACATGTAAAAGGCTGTAGAATATTAATCATTCCAAGGCCTGGTTGAGCACCCCTTCAAACTCCTTGGATTAGAGTTAGAAGAGAAATGTTAGGAACTAAATAAGGAAGGCCTTCATAATCAATGTGAGATGATATGGTGGGGGTGGGGGGCAGGTACATGGGCTATTGCCCAAAAGCAAACTTGGATCCTCAGGTAGGTTAACTAAGGGAAGCTCACAAATGGAAAGTTTCATGCCTTGTCATCTCCTCAGAAGCCCACACAGCCCTGCCCGTGTTATTCAGAAGGGTCCCTGACCCTGCAGAGAAACTCTTTGGGACACATGTGGCTAACAGGAGGAGGGGAAAGGAAGGATGGGAAACTTTCCTTCTGTGAACTTTCTTACGTTAACTTCCTGCCAATGAGCTACTAGTCTAAGTTCTGGTTGTATACCTTAGACTCAGGATACCTGAAAGATCGCTCCCTTTATATACCCAGTCAATAACTGCGCTGTGCAGATGCCATCTTATCATGATGTCCGTTCCACACACTGTAAGAATCAGGCCTTTCATGTTGCAGGCGCTGTCTCTGTCGCATTTTCAGCACCTAGAGAACTCATTCAACAAACCTTCCAAGTTGAAATCATTCCCATTCTGTATCGGTATTGCAACTGCTTTTTAAACTGTGTTTTTAAAAAACCCTGACATTTTTATTTTATTCCCTGTTTTTCACCGGGCTTCTGTGGGAGGAAGGGCAGGATATAAATTTAATGAAAAATAAATAAACCTACCAAGCCATTGAGTTGATAATATTTTATATAATCTTTTTGTAGCCTATGTTGTAAGCTTCCTTGAGCAACTGTAGGGGTATAAACATTTCTGAATGAGTGATTGAAGAGAAGAGAAAGTTGAGTGGCTTTGCTACTGGGATAGCTCAGTTGGTAGAGCATGACCCATAATCTCAGGGTCGTGGTTTCAGCCCCATGTTGGGCAAAAGTTTCCTGCACTGCAGGGGGTTGGACTAGATGACCCTCACGGTCCCTTCCAACTCTACAATTCTGTGATTCTATTACATGGGCCACTTTAGCAGCACAATAAGGCATTTTGATGCCCATAGTTTTCTTCTACTGGTGGTGAATGCCAGCAGCATTTAAGGCAAATCGGGGCCACTGAGAAACAAGGTGGTGGTATCAGCATGCTCTGGGGAAACCCTGGGGTTTGCAGAAGTACAAAAATGTCTCTTTTAAGGGCATCTGAGAGGAAAATATTCAAACAAAACAGAGCAGCCCAATAAGTAGCCATGGGCTGTAGACTGACCGTTGGGAAGGAAATGTAACTTGTCACTGAACATGCTGCAACATTTTGCTGCAGGCCTCACCTGTTGTATATACCTGACAAATCATAAAATAAGAATTTTGTTTAAAACCCTATTTGACCAGAAACCATAGTGGGATGGGGTGGGGGTAGAGGTGTGTAGCCCCAGGCAAAGATAGCCCTACATACTCCCTTTAAGCATCTGAAAAACTATCATTTCTGAAATAACACTGCCTAGCTTATTCTGTTGGACAGAGCTTTGCTTCAGGCAATTTCTTCAAGGCCTTTCTGGTCTCATCTGTGTGGCTTTGGGTGCATTTGCACACTCACTGCTCATAGCTGTTTCTGTGTTTCTAACCTGAATTCAGAGACGTATAGTGGCAAAGCAGCAGTCTTTCAGGAAAGACAGGATACAAAGCCAGCAATGGGTAATTATAGAGTTAAACATTGCCCCAGTTGTTATGGGTTGGATCTAAGACTCTACACTGTGTAGCTTGTTTATGTGATTGCTTTTATTTTCTTAGCAGCAGTTAGCAGTGATGGACAAGTCGATTGATTTATGTAGCTCTCCTCTTACTTAACAGTGCAATCCTATGCAATGTTATTTCTAACTCTCCCACAAAGAGCCTTTTTAACAGTTTCAGAATAATGCATGAAAATGAAGCTATATTACACAGTCAGGCATTGGGGAAAAATGGCAGCAATACAATTTTTATTATATATATATTTAAAATGCTTAGTTGTATTTACGTCCCTTTAAAAAAAAACATGCTAAGTTGCATTTATGTCCCATTAATTCTGTCCCATTTAAAACAAACAAACAAACAAACAAACAAACAAACAAACAGACCACCTCTCAGAACAAGGACATTGGCAGTGTCAATAGTTTCTGCAAGGAAAATCTGGCTTCCAGTTGGAAAGGTAAACTGCACAGGCGGGCTGACTGACATCTAATTTAACCAGAAAGGCATCAGGGTGGAATTGATAGATGGAAAGCCGACACATTTCTGTCCAATCACATTTGCAAATGGAGACAGAAATGACAAGCATTATCCTAAGGTGCAATGTTGTTGTTTTAATGCAGCCCCAGGAGAAGGTGCCTGAGGAATGTCAGCCCAGACCTGTGAATCTTCAGAGCTGACTCACGGGGCCCATGAGTGACTTCAGTGACATTTACATTCCTGTAATGTGGCTGCTTTATTTTTGTTTGCTTTACAGAATGCTGTTTTCATTTCCATTGCTCAGAGCTTTTTTTTATCTACCCAGAACAAACACCATTGCACACACAAAGCTTACAGCAAAGAGAAAGAATGCTAATGTCAAATTCACACTCTACCATTATTATTATTTAATGCACAGACAAGGCCAAGCTGGCTGACCAAGCGACCATCTGTAGCAATATTTTTAGCAATGGGTGGGTGTCAGGGCTTGTCAGGATCAGACACAAATGGCACCACTCTAACATCCAGTTTATGGCTTCCAAGGCTACTTCTTGTGGGAGAGGGAATGGGTCAATCAGTAGGCATACCCATATTCCTGCTTTATTTTTTGGGAAGTAGCCTGTTGACATTGGTAGGCAAAGGGACATTGGCAGAAGCAATGGTGGACAGGCTCGCAGATGACTGGCTGTAGGTTGCAGATAGCTAACAGGTGGGTGGGTGGCTCTGCTGCCATTCCTGATCTGCCACCCGAGTCCAGGGGCTCACCTGGGCTCATAGTAGAGCTGGGGCTGTTGGTTTTCCCAGTCACCTGATTCCTCCAGGGCTGATTGGCTGCAGCTTTCCTTACTGCTGCCAGCAGGGGGTGATAGGTCATCTAGTTTCTTCATGACTTGGAAAATTAAGTAGGTGGGCTGGGCTTCTGCTTTGAGTCTGCCATCTAGTCTAAAAAGTGGGCCTTTTCCACAGCTGCATCAGCCCTCTGCAACATGCTCTCCTGTGTAATCCAATAAGCATCAACTGTGACATATTTCAGATGCCTATTAAAAATACATTTGTTAATTTGGGCATTTCCTGACTGTTTTTTTTTTTATTGAACTGCTCTGTGTTTTGCTTCAGTGTACTGATTCTGGATTTTTATTGGGATATTGACAAGATGTACTTTGTTTTATCGTAATTTCATGATTTCGTGATCTTTGCTTTCTACATTTCTGAGGGTCACATGACAGTGGTCAGTGGGGCTAGAGGCAAATGTGAGCAGAACAACCTTTGCACAGTAGGCCAGTTTCTACAAACAGCTCTCTCTATCCTCCATCCAAACAAGAGGCTCTATCAGAGTTGAAGGACACATTGTGGGCAGGGAAATCACTTGGGATACAAGGCAGGGCCAGTGAGGGATGTATGATCAGGGGAGACGTCTAAGGGCCAGAAGAGAGGCCATATGCAGTTCCTGGGACATGAGAGACCCTGGACTAGAAAGTAGTTCAATAAACAAATAACATTGCCAGGGATCATGTGATCTAGCCACCTGAGGCAACCAAAATTTCACCAAGTATGCTGGCTGTATAGCTTTGTTGCATTGTCACCATTTCCCCTGCTGCCTCATTGCACAACTTCCTTGCTTCATTTTTGCATCCAGTTGTATTATATCTGCAGGTGTACACTGATTTAAAAGTCATCCCCTCTCTACTGGGAATTGCCATGTTGAAACTCATAATTCTAAGCATCCTTGTCAAACTATAATCCCCAGGATGTTGAGTGGGTTGTTTTTTGTTTTTGTTTTTGGGGTGGGGCAGGGGGTTGGTTTTTTAAAGAAGGGCAGGAAGAAGCCACAACAGTTGCACTGGTATAAAACTAAAATGAGGCTGTGCACACATTACTGACTCAAAATGCAGCTAGGTTATTCTTTTTCTCAACTTGGATCGAAGCTGGTTTGTGGGGGGAAATGCATCAAAATGCAATATTTTACAATAAACAGCAGGATAAATGCATGGATTGCCACTAACATAGTGTATACGTGGCTTTGCAAACCAGTGGATGCAGGAGTGTACACACAGCCTAAGCCTGTAGTTTAGATATGTCCTTAGACGTTTTGAAAGAGCCCTAAAAGGATGCAGCAGATGTCCTTTCAATTAGGAATGTGTGTAATTAGCACCTTTAGGGAGCATGCCAATCAGGCAGATTCTCAAAAGTTTTCATTAACTCATGACTAACTACTTGCCTTCAATTAAGAAGACACCGCTCAGTGGAAAAAAGTTTCACTTTGAAGTCTCCTGCAGTTTGCTTCTGTTCAGCCTTGGTTAACTGAGCAAAGGCTGTGCACAGCATGTCACATCCTTCACCAGGAGCCCCAGAGACACTGCAGAGGAGCCTCATTTGCATCGACAAAAAAGGGAATAAGGGCATTGCTGAAATACAGCAGCTAATTCATTCTGAATCAAGACAGCAGCTTCATTTGTAGGCACTTCCAAGTCCCAGGGCATTCTGTGGCTTTGACTAAAGGTCTCATTGGAGATGCTCTTTGAATGGAAAATGCAGGCCACCTTGTTAGCTTAAGCAACACCAGGAGGCATTGGGTCAGATTTCCACAGCAGAGATTGTGCAGAACCGTAGCTTAAACGTATGTGGATATTGCAAGCAGAAACTCTGTGCGTTGTTATTATCCAGTTGATTTAAATGTGGATAAGTAGCAGTTAAAGGTAAAGGTAAAGGTACCCCTGACCGTTAGGTCTAGTTGTGGAAGACTCTGAGGTTACATGCTCATCTTGCTCTATAGGGCGAGGGAGGCGGCGTTTGTCTGCAGACAGCTTCCAGGTCATGTGGCCAGCACGACTAAGCTGCTTCTGGTGAACCAGAGCAGCGCATGGAAATCTAAACATGGAGGCATCTAGAAAGTTTACCTTCCCACCGGAGCAGTACCTATTTATCTACTTGCACTTTGACATGCTTTCAAACTGCTAGGTGGGCAGGAGCTGGGACCAAACAATGGGAGCTCACCCTGTCATGGGGATTCGACGAACCACCGACCTTCTGATTGGCAAGCCCAAGGCTCAGTGGTTTAGACCCACGTCCTTTAAGTAGCAGTTAGTAGCTGTTAAAGGTACTGTGCTGCTCTGGTTTGCCAGAAGCGGCTTTGTCATGCTGGCCACATGACTGGAAGCTATACGCCGGCTCCCTCGGCCAATAATGCGAGATGAGCGCGCAACCCCAGAGTCGGTCACGACTGGACCTAATGGTCAGGGGTCCCTTTACCTTTTACCTTTAGTAGCTGTTAAAGGTAGTTTGATTCTGTTAATTTTACCTTTTTCTCCTTGACGGCTAGTCTGTCATTGAGGTATAATGTTGATATTATTGATGCTGGATAATGGCAAGTGGCTTGTTGGTATGTTTCATCCTCAAGTAAACTTTTCACATGTTTCAAATAAATTGTAGCTGTTGGAATATCAATGGCATATGACAGCATATTATTTTCTTATTTTCTTTTTGGTTCTATTTCACTTAAATTGTCTTCTGTGAACTGCTTTGAGTACTATGTATTTGTGCACGGTGTAGTACAGTATATAAATGAACCAGATCATGACTTTGAACTCTGATAATTTGCTTAGATTGGTAATGTTTCTTTTATTTTAATGCCTCATTGCGGTTTTTACTATTCCACAGGAGCCACTGTAAAAGCTTTATCATTCCACCGTCTTCTATTGTTCTGTTCTGAGCTTTTGCTCTGAAACACTCACCTTCTGATCAGCACTGGTGATTTCCCACAATACCCACAAGGATAAGATTCAGCCAATTCCATGTAGTCTCCTGCCAACAATGTAAGGGTTGGGGCTGGAGGAATGGAAGAAGCAGGACACCGTCACAAGGTGCCAAGCTATGCAACAAGGAGAGATCAAATATTCGGTCCAGAGAGTGAGTTTAACACTCAGTTTATACTGTAGAAGCAACTTGATGGTGCTTTGAAACTTGGTTTGTAATGGCTTCCACAAACTCCTTTCATAGAACCAGCACCCCATCCATGATTGAATATCTGGATTCTGTGATTTCATGCCTTGGTGCTATGCAATTTCTATTTTCATTTTAATGAAAAGAGCACAATGGATGAATTCATGTAACCAGAGCAAAAGGAAACTAAGAAGAGGAGCATGAAAATCAGGCATTAGTCTCTCTGTGCATTTCTAGAAGGCTCTTCACTCGTGCTGGTAACAGAAGAAGAAAGCTGTTTGTAGGTGCTGTTATGACTCAACTAAGTCCAAAGACAGAAAACAGTTTTTTTTTCTTTGAGCAGAAGGCAGCTTGAAAAAAGGACTGCCTGCTTGTGATGTGCAAATGAATTTTGCTTTTGCCTCTGGTGAATGGGGTTTGCAAGTTTTGGCAAATTTGTTTCAAAACCCTACAAAGGCAAATGTGGAGTCTACAGAAGCATGCGTATACCCCAAGATGTGGTGCTTCTCTCAAGCCACCTGTAATTCTTTCCAAAACCAATACTGTATTTATAAACAAATGTATGATGCTGCCATATACTGAGACCATTAGTACAACTGACCAGATTTTCTTTCTTTGGTTGTTAAAGTTTTTTTGTGTCCTCAGGTAAATAAAAACATTTTTCTAGTGCTTATGATCTTTCTTTAACCAGCAATACTGAACCTGGGAGCTTCTGAACAGACACTACAACTGAACTAAGAATTTTCCTAGTTGTCTGCCTCTGTCCCTGTTTCAGACTTTAGCGGAAAGGAAGGTGGCCTGCAGCGTAATGGAGAAAGCTGCCTGATTTGAATGGTAATATACTGCTGCACTCAAATAGCTTGTCATGTGGTGACAACTGCCACCCGGAAGACTTGTTTTCCTTTTCCTTCCTCTCTGGGTCTTTTGGCTCCCAAGAGGTAATGAAAGAAAGTTGGACTCAAAGGAGAATGCATTTTTCTCCTCAACAACCAAAGTGAGATTGAAGTTCCACATTGTGAGTTTTGTGGTTTCCCCGCTGGAATTCGCCACATGAGATTTCTCTCCTCACATGACAGAGCAGGAGTGTAGCCTTCCTGATCAGACTTAGCTTTGACAGTTTGAGGCTCCCTCTTCGCTTTCAAGGACTCCCTGGAGTTGATATGCTCTTGGCCCATCTTAGTCCACAGCTGCAGCACTTTTCTTCAGGCTTTCGGCCCTGACTTGTCAAAGGCTCCTCTCTACATTTCAGCTCCCATCCAGGCTCACTGTTTTTAGCTTCTATATAGGAGTTTTATCGCCGTCTGCTTAATCAAGGTTTGGGAAGCAAAACTGTGCCAAACACTGAACCCCTAGACTCAGCTTATGTTAAATATACCTATAGAGCACTATGTGTATAACAAAGTAAGTTGATACATAGGTGCTGCCACACTCTGAACTTTATTCTTCCCCCTCCAAAACTGGCTGAACCCTACTTATCCAGACAGAGGAATCACCCACACACAGCTTGTTGGGAAATAAGCTTCAAGTTACTGGCGTTCATCCTGTCCTTTACCACTGTCAGGCACCTGTCTAGCACACCACCCACCACAATGAATACAGATGAAAAGCAGAAACAGAGTAGGGTGTCGTATACCACACATTTATGGCACCATGCAGATATCAAACAGCTCTCAGCATAGCACTGAAAATCTGATTATGTCAGTTCTATGAGGCCAAATACAACCCTCTCTTAATGGGTACATCACATAACCCACCCTCCCCACTCGTGCCAAGCTTCCCCCTTCTCATGATACCTTACTTGCCCCCAATCCTTTCCTGCTTTCCACACCCGACCTAATTAAGCCCTTCTCAGGAGCCTAAAGAAGTTAGTTTGCAACAGTTTAATAAAAAATACCCAGCCCTCCACAGTAACCGCCAAAACGACCATCCTCCCCCAACGGAAGGCCTAATTTCTCTGCAAACCTCAGTAGAGTAGCTTGCCTAACACTTCCTGTTGAGTCAATGCTTCCCTGAAACGCACATATCAGGGCATTCCACATAAGCTCACCAGAATTACAGTAATTTGCATGTTTTGGATGGTGTTTTTTTAAAAACAAAACAAAAAACCAACAACACTTAACTACCGGTAATTCCCTCCCAGTTTTTATTTTCCTTTTGGCACAGTTCTGGGATTTGGATAAGAATCCATTTATTTATTGCAATATTTCTTTTTAAAAAGTAAATCATTATCATTGAATGTGTCTGTGTATATATATATTTGTTTGTTTATGTGTGTATACTACAAAGATGAGTTTGACCAAACTGCAGGAGGCAGTGGAAGACAGGAGTGCCTGGCGTGCTATGGTCCATGGGGTCACGAAGAGTCGGACACGACTAAACGACTAAACAACAACAACAACATACATACCATAACATGCATTTTATACCCTTTTAAGGTTGTTGTCACTTGACACTCTTTTGTATTCCTGTATAATTTTGTGTATATTTTCTAGAACGGTGGTTTTTTGTTTTTGTTTTTTTTTAGTCCCAATCACGTCAGAAAACTATGAGTAGCCACTACACACAAATATCTTCCCATGTGGGACAACCCCCAGACCCTTCTCTTTTCAAGCAGCAAGCATGCTGCAAAGTAATGGTGTGACCTGCTTTTTAAGCCACTGGACTCCCCGCGTTTATTGTGCAGATAGTGGTTCAATCTAACACTTTAGTCAATTCCAACCATGATCTTTTTTCTGCCTAGTTTACATCCCAAACAAGAATCTTATTTTCCAATCAATGCACGCACCCAGACATCACATAATGGTCACCCTGCCGGGATGATTCCCCGCCCCCCAAGTAAGCAACTCTTGTTAGCTACAAGCAATTTGGATTTTTCCTGTTTATTTCAGCAATCCTTATCACATCTGTATTGTTGGCTGTGTTTGTTCACAAACGAATGAGCATGGTGGTTAAGAAGCAAGCACGGTAGGATTTCACGCCGGCTACTGCTGTTGTATATTATATTTGTCCATAATTCACACGATTTCTGGGAGGCAGAAAAACAGCCTTTCACCAAGTATGTATGTGCACTCTCTAAAAACAATAATTTATATGCAAATGTTTGTTTCTTTTACAGCCCTCCTAAGGTATTCCAGTGTCATAATTTATCACAAGGTTTTCTAAGTCAGCCCCAACACAATAAAAGATCATTAGAAGACACAACAAAACTTTTGTCCTGGCAAAACCAGTAAGAAGATTTCCTGCACTACACATGCTGGCTAAATTAATTCTAGAACTAACACATTGGGGTATTTTTGTCCACGGCCCATAAAATCTGCCAACATTTGAAGCCAAGAGGAACAGAATCTGAATAAGGTGACAGCCACAACTTATGTTAGAATTGGTTTACCAGCTATTATACCAATTTTATGAACTACATGCAGCCTCTTTAACAAACTTGAAAATGACTCTATTCCTTTTAAATCACAGGGATGCCAACAAGTGAGCATAAGGAGTTCACCTAGACCATCTCCAAGCCAGCAGTGGACCCAGATTCTTGGCTCTCATTTTGTAAAAAGGAAGTCAGGAAGAAATCTAAACGTGGAGGAATCTAGAAAGCAAAACGTGGAGGCAAGCTTCTAAGAATCTGCTGTTGCTAAGTTCGCTTAATCAATCACTGTTGCTAAGCAACCAGAGGAAGAAATGCTGGGATTCAGGATGGGGGGGGCCCTCCCAGAACAGAAGAAATCAGGACTATGAACTGTCACAGTTAAAGCAAGGGGGGCTTGTTTTCTGGCTTTGTACATGCTTATTTTTCTTTACATAATCTGTATTTTTCTTTACATCATCTGTATTTGTGGTTGAATATTTGTATCTTGCTTTTTCTCCCAGGAATTTGAGATTGCGTACATTATCCTCCCCTCCCACTTCTTTATATCTTTGCAACAGCCCTGTGATATAAGCTGGACTAAGTTAATATATGTACATAAGCAGCAGTTCTTGCCAGTAGGGGGTGGTGGATGCAGGGCCCCCAAACCTCATACAATGTACCATTGCCATATTTTCTTCTTGTACCCCCCCCCCCCTTGTGCATTCTCTGTCTGTCTCTCACGCACATACCTTCCTTCCATTCCATTTCATTCACTTCAATGGAACAGGGCACCTGTGATGTATATGGCATAAGCATGGAAGAATGGAATGCTCAAATGGGAATGATTCCTCCAGCCAGAATATTAGATTAGCAGAAACACAAAACAAAAGCCTCTGAAATGCTGCCTGCACTCTGGAACGTCTTCCCTAAAAAGGCTTGGTTAAATTCTGCTCTCCAGGATTTTGGGACCTTTCTTTATAAATCAACTTTCTAAGCTTCTCTTAGATAACTCATTTACTGCTGTACTATTTTGTTTTTCAATTTTTGACTCTGCTTGTGCTCATCTATAAGATGTTTGTGTTTTAGCAGTATTTTAACTGTGTTTTAAACATTTTGTTGGGCTTGACTTGGACCCTGGGAAAGTTCCTGCTTTACACTCACCCATACCCATTTTCCTCTTCAAAAGCCTTGGCAGGTTATGCCCTTGGATATTTTAAGAGCTCTGCCCTTTGTTTGTTCTCACTTTATACCCACTCACAGTGCAATCCTCAGCATTATTTACTTCGTTGCGGCTTACTGCCTAATAAGTGTATTTAGGACTGCAGACTTAATATGTCAGTGGAACTGGAGCTCAAGTCAATTCAGGTTTACGCCAGAACCTGTGGAGCTTCTTTTTGTGCCTGGGTACATTGTGAGTGTGACAGCCAGCTAAGCATTCCTGAGAGAAAGCACAACCACTGCCTGTTTGGGTCCTTTGTGCCTTAGGAGGGATTAAAATGGGCAAATACTGGTAAGCCTATTTTCTTTAACTAGAACTGTACATATGTATGTATATACATAATTATGTACATAGAATACAGCAAATGCTCCTAAACAGCTAAATGCATAAGTAATTTGCTTAAAAGATTAACAAGGCAACAGTCCCCGTGACTATTTGCAGAGAGTAAAATAAAACACTTTTTACTTGCAAACTTTGTAGTCAGTCCAATTTTCAGAGGTGCTGGACACTTCAGAGATACTCCTTTGCAAATATTTTCAGTCCCAAAGCGGTGGAACAACTGCAGCAAGTGGCTGTGTGGAGGACCTAGACCTACAAGTATAATCCAAGGATAACAAATTATAACATATACAATGCCAGATATAGAAAAAGGGGGAGGGTTCTCCACCCCCTTGCTAATTAACCACACAGTTACATAAATTAAGTTTATGTAAATTTAGGCATGCGTTTACATAAATTAAAATGACCTTATGCAGAGTGATAAGAGCCCAGAAATATTATCAAGTTCTTGATAATAATCCACCACCACCCTTTACAGTGCCAAGCCAACTCATTCATGGGGGATATATTAGCAAGACCCATCTAAGTCAGAACAAGAACACAGGAACCATACAAATTAGGAGCCAAGCTTTAGAAGTGCTCTTGCACACAGTCATATTTCAAAAACTGCTAAGGAGATGCTCATTTTAAAAAAATGGGCAAAGAATAAAAGGAGTGTATAGTTCCAGAACAAAATACTATTTGGACTTTCTCTGGAGAGGAAAAGTTCTAGTTGCTATTTGGAAGGAAGATGCTAACATCTGGACCATTATTCAGAGTGAGGCAAGCTGCTTAGATTAAGTACCTAATAATAAAAGAAACCACAAATGTGTCTAGGGGAAAAGCAGCTGTCTTAGAATCTCTGGCAGCCCCAACCTTGCACATGTTTTATAGTGCTGAGAGGAGACTACAAAATCCTGCCACTTATGTAAAGGCTTAACGTTTCCTTGTTGAGACTCCTTCTGCCACTATAGCCCAATTTCTCTTTGGGATTTGGGACACAGGCCTCATTTTTGCACTTTGAATCCTCAAATACAATTCTGTCAGCATAATTCTTCAGTCTCCTGCAGTCCTGAAGATTTGTCTGGTACAGAAGTTCATCTCCAGTTCGCCATGGTGACCTCAGGGAACATATTCAATATTTCATTGTTAACTTCATTTTAGACTGGAAGCTTGGAAACTCAATTCGACAGCAGTGAGCTGAACCAGTTTCAGGCAGAACTATATACGGTATTCAGACCTTGCAGGTAACCTTGAGCTGTCTGTTGCTTCCTGAGAAAGTGAAGGAGTCCAACATGCTTCTAAGCTGTTATACTTTGTTAGCCTCAGAATCAGCTTAAATGCGAAAGCAATTATCTGTATGCAGTTTTCCACAGCAAACCCCTGCCATATATTATAGAAGACATGTATTCTCAGCTTTAAGGGCAGCAAGAGTGTTTTTAGATATCACAAAAGCGGTTTGAAAGCAGTTATGGATCTTGCATGGAACAGGAAACACTGTTCAGATCTACAGATTCAAAAATTCTCCCACTGTGTCAGAATGAAACACCACTAGCATAACAATCTGTCTCCAGCACAGTTAATGAAGCTGTGGCCAGTTTTAATCTATTTCTGTCTCCTGGTCTGTTACTTGGTTTTGCATCCTTGCCTAGCCCTTGCCTGGGGCCACTAGGACAACTGCCTTTCAACCATCAATCACACAGCAATTTGCCTATAAACCTGCAGATTGCAAATATGATGCCGAAAGTATCTTACCCTTCTCCTTCTAGTACCACAAAGTGTATTTCAAACTGCAGCCCTGAATATTTTCTACAAAGGATATCCTGTCTGCAGAGGTAGACTTTGGTCTTTGAAATTTGTGGCACCCTTTGCAAGCCCAAAATTTGGCATCCCCTGCGTCTCGTCTTCCATTCTGCTCAATTCACTACATAGTAGTTGCAGTGCGCTGTGGCATCCCCTAGGCTCAGCACCCAATGCAGCAGAACCAGTTGCACAGCCCTAAATCCACCTCTGTTGTTTGCCCTGTCCATTCCCAAACACCAAGCTAGGGATTGTTCCGCAACTCACCACAGCCAGCAGTATGAAAACATGGTGAATTTTATGGCACTGATAAAAAATACAAATTTAGAAGAATGGAAACCATTTCTAGTCTATATATAAAAAGTTATTTCTCAACCAACAAATGTAATTTTCTATATGGAAAGAGAATTAAATATTACGTAAAATAAAACACAGTAGTTAACTGAGTTTTGTTTTCTGTATGCTTAAGCCAGGGGATGTGGGTAGCGATGTGGTCTAAAACACTGAGCCTAGGGCTTGCCGATCGGAAGGTCGGCGGTTCGAATCCCCGCAACAAGGTGAGCTCCTGTTGCTCGGTCCCTGCTCCTGCCAACCTAGCAGTTCGAAAGCACGTCAAAGTGCAAGTAGATAAATAGGTACCACTCCGGTGGGAAAGTAAACAGCGTTTCTGTGTACTGCTCTGGTTTCACCAGAAGCGGCTTAGTCATGCTGGCCACATGACCTGGAAAAAACTGTCTGCGGACAAATGTCAGCTCCCTTGGCCAGTAAAGCGAGATGAGTGCCACAACCCCAGAGTCATTCGCAACTGGACTTAACTGTCAGGGGTCCTTTACCTTTACCTTTTTAAGCTTAAGCCATAGCTTCAAGTGCACTCAATAAGGCAGTTAACCCTGCATTTTAAGTTCCCTCCTAATAAAAGAGGGATAGTTTTAAAAAAATCAGTAAGTTAAATAAACCGTCGATTTACTAACACAGTTCTCCTTGAAGGATTAATTGCTTTTACATTGCTGTGAAGACATGGAATATCAGGTTGTTACTCGCATCCATGTCCCATCCCCAGAATGTCTTATGGTGGCAAGAATTTATGGCTTCAAATTTCCTTTTACTTTTAGCTCATACTACAAGTGGATGGGATTGCAAATTCTACAGGTTAACAAGAGATCACAGGGATCACCAGCTGAGTTTACACCATAAACTGCCTTGGATAAACATAAGGAATGCTTCAGTCTCCCAAAAAGCATTCCAAGAAAAAAATTCAATTCTCCCTCAAACTGGATCAACAGATCTTTTAATCTGTTCCCAGTTTGCTTCCATGACACATAAGGAAATGCTTTCTACATGGGGGTAACTTGTTGCATTAAAATGGACACACATTCATCTGTTGCAAGTGCTGAGCTAATTTATGCCTTTTCTGAAAAGGAAGGAATTGGTCTAGTTCTGAGTATCCTTAAGGCAGAGGCAACACAGCACAAAAAGGAGAGTAAAATAATGTTTGCTTTTATGTGTTCTCTTGGCAGTTGCAAAGACATTGAAAACTGCACAGATGTTCACAGAGGACTCTAGTGCCCTCTTTCTGCTCTGGTGAAACTTGCATATTAATTGGACTGTAAGATTTGTAACAAAACTAGTATTTGTGCATGCCAGTTAGACAATCCTTAATACTCTGGTAGATATATTGCTTTCATTTGTGCTTGCTCACATCTCTTGGACTTAGATATGACCCTGATCTAGGGGACACTGCAGGACATAAAAGGGGATTTCAACCAGAAATGTTTTCAAACAATGACAAATGTAACATGAGAAGGCTAAAGAGAAGCCATTCAGGGCTCATAAATCTGGAGAAAGAAAACCTTAAATGTCACATTTAACTAGTCTTATGATTTGGGAGACAGGGAAGACCTTGAGTTTCTGTGCCTGTCTGTGTGTCCCATAGCACTAGGTAGGTCATTTCAGGGAGGAACTATCACAAATGTCAACCTAGAAAGAAGGATTTTGAATTTAGGGTGGGGAAATGAATAGTAATTGCTCTCAGCTACAATATAACAATGGGTGTCAAATTGAGATGTTTCTTACTGACAGTAGTTCACTAGCATGAAGGGTATATGTCTTGCAGAAATCCTTCTTCAGCTCCTTCTGGGAGACCAGAGCTCAGTAGGACCTCCCAACATCCCAAGGCTTCCAGAGCCCTTTCACAAGGCTGTCTACTCCCTATATTTTTATTTCTGACACCACTCCATTTCACATTCCATCTTTCTCACAGCCTGACTTATCACTTCTGTTACTAGTTTGGGCTAGAGGACAGTGCTGGCCCAGCCCTTAGGTGGGATTAAGCTGCTGCCTCGGGCTGCGGAACCCCCTGAGCCACCGCCCACCCCCTGGCCTCCACTGCCCCTGGAGATGCCACCAGCATCAACCCTGATTCCTGGCAATACTTTGTGAGATCTCACAGAAATCACAGGTGTGCAAGATCTTGCTGGAAATCAAAGAGATTGCATCGGAAATCTTCCCTGCTGATGGCAAAGGTGGGGCAGGTAGCAGTGGCAGGGCAGAGCACCACTTCCTGTCTCTCCTCAAGCAGTGAAACAGTACCTACTGCTCCTGCTAGAGTGATTTTGGAAGCATCTACCATCTGGGTTGAACTATTTTGAGCCATAAAGGGTGGGAGGCTAGCATTCAACCCAGGAGTCAGTTCATCAAGAAATTCACCTGATGCTTGAAAGTACAATTTGCCTGATCTTACGTGCCTTCCTGAATTCTCGTTTTGGAATAGGTGCTTGAAGTAAAGACACATGTCATCTCTTTCATCAGCTATACTTATACTTGTCTGTTGTTCAGAACTGCAAGGTCACCTGTACTGCTGTAATGCTACTCTTGCTCATCAGAGTGCAAGGCTCTTGCATCAGGAATTCAGACAAATCTGCTGGTGCCATTAGCCATAGAAGGTATATGTTTCTGCAGGGGACCCATGACTCTCCAGATTTGGTTGGACTCCTATCAGATGGAGTCAGCATAAGCCAATGGTCAAGGATGATAGCAGCTGTAGTCTAGGAACATCTGAATGGCCACAGATTTCCCATTCCTATGCTATGAGTTATGCTCCAGTTTCCCTTGACTGCTGTCCTTACCTTCTGGTAACCATTCCTGACACCTACCTACCATCCTCATTTTTGCTTCTAAAAAACCTGTCCATATGAATTATTTAAAATGTCATTCTGCACTCAGTTCCCCAGGGCTCTCAGAATTAAATTTCTGATTGAAGGGTGGGGAATGAATTAATATTGATTCTACTCAAGTTTAATTGCACACGCATGAACATTAAGGCTGAGGTCCTATATCTAATTATCTGGGAGTAAGGCCCATTGAACTGAATGAGCCTTACTTCTGGGTAGACACTCTGCTGTTTCATATACTGCAACAGCAATGATAACACACTGTAGGGCTATTCATGTTTTCATTTAACTTAGAGTATATAATTAACCCAAGGATACCCTAAGGGAGTCTATAATATTTCCATACATGAAATCTTGGAGACTATCCTATAAGATTGCCAGCAATGATAACAATTTATACCATTATATACCAATTTATAGCATTAGTTGATGATAGGTGCTCAGCAGTTTTGGAAGTCAAGCACTTGGAATTAAATATGTTTGAAGCCAAAGTTAGAGTAGGAAAGAAGTAAAATAATAGGAAAGTATCATTATCATTAAGTAGAAGATGGAAAGAGAATCTAATTTAAAGTACATTAAATGCTTATTCCTCTTTTCTGTTCCCACCATGGAAGAGTACAGATCAGCACTTTATAAAGGCAAACTGGGAGAGAAAAAGTATGAGATCCATTAACATGTTTAAACAACATTTTAAGGAGAGATTGGAAAGGCATGCTGCTAAGACAGGTGGAACGCATACAAACAAACAGACACAAACAAAATAAGAAGTCTGGTCCAATATATATACATTTTTATGACTGGACAGTTGGACATGAACATTATTTTGCCAGCCCTACTTAGCTATTTCCATAACTGCTTAAACGTCATAAAGAATTTTACCTTGAATCATTTTTTTGTTCAGTGGCCATAAATATGACAGTATATTGCAGAGTCCTGATTAGATGGGATCCCAAGTCCCAGTGTGTGATGTGAATTAATAACTGTCTGGCTGCTGGCAATTACAGCTTTGGTAAAGGAAGTCAGCAATTCAACAACATTGCCCAAGTTCAATAGCATAAAGAGATCAGTCTTTTTTTCTGACCCCTTCTGCGAGGAAAGTTAGGTGTGCACCATATATGGCTTCTAATTTTTCAGCATGAAAAAAACTAATATTTCTATTGTAAGTACATAGTTCTTCGTAGAAAAATGCTTCTTTCGAGCCTTTTTTGGGGAAAGGGCCATACAGCAAGTGGGGAGCTGGAAACAGCAGAAGTACTACTATATTTGAGCTATGAAACTTCAAAGAATTTGTTGAAAACTTTCTTTTAGAAATCCCACCCCATGTTTGTCTATGACTGCAAACATGGGGAGGTGGACAAGCACTTGGAAGAGCATCGGTCACAGTGGTTGGACTTTGTGCTATTTGGTAGGTGGTGTGATGGGTGGAGCTGGCACAATGAAATCATTGAACAGTATCACCCATTTGGAACGAACGCCCTGAAACTGCTCTCCCACAAACAATCCAGTATCATATGTCCAGGAACCAGGAACCATGGGAAGGATTTGACCATTGTTATACCGGTCATGGATGATCAGGAGCCAGGTGCATTACCGGGGACTGTAACCCCTGCTGCCCGGATTAATCAAAACAGTGCCACTCAAGAGCAAGGTCTCAAATTCAGTGCTATAATGTAGTGTGGCAATTCTTTGGCCCTGTTAGTAGTTTCTGCCGAAAGGCTTTTCCCAAAACTTGTTAATTCCAAATTCCCTCAATTGCCTCTGTCAAAAAAAATGTGCATGGCATGCAGCATTATTCTACACTCCCGACATTTCCCTTTTACTTGTTTTTCCCACGCATCTGCATGGCTCCAGGTGCGTGCTGTACTCTCTGGAAAGCCATGAAGGAGGTCGGTGACAGGCAGACAAGCAAGATTCTGCTGCAGGAGGTAGCTGGGGGGCTTATTAATGGAAAACATCTGGTGCGCAGGGATAGTCGGGAGCAAGCTGGATTTTATATATTAGCTCGGTGCAAATTGCCAGCTCAGTGCAACAAATAGCGTCAATCAGATACGTTGTCCCGAGGAATTTCTGCCACATGGATAGGTAATGGGTATTTAATGTTTAGTAGCTATGGAGCATGAAACGAAATACTCCGACTCTATGGAGGCACCATTTTGTGTTCTCTCTCTCTCCCCCATCACACTTAACACAAACAATAAAATGAAAATACGTAGCTTTATCTTACATGGAAAGTGGGGCCGTCCAAATAATAATAATTAATAACAACACAATAGACCTTTTTGTGTTTATAGTCTTCTTGCCCTGACATCAAACCTATATCCTCTAACTCGGGAACCTCAGGGCCAAAGGCCAAATGTCACCCACCAGGACATCTTATTTCTTTCTTTAGAGCATTTATACCCCTTTCTTTGGCCAAAAAAGCTCCCAGAATGGCTTACGTCTCATGAAAACAAGATACCCCTACCAGTCTGATGGAATTCCCAGGTCTTCTCCATCCAGAGGCTTGTTGAGGCTGCTCCGCTGAGGCGCAAGAAGGCTTCTTTTTTCAGCTGAAAAGCTTAACGAGCCCCTCTCCAGCTCACGTGAACTGGAGCATCTGTGGGCTGCTTTCCCTCAGCTGAGGCATGGCTTTCCCACATGTCAACTGTTAGCTAGGAGGCTGAAGAGTCTCAGCAAAGCCCCACTGTGCCTCCGGCTCGTGAGGAAGTCCTCTCTGGAGCCTGTAGACAATGTTCCCTTCGAGCTCCAGGGAGGGTTTGCTGAGGCTAATCAGAGCCCCACACGTCCAGGCCCCAGCTGAGGGATGGCGGAATGCCATTCCGGAGTGTTCTGGCTGAAAAAAAAAGCCCTGGATACACTCTTGGCTGCAGCACAGCTGCTGCTTATTACGCTCAGTTGGTAGAGCATGAGATTCTTAATCACAGGGTCATGGGTTCAAGCCCCACATTGAGCAAAAGTTTCCTGCATTGCAGGGGGTTGGGCTAGATGACCCTTAAGGTTCCTTCCAACTGGACATTCCTGTGAGTCCATGAATGTCCAGCTCCAGCAGTGGAGCCAACACAATGCTCCCACCAGTGTGCCTTTCAGTCACCTCACCCCTCCCAATAAGCAGCAGTGAAGCCATTGCAGGGATGCTAATGCTGCCAGCTGCGTCCCACAGGCTGAGCCACTCCTGGAACCAGAAACCCTCAGTCAGAAGCCCAGAGACAGAGCCCACAGGAAGGCTTTCTTGTGGAGATGAAAACTGGATCTCACAATTTGCACTAGAAAGTGTTGATTTGGGGGGCTATGATTAAAAGGACACTTAGGTTGGATTTTCCCTTCACATCATATCCAAAACAAAGCAGATGAATAAAAGTGAAGTTAGAATTGCTCTTCAAACAACACAAAACTTCAGGCAAGGTGATAAATCTGGATTTTTAGCAATAATGATGAATGTGTTTATTTCCGGCGGCCTTTTGCATATAGTATGTTTTGGTATTATTTTGTATTCCCAGAGTTGATTAAAAGATGACTTAAAGGTGACTTTTCCAATAAGCAAGATAAACAAGGTTATAGCCACCCAGGGCAGTCTCGAGCAGGTCGCGCGCCCTGGCGCTGAGGGGTGGAGATCGCTCCGGTGCCCCCGCTCTCACAGGTCGCAGTATGGCTTCCGCGCGGCTTTGCCGCGCAGCGCCCTGCCTACCAACGCGGCGCCCTGTGCCACCGGGACTCTACCTAGAGCCGGCCCTGTAACCACCACACATTTTAAAAGATGCTGTTCTTTATCTTTCTGCCATGCATACCATGGGTTTTGCAATATGTATATTGTGGCTATATTCCTATACACCTGTAACCCTTTTGAACTCAGCGGGACTTGCTTCTGAGTCAGTATGCATAAGATTCACTGTCAGTAAATGAGTTTCAGAGAGCTGATCATCGGGGTGGGGGTGGGGACTTGAATTAATTGGCCGCCTTATAACTTGGAATCATACATAAAATCAAGTACCTGTTGTTGTTTTTTAACTGCTCTTCTGACAGAACATACCTGCTCATTCAGGGGAATCACTAATTTCCCACACCTTTCCAAGAGCAATTCAGCTTTTCAGTGGGGGTTGGGTGCTGCAGATGGGAAGCATTCACTTTGGGAATGATGGCCTAAACCTAGTAATAAAGAACCTCTTTTACAGTAATCCAGTTCCCTTTAGTAAGTATCAAGAATACTGAGTGATTAGTCTTTTCTGGGCTTTATGAAAGTAGTAAACCACAGTTACATCTTTACATGCTTTTGACCCTTTCTTACATCTCAAGACAGCCTTGAAAGATATTTGGAGGACAAAGACATTAAAATTTGATTATCATTTCTTCTGACAATACTGTGTTACTTGAACATATAAAAAAAGGCAACTGGGACAGTCAATTTTTCATTGTTTGGTGACCTTGCAATTTTTTAATAACCTCACTGGGCACAAGGTACATTGAATAGATTCTCTGTCAAAAGTAATATAATCCTTTTGTAAAAGGAGATGGTAGTGAAATCGTTTGTCCCTTGGATAATTGTATCCCTGTAATCAGGAAGTGCCTGGATAGCATTTGTCAAGGCAATTTTCTTTTGAAGAGATAAACAGAATTCTAAGCAACAAGGCAACAACTTGCTCTGAGCAGGTCAAATTGTCAGATTTCATTAAAACGTCCAGTTTTCTTTATGTGCTATACCTGGGTGTATCTATGTACTTCCATCCATGACTATGAAATGCAGAAATCCATTCTGTTACACTTCGTTTTTCACCACACACTTGGGAAACAAACAAAAAAATGTATAGCAACCTATTTTTCTTTGAGTCAACGTTAAAAATATATTGCAAGTTTTAGTATTAGGCATTCAGGGCAAAATACTGCTATTTCATTGTGTGGCAGATGTTTTAGATAGCTGTGCCACCTGCCTTTTTAGGACAAAGAAGCAAAACATGAAACATTGTATGTGCACACATACACCATCTGTTAAAGGGAATAGTCATGCACATGAAAGCTTGTGTGTGCAGATTCCCAGTGGAACTGAGAACTGTGAATGCTTTATATAAAATACCTATGGGTGGATTTTTGCATCCTGGGGTTATACACGCCATTCCAATCATTACATTAGAATCATATACCCAGCAATGGCAGATGCCACTGTCAGTTTTGACACCGCTGACCACATTTTGGGAGACATGAAAGAACTAAATGTAATCATGCAAATATAGTGAATGAAACTCTCATGAAACATGCAGCCTTCATACAATCAAGCTCATTGCAAAAGAGTGTCTGTATTATTATACTCTGTTTAAACCAGGCATGTTCATTAGGACACTGTGGTGGATAATACAAAGTGCTAGATAGGAGCTATATATTATGGGTGTGTACATGCCCTAAGATTTGCCTTGTAAGTGCATTTTTTAACATTCTGGTTTGTTTCTGAGTTGCTCAGTGCACTCTCCACTTTGCTCTGTTCTCCAGCTTCTGAGATCTTCAACATAAAACCAAGTGTTGTGTTCCGCATTCACTTGGAGTCTAAAAATGGCCATAACACTTTCTCCTTTGGGCCCAAGTGGATGAAATAAGATTCATTCTATGGTGTATTAAGCCCACCAAATTCTAGACGAATAGGTCCAGGGGTTTTTGTAGGGGGATTTATCTCCATAATCCATTTTAGGGTAATACCATATTAATAGGCCCAACAAAAATTCCAAAATCCATATTAATTCCATATTTTTGAGGGGGGGGGGAGTTTTGTCTTCCTGTTTCTAACGTTAACATAATTAAGAGACAGCCAAATGGAACTGAAGAAAACCTCTCTCTGCATTATTATTAGGTAGGTCTCACACTTCCGTTTTCTCTGCTTGAACCCATTATTTCTTTACACTGCACTATACCAGGGAAATAAATACTGGTTTATAAATGGGGCTGGAGGGAAAAACAGGTTGTCTAGAGCCTTTTAATCTGTAATAGAAGCAAGCATGAAATAAGCAGACCGATAATGAGCCAATTGGAATTCTGGGCTTTTAAAGATAATCCTAAACAATTTACATCCTTCTGCATGCTAATAACACAATCACTTATGTTTAGTAGTACAAGACAATTCACTATCACGCAGCAGCTTAATAGCAAATGAGAACGTTCCAATGTCAGTTGGAAGGATAGCATTATTAGATTTCATTGCCTTGTTCTTATAATGCCCCATCAAGTCATTGCTTAAGACAGGGATTTGTTTGATCTATTTAGGAAGCATCTGATTCATGGTCACAACCCTATTAAAATGCAGGAACAATGAAATTTCTTCCCTGTCCTCATCACTGTAGCAGCCCTGAGCTGTTGGAAAGGCTAATAATGCTTTGTTTTAAAAATTGCTTTTAAAATGTCACCTTGAAATTTAAGGTCAAAAGTGAAGCACAAAAATATATGCTAGCAAGTGGGAAAATAAGGGTACCAGTGACTGCTATGCTATCTCCAGGATCAGAGGTAACATCTTCTGAACATCAGTTGCTGGGGAATAGTGGAAAACAACTCTGTCCACCTGCCTTGCTTGCTGGCTTCTCAGGGGTACTGTGGCCCTGAAAGGTGTGTAAAAAAAATGCTGAATGAATGAATTTTGTTGGGAATTCAGGGGAACAGGATGCTGAAGTAGTAGATAAGCCCTTGATCAGACCCAGCAGGGCTCTTCTTCTGGCAAAGATATATGCACTGTATTCATTAAAGGTAAAGGTAAAGGGACCCCTGACCATTAGGTCCAGTCGTGACCGACTCTGGGGTTGCGCGCTCATCTCGCATTATTGGCCGAGGGAGCCGGCGTATAGCTTCCAGGTCATGTGGCCAGCATGACAAAGCCACTTCTGGCAAACCAGAGCAGCACACGGAAACGCCGTTTACCTTCCCACTGTAGCGGTTCCTATTTATCTACTTGCATTTTGACGTGCTTTCGAACTGCTAGGTTGGCAGGAGCTGGGACCAAGCAACGGGAGCTCACCCCGTCACAGGGATTCGAACCGCCGACCTTCTGATCGGCAAGCCCTAGGCTCAGTGGTTTAACCACAGCGCCACCTAGGGCCCATCAAATCAAGAAGCAATTTTTATTCCTAGGGGAAATGGCATTTCCAAATGTTATGTTCACATGATTATCAAGAATGAATTGTAACAAGTAGATTTAATTACCACAAATATGGAGCTAATGTTAAATATTACATTTAATTGCTTTCTTCATGTTTACAGAAGTGAAGAGAATACTCATCTAATCAATGTGTTCAAAAGAATATAGTCAAATCCATCTGTTAGAATCTCTCTGTCCTCAATATCAAAATAAAACTATACTTATAAGAACACAAGAAGAGATGCTACCATATTTGAAACATTAGATCCAGACTGTTGTCAAGCTGATTATGGAGGAGTCTGTTTCACATCATTCTTCAGTGTCAAGGTCACAGGATGTAGTCTAAAGGCAGATGATGCAACAACCTTCCTAAAGTTATGCAGGCCTAGAAGGGGTATTGCTGAGCACTTAGGCATTAGCCCATGGCACAAATATGTACACACACCCCTCTCTAGGTAACTTGAGAGGTGGCTGGGGTCTCAAAAAAGTAAGCGGGAATGTGCTGGAGATCTCAGGTCCCCTAACAATGCGCTTTGGGTCTGGGCAACGCATGGATGGGAAACCATGTGAGAAATGTGTGTGTTACTTTGGGTTGCAAAGAAGACAGGATATAAAAGTACAGTAATAAATATTTGCAATCCATAATGACTGAAATGGATGCATTGCTTAAATATTTTACTGTGATTGAAAAAAGATTGGGTAATCCTATTTAGATTTATTGACATTCTGTGCAATCAAACTCCAGATCCACCGGGCTGGAGGGGTTTATGTAATATAGCACAACGGCTCTTCTGGTATAAAAGGTAAAGGTAAAAGGCCCCTGGATGGTTAAATCCAGTGAAAGGAAATCATAGGGTGCAGCACTCATCTTGCTTCAGGCCAAGACCGTGGGCACTTGTCTACAGACAGCTTTTGAGGTCATGTGGCCAGCATGACTACATCACTTCTGGTGCAAGAGAACACTGTGATGGAAGCTAGAGTGCACGGAAATGCCGTTTACCTTCCCGCAGCAGCAGTACCTATTTATCTACTTGCACTGGTGTGTTTTTGAACTGCTGGGTTGGCAGAAGCTGGGACAGAGCAATTGGATTCAAACCACCGACCTTCCAATCGGCAAGCCCAAGAGGCCCAGTGGTTTAGACCAAAACACCACCCACGTTTTCCTCCTGGTATAGTACCCCCACTGGAAGACGTATCCCCACCCAAAGAAGTCCACGTGCCCACTTACAGGCAGCACTCATCTACGTGGTGTAACAACCCCCACCCAAAAGGGGTGTGATGTGTTATGCCAGGACAATGAGAGATTTGACAAACCAGGAATTTTAGTTCTCCCTGGAGATATACAAAGAAAGAACAGAAAATATTACAGGACTCCCTTGGCTAAGAGGACATTAGCGAAAGCTGTTGCCTGGCAACCACCACCCAGGGAAGATTTACCCCCTCAAATTGAGTGAGATCTAGCTGCTTAGCCTCACACTCTGGCTTCAGAGAACATCAGTCAGACTGTTGTCTAGTAGGCAGAGGCTGACAGGCAATACTAGGGAAGGGCAGGAAATGTAAGCTGAAAAATTCTGACACCACAGCGTTACCATGTTATTTCTGTTCTTGATGCCAGAGTTGAATGTGATTTATATTGTGGGAATCTTTTGCAAATTGCTTTGAGAGCCTCTCAGGGCCATCTAATATGATAGAAGTTTTCAAAACAAAACAAAAAAAACATTTAATGCAATATGTATGTTTTGGGAAATATATGTTGAATGTACTGTACAAACACCAGCAATTAGAAATAAGCAGAAGGAGATATGAAGAATGTGTAAAAACGGACATGAACAAACAGAATATTATATATCACTCAATAATTATGCATAGTCTCCACTTAGTGACCATGTATATTGACTGGCAAGGAATGCAGTTCCTCAGATAAATTTACCTCCTCCAAATTCACTTGGGAACTATGCATATTGACAAACCACTATGAAATATCCAGTTTATACTGTCAATTTGAGCTTATTTTCCATGCCTTCATGTAAATGCACACAATATCTATACATATTATCCATTCAACACACATCAGTCTCAACGTCAGTGCTTTTTTTCTGGCAGGACGCAACAATATGAAGTACCACCACCTTTTATTGGGGGGGGGAGAGGTGGGAGGGCTCCCGGACCCCGTCAACACACAGTGTCGCTTTCCTCAAGCCTGGGAAGCATTTGCCCTGCTTAGGGAAGAAGGTGCAATGCTCTGACATGATACTGAAGCCTTGCTGCCTCCTTCCCAAAGCTGGGCAGGGGAAGCCTCTTCACCTGGGAGGCAGTGCCCCGGTAGGTGGGTGGGCAGGCGAGGGATCATTAAGCAGCTAACCCTGCCTCAACACCCAGCCTTGGCATCAGGCCACACCCCTCCCCCATGTGCTGGGCCCTCTCCCTGCTTGCTGGTGAGTACAGGCACTTTTTTCTAGGGAAAAAAAACACCACTGTTCAACATATACCCTCAAATTCCTTTAAGGTGGATGGTTTTTAAAAGTAACTCTATACTGTTAGGCAACATTAGGTACAATGAAGTGCAGGAGAAAACAGAACAGATCACTCTGCTGAAATGCTGAAATATATGCATAAAATTTCTGCTGAAATATATGCATAAGAGCTGTTCTATGCAGAATGATGGAGCTCTTAGTATGGTCACATGCTAAATCATTAAAGGAAGTGCTCAATTCTTTTTTTTACTAGTAACATGATATAGAATGCCAGCGCAGACATCAATTTTACAATAAATACTTGCAATTACTATAACAGTGTTGTCCACAAGAAAACACCATAAAGAAGCAGAAACAACCCAGAAGTCAGCTTATCAAACCAACACATTTAGAGATTCAAACAATAAAACTTATATGAAGGGATATCATAGATATGACAAATGAAATAATCTGGAATAAAAATGATTTAATCATATTTTAATTTAAAAAGCTTTGAGTTGTTATAAACAACTTATTTTAAATATATTTCTGTGTAAATCAATGTTTTGAAATGAAGAATAATAATTTAAAAGTTTTAGAATTATACTGTTTCTGTTCGTGTATCTGGTTTTGCTGCTGCAAAATTGGTGCATGCAAACCAGAAAGACAGAATGCTCCAGAACTATCGTGCCATTTTAAAAAATGTATATTTTCAGGCTCTACCTATATTAGTGCTTCAGACTATAGTATAAATTATTGCTGGTCTTCAGTAGGTACTTGTTCAGAAGCAAGGCAATCAGTCTCATACTTTTTCTTCAGACCTTTTAGGTATATTCGCAAACTGTCTGGATCCAATCGAGAGTTGCGGGCTGTTTGAACTAATCTATTTGCTAAGTGATATATAGCCTTCTTCTTTAATGTCTCAGGAGTACTTCTTTGTTGCTTCTGTTATTTAAAAGGACATGAACAAATTACAACCAGACTTTTAGTATTATATTTACTATTGATTAGTTACTTAGTTGCCTAATGCCAACAATCTACTGGGGACTAACAACAGATTTTAAACTTACAAAAGTTTAAGTTATAAACAATTAACATTATACATTTAATTAATATTAACATTTCAAAAGCACATCAACCGCCAAAAAGAAAAGCAAAACTCAGAATGTCACCATTGAATAAGTCATGACAACCAACTCATCATATAGTCCAGAGGTGGCCAACTCCCAAGAGACTGCGATCTACTCGCAGAGTTAAAAACTGGCAGTGATCTTTTAGGGTTCAGTTCAAAGTTGTTGAGCTTTCTTTTGGGAGGAGGAAGGCACCATTTTTTAGGGATGCAGGCCAAATTTGTTGAGCTTTTTTTCAGGTCAGCCAGTGATCTACCAGTGATCTACCACAGGCGTCCAGTGATCTACCACTAGATCACGATCTACCTGTTGGACATAGGGAATAAGATAGATGCCAAAAGTGTTGGCACCCAGAAATCCTTGATGGGGGAAACTTCACACAGATGGGGGACTACAACCAAAAATGTTCAAGTCAGGAGAGGCATTCTGATAGGTCTTGTGATCCCAAGCTGCATAATGCTGTAAATTAAAACCAACACTTTGAATTGGGGTTGCAAATGTATTGGCAGCCAATGTCAGGGCTGTACTTTCAATAGTGAAGTTGGACCAATTGCACCAGCAAGGGGGCCTAGACCTGATAACTTTCATTTATTAAAAACATGAACAAAAAACAATTGGCCTCCTATTAAGAAAGTTAAGATGTGAAACATGCAGACAGATGAGCCAATCTGAACTGATAATTTGAGTTATACGTGGTGGTTTTTGTTTAATTTTTTAAAATCGTTGTTTTATTCCTATGGTATGCTGCATTAACTGCCACTATGTTGCCTGTATATACAATGCAAAATAAATAAATTGCAGAAGTTACTTCCAAGCAAAATTGTTTTAAAACAGCACCTAACACAAAGAGCTCACACCAGAGAATGTTTGAGATAATACTACATACCGACATTTGTCTAGAAATCAGAGTTATGATCTCCTTGGCATCCTGTATTATTGATGGCGGAAGAGAAGAAACCTCTGCAGCTTTAAGTCCTAAATATAAAACATATGAAGCTGTTTTTAATTGTCAGAGGTAGAGAATGTTACATTTAATCAAAAAGTCTATCAGGACCAATGATGATGTAATGCTCCTGGTCTTTAAACCATAGCTAAAAGATTAGGAGCAGAGCAGTCCGCAAGATGACATGTAACCTCCACCTATCCTCCCCTCCAAAATCCCATCTCCTTTCCCACGTGAGCTTAAACCATGGATTAGTGTTACATCTGCATCAGTGCTAACAAGAATTTTCTTCTTAAACAAGATTTGAAGCTAGAGTTTGAAGCAGCTTTGCAGATCCTAATAAAGAGGGTCTTTATTAGGTATCATAGTTAGCATTTAACTACAGTTAGCAATTGTACAAATATAATGCTAAGCCATGGAAAGGTAGGGTAGAATTCACTCCAAACATGAGATGAGGAAGCACATGCTCACATAACTTAACCACAGCCAAGGTCAGCAGCATTCCATCTGCACTAGCTTCTAGATTTTTTTAAAAAATAAAAAACCTTTTAATGTCAATCTTCAAAATGCTTCTTATTAGTATCTGACTGGGTAATTTGCTTAGCAGAAGGTCAAATCAGAATCAGAATAGCTGTGCATGTTCAACTGTCATGTTGAATCAACTGTCATATTGATTCTCAAAAGGCTCAACAGGGTTTCTACAATTTACATAATATTCCCCCATAACAGACTAAATAATTATTAAATAATTATTTTTCCATTGAGTGGAATGAGAAGAGGAACACCAATACCTCCATTTCTTTCTTCATGATACTATACTGAATAGTACTGAAAATACAGTGGAGTAATACAAGAGACTGAAAAGAAGTGGAACATTTTGCAGAGTGGAGAGGATAACGACAGCAGCAGTAATAACAAGTAGATAATAAAAATCTCAGTAAGCTTCTGAGTATGGATGCACAAACCATATAGTTCTAAATACAGAAAGTAGTGGCTGAATGAATCCCTCTGCACATGCAGACATCTTTCATGTGTTTAATGGAAAAGGTATCTAGGTACTCTTGTTTTATCTCTTTATATTAATGTTCTATATGTTTATTTCTGTAAATTATAATAATCCATATCATATATTACCATAGTTTTTTTCCTCCGTGTGTCCTTTAGAAAGAATATAAGTATAAGCAATTTTCTCCCTACTTCCATAACTACTTCTCACGTGTTGCACTTCAAAGTAATTGTTTTCCACATTGGGATATAAGGCATCAATTTGACATAATTCCAAAAAATGAGTGGCAAAGAGTGTAAATGCCTAAAGTATAAAACAAGAAATTAAATAGACTATAAATTATTGGAAAAGAGAAATCTTAATGACTATTACTATCTTTTATAATAGTTAGGGAAATTTCATGCACTTATTGATTAAAATATTAATAATACCTTCAAATTAAGAAGATATTCACAGACTGCGTAACATATGCCGATGCCTTCTTCAGCACTGGTACCTCTGCCAAGCTCATCAATTATGATAAGTGATCTGTCATTAGCATTTTGTATGATATATGCTATCTAGAGAGAAAGACATCAAATTTCATTACAAGCAGTAGCATGTGAGGATAAAATCTGTTAATAAGAATTCTCATTTCCTGCCCAAAACAGGAGTCGGGAAATTTACTTTAGGAATGTTTTACCAGCTGGCACATAAAAACAGAACATCCATCAACACAAACAGCTCAGTCTAAGAGTTCTGAATGCACATTCAATGCACACAGAAGGCTACACAACCCTCTTCAAACTTCTTTTCTGGTAGCAGCTCCATTAGGGATGCTGTCAGTAAGAAAAAAGAGGTGCTAATAACAACTGAATGCCTCTGATTACTTGTACATACCGGTAAGTGTGGGCTGAGCAGGACTGATATCTGAGCCCCCAATGCTACCACCTTTGTTGCCTTCCAAAGGGCCCCCAAACCAGAGGCAGGAAACTCCAGCTCTTTGACAGAGCCACAGATAGGTTTGGGGGCTTATGGGAGACAGGAAGGAAGGAAGCAACAGCAATATTTTCATCTAATTGTTATTTCAGTGTGAGAGATAAAGTAACACAAGTCAATGTAAAAGGCAATATATGGTTTGGCACAATATTCAGCATAGAAGCTGAACCACTATAGAAAGTGATCCACTTTCTGAATGGGTCTTCCCTGTCTCCTCTTCCAGTCCCCTCAAAAATGGCAGGTGATGTGGTTCAGTTGCCTACAGCTGGAGTGGGAACTGGAAAATGGAATATCCCCTTGTATGAGTAGAAGTCCATTTGATTCCCCTCCAGGATTCTGATGGATTCCAGCCATTATTATTTTGCAACAGGAATGCACAGTCTGGGGAATTTAAATGGTAGCTTACAAGGTGGCATGTGTATGTTGGTGGAGGTGTTTGCATGGGAAAGGGGCTGGTGTGCTGAAGAAGAAGAAAATGAAAAGATTGGGTATGTGCAGCCTATTAGTCTAATCTTTGCCCTGTAAGGAGAAAAACAGAAGCAGAGTCCTTGAATATTTATATGTAAGCAAAATGTACAAACCTGTGGGCTAATTAAATATTAACCAAGGCCACTGATAAAAGAAACACTAAGCTCATCTGAATACCTCTTTCATCTCCTTCATGAATGTTGATGAATTTGTTTCTATATCATCATCCATACCTATTCTAGTAAATATTTGCTCAGCAATCCTAAATGAAGAATATTCTGCTGGGACAAAAGATCCTGCAAATTAAAGAGAAGGACAAATTAATGTGAGGAGAAGTTGACAGTAATGTTGCAGTTTAATGTTAGCCATGTGAAATTCTTAAAATAGTAGGAAATAATAAGGATTCCCTTCTAAATTAATTGTTTTTATGTTTTATTGTAATTCTGTTGGTGTCAGCCGCCCTGAGCCCGGTTTTTGACTGGGGAGGGCGGGGTATAAATAAAAAATTATTATTATTATTATTATTATTATTATTAAATAATAACTTTATAAGGCTCTGGTGACAGGCGACTCCTGTCTTCAGCCTTCTCTGGCCAGAAATTGTCTGGTGTGGTGATGACAGTATGGGCCTCACCCTTATCTACAGATACTCAGACAAACAGGGAGCAGTCATATAATGGGAAACTGCACAGCCTGGGGAATGAAAGCTAAACAAAAGAGAAGAAATAAATATTCTGGGCTGGGGAAAGGAAGAAAAGTCAGGCAGAGACTGTGAGTGATGGAACAGATTTGTAGAGGGGTGGGGAGACTGTATCAGAATTTATTAAACAAGATGACTAAACAATATTATTTGAAACCTAAGTTCCTGATTATGAGAAAGTGCTGAGACCTCCTGTAAGGATAGTAACCTCACCAGGTCTCCTCTAAAAATGAGACAGACTTGGGACTCTGAAGGAATCAAGGCTGCTAAAAGTTGCTGAACTCAAAGGGAAAGGAAAGTGTAACACATTGGCTTACTAAAACCACTGGATAATAGAAACAATGAAAGTTCAAATAGCTGCTTACCAATTTGTGCCATAATCTGAGAAAGGGCTATCTGTTTTAGGTAAGTTGACTTTCCACTCATATTTGGTCCTGTAATTATAATAAAATTACTTCCCTCTGTGATGTAAGTATTGTTGGAAACAGGTTTCTCAAGAGATATTTTTTCAAGAACAGGATGCCATCCTTCCTTTATTGCTAATGTGTCAGTAAACTCAGGACGTGCTAAGCAAAAGTAGATAATATTTAAATGTTTTGCTGTTATTAACAAGTATATCGAAATCCTACTTTGGTTAAGTCTTGTTCTTGTTACATGTTAAGTTTATGAGAAATCTAGTAATCAATAAATTCTGAATAAAATAGGCAAATAAATTGAGTAAAATTGTAATCCTCATGTCTTAACAATATAATTCTACATACATTTACTCAGAAGTCCCAGTAATTTAAATGCGGCTTACTCCTAGGTAATAGGGTAAGACTGCAGTCCAAGGAGGCAGCTGTCAGTAAAGTGTCACCAATGGGTAAACAAACTTGGTTGGTGGCCACTGTGGATAGGAGCCAACCTGAGCTCCCATTCAAAAGTGGTTGCACAACCCACCTAGCACTGAAACAGCCCAGTGCCTGATAGAGTTGTGAGTGGTGGTGCAGCACCTAACCTAGCTGACTACTGTGCTGGGTTTGAGCCTAAAAATAGTTCCACTCATAGGAATAATATAAAGAAATAACTTTTTGAAAACTGTAACTTTAATGCAACAAAGATCAGTGGTGTGTTTCCTTAAATAATATTTGATTTTTGCTATATTTTGCTTGTCCTGTATACGAGTACTCACTATTTGCTTCTATTGAAAAGACGCATACTAAACAATTGTAGGAGGACATGTGAAACAACTTAATAAAGTCTTATGAAAAAGCAACAAAAACTAAGTGAAGCTTCAATTTGATAGCCAATCATATTTTCAGAGATGCTCGACAGAATAAAAAAGAATATTACACCCAGATCTTAACTTCTGAGTCAAAGAATCAGTCTAAACAAACTACAGTATATTACATATGGTTTGGTGATGCCATGTTGCTATAGTAGTGGGAAGTATTTGTTGTTGATATGGGCAATCTTTGAATCTGCCAGTTACATTATGTCAGCACTATTATTTGACTAATTCACAGTTTGGGGACAGGGGAGGTAATCTGCAAGTTTTAGTAAAAGCTTTTCTAAATAACAAAGCTACTCACCATAGTCAGAAAGCGTACAGGCGTGGGCAAATGACTGCAACATATCTAGCATAGACACTGCATCAGAGAGTTTGTACAGGCAATGAATGTGTTCATAAATTTCACTCAGTAATTTACACACTATCCTGAAAGCACATAATAGCACAGTTAATCTTATTCCTCAAAGCAATAGACAAAATATTGAATAAAAATGTTGTGCTTTTAGTCTGAAATAGCAACTGTATTCCAGTCCAACTACCGGTAAGAATAAATCAAATACAACTAAATGTGTAATTGTCTACTTATATTTAAGTGGACAACTGCCAAGCAAGTTCAGCACAGTCACAGTTTTCTTCAAAAGAGTGAACATCTCAAAAATACAGGATTTGGTTTTTTTTTAAATGCAAGGGAAATTCAGGAGCTTCAAATTTCTCCATAATGCTTGGGGGTTAATCAAAACCACAATAACAGAAGGTCATCTAGAATGTATATTGCAGATCAGAAAAAGTATCACCAAGGCCAAGAAGATGCCAGTGTGTTTAATGACCCAAATAAAGAAAGCTATTAGAAGGTAGAAGGCTTCTTTCAATAACTGTAAGTCTTGTCCAAATAAGGAGAACAAAAAGGAACACCAAGTCTGGTGAAGTAAGTGGAAGCAGACAATAAGGCAGGGGTCGGCAAGGTTTACCTTGCCTGGGCCAGTTCACTCCAGCAGAGATTCCTCTGTGGGCCGGATCGCGCATGCGCATGAGTGTGCGCGTCCGTGATTGTCCGTCTATGTAGATGTGATTTCCAGCGTCTGCTCATGCGCAGACGCGATTTCCGGCGCCACGGAAGCAAGTCTCTGCCTCGCGCTGCGCTGCTTTAGTGCAGCACGCATGGACTCGCTGAGTGGGCGGCTCGGTTCGGGGGCAGCTCATGGGCCGGTTAAACAACTCACGTGGGCTGCTTGTGGCCCATGGGCCTTAGGTTGCCAACCCCTGCAATAAGGGATGTAATAATAATAATAATAATAATAATAATAATAATAATAATAATATATCAAGGAAATCACTGAAGACGTTAAGACCAACAATAAAATATTCTTTTATTAGAAGCAATGAACTGGCCAGAGAGATGGTTAGCCCTTTGTATGACTGGAGTGTCAAAGGAGGAAAACATGGAAGACAGGAAGGAATTGCACAACCTGCTTTAAGAAAGTTGCACGCTTGAATCTAAGACCTGAAACTGGGTGAAAATTCCAAGTTTGAGTGAAAATTCCTAGTTTAAAATGGCAACCCACAAAAAGAGATTTAAAAGCCTCATATCCAAATGTTAATTGGACACAATATCAAATAAAAATGTTTGAAGTATTCTTACAAGTATGTCATGTGATAAATTTCTCTCAAAGACTCTTGGCATCTTTCATTCATTTTCATTAAGTCTTGTGAAGTAAAGCTATACACATTTTTCATTTTAGTAATCTGTAGGGAAATTTCAAAAAGAGATGCTAGATGAGCATAAAAAACTACTCCCAGAAAACAAAGCAAGAGCAATTTGAAAAACATGAGAGTAAAATGCCTTCAGTATTTTTTAAAAAGAGAAAAGCAATAGTAATAAAGCAGAAACATAAATTGAAAATAATTAGTGTGCAATTATTTTATCACTGGATAATGTATACAACCCCATAAATGTTTATTAAAATAGCAAGTGCTTTTGTATGTGTTTAAATTGTGGTAGCACAAGCTAACCCACTGTAAGAGTAAACATTTCTAGCCTTTAAAATGAAGAAATTTGTGTTCAGATTATAAACACCCTCTTTGGTCATAAGCCTTTTTACATGACAGATTACTGAAGAGAAAACGAATGCAGCATATGGAGAAGAATCTTCACCAAATGTTGTTGGGGTTGGAATTCTGTGACACGACCGATTTTTGTAAATATAGCTTCTTGTCCAAAGATATATCTCTTTGTTGACTTGTGTAGGGGATGCAGGATGGAAAAAAGATGGAGGGGGAGCAAGTGGCATCATTCCAGCAAGGAAGGGCCACTGGCAGGGATGGGCTTCTGTACCCACAGATTTTTAGGGATACAATAGAGATCTCTCCATTGACTTGGAGATGGTGGGGAAACAGAATAAATACTTTAAATCTCCAGGATTTCGATTGACTTGACATGAAAAACAAATTCCAATCCCTCCTGCAATTTACTGCAATTAGGAGTGCCCTGAGAAAATAATTGTGATTAAAATCTAGACCTATTTTCCCAAGCTAGTTTGATTTTGTTTCTTGGAGGAAGGGAGAAATGGCTGAGCATTTTTTGGACATGAGACCACAGAGCCACTTGGATATTTGGGGAGTCCTTGAGCCACTTAAGATGCCTTGTTTTTAATGGCACAATTCAATTCAAATCAATTCAGAAATGTAAGACTATTCCCAGAATTACCTCAATACAAACCCCTAGCATATATACAAGAAAATCCTTATTTTCATTTCTGTAACGTTGCAAGTTAGGGTAGTTAATGAATATTTACAGGTATTATAGAAAGAATATTATTTATAACAGGCTAGAGCCAGACTGCATTAGCTGAATAGTTCTCATTGAAATCAGCATGAGTTCACTTAATCATATTAATTACATTTTCACACTGATTTCACTGGGTTCTCAATACCACAAAGAGTGCAGCCTTGTCCTCTTAATATTGATGGCTGGAGGGAAGGGGTTAGGATAGAGCATAAGTGCCTCTCGAACCAGCTGTCCTACCAGTGGTTCACTTGCTTCTTTTGATAAGTGTGATGCCCCAAAATAGCATCGGAAGGTTGGCAGTTCGAGGCCCCGCGACAGGATGAGCTCCTGTTGTTCGGTCCTAGCTCCTGCCAACCTAGCATTTCAAAAGCACACAGTGCAAGTAGATAAATAGGTACCACTCTGGCGGAAAGGTAAACAGCGTTTCTGTGCACTGATCTGGCTTCGCTAGAAGCGGCTTAGTCATGACCTGGAAAAACTGTCTGCGGACAAACACTGGCTCCCTCGGCCTGTAAAGTGAGATGAGAGCCGTAACCTCAGAGTCGTTCGTGACTGGGGTACCTTTACCTTTATGAGTCCCAGTTTAAAGCTTAAATATTAAGACACTTTCATCTCACCACCTTGCTGAGAGTGAAAATGAGAACGGGGAGTATGACTGACAACCTAGTATTTCCAGTGCTAAAAATAGTAACAACTCCCATGAATGATATTGACAGTAACTTCAGCATCGAGACTACATGACTGGCTGGATAGTAGTGAGGAGTAGTTCTTAGGACAGCAGCATGGTGAGCACTGGGCTAGCCCCAAAAGGGGGATAGAGAAGAGTTACAGAATCAGTGATCTGCACATCAGAATTGATAGCCTGAACATCAGAGAAGAGATGGCCTGAAGCACAGTAGTAAGAAGTAGTGCAGCTGAAGCTGGATCTTGGCTGGAAAAAGGGAAAATTTGCTGCCATTTATCCAGTATGAATTGAAGCAGCAAGGTTGGCATGCTAGATGTGTAAATAAGTGTGCATTCTACACCCATCAAATTTCAATGTAAATTCACTAACTATAATGACCCAACAGCTCCAAAATGTGTACCTTGGTAAATTCTGAAGGAAGTTGACCATTGTGTATTGCTGCACAGTCAGCACTCATCTGAATAAAAAATCCTCGTGCGGAACTGAAGCTTGTTTTCAAAGGAAGGTTGTATTTTTCTGCAAGCTGTGCTATCATTCCTTAATAGCAAGATGTAAAACAAAAACATTTTATAATGCAACACAGTAAAGTTCATCATACCTATCACAAAAATATTGACAGAAGTACTGACTATTATGCAAACAAGTACAGGCTATGATATTGCAGGAAAAGTATATATATTTAAAGTACCCAAAATTATATAAAGTACCCAAAATTAAATACCTAAACAGTGAAGTACCTGCAATATCATCCACAATCTCAGTGTATGTTCTCCGTGCTATATCAAGAAATTCATTTATATTAGGCTTCACTGCATAGCATTTCTGTGTTCTCATATTCAAGCATCCTTTTGTATATCTTGTATCATCATTAATGACAGTTTTAATCTTTTCAAGTATGACTCCAAACCTAGAAATACAGTATATCAAATTAGGGCAATGTCTATGCCATATTTTACAAATGCTGTATTTATCTAAAAGAAATGTAATTTTCAAAACCCTAATAACATCTTCATATCCAATGCTGCACTATCTCATGTTAGATACATTGTACGGGTTTCCTAAATATAGCTTAGATGTGAACAATAATTTTCTTTGTCAGAATTCTTTGTTTAATGGCAATTTTTATTGAAATCAATAACATGTGTTTTTTCCTTGTTTAATGTGAGCGCTAGTTTTTCACCTAAGTATTTTTCCTAATATGCTTTCTTTCTTACTAATCAAGGTGGTTATTTTCTGTCTTTCAACAAGTTTCCTGCTCTTCCAGTCAGCCACTCCTCCAATTGAGGAGTCAACTTGCAGGCTGGCCCTATCTTTCAATGGGAGGAAGTACAATCCGAAAGGGTCTTGAATACCCTTCTTATTCTACTAGAGAAAATAAAATGCACATTTTACAAAAACAGGGTGCAAGAAATAATAACATCAGTGTCAAAGATGTTTTTAAAAATAAAACAGTACCTGTTGTCTTCCAAAGAACTATAGTAAGCCTTTAACAATGGTGTTTTATAGCTTTTTAAAGCATCCTGTTAAAATCAACATGAAAAACTGATATATTCAAGTGTACAGAAATGTTAATGGATTCAATACCCTTTCATTCATTTAGGTTTAACTGGGGAAAAACAGCTGATAAAATCTGTCAATATTAGATGATTACATAGAACAAGATATTTTCTGTACGCTGAACTTGTAAGTATAAGAATCAACTTAAAATAAAAATCTAAAATCTAAACATTAGTGTTTTAACCTCTTGGCTGATTTTTGTACGAACATGGCTTTTGAATTCTAATCAGCTTATTTAAAATATATACAACCTGACTCTTAATCAAAATTACTCATGTGGCAGCTAACGATAAAAAAGTAACAACTAAAACAAACAAAACATCATTGAGTGTTAGCTAACTGACTCATTAGGTGATAGCTAATGCCTCACAAGTAGACTTCCATTTGCAGGATGAGACTACCCCTTTCTCTCTTCCACACACTCCCAAGAGAGGTCCTTCTATCTTCTGGAACAGATTTTGGGTGTGCACAGGGGACTGCATGGCGTGGGAAGATCTGTTCTACAATGGTGTCCATTTCACTGACAAATGGACACATTGGATTTCACCCATTAAGAACAGGGGAGCAGAGAGACAGTGCGAGGGCCACCCCCACTCTCAAGGCGCATTAATTACTTTCACAACCCAGGTAGCCTTTCCTTTCAGACAAAATGTAGTTGGCCATGATAGACAATGGTCAAACATACAGAACATGGATCAAATTGCTCCAATAATCATATCCACATCCTTTGCTCACAACTGAAAGACATCTAAGTAATAAAGTACTTATAAAATTACTCCCTGAATACATTCTGCATTTGTATCGTTTCAAAAGTGGGATCAAAGTTGTGAGCGATTTCCTTTGCAAAATGCCTTGTATCACAGAAGGCCTCTGATGGCACGAGGTAATCATGGGGGTGGAAGGGATAAAAGCCTCCTCACAAGAGCTTTGCTGGATATCTGGGCATAGATTTCTAGCACAGAGTAGGCTCCAAGATGAGCTCTAGACAATGACTAGCCATGCTTACTCCTAATATGCTTTCATCTATGTTGTAGCTGTCTTTTTAAAGCATACAATTGTCAGGCCAGCATTCTGGAAATGAGCAGGAAGTTATCAGGTAAATTATACAGGGGCAGGCAGCCTAAGTAATCAATTGTTCACACCGAGGAATAATGCCAGGCAGCAGCTTTCCAGCACTAGGTGAAATAATAGCCCTTTGTTACTGGATGCCAAGCTGAGATGCAATAATACCACCCTCTGGCCATCTGAGGTGGTGAAGCACAGTAGCGTAGATGGGAAGCAAGTGGTTCCCTTCTCTGGCAAATTAACACAGTGGCACAGATGGTAAAGGGCCTGGTTCCCACTGCAGAAGGACTTGGTTTTAAGACTCATAGGCCAAATGATAACCATAACTGACATTTAACATAAAGCTTCAGGACAGAATACCTTCAAAGGTTCTACAAGTTCCAGGGTGTGCTTCAGATAAATTAAATTTGTTATCTTTGATTCAGATGCATTAACCTGTTAGAAAGCAGAAAAGGTATATACTTTATCATTATTTTACTGTTTGATTAGCATAATGTGGCCTAGATACTATTGTGCTTAACATAATTGTTGGGTGTATCTGAAGAAGTGTGCATGCACACGAAAGCTCATACCAAAATAAAAACTTAGTTGGTCTTTAAGGTGCTACTGAAGGAATTTTTCTATTTTGCTTCGACTCAGACCAACACGGCTACCTACCTATAATTGTTGCCTGTTCAATTGTATTCATTTTTTTTCTAAATGAAGCACGACCACAAATATTAGGAATGTTAACTGACTTATTTCCTTTCTCCCTAATGAACTGATCACTTTGACTGGCCACTGTTATATCACCATCATTTAGAATCATCTAATATTGACACTTGGTGACTCCATGTTTATCAGTTTTTGAAGTGAAACAGGAGCCTCTTTCATACACTTTGGGTAGGGAAAAAGAAATACACACCCACACCCACACACCAGTACTTAGCACCTACCTGTTCACCTAGGCAACACCTTAGTGGTTAAAAGTTAACAGTCTCATTCTATGGTGCTATGGAGAAAGGGGGAAATTATTGTGGACCTCCAGCTTGCCACTTCTAGTAATCTACTAGAAATGTTCTAGTCAGGAATATAGCTTTAGTGTCATGAAGAGTAAATAGTAGCACCTATAGCTCTAGGCAGGCATGAATAATTGACAATTAGTGAAAGATAACATGGTGATCATGGCCACTGGTCCCATCACCTCCTGGCAAATAGAAGGGGAAGAAATGGAGGCAGTGAGAGATTTTACTTTCTTGGTCTCCTTGATCACTGCAGATGATGACAGCAGTCACGAAATTAAAAGACGCCTGCTTCTTGGGAGAAAAGCAATGACAAACCTAGACAGCATCTTAAAAAGCAGAGACATCACCTTGCCTACAAAGGTCCGTATGGTTAAAGCTATGGTTTTCCCAGTAGTGATGTATGGGAGTGAGAGCTGGACCATAAAGAAGGCTGATCGCCGAAGAATTGGTGCTTTTGAATTATGGTGCTGGAGGAGACTCTTGAGAGTCCCATGGACTGCAAGAAGATCAAACCTATCAATTCTTAAGGAAATCAGCCCTGAGTGCTCACTGGAAGGACAGATCGTGAAGCTGAGGCTCCAATACTTTGGCCACCTCATGAGAAGAGAATAATCCTTGGAAAAGACCCTGATGTTGGGAAAGATTGAGGGCACTAGGAGAAGGGGACGACAGAGGATGAGATGGTTGGACAGTGTTCTCGAAGTTACGAACATGAGTTTGACCAAACTGCGGGAGGCAGTGGAAGACAGGAGTGCCTGGCGTGCTATGGTCCATGGGGTCATGAAGAGTCAGACACAACTAAACGAGACAACAACAACAACAACAACAACATGGCAGGTCTTAACAGAACAGTAATCCATAGGGTTCATAACATGGGCTACTTTATTACTGGATAAAGGTTGATCTGTGAATTCGAACCGCTGACCTTCTGATCGGCAAGCCCTAGGCTCAGTGGTTTAACCCACAGCGCCACCCACATCCAGTGTTATATTACTGGAGGCCAAAAACATTATTAACAATAATAACAATATTAGCTGTTTGTTGTAGGAAATCATTATTTTGGAGATTGGGACTATGTGCCTAGTGGTTATAACCAACAAATGCCAAACCTAAAAATTATTTGATTTTCAAAAACATAAAGTGGTGTAATTCAGTGAAAATTAAATACAAAGAAATTCCATTAAATCGTGTGTATTATTAAAATAAATATGGCATGTTAAATTATTTTAATGAACATTTAAAATATGTTCAATATCCTGGAATTGCAAACTTCTAGAAATCTAATAAATATGTTTATTTCATTTATACTCTGGTGTGAAAGTACTCAAATCTAAATGGTAAAATTCTCATTTAGTGCTGCAAGTTATGAACTGAGCACACACATCAATTAAGAGATTTCTCTACAACAAACACAGAAGTGATCAATAATAATAGGAAAGATAAATGGCAGCTATTTATTTACCATTTATGAAGTAAAAGTATTTATAAACATACCGTATCCTGCTTTGGAATTTGAACTAAAACTGAAAGTAGTTGATCAGTGTCCAAGAATCTTGAAATAACTATAAAACAGAAATCAAGCAATCATTGAGCTCAAGCCACAACCGTTATATCAGATTTACTGCGATTTAATCCTATTAATATAAATAAGGCTAAACTGCTTTAAATCTGAAATTAATACGGCCAAAATGTTAGACTGATTATACTTTTTATCTTAAGAAACATTAAATTTGATCAGAACAGCAACATTGAGGGAAGCTGTTGTCTCATATTGTTTCATCAATCTGGATAATCCCCCAAAACTGCTATTAGCCTTGTGGGGAGGAGGGGATACAGATATATCATTGGTACCTGAATTATCATTGGTAGCTAGCTTGGGAATGTGGTGCAGGAAGGAAGAGTTAAACACTCCTTCCCCCCAAGCCCCACTGTTCAAATCAAATTTAGAGATCCCTACACTTGTACTTAAAAACAAACAAACAAACAAACAAACAAACAAACAAACAAACAAACAGCAACCCACTCCTAACAAGCAGAGGATGAAGAAGGAACAATATTCATCCTGCTCAAAAGCTGTGATTAATAGAAATATGATACCCATTATTAAAGGAAATATGTTATCTATTCTATAAAGCGATATTTGATTACCTGACTGAAGACACAAAAATAGTTCCTCTTCCTGAAGTAGCTCTTGAACAGAATCCAACCTTGTATTAATGGTATCAGCATCAATCAAAGGCTCTAGAATATTAGATCGAAGTCTCCGACTTCCCCCTGGTGTTTTAGTATAATTTAGAACACCAAAAAGAGTGTGTCCATTCCTTTGAAAAACAGCACAGTTGGGGGGGGGGAATCTCATTAAGAAGTTGATACAAAACAATTTAAACATTCTACAACTGCTAACACACAAATCACATTCCAAGGCTACACTCGTGCTCCTTCAATGCATGTCGCTGCACTTAATAACAGAAATTTGCACTCAAGTGATGATGGAACCTCTGCTCCCACTGTATCCAGCTAACTGCATAAAAGCTTGAAATAGTCCTGGAAATATTTAGCACATCTCTCTGTGTGTAGGTGCTTTTTAATAAGGGAAAGAATAAGAAGTTAGAGGTCTAGGAAAGGATACCATGTACAAGAAAGCACTGAGTGGCCTTTGATATCAATATCATAGTGCACCCAACAATGCAACGGCTCTGTGGGAGTAGGGGAGGATTATGCTAGAGGTCTAAAGTGAGCTGCTCCAAACCTGTTCTTCATGTGCCAAGAAGAAGAGTATTAGCACAAGAGATAATACAGGCAATTATTATGCAACAAGTATATGACTTACTAATACAGTTTCAGCATATAGCTATGTATTTGTTAAAGACCCAAGTCATGCATTTTGCTTATTAGTGTGTGACTATAATACATCAAAAGTTTTCTTCAGAGCAGTGAATTTTATTTCTCAGTGAAAAGGAAGTAATTTACTCAGACAGTGCCAAATGAAAGTATTGTGATAAGAACAAATGAGAGGAAATTTAACTAATCATTTGTACAGATGTTATCAAGTATATTAGAATTGTATGTTCTGTCAAGCAAAAAGAGAGAGAACAGACTTCAGAAGAATATATTGAAAGTGGGAAGGAAGAGATTAACACAGAGAAGAGGGGTGGAAGCAGCTATAACTTTGGTGCACACATTATGACAAGTAGAGGGCAGAGAGCAAAGTGAGCAGGACAGTGCCAGGCAGAGGCTGACACTAGCCATTAAGTGGTTATTAGCCAGCCCAGTGGGAAAAGACTTCTTTACTGAGTTAAGTTAAAGGTTCCTAAGTAAGAATTCATGGTGGTGCCAGTGGCCCTAGTTTAGGAGAATCATTGGAGCTGAAGTAAATATCCCTCTTCTCTCCCCATCTCCAATGACTCATTTTGTTGTTGTTAAGTACACAACTTTGAAGAAAGAATCATGGGACTGCTCATCACATGTAGCATATAATTATCCTAATCACATTCAGAATAGAATTTATACCATGTTCAATATGGAACAACAAATATCTATTAAAAGAAACACAGGATTAACCGGGGGGGGGGGGGTGCACTTGAGGGGAGAAGCTCTTTAGGACTCCAGCGATTCCTATTGACTGGTGTCCAAACAACAATCACAGCTCTGACTTCACTCATTGCCTAAATACACTGCTAAGTGGCAGCAATCAGGTTTAGAAAACTGTGTGCACCTTTTGCTTAATAACTTTATTTATTTATTTATTAAATTTCTATACCACCATTCATCTGAGGATCACAAGGAAGTTTACAATATAATTCCCCCCCTAAAAGACAATAAAGTTCAGTCTGTGGCACCTGCCCGAGAGTACCACTGAAGCCCTTCATGGGTGCCATGGTTGGTGACACATGGGTTATACAGAAAAGACAAAAATATATTTTTACCTGAAAAACAAACTTAATTTTTTAAAAACACCGTAGATATGCATCAATATCCACCAGTTGTTGTATAATGCAAATATAAATTCATTTCTATCTTCTCCATACCTTAGAGTCGTGAAATGAAACAACTTACCTAGAATTCCTATTGTTAGTTATTAATTCAAGGTTTATGGCTGACGTTGAATCAATCATTGCTGTTTGCTCACTTCCATGGAAACTAATCTTAAGTGATTTAGGTGCATAAACTGAATTTTGTATGAACTCAACATACTTCAGCACAGCTGCAACAGCTGCCAGACAGTAGTATCTATGAAATTGTAAGACAAAATAAACAAAAACAAAATTGCACATACTATTGTGCATAAGCTTTGAAGACTTATGGCTTACCTAGCTTAGAAGGTAGAAACCCTGAAAATATTAGTTGGGGTGAGCTAGAGTAAGGCTTTCAAATAAAACTCAGAAACTGATAATGACATTTGAAAGGTCCTTCTTTGAAAGATAGTAAATCATATAAAATATCTAAAGGGCTCGTTTCTCCCATACACATCTGTCTAGCTGTTAAGATCTTCTCCAGGGCTCACTGCTGGGTCCTCCCACCTTCAGAATCAGAAAGCTATAAAGGCCAGGGCCTTCTCTGTGGTGGCACCTTCTGGAACTCCCTTATTTTTTATTTAGAGCATTTGTAACCTACCCTTCAGCAAAAAGAAGTTCCTACAAAGGGTTACACAAAATCAGTTAAAATAAGAGAGTCTCTGCCTGCAATCTTACATATGACAGACACAAAAGGCGAAATGGTCAGGGAGGCAAGAGGGCTTGACTAGCATCTAGTCTGATAGTCTTTCAATGCCAGCATGCCCTGCAATCTCCCAAATCAGCTCCTGAACACTGGGGAAACCACCAGAGCAGATCAGGGGGATGCGTGAAGTACATGGGAGTGGGGAAAATTTGTTCCACACGTGGCAGTAATTCTACTTTTGCAATAATGTCATTATATACAACCCAAAGAGACTTTAATTATTTACACTGCAAGAAATACTTGTGAGAGTATAACGTTTTGCTTTAAAACAACTGAGGAAGGAAGGGATGAAATATATTTATAAAAAATTATGGATGGTATGGACAATGGTATGTTTTCTCTCTCATCATTCTAGAACTGGGGCTCATCTAATTAAATTGATTGGCAGTAAATTCAGCATAGATGAAATATAATACTTCACAGTACACATAGCTAACGTATCATTCATTTAAGCAGGGCATGGAGATTTCATCTAGCTTAGACTTTTTTTTAAAAAAAATAAAGCTTACATGAATTAATAGTGTTTATTCCATCAGTCATCAACCAGGAAAGCAAAATATATTATTCATATTAAAGGCAGTGTATGTATAATATCCAGATGGGGACGTGGGGCTAAGGATGGCTATTTCCAAGTTTCCCGGCTTGTTAATTTTTCAGAAGCAGCTAGTTGGCTACTGTTTGAAAGCAAAATAGTGGATGAGATGAATCTTGGTCTGATCTTCCAAAGCAATTCATGTGTTAAGGGAAGAGCAAGGAATATTGCAGATGGTAAACCATCTGAAATAATTTCCTTTCCGCAGATAAAGTTGTCATGTTTGCCTGCTCTACAGGAATGACTCACAATCTCCCTGTCAACACATCTTATTATAATCAAGAACCATCTGTCACCAATGAAGGCTCAGAGATAGGACAGGTGGAAATACTACTTAGCCGATGCCCAACTGGGTTTTAGTCCTGTTACAGAGACTTTATAAATAATTTGAAGTCTTGTACTACCATAGTTATGGGTAGGGACGTAATAATTCTCTGTTCTGCCCTGTATTCTTCACATGCAGCACTGTTTCCATTCTGCTGTAGTTAGTATTTAAAGCTATGTTATTCATAGCTCTGTCTGCTGGTGAAATTATGTTTCAAGTGTAACTTATTATGTAAATTATGTTGTCATGATGTTATTTAACCACATTCGTTGAATGTGGAAAAATACTTGGGTATCATTTGTAGACTGAAAGCAACAATAGTAAATATGAATCATATTCAATGGAATGATTTCTGTTCTGGACATAAGTGAGCATTGATAATTTCTATGCTGGTTTCTGTTTTTGTTGGAATTCTGCAGCATCGCAAGTTAAGAGGAATTTTAGAATGAAATATGGTAAACAATTAAAATTCATATTCAACCATGCAGCACAGTGACCTTGGACAAACCACTGACATACAGCCTTACTTAATTCATAGTGTTGTTGAAAAGCTAAATTGACAATAATAAATTGAGAGAGGGTGAGATATAAGTGAAATAAATACATTTAAGGCAGATACCTAAACCATGTCCTGTAAAATTTGTAGATCACAGTCTAGAATCTGTTACAAATATTCAAAGAAGGTTAATTAAGAATGAAAGCTAACAAAAGCAAATGATTTGGAAAAGTGATCCTGGCATATGCACAGAGTGTAATCTTGAGACAAAGCCAATTTTTCCATTGTCTTGAATGTAAAGAGATAAAGATAAAAGCATTGTGTAAAGGCATGCTTGGTGGTGATTCAAACACTGTAGGAGTGGACTATCTGAAATGAATTTATATAGGCATAAACTGCTGAAGCTGAGCAAAAGTTTGAAGCTACAATTGAATAATAAACAAAAACAGGAACAGAGGAGACAATGCATTACTTTATGCAATTATTCTTTTTCCAACAGAAGCAACAAGTTTGAACTATACGCCCTCTGCTGGAATAAAACACTGGATGCACATATCAAACAGCAACATAAGAACACAACTTGGAGCTATAAAGGAACTGAAGTGATATAACTAATGAAAGATAACTGACAGAAAGTCTTTCTTAAGACATCCATTAAGGAAAACAGCAGCTTCACAGCAGTTTACTACTCTAATCCCAAACATATTTACCTGGAAGTATTTCTATATAAACCTTACTTTCATGTAACGTCGTTTGATATCACATCTTTCTATAAATCCAACCCACAATTATTAAGGAGAAGGTTATACTGAGCCAACAGAACATACTCCAAGCTGCTTTATGCAGAGTTAAGGTTACAGTATTGCCAACGAAACCATTGCACAATTGAAACAAGAACCAAGAACGCAACGGAAATTCCCTTCTTTCTCTACCCCCGCCCCCCCCAAAACCCCTCCCACCCCTAATCTACTGCAGAGGCTTGGAGAAAACCTTAGAGCACTCTCTAATTATTTGATCTAGTTGGTGTAAGAGTCAACAACATCAAATTATAATTGGTTGGTAAATGAAATTTCAACGGGGATAATGATTACAGAAATGTTGAAAGCAAACAATGGCTTGGATCCAAACCTGCTTTTGGGCAAGTACAATGGGATTTCATTGATGCAAGGCAGCTCAGTTCCTGCCGATTCCCACTGCAATCATCTGTGCTATATCCTATATGCTTCCAAACACTTCCTTGCCTTCAGGAGTTGCTTTTTAGGATGTACCAGGGGATTGTGGTGAGGGGTGTATGCGGAAAAACCCTAGAATTCTGCTCATGTATCTTTGGTTTCAACCCAACATACAATAATAAGTAACCCAACATATTGGGCCAAAATCAATCATTATTATCAACAAGGTATATATATAAAGTTTTAAAGAATATTTATATCAACATATGTAAGTATTTTAAAATACTTAGATCACTGTCTGAAAGCAGTAGACTAAAAATCTTGTGGGTAGATGACCAGCCTACGAACTGTGAAATTACTAAAAATGTGGCACATCCCAAGATGAACTGGTAATTTGTATTTACACACATACTTGGACTGAACTTCCATCAGAACAGTGCTGAACTCAGGTGTACATAATTGCTCAATATATTCCAAGCCTTTCATTTCATTGAAGTATTTTCTTTGGACTGTAGTAAAAGTCACATTCTGGAAAACAAGCAAAGGTAGGATTACAGAACGTTTCTCCAATATGTAGAACCTTTCATTCCAATGTTCTAAAGAAATTAATATTTTTAAGCAGCAAAGTGAATTATTTACTCATAAAGTCCCAAGTCTCAATATTTGCATTTTGCTATGGGTGTGATTCAGAAACACACAAGTGCACTGAATTGATCATTTTTTTAAGCCTTCCAATTACATTTTTATTTTATTCCATTTTTAAGTGCCCCTTCATCAAACAAGATCCTGAGATGGTTTGCACACACAAACATATTATAGCACAACTAATAGTAACTAATTAAAATAAAACACTTTCCTACAGCTTCCAAATGTCAGTACAAATTAATTATTTAATTGGGTATCCTGCTTCTTTCCCAATTGTTCATTTTTCCTATGAAATAATTAAAAACCATAGCTCTTCCCCCCTCCCACCATTCTTTTTCCTTCATACAGCCCCTGGACATTTCTGTGTAAACTTTGGCAGGTTTCTTACCCTAGGGCACCTCCCTCATAGTTTCAACCCCCAGGAAGGAGAAGGAGGGCAAGTTCCATTGCACAGCCAAAAGTTTTTGTGCTAGCAGATGCGCATGGTTGGATACCACCCCATTGGTTTCCTACATGAAAATCCCTGGATGAATGTTTGAGTTTGGGCTTTATTTTTATTTTTATTCAGAGAAAGTAAATGGTTCTTCTTTAAGAAATTGGGCTACAACTACCACACAAATACTTGTCAAATAATATGTTAAATAAGTGTTCTTTGAATGTACCTTGAAATTTTCTGTTATCAAGCTGAACAATTTTGTTGCATTTCCTGTATCACATGCAGTATTTGACATAATGATTTCCAAGGGTGCTAAAATTCTGAGTTTAGTGATAACCTAAAAAATATGTAACATGATTTGGTAAAAATATTTACATGAACAACTTTTATAGCACATGTTGTTAGTTATTGATTTATTATTAACTCTCCCTCTCTTTCTCTTTCTCTCTCTGTGTGTATGTGTATATAGATATAACATAATCATTGAGCATAACAGTGTTTAACTACAGTATTTGCACCTTTAAATTGCAATCTGAAATATGACACAGGAAGACAACAGAGGGAGAGAAAAGAAGGGGGGGACTGAGCAAGAAAGGGTTAGCAATTCAGTAACATTTTGTTATCAAGAATCATAGCCTTGCTGTCATTTTGAGTACTGTAGCTTCCTAGCTCCTTTATTCCAAAATCTCTGTTTGGTCTGTCAAGGCATACAAAGCCGAGACCTAGGACAAGAAAGCAACAAGTGCAGAGCAGGGGCACACAGGGAGAAGCGGGAAGTTCCATTGTGGAGTGGGCCTCATTATGCACACTTAGGTAATACTATCTAGTAACTGCAATTCTATGCCAAGTACATGCAATACCTATTGACTTCAATGCAAAGGGGACTTAAAGCAGTTTATATACAAATATATATCCAGATTTACCTTGGCATATGTTGTATTGTCTGCAAACTGAGATACCACAACTTCTGGATTTTTTAAGTCAATACTTGCCATACCCACTTCACCTCTGGCAAGACCTCTCCCTTCTATTACAGCCACAATAACAGATGCAGCATTGTGAGCAGAGACTGAAGACGATGTAACTGTAAAAACAGTGAGATACATTAGGTAATCTGACCTAATCTAAATTCTGCTCTAGCTCTACAAAAATAAAATTGAGTTTGTTACAAGCAATGTTTGATTGTTCATATTGCTGTTTAAAGCATGAGCTTCTCTCAGGTATATCAAAACTTTGAAAAGCCCAAAATAATTTATCTTGAGGAAAAAATCACACATGGTGCAACATTTACAGATATGTGTGCAGTATATCATATCTATGTAAAACAGTGATGTGTATAAAGACAAACATAAGCAGTACCTTACTAGGCTTATATACTTTTTAAACAACTGTTTTTAACATTGTAGTCCCACTGATTTAAGCACTGCATGTGCTTTTCTTGCTCATTAAAAACAGAGGGCAAAAATCCAACATTGAATGAATGAATGAATTGATTTAGTTTGGTCACTGATCAGTCCAACATTGTACCAATGGATTTTTCCTTCCTTCCTTCCTTCCTTCCTTCCTTCCTTCCTTCCTTCCTTCCTTCCTTCCTTCCTTCCTTCCTTCCTGCGGCAGTCCCCACCAATCTGCTCCAGTGGGTCCCAATCCTCCAGTGCAGTTTGGGAGTTCATATTGGATGTAAGGAGGAATAAAGGAAGGGAACTCCCACTTGCACAATATGAAATCTGTTGCACAAGTGGAATATTACCCAATATGGTTGAACTGTGCTCCATAATTTTTAAAAGTCTGAAGAAAAATGCTGATAAAGTTTCCGCATTACTTACATAAACCAATCCCAACCTTTCTATTACTGTAGACCTAAATGCCTATTAAATAATGCCAACATTTTCTGGTTTGTTTTATAGTAAGAACTGTTTATGTGGGTTTTAAAAGAGAAAACAGAAGCCCGAAGGCAGGTCAGTATGCATGTGGAGTTTTGAAAAATGAGGGCTGTTGCATCCTGTCCACTACAATGGACAGGATCCAGTCATTCCTACATGCATGAAGAGGTATGTTTGCATAGCTTCTCCCTTTAATTTGACCCACAATGTTTATCAGGATGCTGTTTGTGAGATGAAACAGCTGACCACTTATTTGCAAAAAGGCACTAATTTTTTTAATTGTTCTGATGCTGTTTCTCAAAACAAATTCCATTATTTGTGAATGGCATTGAGGGAAATCTAAACGACTTAATACTTTTTGTGAAGTTATTGTCAAAGTGCTATACTAACTAATTTTACTAACAGGTGAATGGTATAAGCCACTACACTGACTTGTAGATGTCAAATGCATTACCAGAGGCCAAGTCACACACCAAGTTGCAATCCAAGAGCAGTTTTTATTTGTAATGTGACCACTCCTCCCTTCCTAGAATAGTTTTGCTAAGCAAAGGCAAAAACATGGTACTGCATATCAGTGACAGACCATTAAGTTGCATTCCAAGCAATCCTATAATGCTATTCTCCAATACAAAATGGCATTTAAATGCTAGTGTGACAGTAAGAAAAATGGAACTGTCAGTTAACACAACATTTAGATGATGAATAAAATGACGTTGTTTCTAATGTAATTATATTTTCAAAAATATCCCAAGAATTGTCTAGGTAATTATTTTTATTACAAAATACCTTAAGGGCCAGAAATTGTCATTAAGAAATTATATGCAATGTGGTTTACATGTCCTAAATGATAATTGTCACATCATGTTCAGTCATACAGCAGATAATGCTTACAACAGCACAAACTACAAGTATGTTAATGGTAAATCACCAGTCAAAATATCAGTGTATGTTTGTTTCTTTGCTTTAAAAACACGTTATGTTGGTGATTACAACACTAGAGAACTCATCAATCTTTTTAATCAAATGTTAATATGGAAAGTAATATCTTCATCAATCTTTTTTTCCATTTCAGAATCATGCTCACTATTCTGGTAGTCAACATCTTCATCAATGTCAAGTCTCCTCTTATTTATCTTTTTGCATACTATACAATGCTGAAGGCATTCAAAACTGCTTGATTTCCCACTCCCAATAATTGAATAATTATCTTTCATTAGAATAGCTTAGCCTGACAAAATATATAATGTTAAATAGTCATTCTTCGTTGTGGTTGTTAACTACTATAACCATAGTCAGGTTTGCTAGCTGTAACTTTCCAAAAACATTCTAATATAATTTTACAGTGCCCTCTACTGTCCACTTTTTTTTTACAATGGTGGATGCAAGAATATAACAGAATGAAAGGCCACATAATTTTTCAACAATTCTGGTCTTAATACTTGTAAGATTTTCTGGAGATGCTAAATATCTGCCTCAAAGCTGTTTGATTATAACTTAAGAAACCAGAACATGCAGGTATATCACTTTGGGGGGAAATGACATTCTAACAGAATCTGTAAAGTCTTCAGAGCACCAGTAAACTATTTAATAGTATCTATCTATACACTGGGCAAGATCTAGAATACTGTAGACTGTGCTGGTGGGCCCATCGAAAAAATATTATCATGGAGCTGAAAAGACACAGAAAATGTAAAATAAAACAATAAAGGCCTAAATGACCTTTCCTGTGGGGATTTATTTTTTAGAGTTTGAGATTTTAATAAGTCCAGAAAAAAATAATTAAGAAAGGATATGACAGTGGTTTACAAAATTGGGGAAAGGGTAGAAAGGGATCCAAGCTGGAAAGGATAGGAATGCAGGTGCTGTGGCTCTGCTGAAGCTGAGCAGGTGTTAACTTGATTGGTGATCTGGGTGGATGGAAAGACTTTATGCAAAGAGAAGATCAGATCAAATGTCTATCTAGTACAGCATTCTGTTCTCACAGATGTCTAGAGAAGCCCACAAGCAGGTCATGAGCAGAATAACTATCTCCCGCATGTGATCTCTAACAACAGGTACTCAATAACTCTGACAGTAACTATCAAAAACCCACAAACAGGACCCAAGTGCAACCATGTTAGCCCCACTTTTGAATCCCAGAAACTGGTATTCACACGCATACTGCCCATAGCTGCCAAGTTTTCCCTTTTCTCACAAGGAAGCCTATTCAGCATAAGGGAATTTCCCTTAAAAAAAGGGATAACTTGGCAGCTATGATACTGCCTATTATAGTGGAGTTAGAGCATAGACTTAACCTCCATGAATTTGTCTAACCATCTCTGAAAGCTTTCCAAGTTGGTGGCCATCACTACATTTTGTATTAGTGAATTAAATAATGTAATCTATGAAGAAATACAGTACTTGTTTCTGTGTGTTTTGAATCTCCAGCCATTCAGCTTTACTCAATGACCCCTAGTTCCGTTATCATGAGAGAAACACTGCACTCTATCAACTGTCTCCACACTATGACTCCCCTTACCATAGCTGCCAAGTTTTCCCTTTTCTCACGAGGAAGCCTATTCAGCATAAGGGAAAATCCCTTAAAAAATGGATAACTTGGCAGCTATGCCCCTTACCCGCTTTTTTAAAAATTAAGAAGCCTGAAAGAAGAATATTTTTTTCATGGGGGGTGTAGCTGTAGATTCTTGATCATTATGGCTGTATTGTGTATCTTTTTCTTCTCTACAATATCCTTTTGAGATGTGGCAACCAGAACTGTATGAAGTATTTCAAGTGTGCACTGGTACTGAATATGCAAAATTAGATTATTTTTGTCTGAAAATGCATCACTTTACACTTGTTTACATTGCACTGTATTTCCTATTTTAATGCCTAGTCACCCAATTTGGAGAGATCCTTTTGGAACTCCTCACAACCCCTTTTTCTTTTTACTACCCTTAATGATTTGGTGTTATCAGCAAACTTGGCCACCTTATTTTCCACTTTCATAAAAATAGAATTTGGAGATGTGCAGTGACATAGACTGGCAGTAGGTTTGCAAGATACATTACACAATAATAAGTAAGAAATTTGCAGAATTCCCCAGCATGGTATGTGGTGATGGCCCTCAGCTATATGGCTTTGAAAAGGCTTGGAGAAATCAGTGGAGGAAGAGTTTCTCAACAGGTATTATTTAAGAGAAGTGGAACCTGCAACAATTAAAAGTGCTTTGTATTTAGCACTTCTCACAAGCTTGGCGATACCTCCTTCTGGTATGTGGAAGGCGCTGTTTTTGTTACATAAAGATTGACACCTCTCAACTTCAGAAAGAGAGGCAATGAAAGTTGAATGGAAGCACTATGTTCAGAGGCAGTAAACTTTGAGTATTAGATGCTGGAGACAAAAAGCAGGGGAAGGTCATCACCATTATGCCTCAAAGCTGTTTGATTATAACTTAAGAAACCAGAACATGCAGGTATATCACTTTGGGGGGAAATGACATTCTAACAGAATCTGTAAAGTCTTCAGAGCACCAGTAAACTATTTAATAGTATCTATCTATACACTGGGCAAGATCTAGAATACTGTAGACTGTGCTGGTGGGCCCATCGAAAAAATATTATCATGGAGCTGAAAAGACACAGAAAATGTAAAATAAAACAATAAAGGCCTAAATGACCTTTCCTGTGGGGATTTATTTTTTAGAGTTTGAGATTTTAATAAGTCCAGAAAAAATAATTAAGAAAGGATATGACAGTGGTTTACAAAATTGGGGAAAGGGTAGAAAGGGATCCAAGCTGGAAAGGATAGGAATGCAGGTGCTGTGGCTCTGCTGAAGCTGAGCAGGTGTTAACTTGATTGGTGATCTGGGTGGATGGAAAGACTTTATGCAAAGAGAAGATCAGATCAAATGTCTATCTAGTACAGCATTCTGTTCTCACAGATGTCTAGAGAAGCCCACAAGCAGGTCATGAGCAGAATAACTATCTCCCGCATGTGATCTCTAACAACAGGTACTCAATAACTCTGACAGTAACTATCAAAAACCCACAAACAGGACCCAAGTGCAACCATGTTAGCCCCACTTTTGAATCCCAGAAACTGGTATTCACACGCATACTGCCCATAGCTGCCAAGTTTTCCCTTTTCTCACAAGGAAGCCTATTCAGCATAAGGGAATTTCCCTTAAAAAAAGGGATAACTTGGCAGCTATGATACTGCCTATTATAGTGGAGTTAGAGCATAGACTTAACCTCCATGAATTTGTCTAACCATCTCTGAAAGCTTTCCAAGTTGGTGGCCATCACTACATTTTGTATTAGTGAATTAAATAATGTAATCTATGAAGAAATACAGTACTTGTTTCTGTGTGTTTTGAATCTCCAGCCATTCAGCTTTACTCAATGACCCCTAGTTCCGTTATCATGAGAGAAACACTGCACTCTATCAACTGTCTCCACACTATGACTCCCCTTACCATAGCTGCCAAGTTTTCCCTTTTCTCACGAGGAAGCCTATTCAGCATAAGGGAAAATCCCTTAAAAAATGGATAACTTGGCAGCTATGCCCCTTACCCGCTTTTTTAAAAATTAAGAAGCCTGAAAGAAGAATATTTTTTTCATGGGGGGTGTAGCTGTAGATTCTTGATCATTATGGCTGTATTGTGTATCTTTTTCTTCTCTACAATATCCTTTTGAGATGTGGCAACCAGAACTGTATGAAGTATTTCAAGTGTGCACTGGTACTGAATATGCAAAATTAGATTATTTTTGTCTGAAAATGCATCACTTTACACTTGTTTACATTGCACTGTATTTCCTATTTTAATGCCTAGTCACCCAATTTGGAGAGATCCTTTTGGAACTCCTCACAACCCCTTTTTCTTTTTACTACCCTTAATGATTTGGTGTTATCAGCAAACTTGGCCACCTTATTTTCCACTTTCATAAAAATAGAATTTGGAGATGTGCAGTGACATAGACTGGCAGTAGGTTTGCAAGATACATTACACAATAATAAGTAAGAAATTTGCAGAATTCCCCAGCATGGTATGTGGTGATGGCCCTCAGCTATATGGCTTTGAAAAGGCTTGGAGAAATCAGTGGAGGAAGAGTTTCTCAACAGGTATTATTTAAGAGAAGTGGAACCTGCAACAATTAAAAGTGCTTTGTATTTAGCACTTCTCACAAGCTTGGCGATACCTCCTTCTGGTATGTGGAAGGCGCTGTTTTTGTTACATAAAGATTGACACCTCTCAACTTCAGAAAGAGAGGCAATGAAAGTTGAATGGAAGCACTATGTTCAGAGGCAGTAAACTTTGAGTATTAGATGCTGGAGACAAAAAGCAGGGGAAGGTCATCACCATTATGCCTTGCCTGTGAGCTTCTCAAAGGTTTTGGGCCTGATCACAATTCCCGGTATCTGGACTAAATAGATCTTAATCTGATCCATCAATGCAATTCTTATGTTCTTCTACAAGTCTGAAAGTTGCATTTTCTAAATTCATGAGCTACAGGTATAAAGCAGGAAAACCATGAAATTGATAGTTGATCTTGATCTCTCATGTTTTTTTCTGAAGTTAACTTCTCTTTGTGGGAGCTGCTGCATTGCTGCAGTCTTTCTGTCCCCTGAAGGTAACAACAGAAGCCTTGAACCATTTGGCAGGAGACCCTGCAAGTGCTGCTGCCTCAACATTCTACCCAGTGCACAACATTGACTTTTTGTTACAAAGAAATGTGACAAATTATTTTGTGATATATTGATCATGGAAACACAAAGAACACCTTCTAACCTAGCCTCATATTGAAGATACAGTTACATTCTGATGCTTTACAGCAGAATTTGTGAAGATTCTTCAAGAAAATCTCTTTTGCACATCTATGAGTGTTAGGGTAACAACTGATCAAACTAAATATGGAGCCCAATGGTGGCCACCCACCAGCGGAAATTATTTCCACTGGGGCAATGAGACTTTCCCTTCTTCTCTTGCCCCCTGCAGCCCCAAAATTTTATCCTGAGGGTTGGGGACCATCTTCAGAGTGAATTTGGGGAGGCTGTGGGGGACAGATAAGAAGTCCGTTCATGTAATGTTGACCCAACTATTTCCCCCATATTTACAACCCATCTGTGTAAATATTAAGATGTACAAATTACAGTAGGTGAACTTCACCTGAATATCCCATAAAAGGAGTCCCGTTTCTGCACCCTGTCCTAGTAGTTGAGAGAGGTGTTTTTCGTACTCGAGAAATATGTAGAGCTCGGTTTGAAGAAGAGCTTGTCAAATTCACTGTGCTAATGTTTTCTGCATAGGAACTCTTGTCTCCAAAGTATGACTCTAATAATAATAAAAAAATTGCTCTTAAAGAGAAATTTAGAATTAGTGATTGCAATGTTTGCTTTCCACAGATAGTTGCAACAGTAGCTTGTAAGAACAATCTTGATCCTGTTAAATTCAATGTAAAATTACTCTGAGACCTGTAACAGAAATGATCACCCTAACAAATAATTTTACAATGTTCTAAACATATTTGGAAAATCAAGATAACCAATTCCCATTTTAACAAAATCAATCATTTTCTGCATAAGCGAAAGAGAAAAACAGTACCTATTATATATATAATTGTGCTTCTCTGTCTGTTATATATAATTTTACCTTTCCCTCTACCGCATTTTCTAATCACCTAATCCTGAGTTAGTTCATTTCTGGACTTTTATACTATTTACATATACTGGATCTTGAACTGTATTTAAATGGGCTTAATTAAGAAATCATTTTGGATGGGAATACAGCCTTAGCATTGGTTTTTTTTATTGGTTTGAGTGGGTGAATAGTATGATTTACAATGCAATCCTATGCATGTATATTCATGACAGAGTGGGGATTTTTGAACCCTGATCTCTCAGGTCCTTGTCCGACACTCTAACCACTATACCACACTGGCTTCCTAGAGTACTTCTGCTATGGAGCAGCTGTATAAATTAAATAGGAAAACAAATATGAGGAAAGCAAAATGCCACTTAGAGAAGGATCCAATATATTTTCCTTGAATTTGTTTTATTGTGGATTGTTTTATTTAATGTTTCAATGTGTTGCAAACTGCTTTGAGATTTTTTCTTTAAATTTTAAAAAATTCAGTGTGGTGCAAGCAAATTTTTATTCTTAAGGTGTGGCCCAAATAAAAAAGTTTTGAGAACCACTTACCTACTGTTAAGTCATGTTCATTAATTTCAAAGGGTTTTCTCTGAATAGAACATTGGAAACAACCCAGTGGGTACAATTGCAGCCATAGTGGAATTGAGTGTTTAGGTGCAGTGAAGTGGATTTGTAAATGTCCAAATAATTATTTATTACCCCAGTTTGATCTTGCACATTTATGAAACGTGGGGTTTTCACTTGCAAGCAGTTTTCACATGCCTTTCAGCTTCTTTTGAATTGTCTGGATTCATGTGCGACCGTTGTTAATGAAAGGCAGTAGAGAGGAAACAGAGAAAGTGCTTTGTTGCAAATACAAAAAATCTTACATTCCCATTACGGATAAGAGGAAAAGCAAAACACACACATTTTATTTGTACTAAGGAAAACACTTTTTTCTAGATATGTGAGCAAAGACCCGGTTCATTAGGCACACGCGCACACACAAAATTAAAACTTGGCAGATCGTAAAAAGTTGTGTGAATAAACCCAGAATATGAAGAGCCAGAAGATTGACGAAATCTGGAATTGTGCAGCACTTAACCAATTTAAAGCGCTGCAACTGAGGTGGTTTTGGGAAAGGAGAGGCATAGCTGAACACGTATTTGGGTTGTTTATCAACACAACCAGTTGTTATTTTGCCTTTGAACCCTCAGGACTCAAGCTGACGGTGTGTCTGTTTTAACCCAGAGGAGATAAACTGCCTCTCCCACCTTCCAGCCCCCTTGAGAGGAAGGGCGCCATGAACCCGTTGCGGGAGACTCGGTCTCTCTGAGGGCGAAGGGGCTGCTCGTCCGAGGAAGTCGGAGGGTCGCCGCCACCGCCAGCCGGCGTCTGCTCCAACCCGAGCAGGCCACGGGGCCGCCGCTCCGCGCACGGCGAAGAAGAAGAGGGAGCCGAGAAGGAGATGGAGGCTGCCGAAACCTCCTCCATCCGGAGGCTCGTTCAAACGCCTCCCCACCCTGAAGGCAGCAGAAGCGGCCTTGAAGCCTTCGCGGGTTCACCGCCTCCCCCCCCCCCCCCGCATAGAGCCAGGAATCCGCACGGCGGGAAAAACGGTTGAACGGGCTGCTCCATTTCAGCCAGCAGAGGGAGGGGAGGGGGAAGCTTGGTAGCTTTTGTTACGGTCAACGACAGTAAAGACACCGAGTACACCTCACATCCACGCAACTCTGGTTTCCTTCTTTAAGGGGATTTCTCGACCACCCTCCACATGGAGAGCATTGCAAAATAAAAATGTGATTCCCCTCCACCCCGCGTGCAGGTTTAAGGTGGTATGGTCCATCCCTATCATGGTTTCAGCGCCGCACGGGCTCCAATGGCTTTGCCTTAGTGAGAGGTTCGTGAAATGCGGCAGCGTCTACTTCACCCTTTGACCGACAGTCATTTCTTTGATGCTTTTGAATTATGGTGCTGGAGGAGACTCTTGAGAGTCCCATGGACTGCAAGACGATCAAACCTATCCATTCTTAAGGAAATCAGCCCTAAGTGCTCACTGGAAGGACAGATTGTGAAGCTGAGGCTCCAATACTTTGGCCACCTCATGAGAAGACTCCCTGGAAAAGACCCTGATGTTGGGAAAGGAGATGTTGGCACAAGGAGAAGGGGAGGACAGAGGACGAGATGGTTGGACAGTGTTCTCGAAGCTACGAACATGAGTTTGACCAAACTGCGGGAGGCAGTGCAAGACAGGAGTGCCTGGCGTGCTATGGTCCATGGGGGTCACAGAGAGTCGGACACGACTAAACATTTCTTCCTGACTCATAGGCCTCCCTTTAATTATGAAGAAAACTAGTTGTGTTCTGAAGGGTACAGGACAACGCATGCATCATAAGTAAAAAAAAATGGTGGACATTTGGAAGGCAGCACGTCGGCTGTCCCCAACTTAGGGAATGGCCCACAAAGTAATATTCTATTCCCTCGTCCTATCTGCAGCCACTCCCCCCCCCAAAAAAAAACTTCTAAGGAATTTCTTTATGACTATCTGCAGAATGTGGCTAGGGTAAACTGTCTGAAAACAAAAGTTTATGCAAGTTTCCTATGCTGGCTCCTTTTCCAACAGTCCCAACTTTCACTCTAAATCGTTCTATCTTCTAGATTAGGTGGTGGAGGGCTCAAATGGCTGCAGGGAAAGGACCAGAAAATTTCCCTTTCATGAACTTCCTGCAGTTTCACTAAGCAAAATACACTTTAAACCTAATTTACACTATAGTGTTTGTTTGCAGCCTATGGTACTACTAATCTGACACTGTTAGAAGGGCAGCGGGGGGGGGGGGATGAGGATAGGGGCTTGAGTTTATGAAAAACGTTAGCATAAATTCAAGCTAAAGATCTATCAAACCAGCCAAGAAGCTGTGATGAACAGAGAAATTTTTTGTATACTACGGTACAGCAGGGATGGTATATATGCATTAGATAGTGGTTAGGTATTTCAAGTCACAAGCACTGGCCTTTCTGCCATCAAAGCAGGTTAACATTTCTTTCTTTCTTTTCTTCCTTCAAGATATATTGTCTCAAAGGGGTTCTCATTTCAACACATGTAGATTTTTAGCACCAGTCCTTTATAATTAGTACAAAAATGTCTGGCTTTCACTTCAAATCTAAAGTATCAATGATGCAGCCAATGTAACAGGTGTTAATGTCCCCTTGTGCAACAAGACTTTCCTCTTATCCTGCTCAACCCTACATCTTCTCTGGAGATTTTAGAGGGCCTGCAAGTGAGAGGAGATAAAACCTAGAAAGGAAGCCTCATTGCAGACACATAAATCCTTGTGCTAATAGAAAAACTTTGTTGGATACAACTTGTCCTATTTCCAGTTCTGATGTGCACTATTCAGAAGCAGTTACAAGGATGCAACCATAATGTTCAATTAAGAGCCAACTGGATAAAGCCAAAGGTGTAACCTAGCATTGCTCTTGTGGGCAGGTGCCTCAGCCTACAAGCAGAACTGAAAACATTAGAACAGGCATCCCCAAACTGCGGCCCTCCAGATGTTTTGGCCTACAACTCCCATGATCCCTAGCTAGCAGGACCAGTGGTTAGGGAAGATGGGAACTGTAGTCCAAAACATCTGGAGGGCTGAAATTTGGGAATGCCTGCATTAGAACATTCCTCACTTGTAATCCACAGCAACTCTATTCAAAGGCATACTGCCTAACTGTGGAAGCAGAACATAGCCTTAACCCGCCCATGAATTGGTCTAATCCTTTTAAAGTTTAAACCTATCCAAGTTAGCAGGCATCACTACATCTTGTGGGAGCGATTTCAACAATTTAACTATGTACTGTGTGAAATCATTTTGTACTTCCTCAAATTCTTCTGTTAGAAAGGGAATATAATAATAATAATAATAATAATAATAATAATAATAATAATTTATTATTTCTACCCCGCCCATCTGGCTGGGTTTCCCCAGCCACTCTGGGCGGCTTCCAACAGAAATATTAAAATACACTAATTTCTTAAAGATTCAAAGCTTCCCTAAACAGGGCTGCTTTCAGATGTCCTCTAAAAGTCTGGTAGTTATTTTTTTATTTTTATTTTTACATCTGGGAAACAACCATCTCTCTTGTACACTTTGCATAATTTTGTAAACTTCAATCAATGGCCTCCCTTGCTTACTTTTTCTTAAACAGAAAGCCCCAAATGTCGTAACTATCCGGAAACCTTTTTTTTTTTTTGCAAATGATGACTTATCAGCAAGTACAAACAACATTTTTTTCCAATGGACCATTAGTACTTCAAGTATTTACTTCATAATTAGCTTTAATTTATTTGAATCAGAATCCCATTTCATACTCAGAAGATTTCAGCCAAGTTACAAATGCACAATTGTGACAAATGTGAAATGGAAGCACTTCTAGAGTTCCAGTGGCAGCAGATAATTCACCCTGCAGAAAGTAACAGTCTTCAATAGCTTTATTCTTGACTATATACAACCATTTGAAGTGCTACTGAAACTGGGCTTCAAGCCTGTTACAATAAATACATTAGAGCCAAGGGACAAATTCAGCAAGGCCGTTAGTTTAAAACAAGTTAATGGTAATCTTCACTGAATGTCACTAGTAGAAAGCAGTTGTCCAAGTACCATAAAATTTCTAGTTATGTAAAACAATAACATGTGATTGAAATTGGATAAAAAAGTGTAGCAGTCAGATCCTAAACAGGAACTCAAGTGCATAAAGTGTCACTAGCATTAGCAAGTCAATTTCTTTCGATACAAACAGTGCTTAGGACAATTCACTGTCCAGTACATGCTGTCACAAAGATGAGTGAATGATTGTGTCATAAATATCAAGTCACACAATTCAAGTATTCTTCTATTGTGTCTAGTACAGTATATTTCGAAGTAGCATGACTGGAATGGAGCCCGGAGGCAAACATATTTAAATACATTTAAACATATGTCTACATCTGTTATTGAGAACCTCAAGCACATGTAACACTCAGTTTATTTACTTTGGATACAATCCAGATACAAAATGACAGTGCTTACAGTAAAGTGGTAATTTATCATGTAAACACATTTAGAAATGTCTTTTGACAGAAAATTCAAAGCAGCTGAGTATGGCAAAAGTGTACACATCAAAACCTAGCTTACAAGTTCTGGCTGTACATTTATTCTTTGAAGAACCTCTTCAGGCATACAAAACACAGGATTCACAGGCTTAATTTGTTCTTCTCCCAGTAATGATAGTCCAGCAATTCCAAACAAGGTATGAAATGGATCCACCTATAACATACCAAGGTGCTTATTAAATACATGAGGTTTTTACATGGTTTCACACTTTCAAAAGGTTAGTGGATGTACAGTAATAGATTTGAAGATTTAAATAAGGCAGAAAGCTGCAATAAGATATTTTACTGTCCAACTTCTCTCAAATTCCAAATAAACTGAGATTAAAGTTAACTGTTTGAATTTATAGGCAACTGATACCCAGATTGCAAAAGCCTAGAAGCCAGCCAAAAATTCCAATAGCTCTGTTGCTTCATTTAATTTACACATGCTTAATCAAGAACCGCCTAAAAGGCTCTATGGCAGAAGAGACAGGGAAAGCACTTCCTCTGTAGCAAGATGCCCATGCATACTCAATAATGAAACACCTAGTGACAACCCTTGTACAGGACGAGAAGATTATAGAGCTCCAAGAGACTGACAGAGGGAGGAGCTAAAATCTCAACTTACAGGCCCAATATTTTGAATAGATTTGATTAGCTATATCCTATACAGAACACTCCCCCCTCCAAAAGCAGTAATCTATTAAATATCACCTGGGCCTAAATCAGCTCAACTTCTGATATGAAATTATATCAGTTGCCTTATCTTCTTGATACAGGTAGGTATCAGTGTTGGTCTTGCGTAGTCGAAACAAAATAGAAAAACTCCCTTCCAGTAGCACCTTAGAGACCAACTAAGTTTGTCATTGGTATGAGCTTTCGTGTGCATGCACACTTCTTCAGATACCTTATTGTGAGGGACAGAAGCTACAGACAGCCTCCTCCCATCTTAAGCACAAGCTCTTCTCCCAGCGCCAGTGGGAGCGGGGAGGGGGATGACTCCAGCGGGGAATCGGGAAGTAGAGGGCAGGGCTCAGGCAGGGTAGCAGAGCCACTGCTCCGCTTAGGAAAGGAAGGGGGAAGCAGGGAAAGCGCGGCAAGAAGACCGCTCCCGCCGGCCCCGGAATTGCGCAGGAAGCGTAGGGGGCGGAGATTCAGTATTCCCAGGCTACTTTGTTGGAAAAAGACGCGGGAATCTCCATTCGGAGGTTCTGACCCAGACTGACAACATGTACATAGTACTGACTCTGCACTGTAAATAGTTTCCACCTAATAAAAGCATGAAAATGCAACGTCGTGAGGAGTCGTTACTCTAGAGTAGCCGCTACCGCGCCTGTGACACTTATCTTCTTGAGTGATCCAGAACCACTACATGTCTGTTTTTTGTAGAGTATGGATCCTTTAACGATCCTCAAATTTTGCGCTATCAGTTTAGAAATGTCAAACACACAATGTTTATTTCAGGGGTCGCCAACATGACATCTGTACCTTGGTTGTCGTATGTCCTGATACTTGTATGTTTCGGCTCTCGAACGACTGAAACCCAGAAGTGAGCATTCCGGTTTTCAAACGTTCTTTTGGAAGCCGAACGTCTGATGGAGCTTCCGCTATGGCTTCCAGCGTGCCTGCGCAATTGGGAGCCAATCGGAAGCTGTGCCTTGGATTCTGAACGTTTCAGAAGTTGAAAGGACTTCTAGAACACATTCTATTTGAAAAACAAGGTACGGCGGTAGTTTAATAGTGCCTCCGAGGTCTTTCACTGGTACCCACAAAGCACCCCAAGTTCTTTCCCCACCCCCGACTCATTGCCCCCTGCTCGTGAGGGTGTGGGTGGCTACTTTTCCTCCTTCAAAGCTACATCAAGATGAAGTTAGAAGAGTGACACTCTTTTCTACTTTGTCTTCCAAGTGTTTGTGCTTTTCAAGTCTTAAGACTGCTTATCAAATTGATCTTCTGATTCAGCAGAATCAAAGTACACATGCACACACCCCTTTGCTGTGTCTGTGTGAGAGAGAGTAACTCAGAGGTGACGAAAGGCGGTGGTACCCTCCCAGCACACTCTCAAAAATTCAAGTTGTGCCCACCAGCTGGAAAATGAAATGAAACTTAAATGAAAAAATATTGAAGGTTAGTAACTTGCCATATCTCCTGGCCTGTCAGCAAATCCTCCGGTCTCCTCATCCTGGCAAGCCAAGATAAAACTGCGCAATTTCTCTCTGTCAATCCAGTGCAACCTGCCAACAATCTTCAGGGATGCCAATACCCACCATGAATAGCATACATCCGGCAACTAGCAAATATAATAATGGCAATATAGATTAGGACAATTGCAATTTATAATCTCAAGATCAGGTTAACTGTTGAATGTAGTGAGAAACAACCACATAAAGACACATAGGGTTGTTGTGTAGGCAGATTGAAATTAATATGAAGGTAAAGAGACCCCTGACCATTAGGTCCAGTCATGACTGACTCAGGGGTTGTGGCACTCATCTCGTTATTGGCAGAGGGAGCCGGCGTATTAATATACTTTTATTTATTGCATTTGTATACCACCTTTCTGCCAAGACACCCACAGTGTTTACAATTTTAAAGTATTAAGACAAATATTGTAATATGCAAATGCTAAACATGTTGATGAATCTACTCATGAGTGTGACTTAGTGGGGTAAAACCCACAGCATGAAAACAGATCTGTTCAATCTCTTTCAGGAAGTCTATTCCTTTTCAGTAGAATTACAAGCAGTTTTCTTTTTTATTCTATCCCTCCACTGAACATGTGCACAGTTAAACTAAAACCACCCTAAGATACAATGTGCTATGCTTATGTTCCTAATTAAACAGACTAAGAAAATGGCCTAAAGATATATAAAAAAACCAATACTCAAATCCTGATATGTCATACCCTTAAAAAAATGTTAAATACTCTTTGGGCATCCTATTTTCCACTAGAACCTGAAACATTTCACAATGCTTGCCTAGAGCAGTGATGCAAACAAGGACCTTTGATTGGCTTGTCTCCACAAGCTCACATCAAACAGTAAATTGCTAGAAGTGAGAAAGACTAAGGTTCTTATTCATATCCCATCAATACAGTGGGGCCCATAGCTCCAAAGACTTTTTATTTTAGTGCTGTGACAGAATTGTTTATGTGCATGAATCACCAAGTTTGCAAAAGCTGATACTGAATATAATAGACACATTAACTGTCTTTCAGTGTATTTACTTGCTGCAAGCTAACTTTTGCTGAATTGTTGTACCTTTTTTTACTGTGCATATTAAGATTATGAAAGAGCAATCTGATTCTACAGACTATAATCAAAGTTAAAATAGTCTTAATATATTTACCAAAATCTCTCTTTAGGAAATCTACTTATGGAATACTGGTTCTACTCCCCCACTACAGCCCCCTCCATCTATGCAGTATTTAAAATATGAAATGTAACTTAATACCTTCTCTGGCCTTCCATTAAGGCCACCAGATGGCAACTGGCGTTCACAAAGCCACCAGCCTAGCAGATCAGCGTTTATTTGGTGTAACTGGCCAGTTATGGCTAGGAATCCTGTGCAACAATAGATCTAAAATTACAGATATAAAGTTCATGTCTATTTAAAAATATAGCTACTCAGGTGAAACAAAGGAAGATTACAATGTAGAATCCCAACCAATTGTGCAAAAACGTTTACTTAAGAAATTAGTCAGCATCTTTCATTAATAAAATTTTAAATCAAAATTATTTTTGGAGGCTGATTTAACTTACTTAACTCCTCATTTGAGACACATCTAGAAATGTGTAGCATTCAGCAAGATAATGGACCAGTCTGCATGCAACTTTAAACCATGGTTTAATTCGGTAAGGACAATCCACAACTAGTTTTGAGCTCAAGCACTCCTTCTCCCTTGTCCTTTGGAATGGCCACTTGGAGATCAGAAGCTTCTGCATCTTTTAGGTTAAGTGGTTTAGCATTACATTAGAAAAACAACAACTGTGCTTAATATAACTGAAGTTGGTGAAAACCAATTTCAAACAGACTAAAGGCACTAAACAATTTGTTTAGATTTGAATGTCACAAAAAGTAAATGGAAGCGAATGCTTCCAAAGATACATCAGACTTGTGGCAGTGACAGAAGAAGGGGAAAGTGAAAGAACCGAGGCTCACCCTTTTAACACCAATATATGTTTGGTGTTACATGCAAAACAGCCATTGTGCTTATCCACATTGGTGCCCATACCTACGAATACAGAATTTAGCATGAGGGTACAAACACCACTGCAGCACCAACAGGTGGTTCTGTGCCGTTAGTTTTGAACATGGAAGGATGGGTTACTCTGGGACTCTATGCACACCACCTTATGTATAGAGGTGTCTTACTTGCCAATCAGATGCCACTGTGGGACCTCCAAAGATAAAGCAGGTAAGATCCTAATTAGAGTTCCTCCTCCAGCTTAATACTTTAGTTTTATTACAGTTACTTTTGTTTTCAAAGGTGAATATAAAAATACATAAGCTGCTCTATTCTAATACTGGACACTTAACTGAGTTCAGTTTTCCCATTTCAGGCTCCAGTTCCTAGCCTCCATCCAAATAATAAATAATAGAAATATTTAGCACCACGGGAACCAGGATAGACATCTCTACAAATCACACCCTTCCTCCCTCCATCCCATGAAGTGCAACATTTGCAAACTGTCCTATTTCTAGGCATATTTGGGGAAAATAGCTGCCTGTTACATTACATTATAAAGAATTTAGAACATCTTAAAGTTTTATGTATCTGTCATTTGCAAAGCTAATAAATACTTGAGTTAAAATAACTAAACAGAAATAGGTTGGTATGTTAATTGGTGTCAAAAGGCATTAATAATCCCTTGCAAGGTTTATTTAAGAAGCAGAACTACTTACCTGTCCTGCATGAGATTCAGATCCTGGTCTACAACCAAATCCTCCATCAAAGTTCATACAGGACAACACAAATTCTACTGCTTTGTCCACATCAATTGCATCCAGCTTCCCCTGAAAGGCAGTAAAATCCTTGTAATGTGTTTCCTCCATTTTAATACCAAGGATATTCAAGTCCAAACATACTAGTGCTGTCCCTGCAATATACTTCTGCGTGGTTGTAAGTTGTAAATGTCCACAATTTTCTCTTGAATGGCATAGAGACAAAAAAATTCTTAGAAAATTGGCAGATGAACCCGAGACTCATTTCTTCTCTACAGGCCGGTAGACAAGCAAGAACCCCAAACTTCTCTCTGCCTACAGCTCCTTACCACTGGGGGGGGAGGGGAAAAGCTTCCTTTTACAACATATAACAAGGGAGACAAATATGACAAAGATCATTTAATGTATTTCTATAGCACAGTACTCTGTTATTTACCAAATTCTTTTTTTACAAGAAACCTGTCTCTCATATATATGAACTGCAGCACACAGAAGCCGGAATAGTGCTATCCTAAGTACACTTTAGATGAGCAAAGTAAGAAAGGCCACAGTATACCACACTCTGAAGACCTTGTATACTAGGGTTTTTGGGATAGAAAATATAAAAATGTGATGCTGTACCATTTATTCATTAAAATACTTTGCTTTTGCCTTTCCACATAATGCCCATGGGTGCTCTTCTAACCTCCTGTCCAATATAACCATACTGACTTGGTCAGTACAGCACAACTAACATGTCATGAGTACTTGTTGCCGCTTGCAACTCTGGAAGTATTTCAAGTTGCTAGCTTGCTTGTGATATGCTGGAGAATTTCTTACCTCCTAAAGGAAATACAGTTTATTTGAAAATCTTCTTTGCCCACTGTAATTTAAACATGTATTTCAAAATCACGACTGCCACTGATGAAAGGACTCACCAAGAGAGCTAACGTCGCAACAGCACAGAAGGAAAACCTCGTGTCTATTTCTCCTGCAGGAAGAAATAAACTAAGTTTTCATCCTGACAAAGCATTTAGGCAATTAATTCAATGAACAAACAGATGCAAAAAAGCATTTTAAATGGAATTATTCCCTTGTTCCTTTTTTCTCATTTCCCCCCAAGATTACTTTCATTAAGTATCTGTTATGCATCACAGAAACAATTCTGTAGCGATATGGAGTAACCTCCCCAAGTTATTTTCATTGTAAAACCTTTCAAGAAGCATATCAGCACTTTCTTAAACACTTGTACTAGTAAAGTATTAGCTTGATCTGGTTGTATATAACAATAAACTGAAAATCATGGGATCTTAAAAGCATTAAAGGTGTAACAATATTATTCTCAGATCTCAGAGTAATTCTAGAGCTAAAGTGGTGACAGACATCAACTTTACTGTCAGATATATGCCAAAAATCATCACAGATCTGAGAAGCTACTGAATCAGTAAAAAATGGATATGGGAATACTACTGACAACCCCTCTGAAGCTGAACTTTCACACAGAGGATTGTGCATTATACAAAAGGAAGGAAAGCCAAACATGTGGTTTTGCATTCTTTGAAGGGGGAAAAAAGGACACCCAATAATGCAAGTTAGAAAATGTTACCCCATATGTCTCCAGCAAACGATCCATCCTCTTTCTGTAGGTTCTTTACATAATCAACTATTTTATTTACATCAACAACCTGGAGACTGTCATAGAGAGTTAGAATCTGCAAAACAGAACCAATCAAATTAAATGTTAGTGTATTCCAGAACTACTTCCAATTGTTTTCAAATATTTGAGTATTTCAAACTCTCCCCCCATCATCATGAAAAAAACACAACTTTTTATTGCTAATTTGTTTTCCCTTCGGTGATGCATCCTTCCCCTATTTTCATGAAATATTCTCAGGTCTCAGAGTAATTCTAGAGCTGTGTTAAAACCACATCAACTTTAGATTCAGATAAAGATGTCAAATCTCATCACTGACCCAAGCAGCCGCGTTCATACTTTTATTGCACAAAATGTATCAAACTGTGCCCACTACCCATCCTAATTTCTGTCCTTCAAGATCAACAGCTTCCAAAGAAGCTAGTTGAACCAAGTGTTTCAGTATTTGCAGAAAAGGCCTGAGAGAACATTCGCTTTTTAGCCAGCTACAGGTGAAGCTTCACCAGAAGAAACCTCAGATCTGAAACAGAAACATGTAGGCCAATTGAAGGAACAAAATGGAGGAGTGATCTACCAAGCCCATATTTGAAGGTGGAAGCAGTCCAACAATGCAACTTTTATACCCTTTGATGTTTTTGTCAACAGTTTTTGGCCTCCTCCCTTTAATAACAGTAGGTGGACAAACTAGGGATAAGTAATTAAGTTGCATCTCCGAGACAGGATGTACCCACTGGTATTATTTAATTTTCTTACAATATAATCAACATTATAACCTCAGAAAGTTCACCATTAGTAAAAATAAATTAATTCACTAAACCAATACTATTACTCATGAGCTTACCTGGACAGCACTAAGTGTATATAACAGGTGAGGGTCATGACCTATACTGGCACTTATGCCACCACATTCACGCTGACATGATTTGATAAATGCCAGAATTTCTTCTTTGCTCATCCGATGCAGCTGGCCCATGAGATCCATCACAGTCAGTCCCCAATAGACACCACTCATTCGTAAATATTCTGACATACAGTATTCCTAAAAATAGTATAACGGATTAGTTCCTAAAGTAATACAGCATAGTATAAAACTGCCCATTTAGGAGTTTCAGAAATCCCCAAAACACCAAGCTGCTTGATTTCATTCCCTTTAAAAACAGTTTTAAATGGCCAGTTTTAAATGGCCCCTTATTTTTATACTCACTTTTACCACCAATCTAGCACAAGACCTTGCTAGAAAAGGCTCCCTATATCTGTTTATGGTTCATATATATAAATGACCATTTTAAAATCAAGGGAGATGTATACAGGGATACTGAACTATATTCTAAGAACTAAATTTTTTAAAGTGAAGTGCTTACAAATGTTTTGCTCTATAAATTGCTTTGAGTGTCAAAGCACAGTAAGACAGCTCTCAACCTCTGCAGCAGCAAACACAAAAGTACTTACTGCACAATTTATTGATCAAACTTTTCCAATCACTTAAAAGGCCTCAACTTTCTCCTATCCCCAATTTGAATAATAATAAAAAAAACCAAGTTGCCCTTCATGCTAATGTTTCCAGATAGGACAGTGGTTAGTTGCACTATGATCAATTTAACATGGTTCTCCCTTGAGAGGCTTCCAATCATTACAACAAGATTCATATAACAATTTATAGAATAATACTGTGAACTTGGCTCTTAATCTTTGCTTAAATTACCTACAAGTGGAGGTTTCAGAATAGCTGCCTAAATATTTACTAGCTTGGTATGCACAAAATAGTAAACTATGGTTTGTTCTCAGCTTGTTCTTGTGGTCTGTTTGGAGGGGAAAAAACTATGGATGCTAGGTTTGCATGCAATGCCTACACTCTTATTTCCTCGTGGTAAAGCAAAATGTGGTGGGCAGACACAATTTGAACAGTATGCACAAGCTTACTTGCTCATTCCCAGTAAGTCAGTTTGCTTAATTCTTATTTACTGTTTTATGCAAACTACACCACAGAATATATAATCCACTGCAGCTGCCTCTTCCTATAAACACTTACCAAGGAGTCAGTCCCATTGAACTAAGGTGGGTTTGCCAGATTCAGCACAAATGCAATACATTTTTTCACATTCAATAATCAACTTAAATAAACGTTTCTTAGGTCTCAGCTTAACAAATATATCTTCAACTTTGTAGTCAGATAATACATGCCAGGTTACATCACCGACCTAGAGAAACCATTTGCATTTTATGTCACAAATAAACCTATTCTTTTACACAATATATTAATAGTAATATGAACTATAATAGGAGAAATAAAAATGCTACCAAGCTTATACTATGGTACTCACATAATCATCTTTCTTTGTTCCATAAGCTGCTATGTAGTCCACATGTTTTTCTAATAATAATGAAGTTGGTGCATCATTTTTTATGATGACATCTTTTTGTGGCGTTCCCTTAAAAATAATATGGTAAAATTATTCTCACATTTCCCCCACAATCTGATTGCATGTAACATTAAACTAATTAAACAAATGGCAGAACTGATGTGTACATACACTTCAGGAATTTATCAAGATCCTTCATATAGTTTGCTTCTTTGGTTTTGTGGTAAAGAAATGCTACTGCACCTACGCAATTGGCTATAAAAGTTTCAATACATGCTTAGTATAGGCAGAATAAAAAAGAATGGGGAGTACTTAGGAAAAGCTACTCTAATTTCTAATTCTAGGAGCAGGTGATTACCCTGTGTTACATGTTCTTGACTACATGCTCCCCAACATAAATTAGAAATGTGAAATCCAGCAATAATACCAAAGTGTTGACTCATAGGCAATGTACATTCACGTCTACCGTACCATGCTTACACAGCATGGAGAATTTGGCAACTACACACATATGCAAAGTCAGACTTTGTATTTCTTTGTACTAACCAAAATATATTTCTTAGAACAAGGCATCCATTTTTATTTATACATCAAAAATCACCACAAACTATGCAAAACCTTAAAAAGACAAATTTTCTAATAGGAACATGACATACTTAAAAAGTATATGCTAGCAGCATGTAAAGAAGAAAATAAAGATACAGAAGAGCAAGACCCTGAAAACATTTGAAAATAATTGCAAAAAGCTTACAAGTTTAACGAGGAGCTGAAAAAGAATTTACGCTAATTAACTGGGTGATGTAAAATTAAAACATATACCTGATATATAAACATAAACCAAATCTATAAGGTTTTGGGTCTCAACAGTCCTCTCAGATGCCATTCCCTTTATTGCTGTTTTAAGGAACTCTGGAATCCAACCCAGAGCATTTCACACATCCATGAAGCATTCCACTTATGTGAGAACAAAGAAGCCATGTGGCTTCAGGGTGGGGTGGGTTTAGGAAAGGAGGTGGTAGCAGTTCATATACTTGGGGCCTGGTAGCTTGTGGATCTGCTAAAGCAGTGGAAAAAGAATGTGTTACTCTCATCTAGGCCAAAACAGCTTTGCAGAACAGCTTGCTTCCCCCTACCAGAAAAAAGTCAGTCTGCTCCAGTTATCTGGGACTAGAATTGAAAGGCAGCACTCTGTCCTCTACCAACATCCAGGAGACCAAGGGCCTCAGAGGTTATACCAGAAAAACGTTTTGGTCAGCTTTTGGTCAACCAGGCTCGATCTATCAGGCAGTTTCTCCCAAGCTTTCTTTCAATTTCCTTCCCAATGCTCTTCTCTTATCATGTCTATTAAAGCATGTGCCTGTGGGCAAGGGCATTCTTTTACTATACCTAGTCTCTCAGAAAATGTTAAGACACTTTATGAGCATTAAATAATAAAGTACAGCTTAAAACTACAAGCTTGATTTTTTATTTTCTTTTTATAGTTCCAGGAAATCCTACCATACTTAAGACATTCGCTCTCAAACGCTAACAGAAACAGCTTGGGGATATCCTACCAAAATTCAAACTACTATTACACGCTGCCTATTTTTAGCAACTAATAACCCCCCCTTCTGTTTCTTAAAATTACGTGCAGCCCTTTACCGCCAGTGATCAAGAGAAGCGTGCCCGCAACCCTTTGAGACCATCCATAGTAATCACATTACAAAAACCTTTGCTTGGAGAGAGAAAAGACGAAGCGAGGCCACGCCACGTGCACGGCTCCCAGTACGCGACCCTCCATGGCTCCTCGAGCGAGACGACGGGATTCTGAAAGAGCCACGTGACTCTCCCTCGGGGGCACCGCGCGCATGCTCTGCAGGGCGGGCACGTCCCTATCCAGCTATTAGGCCGCGGACGGGCCAACAGCTTGATTGGCGGACCGAGTGACCAATCATCGCCCAACACGTCGTTCGCTACTCAGCTATTCCTTCGCAGGCTCGATTATCCCCCCTCCCCCTCCCCGCCCGACCGTATACCGAAAACCCGACGCAGCTCGTCCGTTACGCGGGCACGACCGACTCATTTCCCCTTACGGCTCGCGGGATTGGGATGGCGGGGAGTTTTAGCGAGAGAGAGGAAACCGCCCTCGCGAGAGCGGAGGGGAGGGAAAAGCGACTCGCTACTCACCATGTTCGCACATCTGCCGAACTCACCCCGCGCCCAACGCGCACGCGCCCTTCGGCGGGAAGCGAACGCTGTTTCCGGCTTGAGGACCCCAACATAGCTGTCCAAGTGATGCCTGGAGTGAAGTTTGTAAATATATGAGGCGCTGCTTAGGGCCCACGTTATTGACAGCCTTGGGGAGTTTTTTGCCGTTTAGAATGACAAGGCTCTTCCCCCTCTTCCCTGAATAGGTTTCTTCACGACTGGAAACCGTAACTAGCTCTTTCTCCCCTTCTCTTTTTATTGCTTTTAGTATTTATTTATTGCTTTTTGCAGTAGATATTGAACGCGGAACAGGACGAATGGGGACATTTGTCCTGGGTGAATTCCTTTTCACAGGAACGACATGGGCCAAGCATAGAGCTCCATCAAGCCCCATATTCACTGGATCAGAAAAACACGAAAGGAGTTGACCTTTGGGGATTGTGCCATCATGACCCAAACTATTCATAATTTGATGCCTGTTTGCACTGAGCTGTGGGGTGGAAGTGTTTCCTTGGGGCAGCACAGAGGCATCCCTGGAAGTTCGAAGTCGCAAGACAAACTAAAGAAGGGACCCTGGCTGCCTGTGAACACTTGCCCTATGCATAAATATATAGAAAAAGGGAAGAAGCTTTTGAAACAGATACAGTAATTCTAATATGCATTTTCTTACTTAAGTGTTTCGCTCTCTCAAAATTATCAGTGTTGGTTTCTTATATAAGTTAGATGTTTTAAAATGAATTGCGAGTAGATTGCCTTTGGTGAAAAGGTCCAAAATAGCTAGTCAGGGAACGGCAAGAGTAGTACAGGCAAGGTGTCGTATTTAAAGACTATTTTACCTTACTGAAATGGCAGAGCTTTCATGAAGTTTTTTTAAACAAAGATGCAAGTGTAACCTAATAGATATTACTGTACAGTGTATGCACTCTGACCATCCACACGCAAAAACGCACCAGTCTTTTTTTTTAAAAAAAGAGCATTTCAATGCACACAATTCCCACCACCAGAACAAGTAATATAAAAATGCATTGTTTAGTAAAGTTGCAAGAGAAAAGTTATCGGACAGCATTTTACAGCAAACTCCAGCATCAGAGATCAACTGAACTGCACTATAGTTGAAGCAGAGACTGAACACCAGTATACTAATGACATCTTAGTACAGATTTAATACTAACACAAATGAATGAGCTGTTTTCCATTTCAATGCCAAAACTCATACCCAGATTATAAAACTAAAACAGAGTTTCAGGGCAAGTGTTTTTTTAAAAAATTAGTTGTTACTATACCTAATTGACGTAATGAGGGTACTATAAACATTACTAGTAAAAAAAATACACTATGGCTTTTTTCATCATATTTGAATGTAATAAAGCATTTATTTAGTAAGTTTTATATAATCAGGCTAAAGGCACCAAAACCATTATGTATTCTCTTCAGATAATTGAAAAGTTCAACACAGGCATCATAGATTTTGTTTTATAACAACATACAAAGTTGTTTGCAAAACTGCTACTTTTCAGTTTCCAAACTCATAAAATGAAAAGTCTTTATTTTTTCATAGAAGTTAATACAATATACACAGTAATATGGCTTTTCCGAGGACAAGGCAATTTGTTCTGAGGCACACTGTAGCATGTTGTGAGGTACACATTGATTTCAGAAGTAAGGTTCATTGTTAAGTCTTTGTTTTACATTGCTCTTTGTATGTTGTTGAAAAAATCCACACTACAGCTGTTTTGCACAGCTACACTATATAGAGAAATGGCAAATTAAAATACAGTCACAGTACAGCCGACTTGATAGTGATTATAATTTCACACCTTACCCTGCGTATAATATGCATTATTTGGTGGTAATTGGTATGATGAAATGGTGAGTCCAGAATCTTCTTTTTCCACAGAAACAAACATACTTAAGTGGCCCTATTCCCAAATTACATAATTTGTAAACAGAAAACAAGAACCCTAAACTGCTGGTATTGGTATGAACTTCTTAATCCAATACAGTGTCACAAATTCAATTTGAGGCACTTTAAAAGGTGTTGCGAGAAGATCAGAGGACAGGGATAACCAAGTAATTATGGAGTAAACTGAAAGTAAAAACAGCCACTAAAAACAAACTAAAAAGAACCACATGTACCAACATGTATCTCATAACCCAATTTTTCAAGAGGTCTCTGGCTAACAGTTTCAATAATTAAGGGAACATGTTTTTTTTCCATATACTGAAGATCTGAAACAGATATGCTATTACTTTGAGGCCATTTTATTTTTTTAATCTTAAAAGTAGCATACAAGAATAAAGACAAATGTTTGCAGCATCAGGTTACTACATGCCCTTGTCTCTTTTCAAAAGTTCTCAACCCTTAAACCTGCCAAGATGTTCACGAGCTATAATCAGTCTCTGTATCTGAGCTGTGCCTTCGTATATCTGAAAAGAAAGCATGCAATAAATAAATAAATAAATGGCAGGTGCCATTTTGATCAATTTCAAAACTACAAAAAATATTATGAAAATACAGGGAACCTCTTATCAGTATGTTAACAGTTCAATGCAAAAGTTGCTACAGATGCTTAATGGGGGGAGACTAACCTCACCAGGTACTTCAAGGCTGCACTTAAATGGCTATGGTCCAATAGGCTACTTTAGTTAAGCCTAAGAACTTGAGCGTGCCTAGTGGCATTTTTCAACTTTCTTCTTTGAACAGCAGACTCCCATGGCACATTACAAATCATTTGTGATCTACTTAGATCTACTGCTGGTGGGTCAGGATCCAGTACTGAGTTCCAGCCCAATCATACGTGGGTCACAACAGCAGCATTACCACCATACAAATATATGGTAAAGATGAAGAAATGGGTTTCAAGGTGGGTCCCAGGTCTGAAAAGGTAGAAGACTACTGCTCTAGTTTGCTCTAGTTTGTACAGTTATGCCATTCAGACCACAGGCAGAAATTTTATATTATTTAAAAAAGGAATGGATATAACCTGAGCTATGGAAACCTACCTCCTTTTCAAAAATATTACTGGATTTCAAACTGTATAGGTGCTAATCCTACTCTGAGTAGACCAACATAAAATTAATAAACATTGCTTAGGTTACTTATTTTCAATGGGTTCTGCTCCAAGTATGACTTAGTTGATTATAATGTAATATTTTGTTAATAATTACCACATTTTAATTATATACAGGGGTTTGTATGTGTGTTTTTATCTGAGGTCAATCCGTTACATGTAACATACTTACTTTCCAGATACCAGTAACTACTTATACTATATTTTGTATAGGATTGCATCCTAAACGGGTCTATTCTCCACATTGCCCCAGATTTAATGCTCAGTAGATTTTAATTTTTAACTTGCAGGCATTTCATACAAATACTGCTTTAAAAAACCCTGCAGGTGCCGAGTGCCACCTTAAAAGAAGCTGCCTCCCCTATGAAAGAGAATACCTCTTAAGATGAATGCTGCACCACACAGATGTGTAATTTAGAAGGGAAACATACTTTTGTCTTTATATTATATACACAAATTTATTAATAGACTGCTGCTATCAATTCACTAAAAATGTTAACTGGGCAACAGTCCTAGTATTTGCATTAAATGGGTTACCTACCTGGTATATTTTGGCATCTCTCATTAGCTTTTCTACTGGGTATTCGCTATTGAATCCATTTCCTCCAAAAATCTGGACGGCATCAGAAGCTACTTGATTTGCAATGTCTCCAGCGTATCCCTTTGCAATAGATGCATAGTAGGTGTTTCTACGACCATCATCTACCTCCCATGCTGCCCTTTGGTAAGCCAAGCGAGCAAGCTCCACTTTCATTGCCATTTCAGCCAACATGAAGGACACTGCCTGGTGCTAAGATGGTTGAGGAATATAGGTAAACATTGACCAGTAAGAATTGAGAAGTTTGCTTTTTGTACAATACATATCAAGGAACATGTAGCAGGCTTCTGCATAGTGATAAAATTGCATTCCCCCCTCATTCCTCCTGCTGCTGTGCTGCTGGGACACAATAAGTGCCATATCCAAACTCAGGTTTGCAATTTATTTTCCTCAAAGAAGCCACGAGCAATAAGAACTAAACTTGGTTACAGCTCATGGTTTGTTTGGAGAGACACAAACCATGAGCCTTGCCTTAGCTCCCAGAAGGAGGTTCTGGCTGCAATTTTACCAGCGTGTATGCTGTGTGTTCTCCATTAATTCATGGTTAGGTTTTACTATGGTTTAAAGTGACATGTGAATCAGACCGAAAAAGGAAAACTTTATCAATACAGTATATAGAATTAAATATTTTGCTAAGCTACTTCGTTCATATTTGTTAAAAATTACAATGAAATTTCATCTAATTAGAAAAGTTATCAACGCACAGCCAAGCCTCAGGAATTACCCAAAGTCACCAGAATTATTACAATCTTCACCTGGTTTTAGGATTTCCCTAGGACTCTTATTACTCCTCAGCTATATTTATTTTGTGATCGTAGCATTAGTTATCAGAAAGCAGTGCTGGCTTAATCTGAAGTGCTTATATATTTAAATAATTCTCTATTAATGAATGTGTGAAGATTACTAAATGACTTCATGTCGCCTTGTTTCAGTGACAAACAAGAAAACCCTAAAATGACTTACAGTCAAACATGTATTTATTAATTAAATTTATATCTTGCCTTTCCTCCCAAATAAGCCAAGTATACAAATGTGATTAGTTTGGTTCTTTGCAGTGACTATCCACGCTATCCCTCATTGACAAAATCAGCATTAGCTTTGCTATACGACAGTCCACATTTTTTAACTGTCAGCTGCAGCAATCTTGAATCCTCTTACCCCACAAGAGACTCATTTACAAAGCAACACTACCCTTAAATTTAAATGGCTTCTAGTAAGAGATTGGTGGATCATATTTTGGTTTTACCAGCATTATGACTTCCAACTTGCTAAGCTATTTTAGGACCCTACAATATAAGCTTTGTGAAAAAGATTTCCCTTAATGCACATTAACTGGAAATGGCATCATATAAATGATAGAGAGATTCACATACCTCTGCAATGACCTTTCCAAAGGTTTTTCTTTCCATAGCATACTTTGTAGCTTCATCCAAAGCTCTTTGTGCTAGCCCTACAGCACCAGCAGCTACCTGTGATTTTAACGATGGATATCATAAAAATAGAACTCTAAAAAGATATTTTTCTAAAACTTATTTCAGATACTTACTGGAGGCCTGGTTTTATCAAATGCTCCCATGGCAATTTTAAAGCCAGCACCTTCACCAATTAATACGTTCTCTTTGGGCACTCTCACATCCTCAAAAACAATCCCTCTTGTATCTGAGCAGCGTTGACCCATATTAAGTTCCTGAAAAGAAAGTTTATGAAATATTTAATTATGCCTTAACATAATTATTTGATGAAGTCAAAAACTAATGTAGATTGGTCATTTATAGCCAAGAGTGCAAGAATTATGCTTGTTATTTTACACATCCACACACAGAATAGATGGTGTGTATATATCTATATCTATATCTATATCTATATCTATATCTATATATACTCTACCTTCCTTCCAATTTGTATTCCAGGGCTGTCCGCTTCCACAATAAATCCAGTAAAAGCTTTGCCTGCAGGAGCTTTGGGATCAGGATTAGAACGAGCCAATAAAAAATACCTAATAAACACACACAAAAACAAGAGCCAAATTTGACTTTCACTCTAACAGATGCTTCCAGTAGCTTTATCACCAGAAATTAAACAATGATCAGGCGGTTTCAAAAAAGGAGGACAACCCAGCATGTTTTGAAGACTTCTACTGAGCTTTAACATACCGTAGTTAAAACTGGACTTCTATTGTTCGGTATTATATATAAAACAAGAAGGAAATACAAGACAATATACAAGGAAAAGACCCATAAAGCACACCTGGCACAGGATGGTATTTAGTAAAAGGGTGATTTCAGCCCTTACAGCATGTACTGTCACTCCTTGTTCCAAATTTTCTCTCTTCATTCCTTCCAAACCAAATCCTGGATGGTGGTCAAGAATGTGGACACAATACCACACTGGCTCTTGCCTCATTTGTGATAGGGCAAGAGATAAGGGACGTGGGTGGCGCTGTGGGTTAAACCACAGAACCTAGGGCTTGCTGATCAGAAGGTCGGTGGTTTGAATCCCCATGACGGGGTGAGCTCCCGTTGCTCGGTCCCAGCTCCTGCCCATCTAGCAGTTCGAAAGCATGTCAAAGTGCAAGTAGATAAATAGCTACCGCTCCGGCAGGAAGGTAAACGGTGTTTCTGTGGGCTGCTCTGGTTCACCAGAAGAGGCTTAGTCATGCTGCCCACATGACACGGAAGCTGTACGCCAGCTCCCTCAGCCAGTAAAGCGAGATGAGTGCCGCAACCCCAGAGTCATCCACGACTGGACCTAATGGTCAGCGGTCCCTTTACCTTTAAGAGATAATACCTAATTTCCCCAACTAGTTTCTAATAAACATTCTGTATCATAGTCACACTGAGCATGACACAAACAAAAACGGATCAAATGTGGGGAAGAACTACACAGAAAGTAAAGCTAGTTAAGAATTGCTATACCAGTTAGCCTTGCCACCATTGGTGATCCACATTTTTTGTCCATTAATTATATATTCATCTCCTTTCTTTTCGGCTCTTGTTTTTAAACCCGCTACATCAGAGCCTGCTCCAGGTTCCGTTACACAGTAGGCCTGTGGAGAAAAAGAAAAAGGAATAAACAGGAGGCACACCTGTTTAGGCAAGCATTCCCCTGAACTGCACTTCTGATTTTGTTGGCTTAACTGTTTGTTTTTAGCTGTTTTAACTGCCATTCTTTTTAATTGTTTTATTACATATTTTAATTAAGGCTTATTCTAGTGACCAATGGAATTGCTATTGTGTATTTCAATTATGCATTGATGTTATTCTTGTAAACTGTGTAGAAGCAATTTTTTGCATATAAGCTATATATAAATTAATTAATAATACCATATTTTTCCATCTATAAGACAAGGTTTTCTTACCCAATTTTTTAGGTTGAAAAACAAGGTTCGTCTTATCCATGGAATACAGCAATTAAATATAGAAATAAATACTCTACTTGCTTCAGCAGTCACAGCTCCTGGCAGTGGCGAGCTGCGGGGCCTCTGTAGTCTCCTTGCCTCCTCCCACTCTGCCCGCCCTACAGCTGGGAGGGAGGCTGTAGGCAGTCCATTTTTGTGCGGCATCTTCGCGCCGCTCCAAGCAGACTAACAAGGCCACATGAGAAAGGCACAGAGGGGGGAGATATTTTTGATCGCTGCGGCCAACTGGAGTGGCAGCGCCTTTTCCGCGGGGCATTCTTAGTCTGCTTGCCTCCTCCCACTCTGCCCGCCCTACAGCTGTGGGGGAGGCTGTGTGCGATCTGTTTTTTCTGTGTGGTGTCTTCACATGGCTCCATTTGTGTGCGGGCAGTGCAAAGTTACACAGGAAGAGTGCAACGTGCAATGTTTCGCTGACGTGAAAGGCGCAAAGGGGGGATATTACTTCAATCGCCACGCTACTCTTGTGTAATGTCGTGCCGCCTGCACACAAAAACACACTGCTTACAGCCTCCCTCCCAGCTGTAAGGCAGGCAGAGTGGGAGGAGGCAAACAGAATATGGAGGCCCCGCAGGAATGGCAAAAAGTGCTAAAAGTAATTGGGGAAAAAAGCTTCACCACTCTCCCCCCCCAAAAGCTCAACTCCCCCCCCCCCCAAGCTCAGCGATTGCCCGCAAGGGGACAGCTGATAGGAGGCTGTTAGACATGCGGCTGTTAGGCTCTGGGCAATCCTCTCCAAAAAAATTTCAACAAGTTAGGGCAATTTCCCCCCATTTTCTTAATTTGGAGTCTCCCAAAATAGGGGGCGTCCTATACATGGGAGTGTCCAATACATGGAAAAATACGGTAAGTGTATACAGGTTTTTCACCAAAGAAAGCAAAGAAAATTCTATAGACTTGGGGGGAGAGGCGGAACTTACACACATCATAGGTTCCTCTGTCATTCTTCCTAGATATTTCTTCTGCTGCTGCTCATTTCCTGCAATGATGACTGGCATTTGCTACAAGAAAAAAAGAAACATTTAATACAAAAAAGTCATTATTTAGACTACTACAAAGAAAGAAGGAAAATACTTACACCCAGGGAATTTGCTTCAATAGCTGTTTGAACCCCTGTACATCCATAAGCTAATTCTTCAGTAATTAGGCAGGCATCAAAACTCCCAAGGCCAAGGCCACCTATAGCAAAACATTAGTAAACAAAAAATAGTCCCATACAAATCCATTTTAGGTGCACTTTACTTCCTATACACGCTAACCTTTGATAGGATGAATTTTGACATCAGTGTAACAGGATGTTTCAATTCCATTTGCATATATCCCTTCAACACACACACACACACCCCTACAATATTGGTATATCCCTTTTCAGAATAACCCCAGTAGTTAACTAAATCACAACTTGCATGTAGGAATGGGTCAATACCAGTTCAGGATACAAATTCTTCCAAGTAATATTGAAAGACAATAATAAAAATCAAAACATCATCAAAGCACAATAAACCTTCAGGATCATTTCTACAGAGCTATTGGTGGTAAATGGCCTTATGGTTGAAGAGGATGGTCCAGATGGAACACAACACATTTCAATGGTGTCTGTTTGCATATCCACTTACCAATCATCAAACATACTGCAAAGAAGTTAACTAATATCCATATACATATATACCCTGTATGTTTGGCAATACTGCTATTTCTAATAGGGTCTCAAGGCATGAAAACTTATCTTACACCAGGCTATTGCTATTCCTTCACATTCATAAAACACCCTATCGTAAAATCTGTCATATCTTTGCCTCCTAAAAGTGTTCCTTAGTTCATGCTATTTTATTGCTTAAAAGGTAGTTTACTCACCACAGCTCTCTGGTATATGTGAATTTATCAAGCCAAGCTCCCATGCCCTTTTTATGAGGGGAACAGGATACTAGAAAGAAAAGAGATAAGAAAATATTTCATTTTATGTACAGTGTCGCTTTTTAGAAACATTTACTCAATGAAATGTTAAAGCAAGCTGTTTTCCCCTTATATACCAAACCTACCTCTCCAGTTCTGTCATACTCGGCAGCAACGGGCAAGATTTCCTCTCTAGCAAATTTACGAGCTGTAGCTTGAAATTCTTTCTGTTCATCAGTAAGTTCTAGAAAACATGGCATTCACATGTCAAACAATCAAATATATCCAAATATTTGAAATCCCCATAATAATTCAACATACTGGTAGTAGCAGAACTGCAATACTTTGCACCTGACATTGCTAGAGTGCGTTATTTTGGCATCTAAATTCATCCCTACTTCTACTCGCCAGGATGTGACAGGACAAGAAGCAGCACAGCAATATAGGAGAAACCATGGCCAAATGGGACAACAGCAAGATATTCCAAGAGGTATAAGGGCATGAAGCAACATCAGCTGAAATTAATTGTTTTTTTTGGAACAGCGTGAGGAAAATCAGGAGCCTCTGTTCAAGAAACGAACTGTTCATTTGCCTCTTACAGAAGCAGCTCCTGCAAGCAAGATGGCTGCACATCAATTTTCCCACCTGAGGACATAAGACAAGCCCTGCTGGATCAGATCAGACATCCAATTATCTCTATCCCTGGCCATCAGGGTCCTCCCCAGGCCACACCATCTCTCCCCAGGCTCCTCATTGGTCCTGCTCTGCACCCTTCTTGAGAGCCTGGATAGAGAGATGACTGTGTGTGGCTGCAATGTAGTCTACTGCACATAAGCAACCGTCAACCTAGTGTTGATCAGCCTAGTGTATTGCCTGTGGCTACAACATCAATTGGTATGTGAGCCCCTGTCTGACTGCACTGAAAAAAATGCAAACGCCTGTATCATGTATTTTTCCTTATGGACCAAAAAGCAGCTCAGAAAGCAATTTAAATTGGGGAAATGGCATAAGGAAAAGATGTAATGCACACTGCACTTCTCCAATTACAATTCGTAGTTCACCAATTGTATTTCGTAAAACTGCACAGCTGGTTTTAGTAAAATAAAAAGTAAGTGCATCAGGCATTGAGTCATTGATCTCCTGCCATCACACATCAAATGGTTCAAATTCTGATAATTTTCTTTAGGTTTGTGAAATACTTGAGGCATGGGATATAATGTAAGATTAATAGGGGATATTTTTACAGTGCTTCGTCAATACTTACCAAAGCTAAATCCAGCTGCCGATTTACTTTTGGGTGATGTTGCAGCAACTTGACTTGATTGTGATCTCCAACCGCATGTAGCAATGCTTCGTAACACCTGAAATTTTGTTTTAGGGGGAAAAATGAATAGCTCCAATAAAAGCCTCCATGAAATTTCTCAATCCTATTGCAAGTGCCAAGTAAAAAACAGTCTGCAGCAGAGACCAATGTATTTACCACAGAAAACGTATTTTGCACTAGAAGTAGTTGGAGAATTTTGTGTTTTTCAGTGTGTAGTATATGTTCTTTTAAGTTCTTTTGCAAGATCGTATACATCTAAATATACCAAATAACCCTGATGAACTGCTAATTTTGGTTCAAAATACCATTTGGCCTTTGCAAATAAATATGCCCCTGTACCTTTCTATGGACTTTGTTGTCTTTCTATGAACTTTCCATTGCTGGAGCAAACTGAAGATTTTGCAAATTATTATTACAGTATATAGTTCTGTTGAAGATACACACTTATAGGAAATATATTATATCTTATTGCTGAAAGATCTAGCGGTATCCTTAGCATTTATTATTTATGAAAGTGACTGAAATACAAATGAAATTTCAAGGACAGGTCTCTGCAGAGTGCCTTACAATCTAAAGGCATGAAACAATAGGAGAGGGGACTTGGAAAGGGGAAATGGAGAAACTTTCTCTGGAAGAATATAAGAAAGGAAAAAAATGTAAAAGTAAATATATATAATGCTTAACTGACAACTAAAGAAACAAAGCAAAACTGCAAGAGGATATGCAAGAAAAAAAGACAATTTCGTGCTTTCTTAAAGTGGGACAAAGTGACAGTGAACTGAATATCAAGAGGGAGAGAGTTCCACACATAAAGAGCCCAGAAAAAGCATGAAGATGAAAAACAGCACAAGGGAGTGCAAGTTAAATAAGATAAGTGTTTGATACCACCAAGTAAGCTTAAACTGAAGCATAAGACTACTAATCCATTGCAGACATCAGCCCAAGACAGAATTAGAGTCTGAATAAGGAATTTAGTCTAAATAGATTAAAATGGAAGAGATGGAGGATTATTAACAAGAGAACCAGCAAACCTTAGATAAGATAGGAAAGAAAGAAAGAAAGAAAGAAAGAAAGAGAAAGAAAGAGAGAGAGAGAGAGAGAGAGAGAGAGAGAGAGAGAGAGAGAGAGAGAGAGAGAGAAGGGTCAAAGATAATGACTGAACTAATTTGCAGGGGAAAACTGCAGTGTAGAAACACTGATTTTTGCTGGGCTACAATGCGGTTTTGTGTACAAGTCACATCTGTGGTTCAACTGACTTTTGCCTCTGGCCCCACTCACCACTGGTGCAGAGAACAGTGAGATAGATGGGGAAATGGTCTGACACAATATAGGGCAGCTTCCTACGCTCCTAATTTTGGGAACAAGAACTAAAATAAGTAGCTTTGACAAAACAGAATATGAAAGTGATAGCGAAAGATGGTCCAGTGGTTAATAAAATAGCAAGAGAACAAAGTCCATCTAATTATACTCCAACAACTACACACCAGTCGCTCACAAGAAAGAGAAGTGAATAAGATAAAGATTGCATAAGGCATGCACAAGATGTTCTATCCAGTGTACAGTATTAACCAAAATGCCACAAAACTTTGTATATGAATAACTTATTGACCATTTCAACTTCACTACAATTTCAAAGAACGATTTACTCTAAAGTACTTTGTAACCTGTGGCTCCCTGGCTTCAAGGGTGATGCTTCAGCAAACAATTGTGGAATTTAGTCTCTAATGCTATTTGATTTAAGTAAAGCATCTTTATCCTACTTTCAGCCAACACAGAGAGAGAAGGAGAACAAATGCCAGGGTTAGAAAGGCCCTCCCCCAAGGATTACAGCCTAAAATATGTGACATAAAAGGCAAAGAGATTGGGAGGCTGAAAAAAGCAAACACGGAAACTATTTTTTAGTTACCGAGTTTTTGTAATGGCTAGCTGGAATAGAAAGTTTTTTAGCACTCTGCTCCATACCTTGCTTTTCAGGGGTTGGAACTTGTCAGTTATCTTGTGTGACATACTCCTTTTGAGGGGGGGTGTTGGGGGGAAGCAGACTGCTCACTGGCACTGCCACCACCAAATTCCATTAAAGTTAAAATGCTACAGTGGTTGAAAGGCTGACCTTTTCGTTGTGGCTATTTTCAATTGCATGTTGTCCTTATGGAAAACACTTCTGCTTTTCACTCTCATAGTAGTTATATTTTTCAAAAAGAACTCTCTGTACACAAATGAGACATTTGCTCTGTTTATCCTCCAGTTTCCTTGGTACATCCTAGGCAGAAATACCTGCTCATAACAATCACTTGTTATGATTTACGGTATGTGTGACACCTACAGAGTAGATTACAAAGTTCCCACATCATAAACCAACCTGTATGAGACTCCACAACACATTAATTGCACACAACTCAACTCACTGGTTTGGCATCCTTCAGTTTTATCAATAACAGTCTACCAACAAATTTAACCGACAGAAATCTTGTATGGGGCCATTTCTATCATAGAAGAAAAATCCTCAGAGAAGAGATAATAGCTCTGCAAATCCTTTCTAGGCGAACGTATACATCATTCTGAACCTGCACATTTTCAGAGTGAAAAAATGCATTTATTTACATACTGAGTATGTCATATAGATTTACTCATCAGTGATAAGCGGGTTATTATCAAAGTTTAGTAGCTTTGCTCACATTTTGCTTAAATCAAGGGCAAGCAGCTACTAGATCAAAGTATTTTGTACAGATTTGAGACAAAACTGCAAATATAAAAGTATTCTTATTAGCTTTATAAATCAAGTATATAAACAAAACCCATAAAAGCACTGTTCTGCCCAACATTCTCAAAGAGCTAGTGTGGCATAGTAGTAAATATTTATCAGTAATAGTAGTAAATATTCATCAGCATAGTAGTAAATATTCATCAGACTATCTGTATTCTAAATCTCACCTCTGCCAGAGACATACTGTACTAGATGGCCTTAAGCACCATTTCTTAGCCTTAGGTCTTTGTCTATAGTATGTAGATACCGTAATACTGAACGACTTTAAAGGGCGGGGAGGATTTGGACTAGATGCCCATCGGGAGCCCCTTCCAACTGTACAATGCTGTAACTATAGAAGTCTTAGGCCTACTAAATACACAGTTAACACCTTCGCTCGCTTATCAGCACTTTCCTGGGGCAGTGAGTAAGCTCCCTTGGACTAAAAGGGGTTTTCTCCAGAGTAGGCACGCTTCGGGCTTGCATTGCTGGGTTACAGAAACCCACTCCGCCCCACCTCCTCTTTCTGTCAGCAATCCGAGGCCGCCCCCAAGCCTGCCGCTTTCGGTTTCTGCGCCCCTGCTTCTCCCCTCACGCCCCTCGCCCACCTACTCCGTACCCGAGAGACCTTCAGCGCAGCCATGACGTGCCCTTCCTCTTCCGTAGGCCGCGGCAGCAACCTCCCACCTAGTAGGCACCAAGCCGAGGCTCCGGGCGGCTAGGCCCCAAGAGAGAGGCGACGAGGGAGGAGGAGTCGGGGAGCTGTCGGCTGACGAAGGCCGGTGACAACAGCGAAAATTTTTTTGTCGGGCTGGCGGGGGGGGGGGGGAGCGTCTCTCTCACTTTCGCCGCGGCCCCAATCCATAGCTGCCAAGTTATCCCTTTTTTACAGGGATTTTCCCTTATGCTGAATAGGCTTCCTCGCGAGAAAAGGGAAAACTTGGCAGCTATGCCCCAATCCGCCTTGCCACGCAGCCAGGAGAAAAAGTGGGCAGAGGTGGCGGCTCATTGCACGGCAAAGCCAGGTCATTGGTGGTGACTACCTGTGATTTGGGCACCTTCAGGAGGGTGACAACTTGAATAAAATATTGTAGGGGGAACAAGTAAGCCCCGCCTCACATAATCGATCATACTACGATGGGGCGCACCCACCCTATTTGAATGGCAATACGTATCAACTTTTGGGGTGGGGGCGTCCCCCTCCCAATATTCTATTGGGGGGCGCGCGAAGGGACCACGGCCCCCTAGGAGCTGGCTCCTGCTATGATGAGCTTCATATAGCAAAGCCAGCGAAACACATTTTCGTGTGTTTGCTCACTCTCTGGGTAATACACGTGGAGGGGAAATCGGCCCGGCATCACAACCTTTGCCTGCTTGTTCAACTCCTTTCTGGAGGCAATGGGACCCCACCGCTGAACTAGCCTGTGGGCACATGCAGCAGGTGGAATGGCTGCCACACACTCTTCCCTGGTTTAACTTGGTTTTTGCCTCTCTGGGTGGCGCAGCAGTGAGAACTCTGCCCCGCTTATGAAAATTATCTGCTGTGCTGCTGAAAGAGATAAGGAGGTCAGCAAAGATGTCAAAGGTATGGGGATACAGTAGTCTTAAGCAGGCATCCCCAACCTGTGGCCTTCCAGATGTTTTCGCCTACAACTCCCATGATCCCTAGCTAACAGGACCAGTGGTCAGGGATGATGGGAATTGTAGTCCAAAACATCTGGAGGGACAAAGTTTGGGGGTGCCTGGTCTTAAGAATATTGCTCTGTCTGTTTTAAGCCTATATAAACTCTTCTCACCAAGCTGTGTTTCACCCAAACTTCCAATCTGAAGAAATGAAACAACACCTCTGTTTGGATCAAGTAATCTTTAAATCAGGAATGTAAGGTAAAGAACCCATTTTGCTTCAGGCCGAGGGAGCTGGTGTTTGTCCGCAGACAGCTTTCCGGGTCAAGTGGCCAGCATGACTAAACTGCTTCTGGTGCAAAGGGACACTGGCAAGTGCCAGAGTGCACAGAAACGCCAGTAACCTTCCCATTGCAGCAGTACCTATTTATCTACTCGTGTTGGTATGCTTTCAAACAGCTAGGTTGACAGATGCAATGGGAGCTTACTCCATTGCATGGATTGGAACTGCCGATCTTCCAATCGGCCAGCCCCAAAGGCTCAGTGGTTTAGACTCCCACAAGAATGACAATCCTGTAGCCCTGCCAATGTTGTTGACCATTGGCTATGTTGTCTGCATCTGATAGGCACTGAAATCCAACAACATTCAGAAGCCCTCAGATTTTTGTATCCCTGCTCTAAACAACTTGTTAAAATCACATAGGACATTCTAGAGAGCTTCAGGGAGACATGCTGTTTTGGCATGTTACGGCAGAACTGTCTTTACCTAGCCTGTCTTTACTGAGCCATGTCTAGAAACATTTCATTGACATGATGGAAAGGGCCAGCTCAAAACAGACATTTGGTAATTAAATAACAAGGCATCTATTTAAAGTTACACAAATACCCTCTAGGGACAAAGCAGTAATTGTGTGACTTAAACACTTCCTTCTGGGATTTTAAAAACTGAAGTCAATCCAAATGTCTCACTTGTGCTTGTCAGGATGCAAGAGTGAATGATGCAAGCAAATTTGAGTACACAAACAAGGAGTGAATCCCAATTGAGTCATATGTGCTGGAGGCAAAAAGACAGGAAGGGTGTCAATGGAGGAAGTGAAGAAGGAAAGTGAGGCATTAGTGAGGTGCAGGATGGTCAAATGGGAAAAAAGGTAGGGAACTATGGAGAACATGTATATGGGGGCACAGTAATCAGTTCAAGTAATGACTGGACAAAAGAGCCAGGTTGGACATGGAGAAGAGATTTAACACAATAAGCCAGAAACTCTGAGGCAATGCCAAGGAACACAAGTAAACTCTTCCATTCTTCCAAGAGAAACAACTGATTTCATTCATACAACTTGGACATTTTAACAAAGTTGTATAACTAGGATCAGTAATTTAATATCATGTAGCATAGAATAGAAATAAAATTTCCAGACTTTGCTTTGGATTAGAAGCATAGGGAGTGCAGATGTATGCCGAATAATGCAGTAGACTGGTATTGAGGAACATATTTACTTATGGCACAAACTCTCTGGCTCATCATTTGTGTAGCATTAGGATGTAGCAGCAGACTGATGATACCACTAGAAATACAGATCTGCTCCTAGCCCTTCTCATTTCACAGACATGTCCACACAGTGGAAATCTACACCGCGACAGGACCTTGTGTAATTACTAAGTAATTCCATTGACTCCAATGCAGGGGGAAGAGATAAAATAAAAATCACTTTCCTCATCTCCCACCCTGAGTTTCATGTGGTTTTCCCCTCCTGTCCTGAACTGGGGATGGATTGGATGCAGCAGATGTTATGTGAAGGTAACTATGATGGATCTACCTCCTACAATCACAGAAATGTAAATGTAGCGATGTACCCAGGTGTAGGCCCAGGTACTTAACCTACGTTCTCAGATATATATTTGCAGGAAACTGAGCCACAAATGTCTTTCTGGTATGAAGAATCTATTCTCTTAGAAATAATCTTCTGAGTCTCAATCTCTTTTGGCCTAGTAAAAGATGCTGAGGAAGAATTCTTTGACAGTTGCATCTTTTGTTCATATTTGAGCCATCTGGTGCTGATGCTGTGTTCCTTCCTAGATTCAGATAGGAGAAATATGTACTAGGAGGACCGTTATTAGGAAACTAGGCTCGAGGTCATGATGATGATTGAGTTTTTTGGGGGGGGAATGTTTGTGCTTTTAATATATTAATTAAACGATTTTCCTTTCTGTGTTGCTTTCCTATATATATTGATTATAATTGAATGTAACTGTATTGGGAATCAGGATATACACCTGAGTTGGAAACCTAGCTTTTCTCTATAAGGGCTGAGCGCTGGACGTGAGCTTAAACTGGGAAAGGAGGGGGTTTGGAGATATGCCTCAAGGTTTCAGTAGGATGCTGAATATCCGTACAAAGGCTATATCTCTTGCAAATTCACTATGCCTTATATGAAAGATGGATAAGGATGCGCTCATCCAATTCCGGACGCCCCTTATTTGGTGGGAAGTGGGTTTACCCAGGGACCCCAGGATGGTAAGCGGAAGGGTGGCACCTGAGGATTCATTGGTTCCTCTTTGTTTGAAAACTGACCAATCAAATGAACGTGTTATGATATAAGGTTTAATCCTAAGGTATATAAGTTTGATGCAAACTGTGTTCTGTGCCAGTCTGTGAAACCAAGCTGTGTCATTATTTGTTGCACACATGCAATAAATGAATTTATAACTTTCAAATCATTCCTTCGCAGCAGCCTAACTTTAGAATCCTGTGAATTCAGGTACAACAGTAGAATTGTTCTGTAAATTTAGTATAATATTGTTATAATTTTTTTAAATAAAATGGCACAAAGGCATTCCTAATCTCAAATCTTTCTCCTGGAATCCATACAATGGATCCATAGTAAAGTTTTTCTTCTGATTGAGCAACTGGCTACATTTTCTAGCAATCCTGATGTACCTTTGTTTTATAATTTGTCTTATGAGGCATTTTCTCCCTTCAGTTTGGAATATATATTACTTCCCCAGTTTCATTAATACAGAAGAAATCCCTTTTATTATTCTAATGAATGGTAGAGACTTGTTGGTTGTTGCCAGGTTGTATAAATTAGCAAGTAAACATTGTAAAATAAGGATAATATATTACAAAAGAACAGTTTTTCATTTATTTAGACACTTGCATTACAGTTTCATTATTTCTCTTAATATTTAATGAGTTATTTTGTGCTAAATATTTATTGCAGTTATTACTATTAAGTTTGTATAATATTTTTTATTAATTAAGTGTTGATATTATGAAATGTTACTAAACTATATGCCACTAAATAATTGTGAATCACTAGAAATCTGTTAGTTTAAAAATTGAACAAAAAGATTTCTAAAGTTAAGATATGGGCAACTTTCTAATAAGACACCATATCAACATGTAATAAAATTGTTTTAAAAACTAATAGGATTGTAATTAACCAAGTAATTATATCACACCATCACATGGTTCTTTACAATCTCTGACTAACCACATCTCTTCAGAAGTAAGGCCTATTGAATTCACTGGTGATTTCTATCAAGTAATGGAGTTAGGACTGCAGGTCAAGTCATATTCATTGTAGGCCCACCAAATCCAATGTAAATAAATTTCCCTAAGCTTCTGGGAAATCAAAGTCTTTGGGTTCTGTGGAGTGTATGGTTGCAAAACAAGAAGGGCCTGTGGCTTAATTTGATTCAACACAGGAAAACTCACATGGCCTGTACATGGAAAGGATTGACAGATGGAAAACTCTCAATTCTGTGGGTAGTGGCAGATGGCCATTCTTAGTTGGTGGAGCAATTTGTCTGGTTAATTCTGATAATGAATGAGACTCTGATATGCTAACTAGTTATGAGACCCCTGAGCAGTCAGCATCCAACTTTTTCATTCATAGAATCGCAGAATCCCAGAATTGTAGAGTTGGAAGGGACCTGGGGGTCATTTAGTTCAATCCCCTGCAATGTAGGAACCTCATCCATGATAGGCAGCTAGCCAACTTCTGCATAAAAACCAATGAAGGAGAGTCCACCACCTTCCAAGGAAGTCTGTTCCTTTCAGAAAGTTATTCCCGATGTTTAGTTGGAATCTCCTTTCTCGTTACTTGAAGCCAATTGTTCGGGTCCTACCTTCTGGAGTAGGAGAAAACAAGTTTGCACCATCTTTAGATATCATATCTCCTCTCAGTCTCCTCATATCCAGGCCAAACATACCCAACTCCCTCAACTGTTCTTGGTTTCCTTAATCATCTTGGTTTCTCTCCTCTGCACATGTTCCAGCTTGTCAGTATCGTTCTTCAGTTGTGGTGCCCAGAAGTGGCCCAATCTGAGAATGTCATTTTGAATCCTGGTTGCAGCATTATAACTATGCCTCCCAGTTTGGTGTCATATGCAGATGTGATGAGCATCCCCTCAATTCCCTCTTAAAAGTCATTTGTTGGACAACAATAGGCCCAGGACAGAATCCTGTGGCACCCCACTTGTCACTCATTTTCCAGGATAATGAGGAACCAGTAGTTAGCACTCTTTGGGTTCAGTCCATCAACCAGCGACAAATCCACCTAACAGTTACCTTATCCACCCCACATTTTGTCAGCTTCTCCACGTCTGCAAAGAACATTTACACCCTTAATTTTATGGAATTCAAACTACAATACAATAGAATTCAGTATAAGAAATAAAAGAAGACATACAAAAAATTAAAAATCATACAGCATCTAGCACAGTAGATTGTAATTGCTGCAAGGCAGCAAAATCATGTGATCCACCAAGAACCATAGCAATTTCAAGAGGTCCATGGACGGGGGGAGTTTGGGAATCACTGGAAAAGGAGAATGCTGAACTGAAGAGATGCACATAAAGGAAGCAAAGAGGTGTTTTTTAAGCGTACAATGTAAAGGAATATGTGACAAATAAAAGGTTTTGCAACCCTTTGGGGGATCAGTGAACAGAAAACATACATTGACAAGTTCAGGTATTAAATTTGACACAGTTCTGTTTTATAGTGCATGTTTTGTACGGTATTCACAAACAATGTCCCATGACTTCAGGTTGGGGGGGGCTGGTACATACACCCCCCCTTTTATCTAAAAAAACTTTTGTACTGCTTCCCTGCCCGTCTTGATTACAGTTCCAAACTAGTTTTAATTAATTGGAAAGATACAACTCGCGTGTTTGTCTTTGATTGGGATTTGAAAGTAATTCACTGCATGGCTTAAAATCATTTTCAAGTTCCCTTTTATTTTTGTCCTTAGATGATTCAACATAGCTTTGTGTTTGCACTCCAGGAATGAACGGTGTTTGTATCTTGCTTGTTATTATAAAACAACATTTGTTCAAATTTGCTGGCAATGAAAAATAAACAACATTGGAGTGCAGAGCATGTTGATTTCCTTATCTTCAGAAAGGACCAATATATATTTGAAGGTGAGACTTTGTAGCATATACTTTGAAGAAGGGGACGAAAGAGAAGAAAAATCAGAACTATTATTTCAATTAAAAAACACTTGATATTTTCAGACCTGCTACACATAACTCTTTGAATGTCATTCTCCAATAGTAGAGACAACATAGGCAGATACTCCTACTGTATAGAAATGCTGAGTATCATTCTATGTTTTTAACATATGGAAAATTCCATTTTCATTGGTTTTTATTTTGGAATTTGAAAAATATACAGATTCAAATTGATGTTGAACAAATAAATGGAAAACCAATAGTAGCTGCATTGACATGCAACTCTAAGCCACAGTTTGGTGCTATGTGCCTTGGGTTTATGTGCTGCCCACCTGTCGGTACTGCCATAAGGACATTGGAAGCTTTTGCTTCCACAAACCAAATTTAACACTAACCACAGATTCTGAAATAATAAGATATTGCAGTTAGTTCATGCACATTAACACTAGATTGATTTAGCACTGTATGTGAACCCGGCTAGTCACAACTTTGTGCATTCAGCTGAATGTAATTCTGCTTTCATACTGCATGTTAGCCACATCCACAAGAGGTGCATTCCGCACTAAAAGGTGTTCTGTCCGTATGGTTTATTTGCACTGCCTGTTTGATGTGCTTTCGTAAGTTATACCTGTTACTTTATGAAATATTTTTTTCTTCATAGGTTGGGAAGGACCCAGGTTCAATCTCTGGCACCTCCAGGTAGGACTGGGAAGGACTCCTGCCTGAAACCCCGGAGGGTCACTGCCAGTCAGTGTTAACAATGCTGCTCTAGGTGGATTAATGGTCTGACTCAGTATAAGGCAACTTTCTGTGTTTGTACGTGGTTATCACAATGCAGTTTGTCTGGCTCATGTGCACAGAGTTCCAGACAGTGTTTCTTAAATCCACTGTTTGCAGGAACTCTTACTGTTGTGATACTTTTGTGGGCAAGCTGAGAGTTTGTTTGAACCCTGGGTGTGAACCTGGAGGTTGAGAGGGAGGGTGTGTCAGAAGGATAATGAAGTGTTTTTGTATATATATAACTTTGTGTTAAGGTAACTGTTACATATAAAACTCTGTATTTTATATTTAACTGTATATTTTTGTAATATTTGTTTACCTTGTCTGTTGTTGCTTCTTTTTTCTTTTCTTTTTGTACGTAGTTGCCAAATTGTGAAGCAACAGTAGAGGGCACTGTGGCAGGAGATGGCAAGCATCCACACAAATACTTATAAATTTTAAAATGTAGATCAGAACACATTTTCTCATTTGTGACATGCAGAGTCTTAGATTCATATGTACAGTACAGCAAGGTCTTAATTTCAGGGTTGTAGGTTTGAGCCCTACACTGGGCAAACAGATTCCTGCATTGCAGGGAGTTGGACTAGTTGAGCGTCATGGTCCCTTCCCACAGTTCTGCTATTCTAAGTTATTTCCAGGTTAATTCTATGCTTTGTACAACAGAGGCTGCCTTTTATTCATGTTGGAGGAAATCCAGTAATATGGAGCAATAGCCTTACTCCAAATAAGGGAAATTTGTATTTTCCTAAACCAATAATCCTTTATACCTACAAACATATTAAGAGATTCATGTTCAAGATGATTAGATTAACTGTGGCAATATACTACCTTCCAACTCACTTTGGGGTAAATTCACACATGCTTAATGTGGTGAGTGCAGCTTCAAGTGGGGATTACCTGTCTGAAAGATCATTCTCTGAAACTCTCAGAACCTTCCCCTAGTGAAGAACTTGGATAAAGTATCTGCTGCCACTCCATACCTTTCAATTTCTGTCCATTTTCAAGTCTCACAAATTGCACATATATCACCACATAGACATAATATCATCACGTGTACTAACACAGAGCTCAGGACTGAATTATATTTAAAATTACATTTATATCTCACCTTTCCTCCAAAGATTGCAAGGTGGTACACATGGTTCTCCTCCCCCCTCTCCCCATTTTATTCTCAACAACCCTGTGACGTAGGGTCGGCTGAGAGACTTGACTGGCTCCCCAAGTGACCCAGTGAGCTTAGTGGAGATTTGAACTCTGGTCTCCCATGTCATAGTCTAACCATGCTACACCTATGCAGTCAAAACGGAGCTACTGAAAATGAGGTACCAGCATACTTAGGAAACCTAAAGGTGGGGAAACCTAAGGAGGCAAAAAACAAACAAAAAATCTGCAAAACAGCACAGCCTAATGAAAAATGAGTATCTTCAGTGGACACAGAGTACACTTGTTGAAATGGCACAAAAAAATCCAGGGGGGAGGGGGAGGAATTGAAAGGAGGAGTCTGAAGGAAGACCTGGCTAGCTGATTGGCTGAAATACTGTTGGGGAACACTCTACTGCAACATGTTATAGGTCCCATTTGTTTTTATCATTTGCTGTGCAATTGTAAATATACTCTCCAACACAATACATTTAATATAAGCAATGAGCAATCAACTATTAGTTGGGGTACAACTTGTAATTAGCTTAATTGCTAATCAGCCCAACCTTTCATTTGTTAAGGGCAATTTTAATAAGTGGTGCTGAAAGTTAAGGAATCACTTTATTTGTTTATATCGGTCCTTGCATATCTCTGTAAATTCGGGAGTGAATGTTACCTCTGTTTAGGTAACAGTTTATTAAATTGTAAATGATCATACCTCCAAAAGGCACCATTTTTGTAATATGCAAACATGCTGTATTAAAATGTAATTGATTACTTAAGTTATAGAGCTAATGATCAACTAAACATTTTTAATTGGACAATAACCCCCAATATCACACTTGTGTGAATCAGCTCTGAGAGAGGCAGCTCCTGGCTGAACTGCTTTTATTTGGGGGAAAACATCCAAGTCAAACATTCACCCTTTTCATAGCTCACCTTTCACAATTCCAGATTCAATAAGTTTCTTTTCCATATATATTACACATCTGTGTTAAAAAGAGCTTTACCGATTCTGCTTTTTTTCTGGAATTCTGTAGAGGTGAAGACTAGCCAGTGCTTCTGGGAGATCAGCATATATTAAATGTGACCTTAATCATTCGCCAGAGCATAGATCTGAGGAGACCCTGGAAGCCAGATTCATCACACTCAAACCAGTTCTGATTAAGTTGTAATATAAATTGCAATAAAATAAAACACATTATTCTAGTGAGAGTTCTTTGCCATAAAATATATTGGTATTTTGATTAAAAAGAGCAACTTGTGAAAAATAAAAGACTCAATACCATTAAAATATATTTGCTGAAATCCCATTTCCCCTTCCTTTCCCCCTGAAGGTAACATAGATGCAGTTCCCAGACAGGCTTCCATTCAGACATAAACCAGAACCAGGGCTGTTCTATCATCACCTTAAATCATGCTTAATGGCCTACTAGCAGCTCAACCATTGCCCACATTGTCAAATAATCCTGACAAAATGGCAAATAATCAAAATCTGGCTTAACAGATGGAAGGGAGGCACTTTAAAAAAAAAACTTTTACTTTGAACATATAGCTTGGTGCGGCTCAAAAAGACCTTTGGAATGAAAGTTTGGCTCAAATAAAATATAAGTTAATATTAATGAAAACTTTCATTTTACTTGTTGCATAGTATAGGCTCACTGAAACCATTTATTATGGATTCTTTTACATGCATACCCACAAAAACTGCAAGTAATGCAAGGAACCAGCACTTTGATTTGAGTCTTCTCTATTCTTCATAAGTGGTCCTGAGACTTATGTCTCAGTGCAGTACAGATGAAATTCCTGCACCTTATATATATAGGTACCTACAAAGTGACACCCAACTTTAGTCATACTCAGAGCAGACCCATTAAAATCAGTGGAGTTAAGTAATTTGCCCATAGATTTTAGTGGGTCTCCTCAGAGTACGACTAATGGGTTTATGCACATTGCCACCCCTCTCTATTCCTTATCACAATCTTAAAATTCAAAATCTTCAAAAAAAAATTTTTCAATGCAATGAAGCCTTCAGATCTACTGCATCGCCAAGCTTTGAAGGAGGATTCTCCAAGGCTGCGAGCACGAGGCCTAAGCTGATCTATCCCTGTCGTGCAGCAAAACTCCTTCATCAGCACGGGAGGAAAGGACAGCTCCAAGGGAGCCTAGAAAACAGAGAGCAAACTTTACAAGGGCAACTTTGCATGTGGAGAAAGGCGCCGTTCGGGCAAGGAGCACCCCGCAAAGCCTAATATTGCCCTAAAATGTAGACAGCACGCCCTAGTCATTGAGGATTTCCCCTACTCCCGGGCTGCTGCCTATCGCGTGCCTGAAGAGATTTTCTACTGTATAATAATAATAATAATAATAATAATAATAATAATAATAATAATAATAATAATAATAATAATAATAATAGAAGGTACCCCTACCACATTTCGGAAAGTCGAAACTCCAGAATGCCTCTCTCCAACAGGTGGGGAGGGGGGGGGGAGAGGAGAAAGGAGTAAACGCGCCTTTGACTGTCCCCCACCGGCCTTAAGCACAGACGCCCCTGCGTGGCCAAAGTTAGGCTTCCCAGGAGAAGCCCCTCGGGCCTGAAGTTGGCGAGCCTCTCTGACCGGTGGGCGGGCTCACTGGAGCCCTCGGGGGCTCTCGGCGCGGTCTGGCTCGCTGCATATGGATGGCGGGGCGGGCTGAGGCGCTGGGGGCAGTCCCACGTGCCCCCTCCCTCCCCGCGTGCATGGGAAGGCCGGGAAGGCATTCAGCAACTGCAGCTGCTGCTGCTGCTGCTGCTACCGCCGCCGCCTCACAGCTCGCCTCAGTGTTTACCTGCTGCAGCCCCTCTGCCTTAAGCAGCGCAGTAGCGACGAGAGGGGCGCGAGAAGCTCGGCGAGGAGAGCGAAAACAACAAACGACCCAGCGCTCGGTAGCTGCCGCCGCTTCTTCTTTTTCAGAGCCCGCCTGCTGCTGCCTGCCTGCTCTCATGCCATCACAGCAACAAAGAACACGCTGAGCAGCGCGCGGAGAGAGGCGCCCGGGCTCCAGGCTCCACGAAGCCGAAAGACGGCGGGCGACCATGGCTAGGAAGGGGGACGCCGCTGCCTCTCCTTACGGTGAGTGAGGCGAGGGGTGCTCGGGTGGCGGAGGGAGCAAACGGCGGCGGCGGCGGCGGCAACGCAGCGCGAGCAGAGTGAGGGGCGGGCGCCGCGACGCAGCCCAGTCCGGGCCGGCTCCTCCTGGGTTTCATTTCGGCCTGTTTTGGCGCGCGCAGCACCGCTGCCGCCGGAGTTTGTTTGCCTTTGGCGAGCGGAGGGACCCGGGCGTTTCTGAGCGCCTTTTTCCCTACACTCCCGTCCTCTTCCCCCCCTCCCCCTTCCTTAGGCGAGCGCGGCTTGTTGCTGCGCCCTTGAGGAGGTCGGAAAGTTGGGGCTGAATGAGGCTCGCGGAGCGACGGCGAAAGGCAGCAAGTCCGGGGCAGAAGCCGTTGCTCTGCTGCTTCTCTCACGGTCGTGTAACCGGGAAGAGGAAGGGAGGGGGGGTGAACAGCCGCGCGGGCGCCAGCAGGTGCACCGCCGCCGCCGCCGCCGCCGCCGCTTTGTCTTCCCTCCTGGGGGAGAACCGAGCACTGCTCGTTGTGGCCACGAGGTGCGAAGGGAGACATTTGGGGAGGGGTGAAACGGGGCTGGGGGAGGGATGGGGCAGGAAATGGGGTGCGAGGCATTGGGGAGCTTCGGCCGAGGCTGAGGAGATTTGGTGTGGGTACAGCTGGGGCTCCTCAGTCACCTCTCCCCCCCCCCGGATGAAAAGGAGGTTTAAATTAGCACCGTGGCAACATTTATTTACTTATATTTGCGTGCAGCCAGAAGGGGAAGAGGGGGAAATGATGGTGGTGATGCTGGACATATAACTCTGCTTCCTCGGTTTGGGGAGGGAGGCGGGAAGTGGTTTCTCCTGTTGCGCCAGGAGTTAAGGAGGAGAGATCTGGAGACAGATATGGTGAGAATACGGTGTGAGGGTTGGGTTTAGGAGAATAGGACTATTTGGGAGGATGCTTCCGACTTGGGAATCTGGGATGTTGGATTTGTGGGGTGGATGTAGCAGCAGGAGCAGGAGGGATTTGAATAAAGGTTTTAGGCTGAGAAATGTGGTGCTGAGGCAGAGGCAGCTGCAAGGGCTTGGTGTGGAGCCGGAAAGACTAGACTCAAGAGTTGCAGTGGGGTCGGGGAGGGATGTAATGTCTAAATTGTGTACATTCAAAGCACAAAGAATGCTGGGGACTGTAGTTTGTTAAGGGTGCTAGGAACCATAGCTCCATGAGGGGTAAACTACAGTTCCCAGGATTATTTGGGGGAAATAATGAGCTTTAATTGTGCGTTAAATATATGGCGTGCACTGGTGATTATTTTCGAGGAAACCCAATGAATCAAGGATGCACAATTTGAGGGTAGTGATGGTCTGTGTTTCAAGGACTTGGAATGCCTGTAATGGAGATGTAGAACTAGAGACTGTGGGCTGTTGTAGTGTAGTGATAAACAAACAATCCCATTTGTGACTGCTGTTTCTATGTCCAAATAAAAAAAATGGATATAGGTGAGTGCTGCTAATTTGGTATGTGTTGTGGAGGGAATAAATAAATAAACCTATAAGGAGCTGGAGTTAGAGAATGTAGAGTTGGAGCATTTTTCTATGTCTCCAGTAACAGACTAGTACTTTCAAAATCTAATAAAATTCCAATTTAAAACATATGAAAGCTACTGAAACCATTTCCTTCCCTTCACGTCCCTTTTCCAGCTCAACACCAACCAACCCACCCACCAAACTCAGTTCCCTCCCAAAAAATATTTTCTGAAATATGTTTACCCTTGGGCTTAGCACATTTAATTTAACACAGGGACAGTACATTTGGGTTTACTGCAGTGGGGAAACAGATATGTCCGTATTTTATATGGGCTGTTAAAATATGCTAAGGAATAGCAGATATCTGAACTGAGAAACAGACTTTAAAATGTGGTGTGATCACACAGCTATAGACGTACCAGAAGTGAGAACTGAGTCACAATAATGTGGTGGTTATTACTTTACATCTTCTGTGTGATAGCTAAAAAGTGTTGTGTCAGTGTTACTATCTGATGGCGTACCATACAACATATAACAAACAATGTTCGTTCAAATCTATTGCCTCCTTTTTTGTAGGAGAAGCCATGAAATCTGATGAATTATGCAAACTTGCAAAGCTGCTGGGATGTATGGGGTGTTAGGGGAAAGGCAGTACCTCTTCTGGGGTAGTTTGTCCACCTTTGGTCTCCACTGTGGCCCCTAGAAGCTGTCAGAACCCAACAGCAGCCACACCCTGGGAACAGCTTTAACTGGCTGGATAAACCAGTGAGGGTAGTTGATGGGTCTCAGATCAGCGAATTAGGGACTTTCCCTTCATGCAAAGACAGGCTCCAGGGGATTGAGCAGATGAGACCAATAGTGCTTTTCCTCAGCCTCATCTTCTGAAAAATAAATCACATCCAATTTCTCTCAAATTCCACAGCAGCAATTTGAAATTTTGCTCCACAGTGTGTTTTAAGGTGGTTTCCAAGGCTACAAAGAAAATAACAGAGGAAAAGCTGAAGGCCTTTTCCAAAGGAAACTGATGAATGCTGAATTAAAACATGGCTTGGAACTGGATAGTAGTAATGTCTTGACAAACATCTGAGAGCATTGGAATCCCAATAAGATTATACCAACTATCTAGCAATTTTAACCCTTTCTCTCTTATTTTCTGATCAGCTGCAGTGGAGTTGAGAAGAGAATGGATTTTTGTGTGTGTGTGAAATATTTCAACTAGCTTCCCACATTATTGCTATAGCACGCAAAGTTCTGGAGTATTGCAAAGAAAAAGCAAACCATACTAATGGTTGGCTGTTCAACAGAGTTTAAGTCAAGCCATTTGAAACCATTTGTTGTTACTCATTTGTGCATAACTGTTTAAATGTTTATTGCTAAAAACTGACTACAGTACTCCAACTAAAAAGTTCTGGCATTAAAAACATGAAAAATCTGCCTTTTATATTTGTTACAATAACTAATGAATCTCATCACTATAACTTGATTGAAGCCCCTTTAGATAGCTGAGAATCAGAATTGGGAAGAGTGATGCTGCGCACAGGTCCTGCTTGCTGACTTCTCAAAGGAATCTGGTTGGCCACTGGGAGAATAGGATCCTGGCCTAGATGAGCATTTGACCTGATCAAGCAAGGGTTTTATTGGGTTCTTTTGACCTGGACCCTTTGCACTAATGGCTATTAAAGCTGCACAGAAGAAGACTTTGATAGACATGGAAGTATGTTGTTTACACTATGATATTGTTGTGAGTTTGGGTGTGTGTGTGTGAGTAGGCCATGCAAAGACCCTTCTAACCCTGATCCAGCAAGTGTTAAAATATCCCACTTCTAACACCTGTGTCGCTCACCACCCCAGTCTCCAAAGTGGTGCAAGATTACAGGTTTCCAAGTGCTTACACCCAGTTTGTGTTTCCTTCCTGTGGTGTCTTTATGATATATAGTTTATTTATACAAATACAGTGGTACCTCGGGTTACAAACGCTTCAGGTTACAGACTCCGCTAACCCAGAAATAGTACCTCGGGTTAAGAACTTTGCTTCAGGATGAGAACAGAAATCGTGCTCTGGTGGTGTGGTGGCAGCAGGAGCCCCCATTAGCTAAAGTGGTGTCTCGGGTTAAGAACAGTTTCGGTTTAAGAATGGACCTACGGAACAAATTAAGTTCTTAACCAGAGGTACCACTGTATACAATTTGAACCTATGGAGGGGTTCACAGCATTAACACTCCAAAAAGGTCTTGTTTCTCCAGTAGTTGTAACCTTGGATTGAAGGCTATTCCCAGCTTCCTGCTTTGCTTCTAGACCTCAACTTTGGCTTTGTCCTTCTAACTAACTGAAGGGGGGGGCACACACATTTGCTGTCTTGCACAGAACCCCTTTCACTTTGTTTCCCTTAATGGCCCATCCCCCAGGTGATCATTTAATCCAGAAACTATCCTGGTTTATATTTTCACACTTGCTGGATCCAGGGGTTCGAAGGGTCTCTGCGTACAACCTACTCTCACTGCCCAAACTCATAACACTATACATCTTATTTCAGATATTGTTTCCTGGTTGTGTGGATGGAGTACACAGGGAAGTAGAGATTCTTACTGTTCAGTGGAAGTGTCCCCCGCTCCCCACAGTTTCCTAATTCACAAATTAGTGTTCACTCATCTGTAGAAAACCCTTCCACGGATCCTTTTCATTGCAAGGGATATCCACATTCAGCACATTTAAACTTTTTAAAGTCATGTTTGCTCTGACTTTGCTGGATTTGCTTTTGCTGCCCCACTTCTTCAAAATTGTGGGATTCAAATGAAATAGATGAGGTAAAGCTGCTTGAACTCTCTTATCTAAGTTACATCCCTTCACCAGTTACTTTCCCCTTTCCCCTAATAAATGTCTAGAATAAATGCCCCCTTTCCCTACATTCTTTAATCAATAGAACATAACTAGTTTCCCATGTTTCATACATTGCAACTTTTTAATGTCCCTTAGATGTAAACTGTTGTACTAACTCAATGAAAAAGAAATATGCCTTTGTCAAAGCGAAGTTTATACAGCTGGCACTGTAGGGAGAAATCTATCACCGTAATTACAGGCTGCTTTTTGTAAATTATAAAATGCAGTTACTTAGGACCACGCAGGGCAATTTCTTACATTGCTTTTTTTCTTACACATGCTATTAGTGTGTACATAAAATTTTGGAAATAGTCCCCAGCACTTAAATAATCTGAATAGCTGACACGTCTTTTCAGAAGGTACAAAAGATAAATATTTCATGATACTTTCAAAGGGAAGATTTGTGAGAAGTAAAAAAATATAAGCAGACCTCAATCTACAAGCTATTCAAAATTAATTATTCTAACCAATGTATTGGGACTAAACTGATTTAAGCTGACACACACTTGCTCTGGCCGTGGCTGGCCATGATTGGAATTACATCAGCAAAATGATCTTGCCATTTGTTGAGCATATGAATCACATTGTTGTTGTTGATGATAGTAATACTACTTCTTAATCTTATATGTATGTCATGTTGACTTCTGATCAGTATCTAGTTGCAAATACAGAACTGACTGTTGATCATTTATACAAATTTAGGCCACCTTAATTTCATGAGCCAATAAAATCTAGAGAATACTTGTGCTTACTTATAGCGGGTTAATAATTGGTACCACAACATCAGAATGATTCTCTTTAGTTCTATCTTCTATTCTCTCTTATCATCAAGCACTTGTACCATAGATGCTTGGTACACTTTACTGGTGGTACAGTTGGTGCCATAGTTGTTTGGTACAATGCATTTAAACATGACCTAAAACTCTTTATAAGCCTCTTTCACAGCAGAATACATTTGAAAGAGAAGAAGATCCATGAAATATAGAAATACACTTTTTGTTAAGATCTCTTTTCTGAAATAAAAATGGCATGTGAGTAATTTGTAAATCAATAGGTGAACTGTTGGAAATAAAAATGGATGTATTGGTGCAGAACCCAGCTGAGAATTACTGTATACTGTAAGCAACTTACCCTCTTAGCTCCAGTCCTGAATTGTAAAATGGAAAGAAAATGGGTTATTTCATTGGAGCTTGCAAAATTCTAATGATATTCTTATTATTAAATTAAATTTTATACTGTCCTTCATCCGAAGATCACACGGATGATTACAGTATAAAAGCACAAAAATACATACCATAGAAACAATAACTGCCTTGCACATAGTTTAAATATGTGGTCCTGAATTGTGGTCCTGAGCGGTTTAAGGCTTTACAGATCAAAAATAACTGGCAGTTAATGCAGACATGCCAGGATTGGCATTATATGCTTAACTCATCTTGCACCAGTGAGCAACCTCCATACCCTCCAACATTTCTCCAATGAAAATAGGGACATCCTAAGGAAAAGTTGGACATTCCGGGATCAAATCAGAAACTGGGACAGCTTTCCTAAATCATGGAAATTCCTGGAAAATAGGACACTTGGAGGGTCTGAACCTGGCCTCCAAATTCTGCACCAGCTGAAGTTTCTGAACTGTCTTCAGAGGCAGCCCTACATAATGTGTTGCAGTAATCTACCCTAGAGTTTACTAGAGCATAGTAAGCATGAGTTTTGCTATCCCTGTCAAGATAGGGGTGCAGCTGGGCTACCAGCTGAAGCTGATGGAAGGCACTCTGCGCTACTAAGGCTACGTACAGTAAGCCCCAAACAACAGCGAAGGATCCAGAAATACCTTTCCTTCAGAGGAAGTGTAACCCCATCAAGAGCAGGCAACCCTCCCATCCATCCAGTCTAGGGAACCACTAACAGTGACTCCGTCTTATCTGGATTGAGTTTCAGTTTGTTGGCTCTCATCCAGTCCATTACTGAAGAAATACAGGTCCAGCACATCTACTGCCTCACCTGCAGATGTAAAGGAGAGATAGACAAACAGAGCTGCGTGTCACCAGCGTGTTGCTGACAACGTATTCCAAAACTCCAGGTGACCCCACTCAGTAGTTTCATGTAGATGTTAAACAGCATTTAAATTAAACCCACATTGAAGGCTCCACAGGGCTGAAGAGCACTCCCCAGGTATTATCCAAGCAGAACTGGAACCACCACAGAGCTGTTCCACTGCAAAGTGGTTGCTTTTAGTTTACATGTATGTAAACTATTCATTTTGCTTATTTCCCTCCTCATCAATAGTTTATGACTATCAGTGTGTAATTTTATTACTTTTTGCTCTGGAAACTATAGGCAGGAATTTGAGGATCTGTAGCCTTGGTTGCCCACTGATCACAATTTGTTTATTACCAGCTGGTATGTGAGAAGTCATTGGGACCTCACTTGTAATGACTACTTATAATGGGGACACCTTCACAGTATTTACTTCTTTGCCACATAGTTCTATGTGTTTCTCCCGTTGAGCTTCAATAAAATACTTTCACATTTGAAAAATCCTAATTGTGGTTAACACTGTGTGTTTACTTTTCATACGTATGATGTACTTCTATAGCTCAAAGCATAACCACATTTAAAACTTGTTGAGCAATTTTATATATTACGTACGTAGACAAATAAACATGAAATATGCGTATTTTCACAGCTTCTCTTGGCTTACTTTTCAATTTGTTAAGGTTTTGCATCCTATTCATGTCAGCTGGGAATTATGCCAAACAGGATTTGGCTGTTGGATTATTCTTTTTCTCATTGTTAAACTGAAAGGCTATATTGAAAGGACCAGATACAGAAATCCCTCTTATAAGTGTGCAAAATGAGATACAACAAGATGCAATGGCATTTTGGATATATTATAGTCTTATTGTAAATATGTATTTTAGAGTTGTTTAAAGTCTGGGTCACCTAAATAGTAATGACTTCAACAAAGCATTATGCAGATAGAGACTATTTTAAGATATTCTATAAATATGTATGTAGGGAGTTTTAAGACATGTATCATTTTTGCATTGCATGTTTAATAACCTTAACATACAGTATGTAGAATATTTGCATAGAATAAACTGTATATATATTGATGCATATCAAATAGAAAATACTGTTATATTTAAATTTTTATATATAAACTTGAGCCTTTGGTACAATGACAGGTTATGTACAGTTTTGTTAACATTATTATCTTGTTTGTGCTTTAGGATGCTTGTTATGATGTTACTCGTTCAAAAACTTAAGAAAACAGGCAACATTTGTAATCATGAGAAGTCACACCAAGTGGGATTATTCTCAGCAAAGCTACATTGTTTCAAGGCTGAAAGTTCAAAAGAATTATTGACATAGAAATAATCAATGTTTAGGAAGGTTTTTCTTATTTCTCTGTGCACAAAAGGCCACGGCGACTAATAAAGTTTTTGTTCCATTTGAAAAATCATTAAATGCAAGGAACAGCAAAAAGATACAAAATGCATACGTTTGGCCCTGTGTGAATTTGCTGAGCAGAATGTGGCTGAAATGGCAGAACTTAAATGCAGGACAAATAACTAAGTTATTATTCATTAATTTATGAATTGCTTTTTACATGTGCCTCAGGGTGATTTACAAACATACAGTAGAAATAGAACTAACAATGCCCGCAGCTAAGAATAGTTTTTAAAACAATACAAAAAACAACAGCTAAAGAGAGATTTTAACACAATACAGAATTGACACCTAAGACAGATACCTTTTCATACAGCTGAAAAAGCTTTCTGAAACAAATATATCTTTAAAAATATGATAGTGTGAGGGACTGGCAGGGCTCTAAAGAATGTGTGGCAGAGTCAGGGGATCGTGTGTGTGTGTGTGTGTGTGTGTGTGTATGACCCAGGAAAGGGGGCCAGCAATTTATGGGGTTTGTTATCACCCACAAGGCAGGAGCCAAGATAGGGGGAGGAAGAAGAGTTAGGGCAGTCTGAGACAGAGGAAGGCACATAGGATGTGGCAGAAGAAGAAGCGGCTGTTCTGGCAACAGATGGGTTAGTAGAATCCTCACCTTCCGCCACTCTGCTCTCTCCTAGCTCTGAGAGAGACTTGAAGCAGGAAGAGCAGTGACAATTTCTGTGTCTCAGGTTGTGGGCATGTCGGGGGAGGGTATATAAGCCAAATGCTGATGAAACATACGATACTAGCTTCTAAATAATTGCATTTTACTTTTATTTATTTTATCAATTTCATAAAATTTATACACTGCTTGATTGTAAAACAACAACAACCTCAAAGCACTTTACAAAAAGATAAAACAAGAAAACAAGAAAAAATACGATACATTAACACACACAAGAACTTAAAATCCTAAAACAAATTAAAATTCACATTAGCTCCCAGGTACCTGCATCACAGGCTGCAGTCATATGCAGAGTTATCTAGGAATAAAGCCCATTAAACTTAGTGGGGCCTCCTTCCTAGTAAGCACGAGGAAAGGATTGGGATGCATTTAATTATTTCTTGTTGCATTTATATCCAACCTTTCCTCCAAGGAGCTCAAGGTGGATCTATCCCCTTCTCATTTAATCCCCACAGCAACTCTGTGAGATAGGTTAGGCTAAGTGACTTTGGCTCATCCAGTTCTAGTTTGACAAGCTAATCATTACATCATCACTATCAGTGTTGGCAAAATATATTTAATCAGACGTGAGAAATCCAGATTCCCTATGGATCCAGACAACCTATGGGCAGATTTTTGCCCCTTCTGCCTTTACTGCCCCCTCGGAACAGCATGGGGATGCAGACAGAAGCAGAAATTAGTGAAAATTGCTTCTCTCTCCCCTCCCCCTTTGCCTAGTGCGATCCTTCTTGGATCTTGGTCCCTTCTGCAAATGGAAAGAGACATTCTTTTCTTTTCTTTTTGCAAGTTTGGATTCAGCCCCATATTTATGTGAGGCAATACAGCTTCAACAGGCTGCAACCCCAAATTTTTTGTCTTTCAGACATCAGGTGAAAACCTTTTTATTCTCTAGTCTAAAGCAGCCTTCTTCAACTTAACATTTTGAACTGCTTTTGCCATTAGCCAGCATGTCCAAAATACCTGGAGAGTACCAAGTTGTAGAAGCGTGCTCTAACCCTTCTACAGTGTTTTTATTTTTCCTAGCCCCAAACATATTTGTTTTTCTACTACTGCTTTTAACTATGGTCAGTTGTTTTGATTTGTTGTAATTGTATACTATACTTTGAGAGTGTACAGGTTAGCTGATAATGACACATGGAAGCTCACAACCTATCTGAAGGGTAGCTGTGCACAGCTGCTGAACGATCGCATACCCAGTTTCTGAACAGGAGGCCATTGTTGTAGAGAGGTGAGGTGCTGGCGGAATAAAGAGAAATGGAATACAGCTGCAGGTGTCAATCCATGTTAGCTATACACCAGCCATCCCCAAACTGTGGCCCTCCAGATGTTTTGGCCTACAACTCCCATGATCCCTAGCTAACAGGACCAGTGGTCAGGGAAGATGGGAATTGTAGTCCAAAACATCTGGAAGGCCGAAGTTTGGGGATGCCTGCTATACACCATTCAGTCTTGCATTGTTTTTTCAACATCAACTAGGTAGTCACTTTCTCTGCCTATTTGAATGTTTCCTTGTACAGTACTGATTTGAATAGCAAAAGCAATCATTGTTGGATTTCTATGAAATGCTGATTAGTTCATTGAGAGTAGACTTTTCTAAATGTTTTAACAGTCATGTGTGGAGCCATAAAACAACAACAACAGTGTAACAAAAACAATCAAACCCTATATGAAATGCAACAATTCAGTAAATATAACAGAGCCACCATTAATCAATTGATTTATTAATATAAGACTAATTAATACTTATCTATACTTAGGTCTTTGTTCTCTGTTCCTCCCACCAAAAGAAGAGATCTTGTGAGCCTGTCATTGGACAGTCATTGTGAGCTTATTGTGGTATGTAACTAGTTCACTGTAATAAGACCTCAGGTCCTCTCACAGTTTTGTACCAGTATGGATATATCCCCATGTACGTACATTACTCTGCTTAGGTGCCTATGAAAGGAGAATAGTTTTGAGCTTCTCTGATTCTTATTCCCCAAAAGTGCTAATATGTGGCAGAGGACTAATCTGCAAATTAGGTGCTAACATGGGAGCCAACTGCTAGGGGCTGGTCCCTTCCAAAGTTGATGGACATTGCTATTCAAATGGTGTGTGTGTGTGTGTGTGTGTGTGTGTGTGTGTATACCACATCATGTGATTGATGCCCCCCCAATATTTATTCCTGCCCCCCAAATATTTATTCAAGTTGGCACCCTTAGGTGTTATAATAGCATTCAGTAGACGACCCACATATTGCCAATGTGCACTGTCCATAAATGCACATCTCTATATCTAAATTTTGTGGTTTTACAAATCCAAATAAAAATAACAGGCTGAATCCAGACTTTCTATTGTACATACATACATATATTGCACTTGTTTGTGAAATTATTTTTTTGTTTTAGACAAGTTAATTCCTATTAAAGCTGCGTTTGAACATTGCAGTGAGCCATGGTTAACTGGTAAGCCAAGAATATCTTTAGATCATGGTTTGTTTGGAGCAAAACAAACCATGACTCCTGGTTTGGATATGAGGCTAAGTCAAGGATTCTGGTTTGTTGCCCCTGATCTCCAATGTAAAGGAACAAGGTTGGCAACCATGGTTTACCACAACATGCAAACCCACCCAGTGTGTGAAGTAAAGTCTATAGGATTTTTTAATATAGAAGCACATTCTAAATAAAATAGCCTAACTTAACAATGGGCCTCTTTGCAAGACAATAGCATTTGTTTTTTTCATACTTCTTGGACTGATAATTTCTAACTGACATGCAACTTACAAAAGAAACAGGTGGTCTTCAGACTTAAGAAGCTTACATGAGTAAGATCTCTGTATGCACTTTGCCACTCAATGATAGTGACAGATAAATTGGAAGGTTGCAGTGCATAATTAACACATAAATATAGCATGATTATCCTTATGACAGATGTGATGGGCACTAGCAGAGTTTTTTTTTAAGGATTAGATAATTTTGTCAAGGATAGATGTATGAATATTAAGCACCATAACAGCAGTAAATGAATTTGTTTCATGTTCAGAGGCCATAAACATCTTACTAGTTTCTACCTACATTGTTCTACCTGCATGATGGGTATCCATCTCTGTGAAAAACGTGTGGTGGACAGGGCCCGCTGAATCACACACAGCAATACATTTCTAAATAATGTTTAGCTTGTGACCTGCATACATTGGGGAACAACCCCCTCCCTTACCTCATGTTCCATTGTAGTGATTGTGATAAACTTGAATATCTTACTAAAGAAGTACAACTTCCCACACATGATAGCTTAAGAATGGCAAGGTTAAGGTTTGGTATATATGAAGTAAACACCTATGTTGTTCTGAGACACACTTTTAGAAATAAAGCAGTGTCATTCTGTTTTTAGTGCATCGGGTGTTAGCATGATCCTGTGCAGAGTTAAACATAGAACCATAGAATCGTAGAGTTGGAAGGCACACCAAGGGTCATCTAGTCCAACCCCCTGCAATGCAGGAATCTCAGCTAAAGCATCCCTGACAGATGGGCATCCAACCTCTGCTTAAAAACCTCCAAGGGAGGAGAGTCCACAACCTCCTGAGGGAGACAGTTCCACTCTCAAACAGCTCTTACTGCCAGAATGTGTTTCCTGGTGTTTACTCGGAATCTCTTTTCTTCTATCTTGAAGCCATTGGTTGGACTACAACCCCCATCAGCCCGAACCAGCATGGGAAATGGTATGGGATGGTGCAAACCGTAGTCCATGCTTTAGCTCACAGATTTCCATTGGTCCTTTACGCAGCACCAAGCTGGAAAGAGCATGCGAGAAGGACTGTTTTGGGCTATGAAACCTGCTTTCACTACAAGATCACCAGAGCATTGTCTGAAAACAGAGCAAAGCACTTTTTGTTGGAAAAGGATGTGCATTTTCAAGTAGTTCTCTATGTTTTGTATTTTATTAATATTGAAATACTAAGAGGATGACCCAGCCTAGCATATGGGGAGCATTCAAACACATTCATAACTTTTCTCTTTTTAACCTTGGCTGGAACTCCCCACACTATGGATTATGCCTTTTGTTAAATTTGTTGCACCCTGTGCTGTTACAGGGATGGAAGGGTTTATACATTGTGCAGTCCAATCCCATACACAACTCCTATTGAGTTCAGTTGAACTTACTCTCAGGTAAGTAGGTATAGGATCATAGGCCAAACCAGAAAAATACACTATCAGTAGACCTTAAAATAAGGTGATTTTGTTACTTTTGACAGCACAGCATTATTTTTGGGTGGGGGAGGGATGGAAATGAAAAGCGTAGGTGAAAAGTGGGTAATAAATCCTAATGCAGGAGGCATACAAAAATGATTGCATCATCAAGTGCATCATCAGTAACAATGCTAAATGTGCTTCATACACTTTAATGCCATCAGTCTTGAGCTTGTATTTCTGTAGTCATCAGTCACAATCTCATATGCAGCTAAGAGACAAGAAGCTTATCAAGGATTTGTGTATAATACAAGTGATGTACCACAGCTGCAGCCTTTCCCTCTCAGCAGCAAAATTACCTTTTAGTTTTGGAACATGAAAGTTCATTATTCTCTGTGATGAAACAAGAACAACACAATTTTGTCATTGTCAGCCCAGGACATGTTTACTTCTTATCACCATTGCTGCAGGGCAACATATTTTTCCACATACATTTTTGCAGACTTGCGTACATATATAATATTGCTACAGCTTTTGCCATGGCATCTGAACTGTTCCTGTTTTTTTTCTAGGGACAGGCTAGCACATTTTTGTGCTCTAAAAATGGGTGCTGAATTTGCCACGTTGCTAAAGAATTCTGTTCTCCAAGTGGTATCCATATTAAGTCTAAGAATCTTATGGACTGCAAGTTAGAAGGTGCTGTGAATATAAGTTTTGAAACCTCAGCTACAGCTCTCAAGGTGCCCATGCCCATGCTCCTGTTTTTCCAGAGCACATTTCTTTTAGTTAGATTATCTCAGAGCTCAGGTTCAGGAAGATGAAAGAATCAAGTTTATCTTTAACAAACTTTCAGGAGTGGTTGCTTGTAAGGCTAATGCCAGCATAAATTATGACTGACAGGTAATTTGTGTCATGGCATTAGGAGTGATGGTTTGAAGACTCTCTGGCTTAGAATGACTTGACCTAGGATTTGCCTGATAGTTTCCCATTTTTCTAGCAAAAGGCTATTTGGACAATCACTGATAAGCTTCTTACTGTCCTACTGATAAAAAAATTCTTTCCAGTAGCACCTTTGTTGTGGTTTAGTCGTTTAGTCGTGTCCGACTCTTCGTGACCCCATGGACCATAGCACGCCAGGCACTTCTGTCTTGCACTGCCTCCCGCAGTTTGGTCAAACTCATGTTCGTAGCTTCAAGAACACTGTCCAACCATCTCGTCCTCTGTCGTCCCCTTCTCCTAGTGCCCTCAATCTTTCCCAGCATCAGGGTCTTTTCCAGGGAGTCTTCTCTTCTCATGAGGTGGCCAAAGTATTGGAGCCTCAGCTTCACAATCTGTCCTTCCAGTAGCACCTTAGAGACCAACTAAGTTTGACATTGGTATGAGCTTTTGTGTGCATGCACTGATGTTATGAGTTGGGGCAAGGGGAGTAGGCAGTATTTCAAGATCCTTCTACCGGTAACCTCTGGATCCAACAAGTGTGAAAATATAAACCAGGCTAGCTTTCTGATGAGGTAATATCCTGGGTGATGGGCCATTAAGGGAAACAAAGAAGATGGCAAGCAGGTAGCGCCCCCTCCCTAGACTTGTGGTTAGTTAGAAGAAGAAAGCCAGAATTTAGGGGCATAGAGTTTGCAGTGATGTGCTAAAGGCAAAGCAGCAAGCTGGAGAGTCGGAGCAATGTTTGACTTCTCTTTGAATCAAAGGCTGTAGGTATGGGAGAAACAAGATGTATGTGGAAATAAACCATATATCATAAGGACACCACAGAATGCACAGTGCCTCATTCCAAAAGAAGACACATACATTGGGTAAGTGTCTGGAACCCCTGGTATCTCACACCGCTCGGAGATTTGGGGTGGCATGATGCAACATTAAATTAGTGGGAAATAAAAAGCGATCCCCAAAGTTTTCCTTTTGTTTCTAAGGAGATGTCCAGGGCAGCAGAGATTTTGCTATCAGAAGTGTAGTCTGCCCAAGATTCAGTCGAAGTCGGCTAAAAATCAGAAAGGAAGAACAAAGCGAGCTTTGTTTCGCAGCTGCTCTAGCCATCAGCCCTGGAACAGAAAGAGTGACTGATTCATGCCTGCCCCTTCCCACAGATCATAGTGGGAGGGAGGCTAGCCAGTTTCTTTTCAGAGTGGACGAATATCTTCAGAAACAGTTGGGTGTTGAGACATCATATCACAGGGATACCTCATTGAGTTCAAAGTGGCACTCAAGGAGTGCTTTTTGATTTCTTCCTTGCCAGGGGATTTGGCAGCAACAACAAAATTGCTGATAGAAGGGGCCAATCAGCAGCTATAACAGTTGCATGGTATGGACAGGTTCCAGATAGTGAAAATAGCAATGCCATGTAGTCTATAATTTTCCACTTTAAAAAGAAGGGCAGGGGGACAAGCCTATTTCATGATTTCAAATGGCTGAACAAATAAATCAGACATATATTTTAACATGTAGAAATCCTCTCCTGTGTAGCCATGGGCATGGACACCTTGTAGAAATGGGTGGGATGTTTTATTATTGCATTTCTTTTTTTCTCTTGGTTTTAATGTATCTCTGCGGCAGGGTGGGGTGGAGGTCTGTCTGTTTGGCTGCATGTTGCTTGGGGCTGCCCTGGGCAAGATAAAGTGGCTAACAAATTTAATTAAAAAAAAATAAAAATAAACATTCAGCCAGGAATCATATAATCAAAGAATTGTAGAGATGGAAGGGACCCAAGGGTCATCTAGTCCAACCCCCTGTGATGTGGGAATCTCAACTAGATCATACATTACAGGTGACTTCATGGTTTCTGTAGGCTTCTAGGACACACAGATGCACACAAGTAAAGCTTCTTCACAGGAAATGTCTTTGTTATGGCTTCAACAGGTGACATTATCCATCATGCACATTTTACATTAGACTTTCCATTACCCAGAAAGTTCAACAAGGTGCTGATTATAGTGATAGCTTTGTGAAGAGAACAGGGTATTCCCACATGCACTCATTATAAGGGCACCATTCTTTGAAAAGACACATCTTGCCTCTAAGGTAGTCTTCCCTATAAACAGCAACAAGATTCAGATGAACCTATTTCAAGATATATAGCATATGGAATATATTCTAGAATCTAGACTCTGTTTCTTCCATGCTGTTCCTGTCTCATGAAAGAACAAAACATCATCTCTTTTCAGGTAGAAATTAAGATGAAACTGTTTAGAGGATGTTGTGAGGTTGTATTTACAATCAAGGTTTTGCCAGATAAATTAAGTTTTGTCCCACTAGTTTATTTATATGCCAGGACAAATTTTACTTGGTCATTTCACCATGGCATGGGAGTCAAACCTGGACGAGTAAAAATGCTGGCAATTAAAAATTTTTTTTTGACAATGACATTTCTTTTTCAAGCAGCAGTCAGTTGCAAAGGGCCCAATTGTTAATTCAGGAGAGCATGGCCATTATGGAAACATTTTTAACTCCTTATTTATTAAATGAGTGTGTGTTTTAGAAGACAGCACATGCATGTAATGTGAGCTCAGCTTGGAAGTCCTCTGCCACAAGGAATGTGAGCAGACATAAGCATGAATTCAGCACTGTTAAACAAATTCTGTAAAATATGTGAATAAATACACACCTAGAAGTTTGAAGAAAATAGATGTTTTCGTATTCTCTCTCCCTCTCCCTCTCCCTCTCCCTCCCTCCCTCCCTCCCTCTCTCTCTGTGAATTCTAACTTGTGCTCACTGAAATATTTATTATTTCACTAAATTCAGGAGACCATTGATTAGCTACAAATGAACTAACTTGCATAATCATTAATACAACTGCTGCATAGTAACCAACATTAGCTTTGGAATAGTAACTATGTTCTGCTTGCTAATTGTGTCACTGCAGCATTAGGATCTTTTTTATCAGTGAGGCTGCTTCATAAGTATTCAGACTTTCCCCCTCTGAAATACAGTACTTGCCATGTTTTCTTAAAAAACAACAACTGGATAAAATATTTACATGCCTATTGATCACTGTAGTTTAACAATGTCAAGCTGGTGGGGTGGTATGCATTATTGTTTCAGAGTAGTACCTCACTTTTTATAGCAGTGCATCATAAATATGTTTAAGAAATTGAATCTTATATTCTTTCTAAGGAAGTTGGATATATTATGATTTGTGGACTGAATATTTACAGCAGTTTACTTCTGTTTATAGTTTATTTTCATAAGTGTGAGTCCAACTAGCTTTATGCTTATGTAGGTTATCACAATTTATGACTCAACATGCACCTTGCCAGGCAGGCATTGTGGTCCATCAATAAGCTTCCTGTTCTTGTTGGTTCCTAAGAAAAAAGCAGTGTGATTATCAAGCACATAGGGCATCATATGTGATTCATCATGGATGGAAAATCTGTGTCCCTCCAAATTTCATCATCCCCAGCCACCATGCTCAATGGCCTGGGATTACAGTAGTTCAAGTACCTCCTGGGGAGGGGCAGGTTCTTAATGTCTTGCTGGCCTCTAATCTATGTCCTGGTTTTGTCTATGTCCAGTACAGTATCTAAGCCAAGATGTGTGTGGCCTTCATATATCTGAACATAGCACCTTCATACAAGTTTGGGAGGTGGGAATGCTGGGGTGGGACACACATAGAAAGTGAATAGTAAGGGACTTCATATCTGTGCACAGAGTACAAACATATCTGCTTCCTTACTTTCTAAGGCAGGAGTTGATCATTTGAACACAGCCATACTTTATACTGGTCTCATTCATCTTCCATCTCATTGAAGATCTTATATCTTTCTTTTTCTCTCAGAGGGATTTCTATTAAAAAAAGGGTTTTCCTAAAAACTGTGGGAGCTGTGAGGGACATTCCCTTGTTAATCTTGGATAGGTGTAGTTACTTTAGAGTATTATTGAAGACGGTATCTATTTATTGTTTTGGCATCATTTCCATCTTTAATTATTTAAGAGACAATTTCCTGCTCCTCCCAGCTGTAGTCTGAACAAGGCGTTTAAAGGATAGATTCTTCCCCTTTCCCAAGGAGTCTTAGCTACACATTTATGGGTCAAAAGGGGATTTTAATTGTCCTTAGTGACTATGAATCAGGAACTTATTTTGGATTAATTAATGCCAGCTACAAGGATGTTACCCTTTACACATCCATCAGACTCCCTCTACGATGATATTTTGAAAGCAACTAACTGATTCCCCAACCCATTTAGTTTCAATGTTTTGTGTGATGCTGAAGTAAATTTGTTAAATGATTTTTATCAGTCTAATAATTTTTGTGTTACTTTGTCGTGAGTGGCTACCTTCAATAACATTGTGATGGAGTTTGCTTGTGATTGATCTTATGTATATGATGTCTGCCCATTCCTGAGCCCACCCAAATTTCTAGTATTATTTTTTTAAGGCGCCAGCATGAGCTGGCTTTTTAAGAAATTAATTATCTTGATAGTTGATATTAAACTGAAACACATTCAGCCACATCAATTGTATTGTACATTCCAGTATTGCACTGCTGTGATACTGCTATTACTGTCAACTTTTGAGTTATGATTTGTGGTTGACCAAAACTATTATTTAACAATGTGTTAAAAATGTGATGTATCTAGACTAGAAACATTATCTAGGATTGGGGAGACGAAAAGTAAAATCCTTGGTTGGCCTTCAGTAATGTGCATCTCACAGGAAATTGTGTGAATGAAACTAAACAATCACATCCCTTGTGATACCTTGTACTCACATCAGGTCCAGAATCTATTTGGACCTATTTGTAAATATGGACTGATTACTTCATTCATCATAGTGCAAACCATCATACTATGTCTACAAACCAAAGTGAACTTTTTAAATAAAACATTTTGATTCTATATTTTTATGTGACTCTATGTTGTGGTTGGATAAGAAAAGCTCAAGTCATTAAGCCCTTTGAGTGCTGTCATGCTAATGTAAAGTGGGTCTCATGTGTGTAAAGTGGGTCTCATGTACTAGAATTGGCTTACCCAAATAGTCAATAACAGTTCAATTTGTCTAATTTGTTTTTCTAGTGCTGTCTAAGCTTTTTTATTTTTCTTCTTGGCATTTCTACTTTTTCTCATATTATTAAACATATAAGCATATTATGCATCTCTTTGCTTCAACAAAATGCATAGGTTCTGTCAAGAGCAGGGCACTTATAGCTGAATATGGATTCATTATGCTTATTGCGCTTGTAATCACTCCTTGCTTGGTCATCAATCTTCACTTACATACGGATGTACTCAGTTTGCTGTGCACTCACACCTGAAGTGCAAAGTCACAACATAACCACCCACATCTGTTAACATGAAGCCCGTCTCCTGCTCCTTCTTGTTGCTCTGTGGTCCAATCCAAAGGTAATAAGTATTAAAAATAGCAGTTACATAGGTAATGTTAATTGGAGATCCACTCTGCTGCTTTTGCCTACTCACTATGCCAAAAATGGTGTGTGTGATTTGGATTGTTGAAAGTTATTTGCCCAGTAAAATAAATGTAGACATACTGAATGTGATAAAATAAATTGCATTGACTTTGAACTATTAAAACACTTAAGTACTTAAACAGAGTGATTAGTTTTTCTGTGATGTTATTGGCAAAATTGGTTATAGAAGCATGTTCTGTGCTATTATAGCTGGTTTCTCAGTTCTAATTTCATGCCCTACCAAAGTCCACAGAAATATAAAATATACCTAGCCAGTGAAATGCACTGTGATTCCTAGGTATGGTCATACTTTGCCCCTGTGTTATGGTCTGGGGTCACATGATGCAGCCAAATTACTGAAGTCTTGGTGCATGTTTTCCAATCATTACATCCAAGAGCACAATTAAAAAAAATATTTAAAGTCCTCCTTCCACAATAAGTGTATTTGGTGATAACTGAATACCTTGAATAGTGCAGTTCTGGGTATTACTGTGTGGAATTATTTGTACTTGGTGGTACAGTAAAACTAATTGGTTTTTCATCACTTACAATTCTCCATGACAGGATTTCTTGGACGTGCTTGGTATGTTAAAAAAGCAGCTGACTAACAAATAATGTTGCGATAATACTGTATTTATTTTGGGCCTTTCCAAAAGAATGATAAATAGCCTCTGTACTGTGGCTTTGCTGGTAGCTGACAAAGGGCAATGAACTATATCTCTGAATGCCCCCTTCTGTTGCTTTCAATACAATGTGATATCTGTGCTAGCATCTAGACAGCAGCTAGAACAAGCAAGACGATAATAACTGTTATGTCTCTCAGGCCAGCATACTTGAATTCTTGTAATGTTTATCCCAATAAGTAATTTGAAAGTATGAGATGAGGTTTGTGAAATGCTCATCTATTTTTATACAGATGGTGGTATTCTCCCTAGTTCCCTTTAATTCTGGCAGTTGGAAATTACTTCTCAGCTTCAGTGTGAAGAAAAGTGTTATACAGTGGTACCTCGGTTTATGAACACAATTGGTTCCGGAAGTCTGTTCATAAACTGAAGCGTTCATAAACTGAAGCAAACTTTCCCATTGAAAGTAATGGAAAGTGGATTAATCCGTTCCAGACGGGTCTGTGGAGTACTCAACCTGAAGCGTACTTAACCCGAAGCATGGGTGTAATTGGTTCCGGAAGTCTGTTCATAAACTGAAGCGTTCATGAACTGAAGCAAACTTTCCCATTGAAAGTAATGGAAAGTGAATTAATCCGTTCCAGATGGGTCCGTGGCGTTCATAAACTGAAAATTCGTAAACCAAGGTGTTCATAAACCGAGGTTCCACTGTAAATCTTTTAAAAATTGCAATACGCTGAGCAGTTGTACACTCCAGTTTCACTGGGTAGAGGGGTGGGAGGAAGATACACCATGAGTATGCTGGAGAAATAGCTGCCATAGCTAATGCATGGTCAGCCCAGGGTGTGGTGCAAAATGCACAATCAGGACATTCCAAGATATTGGGGAAATGGCGGACATTGATCTAGCAGCAACACTAAAAAACACAAATCTGGGCTGTGCCAATAGTGACATCTACAGGCTGCCTGCTTACAGAAGGAGCTCATTTACTTAGGTTGAGTTCTGCACAACTGCACCACTCTCAAAGCGTCACCTCACCCTGATTCCATGAGCCCCAGTGGCACAGGCAGCAATGACCCTAGCAATTCCCAGGTATCTCTCTAGGTAGGGGTTTGTGTTCCCTCTTGCTCCATAACATAACTGTTTTACGAGCACAGCACATAGAGCAGGAGAAAAGGATTCTTCATACAACGTATCACCCACATAGCTCTCCTGGGACAAGGGTTCAAAACCCATCAAGAGAGGAAAATACCCTCTTGCCAAACAACCTTGAAGATGGGACAGAAGAAGTGATAGAAGCACAGTGACAGCAGCAGCTTCAAGTACAGTGGTACCTCTGCTTACGAATTTAATACGTTGCGAACGCACATTCGTGAGTCGAAAAAAATTGTAAGTCGAATCCCATAGGAATGCATTGGGAGAAAAAATTCGGAAGTCTAAAAAACCCTATCTAAAAATTCATAAGTAGAAAAAATCCTATCTATACCGCATCCAAGATGGCGGACAGAGCTCTGTTCGTAAGTAGAAACATTCGTAAGTAGAGTTATTCGTAAGTAGAGGTAGAGGTACCACTGTAGTTCACTGCATATAGTGTATGGAATTAGGAGTTCAAGTCCTCCTTGGGAAAGGGAGGGAATATGGCCCCACTCATTTTTTGCACAAATCATTGTGCTGTAACATGTTGCTGTTGCAACTTAAACATGTCTTCTTTCTGAGTTCAGCTTTAGAGTGACAATAAACTGTGGCATAAATGCATTTTATTTTGTGTGCAGTCACATCAATCCATGAATTTGCTCTTCATTATTCCTGTAGATTCTTGGAGGTTATAAGTAATCAATGGAAATGTGTAAATGACTTTGCATATATGAAACATAGCCCATGATATGTTACTGCTGACAATGTCTGTTATTATATTATGTAAGCATACATATGTTCATAATATGTAATAGTAATCAATGAATAATACCCTTTTTGAGAGCCACGAAAATTGCTTTTCTAGGTCATGAGGTAGAGTATTTACAGGCAGATGGGAAGTTAAAGAAAACTTATTCCTGTAAATGAAACCACAGTTTAGTCTAGCCTGTAGCTGCTTCCTCTTGGTCTGACCTTGGTCTGACTTGTTGTTCTGTCAACTCCTAAACCCAGCCAAATTGTCCTTTTATATCTTGTATGTTAGCTTTCACTATCAAATTGTAGAGTGCTGTACCACCAATTACCCTTGTAACCCCATATCACTGCCAGCTGATTGCAAGATTTCCTATAACACTGAAGGCGGTACCTGCCTATAATTGTAGGTATGCAGTTTAAACCTAGTGTTCTAACAGCTTAAACATCACATACAACACTGGTTCTGCCCAGTAAAACTTAAGTGGATACCTGTGGTATCTGATCATCTGGATCTAATTCTGGCCAAAGCCATCAGCACAGAGAAACTAGACCCCCCCCTTAAGTTAGGGAGCCTCATAATACCTAAATACACCTGTTTCAGCCACTTGTTTAGTCATCAAGTACAGAGGTGGATGAAGGAATATAGGGGAAATTTAATACATCCATGGAATCATAGAGATGTAGAGTTGAAAGTGACCCAAAGGATCTAGTCCATCACCCTGTAATGCAGGACTATGCTGCTGTCCCATATGGGGATCGAACCTGCAACCTTGGTGTTATCAGCAGCATGTTCTAACAAACTGAGTTATCCAGTTGATCGAGCAGGCTTAGTGTCAAATAGGGTCAGTAGCATCCTTCATCCTACTATACTAAAGCCCAGGAGTGGCTGGCATGGAGTAGAGGGTGCCTTGTTTTCTTTGTTTTCTGAAGTGCATAGGATCAAGTCATTTGGTGTCAGAATTACAATTCTAATATTTGTATTCCTACAGAATCATATTTGGGCTCTTTCAAGAAATACCTATAAATATATGAGGTATTGGGGCCCTCCCCCCATTTATAGTTTTATTTCTTTTTATAGGAAAAAGAATTTGCATTTTCCTCGCCATGCAGCATGCAGTGATTTTCTGCCTTATGATGTGGATATCTAATCTGGAAGGACAGACTTGGCTGTCCACACTGCATCACCAATGAGATGCTGTGTGAAGAGGGTTCATTGCCCTGCATCTGAAAAAGTGGGCTTGCTGCAAGGACATATATGCTATGATATAATAAATGTGTTAGTAACTTAAGGCTATTCATTATTATTTGTGACCCACGTGACGTGGACGTTTGTGCTGTTATCCATGCATAGAAGGCAGCAGAGTAGATTTCCTCAGCATATCAAAAGGTTGTGGAACAATATGTCTACTGTCCGAATATTGATGCATTTGTTTTGAAGAAATGCTGCCTTTTTACATTGCAGTGAAAAATGCTTGTATGGGCAGCAGGAATGCTAGCGGGTATTTCCCCTACATAACTTGGAGATGCAGCATCTGTATTTCTGCATAACAGCTTGCCTGTGAAAATATATGGATAACTACATGGGATCTAGGTGGGGGAAAACATTAGAACATATTGTGTTCTCAGTGTGTTGCCAGCCTCCTGTGGTTTGTAATTTGTGACTTCAATACAGAAGTGGTATCTGGTGTATATTATTTCTGAAAATATATAGAGTGCCTTTAAACAGATGGAAAATCTTTAGAAACACCCATAAATTGCTATTTTGAAAGGACTTTCTCAAAAGTTGAATTCCTTAAATAAGAAAAATAAAAAGGGTTGCTTTGGAACAAACAAGGGTCCGTCAGTTGCAGCATAGCATTTCCTATAGTGGCCAGCTAGATTCATCTTGGAATTCTGCAAGTGGTATGCTAAGCAACAACCTTCCCTTGTGGTCTGTCTCCCCCCACCTGGCATTCAGAGGTATGCAACTTTTAAATACAGAATATCCATTTAGCTATCATGTCCAGTAGCTACCTATTGATCTATCTTCCATTAATTTGTGTGATTATTTTTAAACCCATCTAGGCTAGAGATAGTTAGAATTTGGGGTTGCCAGACTCAATAGAGGACAGGACTTCTGTGCCTTTAATTGCCCTGCTCTCTTTTGAGTCTAGAAACCTTAAAGAGAAACCAGCAGACCCTTTGCTTGGAAATTAAACTTCCACCAGTTTTATTGGGTGATGAAACTGTATTTATTCACTTCTTCCACAATATGCATATTCTTGTGTCACCCCACCTCCAGTTGCCTAAAGTTGCCTGAAGTTGCCTTTAGTCTAAATTTAAAATACCCAAATGCTTTAAGTATTACATTGTAGGAAAGGTGCTCTAGTCTTGTTCATCCTTTGGGCTCCCTTAAGAGGAAGGACAGGATATAAATATAATAAATAAATAAATAATATGTGTCTTAATGCTTTTAGCAATATGCATACATGTTTGAGGTGTTCTGGCAACCATACAAGGCATATTAGAATACATTGCTACCATTTCTGGCCTAAATATTAAAAGAAATGATGAGAACTAATAACACAGCAGCAAATGTGACACTGGCTTTTTCCTGTCCTGTTTAGAAAAAGTGCATTCACTCTTCAAAACAACAGTTCATTAATTGCTATATTTATTTCTCACATGTCTTTTTTCTATCACTCTTTCATTTTGATCCAGAAGATTTTTGTAGGTTTAGAGACTGTCTTTTTGCAAGGGCTTTCGTGTTCACATGAATGGAGAACACTATGAATAACATGCAATACTCAGCAATGATTCAGAAAAGCTAAGATCACACATTTAGCTACTGTGGAACTCCAGCATAGGAGTATGGATAATAATGTAATGCTTTGAAATGAAATAGTTTCATCATCAATCATTTGGAAGTGCATATTTTCAACTAATATTAAGGAGGCACAAAAAAGAAGAGGGAAATACAATATTCTGTGGAACTTATTCCACAGAAGAGGGATAAATATTAGTGTGAAAAGTGGATGGCACTAAGAGTTGAAAGAAAATGCTGGTGCTTATTTGTAAAGTCCTATATGTTTTGGGACCCATACATTTGATGGAACATGCCAGTGTAGGTGTTAATACCAATCATCTAGTGCAGGGAGCTAACCATCAGAATTCCTTCTCTGGATTCCTCTGCCATTTGGCATAATGTGTGTGTCAGAGAGAGGGCCTTTTCACTGGCAGTGCTTCATCCTTTCAGGCCCCCCCCCCCACTGCCAGGAGTCTTGTCTATCACCTACTTTGATGACTTTTCAGGGTGAGGGAAGATACCTTCTTATTTTACCAACCATTTACTATGGTTTCCAAGTGTTTGACAGCCAGCTTGGTTGTTGGGCACTTGGGAAATCTGCACAAGGGATTTTGACAGACAGGCAGGATAACACACCTGGCAATCATGTGACATAATGACATCATATGACTGACAGTTGGATTGTCCCCTTTGCCTGTCACAGTTGGCTTATGGGGGGCGCTCTGGCCTGTGTAGTCAAAAATATTCCCCACCCTTGCCTTAGAACTATGACCTTCTGAGGCCTAGATTTGTTGATAAGAATTTTGGTGTTCATATTGTTGTGCTTCATTTTAAAGTTCTTAAGAGATGAGTCAAATAAGGCTTCCTTTTCTAACAGAGGTGCATTGAGGAGTGCTTGTAAAGGGCTTGTATCAAATACACAGTATTGGTGCTAAGTATTATAACTGTTTTATGAGACAGATCATCTATTAACCTTGAAGTGCTGCTGATTGATTTTGCATGATATATGTTGACAAGGCAAATGTGGGGATGTAGTTTTTTGGAGCAAAGACTCCCTCAGCTCAACTTGGGTAGTTCAATTTCTGAGTGCAGCGCATGATAATGCTAATGAGTTTCTGGGTGACAGAGTAAGAGTGAGATTCAAAATTTCTGCCATGGGTTGTGAAAAGGATGTTCTTTACTTCTCCTAGTAACTATTTTCCAGCACTATCAATGAAACTCCTGCACTGTGGAGGGCTTGCTAATTATCCTTTCCCTCAAATATAAACAATTAAGCAGGTGCTGTTCAGAACTAATGCCACAAGTACAATTCTCAACAGGTAAACTTAACACCCCAGTTAGTTTGCCCTGATGCTCCTGTAAGCATCATTGGGCTCCTTCTTCAGCCAAATCTGTCCTTCAAGCTTAAGTTGGAGCTGCTTCAGTGACTGAGAACAAACACTCTCTGTCTATTATAGGCATGCAACTCTGAGTCAGACAATTGGTCCATATAGGCCTGTTCTGCCTACATTTCCACATCCAATGTGGTTCTACATACAAACCATGCATACTTTTAATTTGAGAATTTAACCTGGGATCTTCTGAATGCAAAGTACAGGGTGATTCATAATGAAGTATAACTGTATACTTCATTATGAATAAACCTGTATATGCTATTCTACTGAAGTACAGATTTCAGCTTCAGATATCCTTTAGACATATGGCTATAGCCAGCCTTCTCCGTTTCAAGTTTCTCAATCTTGCTAGCTCTTGAAACCAATATCTAAGTATTGTACATGCCAATATTAGTCTTTGTATCATGTACCATTGTACCATGTCAGAGGTCTGAAAGAATAATGACAAATTCTGTTATTTCTATCAAGTTTTGCCTGCTCATCTCCTGGAAATGATCCTCACTAACTACAGGTGATCAAGCGAACAGTTGTTTAGAAGTGTAACAGAGATGTTGTGGCGGCCAAGCTTATTTGATTTAAGATGCTATGAAAGAGTGAGCTGTATTAGCAGTAAATCCAGGATAAGTTCATTGAATTAAGAATGCTATGAATGAGCTAGATCTATTGATGGCCATCATAGGAGTTCGAGTCATTTGACATCGAGTGGCAAGATTCCCATTGATTTTATTGGAGCTGATTCACTTCATGACAGATTGGGAAATAATATATACCGTAGTTATAACATGGCTGTTCCTTAATTCACTTACATCTGCAATTGAAGCACATTTAGAAAATATTTCTTAAGGTTCCAAATATTTGGCACCAGCTATGCTTGCTGCCAATGAGCGTGCTCCCGTATCCAATGGAATACTATTAGATAATTGCCCAGAGAACTTTGGTTCTTTGCAACCATTGAGGAAATTCTTCGTTAACATTTATCTCCAAACACTATTATTAACAAAGTTTTGAAATGGGAAAGTAGAAAAAAACTGGTTTGAACTACATTTGCAGGATATGTCTGAATTGGCAAATTATAGTTGAAGCAATCAATTTGTTTCTGGAGGCCATTGCACCTTAGAGACAGATATACTGAGAAGATGGGAAAGGGAATCTAGACATGTTGCTTTTGCTTAAATCATGCTTTCCCCATATGTTTGGAACCTCAACCCATGGTGTGGGTTCTAGACAATGATGGGCACAAGTCATGGTTTGTTGCTACTTAAAAAAATGATATATTGATCTCACATGTAGCAGGTTTACAGAAACTATAACTGAAAAATTGGAAATAGTTATGTATAGATACATTCCTGTAACAGGGGATTATAAAAGCAATTTTATATACAAACAATATTACGCTTTTCCAAGATTATATCTGTGAATAATATTTTAAACTTGAAGCTCACCCTTTGCTTTGCTTACATTAGAAAGGGTGTAGCAATTTTCTTTACAGAGTGGAATGGATTAAGTCAGAATGTGATATTGTAATGCAGATACAGTAGCGCTTTCTTCATTTTCCTGTGCAGCATTTGCTGATGCAATGACAGAAGCATTACCTTGTGCTAATACCAGCCACTGCATTTGTTGTTAGTAGCATGCTTACTCTTGCCAACTTCCCCATGCTGCTCCTTTGAAACAGTACACAGAAATTTTCAGCTGTATAATAAACTGATTACTTTGCCACTCCTTCAAGATTGGCTTTCTTCAAGTTGATTTTCTCCAAGATATCTTGATCTCTGAATCCTATGCTTGTGTGTCCAATGTTTTCTGCAAAGTGCCTCTATTCTTGTTAATCATGCTACATTAATGACAATAAAACAAGGAGGCCAAGTGGGTAAATATACTGCTTTTTCTGCAATAGCAGAGAATTAGACAGGGGCAATGTATTGAAATACATCTCCACTGTGATAAGACATAGACTGTGAAGATTTAATGGATAATAGACTCATGTTTTAATTAAAGATTTGAAATCGTTAAATGTTTAATTAAAAGCCAATGTTGAAGAAAGGTTCTTTCCATCTAATCATGGATGAAATCAGATAGATATACCTTCAGTGTAGCCCATAACTGCCTGTTAATTGAGTTATCTTATAAATTGCTTTTACTGTTTCTTTCATCCTAAGTGTGTTTACATGACCAAAAGTGAACAGTAATTAGGCTGCAATGTTTAACTGATTAATTGGCTAGATTAATTGATTAAAGCATGTAATCAACTATAAAGGTTCTCTTGGTTAATAGCGCAGTAGAGTTTGAATCAATTTGTGGTGCAAATTCTTACAAAGAGGGGAAAGCGCCATTGAAAAATATTCAATCTTCCATTTCTCCAACAAAAGGTGGGACGCTTCTTCTAAGATCTGGTACGGGCAACCTGTGGTCTTGTAGATGTTGTTGAACTCAGCCATGGTAAGCAAGGCCAATGGTCTGGGGTGGTGGTAGCTGGAGTCCAATAACATCTGGATGGCCACTGGTTCCCCATCTCAATCCAAGATGATGATGATGATTTATATAATTTATATACCACCCTTTATCAAAAGATCTCAAACTGGCATTATATAGCCTAACAAAGAATGTCCTTTTTGATTCGAAAATGTTTTTACTCATATTAGAAATTAACCTGCTATCATGCAACCTAGAACATAACATATTATAGTAGAATAATAAACTAAAACCTTTTTTATTAACTGACCAAAAATTCTTCAATTCTAATTTTAGGTTTTTAGGTTTTTTTTTAAAAAAAGCTGCAATTCTATACTTATTTTAGGACAGAGTAAGTGATTCTCTCTAGTACTCATTTTGAATTCATTCTAAGCATTTGTTTTTGTGAAGAACACAACTCTGTGAAGCCTTACCTCCACTCTGAAGGCAAGGAACATAAGCATATCAAAAGGTCAATCTACTTACTCCTTCCCGCTTTTAAAAAACAAGAACTGCAGTATAACCTATATTACAAATTCGTGTCTTTATGGAGGGAAGTAAATAGAAGTAAGGGAAGTAATCTGATAAAAGGTGCCTGAAAACCACACCAAAATTCAATTCAGAGCTGTATAATGTAACCCACTGGTGGCTTTGGAAGTTTTATTTCAGTAGCTTATACCAGAATGCATAGGGGAGAAAATGAAATCTTACTAAAAGTCTTAACAGCCATAGAGGAATAATTTTGTTCTCAACTGGGTACAAATGATGGTTCTCTTAAGGCTATGGAGGAAGCAGCTGAATGTTTATGGATTTCATATATGCAATCATTGTATTGAAGCAATAGATGATTCTAGATTATTCTGCTTTCTTCTTTGGTTTATTTATTCATTATGAATACTCTCTTAATGGGCAGCAGTGTGGTGTATTTAATTTGTCTTCTTTTATTTAAATAATGAACCATTCTTCCATTAATGAAATGTAAATTAGGGTTGTGAAGAGTCAAGAAATATAATGAGTAAGTCCTGCAGACCTACACCTTCATCTTGCTTGCTTTGTTATTTTTCTACATCATAATGACTTTATAAGAACTCTCCTCAACCCTGCAATTTAACATGCTCATCAGTAATCTCCTGTTAAATGAAATTTCTTATCTCTGTAACATTGGAAGGTTGATGAGCTTCTTAACTGATAACCACACTTGTGATGACCTGTCATGTTCAAATTCATGACATTGATCCATTTCTCTTTTTCCCCTTATTTTTAAGACATCTGATTGTGGTTTTAATGTCTGTTTTGCATATGAATTGCAGTAATACCTCTACTTTCTTAATGGAATGGAGTTGCAGAAAAAAGGGTACAAATGCAACCATATGGGCTATTTCCCCAAAAAACATTTTTAGGATGTGTGTAGTATTTTCTACCAAATTTTGGTAACCCCATTTTATTGTTGGTAAGCAAGCTATTATTATTATTATTATTATTATTATTATTATTATTATTATTATTATTATTTCTTTGCTTGGTAAACTCTGATAGCAGATTCCACCTAGATATTACAGCAGAGCACTTTGTAATAACTTCCCATAGAGATTGCATGCACTGTACCACATGCCACTGCTGAAAGTTTGGATCTATTCTGAGTCTGTAGGTGGCAAGTGAATAGACTGGGCACAGGTGATTATTTCTATGGAGCAAAAGGAACAGTTCCCCCTATTACTGTGATGGTACTAATCCTGATTCAGTAGCTTCATAGCCATCCCCACTTAATGAAAGAGATGGGGACTAATCAATGGGTTCAGATCACTGCTGCCACTTCTTACATACTTTTTATTCTTATTTTTGGAAGGAGCTGAAGAAAGAGGCTTGGGTTTTTTTGCCTTACACTTTTCATCTCCTGAATCAGGCATGAAGGGTACATTCTTTTGGTGGGTTTGTGTGTGTGTGTGTGTGTGTGTGTGTGTGTGTGTGTAATATTATTGTTTAGGATTTATTTTGTGACTGTTTTTAATTCATGAAGAAATTTACTAAAATAAAATATTTCCTATACTATATTTTTAAAAGGGATATCAGAAAGCATAAATAAAGCTTTCTGCTAAAAAATAAACAAAACTTCCAGGAGTCCTTTGGTTCACAACAGTGATGGGGTTCTTTATGAAAGAGACAAAGACATTTTGGTTCTTTGGTAGATGGGTGGGATCAGGATAATAAGATTGCTACGTGCTAATCTGGCACACAGACACCGTTTTCATTGTAACTGTCTTATGTGCTGTGGAAGTTCATTTTAGTCAAGTTTTGACAGTTCAGATTAGAGCTTGCAGAAATGGAATCAGACTGTAGTGTAGAAGAATTGTGAGTGTTCAAAGCCGGTTTCATGGAGATGAGTCAAATCTGCAGTTGGGAATCATATGCAATCTAATGCTGGACGATCAGAGTCAAAAGAAGTAATTGGTATAGTGTTGGAGAGCAGGGATTGAGGAGGAGCAGGACTGGATCAAAGCAGATACCTGCAGGCCAGAATAAAGAGGAAAAGAGAAGCTACTCTGAAAGCAAGTCCGCTTACAGAGGGACTTGACCATATACGGCTGCTGGCTCTTTTATTTCTCAGGTCATTATTTTATAAGACTTTATGGGCCCATCCATCAAAAAGAAAGCAGGAAATGCCAACCAGTTGGGATGCTGAAAGTTTTCCTCTTCTCATTTCTGCACGATTGGTTCAGTGAGAGACTGTTAATGGACTCCATATTCCAAGAACGCAAGGAATATTTATGTTGCCTATTAATGGCCTATCCTTCAGATTCATATTTTCCATCATTATACAGGTTCTTTTAACAGGTGTTTCGAGAATGGTCAATTGCCAATATGGTTTTGGTGAAGGAGTGTGAAATAACAGAGGAGATATAAAGTCTGTAAGAAACCATTACAGATTATATCTGTAAGAAGCCAGACCTTTGAAATGGACTTGAATAATGTATTTACTTTTAATAGTGAATATGCGTGGCAAGTGCTGGCAGGACTGGAACTGAAATGGAGCCACTGAAAATCAAGAGGGAGATATCAGCATGCTTCGTTATCAATCCCTAAGTACAACTCTTTTTTTTAAAGAACAATCTAATATGCAGAAACCTCAAACAGTCCAATGAGATCTGGGCATGCTTCATAGCCACAGAATGTTAAGTACCAGAAAACAGAAGTGGATACGGGTGGGGTGGGGAATGGAATGAATATTCTGAAGAAAGGCATGGCTAGCACTGCCCTCGTGTTAGTTGATGAAGATAGACTTCAGCATTTCATTGCAGGTCTCAGTTTTTAGTGAAGTCAGGTGGTCAAGTACCCATCCCAGCTTGGATGCAAGAATGAGGCCCTGTAGTGATTTCTATATACTCAGAGGGCTCCCCAGGTATGCAGAAGCAGAAAAGCTTGCAAATAAAAAGTAAAGTGCCCCCAAATCAGTTGTATGAGCACTTGAGCTTTGAATATTGAATGCTAGTTGGAAAAGGAAACCTGGAAGGTGGGAGGTTGACTGGCCTTACAGATAGCAGTATACTGGAGAAGGGAATGTTGCTTATTCTGGACAGGAGAACTCTTGCTAGGTGGGTCATAATACATTTTTCTTACATGTCCCGCTTGGTCTTTCTAATAGTGAATTCACGTAGGTGAGTTCTTGGTACTAGAAAGAGAAATAAAAGTAGTGGCATCTTCATACTTGGAGGACTCCCTTAGTTGCACAGAACCGTGCAAGTTTATAAAGCAACAGAATATTGAATATTGTTTTTGTTTAATAAACAAACAGAACCACAATGTCCTGCAAGGGCATGTGAATTTCTAGGATGTATGGAATGCTGAGTGTTAGTTTAAAAGGGAAGAGAAGAGGTTCGAAAAAAGAACAACTCAGAGAAACTTGTCATATTCCCCAGACAGAAATGCAATTTAAAATGGATATCATATGACCTTTCCTCCTCCTTGAAATTTCTTCCTCAGTCTCTTATATCTGGAATCATATCTGACACCTGTGACATAGATTAGAATGGTAGTATTTTATCCATACTTAGTACGATAGAAAATTAGTCCCAATATTGTTCATTGTATAATGTATGAATAGCATTAATCTTCATATACCTTTTCTTTGTCCATCATTATGTAGCTGTCATTTGCCTGTTTTGTAATTTATGCCCGTTTAGTTCTTAATTGCTCCTTCTAGGTTTTATTTCAAGTTGCTATCAATGACCAGCAAATGTGGATTCTAATAAGTCAGCACAGATCAAAGGTGATAAACTTCCTTAAATACAAAAATGTTAAATAGAAAAATGGAAAAATATCAAGAAAAGCTGAAGTGAAACGTGATGGGGGAAATGCAGCTAAGATTAAGAAAAATGCCTTAATGTTACAAGTACATGAGCCATGAAAGGTCAGTGAATGGAGAAGAGGCCCTTAGTGGCTGACAATAGTAATTTATTGACAGAAGAGCTGCTATAGACATTGATTTGGGATGTGGGGAATTAAATGAGCCCTTTGGTTCTAACAGTTTTCAAAACAACAGGCATGGAATTATTATTATTATTATTTAAATAAAAAAGGCTTCCCAAGAAACAAAGGAAAATGCCTGAAGCAAACAAGCTTCCAACTAAATAAATAATTCTGAAATGGGCATGTTTTAAGATATATAGAATTTTTTTGGGGGGTGGGGGTGTCTGAATAATTTTTAAAATGAAAAAATTGTATTTCACAGCTCTTTGAGAGGCTTTGGAACAGTAACAGAGACTAGGAGAGAATGTTTAGTACCTCCAGATATTTTTTAATGGCATTCTTGGTTTTCTCACAGCCTTTTGGGTTGGTTTTTGTCTGTAATGGACTGTAAATGTCATCTAAAATGGCCCTTATTTGAACTTGATCACACATTCTCCTAAATGTCAGTGAAGTACCTTCTAGTTCTGTAGGCACTTGAGGATCATGAAGAAAATGAGTAGTGTCCAGAAAAGGCAAGTCAAAGGCAGGTCAAAGTATAGAACAGACATGATCAGGACCTTGGACAGCTCTGCTGGTTGAAGTGCTCTCCTCCTAAGGAGATGTTGGCCAAAAAGGCTGTAGTGGCTGGGGGCAGGAACAAAGAGACTGGGCCCCGGCCGCGCGCACGCTTAAAAACATTAAGCCACGCCCCCTGAACGGCCGGATTGGACGCGCTAGGAAGTGCTGTGCCTGGGGCCTGGCCTATGGCTGGAGGGATGGCATCCATCCCCCCAGCACGTGAAGGGCTCATGGTCCGCCCGCAACCCCCCTTCCTATAATGTCGGAAGGGACTTTGTCTCAGCTGGAAATTGGAGAGAACTGAAGCCTTATGTAGGCTGTACAAGAGTTGGAGTGCTTCCCTGGAGGACCAGGTTGGGAGGTTAAAGGTCCTTCTTATTTTGCAGTCTTATGTTACTGTAAGGGACTTCTCCTCTAGGGATAGAAGATAGTGCCAGAACTGTGCCCTCTGGTCAGATTAAGAACTGACAGGTGGTCAGATCACATGACACCATTCCTGTGCCATCTGCAATAGTAAATTGTTGTTTTAGACATTTAAAAATAGTCGTGTGCCAAAAAATTCTCCTGTTGTTTTTTCAACCATTCTGAATCAATAAGTTGTAGGCACCGTGAAGAATGAATTGTCTGAAAACAAATACCAGATGCTTTCCGAGCAGTCTTTGGGGCAGATAAAATGTTAAACCACTCTTTTATAAAGTATATTTTATTGATTTCGGTACAAAACCGTAAAAATGGGTATCAGTAATGATTCTGTAAAGTGATATTGCAATATGGTATCCTTTCTGGAAAACAAATGGTTCAAAATGAGTAGGATATTAATTTACCAGTCAATACATTTTTATTTGAGATGTATTTGTGGACTGTAGTAATTGGCCCTGTTGGGGGTCTCTTTGGCTTCATGAAGTCAAAGTCCATAGTGAACTGAAGAGGATGTAACATATATTGTCAGAAAAGGTCTTATGGAATTGAATAGACAAGTTTTCTGATCACTGAGAATTCTTTTTTTTTAAAAAAAAAATGTCCCATGACAATGTCTGTAACTTTTGAGTCATTGCTTTTCAGTGCCGTGGAGTCTCGTTGGAAAATAAATAAATAAATTTACACTTGCTGAGAAAGTAGCAATGGAACCCAATATGTGCATTAGATTCATTCACAAGACTGCCCAATTGTTTTACCATCACTTGAGTGCAAAAAGCACATGCTAGTGAGGAACACCTTTTTTAAAAAACACAGTGAACTAGTTATAAGTTTTCATTCATAGACACCTGCATTTGAAGTCACTGAGAGCTAGTATATTATTTTAAAAATTCATGTCCTTCTTTTTTCTTTTAAGTACTCAAATATTTCCAAGGCTTATACTCCGAACAGTCACATGATTCTCTCTTCATGTTTATGGCTTCCCCTAAAGTTATATCATCAGTACTGAAACTTCTGCTGTTATCTACTAAAACTCTGCTTGAATTGCTGAGTCATATTTTATAGAACTAACTGCCTGCCCTCTCATGCAAGGGGAAGTGCTCCAGAGCAGTCTTCAAAACGCAGGGTTATGTAGTACACATTTTACACTTATTTACAAACATGGATGCTCAGCAGGCTTTTTCTTAATGCACAGGATGTTAGCACTTTATGCATTGTTTCTCTTTAAAGGTGTTTGAACGAGTTGCAGATGTTGCATTGGATATTTGCAGTAGAAATAGGTGTGTGATTCTAGAGGTTGCAGTGAGTTGTTCAATGTAAGCTGTTTCTGAGAGTCTGGCAATAACAGCGCCCATTTCTGAATGTAGCCTGCTTATTTCTCTGAGCTTAGGTCTGGTAGTCTATATGCCATGAGGAACTCCATGGAGATTCTTAGAAGTTGTTGCATATGGATTTTGCTTGTTGTCAACCAAAGAGGTGGCAATTCTGGACTTAATCTTAAGTAGTGCCTATGACCTGAGGTGAGATGTACCTCTTGTTGAACTGATTGCTTCTAGCTACCGCCCCAAACATACCAAACAATCCATTGTATACAGCCAGGCTCTACGTTACAGCCGCATCTATTCCAACTCTACAGACAGAGACTCTCACCTGAGATCTATAGCAAACCTTTTTAAAACTAAAATATCCACCCAATGAAGTTAAACAACAGATCAACAGAGCCAGACTGATACCCAGAGAGAACTTGCTGCAAGACAGACCAAAAAAGGAAAATAACAGAACACCACTAGTAATCACATACAGCTCCCAAGTTAAAACAGCACAGCGCATAATCATCTACAACCTCTCCTAGACAATGACAGTTCTCTTTCTCAAGCTCTGGGAGGAAGACCTTTCATTGCCTACAGACAGCCACCCAATCTTAAACAACTCCTCACCCACAATAATACCACCACCAGACTTAACATGGACACTGGTACCAGAGCCTGCAATAAACCCAGATGCCAACTTTGCTGCCACATACACCCGGACAACACCATTACTGGCCCCAACAACATCCAACATACCATCTCAGGACTATTTAATTGCTCATCTTCTAACATTGTGTATGCCATCAAATGCCAACAGTGCCCTTCAACTCTCTATATTGGACAAACAGGCCAAACCCTACGCCAAAGGATAAATGGACACAAATCTGACACCAGGAATTACAAGACAGAGAAACCAGTAGGAGAACACTTCAATCTCCCAGGACATTCTATACAAGATCTCAAAGTAGCTGTCTTATTACAGAAAAAATTCAGAAACAGACTGGAAAGAGAAGTTGCTGAATTGCAACTCATTACCAAGCTTAAAACCATGGAGAGACCTGGTCTTCATATATGGATTCATATCTCATTATACATGATAAAGCTTTCTTCAGCCATCTCACCCCTTGCTTTTTCCTGCAAGACCCATTGCAGTTGTTAACAGTCATTAACAGTCATCAAAAGGTTTACCACTCCTATCAGCCAATCACCTATTCCCACCACCCTTCTGAGTAATACCCCTCCCCACCCTCTGACTATACATAAGGGTCTGGTGGCTTCTGTTTCAGTGTATCTGAAGAAGTGTGCATGCACACGAAAGCTGAATACCTATGACAAACTTAGTTGGTCTCTAAGGTGCTACTGGAAGGAATTTTTTTATTTTTTGTTTTGATTGTGAACAGTAACCACAGTGCTATCAAATTTGATAAATATGTAAATAGACCACTACCAAAAACCTGCAATGCAGTCACATTTCACTTCAAAACAGAAAACTTCACAAAAACGAGGGGATTGGGAAAAAGGAAATTGAAAGGTAAAATCATGGAACTATAGCTATTCTTTCTGACATAACCACATGAGAGTCCACCTATGGTATATTTTACTGCACATGCTGTATAACAGGGTTAAATTCTTCAACTTCTGTTTGAATTAGTGTTATAATCATCATGTGTCCTCTGATAATTCCCACTGTTAATTAAACATTGAAAATTATATTAATTATCAAGCAAATTGATACAGCACTTCCAACACTTTTTTTTCTACTTTCGTTGCCGTGCTGTAGTACCTAAAATATTTTTGCGGATTTGCAGGTTGAAATAAAGGCTCTGTGTAAGCACCACTGAAGCAAATTGGCTAGATTGGATTAATTGCTATCATTTTCAGTGATAGTTATGGTTGGTTTTTAGTAAGAATGTAATTATAATTCAAGAAAAATAATCATGTAGTGATTGTCTCACTGGTTGTGATGCACCTGATGGCAGTTCAACAAGGCCTGGATGAAAGGAATATTATTCCATGGCTTCACACACAGAAGTGCCACCTAAGAGCTGAGGTGGGTTTTTTTGCAGGCACATATTATAAGGCTACATTATATTCAAATACCCAGATCTTGTCAATTGCTGTATCACTTAATATGTTTTGTTTTCATTGATTTCCTCCCCCTATTTCTCACATCCTATTTTATTAGATTATTTCATGTAATCTGCTATATTTGTAACATCCAGTCTCCCTGCATCTTCTCTGACAGGTTGATGTTGTCCCTGGTATCATGTCGGATATTTGCAAAGGGGAAGGATACTACCTGTATAAGAGTTTTGAAGAGGATTCCTTAATTGGACCAAAACTGTTTTAAAAGTCCCCCCCCCCTCCAAAGCAAAAGCTTGCTCTGTTTTTCATTAGAGGTTATTATTCGAAGTTCCATTTCCTGAGGAATTTTTGTGACCATAAGATGGCCAAATTCTACCTCAATTAACATTTTGTATATAGTTGATACTACTACATCCTTTGATATAGCAGGAACATTGCCCATAAGTTATTCTAAAGTGGTCAACTCAAAGGAAAAGTGATGACTGCAAGAAGCTTCTAGGCCAGGGGTCCCCAGACTTACTGGGCTTCGGGCCGGTGCCCGCCGCGCCGAACGCACGGCGGGCTGGAGAGCAGGGGAGTGCATGCGCAGCGGGCCGGAAGGCGGGGGAGTGCGCGCCCGTGCGCATGCGCACACGCACACGGTCGGAAAAATCGCCAAAAATCGCTTGTGCGCATGCGTATGGGCCTCCCCCAACCCGGAAGTGCATCAGAAATGACCTCTTCTGGGTCGGGAGAGGCCCATACGCATGCGCACAAAGGATTTTCTGCGATTTTTTGCCAATTTTGAAGATCGTTGCCGCGCCGCGCGCCGTAAGAGCAGGCGGCGGCAGCAGGCGGCGGGGGGCGTCGCGGGCCGGATTGGGAGGCTAATTGGGTCGCATCTGGCCCGGGGGCCATAGTCTGGGGACCCCTGTTCTAGGCCATTGATGTCTGGTTTGAGGAAGAATTGGAAAAGGCATAGAAATAGGACTTTAATATTAAGATCTGGTGGAATTTTTGGAAAGAATTTACTGGACTGGACTGGAAATATAGACTGTTTGGCTGTAATAGAATTGCACTGAATAAAACAAAAATCAGGTTTTTTTGTTATCATTTGTTTAATTCAGTGCAATTCTGTTAGGGCCAAACAGTCTATATTTCTAATCAGACGGTTAACTGAAAAATCTACTGTTTGCATCACACCCCTTCTGAAATGAGATACTTAGTTATTACAATCAGTATGTTTCTGCTCCAATATGTAAGCATTTGCAAATATGAATAACTTAATTAAGTGCCATTAAAAAAAAAATCTAGCTTCAAATCACATTTAAGTTGGTAGAGGAAAGGAAGGAAGATTAACATGATTACCTAAGTGAAGAACAGTGTGGGAAACTTGGATAACCTTAAATGGAGATCTTATGCTTTTCATGAAAAACTTCACACCCCCACCATAAGCTGCAGTTATTTGCAGGGAGGGTTGCAAAATTATGCGAAAATGTTGTCCCATTTAGAGCAATAACAGCATTGCCTTCAGTTTGATATAGCTTCTTGATGACATTATCACGGAGCCTATTCAAAATGAAGGCAGGTTTGATTTAGATTTGTCACATCTCACATATCCAGACTTTACTGCATAGTGACATGATGCTATGTTATCTATGTCATAGCTGCCAAGTTTTCCCTTTTCTCGCGAGGAAGCCTATTCAGCATAATGGAATTTCCCTTTAAAAAAGGGAGAACTTGGCAGCTATGATCTATGTGATTCCTAATTGGCTCTTATTCAGTCAGGAAGAATCCTGGGAGTGTGTGTGTATATTTCTATCTGTCTGCAAATCAGGGAAATAAGAAATATTTGAAAAGTGTGCAACAGAGGAAATGTTTGCTGGGTAGATTTGTGAACTTTCCACGTTCTGAAGCCTTCTGTTTTGCCTCCTAATTATTATGGGTGAAATTCAGTGCACTCCTACCTGAAAAGCAGTGGTTTGACTTATAGCATACATTTGCAAAGACCTAATTACAGGTAGGTAGCTGTGTTGGTCTGACGTAGTCGAAACAAAAAATAAAAAAATTCTTTCCAGTAGCACCTTAGAGACCAACTAAGTTTGTCATAGGTATGAGCCTTCATGTGCATGCACACTTCTTCAGATACACATGCATGAAGAAGTGTGCATGAACACGAAAGCTCATACCTATGACAAACTTAGTTGGTCTCTAAGGTGCTACTGGAAGGAATTTTTTTTATTTTTTGTTTTAGCAAAGACCTAGATACCAAAAAGTGGTGGTGTAATGCACAAACAATATGGAATACAATTTCTGTTAATGGGAAATATTGAATACAATTTATAATAGCAAACAGTGGCCACAATATTTGGTGCACACTGAAAATGTAAAAAGCTTGTAACAAACAAAGCTTATTGTACAACTAAATGACGCAAAGAAAACTTCTTATTCATAGACACTGTAGAAAGTCAGAATTTTCTGGCAAAAAAAGAGAAAAAGATTTATGATGATATATGAGCTATAAGGATCCAAAACATTTATCTGAGTTTGCATATTTCCAGCTTCTGTATGACTAGCTTCTGTAGTTATACAGATTTTTGATAATTCTTTGAGTTTATTCAAAAACTCTCATGTCCTGTAAATGTGCTAAAATATGTTCTTCCCTCTCTATTGTTTAGTTTTTCCTGCCAACAGCATACTCTTCAGCCTCCAGTTATTCCTGTGCTAATGCTTCTATCCAAATTGCACAGAGTCATGATGAGTCAATTGTTTGTACTGAGATTGCTATGGCCAGGGCATGTGCAATCTGTAGAGCTGGAGGGAGAAAGCTCTATAGTTTCAATTAATTCCTCTTCTGCACAGCTTATTTTCAAGGAAGAGCAAGTCACTATTCTGCTAGTCCTTATGTTCATGGCTTCATAAGTTTTTATTATCAGGTAATAAAATAGATTTTTGACTCTTAATTGTTTGTATCAAACGGCAGCTTTCTTCTTTGCTATAGGAAACCTTTCAGCTATGGTGCTACTGTGAGTGATCTCGTCATTTGTAAAGTTAATTTTTGGCTGCAGCTGTAGAGCTGGGCCATTAAATGCTGCTCAAAAGAAAGTGCTAAAATGACTTCAGTTAAGCTCTTTGTGATTTTCTGAATCTGGGGACGGTGTGCCAGTTTATAGGTACACTCAAGAGCTCAGTAGTGGGTCACAATGTGCAGATTAGGGGACTGCATGATCCTTTCCCAACTGGAATAATTTTGTAGCATTTTACACCTGTGGTGGTAATGAAATTCTCCTTACCTTGAGAAGGCTAGCCAGCCAGCTTATAATAGGTGCATTGAAGAGCTCAGTACTGCTAAGTTATTTGAAAATGCTTTTAACATTTCTTTTAATTTCTGTAGACCTTTAGGTGAAGAATGGGTTAATAATAATAATAATAATAATAATAATAATAATAATAATAATGGTGCTGATGAGGGAACCATAAGATATTTGCCATAAGAGTGAGGAGGGAAGTTTATTTATTTCTTTTTCACCTACACAATGGATTGGGATGTTGGGGAGCTGGGATGCTTTGATACTGCTGTCTCTGGGAGAGGCCCTTTAACTTACTTCTATGGCCATATTCAAGAGGCACAGAGGCAGTAGTTAGTGGTGGCCAGAGAATGGCGTCATGTTCCTATTCAAAGGTGATTGTGCTATAATAAATTTTTTAAAAAATACTTGAACATAAAAACAGAATGTTTGTTAGTTGCCAATTTAACCAAGGGAGGAAGGTAAAGAAAATATTTATTTAAAAGACAGAAAAAAGAAACAATATATGATTAACTATGGTAATAATAAAAAAGCTCACATGAAGTATACAATAACCGTTGGTACATCCATATTAAGTTAAACATGTAGGTTAATGTCCCCCAGATGTCCAAGTGGTTATGGGTCAAATTGTAACAAATGAGCTAGAAACTAAAGATTGCAAATCATGGTGGAACAAACCCTACACTACAACAAAAGTAAGAACAACAAAGCCCTTTTGACCAGCTAAACATTAAAAATGTCTAAAAGCTAAGACAAATTTAAAATGTTAGAGCAAATAAAATGCCTGGTGCTTAAAAGAATACAGGGTTGGTGCTGGGCATACCTCCTTCAGGAGGGCATTCCAAAGATCAGGCTGACATTATTCAAGCAGCCACGTGCCACATAACATTTCCATAGTGGTGGATATGCATTAAAGGGAAAATAATTCCACTTTCTCAGATACAGTGGTACCTCGTGTTATGTACCGCCCCCCTTGTGCGGGTTATGCGCTCCACTAACCCAGAAATAGGTGCTCCTTGTTGCAAACTTTGCCCCGGGATGCGAGCAGAATTCATGCTCCAGCAGCACGTGCGCAGATGGAGGCACCCTTATCGAAAGTGCGCCTCATGTTAAGAACAGTTTTGGGTTACGAATGGACCTCCAGAACCAATTAAGTTCGTAACCAGAGGTACCACTGTATAGCATATTGCATATTGACCCCAGAACTGATACCGAACTGTTTACACTTTGGGTGGCCACTGGGCATTTAGGCCATAGTACAATTCAAGAGTTAAGCTCCCAGTCCCATTGATTTCAATCTGCCTAAGCACGCTTGACTCATTGTGGTCATCTTGCAATTAGGGAGGAAAGGGAAGGAAGGGCCGTGAAGGGAAGAAGAAGTTCACATCTAAAACTAGATGCCCCTGGTGAGCAAAATGTACAGGTCACACATTAAGATTTCAATTTGTTAAGGTAGTTAAACACATGATTAACTTTAGGAATGTGCTCTGAGTGCCATTAGCTCCTTGCTTGATGATGATGAGTACACACTTGAATACTTCTTTAAATGTACTGAGTGAGGCATTGACATTGACTGTTAATGAGCACAAAGAGAAGGCTTCCTACACATGTGGGCTGAAGCTGGGTTGCATTATGTTTTCAGATTTTCCGTGCTTGACCTTTGAGGTTTCTTTTATTTTTGTGGAATACATTTTTTCTGGATGGGAAGGACCTGTTAACTCTGTGCCTCTTGGTGTCTGCTGGCAACACCTGCTGGCCAACATCGCTGCCAGTAGTTTATGTAAAATTTATGCTGGCATATTCATAAGGAGTTATTGAAAAGGAGGCAAAATGGGATTTGCTTCATATCTAACCTGTAGTTCCTTCGCTAGCATGTGTGCTACTGCCCTCTTTTATTCAAGTCACAGGGGAAAGGGTTACAACTTCCTTATGGAACTGGGATGATATGAGGACAACTTGACACCTTTGGAAACTAGGACAGCCTGTACCTTTACTGAGCAATATGTGCAAACCTTGAACCTTCAAGAACTATGCCTACATATCCTTTTAAAGTGGCAAGTAAGCTCAGGATATGGTCTTCTCTGAACAACTACACCCATCCTTTTTGACAATGTGACTCTAGAAAACATGGCTAGAATCTTACAAACTGATCACCCCTCCCACCCAGAATTTCCCTTGCAGAAAATGCTCACTGAGAATTAATAAGTGACTGACTAGACCAGGGGGGGGGGCTGCATTCAGGCTGGTGGGCTGGATCCAGACCTTCCTACAACCATTGCAGGCTACTTTCGACAAGTGGTTGGGGCCACCCAGACATCTGGCATCACTTCAAGTGGAAGTATTTTCTTTCGCTGGCACAGTTTTATTTCAAAGGAAGCATGGTTTGCACCGGCTGCTGATCAGCTGATTATCAATGGCTGCAAGCCTCAGCACTTTTGCCAGCATGATTTGATTTCAAACAACGTGGGCAAAAGAAACATTTCCATTTGGGGCTTGCTGTTCAGCTGATTGACACTTATAGTAATTGGCTGCATGGCATGGCTCCTGTTGGGAAACTCTGTAGTGCAGCCAATTACTCCAGGGTTCTCTGATGGGCATTTCCAGCAAAGGCAAGGAACAATCAGGAGTGCTCTATAGACTGTTGATTGGCCCTTTGTATCAACATATTTACCTACCTCACATACAAAGTTGAGAGTGAGGCACATGGGTGTGGTTTGGGGAAGGCAGACCAAAGTAGAACCCCTGGCCGGCTGATTTGATCCGAGGGCTGAGATTCACCGCTATTAGTCTAAACTCAAAGACTATATAGGCTATATAGGCTATATAGGCATAGAAAGATAATAGAATTGTATAGTTGTAAGGGACCATGAGTATTATCTAGTCCAGGGGTAGTCAACCTTTTTATACCTACCGCCCACTAATGCATCTTTCTTGATGGTAAAATTTCCTTATCGCCCACCAGTGCTCAATGGAAGGAGGATTCAGCTGGTGCCATAGAGCCCCCTACTGCCCACCTAGAATCCTGAAACACCTGCTAGTGGACGGTAGGGACCAGGTTGACAACCCCTGATCTAGTCCAAGCCCTGCAACACAGGAATATGCAGCTTGCATGTAGGTATGCAAAAAAAGAAAGAAAGAAAAAGCCAAAACTTTTGTTGTATCCATCCACTGCACCTTTGTTTACATTATGTACACCTTTGTGTACATTATGGAAAGTTTTCAGTGTGGCAGGATTGCTTTTTTCTGGCACTTGCTGTAGGAGGGGGGAAATGCAGAGACTGCATTGGATTGAAGAAAAGGAAAATATTGTTTAGAAGCTGAAAGAAAAAGTGATATGTATTGCTGGGAGGTATCTTTATTTTTCATTTTTTAAGAAAGAAGCTCTGATGTAAATCTACATATGTTTTTTTAAAAAGTGGCTTAAAAGAAGATCCAGTGTGGAGAGGAAATAAGGTTCAATGGAGGTACCACCCTGCTGTTAATTTGGGCTCCCCTTTTTGGCTTTGTTTATTCTGAGTGCTTCCCATTCCTCTCTTCCCTTGCAAACATTTTTTCACGTAGCAAGAGTGGGAGACCACAACATAGGAAGCAGAAAAAGGGCTTACCATGGCTCTTGACTGGAAAGCTGTGCATGCATCTTGCGTGCTTTGATCATTTCCATACAGTCAGTAAAATAGCTGGAGACAAAAGCAAAGAGAACTCAACTTTAAGTATACCCATCCTACATCACAAAAGCAGTTGAAAGTATCTTTAATGCAACATATCATTTAATGTTCATTCTAGTTTGGGCAGTAAGCCCCACTGAATGCAAGTGGACTTAATTCTGAGTTTGCATGCATAGGGTTGATCTTCGAAAACTTCAGGGACTGGGAGCTTGCTTCTATTCTCTTTCCCCCCAATATATATTTATTGCAAGTTTCCATAAATACAAACACCAACACAGAAATACAGACACATTTACAAACACAAATACCACTGGATACATGATACCGCAAATTACATACATCACTATTGTTTTCACTTATTCCATTTCTTATTTTTTCTTTCTTAATAACCTTAAAAGAAAAAAAGAAAAGAAAAGACAAAAAAGACAAAAAGAAAAGAAAAAACCCACCCTTTGTACATATTCCATTGTGACTTCCTGTCAGTACCCAATGCATATACCTTTCTTTTAAGTTGAATTTATTCCAATTGTTAACCTTTTCCAAACACTTTAATCTAGTATATTCTGATAACAATATCTCTCCTTTTATAATCCCACTTTTTCTTTTTCTTTAATCACTCGAATGCTGGCATGGATATAGTATTGTTGCTATATTTTCGAACATATTTCCTATAACTATCCCATTTCTGCGCAAATTTTTGTTTTGTATTTCCTCTAAGATTACTTGTCATTTGTGTCATTTCAGCAAACTCCTGTAATTTGCTTTGCCAATCTGTAATTTTTGGAACGTTCTGATCTTTCCATCCTTTGGTCACAAGAATTCGGGCCGCAGCCGTTGCATATAAAAATATTTCTTTTGATTGATTTGGGATACCCCTATCCACTATGCTCAGTAAAATGCCTCTGGTTTTTTAACAAATGTTGTTCCCAGCATCTTTTTTAATTCATCATAAATTTTCCCCCAGAATATATTTATCTTTCCACACGTCCACCACATGTGGAACATGTCTCCATTGTTACCTCCACATCTCCAACACACGTTTGCTAAGTTCTTATGCATTTTTGATAGCCTGGAAGGATTAAAATACCACCTATGTACCATCTTCAGCATGTTCTCTCTTATATTATAACTGGCCATGATTTTCATGTTTACTTTCCATAGATTTTCCCAAACTTTCAACATGATTGGGCGCCCTACATCTTGTGGTCATTGTGGCCTTCACTGCCTCGTCCATTACTTCGTAGTCTATTCTCACTTCTTTCCACCAATAAAATCACAACATTGTGTTCAGTTTGGATGGAAATCATATAAAAGTGTCTGTTACTCTTGTAAATTATCAGAAACCTCTATGATCTGAGTTAAGAGCACATGGAAATTCAGTTACATGTGTTCTTAAAATTATTGGGCTGCAATCTGAAGTACATGTTCCCGGGAATAGGCATCATTGGACTCAGCGATGGGCCATGTTTACTGCATATGTTATGTGATGGGCCATATTTTCCCACTGATGGCAGCTGTTTTGTGCTGCTGCTTACACCACATTATCAAATTTTGCAAATGGGCCCATAGCCCAGAAACATGTCATATCCCTGCATTAAGTTATGGCATGGCACTACTCTGAAAAAGAAAACATTGTGCTTTAATTTAGCTTTTTGTTGCTGTGGTACCTTTGTAAGGATATTAACACTTAAGTTGATCTTCCAGCTTTTGCTAGAGTTTGCAAAAATTGCTCTGCAGGCATTTGTTTTTGAATTTTTGCTTATTACAGTACTTTCAAGGCCCGCACTTTATTTTGCTAGGATTTCTGATCACACATTCATTGACTCTCTTAACCCCTCATTTCTTATATAAAATAGAACATCTCAGTGACTATTCTGTCACTTCTTGTTTCCATGGAGACTCTCTTTGAATGCAGTTATAATTAGCATGCTGCAGCCACAGTAGTTTGTCCTCTGAAAGAAATAAGAACATCCTAGGAAAGATGTGTTATACTGTCAATTTTGGAACACTTAAACGGAAGCAATTTCTATGAACTATGAGGTCAAGCTAATAAAATGTGTTCTGAGGCATAGCAGTTTGGCTGCAGCATTAAAGAAGCCAGCCTGCAGATGTCTTCCGCACATGTAAACATGATGTAAATGTGGCAAAATGTTGCATTAGGTACTTTGTCTATTTGCTGCTATACTGTTCTTATGGAAAACATTCTGGTCTGAGCAAAATGTAAGAGTGCTTCTACATGTGTTTGCCCCCGATCACTTAGTGCAAACCATTTGCAAACCACTTGACAGGATTGATAATGGATATAATTGTAACCAGAATGGAACCATTTGTCTGAAAGGGGGGGGGAGGAAGCCCCTGGTTCAATTAGATTATTAGAATCACTGGCAAATTTCACAATTGATGCCGTGGTTTAGAAATGGGATTGCCTGGTTGAAACAAATAAATGTGTATTTACCTTGATATCTACCAATGCAGTGTGTGATAAGGTAGTCATGGCTTCTTCCAATGGTTTTGCCCTTGTTCTTTTGTTTACCCTCCTCCTGTGGGTTGGCAAACATGTATTCTTGCTTGCTGCTCTAATTTAAATAGGCTACACTATAGCCACACTATAGCTGATTATTTGTATCATGTAATTGGGAGAAACTGATTATTTTGAACTGTTCCAGTCTCATTTTAGTTCTGGTTTTGGTACTAGATGTCTTTGGCAACCCTGCTTGGTGACATGCCAGGAGAGAAATGGGAAGTGTCACCCCATTCATTGTTCTAAACTGCTCAGCTGCTTTCAGTCCTATTGACCATGGTCTCTGTATTGGAGATAGAGAGGTAGTACCATATTGCAGTGGTTCTGGTCCTTACTGGGAAACAGGTTCTGAAAACTGACTCTCTTTTAATTCTCTTATAGGGTTTGTCAAAGGTCAATTTTTGCATTCTGTGCTTCTTAAACATTTGCAAGAAGCCACAGGAAGCATTTGTCTGTGGAAACAGAGCATGGCATCATCAATATGTTGATGATGCCTTCCTCTATTTCTCTTTGTCATAAGATCTAGGTGCAGCAGTGATCTCTCACAATAAATGCCTGAAATCATTCACTAGACTGGGTGAGGGTGAATAAACAGAAACTCAATACAAAGAAGATAAAAAAAATGGTAACAGGAGACTCAAGAGACTGGCTGGCTGGGAAATGTCTGTTCTGGATCAGATCCATAACTTGGGGGGTATTCCTGTATCCAGTTTTGCTTTTGGAACCATGAGATCTGGCCAATGTCATTTATACCTTGCTAAACTGCGAATTTTAGACTATTGTAATGCATTGTTTTTGTGGGACTGCCTTTGAACACAGACCAGAAACTTCAGTTAGTTCAGTGATTGCAAGCATGGCTTTTGATAGGTCTAACCAGTGAGAAAATACTATGCTTATTCTTCAGCAATTGTAGTGATTAGCATCTAGGATCAACTGAAGATGATGGATCCATAAAGCTCTGAAGTATGCTGTGGAATATTTCTTCCCTCTGCTCCATGTTTTAAGACTGCCTTTGCCAACTTTCATGTCTTTTGGACTACAGCTTCTGTCAGCCCCAGTCAGTATGGGGGATACAAAGTTGGCAAAGGCTTCTTTAAGATCTGTTACAAACTCCTCTTCATTTGTAGCTGCAACGTTTGCATCCACCAGTGTATGGCTTTTTCAGTAATATTTACTCCAGTGTATAGAACTCCCAGGAGGCTCATTTAATCCCAGCGTTCCCCCCCCCCCCCGCAGACACAGACAGAAACATTCTTACTCTTTTAATTGAGACATGTTTTGAGTTTTAGCCTAGCGTCGCCATTTACATTCATTTTAAAATTGTTATATTAAAAGCGTTCTGTCATAAACTGCTTGAAAACAGTTCAAAAGAGATTAAACATTTCACAAACAAATAAAATGAAACTGTATAAGGAAGCTTCTGCTGCAGTTTCCGTTTCTCTTTAATTAGATAATATCAATTATTATTCTTTGGTTTATCTCCCTCTCAGCTTTGGAGGAAGCTTTGAAGCTGTTGGATTAACAGGCTGTCCTTAAAGACTTTAACATTCTATACAAGTTCTCTTTTGTTTCCTATATCCCCAAATATTGTCCTGTACTATTAGAATCATTACGGACTTATACACATCGTCCAACATACACTGTACAATGGCCAATATTCTTTCAAAATACTACCTATGAAATGCATACAAATGGACTTGCTGCCTTTCCAGGTGATTTGACACAACTTTAAAATGCTGTTGGGTGAACAGGAAAATGTGCCCAGAAATTGATTTTTCTTACACCATTTCAGAACTACCTTTTCTCAGTAGATTTAGGAAGTTGATAGGCCCAGTGACTTTAGGTGAATTTCCTGGGTGTTGTTGTCGTCCCCCCCCAGCACACATGAAATTGTTGCTTTATGGTGGTTTGAACTTTAGAACAATGAATACCACAGCAAGATAGCGAAAATAAGTGGAATAACTATATAGTGGGGGCAGGGAATTTTGATGGATACTAGATAGCAGATGGGCCAAAACTCTTGTCTACAGTGTTATCTGTATGCAAAAACCGAACCTATGCATTGTTCAAACTCCCCATTTCCTCCAGTAATTATTTCATCCACTGTGGATATCTTCTCAGATATTGTGACTTGTTTTTCCTTAAATTAGCTCCTAGCTCTAAAAAAAACAAAAACAAAAAACTGCTATGAGGAAGAAATATTTTTTTTTTAAAAAAAAGGTTAAATGTGTTCAGAAACTCCCCATCACCCTCCAAAACCTATAGAAAATTATGAGGAGAACTTTAAATTAGTGGGGTTATTGGTTACCTCAAGATGGCGGAATCAAGCAACACAATATAATGAGTCTTGGTTGATGGTGACTCCGTTTATATATATTTAGAGCTAAATACAGCAATTCCCATATTTTGATAGCTGGGATCTCTCAAAGGGAATGACTGTGACACAGTCATCTAACATGTAGCTCAAAGGGCAAGAGGGTGAAGTTTAGTAGTATTTCAGCAGATGTTCTTCACTAAGGTCTTTAGAGAGTGGATATCTTTTGGTTCTGGTCAGGTATGCTTAGCGGTCTTACTAGTAGCCTACAAACAACACTGGGTCATTCTCTCTGTACAGCATCATGTTTCCAACCAGAATGAAAGATTACCCAACAGGAACCTGGTCTGTGATTCTGTGTGATTCTAGTGATGTTTGCTGTGGTCCACCTTTAGCTCTAGTAGGCTATTCAGCTGAGCTCTTTTTGCACTTTGTCCAGGCCATATTAATCTTGTAAGCTTGTTGTCTCTGAATCTGATTTATGGCCTGACCTTTGGAGGTACTTTCTGACTTGCTTACTAACTTTTATCTTGGTATTGACCCATTTTATTATCAGTTAATCCTTCCGGTTTATTGCTTGGTCCTCTGCATTTTCATTCATGATCCTGCTTTTAGTTTTCACGCTCTTCCAGTTATGTCTGGCTTTCCCCTTACTGTATTAAGTAGACCCATGCATGCCAAATCTTTTAATATATTTTTTATAGACCAAAACATTTATTTGCTTTATAATCTGCTGTTATATGCGGCTCTCAGTGGTCTGTCATCCAAAGGACTGATCAGGTTCACACCTGCTCAGTTCTTACAATACTGTCACATCAGGTACTTCTAAACCATTTGCTAGGCCCAGTGCCAAATCTTAAATGGCCATGAAATGAAATGAAGGTAAGAAGTGGAAGTTGTTAAGTAGTCATTTTATACTAAGAGATTATGGTAATTTCTGGGGGGAGAAATGTTAAATTTATGCTTTTAAGTGCTTTGCTTTAGTGTGTTTGTTAATTTGCAAATTTTGCTGTGAACCCTCTAGTGAGCCAGTAAACAAATATGTAATTTTGGTCTAAATGACATAAAGCTAAGTATTTCTTCATAACTTTCTGCATTAAAAAAATGAACAAGCCCCAGTTGTTACTTCTTTAGCAATAACCATTTGCAGTCTGTGTATGTGATATTACACAAGCCTAATTAAACCAGAGGGATTTGCAGGGAGAAAATTTAGCAAGTTTGAACTGGATTCAGCTATCAGAAAAGTGGAAATCCATAGGAAGCTACCGGTAGTGAAGTCATATTTGTTATTTACATTCAACAGGAACTGAAGAACTGCTTAACTAGTACTGAGCATTCAAGGGAACCTTCAGTTTGCATTGCACGGATAATCACTTTTGAAACTGCGGAGAGTTTCAAAATGCAAAAGGAAGAAAAAGGGAGGTCAGAATATCCACTGGGTATAGGCAAGCCCTTGAACAGACTTCAAGTATCTATTTGGATCCTGGCTCTTCATTGTTGTTGCCATTTAATCCTCAGTGACACATGGTCCTTTAGTCATAAACCTCTCGGACACAGCTTTTTATTAGCTGTCACAAAGACAACAGTGCCAATTAAAAAAATTAAATAGATGGCTTGCAGATTTACAGAGTTTGGGACAGAACCTAGAGGCAGTGTGGTGTAGTGGCCACAGTGTTGTACTAGGGAGCTCTTCCAGGGAGCAAGTCTTCCAGAATTCATGGCCAGGAGTGATGGACTGCATTTAGGTGTTTATTGGTTTTGTTTTTGTAGGGAGGAGAGGGAGTTATAAATTGTGCTGGTTGTCTTGGCATTTTTAAAATCTGAGCCAATTTGAGGGCACTCCTTTGGAATTATTGGTTAGCAATTAGTAAACCATTGACAACTCTTTAGTAGTGATATTCTCATTTTGAATTTGTGTGTGTGTATTTCAATGAATAAATGCATTTAGGAGAAATAGCTTGTTCAGGGGTCTGCAACCTTTAAGACAAAAAGAGCCACTTGGACCCGTTTCCGAAGAAAAAAAATAAACTGGGAGCCGCAAAACAGGGACGTAATTAGAACTCAGAGGGTCCCATAGCAAAATTTGCTGTGCCCAATAATCAATGCCCCAAAATGCCATAGAAAATTAATCAGGGCCCCAGTGTACCATAAATCATAATCAGTGCCTGATGTAAATAATAATTAATAATGAGGGCCCAATGTCATCCTCGTCATTATAAAAATAACTTTGAGTTTAGGCTGCCTTGATTACTGGGAATGGGCAAAACTCTGACTCCCTTATTAGGACACCTGTATGGTTTCATGTGTGTTGCTCCCATCAAGTGAACTTATAAAATTTCCTCATATTGAATCAACCCATTGATTAATACATCTACCTCAATCTCCTGACCAGGCCAGCAGGAGGCCACAGGCAGGCCGCAGGCAGGAGCAGCAGCAGCAAACATGCGCTCCGAGCCCGCAATCCTTTTCTGCTGCTGGGCGGGAAGAAGCGCGCCCGTTTAAAAAAATAAATAACTCCGCCCCCGCCCCCCGTGAGCCTATTGGCTGCAGAAATGCGGCGGGGAGGGGCTGATGCAGGGAGGGGGCCGACCACGCTCCCCGGGCTGCTAACGTCACCTTGCGTCCTTTTTGCACAGCGCACGCGCACAGCGCGCCGCCGCAGCTGTGTGCTCCGGCGGCAGTGGGCACCGTGCGAGTGTCTGGCGGGCGTGGCGGGCGCCGCCACATGGCTCAGACGCCTCCTCCCCTCGTATCCGCTCCGGAGCCGCAGCAAAGGTGTAAAAGAGCCACATGCGGCTCTGGAGCCGCAGGTTGCAGACCCCTGAGCTTGTTGAATATTGTCTGATGATTTGAATAATAAGGTTTAAGAAATTCAGTTCACAAGGCAGTTCACTGTAGTGGTTATTTTATGATCAAATAAAATATATTAGTGTCAGAAGCAATAGAACAATGGTTAACAACAGAATCAGACTCACAAGAACAAAGAAACATCAGGGGAAAGATGGGTAATATCAAAAAGTTTCAAAGGCACATTTTGTTTAAACTAATCAGAATGATACTGTAGAATTGTTGCAGGAGTTTTGAAATTCCTTTGTGGCATGGGGTTGTCAGTACCTGCATATATAATTGGGCTTCTAAAATTAGTAAAACAGCCTGAAAACAGCTGTGCGACACCAGCAAGTTGTGGCGCTCAATTATTGCGTGGCTGTCCTCTTTTGTGTCACTGCAGCCTACAAAGGAGCTGATTGAGGAAATCTAGAGAGATTGTGGAGTGGTGGTGTTATCATCCAACCCCTTTGCTGGCCTGTTTTTTGAGAAGAAAGAACAAAAATCGGTAGAGTCTCTATCTATGTGACCTTTGCATTGAGGTCATTGAACTTTGCTGTTGGAAGGTACCTTGAAGGTCATTTGTTCCAACCTTTTGCTAAGTGCAGGAATCTTGCAACTATTGCATCCCTAAGAGATAAACATTCAGCCTCTGCTTACCAACTGTGCAAAGGTGTATTTCTTGCAACATAAGACCTTCCCTATCCAGTCTGGAAGATGTCTAAGCATTTGCAACCTAGAAATGTGTCCTGGATTCAAAGTAATCTGTTTCAGAACAGACACTTCCTCTCTATCTCTAAAGAGGCATCTCTTCTGAGTGCTTCGCTCCCAAATACTGTTCCTTTACCAAAGGGTCTGTTGCTATGGGTCCTAATTAACAACTATTCCTATTGGGAGCTCTGAGCAATTTTGAATTTGCTAAAATGCTTATGGCTGACTTTTCATGTAGAATATAGAGGTGCCAAACTGGAGGCAAGATTCAATCAAGTAGTTCTGATGACATTCTAAAGTTGAAAGATACAGTTTGAATGGTTTATGAATAGCTCCACTACTGAGACGTTAAATTACAGCCTGTATAACCACATGAGGACGATGAATACTGGATACATAAAACACTTTTATTGCCAGTTACCTTTAAGGTTGAGCAGAATGAAAATCCATCATGCAGGAGCAGTCCTGCAGCACATCTTGCACAAGGGGATTACAGTAAGAAGGAGAGAGAGAGAATTTGAGATTCAAGGAGAAGGAGGGTTTCAGGGCCTGTGACCCAGGAAAACAAGGATTACTGAACGCATGATATGGGAGGAAAAGCATTACAGCTTGTGTGATGTTGGAAAGACACCGATTATGGCAATACAAGTTTGTAAACCTTCACACTTTTTAAAAATAATGTTAGTTAGAGAAACCCAGTGGAGATCTGTTTCAACAAGAGACCGCTATCTTTACAGTACAGTTGTTCCGCACATTTCCTTCCTAGCAAATGCGTAGGTGATGTAATTGTTATCATGCCTCAGCACATGGGCATGTGACACCCTGGGGTGTTTATGTGAGTAAGAAAATCCAGCTTGTTAAAAGGAGGATTAAAAAATAAAGAGTATTGCAGAAACCAATTACTTGAAGTAAAACATGATCACTGTAAAACTGCTGGTTAGTGGTGATATTTTTTTTTTTATGTTTGCAGAGTTAAATGAGCACTCTGAAATATTTATTGCTTGTTCAGAATGAGTTTTCAGTGTCATTCATACTTTTAGGCAACATTAGTTGTTGACTTTTCCACTTCTTGAGAGATGTTGGCTAATTTAATGCTCATCCGGAAGAAGTAGTAGTTTAGACAGGGTTGTGTGTGCTGATTTTCTTGCACTTCATTCCCAGTAGGGCCCTTGTGTGATACTGGGATGTTACACACCCCACAAGCGTACCAGCATGTATATATATGGAATGCGAAGAACAGCTTTCATCTGGGTTGCAAGTGGGCTTTCATAATCCTTCATCATCATTTTATTAGAAGGCCGCCTTTTGCTAATTAAAACCATGCTCAAGGAGGCTTAGAGCATGAAAAGATTTACGGAATTACAAACATAACAAAAGTAGTGATAAACAATAGGTAAAATGGATCCCAAAAGATACACAACAAAATCGAACAATTTCCACGTAAAATCTCAGTAAGATCTAAAAATAAATATGCAAAAAAGTAATATCAATAACAGCAACAAAAACACCCAACACACCACCCTAAACAATACCACAGCCCCTTGTTAGGAGGGCAAAATATGAAGGTTTTGGAGTGGTTGATGTTTGCTTGCCGTAATGGTCCTTGGCAGTTTATGGTACTAAGAATGAAGGTGGTTTATATGGGTGTCAAGGAATATTGCTTAGAATGAACTTACTCATTTCTACTGATTGTGCCCTAACCCAATTCAGGTGCTGCTATTAAGGCATAATACATTGTCGTGGAGCAGGAAGGGGTAGATATCATGCTGTGTTGACTGTTTGTCATGTTTATGCTACAACTGTTATAGCACATTTGTAAAACTCTCTTGAGTGGGAATATTACATATTCCACTGCAGAAATGTACACGATAGAAATATGTTGCAGATTTTAGTGAGAATGTACAAAGGGAAGGAAGCTGATGGTAGCAGATGACAGTTGAGTTTCCAGATTACAATCTGGAAAACGTGTGCTGATTCCTTTTAAAAGTCACTGATCAACAGAGATATATGGTGGCCTAGACAGCTCCTGTCTGTTCCTTGCCTGATACTTCCCTCTGCTCTCCTCTACCTGCAGGACACCAGCTGTGCTCTGTTACAGGCCAAAATGTTAAAAGATCGCCTGAAAAATGGATGGGAGCAGCATTGACAACCATTAATGCCTTTAAAGGTTAACATCGTATTCTGTGGGTTTCAAACTGACAACCCTACTATTATAAGTCTACAGTAGGGTTCATGCAATCTGTGGGTAGAGATGTCAAAGAGCCACAGTCCCATCTACATATGAGAAGAATAGCATATGGCTATCTTAAAGGATAATTGTAAGGAGTACTGATTTGTGTGAATTGGATTGAACTCCACACAATGTATAAATGCACAGTACTAAAGTAAACTCATTATCCATAATGGTACCAACTCTCCAAAAGCCACATTTTATTTTAATCCATACTACTGTACTTCAGTGAACTCCCAACCACCTCTCCGTTGCATTTTGTATACAGAAGCAGTAAGTAAGTCTTCTAAAACTGATCTCTGTCAATTAAGTTTTGTTTCCAATTTTCTGCGCTCAGTTAAAATCCAGTTCAAATGGACAAGAAGAAGTGTCAGTTACATTCAGGCTTGCTAGGACTTTATAGGTATTTTTTTTAATTAAAAATATGCACCTGTAGTTCTATGTGCATAGGTTAAAATATTGATTATAGGATACAGGTAAAAGCAGTAGAATGGCTTTGGATGTTTCATGCAAAAAATAGGCTATTTCTGTTCAAACTGAAGCTAAATGTACCAGGCAGCAGACTTTCACATGCATGTCCTATCATTTTATTGTCTTATCATTGTTTTCAAGTGCATGAATGCAGCATAGTGCATAAAACTGAAAATGGGCTATAAAATGTTTACATTCTGTGACTTTTTTATTAGGATTTTAAAATGATGAAGCATGCAGTTAAAATGTGAAAATCAATATTGAAAAATACAATATATGAATGTAATTGAGGGGAACTATGCCTTGCCCTTTTGGTTGTGTTTGGTTCTGTTGTTAATAGCACTTTAAAAAATAATCAATATTATTTAGAATAATTTTTTTAAATTGAATATTTTTTTTTAAATGAGCATTTTCTATTTTTTTAACATTTAGTCTCATGTGTCAGGCCTGAGGAATTTCTCCCTCCCCTCCCGAAGGTTTCCAGGAGCCAGGAGGAAACAAGAAAGCTTTTACTTATGATTTATTTAGTCATTGCAGCCACAGACAAAGAATTCCAGTCTTTTCTCCATGATGGAGTTGCTCACTCTGGCTCATTCTCATCCTTCCCCCTTCTCCAACAGCACCGGCACCTATGGATTTATTTATTTATTTATTTATTTATTTACTTATTTATTTATTTATACCCCGCCCATCTGGCTGGGTTTCCCCAGCCACTCTGGGCGGCTTCCAACACAAATATAAAATACATTAAAATGTCACACATTAAAAACTTCCCTGAACAGGGCTGCCTTCAGATGTCTTCTAAATGTCAGATAGTTATTTATCTCTTTGACATCTAATGGGAGGGTGTCCCACAGGGTGGGTGCCACTACCGAGAAGGCCGCCTGCCTGGTTCCCTGTAGCTTTGCTTCTCGCAGTGAGGGAACTGCCAGAAGGCCCTCGGCACTGGACCTCAGTGTCCGGGCAGAACGACAAATTGCTGCGTACGTAGTTCTTGTACCCTCAATGACTGCGGCATCCTAGGGGATGGAGGATCCCCTATGCCAGGGGTCAGCAAACTTTTTCAGCAGGGGGCCAGTCCACTATCTCTCAGACCTTGTGGTGGGCCAGACTATATTTGGGGGAAAAAGGAATGAATTCCTGTGCCCCACAAATAACCCAGAGGTGCATTTTAAATAAAAGGACACATTCTACTCATGTAAAAACACGCTGATTCCCAGACTGTCCAAGGGCCGGATGTAGAAGGCGATTGGGCCGGATCTGGCCCCCAGGCCTTAGTTTGCCTACCCATGCCCTATGCTGTCTATTGAAGTGTTTGCTGACTGCTCTCTCCCCTCCCTTACTTCTCCTAACTCAGCATAGCTTGGCTGCTCGCTACATAGCTTAGCTGCACTTCAATATAGTCACACCTCGGTTTACTTCTTCCTCTGTTTGCGACTGCTTCGGCGAGCGACCGCCGCGGACCCGGAAGTGTTTACACCCGGGTTCTGCGGCGTCAGATGCGCAGGCGCGATCTGCGCAGGTCACGCATGCGCAGGTGCAATCTGCACAGCGCGTGCATGCACAGAAGTGCTCTATCTGCGCTTCGTGCATGCGCAGAAGCGTGCCTTCGGGGAGCAACTGCTTTGGCAAGCGACCACCTCCGTGAAACGGATTACAGTCGCAAACCGAGGTACCACTGTACTGTCTCTCTCCTCCCTTCAGCTCCAAGAGAAGGCGGAGAGGGGGGAGATCTCCACCATTCCTCTGCCTCTTCATTCCATTCCCTGACATCATGACAGACACATTTCCTATTGGCAGGTTTCAATTCTGAATCCTTTCTTCACAAAACTGTGTCTGTCAGATAGTGGATGCCAGGTAATTTTGATCCACCCAAGGGTGGGGATTGTTTGACTCTCCAGCTATTAAGACTCCAAACAGCACGGCCAGTGGTCTGGGATGATAGAAACTGTAGTCCACAGGTTTCCCACAAATAAATTCTTTACAAAGAACTTTGGATTGCCTTCTTCTTGGCTGTATTTTTATATTTGCTGAGTACCATGGGTGTGCACGGCTCATTACAGAGTTACATAGGCAGGAATAGACAGCCCCATGCCCTTTAAAATCTAAAATAGAGAATGAAGAAAACAACAAATGGTGCTCATGTGCCTCGTCATGTGATTGATTATGTGGGGCGGGGCTAACCTGCCCCTCCCCCCAATATTTTATTTAAGTTGACCCACCTGACCTACATTATATTATCCCCCCATAGCATTATCATTGATGTGTTACTGAAGAGGAACTGAGGGAGCTAACTAGAAAGAAGAGTAATTGTCGTAGAAGAAGAATGGATGGCACAAAGGAGACAACTAAAGTCTCTGTTGGAAGAGAATATTTGCTGGTGTGTGTAAGAACTTGTATCTGGCTTTTATAACTTAAAGCATAAGGAATTTTTATACTGGTAGCATATTTTATGTGCCGATCTGCAAACATTTCCTCTATTCATTGATTTCACCGCCCTTCACTACCATGTAGTTAGAATAATATTGAAACTAAACTTGGAACAGATTGAAGAAACTCCTTTTGGTAATTCTGTTCTCCATTGGTACTAATTCTGTTCTCCACACTGAAGCTCTTTTCATACTTGTTATATTAAACCCCCTTAAGCAAAGGCATACTCAGAGAATGAGAATATTTTCTCAGTTTCTTTCTCCCCCACCCTCACACACTTCTTTTGTAAAGGAGATTGAACGGACAGCAAAATGTAGAATGATTTAACATTTTATATTTACAACTAGGACAAGAACTTAATATAATGTATGCAGCCCCATGCAGTTTCATTGGTACATCCTTTGTAGCCTGAGGGTTTGGAAATACTATAGCCATAGTGCAGCTATAAATATTTTATCTCATCAAGGAAGTAAAAAATGAAAAGAAAAGAAAAAGATATAGCTATGAATCTATTAATTATTTTCGTTATGCATTGCATTCATTGTGTTAGTTATACAAAGTCCCAGTAACAGTTCTCCCTCCTCCCGTGGCTGTAAGTAAAGAAAAAAAAACTGTGAACAGCCTCACACTATGAATGCCATGGGGAACAGCCATAGCAGTGTTTCCCTCCAGCTGTTTTTGGAGTACAACCCCCATTATCCCTAGCTAGCAAGACCAGTGGTCAGGGATGATGGGAATTGTAGTCCAAAAGCAACTGGAAACCCAAGTTTGGCAAACATTGGCCATAACTCAGTTGTAGAACATCTGTTTAACATGCAGAAGATCCCAGGTTTAATTATTGGCATCTCCCACTGTGGCTGGGAAAGTCCCTTGATCCCAAACCTCAGAGGGTTATTGCCATGTAAACAATACTGAACCTGATGGCCCAATGGTATGATTTGATATAAGGCAACTTCCTATGTGTATCATGTACTTTGACCTTCATATGCCTGTTACCAAAAAGTGGGCCATAGTTAAGTATCAGAGAATCCTAGCATTACTGATCCTTCATTTCATGCATTTGTTTTCTAAAGTCATGTAATATTTAAGAATGTTTTCATCATTTATCCCTAAAGAAATTATGTGTCCTTTCATATTGATTATACTACAGTGGGCTAGTATGTAGAAGTTCTCCCTTTTTTAAAGGGAAATTCCCTTATGCTGAATAGGCTTCCTCACGGGAAAAGGGAAAACTTGACAGCTATGGTTATATGAATGAATAAAATCCAAACACTGCCATTATTAGCCAAGGAAAAACAGAAAGTAAACAAATAGCAGAAGAGGTGGAGGAGGAAAAATCCCTTTCAGGAATTGTGGGTACATTCCTTGTTGGACACTGGTAGTGTAAGATTCAACAATTCAGTGTTGACATTAGAGACTGGATTTTATGAGAGAATAATTTATCTGCATATTTGTAATTTTCTTTTGCTCCCAAACTCTAACATGGATAGACTTCTGGAGCTTTTTCTTTTCTTTCTTGAGACCAATCATAACAAATAGTGGCTGGGTGGAGGGGATAAAATGAGAGTACGATGCAGGTCATTTAACTTCCTCTCTTGTGAAGTGGAAATGTAATCATTCTGGAAAATTAAACATGACTGACTTGCATTACTGCGTATTAAGGTGCAAATGATAATTATAATCATTCTACATCAGACGTTTATACGTCATTTATATCTCTTGTCATTTCGCAAGGCTAATTTTACACAGCATCCCTGATATAATAGCTCAACAAGCAGGACTAAGGTAAAAAGAGAGAACCTCTGACTACTCAGATAAGTATATATTGACTCAAATAATCATACATATTCAGAAGTTCATCCACATTCACCCAAAAGTGCTAGTGCTTTTCAACTTACACTGGTCTTAAAAAAAAATTAGTGTGTAATATTGTGCAGTCCTGAATGTGTCTACTCAAGTCCCGTTGTGCTCAGCCAGGCTTCCTCCCAGGTAAAAGGGTATAGGATTTCAGACTTGGTTATGAAAATAGGCAGAGGTAAATAAGATATTCATAATCAACTAGGAAGATATTAAAATATTAAGACTGGATCAAATTATAGGGCTCTGAAGTATTTCTCTGATAGCTCCATCTGTGTAGTGATGCCAAGGCCTAATATGAGAAAGGGTAAGGTAAAAGGTAAAAGACTCCTAGACGGTTAAGTCCAGTCAAAGGTGACTATGGGGTGAAGTGCTCATCTCGCTTTTCAGGCCGAGAGAGCTGGCGTTTGGCCACAGACAGCTTTCCGGGTCATGTGGCCAGCATGACTAAATCACTTCTGGTGCACAGAGGGCAGTGACGAGCGTGTTTACCTTCCCACCACAGCAATATCTATTTTTCTACTTGCACTGGTATGCTTTCAAAGTACTAGGTTGGCAGGAGCTGGGACAGAGCACCGGGAGCTCACCCCCTTGCGCTGATTCAAACTGGTAACCTTCTAATCAGCAAGCCCAAAAGGCTCAGTGGTTTAGAGCACACGCCACCTGCGTACCTCAAGGGTATGCAGTACCGACACCTTTTTTCTAGAAGAAAAGCACTGGTTAAAAATGTGACACTTCCTGTAACAACTTCATGGCACCTCCCCCCCCCCTTTTACAAGAAAAGCACCCTGAAGATCTGTACAGTGGTACCTCGGTTTACAAACACAATTGGTTCCGGAAGTCTGTACTTAACCTGAAGCGAACTTAACCTGAAGCGAACTTTCCCATTGAAAGTAATGGAAAGTGGATTAATCTGTTCCAGACGGTCCGTGGAGTACTTAAACTAAAGTGTACTTAACCCGAGATATGAGGGTAATTGGTTCCATAAGTCCGTACTTAACATGAAGCGTACTTAACCTGAAGCGAACTTTCCCATTGAAAGTAATGGAAAGTGAATTAATCCATTCCAGACAGGTCCGCGGAGTACTTAAACTGAAAATACTCAAACCGAGGCGTACTTAAACCAAGGTATGACTGTATGTAGAAGCAGGCTTCTGTATAGAAATACATTCTATGTGGAGAGCAAAAGAAAAGGGCCAATTTCTCCTTTTAATCAAACTGTAGCATGAACACAAATAATTGTGGGATATTTTTAATTTATTCATATATATCATCTTTCCAATCTTAAAAAGAACCCCAAAGTGATTTCCAGTTATTAAAATCTCATCACAATTTGAACTAGGAAGCATTAAAAAGCCAGAAGACAAATAGGTGAATTGCAATCACTGTCACATGAATAATAGCTTGTGAGCCACTTAATGTGTTTTGGGAGAAAAGAGAATGGTCATGTGACTCAGAGGATCCATAGATCTACTTGCATCTTTGCCCCCTCCCCCAACACCTTAACTTTCAACAGCTCCCAAGGCAATATCATAAACTGGTTTTGAAATATCACTCATTTTCAGAAGTGTTTTGTCAAATAGATAAATGGACTTCTGTTTGAGAAACAGATAGGTTAAGGAAGCATAGACTTAGAGGAAACACAACTAATTCTGATTTATTTCTGTATTGGCATATTTTATTGACTTTTTTCTGCTTGTACTATTGTAGTCGAATATTGCTTTTCCCCTTTTAAGTGAGTAGATGAGACGGCATTGCTCTCTGATTGTTTTAATTGCTAAGTGTGATTTATTCAAACTTGATTGCCATTATGCAACTGAAGGAGCAGGTTGTTCCCATTACAATGGTGCAGGGGGGGGAGGGGGGGCTGGGCAACACCATGCGGTCCTTGAATTGCAGAAATTGGAAAGAGGCTGGTGTTGATGTGAAAACTTAACCTCAATATACTGCATTATGTAAATTGCCTGCTGGAAAAAAAAATGGGAAATGCTTGTTTTCACTGTTAGGCAGAATTAGCTTGACACTGAAACATCTTTACATTTCTTTGCACCGTACTGGTAATTGTACAAAGGCGAATAATGAATAATAAAAAATTCTGTCTCACAAAACAGCTGATGTCAATCTAATTTAAGTCAGAAAATATTTCAATATGTTTGCACTCATTCCAAGAATATGTACACTTTCATTTGTATCTTCACAGGAACTGCTATTCACCCACCCTGGACATTCTGTAGAGCAAGGGCTGCCAAACGTTTGGACCAGCAAGGCACATTTTAATTTTGAGAAAGTGCCGTGGGCGCCAGTGACATCACTTCTGTGGGGGTGTGGCATAAAAAACATGGCTGTCATGGGAGGGGGCCGAGTACTGTACAGTCATTGCTGGTTGCTCTCTTGCCCTAATGCACATGTTCATTTCACATATACAGGCCACAGATAAATATATCCCTCAGCCCAAGTACATCTCTTCCTTTCTCACAAGCCACACACACATATTCATACATACATACATACATACATACATACATACATACATACATACATACATATTTTCTTTTCAGCCCCTGCTTGCAAACAAACACACTTCTCCATCTCCATGTATGGGCTAGTTCTGCACACAAAAATGAGAAGAATGGTATCTGTATGTTTTGCCTCATATCTCAGGTTCTAAAAATGCTAGAAACTTTGTCTTTTAAAGTGAGAACTAGGAACCTAGGGGTTATGATTCATCTGGGGTACACCAAAGAAGGCCTTTGTGGGCACCTGTACACACTGGGTCGGCAATCCCTGCTGTAGAGTCTTGTGGAAGCATGTCATTGCCTCAAACGGACATGCTGAGGCACGTGAGTTCAAAGGAACCTGCAGCTTTATTAGCTAAACACATTAACTTCTGAATCATTCCAGTCAAAAGGTCTAATGACCCAATATAGCCAATGTGTTGTCTTGCCCCATGATCCAAGTATGCTTCTATTTCTTTTTCTCCGCCAATGCCTCTGTTCTCTGTTCCCTTTTTAGTGCCACACAAACATCTCATTCCCAGCCAGACTTTCTTGTTGCTTCATCCTCCCCCCTCCAGTTTTCAAGCGCTCATCTATTTCTTGCTCTCCTGCTAAATTCATCAACCATCTTTCAGTTATAGTACCAATCTCTCTCTCTCTCTCTCTCTCTCTCTCTCTCTCTCTCTCTCTCTCTCTCTGTGTGTGTGTGTGTGTGTGTGTGTGTGTTTGTAACAGCTTGTATGTGTTATATATGCATTAATAATGTATCTCCCAACAAGCAAAGATGTTAATTATTTTATATTAGATCACAGTTTTTAAAAGGACCTGTTTAAGGATTCAGAATGCAAAGCAACCGCAGGGCATGTGGGATTATAAAGCAAGTACTGAAGTGCCTAATTAGGCACTGCACTTTTCTTTCTATAACAAATCTTGCTGCTCTTTTTAATGAACTTTTTAAAGAAGTAGTTAAATAGTGTTGTATTCTACAAATATAGAATTCAAATCGATCTTATGAAAGCAAAAGTATAAACGTAACAGCACACTGATTTTTTTTAAAAAATACTAAATACTGCTTTAAACACACAGAATCATAGAATCGTAGAGTTGGAAGGGACCCTGAGGGTCATCTAGTCCAACCCCCTTCTCTGCAGGAATATGCAGCTGCCCCATATGGGGATCGAACCGGCAACCTTGGTGTTATCAGCACTGTGCTCTAACCAACCGAGTTATCCAGTGAATTCAAGGTTGTGTATAGGAACCATGTCTTTAGGCAGATCTTATAATAAAGCTTTCTCAACTTGTACACACACTGTGCTGTATATCGTGTGTGTGTGTGTGTGTGTGTGTGTGATCATTTTAATCAATAGGATATTTTAAATATTAGTAAAATTGTAAAAAAAAAAGTTATTTAGAAATGTCTTCTTTCTGATATGAGAGTAGTCCAGGGAGCATGCGGATGGACGGGTGGGCTCTGAGCCACTTCAAGCCAGAGTGGAGAGGCACCTCTCTGGGGCTGCATCCTTGGTAGGGACAAACCTAGCCAACCCCTGGGTACAGCCCAGTTTTATACAACAAAAGCTGAACATCTGAAGCAGAAATTTCCCTTTTCTTTTTTAGTAACTAAAGAGGTATAAAATATTCCTTCTCACTAGATGCCACAATAGATTGCCAGCATCCAAAAACTGCAGCCAAGGAATTAGATTATTATTATTATTTTAAAAATTGCTTATTAAATTTGACCTTATGTCAAATGTTGCTTAAGGCAGCTAACAATAATAATATAAATTAAATATAATAAAGTACAACAATAAAGCAGCAATAACAACAACAAGAACAAGAAGAAGAAGAAGTAAAAATGTGAAAACAAGGTTGGTAAAATATCCCTAAAAACAACCAGTTGAAATCAATTTGAGCATGCTTTTGAAACCTCTTACGGGTGAAAGTTGCATAAAAATATATTTTGTGTTTGTGCAAAATCCTCATTGCCCACCTTTGCTAGACCACACTGCTGAATTGACAACTGATTGAAGAAGCCACAACTGACAAATTGTAGGAAATAAACAGAATTAATTGTGGTTTGTTTGGTTAATAGGTGGCTGGTAATGTTTCAAGTCAGTGCTTATCTGTGCTTTGAAATGCATGATGTATGTCTTATTATGGTGCCCTTTTAATGGCGGATATTATTTGACAGCAGGCAAAATGTTATGTGTGGCATGTCATTGAAAACCAGGATTTGTCAGGGCAGATTTTGAGAACAGGAAGTCTATTAGAGTTTTGTGCATATTGGAACAGCTATGAGTTGGCATCCCTGCTTCATTCATTTTGTTCTCTAAAAGCTTACTAAAGAGGCAGAGAGACAAGACATTGTGGTTTGTATAAAGCAGAGGTTTCCTCTCATAATGGGAGTCTCACGCACAGTACTTAACATTGTAAAATGTGGTGGTGGTGATATAATAGGTACAGTAACAGAATATTATCCCTTTAAAAATGGCAAAATGGCAGCATTCATTAGGCATGTAGGCAGAGAAGATCTGTTACATAGCTCAATATTTCAAAAATAAAAGTCCCAATAACGCACTGATTGTTTACAACTTCCCCAATGTTAGGGTTTTATATTACATGGAAACTGCTTCTCGTTCAATTCAGTTCATCCAGGGAGTGACAGTATGAGATATTTTTCATCATTATTTGCCCTAGACCTAGGCAATCAGGTCAGTCTTAGCCTGTTAGCATCATTTAGTTCGGTTGTATATTATTCTACAGTATTGTTCGGGTCTACCATTCCAAGTGTGTTGCAGTCAAGTTCACAAACTGGTCTTCTGGTTATCTGGTATTTGGCAGGTGTCAAAACAATGCAGCTCCCAGGGCACTGCATGCCAGAATGTTAGTCAAGTGCTGTACATATTTAAAAGAAGATAACGAAGGATGAATATTAAAGACAAGGTCAGAAATTCTGAAAGCTTCAAGTAGCTGCAGTGTATTTTAAATTATGAGATAGTATTTGTCAGTCTTTTATTCGCAGTACATGCTTTTTGCTCGAGAGTAAAACAGAGTATGAGCCTCAGCTTCCCTTGTATATATTTTATATGTCTTTGTCCACATATTTCAAAGAGATTTTTTGGCTTCTGAATTTATGCATGTTTCTTTGTTTGTTGATAACTATTTCTGAGCCTGCTGGAAAGGATGGGATAAAAAAAATCAGATTTTAAAAATAATAATAATAAAGTGCATACTAGGCCTTGCCAGACCCAATATGGGAGAGGGTTTTATTACAGTTAATGTCTATGCTGAAAGAACTACTCCAACTACTACATTTTCCTTTGACAACAATGCAGAGCTAATAAGACTTGTCCCATATTGAATCTGACAACTTTAGATACCCCTAACACAAGTCCATGTCATAGGGATAGAAAGGCCTTTTTTCAGCCTAAGAACCCATATCCCAGTGGGGGACAAGGCCAGTGGATATGAAGAGGAGGAGGAGGAGGAGGTGGTGGTGGTTTAGACTTGATATCCTGCCTTTCACTCCCCTTAAGGAGTCTCAAAGCCTTCCTCCCCAACAAACACTCTGTGAGGTGAGTGAAGTTGAGAGACTTCAGAGAAGTGTGACTAGCCCAAGGTTACCCAGCAGCTGCAAGTGGAGGAGTGGGGAAGGGAACCCGGTTCACCAGATTACGAGTCCACTGCTCTTAACCACTACACCACACTGGCTCCCCAATAATAATAATATGACTCTTATTAGGCTACATTCCAGCCAAACACAAGCCAGAGGTTTCTGCTCTCCATCTCCCACCTATATTTCTCTAGCCAAGCAAGCAGCAGACATTATCATACATGCTGCAGATAACTCCCTACACTGATAACCGCACACTGGAAAAGGTTCTCGCAGCAGCATGTAAAAAGCTAGTGCCTACAGCTGCCAGCCATCTCAGTGTATGGCACAGGTAGTTCGAAGTCAGTGCAGCGATTATGCAAATAAGGTTGTGAGAAAAGGCATTTTTCTAGCTTTTAGGCATTCCAGTTTAGTGTTAGTGTGTACATGAGTAATTATTGAAAGCAAAGGTGAAAAGTATAATGGAAAAGGAATGGTTGAATATACACAGAAATGTATTTAAATCTCTTAATGAAAGGTCACATTCCTAAGCACAGAGGCCTGCCAGACTTGCAGTAAAAAACCAAAGCATTGAAAAGCTTTGAACCAAAGCATTTGAAACATGCAGTTAGGAAAAAGAGTAGTATTTTAAAAATTGACATTCAGACCCCATTTCTAAACATACTTCCATTCATCATATGTTCCAATGTATTGTATTAGCCATAACAACACATCCAAAAGTATTATTATAACTATTCAATAAAACAGAATGATAAAATATAATTTTTAACAGTTCAGTCAACTACATTCTGCTTGGTAAAATCAGTTCATCATTCCCTTCATTTCTGAGGCTCAGGTGTGAGTGCTGTTGCCCATTTAGCCAATAGGGTTGCCAGACTCAGTAGAGGACAGGACTTCTGTGCCTTTAATTGCCCTGCTTTCTTTTGAGTCTAGAAACCTTAAAGAGAAACCAGCAGACCCTTTGCTTGGAAATTAAACAAAGGGTCTGCTGGTTTTTCTTTAAGGTTTCCAGACTCAAAAGAGAGCGGGGCAATTAAAGGCACAGAAGTCCTGTCCTTTATTGAGTCTGGCAACCCTAATAGCCAAATAGTAATATTAATGCAAAAGAGGCAGTTGTCAGCAGGCATGCAGGAACTCCAAAGGTTACAGGAGTACAAAAAAAACTTTAGAAAGATTTCTAAGGGGGAATCCCCAAGAACGCTACAATGATTTCTGAGCATGCTTAGCAGCTACTAAATACAAGCTAACTCCTGGGAGGTAAATGGGAAGCTTGGTGAGATGAGAATATAATGGAGTGTCCTGGAGGAGAACATCGCTCACTGACTGGAACAGTGAACAAGAGCATTTCACATTTTGACATTTCTGCAACATTTAATTGTGACTTTTCAGACTGCATTAAAATAGCAATGCTACAGTACTCAAAAATCACTGTTAAAAAAGGATATAAAATACAACCACATCTTGCGTGCAATTAACTTGCACAATGTCAACCTTGTGGACTGCATTGCTTATTTTAGTATCATTGCTGAACACACTTGTAAAAGTAAAAGTTCTGCACCAAATGATACAGACATAATGATACAAAAAGTTAAATATATGAAATATTTTTAAACAATTGTCTAAAGTTTACATCCTGAATGTGGTATTCTTGTACCCTCAAAACCCTTTACACCGGCTATGCTGCTTGCAACACTGTTTTTGTTTGCACAATGTTACTACAGGACTTCAACATGATATACTAGTGGTATTTAATTAATCAAGGTGGATAAAACTGCTTCAAAACTTCCCTGAAATTAATGAAACTTTAAAAATGCTCAAGTTTGCACAGAAAACTAGAATCTCAACCCCGTGGTCAACTTGCATCTTAGCAACTAACGCAAAGGCAACATGAGATTGCAGCTGTTAGCATATTTAAATAAATAATTGAATAATACACAAAGCAGACTGTGTGGGATATATTTATACCACTGCAATGAATGCAATGCAATCTGTCTACACATGCAAAGAATATACAAGTTTTGAAAGGGTGGAGAGAGACACACACAAAAAGCAAAGACAAAGAGTTGGTGAGTTACAAAACGATTTGCAACAGTTCGGAACTCTACCAGGCGATGTTGCTTCCCAACCTATGGTGATTTGAATAGGGTTCTCTGTGTGTATTTGTGTACTTTGGAAAAGAGGTGGTTCTCTACGGGAGTGGCATTTATAGCAGCAGCCGTATGTTCACTGGGTGATAACAGTTTTCTTTTAGTAGTAAGTCCCACCCCCCATTCTGAGCCGATCCTTATTGGATGAGGTTGTGCCATTCAATTAGTTTTATTTTTAAACCTGGTTACATAGTATTTTGTGGACATAAGCTCACTGTACAAACCGTTCTTCCTGAAAAGTCCTGGTAGTTGTACATTGCTAGAGTTGGAAGCAGCAATATGACTAAAAAGGAAGAATTCTACTATGGAGAAAATGGTAATCTTGTATGTCTTTGCTCTAAATGAATAACGTGAAAAATGCTTTGCCAGAGACTGACATTCAGGGTTCACTTCCATTTCCGTATCTTTGGGGGATGTGAAAAGTGATTGCTAGATGAAACAGTGTTGCAGTAATTTGAAGATGTATTTCGTTTTACTTACATAATGTATGTTTTTGAACCAATCTTTTAACTTTGAAACAAGTTAAAAATGGGCTCAACCCTTTTTGAAGCTACCTGCTGTGTTTACATTTGTTGTACAAGTTCTGCTCTTAAACTTTTAAAAATGCCTCAATATTTTGTGAAAGTTAGTTGTGAAAAATTGGACAGTTATTTAACTGCAAGCTTATTCCATAGCTTTCAATGAAAAGACTTGGTTTGGATTGCATCCTGTGCGTTTTATATATACATCAGATCAGCAAGATACATTATACAAATCTTTAGATTTGGAGCAAATTTCAAAATTAAAATTTTCTCTGAGCAAAACCTTCCTATAATACTAAACTGTGTTTCTATCTGGAAATTTCTGCTAGTACTGATATTTACAGTTTTCAGTTTTAACTGACAAATTAATTAAACAAATTATTGTTAATTTTTGACTTTTTGTATATTAACCTTCCGTTAGTAAACTGTCAAGTTCTGTCATACATTGGTAGCAGTCTTAAACCAGACCCACCCACCCCCAATTTGAGCAGGTATTCTGATGCTTCAGTAGAGAGCTGTCATTTCTGGAAGGGTTTTTGAAGGTGTTTGCAATAATTCAGTGTTTTACTTTCTTCAGCGAATACTGTTGTTTTCAACGTGTGAAATTTGTTTGCTTTGTGAGTAATAAAAACCACACCCCTACTATGAGATCAGAGTATGGAGTGCTTAATCTACTATGCCCTTGGTGTTTTTTTTAAATAGTAAATTAACAGGTATTGGTTTTTACTGGAGTGGTATTCTAACAGTCACATCTGATCCCCAAATGCATCGTTTTTCCATTTTAATGTGATAGGAAACCAATAGAGGTATGTCATGGATACTAAGGCTGAAATAAATTATTATGAATTCTGTTTTGCTAATAGGAATGGAGTCATTATAAAAAGTAGGATAACTTCTAGGAAAAAGAAACCTGGTTTGCACTTGGCCCCAGTGGCTACATTATCAACCATTCTGTTTCATGTAGCTGTCTTGAGCATTCAGGAAATTGCTGCTGTTAATGATGCTGCAGCATAATGTAGGGCAAAATAAAAGCAATTGGAAGGAAATTATGTATGCGGATCCTAGTCTTTTTGAAAACTTTATTATGGTCCTAAAGAGACAAGAAACTATGTCTGAAATGCAAAAAAATGCCAGTTCTACATAAATATTTCATACCTGTGTTTGATATACGGATACACCTGGATGTAACCATGCAAATATATAAACATTTGCCCTTGTTGGATGCATGCTGATGTGTTAATGGAGAGTATTACAAGACATGTCTATGCCACATCACCACATAGCTATGCAGATCCTTTTCCCATTTCCCCCCAATTGTGTGCAAAAAAAAGTTGTTCTCATGCTCTCAGGGGGCTGCACTAAGTGACCCTTGGGGTCCTTGCCAGCTCTTCAGTTTTTTGATTCAAGTTCTAAATGAGTGTAATCTGAAGGAAGTTCTGCAACTTAACAGAGTACTGTATAGGCAACTGCATAGCACATTTGGAACCTTTTATATTTTCCTTATAAGCTTGGCTTTGGTCTGAAGGATTTCTGTGTGACAGGGTAATTTGTGTTCTGTACCAGCCAGCAGTTTTTATCACATACATCTGTTCCAAAGCTATTAGCTGCCAAGGTTCTTGTGTGGCAAAAATATGTTTTTGTTGGTTATTGGCATGGAAGAGAACATATTTGCTACAATGCAAACAGAAACAAGGGAGCTCCCTCAGTTTACAGAGCAGGGCTTGTGCGTTATGAAGGTTTTCTGATATGAAGCAAGACAAAATTTCACTTTTGTTAATCAGTAAAATTCATCCCTTCCCCCTCCACCCCCCAAAAGAGAAAAAATGTTCTCTGGCAGCACAATCCTATGAAGTGTGCTTAGAATAAACCTCACTGAGTTCAAAATAACTTACTCTAGGAAAGTGTTAGTTACAGGTAGGTAGCCGTGTTGGTCTGGCGTAGTCAAAACAAAATTTAAAAATTCCTTCTAGTAGCACCTTCGAGAGCAACCAAGTTTGTCATTGGTATGAGCTTTCATGTGCATGCACACTTCTTCAGATCTGAAGAAGTGTGCATGCACATGAAAGCTCATACCAATGACAAACTTAGTTGCTCTCTAAGGTGCTACTGGAAGGAATTTTTAAATTTTGTTTCTAGGAAAGTGTGTATAGGGTTGCATCCTAAATTCCTTTGATGTAAACTGTCAGCAGTGGGCTCAAATCATATATTTTTTCTAGCAAATGGGATTTAAGAGTAGCTTCACGGAATGTCCATGTATCCTCTGAAGGAAAGAATCAGTGGTGTGGTAAAGAATGTTGAAAGAATGAGGTTCATAAACCTGTTGCTGGTGTAAGTAGCATAGCCATATTACATATACCAGGCTTTAATATCTTGATGAGTGTGTTGACATGTGAACTGGGCCATAGTCTGCTGTCAGTATTTTCTAACATAAGCCAGAAGGTAATGCAGGTAGAATGTTAGACATTAACACACCTAGCTGATAGATAGGAAATACGTGCTACCGTACCTATTTTCCTTGATTACCTTAGCAAAACCTGTGATGTTTTCTTGAGTTTTTATCTCACATCTTTCTGTAAAATAGTGAGAAGCAGAAGTGATAAGCTACTTTAATTTAACTGTCATCAGTAACCTGTGGAAGATAAGAAGTTGCTGGAAAGATGCTATCACCAGCTGCAGAAATGTGCAGTGAATTCCTGATAAATTGACTCATCCTAAATATTTTTCCTCTGTCAATCTTTGGTGCACGGATGGAAGTTAAGAAATTCTTTTATTTAACATAGCTGCTCCCAACGCAGTGAAGTAAACAAGAAGTCTGAACAAAGTACCTATTAATCCACCTCACATCTCCTCCCCTTGCCTTGGAGGTTTCCTATGTTACTGCCAACACAGTCCACGCAGAAGTAACACTGGTTTACTGTGTGTGCTATGCTTTAAATAGCCTGTTTATGTGCCCATTTGCAAAAGAAAGAAAAAAGTGCTTACTGTCTGTGCTAGTAATATGTTATTAATAATAAAAAATAACTTTTTAAAGGTTGCATTCTGCCATTCCAGAAGGCTAGTTTATACAACAGTTTATTTTTACATGTGAATTTTCCTGACTGTCTCTGGGTAGGCACTCACATGAAAAAATGGCTCATGTGAACCAGCTAATTACGTATATGGGCACCATCAATTCTTGGGAATGTGGCAGCTCGGAAAATTTTTCCATGGTGGTGGAAATTGCTATGAGCTATAACCAAGACTGGCCTTTTCACAAAAAGGAATTTAGGCATGGGTAGAAAGGCAAGTCAAGATTGTTTGTGTATATAAACATTTTTACTTTGGAAGCCTGCTGTTCAAATATCTCCTCCAAGTCACAAGGGAGCTTTAGGCAAGCTGTATTTTCCCCATTTTAGACTCCCATCTGCAACATGGGAATATAATACTGTAAACTATTATGTTGTTCCAAAGTTGCTATAAGGATTACCAAGATAGTGTCTGTGAAATATGAACACTTGAAACCATAATTATTCAAAAGTAATTTTTCGAATTGGCTCAGAATTATACTTTGTCCATGGTTGGTGGTACAAGCCAAACCTTAAGAATAAAAATTACCTTTGATAGCTTCATATGAACTAATTGGTCATCAGTAAACACTTTCAGATCAGTAAAACACATTCAGATCCCCTGTATACAATAAGTGGCCCAGATGTTCATAGTGGAAAGCAAAATATTGCTGAGATACATTAAACACCAGATCTTGTCTGTGTTTTAAAGTTGTTGCAGGAAATTGTCATGTTTTCACAAATCAGCTTGCTACTTTCTGGACTGTGGCTGCAATCATATATGCTTGCTTATGAGCAAAAAAGAGGTGCCAAAACTCACCATGAACGCCTTCCTTGTTCTCTTATAATGGCAATGGCGCCTACCTGAAAGGTGCTGGAACTGAATTCTGGTGAGTTCCAGCTGAAAAAAGCCCTGCTTGTGAGTACGTGCAATTGAACTCATTGGGACTCATGCATAGACATGTATCGGACTGTGCTGTAAATCAGTTCATTTCTGGTTTTAATAGAGCTTTTAAAAACTTGTTTTCCCCCTCCCACAGTGGAAATGCTAGCTGTCCATAGAAATTTACTGGAAAAGCTACTATTTTAGTGTAGCTGTGATTGGGCAGCAGACATTACAACCCAAATTAAATGTACCAGCAAAGAGAAGTACTAGTGCTCTTTCTAACCCATTTCTTATTTTATATGTGCTATATATTTGAGTTCTCCGGTATTTAAAAGTAATACCTGTCAACAGGTCAGCTGATCAACCCATCATTGTAAAAGCAAGTGAGCAGAGCAGGAGGCATACAATTGAGGATTAGAGTTTGCCGGGGAGAGGTCCTAAGTAGACTGACTTTGCTGCAGTCTGAGGAGTTTTATATGAGTGATTCTTGGCTTGCAATACATACAAGCCTCATCCCAGCCTATGAACTACAATACTTGCAGCAATGTACATAGCAGGATAGCACAAACCCCTCACCTCATCTCTCTTACAACACTCCCAACTTACAATGTGAGAGTAACAACTCCAGACAACACAGCAGGGTTGTAGGAAGCTTCTCTCTCATCCTGAGCCCCAAGATACATTGTAGTGCTTTTGTAAACCACTGTCTAACATGCAACTTGACCCTCAACATGTAATTTTGACCCTGGACTAAACTGGGCTGTAATAAGCCACACTCTCCCAGCCAAAGTTGAAAAACTAAAATAAAAATAAAACACCTGAGTTAGAAAAAGCTCGAGCTTCTCTGTTCTTTGATGCCATTTGTTTTGCAGAGAGCAGCCTAGCAGCAGATCACAATTGTGCTGAAATCTTGGGATTTCTCTATATTTATTTACAAAAGTAGCTTTCACTTCTGCTTTAGAGGACATTTCAATATGGCTCATCACTTAGACCCATGAAATTGTTTATCTTCCATGGAATGGCTCAGTCTTGTAATTTTATGTGCTTATGGAATAGGGACCATGCCCCAGTGGTAAGGTTGCCTGCTTAGCACAATGTGAGAGGAGCCCACCACATCCTCCCATTTGTCAAGTTGGGGCGAATAAGGGGCACTGAGCCTTTGATCAAGAAGAAGTAAACCCAGCTCTCCAGTGCTTAAGGTACAGTGATGCATCCAGTAATATTCCAGTGATGTGTAAGTGTGTATGATCTCAGAAAGCTTAAGCCATCAATGATGTAGTTCCTACATTTTCTAGGTCATATGTCTCTGGGTCAAGGGTCGGGGATCTGGCTGAATTTCAAGATCAGTGTTCCCCCCCCCTATCCTTCTGTATGTGGGAAATTGCACTGCACTGTGATTCACACACCATATCAAGGGAACAGCAAACCTTAATGATCTAATATCACTATTGGCCATATGCCACAGCTGAGCAGTAGTAGTTCAAGAAGACAGTTCACTAGCCCTTGAGAGCCATATATTGCTTTTTATATGGCATCGTTCATCCAGAAGGGTACCAAAGTGCTATGCATGTGAATATATATTCATTAGCCTCAGCAATAGCAAATGCTATCATTTATATTACGTTACAGAGTTCTATTATAAACCTCTTTATTCATTTGCTCATCTCCTTATCCTTTCGGGCTCAGACCTTTATATGCTTGCCTTACACTCCTAGGGCATTGTGCTTTTGTTTTTAATAAAACATATTAAAAGGGCCTCTTTTTAATGAAATTCTGACATTAATTGCTCAAATATATGGAGGGGGAGAATTGACATATTTGTGATTTTAAAGTAGCAAGACTTTCCCTGTCTTTTGCAGTTCTGCGCTACTGTCTGTGTTTAGAAATGCTGCTTTGTACCTGTTTAATTGGTTCCCTTTTTAAGATCTATTGAAAGCCCTTTCTGAACTTAGGAAATAGTTCTAGATGAGCTGAAAGGGGATTGCAAAGACTTTTGTTGTCAGAACAGAGCAGGAGAAATCGCTCTGTCCGCTTATCTGTAGAATAATCAGACTACTCCAAAACCTCATTCCACAACTCTTACTCCTTCAGCCCCTTACTCTTTTGCTTTCTCATTTTGATTGTTGTACATTTCCCAACACTGATTATTGTCTCTGCTAGCTAGATTCATTCATGCTTTCTGGTCAGAAATACATGACCAAGTGACTGCTCAAGCATTTTATTTTAAGGAAAATGAGGAGAATACAGAGTTCAGTTCTCAGGGACTGCTCCCTGATGCTATACAGTGGTAACTCAGGTTAAGAACTGAATTCTTAACCTGAAACTGTTCTTAACCTGAGGTACCACTTTAGCTGTCGCCACGCCGCCAAGGCACAATTTCTGTTCTCATCCTGAAGCAAAGTTCTTAACCCGAGGTACTATTTCTGGGTTAGCGGAGTCTATAACCTGAAGCATTTGTAACCTGAAGCATTTGTAACCCGAGTTACCACTGTACTGGATAAGTTGCCTGCAGGCACAAAGCACTACCTGCCCAAGGGACAAGTTCGTCTTTTCATTTCCAGCCAGGTAAACTGTCCAGTACTAGTATGGCTTTCTTTCCTGCCCTTTGTCTCCTGTTTCTTGCTTGCTGCCTTGCCACTGGTACTAACATTGATCCTCCCAGGCCTTTCTGTATAGTTGGCACTTGCTCTCAACTTTTCACCGCCAACCCATATTCCAGCCATCTGCTGTTGCTGTCCACAACTCATTGTCTTCTGCTGTCTGATAACAGACCAAACAAAGCTCCTTTGCTCAGGAACATATAGGAGTTCGATTTAAGATGCAAAGCTGAAGTGCATCTAATTGAGATGTACCAAAAGAAGGATTGACTGCTTGTCCTGTTTAAAGAGTGTCTATTCCCAACCAGCACACCTCTCTTTAATTGCCTCTGATGGAAGCAGAATAGTGTAGTGTACAAAAGCAGCTGGTTTTATAAGAGAAACAAGTCTAACGTTTGACACCCATGTGGCCACTCAGCATAAATATTCTATTAGTTGTGCAATTAAAATGTGTTGCTTCATAAGGAAGAGCAATGCTCCACATTGATTTGCAGGGATCAAGTGAGAAATCTTTTGGTGTGTTGATTCCTGTAATGAGCAATCTTGCCATACAAGGACAAAAAACTCAATTTTCCAACTGTCATCATTGGATAGAAAAAGCAAAAATGTCGAATACTGGATTCACCTATGATTAAAGACTCTTTGAGGGAAGTTCCACCAGGAATGAGCTTGGTTCATCGTATCTTTTCCTATGATTATAGCTTTAAATGCAAACAAATGCTGTCTCACAAACATTTTATATGTATTGCTTTATGAGTGTAAGCTGGCCCCATTGATCCCAGTGCAGCTATTCACACATATCAAGTTGTTTGCATGCATTAGAGTTTGTAGAATAGAATTTGAATGCATGCAATTCCTTAGAGTAGCCTGGTATGGTAAGAAAACAACAGGGATTGTTGTTGACAAAGGTTAGGAGGAGATGCAGCTTGGGGGAAGGGGAAGGAATCAATTTAATTAGAATGGATTCTTTTCATAGATAGCTTAAACCAACACACCAAATTCATTGCCTAGAATATGATTTTATATCACTATTGATATAATGACACAAAACTCTAAGAACAGTCTTTCTTCAGTTCCCTCCTACAACTTTGAGAAAGAGAGATGCAATCTTTATCTGTGGACCGTTGTTGATTAGGATGGGAAACCCACAGCACATTTATTATGGAAATGTTTGCATTGAAGTCAGCACCATTGCTCCATTTTAAGTGTGTTGTGGACTGGAGCTTTAATCTCTATTGAATTCCTTAAGACTTCATCATTAGTATGGCAATAAGAATGTGATTAAAAGATGAGAGGCTTGAAAGGAAGTGGGAAAGGGCAATGCACCCCAGGATTTTAAATGTGACCTTGTTGATTAACACCTCAAAAGCCAATTTAATTTATTTATTTCATTTCCAGTTTTCATTATATAGTGTGTTGTTGTTGTTTAAAAATATGTCTTTGTGTTAATGTAATGATCTTGGGAAGGGTTCCAATGGGGTCAGGTGGGCTCAGTCAGTCATGCAGCATGTGTCTCCTGAGTTACCAGGGTCCATCTCAAATTTGGACACCTTGCTTGTTTGGCCAACCTTGCCAGCAGAACCACTGGAGCCCAACTCAAGTTCAGCCTCTTAAGAGGAGGTGACTGCCCTGTCTATGCTGTTTTCTCTAGAGGAGTCTCTCACACCTCCTCCATCACCTAGGTCACAGAGAAGGTAAGCCAGGCATGAACAGACAGGTCAGGCTCAGCCTTCCTGGAGGAGTGAGCATTTGCTTGCCAAGTCTAAGGAACAGTCTTGTTGGTTGCACTAAATTAGCCCCCCCCCCACACACTCAAAATTACAGGGGGCACGTCACTTGTTGGATCAATGTCTTCAGTTGTCTAACTATGTGTTGTACTTGCCGTGCCTTTCAACTTTATTCTGCTTATGTATCGCACTGATATGAGTATTAAATATTTTGGTAGAAACTGTAATCTGAGTTTGAGTTCTTCATCCAGTAGGAGCCAGGACAGTGATTTTGATATTTGGATACAGAATTGGGAAACAACCACAATGACCACAACCACACCTTACGCAGTTTACCTGTATAGGGAAGCTTTTTAATGTGTAATGTTTTATTATGTTTTTATATCTGTCAGAAGCTGCCCAGAGTAGCTGGGGCAACCCATTCAGATGGGTGGGGTGTTGTTGTTGTTGTTGTTAGTTTAGCAGTATAACATTTCATAGATAGGCAAAAGGGCACAGCAATTTTTAAAAATGAGAAATTTAGATGTGGAACCATTTCCTATACCTTGAAATATATTATAGTAATGAAGAACATTTTATGATGCTATTTGGTTTGCAGCAAATAGCACAGAGGAAGAAACGTCTGGTGCATGGTTAAGGCATCAAGAAATGAGAGGCCTAAGAAGAGGCCTGCTAGATCAGGCCAGTGGCCCATTTAGTGCAGCATTCTGTTCTCAAAGTGGTCAGTTGGATGCCTATAGGAAATAGCCTGTGAGCAGGACCTGAATTCAGTTTTTTAATACCATAAACATTGTGGAAAGATGTTAAGCATTCGACCATTTAATGTGAATGGTCACGTAAATACTCCATAAGCAAGGAGTGCCTTGAATAAAAGGATTTTACAAAAAGAGAAAATTATTGTCTTTACACCTCCAATATTATTTGCCCACCTACATATTTTTATGCTTTTGGGAGATATGAATGTTTGTTAGTTCATCCATGAAATCTATATTTCACATAATCTAATAAATAAATAAATAAAAAATGCCTGATATTGTGAGCTCCTTTTTCATTAATCGCTCTATATCTTTGGTTCACTTTCTGTGCAGCATTCTAACATTTAACCAAGTCAGCCATGGACAATAAAGTTACTTCGCGTAATATTATATAATAAGAAGAAAATGGCAACAACTAATAACTTGAACAGTGAAACTGTTAGACAGACAAGCACGGTCTCCCTCAAATTAACAAAAGGCCAATTTAAGGTGTCTGATTTTCTGTTACAGTTACATATTCATTTTTTCATGCATTTCTTTCTTGACAAGATGTGACGGCTCATTCATTTTTGTGTGTGCATGTTGAGGTTGGCACTAAATGTATACGTCAATGCTGCTTAGTGTGTGGACTAATCTTTTGGATGGTTTGGTACATTTCCAGATTCTAGCTAGCTGTATTCTGGGGGGCGGGGGGACTTCAAGAAGTGTTTTGAAACAGGATCTTGTGGATGATATAATGAGAAGCTTATGTTGAAACGGGTGGCGTTTTTTTAAAAAAACGTGGACATAAACAAAAATCGTAAATGCATGTTGAGGGCTATGTGAATTGTCCTCAAGTTACCATAAGTGTGTTATAAAACGAAGGACATTTGTTCCCAACTTTTCACATAATTATTGTTTTTCATAGCTCCCTTGAGTTGTAGTCACACTGAAAATAACAGCTCCAGCAAAATCGCATTTCATCTTCATTGAAACCTAGATAAATCTGCAAATTATGTGGTGTAAAATTATTTTTATAGGATATGGGAAGGCAAGGCTGTGAATAGAGCGTCTTATTTCATTTTAACATTTGCAATTAAGACTTTCAATGGGTAGTTTGAGAGAAAAGTAGCTTCAAATTCAAGGCAGCAATGCTTAATGGGTTTTTATTTCTCTCACAAGCCCACATTGAAGAAATGCGTTGGGAAAGAGTGATAATTTTAAGACAAATGAAAGAACTATACTGCATGTTTTCTCGAATAGATAATTGCTTTGTCTTTCCTGATTTACCTAGTTGTAGGCTGGCAAAACTTAACAAACCAGTGTTAATTATTTGGTTCTGCCACTGCTTGCCTATTGTGCAGACTTGTTGTATACAGTACTATGAAACAGTGGGAGGAAGCTCACACAACTGGTAACTCTGCAGAATAGCTGCTTACCCAGATGTGGGGTAGGCAGCTATTTTGGCCTGTCATAGAGAGCTCCCACTCCCAGGGAGCAATGCCTGGGAACGACAGGCAGACTGGGGGATTCCCAGCCCAGCTGCTGTGGATTGGTGGGCTTTCCCACTAGCTGCTTGATTTAAATTCCAGCTGGTCTGACCAGGCTGAGTGGATGGGGGTTGGGAGCACATGAAGGCCAGCTGCGCCCAACCGCAGGGTCTCTGTCCAAAAACCTTCAGCGGCTTGGGAGGGTCATCTGTGCAGACTTGCATCTTGTGGAGGACCCATTAATCCTGGGTCTGACCCTGCCATGTGGCAGCCCTCCACCAGGGGGGCTGGAGGGATATACACCCAATGCCTAAGCCAAGCCCAACAACCTACATGTGGAATCAATAAAGTTGTGGCCAATTTTTTAATCCCGGAACATCGTATCATAGGGATACAGATACAGTCTGTGTACATACCATATATTTAAAGTACATATGTACCTGCAAGAATCCAGGTAACTGCCTTTTATCCCTCATAGAGCTGCTGTTCTCTGCACCCTTGATAGTCTTGAGTTTCCATTATTCTTTTTTTTTGGGGGGGGGGAGTACTTTAAATGTATGGTGTGTGTATTGCCAGAGCTTTGCTTGATTTCTCTTCCTTAAACTATACTTGGACCACCTATGCGAGCTATCCTGTGAATCAAACTAATCAATAAATTAGTGGGGTTTTTCATAAGAGTTTCATGTAGGACAAATTGGTAACAGATTATTCCTGACTTTCTGTTTTGTTTACTCTGCTGTATCTTTATAATATTTTATTTTAAATGCAGGTGAACCAAGGAAATTTGACCCAAAGTTCAGAGGACCTATTCACAACAGGTAAATACTTCTGATTTAGTATATTAAACTCCTGCATTGCTTTTCTGTGAACAGAAGAAAAATATGCACTTAACTGGGGAAAAAAAATTGTATCAGTTTTTATTTGTGTCCAGATGTTGTCTCTTTTTGTACTTTGGAAGTGAGGGGGAACTTTTTTCTTCCAATATAATGATGATGCTGATGTAAGAGATTTGCAGAGTCTGCATGTTCCTCTTGCCACATGAGGGCTTTCATAAACGGCACATCCATTAAGGGGTTATCTACCCTACTCATAGCTGCCAAGTTATCCCTTTTTTTAAGGGATTTTCCCTTATGCTGAATAGGCTTCCTCGCGAGAAAAGGGAAAACTTGGCAGCTATGACCCTACTTCAACTATAATGTTACTATGTGAAGTCCACCTGCTGACCTGGTGTGAAAATCACACTAAGCCAAACTATGACTTGGTAGGACTGTGCAAGATTGCATACACCTGGAAAGGAGCTCACAGCTACTTTGCTCCTTACCCTTCCTTTTACTGCCACACTAAGGTTTGGCTTAGCATGTTCTCTGAACCTGGGCTCATGGGCTCACGACCAGGAAACAGATCTTGAGCCATGGCTGCATAGCAGTTTATTTGCAGTTATCTTCTGATTTTAGACTCCTGCTTTATACCATGATGCCCTAATACAAACATATAGTTACCATGACAATAGCTGCAGATACTGCAGTTATTTGTATTGTGCTACATGTGCACGGCCATAGAATATTATGGCTATTATGCAATTATCATTTAAATGTGGTGTATCTTATAAAACTCTTGGGAGAAGTGCAATATGGGGAGTTTGCATTTCCCACCCAAACACTTACAGTCCCACATATAGTTAACACATAACCAAGAGCTTTATTTTGTCTTGTTGCCTTTCTTTAAAAACAAGGATCATTTGTCCTTGGCACATACATTATTTTTGGACCTGATTATACTATGTGACTGCAGTGCCCCATGATAAATAATATATCACTATTATTTCAGACATTGGACAATATTTTTGGCTCTCTAATTGCCAAGAAAGGTGGCGTGTTTAGTGCCAACACTGGCATATTTAGTTGCTGCTAGTTTTTCTTATCTCACTCTCCCTGCTTTCAGTGAACGCTGATATCTTGGTGGAAGGGGGGGGTGATCTTCTGCCCATTTTTATGGCCCTGAGTTTAACTTTAAAGAGCTGAGCTCACACATTATATGTGGTGTATAACTCAAAGTGTGTGTGTGTGTGTGTGTGTGTGTGTGTGTGTAGTACACTCTACTAGTTTACACCTGTTCCTAAAATAAGCAATGTAACATATGCAAGGGTGAAGGAAAATATCAATCTATACTTAATTTTTAGGTGGGCAGTTCTAACAAGCTTTTGGCTACATGTGTTGGGGAAGTGGGATCTCAGCTGTCCATCATAAGTACCTGACTCATCTCCGAGTCTGCTGGATGCTTACACATGACTGTCTTCTTTGCATATAAAACTACAAGTTGCATATAAAACTACAAGTAAGAAATCTAACACATGTAGGCTTGAATTTTATTACGAATGTGGGACAAATTTGCATGATTAGTTTATTTGCCTGTACACATTGTAAAGCAAGACACAGTTGCACGGTTGTCAAACAGTTTCAGTCGAGGCAGTCATTTGTTTTGGTGAGGCAGGAGCAATTCCGCTGCCTGACCATGGATATCCAGTATGTTTGTCAGATCCAGCCCAAGGTCATCTATTGATTAACATTGACAGAAGGTTATTTTCCTATGATAAAGGTAAAGGGACCCCTGGCCATTAGGTCCAGTCGTGACTGACTCTGGGGTTGCAGCGCTCATCTCGCGTTATTGGCCGAGGGAGCCAGCATACAGCTTCCAGGTCATGTGGCCAGCATGACAAAGCCGCTTCTGGCGAACCAGAGCAGCACACGGAAATGCCGTTTACCTTTCCTCTGTAGCAGTACCTATTTATCTACTTGCACTTTGACGTGCTTTCGAACTGCTAGGTTGGCAGGAGTTTTCCTATGATACTTATCATCTTTTTAGTATAGGAAGCTTTTTGAGATGTCAGTACAGTTCCAGAATCTGTAATAATATTTAATCAAGACTACCAAAAGGCCAAACCTAAAGCAGAATGACGTTTGTTTTATTTTTTCCATGTATACTATAATTATATGCAAAATAAAAACCCATTTGCAATAGAAATTTACCAGAAATAGACCCATGAGAAGTTTTCCGATAAGGTTTGCAGGTACCATTTATAGCTTATGGAAGACCTGCATCATGTGATTACACATGTAAGATTAGTGTATAGAGTAGATGTGTATTTTGGTACATAAAAACATAGGAGGCTGCCTTATACCAAGTCACACCATTGGATAACCTAGCTCAGGATTACCTATACCAACCAACAGCTGCTCTCCAGAGTTTCAGTCAGAATTCGCTCTCACCCCTACCTGGAGATCTACGTTTTCTACTAGTGAGCTCCATTTTCCTGACACATTGCTTCTTTCATTGTCTTATTGACTGTACCCTATATTACCAACAGTCTATTAGTTGTGACATCCTGTTTCCTACAGTAGCCAAGCACGATTGCAACAGGGCTCATATCTGCAGGGAGACTGAGTTTCCATTCCTTTTCTTGAAAGCAAGTTTCTGATATTCTTAGGAGGAAAGTTATAAAGCAAAATGTGCAGGCAAACTTTTAAAGTAATTTCTGTGTGATGAGCCAGCTTGGCTGCTTCTCAGTCTTTTTGGCCAAAGAGAAAATTGAGGGCTGTGATTGAAAAGTGGATTGTTTGGTCTAGCACAGGGCAGTCCAACACAGAGCCCGAGGGGAACATTTGACATTTGTGTGCATGCACCCACCCACCCCTGCATCTCTCATGCTGTCTTCCCAAAGCCAGGTAAGCAGGGGGCTGGACTTGGGGAAGGAGGCATGAGGGCTCTGACAGGGTCCTAGAGTCCTCCATCCTCCTTCCTAAATCCCGGTGCCTTGCTTAGCTAGTTTTGGGAAGGCAGCATGAGGACTGGCGATGGGGAGCATCAAACTTTGGCTATTGTTCCTCCCCACCCCCACCATGTTAAAAGGCACTGTGCAGCCCACAGATTCTGTGTCGAAGTACTCTTGCAGCCCACTTGGTGTGAAAAGTTGGACCACCCTAGTCTAGTAGGTTCCTTGCCATATGACTCTGGCCATAACATAATGCACTGAAGAGTCAAGATACCTGTTGTTCACTGCAGAGGAGTGGGGATGCAGAGAAGCCTTCAAGAAATCAAAACTTGTGCAAATTAAGACTTAGGTGAAATGGCTAAAATGTTTTGAATGCAAACACATTATTGAGAATATGTTGCAGATGTGCTTTTGTTGTTTTCCTGGGAAAGAGAAAAATGAGACCACCAGCAATTACTTATCAATTTTAGTTTTCTCTCTGTGGAAAAAAATGGCAAAGATAATAACGATGGCACTGTGATGTTCAAAGCAACATTTTAAGTACATAATGTTCTTTTCTACCCACCCATGTACTTTGTTATTATTAGTATTATAGTTGATATTTTGAAAACAGATAGAAGAGCCTTGAGTGAACATTTAGTGAGAGGTAGCTATTGAACGTGATGGAGGAAGCTGCATTAATATTAATAAGGGAAATTGTATTAATGGAGCTCTTTCTGTGATAACTTCTCTAGTTATATAGGAAAAACATTCACAGATAAAATGAATAACACATGCTAAATAATATTTTTATCAGTAGGCTTTTGTATCCTAAAGCTTGCAGTCACCCAGCCAGGTGGGTGGGGCATAAATTATAAATTATTATTATTATTAATAGCCTGACCACTGCATTTTGAAGCAATTGTAGTTTACCTTTCAGATGTTTTGAGTGGACATGTAACATGTGAATTTGACTAACTTGAGTTGGTCATGGATGCCATACATGTACACTGCTCAGGGAAATGCACACTCAGTGGGAGAGTAGGGTTCACCTTGTGTGTCGTGTGTGGGGGGGGGGTGGATTTCAAGATTGAGCTATTGTACTTATCTGACCACACACACACACACACACACACACACACACACACACACACACACACTGTTCCAATTATATATGCTAACTTCTATGTATCAGTTGTAGCCTGATTTGATTAACGCTTAGATAAAAGGAAAGCCATGATGCTCTTCTCCATTGAGATGTACATTGTATGTCTAGTATTTGAATGATAGAACACTGTTACACTATTGTACACGAGGGATTGTCTGTGCACAGGTGCTGTTGTTCCATTTCTAAATTTTAGCATCAGATTATAGTACAGATGTTGCTGTTTTATGAGTGATACATCAGATTCTGGGTGCCGCTGCACCAATAATATAACAAGCGATGAAGTATTTGCTTCCAAAGACCAATATTTCTCATAGAATTGGGGATTTCACAGACACGTCTACACTTTGGATGCTGGTGAGGGAGCATCTAAACTAGAGCTGTCAAGTAATTAAAGGCTTTTAGTTGATTAGCTGTCTTGCTTTTAATCAATTAATTAGACAAATTAAAGACAAGTGATGCTATTTCATGAAAACAACACTTGAATTGAATTAAATTGATAAATAAATTAGCATATGGGAGATTATTTTAAATGCATTTGTTAGATCAGGTTTAGATTGTCACTTCTCCAGAGAGGAATACACACCCAGCTATCAACCATTTGTATATGTTAATTTATTTAAATGTTTGCATATAGGGAATTGTCTGTTGTTTAGATAACTAGCGTAGAAAGTAGCTGTGTGATTATGCCCGACTGAGAGTTGATGCACTCGGATCATTTAGAAGAGTGAACTCAACTTTCAAAGTGTGGGCCAAAGTTAAGTAATCCTGTTGATTTCATTGGGAGAACTAAGCACATCTTTAACTATCTTTCACTGAAACAGATGGGACTTACTTACGCTTGACTTTTAATACCCTCTGTGTTTTCCTCTTCGTACTTTAATGCACATCTAAATAATATTAAAACATTTGTTACTTTGTAATCTAATAAGCACAATAATTACATTTTGTCGGAAAATGCTACATAACGTAACTACTTTATATAGTCCCGGTATAACTGATTTGATGCTATTATCACTATCATTGCTTCATTATCCCTATACTGATTCCACTGAGGATCAGTAGGGAGAGAGAGCGGGGCATGCATGTGCACACAAACATATCTAGATACTCTACAGATTAATACAGTACTTGAACACTCTGAATAGTACTGTTACCATAGTTTACCAGAATCACCAACAGCATGAATCATAATTACTGGTACATAACTTAGATTCCTTCTCACTTCAATTCAATTCAGTCTTCAATAATGTTACAGTAGGAATAGTTTTTATTACTATTATAAATATCAACAAAAATTATGAATGTAGATATTTCCTATTAGAAGCTAAGTTTAATCAGTAAGCTCTTAGTAATAACTAAGAAAGCTATTAGCAATCATACATATATATATATATATATATATATATATATATATATATATATATATATTTGTGTGTGTGTGTGTACCCTGTTTCCCAAAAAATAAGGCATACCCATAAAATAAGCCATAGCAGGATTTCTAAGCATTTCCACAATATATGCCATACCCTGAAAATAAGACATGGACGCGGCGCCTCCCGGCAACAGCTCGCTGTCCTCAGCCATGCTGCACCTCACAGAGCCCTTCCCGCTGTAATAATACACCCCCCAGAAAATAAGCCATAGTGTGTCTTCTTGAGGAAAAATAAATAAAAGACAGTGTCTTATTTTCGGGAAAACATGTATATTGCATGACTCCAAAGGATTCATGTAGCCAACAGTTAAACAGAATTAGTAGCCTAATATATTAGGCTACTAATTCTGTTTAACTGTTGGCTACATGAATCCTTTGGATTCATGCAATATACATTTACAATGGAAAATGTAGAGCTTTGCTCTGGCCAGTGATGCACACTTGAACACACTGCTCTTGAAATAGCGTGCATGTATTTTTATTTGCCAAATTCCCATCCCACTTCCTATTGTCACATTTGAAACAGCGTACAAAAGGTAAAAACACACACATAGCAACAAATAAACATTGCATCAGAATATAAATAGTATACTGCTTATTACTTATTCCCATAATCTCTGTGTTGCCCTTCAGTGTAAATAGTATTTCTCTGGGCAGCTGAGAAATCCCTACAATTAAAAAGTGGCTCAGTGCAAAATAATAATAATATGGAGATTTTCACCACGTTCCTACCTCTGCCTCCTGCTTATCAGAAGACAAATGTTTCAGGCACCATTTTTTTTCATAGAAGTTTCCTATTAGTGGATAAAATATACTTGGAATGAGCATGCAGTGCTAAATTTCCATGAGCAAAGGCTGTATTCTAGAGAAGGAAGAGGGAACTCTGAGATACAGGAGCCTGCATCAAGTAACAGGTTACCAGCTCAGTGGCGCAAACCATGTTATGTTAAATGCATTCTCCTCCCCCTTTTAAATAGTGCCAACAAAATAGCCCTCCTATAGGTGGGAGGAGCAGAGAAGGAGGTTTTATTGTATGAACATTCTTCAAGCATAATGAATTCAATGGAGGCAACCCTCATTCCAAGTATATTTAGTGCGTTAAACCAATTCAACCACATACCTGTTCTCATCCTGCTGCTCCTCAGATTCCTTAACCAATGCAGCGCCTTTAGGAACTGCAGGTAGGAGGGCAAAGCAAATTCTGTTTGAATCCCACCTGACACTAAACACACACCCTTCTTAACCCACCTCCTTTCTGCCACCTCCACATTTAGTGCACTCAAGTATCTAAACAGAGACGGAACTGTTGGGAGGAAGAGAATTTTTTAAAAAACACAAATGATTGCAAAGGCAAAGCTAATACATAACAGCAGCACAAACTTTGTCAAACTAGAACATACACACAAAAATCTTTGTAAGAAGCGGAGTATGGTTTGGTTACCTTGTCTTCTAGTTTTTACTCCTTACCTTTTCCATACAATTCGCCCTTGGATTACTATGGTACCATTTCATTGCACCATCATGAGACTAATAAGATGAGATCTTTCTTCTTAATTTGTTCACGTCCATGATTTCAAGAGGCAGTGTCACAAATCACGAGCCTATTAGTGGTATGCCCAATGACCTTTATTTTCTCTCTGTGAAGGCCTGAAGGGATTCCCCAATTAAACCCCCCAAGAGTATATGAACAAAAAGAGCTATAATTGGTGGCCAAGAGAGGCCCTGAAATTAACAGGAATGGAAGAAAATATACTCTTTGAACTGATTGATTGCAGGATATTACATTAGCTATGCAAAAATGACTCTTTAATTCAGTAACTTCAATCTCTCTTTCTCTCTTCCCCCCCCCCCCCTTCAAGTTTACAATCCTTAAATTCAGAAAGCCGATTTTTTGCTTGTGGTTATTGCAAAGCCTCAGCCCTATTTAATTATACCTCTGGATGTGTTGGACAATGGTGAGCACTTTGCTTAGTTTCACAGGTTGAAGGATAGTCAGCTTTCTCCCCACTCTAGAACTGAAGCTTTGGGCTGCTTTGTAAAATAGGCTTAGCTTTATTGAATAGTCTTTGTGTTTCCAAGCAGATAACAGAAGTGGGAAGGGATGGCACAGGGAAAGCAAATGAAACTGGCTGTTCCTAAGAAGTTTGGATAATCCTTGGTATGCCTATATAGGTATAAGCCACCTTTTTTTAAAAAAAAAAATACCAATTTCAGATGTTTTAATAAGGTATTAAGAATAGCATTTGAGAAAGGAAAGCTTACAGTATTAAGGTGAAAAACGCAACCCACACTTCAGTATCCGGTTTCCCTCCTCTATACCTCCCTATCCTGGGGCTGCTGATAGGGTTTATGATTATAGTAATCCCTGGGCAACCATTCCTTTTTAGTGTGTTATCCTCATGATACCTAGGTTGCTCCATTAACCTGGTCACCAGTTCTTCAATTATGATTCTCTATCCACTTCTGTAACAATTTCCAGAGAAACAGCCATGTTAGTCTTTTGCGGCAAAAAACCAGCAGCCTCCTGGCAATTTAAAGATTTGATTTTAGTGTCGGATACTAACTGTGCATAATAAATAATGCATGAGCCTTTTGTCCCATCCTTTCAGGTGAGTACAGAAGCCTTACTGCTCCACCTGTTCCTGGTGTCCCACAACTCGGGAGACATGTTGTAAGTTGGCCTCAAATATGCTCCTCAGCCTGCCAGTCTTGGGACTACACCCTTCATGCTTCAAGGTGCCTAAAGTTTGACAAGTGTCCTTAACTAGCTGATAATGTAGTATATAACTCCCACGCAATGAACCTATTTAATGGCTGACACTCATTAAGCAGATCTGCCACCAAATCAGTACATAATAGGCAAAACACACACACACTGCATACAATGGACAAGCAGCAAGAGGCAGGGTGGGGTTAAATAGCTTGAAGCTGAATGCCCAACCTTCTTTCCCTCAGTACGCACAAACACTGCTCACTGACTGATACCATTGTTTGGTGTGCAGCAGAAGGAGGATTGCTGATTCCATTGCTGTCATCTCAAGATAGTGGCAGGCAAAGGTGAAATGTCCCCTATAACCTGAATGGTTGTACTCCCGGTACCTTTCTGCCTCCCATCCCTTTAAACATTTGGTTTTTTTGCATCAGTGATAGGACTTGAATTTCTCATAGTTCTGTAGCTGTGGTCCTCCAGATACTGTCGGGCTCCCACCTCCCATCCACCTCATCACAACCAGTGATCCAGATATTGGAAGTTGTAGTACATTGCTTGTTTAAATCCCTCTGTTGTTGTTGTTGTTGTTGTTGTTGTTGTTGTTGTTGTTGTTGTTGTTGTTGTGCAGTTTTTTGTGTGCTTTGATTCCTTGGCATTTTAAGGTTTGTTATATTTACTTGTAATGAGTCTAGCCTCCTTTGTAGTGATTTAATTGATTTAATTGTTGTGTTTATATTGTTATTGTATTTATTGCAGTCATACCTCGGGTTGTGAACGTGATCTGTGCAGGAGGCATGTTTGCAACCCGTAGTGCCACGTCTGCACACGTGTGTGATGTGATTTGGCACTTCTGGCCATGCGCATGATGTCATTTTGTGCTTCTGCGCATGTGCGAGCGCCGAAGCCCGGAAGTAAGCTGTTCTGGTACTTCCAGGTTTGGCGCAGAGCACAATCCAAAAACACACAACCCGCAACATTCATAACCCAAGGTATGACTGTATTTAAATTTTTATACTCCCATACATGAGCCACTGCTGCACTCACACTGACAGCGAAATGCTTTCCCCACCTCTTTCCCCCACAGAATGGGTGGGAGTATGGGTGTCCAATCCTAGCATTTAATGAAATGCGGACGTTTTAAAGGGTGTGGACTCGATGTAGAAGTGGCTTAGCTTTTAACTAAGCAGAAAGAGCAAACAGTCTCTAATGCATTGTGGATTTTTGAAGATACGTTCCCTCAGTGCTAGGCACTGTAGGAGGCATTGGTGGGCACATTGGCACATGTGTGTGCCAAATTGGCTTGTCCTGTTCTAGGCATAGGTGCCAAGTTCCGGATTGAAAAATCCGGGATCAGCAGTGCCGCGGCACCGGAAGTCGCTTCTACGCACTTCTGGACATGCGTAGAAGCGACTCCTGGTGCTGCGGACATTTTGGAAATGGGCACAGCGGCATCGGAAGTCGCTTCTATGCATGTCCGGAAGTGTGTAGAAGCGACTTCCGGGGCCAGCGCGGCACCAGAAGAACATGGCTGCCGGCAGCAGCTCCGTAATCCGGGGGAATATGGGGTATTTTGCCATTTGGGACACCTGCGGGAAACGGTAAGAAAATACGGGGGTTTCCTGGGGGAAATGGGGTACTTGGCAGCTATGGTTCTAGGTGTTCTATTTTTCAGCTAGTTGCGTAATTTCCCCTTCTTTATTTATTTCTTTTAATTGTAGAGGGAAATATATTAAAATGCCATAGGCATTATTAATCATGCACAAATTGTAACTGTGTGTGAAATCTGTTCTGGTTTAATATGCTTCTATATGGCTCTGATAAAAACCAAGGCTTCTGCCTCCTAGATTATTCTCTTCTCACTGTCGCAATAAAGTACATTGGCTTGCTTCTTCTGCTCTGCAATGATTTAGGGGGAACAAAAAGCATAAACTGTGTGCATAACCTGCACTGTAATTTGGTTTCATGACAAGTTTGCTGATACATTTCCCTTTTAAACCCAGGCAGAAAAATGTTGCCTTAAACTAGAAAAATGCATTTAACATATGCTATCCGGCCATAACAACAACATAGTTATTAGAGTAGAACTTAACATACAGACACCTTGCAGCTGAACTAGAATGTCAAAGACTTATTTAACCATCAGAATATGAAATACATAATTACCAATCCGATATGATCTAACATCTTGCTACTTTGTTAGAATTTATAGCAGCTCGGTACAAGGCACTGTAGGGAAATGAATCTCTGTGCGGTGCACCTAAGTTTATTCAGTATTCAACCTTCCTATGTTAATCTTACTGCATGTGTTTAATATTTAATGCTACCATAGCTGAGAACTGAATTCCTGGGCACAAGCTATTTCAGTCATGGTACTGAACTTATATACTGGCAGTGGCAGCCTGGGATGGGTGTGTGAAATTTATATTATATTCCAGGTAATTGTACTATGTACAAAAAGGCTTTCCAATTTGTCTAAGCTGTACAGGAAATAGAAAAGAAAATGATAGCAATAACAAAAGTTGCTTAGAGTATGCTAACCTTTCTGCTGAAAAGATCTTGAAATTAGGTTGTGCATTAAATGGATTCTGCAAGCCTAGTCTTTTGAACTGCTTTATAAGAAGAGCCTGACCAAACTGCAGGAGGCAGTGGAAGACAGGAGTGCCTGGCGTGCTCTGGTCCATGGGATCACGAAGAGTCGGACAAGACGACTAAACAACAACAAGAACAACAACAAGAGCCTGCTGGATCAGGCCAGTAGTTCATTTAGTCCAGCATTCCTTTTCTCACGCTGGCTCCAGCTTTGGAGGCAGAGCATATAGCCATTGCCTCATCCTCTTTTAAGGCCATCTAGGTTGGTGGCCATCACTGGTTCCTTTGAAAATAGACTTCCACATAGTTTATGCGCTGGGTGAATAAGTCCTTTGCTGTATCTGTCCTGAATCCTCCAACACTCAGCTTGGTGGATGGATATCCCATGAGTTCTATTGTTGTGAGATGGGGAGATGACTCCTCCCCCATCGTTCTACCCGGACACAGAGGTCCAGCGCTGAGGGCCTTCTGGCGGTTCCTTCACTACGAGAAGCCAAGTTACAGGGAACCAGGCAGAGGGCCTTCTCGGTAGTGGCACCCACCCTGTGGAATGCCCTCCTACCAGAGGTCAAAGAGAACAACAATTACCAGACCTTTAGAAGGCATCTCAAGGCAGCCCTGTTTAGAGAAGCTTTTAATGTTTGATGGATTTCTGTATTTTAATATTTTGTTGGAAGCCGCCCAGAGTAGCTAGAGGAACCCGGCCAGATGGGCGGGGTATAAATAATATATTATTATTATTATTATTATTATTATTATTATTATTATTATTATTATTATTATTTTCCTCTATCCACATTCTCCATGCCTTGCATAATTTTATAAACTTATATCGTGTCACCTCATACGGATATTTTTTCTAAACTAAAACCCCCAAAGGACGCAACCTTTCTTCATATGGGAGTTCTTATTGATTTTGGTAAAAAGGACGTATTAATGTGTTTCTCTCATTTGGGTGAAGTTTCCTCTTTTGAAATCAAATGTGTCCATTTGGATTTTATTTTTTTTGGCACTTGCTCCCAATTGGCTCTCTTGTGCCAGGTCCTGGGCACCACTCAAGATTAGGTCACCACTCCTCTGGTTGGTTCCTGCATCAACTGGTATATATTTAGGGTATATAGATTTTATTTTATTTTTTTACCTCTTTTAACGTCAAAAGCCTCCCTTATTTTTTTTTTTAAAGTCAAGCATAGTTAGGACTGTTAAGCCTGTTGTGAGCCTGTTTTACTCTGCTCAGCTGCATAATGGGTGGTTTAAGTCAGGTCACAGGAGGAGTGTAAATTAAAGTTTTAAAATCAAAACAGGAAAGCTGTAGATGAAAACAAAGCAAGAAGAGAGACTCGGTCCAGTATACCTGAAGGAGTGTCTCCACCCCCATTGTTCTGCCAGGACACTGAGGTCCAGCTCCGAGGGCCTTCTGGCGGTTCCCTCGTTGCGAGAAGCCAAGTTACAGGGAACCAGGCAGAGGACCTTCTCGGTAGTGGCACCCACCCTGTGGAACGCCCTTCCATCAGGTGTCAAAGAGAAAAACAACTACAGTACCAGACTTTTAGAAGACATCTGAAGACAGCCCTATTTAGGGAAGCTTTTAATGTTTAATAGATCATTGTATTTTAATATTCTGTTGGAAGCTGCCCAGAGTGGCTGGGGAAACCCAGCCAGATGGGCAGGGTATAATAATAAATTATTATAAATAATAATAATAGTAATAATAATAATTAAAACCTGAAAATAAACCTTCACAAATAAGGCCTTAACTGCTGGACAAAGTTTTCAGCACTATAGAAGAATGAACATTAGAATGCTACATAAAAGCCAGAAAGCTTTTGTTATCTGGATTTTCACTTTTTGAAATTTGGCAACCCCACACAGTAGCAATTTCCACTGATTCATATTTAGAATGAAGAATTGCTTTTCAGGATGTGTCTCGGTCTGCTATTATTCTAGAATTTTGTCTCATCTAAACCCTCTACAGCAGGGGTCAGCAAACTTTTTCAGCAGGGGGCCGGTCCACTGTCCCTCAGACCTTGTGAGGGGCCGGACTATATTTTGAAAAAAAAATATGAACACATTCCTATGCCCCACAAATAACCCAGAGATGCACCTTAAATAAAAGGACATGTTCTACTTATGTAAAAACCCCAGGTAGGCCCCACAAATAACCCAGAGATGCATTTTAAATAAAAGGATACATTCTACTCATGTAAAAACATGCTGATTCCCAGACCGTCCGCGGGCCGGATTGAGAAGGTGATTGGGCCGCATCCAGCCCCCGGGCCTTAGTTTGGGGACCCCTGCTCTACAGGAATTCATACAATGAAGGGCAGAATGGGACAACACTTCCTTACCCAAATATCTCTGTTGTATCTTTGTTACTTGGCCCCATGTTGATGAGATTAATATATAATCTCTTTATTTCTAATAAAACCAAAGCCCTCCTCAGGTATTTGTAGTTTTCTTGCTTGCTGGGACCTGCTACCTCCTCCCCACCTCTCTCTCTCACACCACATGAAGAAAGCTATGGTGCATTTAGTATTCTGCAGGGAGAAAGAGATTATGTCATAATCTCATCAAGTTGTATGTGTATGTTTTGCTGAAACAGCTATTACTCCTGCTTTATATTTACAAATGTGTAGTATATTTCCATCACGATGTAACCTCTGTTGGGTGCAGCAGTGTAAAACGTGTGTGACATTCAAAATAAAATATAGGCCAAAAATTAGGATGCGTACAGTAAGTACTCATTGGAGGATGACTGCACCAAATGTTACAAATGTTACAAGGAAGATATGATTATAATGTCTTGATTATGGCTTCTGTTTATTGTGCTATTAGTTATGTAAATTTATAATGTTGCTTAAAAAGAAAAAAATATGTTACTGAATAATTGCAGTGTTCTAGTTTTCTTTGTTTGATAATTAAATGTTGCACTTTTTAACATGCACTGAAAAAATGAAATAGTGCTTCAGTCCTGAAGTAGTTGATTTACCCTTGTGTTAGTGAAAGGTCATAGCGTTTATTGGTCATCTTAAGGGAAAGGATACTGCTTTGCTTGTAATGGCATTGATTTAAAACCAAAAGAAAGTAACACATGAACTAAATGTTTCGGGCAAATCTGAATTAGAGCACTGGTCACCCAATCCCTCTTTTTGAGAGTAAATCCGTATCAGTCCTGATAGACAAGGATCACAAGGCAAAGCGAAGCTTTCATTGGATTGCAAGAGTAACTCTTAACCCCCTGAATAGAACTTTCAGAGGAGGCTTACCTAAATAACTGCAATTCCAAATGAATAATCTGCATTCAGATTCATTTAGCTTCTGCCTCATCAGAGAGGCATTGTCTGCCACACTGTCCCGAACCTTTGAAACCTTGATCCTTGGGTGTTTGTGGTACCCGGTGCCTGGCACTCTAAGAACATAAGGGTACTAGTTTGTTCCCCAATGAATATAACAAAATCATAGAATTGTAGAGTTGGAAGGGATCGTGAGGATCATCTAGCCCAGGCATCCCCAAACTGCGGCCCTCCAGATGTTTTGGCCTACAACTCCCATGATCCCTAGCTAACAGGACCAGTGGTCAGGGATGATGGGAATTGTAGTCCAAAACATCTGGAGGGCCAAAGTTTGGGGATGCCTGATCTAGCCCATTGGCCCTAGTGGCGTGGGGCGCCAAGGGGCACCCCAGCAAGTGGGGGAGCTGCGCGGCGGCCTCCCTTTCCCTCCTCCTGGACACCCGCCAGCCGCGCCGCTCGGAGGAGAGAGGTAAACGAGCGGAGCAGGGGCACTAGGACCCTGTTCCGCTCTGCAACGGAGCTTTCCTTTTTAAAAAAAAAGAGTGGGGGGGCACCCGAGGGATCTTCACCAGGGCGCCCGATGACCTTAAGACACTAATGGGTTCCCAACCTTTTTTTGGGCCATGCCCCACCTAAGCATATCTAAAATCCTGGTGCTTCCCCCCCACCCAATGACATATAATTCTTATTATTCAAAAAGCGAACTCCTATTTAATAACTCATTCTTGAATTGCCCCGCTTAAAAATCAAATTGCCCCCCTGTGGGGTGTGTGCCCCACGTTGGGAACCACGGAACTAGCCCAACCCCCCTCCAATGCAGGAATATGCAGCTGTCCCGTACAGGAATTGAACCTGCAACCTTGGTGTTATCAGCACCACACTAACCAATTGAATCCCAGAATCCAACCTACATTACACTATGCCAGTGATGGGGAACCTATGACACACGTGTCAGACATGACATGCAGAGCCCTCACTGCTGGCATGCGCCCCATCGGCCCATTCACGCTGTTGTTGCCCCCCCCCATTTGTTCTCCCGCTCCTCCTACAGCTTGTCTCCACTACAGCTTGTCTCCACTGCTGCTGGTAGCCAGAGATTGGTTTTTAACCTGTTTTGTGCTGTTTTTTTGTGCTTTGGCAGACTATGCCGGGGCTGCGTGTTAGTTCCAGCGAAGGTATTATTCGTTATTTATTTCTGTTCTCTTCCCCCCCCAAAAGCGCAGCAGCTTTGGGGCACCCCCCCAAAACAAAGCAACTTTTGCACTCCCCAAAAAAACCTCCAAAACTTTGGTTAGCGGCTCCCCCAAAAAAGCTCAACAACTCTGGGCACTTTGTGATAAATAAGGGTTTTTTGTTTGGTTTGGTTAAATAATTAGTTTTTGGTTTATTAAATACAGTTATATATTGCAATTATACATTTTTGTTATTTAAACTATAAATATCATGAAATTATGATTATTATTTTCTCGAAGTGACACACCACCCGAGTTATGCCCGTTTTTTTTGCGAATTTTGACACACCAAGCTCAAAAGGTTGCCCATCACTGTATTATGCATTCTAATATGTATTCTATCAGATTTATGTACATACAGTATTATTACGTGCATTTTCAAAGATAATGCCTTGAAAGGCAACAGCCGCCGCCTTTGCAAATATATCTTTTCTGATTTTTTTTAAATAACATGAGCACTTTATAAATATTTTAAATTGTATTTTAAAATATACTGTCAGGATGGCTGTCAGTGACCAAGGTGAACTCCTAACCTCACCCTTGTTGTCATGTTCTCATTTCCTCTTTTTCCCTGTCTGGAAAGTTTGCCCCTAGCTCCTTGGTTTCAGTGCCCTTTATGTATTGAGGCTGAGCACACTCTTAGCAGCTGCCTTACCCATGACTTAATTTTCTTGAGATGTGCCCTCTTCCAATCTCAAGTTCGTTAAAGCCTTTTGCCATCTTCACTTCCAGGATGGCCTTCAATTGCAAAGCTAAGAATGTCAAGAGCAGGTTTTGAGTGCACAAGTAATTATACTTTAGATCAGTCCACCTTGAATATCTGCTCTAAAAATAGGCCGGAACGAACACCTTGAATCTATGCAGTCTTTGTGGGTTTTTTTTGCCATTTCTGTGAAAGATCCCTTGAATTTTATTTACTTAATGAAGATGGGGTTGGGTTGATTCACTTGTTGACTCAAATGCATTTTCAAAAGCAGAGAACAAAATCAACGTTGAAGGAATATTAAATCAGAAACTGAAGAAATAGGTCAGATTGTAGCTCTGTAAAATATTTTAAGTTGGATACAATGAATATCTCTCTAGGTACAGTATAGAGAAGTGCAGTAGAGATTGACCCACTTAGCTTAAAGTTAGAGTGCTGAGAAATACTGATGTTCATTTGCAATTTGTGCTCTGTTCACATGCTCTGCTTTTGCGTTCTCACCACTCCTCCTGGTTCATTTATTTTAACAGTGACTTCAATGTTATAATATTCTTTCCCCCTCCTTGTGGATTTACCTTTTGTGGGGGTTTTCAGCTTGACTGGTGAAGCTAAGTGACCCTGCTGTTTTTGCATCAGTGCTCTATGGGACAATCAAATTCTTCAGATATATTTTTCCCAGGTGTGAAAATTATTAGGGATTTGATCCCTAATTTATCTCACCCAATATTTTATTTCTTCTTCCTTGATGGCTTATAGCTGAATGTGAGAACTACCTCCATTGAAAAGTATTTTGTCTAAATAAATAATTTAGAAAGCAATTTATTCTGGTGACTGTTTCAAACATGAAAGTTGTGTTGATATAGCAGTTGTTATACGTGTATCTGTGGACACTGCATACAAGCATCTTAAGGTTCTACACTTAGGTAGGAAGAACCAGCTGCACAAATATAAGGTGGGGGACATCTGACTTGCCAGTAGTACATGTGAAAAAGATCTAGGGGTCTTGTTGTTGTTGTTGTTTAGTCGTTTAGTCGTGTCCGACTCTTCGTGACCCCATGGACCATAGCACGCCAGGCACTCCTGTCTTGCACTGCCTCCCGCAGTTTGGTCAAACTCATGTTCGTAGCTTCGAGAACACTGTCCAACCATCTCGTCCTCTGTCGTCCCCTTCTCCTAGTGCCCTCAATCTTTCCCAACATCAGGGTCTTTTCCAAGGATTCTTCTCTTCTCATGAGGTGGCCAAAGTATTGGAGCCTCAGCTTCACGATCTGTCCTTCCAGTGAGCACTCAGGGCTGATTTCCTTAAGAATAGATAGGTTTGATCTTCTAGCAGTCCATGGGACTCTCAAGAGTCTCCTCCAGCACCATAATTCAAAAGCATCAATTCTTCGACGATCAGCCTTCTTTATGGTCCAGCTCTCACTTCCATACATCACTACTGGGAAAACCATAGCTTTAACTATACGGACCTTTGTCGGCAAAGTGATGTCTCTGCTTTTTAAGATGCTGTCTAGGTTTGTCATTGCTTTTCTCCCAAGAAGCAGGCGTCTTTTAATTTCGTGACTGCTGTCACCATCTGCAGTGATCAAGGAGCCCAAGAAAGTAAAATCTCTCACTGCCTCCATTTCTTCCCCTTCTATTTGCCAGGAGGTGATGGGACCAGTGGCCATGATCTTGGTTTTTTTGATGTTGAGCTTCAGACCATATTTTGCGCTCTCCTCTTTCACCCTCATTAAAAGGTTCTTTAATTCCTCCTCGCTTTCTGCCATCAAGGTTGTGTCATCTGCATATCTGAGGTTGTTGATATTTCTTCCGGCAATCTTAATTCCGGCTTGGGATTCATCTAGTCCAGCCTTTCGCATGATGAATTCTGCATATAAGTTAAATAAGCAGGGAGACAATATACAACCTTGTCGTACTCCTTTCCCAATTTTGAACCAATCAGTTGTTCCATATCCAGTTCTAACTGTAGCTTCTTGTCCCACATAGAGATTTCTCAGGAGACAGATGAGGTGATCAGGCACTCCCATTTCTTTAAGAACTTGCCATAGTTTGCTGTGGTCGACACAGTCAAAGGCTTTTGCATAGTCAATGAAGCAGAAGTAGACGTTTTTCTGGAACTCTCTAGCTTTCTCCATAATCCAGCGTATGTTTGCTATTTGGTCTCTGGTTCCTCTGCCCTTTCGAAATCCAGCTTGCACTTCTGGGAGTTCTCGGTCCACATACTGCCTAAGCCTGCCTTGTAGAATTTTAAGCATAACCTTGCTAGCGTGTGAAATGAGCGCAATTGTGCGGTAGTTGGAGCATTCTTTGGCACTGCCCTTCTTTGGAATTGGGATGTAGACTGATCTTCTCCAATCCTCTGGCCATTGCTGAGTTTTCCAAACTTGCTGGCATATTGGGTGTAGCACCTTAACAGCATCATCTTTTAAAATTTTAAATAGTTCAGCTGGAATATCATCACTTCCACTGGCCTTGTTATTAGCAATGCTTTCTAAGGCCCATTTGACTTCACTCTCCAAGATGTCTGGCTCAAGGTCAGCAACCACACTACCTGGGGTGTATGAGACCTCCATATCTTTCTGGTATAATTCCTCTGTGTATTCTTGCCACCTCTTCTTGATGTCTTCTGCTTCTGTTAGGTCCTTACCACTTTTGTCCTTGATTATGGTAATCTTTGTACGAAATGTTCCTTTCATATCTCCAATTTTCTTGAACAGATCTCTGGTTTTCCCCATTCTATTGTTTTCCTCTATTTCTTTGCATTGCTCATTTAAGAAGACCCTCTTGTCTCTCCTTGCTGTTTTTTGGAAATCTGCATTCAGTTTCCTGTATCTTTCCCTATCTCCCTTGCATTTTGCTTGCCTCCTCTCCTCCGCTATTTGTAAGGCCTCGTTGGATAGCCATTTTGCTTTCTTGCATTTCCTTTTCCTTGGGATGGTTTTCGTTGCTGCCTCCTGTATAATGTTACGAGCCTCCATCCATAGTTCTTCAGGCACTCTGTCCACCAAATCTAAATCCTTAAACCTGTTCCTCACTTCCACTGTGTATTCATAAGGGATTTGATTCAGATTGTATCTTACTGGCCCAGTGCTTTTTCCTACTTTCTTCAGTTTAAGCTGGAATTTTGCTATAAGAAGCTGATGATCTGAGTTACAGTCAGCTCCAGGTCTTGTTTTTGCTGACTGTATAGAGCTTCTCCATCTTTGGCTGCAGAGAATATAATCAATCTGATTTCGATGCTGCCCATTTGGTGATATCCATGTGTAGAGTCGTCTCTTGTGTTGTTGGAAGAGAGTGTTTGTGATGACCAGCTTGTTCTCTTGACAGAACTCTATTAGCCTTTGCCCTGCTTCATTTTGAACTCCAAGGCCAAACTTGCCAGTTGTTCCTTTTATCTCTTGATTCCCTACTTTAGCATTCCAATCCCCTGTAATGAGAAGAACATCCTTCTTTGGTGTCATTTCTAGAAGTTGTTGTAGGTCTTCATAGAATTGGTCAATTTCACTTTCTTCAGCACTGGTAGTTGGTGCATAAACTTGGATTACTGTGATGTTAAAAGGTCTGCCTTGGATTCGTATCGAGATCATTCTGTCATTTTTGAGATTGCATCCCATTACAGCTTTTTCCACTCTTTTGTTGACTATGAGGGCCACTCCATTTCTGCTACAGGATTCTTGCCCACAGTAGTAGATATGATAGTCACCCGAACTGAATTCGCCCATTCCCTTCCATTTTAGTTCACTGATGCCCAGGATGTCGATATTTATTCTTGTCATCTCATTTTTGACCACATCCAGCTTACCTCCACTCATGGTTCTTACATTCCAGGTTCCTATGCAATATTTTTCTTTACAGCATCGGACTTTCCTTTCGCTTCCAGGCATATCCGCAACTGAGCGTCCTTTCGGCTTTGGCCCAGCCGCTTCATCAGCTCTGAATCTACTTGTACTTGTCCTCCGCTCTTCCTCAGTAGCATGTTGGACGCCTTCCGACCTGAGGGGCTCATCTTCCAGCGTCATAACTTTTATATGCCTGTTGTCTTTGTCCATGGAGTTTTCTTGGCAGGGATACTGGAGTGGCTTGCCAGTTCCTTCTCCAGGTGGATCACGTTTAGTCAAAACTCTCCACTATGACCTGTCCATCTTGGGTGGCCCTGCATGGCATAGCTCATAGCTTCTCTGAGTTATTCAAGCCCCTTCGCCACGACAAGGCATTGATCCATGAAGGGGTCAACTAGGGGTCTTAGTAGAGCATAAAATGAGTCAACAGTGTGATGCACAAGGAAAGAAAGCTAATGCTATTCTAGGCTGTATCAACAGAAATCTAGCAGCAGCACTTTAGTCAGACCCCACCTGGAATACTGTGTCCAGTTCTGGGCACCACAGTTTAAGAAGGAAATTGACAAGCTGGGATGTGTGAAGAAGTGGGGCCAACCAATGATAAAGGGCCTGGAAACCAAGCCTTATGAGGAACAGTAAGAGCTGTTTGGCAGTGTAACAAATTCCCACGAGAGATGGTGGACTCTCCTTCCTTGGAAGTTTTTAAGTAAAGGTTGGATGGCCATCTGCCATGGATGCTTTGGTTGAGATTCCTGCATTGCAGGGGTTTGGACTAGATCACCCTCAGGGTATCTTCCAACTCTACGGTTCTATGTTCTTAAATTTACCAGGTTTATTTCCAGACTGAAGGTTATATTCAGCCAAGACCTACTCAGATCAGACCCATTGAAAACAATGAACCTAATTTAGTCATGTTTCTTAACTTCAATACGTCTAATGTAATGGGACTAACAATGACCACCCAAAGGCTGCAATCCTAACCCTACTTACCTGGAACGAAGTGCCATTTAATTAAGTTGTGCTTACTCTTGAGTAAGCATGTAGAGGCATTGTTCTGAGAGGGGATGCTCCCTAGGCACTATGGGACTTGCACATACATCCACTTACACAGTAATCTGATATCAGTGAGCTGCTGAACATTAAGACACTGAACTGCAATGGTTCACCAGGTTTTCTCTGCTTCAAATGGTGATCCCTGATCTAGAATTAAAGTTGTATTCAGCTATGAAAAAGCAGTGGGGGCCTGAACTGTCCAAACTAATGACACCAATGTATATTTATTTTAAAAAATCTTGTTGAAAACCTCCTTTGTGCTCATGGCCAATAAACACAATCCCCCCCCCCAACAAGCATAAGTTGTAATTTTGTATGCTGTTTGTAATTCATAGGACACTTTCATGGACTAAGAAGGAAATCTGCAGAATGATCATGCTTTGCACTGCAGTAATGCCTAAACCAGGCATCCCCAAACTTCGGCCCTCCAGATGTTTTGGACTGCAATTCCCATCTTCTCTGACCACTGGTCCTGTTAGCTAGGAATCATGGGAGTTGTAGGCCAAAACATCTGGAGGGCCGCAGTTTGGGGGTGCCTGGCCTAAACCTATAAGTGGTCCATGGATATCTGTGTTAAGTCATTTTATGTAAGCTACTCCTTCCTAGGAGCAACCATATAAACATTTGGCCTTGCTTATATCTTACTGGCATTTTGGACAGTTAATTCTTGCGATGGAACTTTTGGCTCAGGATACTTGTGGCTTTGAAAATGAGATTTGCAGAAGGATTAGCACACTGAAAGCTATTGCCAGTGGATGGGTAGATCTGCTGAACAGATGCAATTTGCACCTAAAGTGTACCAAGAATTCAATTTTATTTTGGTTCACAGTTGTATTGTGGGACACTTGTGTAACTGCTCAATATGTTCTGTCTTTAGGCATTGTACAGACGTTCTCTGTTGTGTCATCTTCGTTGTGGTCATCCTGGGTTACATTGCTTTAGGAATCGTGGGTAAGTAAATACATGTACAGTTGATGCTTATCCTATTCATAGGAAAGTAACTCCTAATTTACTTGAGAAGCAATTGTTGCTTTAAGTTAAATGGGCATCCCGATTAAATATAATTACATTCATTTAACACATTTCTTGGAAACAAAGCATGAACTACCTGCTCTCATTGACTGTTGTAATTATGGAGGGAAATAAAAATGATTGGTATATTGACAAAAAAAAATCCAATATGAAACAAAGCTGGTAGAGTAGCCATGGTTCAATAATTCTGTTCTTCATTACTGTAAAAAGCTGTAGTTATAGCAGGAAAATGTTGGTAATTAGAAGTGGGAGAAAATAAAAAGTTTAAAAAATGGATTCTTTATAATGTTAGCAACAATCCATGCAAATAATGAATAGAACAGTTGCTTTTTTAAGTGGGATGCAGAGCTAATGATCAACAGCAGAGTCTTTAATCTGCATCTCAATTTTGTTTGAAAGAACTTCACTGAAAGCCGAAGCTTTATAAGGCACACAGCTGCTGCTGCTCCATGTCTCTTTAATCTCCACTCAATCCAATGTCCAGTGCAAACCATGTCTGACATTATCACACAGTTCTTCTTTGACATCACTTGGTGTATTTTATTAGACAAGCCTTCTCCAGCCTGGTACCCTTCAGAAATTGTTGGTCTACAATTCCCATTATCCTTGACCACTGGCCATGGAGGGTCACATGTTGGGGGAAGGCAGCTCCAACCCCAAGACAAACCCCAGCAACATAGCTGCCAAGTTATCCCTTTTTTTAAGGGAAATTCCCTTATGCTGAATAGGCTTCCTTGTGAGAAAAGGGAAAACTTGGCAGCTATGCCCAGCAACTGGCATGAATGTTCAACTCCTGGATACATCTTTTTAACTCAGTGGCCAAACTCCCATTGACATAAATGGATCTGGACTTAGTCCACTTTTTATTTACATGTGATGCTGCTCGTTGGTAGTAGAGTTCATTTCAGTTCTGGCTTAGCCTTTGTGAAATTTATAAGATTTCTTTTTATTAACATCATAATATTTTTATCTGTGCTGTACAGCTACATAGTAAGATTATTATGCCATTAGACTACAAATAGGAACACTCATCTTACAGAAGAAGTGGAACCAACAGAATTAGAAAGGACATGTATCCTTTGACCTTCTGGAGCAAACAGTACAGCTCTCCATCACATCATAGTTCCATAGAAAAGGCAAAAACTATACAGTCAAGATGAAAGTATAGCTTTTTTGTTGGCTCTCTTTTAAACTGAACCAAGTTCAATATTTATAAAGACAGGTTCCAGATTTCCTCTGGGCTGTAACCAAGCCAACTCTAAAAGAAACACTACCTGCCTTTGGCACAGGACTCTCAGATAAAATGCTTTATGTTTCAAGGGATCTCTCCATCCCTGAGGCAGGTACATTCCATGTATAATAAAGGTTTTTGCACCCATTAATACCCTGCCCTACTGAGTTTGTGTTTCCCTTCGAGCTATCCCTTCTTGAAAGAGAATTTTTAAATATGTGACCGCATTTGTTACTGGTTCATCATTCTGAACAACAGATTGATTAGAAAAACCGAATACTTCCAGGAAAAAGGCTAGGGAGATGGTTGGTAGCTTGTGCCCAGCATCCCTGGACTCCCAAACCTTCCTACTGCGCTGTGCTTTCATCCAGCAATGCACAAATCTCCTGTAATCCTCTGGCTAGGATTTCACAGCAGTTTTCTACATAAGGTTTTTACAGAATCATGTACTGCATAAAATCCAGATGACTGAATGGTTGGTTGCCCAGTTCTGTTTTCCCCACAGGCATTTATCAAAGATGATACGGTCTGTATACATAACACTGTATTTGCCTGTGCTTTAACTGTAAAGGAGTCTCTACTTAAACTTTTGAATACCTGTAAATGCTCAAAATAAAAGATATCCATCCTCAAATCAAGATTCATTGTGGGTGGTGGCGGCTATTTTCTGTTCCTCTTATGGAAGTAGTTTTTCAGTCTCAAATTCAGATTCTGAAGCTAGTCGGATCTAGATGCTTGTTACACACATACTTGTACACAAGCTGGCTATACGATTATTATTATCACCACCAGCCTTGTTTTACACCTTTTCCTTTGCTTTATTTTTTAAAAATGAAAGATGAGATCAGCCTTGGATAGACTCCAGGCAGTTGTCCTGTTCAAAATGCATGAGAGTCAATAAAGTTCATATAAAGGGAAAATAGAGTATAAATCAATTCACAATCATGAGTTGTGCCTAAAGCATCTCGTGACCGAATAAGATCTGTATATTTCTGTCCTTTGACTCTTTATTGATTAAAAAAAATGGGGGAAGGTTTTCTATGGTCTATAAATGTATGAAGCAGATCTTCAGTCCACATTTTATATGGATGGGTACAAAACAGAAAAGTTCAGATCCATCACTTCTAGAGCATGGAGTTTGCTATTGATTGTGGGAGGGGGGAATGCTGGGCTGAAATTCTAACTTTAGTAATACATGCAATCAGTGTGGCTTGAGTAATATTTGCAACGGTATAATCAGGAAGGGATTTAGCTCTCACTGTAGTTCCAATGACATTATATTGTCATGTGGTAATAAAAGGACAATCAAATCTTCTTGCATGACCAAAGCTAGTGATTTATGGTAATATTCTTTCTCTGATCTGCTTCAGTGATGATTGGCTGTTGAATGATTATGAGCCGCATAAATATTTATTACAGGAGTTATTAATTGCTGTCATTGGGTCAACTTTATCATTGGGCCAATGGTGCTGATACTACTTCCAGTGATGTTTTAATTTTTGAAGAATTCTATCCACAATATTTACATTTGCATTTTCTGGATTATTAAGAACATTTTTTTTAAAAAAAAATGTACCCAGTAAAACGCTTAAGACAAAAACCAATGAAATATTATAAAAAGATTCAAAGGGCTGCAAGATTGGTATACTTCAACATAAGAAAAATATTACATGGTTTAGCTCCTGGCAGATCTCATATAACAATTGAGACCTGACTATGCTAAGCATTTTGCTAAACCAAGAGCATAAGTGAAGCTCAAGTGAGCAAATTATTAGCATAGACAGCTCTCAATTGTTATATGAGAATTTGTTATCTGTGAATCTTTAGGTCAGATGCTCTCTTCCATATTTCTATTTCTGTTTGTGAAATTTTTCTGTTGCAGTAAATGTTAATCTGTATTCAAGGACACAACAGGAGATTAAACAATGGGGCAGGAGGCCACCTGTGAAGTAGTAATCCAAATTTACCTTCTGTATTCAAAAAGAGGCAACCCTGCTTCCATGACTGCTTTTACAGCACCTAAAGGTAACGTTTAAGGTACCCCTGACTGTTACGACTCTGGGGTTGCAGCGTACATCTTGCTCTATAGGCCGAGGGAGCCGGCTTTTGTCCACAGACAGCTTCTGGGTCATATGGCCAGCATGACTAAGCCGCTTCTGGTGGTGAACCAGAGCAGCACATGGAAACACCAGTTTACCTTCCCACCGGAGCGGTACCTATTTATCTACTTGCACTTTGACGTGCTTTTGAACTGCTAGGTGGGCAGGAGCTGGGACCGAACAGCAGGAGCTCACCTTGTCGCGGGGATTCGAACTGCTGACCTTCTGATCAGCAAGCCCTAGGCTCAGTGGTTTAGACCACAGCGCCACCCGCGTCCCATTTTACAGCACCTACTCCTATGTATAAATTTAGGATCATGTGTCCTATAATCTGCTTCACTGTATTGGTAAATTGCTAGTGTTTAAAAACCATAAGCACAACTGGCCGGTTTTTATTGCCACATATTAAAATATTTTAAATGTTTTATCTTTTAAAGGGAAACACTTTACAAGAATCCTTGCAAACACTTCACAAGAATGCTGTTGGTTCTTAATCATCAACTGATTTGCAGCCTATTTTAAGTTTCCAAAGCAAGTAGTTATTCTCCATATTTTGTCCTTGACATGGAACCTTACAGTTTAGTGTTTTGCAGCCACTAACTCAATCCCAGACCAATAAAAGAATAGAAAATGAGAGGATATTTGAAAAATGCATTAAAATGACAGATGTTTGTGATTTCTAGTGCTTTGTGTGCTTGAAGTACATTAGTGAGTGATGGCAGCATAACTTGATGGTTTGAAGTATGGGGACCTGACAGGCTTTTGCACAGGCACATGTCATTCTTGTGTTATACCATTGTTACATGGAATGCTGACATATTAAGATTCTCAAAGATTTATGATTGGTTCCTGGAAGTTTGCACTAAGGATCTGTCAAGTGATATGAAGACTTGGAACAAAGATTTTGGCAGGCAATTAGACTAACAACATTGAAACCGTATAAGAAAGCATTGCCTAAAGTATATTGAGAAATTTATTAGGATTGTTGTCTCTATAGACCCAGTATTGGCCTGGGTAGAAATAATAAATTATTAGTAGTAGTATTAGTATTAGTCATTTTGAACAAGATTGTTTATTACCTGTTGGATAAAGACTTGCGGTTCATGTTATGAATGGCTGCAAAAAAATAATTTCTGCTTTAAAATGGGAGTACGGACACTCAGGTATATTATTAAAAATTTCAGACTTACATGCATTGGAAAAGGTAATACATCAAATCCAGCAATAAAGCTAGTTATGTTGATATAAAAAATATGGTACCAGTTTGTAAATTTGTAAATGAAATTTAAAACATAACACACACATCCCAAATACATTGCTGTTTAACATATGTCTGTGCTGAGCTAATGCTATATGAGAACAATATCTATTTGGCATTGCAAGTCATTATATAATGTAGAAAGATGACATGAGATGCAACTAATTACAGTGGTACCTTGGTTTATGAACTTAATCTGTTCCAGAAGTCCGTTCTTAAACCAAAGCTTTCTTAAACCAAGATGTGGTTTCTCATAGCAGAGGGGGACTCAATTTACAAATACTCAACAGGAAACGAAACATGTTCTGCTTCCAAAGCAAAGTTCACGAACCAAAACACCCACTTCCAGGTTCTTAATCCACGTTTTTCATAAACTAAGCCGTTCTTAAGCCAAGGTACCACTGTGTGTCCACTTCAGAAAAAGCACAGGAGGAAAAAACGATTTACGCTCCTTGCTTTCTCCATATTAGAGAGCACCAGAGTCTTCAATTCCCCCCCCCCCCCAAAAGTACTGGTCTTGGTAAATCCATAGTTTCATATAACATTGGTTCATCTCTTTATATGCAAAAACTAAAAGAGGTTTTAAAAACTAATGCTCAGCTGATTAGTATGACTGTCTCCCTCCCACTGTCTGTAAGCAGGCCCTTGGTCGTTGCCAACAATCAAGTATTCAGCCATGCAGAACATGCTTTGATTCTATTTCATTTAATACTTGGTATTGGGTCAGCAGCAGTTCACCGCAACAAACACCTGCAACAAAAAAACTACACAGCTGTCTAAGGCTGATTTCTTCTTTCTGTGGATGTTGTTCAGTTAGTTTCTATTCTTTCTAGAATGGGAAAGAGAATGAGATATTTGCTTTCTCCTTACGTTCAGTTGAGATGTGAAGCCATCTACCCTCTGTATCCACATAGCAGAAGGGATTCCAATTTAAAGGAATCCGATTTCACAGCAAACTGAGATGAATCTACTTGCAAAACAAAGCCGCTGTGTAAATGAGGGGGGTGTACTTGTAAATTCAGAAGGTAAAGAATTCGACAAAGAAAACCATGTTCCTTAAAATAGGTCAATGCAACACTTGTTTGTTGCCATTATGGTTGAATCCATAGGGCAGATACAAAATTGCAATGTAGCATGAACATTTCTGGGTGTTCTGTGGCCTGATTGGTAGGCTGGGGGTTCCTCTGCTAAAGTCGGGGAGCATGTTCCCTGAGGACCTATTCCTCTGCAACATTGCTGGTGTTCCACTTTTTGCCCAGATCAGAGTGCTATACAGTCGTACCTGGGATCTCAAACGCCTTGGCTCCCAAACAAATCGGCTCCCGAATGATCAAAACCTGGAAGTGAGTGTTCCAGTTTTCGAACGATTTTTGGAAGCCAAACGTGCAACGTGGCTTCCGATTGGCTGCAGGACTCTCCTGCAGCCAATCGGAAGCCGTGCCTTGGTTTTCGAATGGTTCCGGGAGTCGAACAGACTCCCCGAACACATTCTGTTTGAGAACCAAGGTATGACTACATAGCAAAAATAGGCAACCTTTTTGGCTTGCATTCACTGGTGGGCAGTGAGTTTGCAGGCCATACACATCCTAGCTACCCAAACACAAATTCACAGGGAGAAAACCCACTCACACACGCAGACAGAGGGGAGGTGCATGGTGGGGTCCAAATGAGGTCATTGCATGCATCCCTTCTCCTTGCTGCCTACCTGAATGGCACTGGGAATAGCTCCTTAGCATTTGCAGTGGAGAGGAAGGTGCATGGGAATGAGTCAGTACACCTTTCCTTCCCATGTAAATCAAGCTGCCTACTAAACAGCAGTGTGAGCTGAGAGAAGCATTGTCAATTTAGTGGTGGTGGTAATGATAGGGCAAGGCTGTCTGTGGGGGAAATGTTTAGTGGACTGTCAGGAAGGCTCAGCCAGTGACTGAGGATTAAAGCCCTTTGCACTTCTCTTTTAAATGGGTGGCCAGCCCAAACTCCCTGACCTCTGCTGCCTGCCTGCTTGCTGACAAATGAGAAGTGGAGCTGCTTCAAAGAGGGCTTTTGCAAAGGACTTGCCCTTTGCAAAAGCACTTCTTGAAGCAGCTCCCCCTTTTCTCCTTTAAACATCGGAGTGAACAGGCTGGTAGGGGCAGGGGACTCCCCACTCCTTGCTGCCATTTGCATGTTTGCTCAAAGGCGAAGGGAAACTGATGATATAAATTGCCATTAGAGGCAAAACTGGCCTCAAAGTCAAGAGCTCTGTTCAAACTCCATTGCAATAGTACACAGTTAAATTTCATTGATCAGAGTGTCCTGGAAGGCAGCCACAATATTTACTTAATCAAAATTTAGGTGATCTGGAGTACTATTTACGTGGGGTAATGGTGATGTTTTATTTTGCCTAATGAAGAGTTCTGTATAATTCAAGAACTTGCTTCTAGCTTTTTACCATCTGTTGGGCTGATAAAACAATCACATCACTTGCTGTGCACTGCTTGTGTTGTGGAAACAACACAGTTTTTAAAATGAGCTTGGGTCGTTAGATCATTATTGTTTCCATTTTGCAGAAATGACTTGTGGGGTTCAAATTATTGTTTAGGTGGCACAATCTTCTCATGGGCACTCTTGTTTCTCAGTGACCAAGACCTGGATGGTGAAGAAGGGTGAAGTTAGTCTCTTTAAAAGTTTGTCCACCTAGGTACCTTCTTCAACCCCAGGGGAGACTTGTGTCAGGAGCCAGGGTCTGGAGTGGGTCAGCAATAAAAACATTAGAGTCAGTGAAGTTAACTCTTTATTCAAGAAACCAAAACAGCACAGGCTTAGGGATCACAGTGACTCTTCCCAGTAGTTCTTGTCGCAATGAGGCAGTTGCGACGACTGAATGAGGTTGAAGGGCATTTCACACAACATGTATTCACATCAGCAAATGTAACCTGGTTAAACTGGCAATAAGTATAACATTAGTAACTGGAAAACACAGCTGTTATTATGAGAATTGCTGTTGACTGTATCTATTATTGCCAGGTTATGCTATGTTTGTCCAGATTGTGTGTGTCTGACAAAATTTAGAACTACTTGCATAGAACAAATGTTTTCTATGAATCTGGTAGCTGAGCATTGATGTGAATTTGGATGTTAAGGTCCAAATCTGATTATCCACTGACCACTCTGTTCTTCATCAGATTTAACATGGCATATTCCTGTTCTACATGGGAGAGACTTCTGGTTTGTATGTGAACATTGTTGTGTGTTAGCATTAATCAGAGTACTATTTCTCTATTTTTTGAAGTTCTTGGAATATGAAAACTAATTTTGGAGACAAACTGGATCATGTTGGCAGCAGTAGCTAATTCTAAATTATCTGCAAAAAATGCAGCTGTTACGTTTTGCAACCAACATTGCTGGACTGCTTTAAATCTCACATGACAAGATTTATCCCTGCTGGTATCTGTACTGGTGGGAAGAATAACAGTCCTAAGAGGAGGGATCTTCTGTAGTGTCAACATTCTTGAAAACAAACTAACCTCAAAAAGAGGAAAGGTTGCTACAGAAACTGCACTATAGAGTGCATAAAGAAGAGATTAAAGGAGTTCATATCAGCTGCAAAAATTGATCTGTTTGGACATGGCATTTTTCTGCAATAGATGGGAAATATTCAAGGACAATGAAAACCTTTGTGCTCATACATCATGTCCCATTTCAAGAATGTGATTTCTTCTATTCTCCAGTTTATATATATCCATGGTTTAGTAGATGATAGACAACAAACCTTTCCCCAAATAAAACGCCATAGTGTTTTTAGGGCATGTTTTTAGGTCATGATTTTTTAGTATGGACCTTGGCTTGCTTTTGTACCTTTGAAGGTAGATACATTGCATTGCTTAGGATTTTAAACCTCAGAGGTGTAGTATTACCCTTGTTAAGCAAATGTGCTAGTGGCTTTGTGCTACTCTTTGGGGGAGCTAGTAATACAGAGAAGTATCCTAAATATCCAAATGTTATACCAAAAAGTCTATTAATTTACAAGCAGCACGACATAATGTTTTAACATGTGCAATTGTGTTATGCACCTTACAACAGCTGAAAGTTTGTGTGTGTGTGTGTGTGTGTGTGTGTGTGTGCTTGGAGACCTCATTCCTGAATTGAAATCACAATTGTATGTACAAAACTCCAAGAATTACTGGACTTCTATATACTTCTATACCTGTATGATAGAGTTTAACTACTGTGAAGTTCCCTGCCTTTAAACAGTCACATCAGACTTTTTGGAACTCAAACTTAAATGTTGCACAAGCCAACGGATACTAGCCCAGAAGCTCAAATATTTAAATCTGCTGGACATCAGATTGATATGTGATATGAACCTGACCAAAACATCAGACTTGCACACTCCCTTCTTCTCCTGCTTCTTGTTACATATGAGCCTTCTTGTTACATATGAATCAAAGATTGAGGTTTAAGCCAGCACGGCCAGCCATGAGGCAAACGGCGGCAGCTGCCTCAGGTGACAGAATCCAAGGGGATGGCCGTACTACAGGTTCCCCTCCCCACTGCTGGCAAAAGAAGCTGCAGTGGCTTCTAGTAAGATCTCACAAGAGACCCTCATGATCTTGTATGGCTCTCATGAGAACTCACTAGAAGCCACCCACCTGCACCCCCTGCTGTTTCTGGAGAAGTGAGGAGAAGCAGGTTCTGGTAAGATCTCACTAGATCTGATTGGAAGCCACTGCTGCTTCTCCTCACTCATCAAGAGCCACTGCAAGCTCCCCCTGCCCCACCAGAGAAGTGAGAAGAAGCGGCTTTGGTGGTAGTTTCTGAATTCCAGCGACATTTCATGGGGCACTCATGAGATCTTGCAGGGCAACCCTGTAAGTGAGCCTTTGGTGAAGCATTGGGGGCACCTTCTTATTTCTCCCCAGGCGGTAAAACAGGATGCGCCACCTCCATTCATAACAGTCTTTGTTTTAAGACAGGATTTTTTTAAAGGGGAAACTTAAAGCTTATGAAACCCACCTTCCAGCCACACTTTTGCGTGTGCATGATCCCAAGGCTCATGCACACAGCTCTGGATTAATTATGGTTTGGAATTACATGTAAACATGACTGTTTTCTTACAAACTAGTACAGTGATCTGTAATATACTGTGGGGGGGGGGTTGTGCTTCCAAGTGACCCAACTGCCTAATGAATTTAGGTTGCAGTCTCATACCCACTTAGCTGGGAACAAGCCCCATTAGACTCACTGGGACTTACATCTGAGTAAACATGTATAGGATTGCACTGCTAATGAAAGATGTCAAGCCACTGCCTTCTCTTTAAATCTGCAAATGCATTGCGGTAGCATATAAACAGCTTTATTTTTTTCCATAGATTGCTGGAGGTAAGATGAATGAAATGCAGTAGGCTTTAATTCTGGCAGTTCAATGAAATGGAAAAGAAGCCATGAATGAATCCCATTGTGGAAAGCAGCTTTTGGCTATTAAGATTAATTAAAGGTTTATTAGCTTAAGATGTGGTGTAGTGGTTAGAGTGTTGGGTTAGGACCTGAGAGACCAGGGTTCAATTCCCCACTCAGCCATGAAGCTCACTGGGTGGCCTTGGGCCAGTCACTGCCTCTCAGCCTAACCTATCTCACAGGGTTGTTGTGAGGAAGAAATGGGGAGGAGGCAGTAGTGGAGCAAGGTGGGTGCGGCCCGCCCTGGGTGTCATCCATGAGGGGGTGACATCGCCGTGGGCAGCACCCCCCGGATGCTCGGCACCACCAGTGCTGCCCCCTGGGACATGCACCCCCACGGGCAGCTAGCCTTGCCCCTGCAGGCCACTCTGGGTGCCGGAGCAGCTAGCTACGCCTCTGGGAGAAGGAGAAGTCTGTACCCCACCTTGAGCTCCTTGAAGGAAAGGTGGGATATACAGTAAATGCAATAATAAACATACTAATAAAACCACCTCTGGACCACAAGTGCCAATGTACAGTTCTATACAGGGCTCTGTTGTGTCGTGCCCTATCACTCCATTGCTAGAGTGCACCAGTGACACTGGAGAAGATTTAGTTTTGAGTGTTTCTAAATTTCAAAACTACAAAAAATAAAGACGAATGCATGTGGCAATTATAGGACAGCAAGTTCAAAGTGATTTGCATAAATCAGGGTTGAGAGTGCATTGTAAGAGGCTCATGCAATTCAGTGTGCAGAGAGAATCTAAGATGTGTGAGTGCAGGCACGCTTAGGTTTGTTTTAGCTTTGTTTGCTGCCATTGTATGGCTTCATGCCAACAAAGTCTTTGTAATGGTTCCCTGTCCTCATTTTAATAACCGTTATTTTCTAAGTGCATTACCTCATTTTCTGGCTGCCAGCCAGATATGACCTGATGGAAAGGGGGAGGGGGAGAGAGAAATGTTTTACTTTCTATCTCTTCATCCATACTTTTTTCATTAAAAGGGGGGGAAATCTACTGTTTAAGGAAAATCAATCGTATTCAGTAGCTATTGAGAGAGGTTAAAATGGTACATGGCTGGCAGTGCATTTTAATGACCAGCAAACTTTAATCCCAAGCCAACCTGCTACAATGAGGAAATTGAACTATAAAATATCACTGACGCTTTCTTTTTCGCAGCTTGGGTACACGGTGACCCCAGAAAAGTAGCTTACCCAACTGACAGCTATGGGCAGTTCTGTGGTCAAAAGGACACGCCTAATGAGTAAGTACCAAGATATTCCTTTGCCTTCACTTTTCATGATGCATGAAAGGGAGAATTATACTTCTGTCTCCTGGAAGTCTTAATGGAAGGATGAGGGAGGACCCTGCCTTCCCTCAGTGGTTTCTCTGTGTTGACTCCAATTAAGATTTATATTTTTAAAAAGCTAAGTGATCAAAGCAAAACCATTGTACATGTGCAGTCCGAAGGCTGTTCATAATTCAGTAAAATGCAATTACGTCATGCATCCCAGTGATTAGAATGCCACACTTTATAAAATGCATTGGAGCTGATTAGCCAGCATAAGTTGGAACGTTTAATTGAAATGTCTTCTGAGAAATTGTTCCTGTCATTCCAAGAAGAAAAATAAATCCTAAGTACCACAGGCTGCATCTCATCTCTGTAAACTAGATACCCCTTGCTCAGTGGGTACCACATGCCAGCAGCAGAAAAACAGCAAAGGAGAATTCTACCACTGGCTGCTACCAGCTTAAAAGAATGCACTTTATTTTCGTTCAGGAAATTCCTGTAAATTCAGGTCTGAACTTTGGGCCAAGAGCCACTCACAACTTCTCCCTGCAGATCACCCACATTAATGTCCCTATGTTATCACAGTGTTTTGAGCACCTAAAAGCAACTCTATAGAATCTGGGTCTGGTGGGTTATCCATCCAATCATCTGTTGTAAAGCATAATATATTTTATAGACAAAGCATCCTGTACAGTATTTTATTTTTTTGAATACCTAGGAAGCCTTCCTGAACAATAGATAGGATACTTTTAGATTAGATCAGGCATCCCCAAACTTTGGCCCTCCAGCTGTTTTGGACTACAATTCCCATCTTCCCCAACCACTGGTCCTGTTAACTAGGGATCATGGGAGTTGTAGGCCAAAACATCTGGAGGGCTGCAGTTTGGGGATGCCTGGATTTAGATGATCTGCCATGTTGAGCCATTCTTTCCCTTTGCTTTCCAATTCCCAATTCCCAGCTGCACCACTTCCCAATATTGTTATACTGCCTTTAAACAGTAAAATCCTTCTCTCTCTCTCTCTCTCTCTCTCTCTCTCTCTCTCTCTCTCTCTCTCTCTCTCTCTCTCTCTATATATATATATATATATATATATATAATTGAGAAGGATTTTACTGTTTAAAGGCAGTATAACAGTAGTACTGTGACTACTACTATTGTAACACAGAGGTAGCCAGTGGAAAGCCCTCAAGATTCTGCAGTGCTACAATTCCCACAATCCCTGGCCATTGGCTTTAACTGATGAGAGGTATAGCCAGCAACATGTGGAAGGCACCAAGTTTTCTTCCCTTGCATTCACGTGTTCCTACTTACAACCTCATAGATGCATACTGACACATAGAAGGAGTTGTTGATTTTTTATTATTGTGGTGGTGGTGTCAAATTCTCTTAGCTTATTTGCCCTATGTCCAAAACAATAATCAATCCAGCAAACACAATCAATATTCATTATTGTATTTCAGACTTCAAACAATTTAACACCCTTCCCCCATTTGCACTGTGTTTCCTTTGCACTGAAATCAGTGGGGTGGAATGAAGCAGTGACAGCAAAATCAAATAATTTATGCAATTACGTAATTTACAGAAGTTACATAGTTTCACCACAGTGGCCAGCCAAAAATAATAATATAGGTTTTGGTGGAAGATGAACTGCAATGGAACAGAAACAGTGCTCCATGCCACCTACGGGGCAGAACGGAAAACAATGCCAACTTACAACCCTAGGACAACATAGGAAAATATTTGTTTCCACTTCAGAATTCTGTAAAGGAAACAATTGCCCATAGCATTACCAAAACATGACAGAAATCTCACAATAAATGTTGAAATAGCATGAATTCACTGCAAATGAACCCAGTGGTATCAATTGGCAATGATTCCCTTTTGGACCGAGTTCAGAGCTTGATTGCTCCATTGGCATTCCATGCACTATGTTCAAAACAGTAAAAGCATTTGCTTCTGTTGCATCAACTGTGGCAAGAAGACTCCTGCAAGGGGGTGGGAGTTATGATATCTTCACTGTAAACAAATTGCATTTGAATATATGGATTCTCCCACTGCAATTCAATGCACACTTAGCTCAGCGTAAGTCTCACTCAGGCGTTTACTTATGAGTGGATATGTATAGAATTGTGCTGTGATGGTACCGTTCAAACCACCACTCCTTGCCAGTGGGGCTTTGCAGAGCTGCAGAGCCACTGTTGCATTCTCAGGATGGCTGACCAAGACAGTCACAGTGGAAATCGTGGGTAGCCAGGATGATAGAGCCTGATGCTGTTATGGGGGTTTTCAGTTGTACCCCACAGTGGCAATGTTGGTGGAAGACCAGCTTAGCCAGCAGAACGAACTGGAGGGATCTCTCCGGTCAACCCACATATTCCACATTTGTGTGAAGGGGGTGGCTTCCTCTATGGATGTATTAAGTGTCATAGAGCCAAATTACTTTTTTAAAAAAGCAAGCATGATTTTGGGGCCAATTTGCATGTGTTAATTCATTTCAATAAATCAGCATTTAAAACAATGGTTATAACAAACCACATGCAGTTTTGAACAACTAGCTGGGAAACAAAAAAAGTTTCGGATAAGCCTGACACACTGACCCAAAGCTTGACATTAAAGATCTAGAGGCTGGCCCTAATTCATGTCTTGAGGGAAATTAAATTTGGAGATGGATACTAATCTCTGTGTTAATGCCCTTTAGAGTCCCTTGGCACAAAGCAATAAAATGCAAATAAATGTTCCACTGTTTTAAACAAATACTACACCAAGCAAATATTTTAGAAGATTTGATACTTGGGCATTCATAGACTAGGTATAGGGGGAATTGAATTACAACAATGCAGAATTAATTCCATTTTGTCTTATCTAACACCATTCCTGGGGACCCATCAGCACCTTAATCCATCTATTTGCTAATCTCCATGTAAGTCCTAAATTTGTTTTGCATTCAGAAGACTATAGCTCCAACATGAAATAAAGCTTGCCTTTGAAGGAGACAGTCATACATTGCCGAGCTTTTTTACTGGATCTACCAGCTAATTGTATGAATGTGAGTTTCCAAAGTTGTAGTAATGTAGAATACTTGTCTGAACTTTGAATATGCAAGCTTCCTTATTACCTAATCACCATATATGTCTTCTGTGGCCTCTTTGTGTTTTCTGACTTGAATTGGTTCAGAGTTATTGACAGAGGTTGGAAAAAGCAGATAGTCAGCAAAGTGTTCACAGACTCACATGCTATCAATCTTCTTCACACATTTTCTGGTTAGCATGGATGAATGTGAAAAAGGCCTATTATCGCCAACCTTTCAGGAGAACAGTGCTGCAGCTAATGGGAGCCAGTTTTATGTTCTGCATGTTCCTGGGCAGAAATGAATGAGTTAATTCTCCCCCTCTCCCTTTCAGAGTCACCAATATGTCAGCTCTAGTGTGTGTGTCTTACATACAATCCATTTTAGTACTTTTCGATAGAAGATTCTTGGGACTTTATCTAATCCACAGGTTCCCTTATGCAAAGAAATTCTTGATTGATTTTTTAGTGCCACCTTGTGATTAACATAAAAACCACCAGTTTATTTGTGCAGTGTAGCATGTGTTTGAACACCTACTACGTATATGTACAAGATAGATTCAGAATACACTAGAAGTACTATATGGCTAGGTGACAAAGCTTTAACCTATGAGATCTAGAATCAGGTTAATATATGTGACTAAGTGCATTGTGATCTACTCCACAGGGAAGTACCTGTATTGTCCTTCCCATAATTAGAGTTCAGATGTGCTTCCGTCAATTCCCTTGAGAATTCTTTTGCTCTGTTTTCTTTATTTTTTTGTTGTGGTCTCTTAAGTGATTCTATTATGGATTCATACATACTGTGGATTATTACTGTGAATATACATGGAGTTATTATTTCATACCTATTCATTTGCAGGAACAAGACAATTTTGTTTTACTTTAACATTCTGAAATGTGCCAGCCCTCTAGTGCTAATAAACCTACAGTGCCCTACAACACAGGTATGTAAATGACAGACAGATTCAGAGCACAAGGAGTATCACTTACCAGAGCTACTTCTTAAAGTGAAGGTTTTTAGAAGTACTGTTGGCTTTCTCTACAGTGGTGGTGGGAGAGGGATGATAAATACGGGTCCTGAAAATATTGTGTATGTGAACATCTGTAAACGTACTGCTGTGACTTCTGCTCTGGTCAGACCTCACCTGGAGTACTGTGTCCAGTTCTGGGCACCACAGTTCAAGGAGGATACTGACAAGCTGGAACATGTCCAGAAGAGGGCAACCAAAATGGTCAAAGGCCTGGAAACAATGCCTTATGAGGAACGGCTTAGGGAGCTGGGTATGTTTAGCCTGGAGAAGAGAAGGTTAAGGGGTGATTTGATAGCCATGTTCAAATATATAAAAGGATGTCATATAGAGGAGGGAGAAAGGTTGTTTTCTGCTGCTCCAGAGAAGCGGACACGGAGCAATGGATTCAAACTACAAGAAAGAAGATTCCACCTAAACATTAGGAAGAACTTTCTGACAGTAAGAGCTGTTCGGCAGTGGAATTTGCTACCAAGGAGTGTGGTGGAGTCTCCTTCTTTGGAGGTCTTTAAGCAGAGGCTTGACAGCCATATGTCAAGAATGCTTTGATGGTGTTTCCTGCTTGGCAGGGGGTTGGACTGGATGGCCCTTGTGGTCTCTTCCAACTCTATGATTCTATGACTTCCCCAGGTTGCTGGGTGTCCTGACACGCTCTAGAGTCCTGGGTGCTGGGGTTTAATCAGTGTTTTGAGAATTAAGGCGAGTTAACAGGCTTTGACAGTGCCAAAAGGCACAGGCTAAGCTTCTTTTCCAGTCCAGGGCATTGCCTGAAACTGTATATCCACTTACCTGGGATCTGAATGGGACTTATTTCTCAACAAATATGAATAGGATTGTGCTGTTACAGGTTTTACAAATGAGCTTTATATGGGATTTATTTTGAAAGAAATAGGAAAAAGCCAGCATTTAAACATATACTTATACTATACATCAGTGGTTCCCAATTGTTGCTCCGTTGACTCCAGGAGGTCTGCCTAAGCTACCCAGGGAATCCATGGCTCCATTGACATAACAAAAACTACCATAGAAATATCAAAGTTTTGAAAAGTAAGGGGTCCATGGCTTGGCTTTTGAAAAACATGGTCTGCAGTAATTGGAAACCACTCTCTCTCTCTCTGTGTGTGTGTGTGTGTGTGTGTGTGTGTGTGTGTGTGTGATTACAGCATGCAAATTAAATGTGCTAATATATTGGATTTATATTGCAAGGGGTTCAGCCTGTTTAAAGGAGGAGATGTTCAAAGGAGACCATGTGTGCAAAATTAAAATGCAGCATATCTATGAAGTTTCATTGAAAAGCTGTGTTTTGTATCCTCCCATCCTAGGTAATTATCTGCTGGTGTAGCAGATACTGGGATCAGGAAATAAACTGAAGCACTCTGTGTGAACTTGATTGCCATGTATTATATGACTTTAGAAAGAGTTATGGCCTGAATAAAGCACAGGCTAGCTTTAACCCGTGTACAATAATGAAATCTTTATTTGCTTTTGACTGAGCTACTGAAAGTGAAAGTGGTTGGCTCTGCAAATACCCTGTTAGGGCAAAACCATTTTAACAGTTGCACACTTCACTGATTAATGTTTGTGTACTGTGCGAACTACACTGCATGGGCACCTACTGAATTGCCTTCAAAAGTATTTGTAAGCACTTGGAAGCCTTGAGAAAATGCCTTCTTCCAAGTACTTCATTTAAAAAGAAAAAGGATTAATAAACAGATTTAAAAATCAAATACTTCTATCAGGCAGGAAGATTTGGGGAAAATGCTGCAGCTGGTGAAAATGTCATACTGTCTCCTCTGTGTTTCAAACGTGTTTATCTTCAAGATACTGCAAGGATAAAAAAATGTGGTGTCTGTTTCTAAGTGCTGTGCTAAGTAGGCATTCTGATGAAATGAATTACTCTCAGAGATGGCTTTTATTTTGTCCAACTGCTTTGATAATTCAACTTTCTCATCTTCCCGTGTTGCTTAGATCAATGTGCATTTTTCTTTTCTTAAAGCTTTGTGTCTCAAAGTGCCCAGACAGGTTTGCAACCTACATAGACATGCAATCTTCCTACAGATATAACAAAAGTTATTGGGAATACTACAGACAGTTTTGCAAGCCTGGCTTTAGCAAGCCATGGAAGGTGAGTATAGATAAGATATTATGATGTGAATATTACTTTTATCTGTCCAAAGTGGGTGGGGACTTAGCAGGTTTATATCTCCATAGCTGTACATGGCTTGTGTTTTTTTTAACTCTATTGTTGGTTACAGCTATGTTATTCCTGGTGCAGATTATACCCAAAGACTCCAGTATGACCAGCAATGGGCAAGAGGTTTCCTTCTATTGATACATTTTATAATTAAAATGCTATTTTGATAAGAGTTTCAAAAATCTTCATCCTTAGTCTTGTAACTAAAATATTAAAAATTAAGTTGGTCATAAGAAAAGAGGAAACCCATCACCAAAGAAAGGAAACAAAAGAGGGCACAGAGTTAGATAAAAATTCCATGTACTAATCTATATTTAAATCTTAAATTAAATTATACATTTATATGTAAATCTAGAACTAATGGGCCATACCCAGTGCTGCAGCTCCAATGGCGGAAAGGACTTTCATGTCATGGCGGAACTTCCTCATCCTCTGCTTTCCTCTCCTGCTCCCCCGCCCAAAGAAATTGGCTCTGGGAGGCAACAGGGGAGGAGAAGAAATTGCACTAGCCAATTACTATAATTTAAATAGATATAAAAAATTTCTCACACAATGGGGAAGTCTGCAACTAGGTGACGCTTGTTCCATTTTGGTCTGCTGTCTTTTTACTTACCATACTTTTGAAGGTATATCTTTAAACCGGGCTTGGATTGGTTCTTCCACAGTGACCAGTTTATTCATTTATAGGATAAGGGAATGGGTATTAGCCTTGGAAATTAATTCTTACCTTGTAATCACATTATAAGTTTGAAACAACTTGATAGCTTTAAAAACAAATATTCAAACCTACTTTAATATTCACCTCATACTGAAAACCCCTTGCTGAGTCCTGATTGCAGCCTTAAGTTAATTATGTTAATAGTGTTAAAAGGTAATTTTATTCCTACCTGCGATGAGCACAAGGCCACCTGCTTGAAGCTTTCTCTGTTCAAGGGTTTTTGTCTGATGCCTACTGTTTTGTTTTCATTGTTAGCAGGATGCCAGAGAGTCACGGCTCCATCCTATTTTTCATTTAGATGCTCTACTGTGGCCTCAATCAAATAATCTGCAAGGGTTTTAAAAAGCATATTTTTAAAAAAGAAAGAAAAAGGGGAACGCTATAGATTCAATTGTCACATGATTATTTCTAACTTTGGGTTTTTCTTTCGGTTTCCAGTCTGTGGCCCAAGTTATGCGTGATGAAGATTGTCCTTCCATGATCATTCCAAGCCGGCCTTGTGAGTATTTGAATATCTGTCGTGTGCTTTCGCAACCTGAGCCTCCCACTCCCCCGGCCAAAGCCTCTTTTACCTTGGCACATAGTGGCGCCCACGAAGCAGTGACAGTTTTTGTTGAAATCTCTGGAGGTCTCATGGAGCATAGGGGGTTGGCTGGGTGTCTGAGGGAGCTCCACCTCTTGGAGTTCTGCCACCTGAGGCAGCTGTGTCAGCCCACCTCATGGATGGCCCAGACCTGGCTTTCTGCTGTGACAGTGTACGCACTATGCAATGATCTTGGCATGCCCCAGTACTAGCAATATTCTAGTTTTCTAGATTTCTCCAGTTTACATATTCTAGATTTCTCCAGTTTAAATGTCACTGTGCTGTCCTCCAGCTACACTGGAACAAGACAAGACCACTTGCCTATGCCAGGTGGCAACCCATAGCACCCTAGAGTAACATACCATACCTGCCAAGTTCCTGCTGGAAAAATAAGGGATCGGCAGACCGGAAGTTGCGCTGTGGCCATTTTGGAACTGGGCAGAGCAGCATCGAAAGTCGCTTCTGAGCATGCTCCACCCAGTTCCAAAATGGCCACCGCGCCAGAAATCGCTTCTGCGCATGTCCAGAGACTCCAGACATGCACAGAAGGAGCCTCCCCCGGCTGGTAAGTGAACCGGGGAAAAACAAAAAAAAAATCAGTTTTTCCAGCTGGGAACGGCTGGGAAAACGGGGGTTTCCCGGGGAATACGGGAGACTTGGCAGCTATGTAACATACAGAGCAGACAACATGATGCTTCAGACATGCCTTTTCTTGTAGGTGTCTTACTACATGGGTGAGATGGCATCCATGATATTTGTTACATTTCTAAGAGAATGCTGTGCAAACAGAAATCAGTTTATGGTACTTAAATGGATGGAACTGAATGGCAAATAGGAACGGCGAGGTTTTTTAAAAAATAAAAAAGCAGGACTCACTATAAATATTTTTCCTTGTTTTTGTTTTAACAGTTCTTAAGAGATGTTTTCCTGATTTTGCCACTAAAAATGGAGTTCTGACTGTGGCCAATCAGACTACTTTCAAAGATGGAAGAGGAAAAACAAGGAACGTCACCGATCTCAGGGAAGCTGCAAAGTATGGATTGTGTGTGTCCGTCTGTGTGTTTGTATAACTTTGCCTGACCTATTTGCCAAATGATAATTTCTATGCTTGGCTGCACTACCATGGAATTACTACAGTATTATTTTTGGAGCACTGTTCACATGGGCCTATGTCTGACTTAAACAGGAGGTGAATCTTCATACTCTTCATTTCGGTTATCTTAGGAGCAAACTGGAGATTATACACAAATGTCTGCAATTTACATTAGTGCAGCTAGGAAATTTTAGACCCTGGTCTGGTGGTGGTGGGGTGGGATTGTACCAAATCACATTCATGAAGCACACAATTAACATTTCTTGTCTTCCCTGCCCCCTCACTGCTATTCTATGCTTTACAACTGCCCCCACATTCCTGAAATGCAAAAGCAGCAAGCAGGCAAAATAGTTTGCCAGGCCTAATTAAAACAGGAAAAACTCCAACAATGTGCGGTTTTGCAGTATAAAACTCACTTTGATCATAGAACCATTACAACAAAATTGGGGTTCCCCCCCTCTTCTTCTTCTTCTGCTGCTGCCATGATGATAAAATACATGTACTTTAGGAATAAACTCTGTTTTGTTGTAGAAAAGGATAAAATTGTTTTTCTTAAAATAAGAAGACAGAATGGTGAGGCAATTATTGTAGCATCAGTTCAGTTCATCGGGCCTGTTTGTTGCTGCCTCCTATCATCTTCCACCCTCTCTGTGGTCATTTGGGTGTCTCCTGGGCTGCAGGGCCCTAGATTTTTTGCCCTGGGGCCTCGTTCCAGCTTCAGCACTGTTCACATACCTACAGTGGCCATTTTTTTCAATAATATAAGAAAGCACCTTTAGAAAGAGATATGTATCCAAGACGTGTGAAGAGATCAGGTGCTTAAACTTTTCCCCAGCCATTCTCCTCCTTCCCTGGGTTATTTCAGCTACGATATACCAAATTTTGAACCTTGGATGTGAAAGCAAAATCTTCATGCATTCACACAAACAGCCTTGTTGTGTTTATTACAAAACACAGCACCAGTCAACATGGCAGTGGGGAATGAACACCTTATCCAGATTCCTTCAAACTCAATAAACCATTTGTCCCTGCATATAGCCTTTAAAATATTACCCTTTCCAATTAATTTCTGTCACTACAGAGATTCAACTAATGTTGCTTTTTAGGTCAGATGAAATTGAAACTTTGATCAGTTGACAGAAATTTCACCAGGGGCATGTTAGATGGTTAAAGCAGCCTTAGCAGTATGCATTTAGATTTACAGCAGAACCATCCTTCACATGCCTTGTTTTTAAGGCTCACAGAATCATAGAATTATTGTAGAGTTTGAAGGTACCCGAAGGGTCATCTAGTTAAACCCCCTGCAATGCAAGAATCTGAGCTAAAGCATCCATGACAGGTGGCCATCCACCCTCTGCTTAAAAGCCCCCAAGGAAAGAGGTTGGTAGTATGGCGGAAATTATAAATGTATTCCTTAATTGTGCTGTATTCTTTTCTTTTTCTTGTAATCACATTAAAAATGTTGGATTTCTGTATAAATTTTGCTTCTAAATTTGGTATTACAGTCATACCTTGGAAGTCGAACAGAATCCGTTCCGGAAGTCCGTTCGACTTCCAAAACGTTTGGAAACCAAGGTGCGGCTTCTGATTGGCTGCAGGAAGCTCCTGCAGCCAATTGGAAGCCACAGAAGCCGCGCCAGATGTTTGGGTTCGCAAACCGGAACACTCACTTGTGGGTTTGCTGCATTCGGGAGCCAAAATGTTTGACTCGCAAGGCGTTCTTCAACCAAGGTACGACTGTATTGTGAAAGTATTTTAACTACTAGTAATAATGGTGATTAAAAGTTACTACATATATTTAATGTTACTGTACATATGACTAAAATGTTCCCCTCCCCCCCTTTCTTTTTAAAGTGGCATCAATAATGTTCTTGATGCAAGATCAGTCGGGATGAAAATTTTTGAAGACTATGCCAGTTCTTGGTATTGGATTTTAATGTAAGTTTATATTCAGAGGAGGCCTTGCTTCTTGCATGTGAAATTGGGGTGCTGCAAGGCACACAAAACGCAGGGGTGGGGGAGCCGCCTCTGGCACTTCCATTCACCGCACCAGTGCATCTTGGGGTTTTGTTATGGCTCTTTCCTGTCCCTTGTGCAGGAATATCAGTCCCTTGTGGTCCTTCCACAATCGTACCTAAACAACGAGGAAGCAGGTGGACTGGAGCCCCATGGTATCATATTCGGGAGGGGTATATACCTACCACTCATAAACAAGGCTTCCCTCGACTACACTTTAAAGGGTTGAATTCAATTTCTCTGTCAAAATCTGGCGGCCCAGAACCTGGGTTCCAACCCACAGTTTGACAATGCTATCTATACATCAGAAAACTCTAGCTGTAGTCCTATTGCCATCCTGCCACATAATGGCATCAACTTGGGCCCCACACTGTGGGTGCCCAGCATGCCCTGCCCACACCATGCCCATGATACCTGAAGCATCTCCACCCCCATCGTTCAACCCGGACACTGAGGTCCAGCGCCGAGGGCCTTCTGGCGGTCCCCTCACTGCGAGAAGCAAAGTTACAGGGAACCAGGCAGAGGGCCTTCTTGGTAGTGGCGCCCGCCCTGTGGAACACCCTCCCATCAGATGTCAAGGAGATAAACAACTATCTGATGTTTAGAAGACATCTGAAGGCAGCCCTGTTTAGGGAAGTTTTTAATGACTGATGTTTTAATGTACTTATACCCAGGTGGGTGGGGTAACAACAACAACAACAACAACAACAATATATTATCATCAGTATGCATGTGCCATGACATCATGACGCATGCTGTGGCATCATGACGTCATACCATGGGGTGGGGCATGAGCTCCAGCAACGTGGCAGTGACTGGACCCCTCCTACCTGAACTCTGTGCTCTCTCTTCCATCACCCCCCACTTGAACACCACACTCTTTCCACAGTGTGTGGTGCCTGCAAGTATGCCATATGGGGGATTTTGGGGGTGCTCCGGCACCCAGAGCTCCTGGGGAGATAACGCCTATGCTGCAATGTATTTAAAACACTGAGCATCAGACCTGGATAGGGAAAACACTCGTATCAGAAAGTGTTATTGTTTGTAAAGTAAATGCAGTGGGAGGGAGCATTGAAGAGAGGACAGGTGCCTAGCTGCTGATTTCTTTAAATTGCTATGTCTTTCTTTTCCAGAGGCCTGTTCATTGCAATGGTTGTCAGCTTGCTCTTCCTTGTGCTTTTGAGATTCATAGCAAGTGTTCTCTTCTGGATTTTCATCTTTGGTGTGATTGGGATTATAGGTTATGGTAGGTGCCAATGATTTGCTTTTGACACAGAACTACATATCCAAAGTTTATAGGTTGGGGTTAGAGGGAAAGTGACTCCTACCAATGAATTCATCAACCATTAACTGGGAATTGTCTGCCTATACTTATCACCCTCTGTCCTCAATAGTCTACTTGCTACTGAGCAATTCCTAGTTGAGCACTGCACTTATTTTTTAAAAAAACCCTCCCTCAGTCCATTCCTCTTCTAAACCCAGCAGCCCAAACAAGTCTTATCAAAGTCCACAGACTGTGGGCTGGACCTCGTTCAGCTGAGGTGTGTGCCTGCTTGTGATGGTGCAAGGCATGTTTGTGTTTTTCTTCCCTCAGCAGGACAGCAGTATATTTTCTGGCAGTTTAATGTGCCAAAAAGAAGAACCATGCAAAAGCCTGCCATATTCTACCCACTGTGCAGCTGCGTCTCTTTTCTATATCTAGAAGACTAACATCACCATCTGGCTTTTGTTAGGAATTGTCGGTGGCTGCAAGATTAAACAAACATTTTCTCTTTTCTTCCTGTGGTTTTATAAGCTGGAAGGTTCATCATCCTTTCTCCACTCTGTGTCTTACTAAAACCTGAAATACAGAACAAGGGCTCTTCAAAGAGACCTCTGGCCGCTTCAGACATAATGAGGGTTTTTAATATAAGGATAGCTGTCTATTTCACTCCGTATATGTGTGTTGTGAAGCTGCAATTGGCTGTGGCTTACTGATTTGTACAGGAATGGTGCTCCAGACAGGGGCATAGCATGGAAGGGAGCTGCTGGGGCAATGGCCCCAGGCACATTTTTTCTGGGCTGGGATGATCCTAGTATCACAAAGCAGCTTAGGTCTGGCAGAGCAGTGAGAGGGATGCCACAGCCATGAGTTCTTCTCATGCTGCCCTGCCAGCCCTGAGCTGCTTTGCAAGGCTCACAGAATAGTTCAGGGCTGGCATCGCTCTGGCAGTGTTGGTGGCAAGTGCTGGACTGGCGCAGCGGGCTTCGTTCACTCTCGGCACATGCCCGCCTGCCTGCACAAGGCCCTGGCAAACCATGCTATGCTGCTGGTTCCAGATGTTGCTGGACTCCATTTCCCATCAACCCCATCCTGCATGGCCAACATTCAGGGATGGTGGGAGTTGTAGTCCAATGATATTTGGAGAGCCCCAAGTTCCCTGGCTGGGTGTATACAGGGAAAGAGTTACATGCACAGTCATCACACATGAATATCCATTTGTTAATTCTATGCTTTTTCCAGACAGTGTAGGAAATTATTTGTTTGAAATGGTTTGAAACTACACCTTGCCAAATATTTCCTGTGGAGGTCTCCAGTGAATGACTTTTGATGGTGCTCTTGTTCCGGCTGCTCAGTATGTTTGGGAGTGGAAAACAAATTGCCCCCTGAAGAAATTAGCTAGTGATATTATATTATGGAGCCACTTCACCTTTCTGCAAATAAGCTGTTCTCTGCCTGTGGTTTGGATTCCATGGCGGGGGTGGGATTTGGTGGGACCTACCATTTGTGCAGAGATTAGAGAATTGATCTATGTCACTCTTTCCAGTGTGTATTCTTTGTTTCAAAAGGTATATGGCATTGCTACTGGGAATACCATCGCCTTCATGGAATACCTGGCTCTGATCTTACTATCTACGACATTGGATTCCAGACAGACTTCAGGGTGTATCTGCAACTGAGGCAAACATGGTTAGCATTTAGTAAGTGCATTTAACGAGAAGTCTGTATTTTGACACCCACTTTGCATTCATCTAATTAAACAGGATTTTTTGTTGTTGTGATGGGCACTAAGGCGCATGACATCAGCATTGTTTCATAGAGCTCTTGCCTTAAGAAGCTTTCTAGTGCTCAAGTTGCTGACTGGAGGCCAAATGTTAAGAGCTTCCTGCAAAGAAAGCACTTCTGCGCATATATATAAACAATAAAAAATCAGGTATGCAGTGGTTAGATGTGATGATTTCACATTTGCATGGACATGTGCAGCAATTAATAGCTTCCCATTAAGAGCAAACACAGGGCAATGCCCATTATGCCTCACCATTGGCCATGCTGTCTGCAGCTGATGGGAACTGGAAAAATCTAGTCTAAATAAGCAAAATAATTGAAAAGAGGGATGGGGAGAGTCTTCAGTTGTCTATATTCTGAGGATTTACTGTCAGGTGTGATGAACATATTATACGGATTATTGATGAGCAAGGTAATACCTTTTTGGGGGGGGGGGTCAGTTCTACAATAATTTACCAGTTGCTTTTTTATAATATATTAATTTTCAGCAGTATAACCAACAAAGCAAAGCAAAGCAATCTATAAAGCTTTTTACCAAAGCAACAGCATATTGAATTTAGAGAAAGTCCTGTCTAGGGAAGTAATAATGTTCGAAATATCTGTAAAAGAGAATTAACACAGACTAGATTAGAGCCGGGTCTGAAATCTGTTTCTACTGCCGAGACCGCACTGCAGGATTATTGTTTTTTAACCCTTTGGTATGTGTGTATTATATTCTCTTCACCACGAAATGGACACAATCTGCTTCTACAAATCTGGTATTGGGGAGACGAGGGAGTGGCCTTTGAAGAAGCTTGACTTTGGCAACTCTTTTAGAAATTAAAACCAGAACTAAATTTAGATTTCATGTTTGACTTTTAAACTTTTGGCAACATTTTGAACATTTTTTAGCCAGTGTAGAGAGATTTTGTTGTGTACTTCCTCCACGTGGAAGGTTTTAACTCCAAAATTATCAGCAATTTTATAGATTAGATATAGATATAGTATATACTGTGTGTGTGTATACACGCACACACTGTGTGAGTTTATTTAAAGCAGTCCTCAGGAATAGCCTGGGATGCTTCTCTCTTTAATGTATCCCATATAGTTACAGAAACAAAGATGCTTGCTTTTTGTTTTCATAAAAAAAATCAAGAATGTTACAATGCCATTAGCCATGAAACTCCTGAAATCATACAGCCCTCAATGAAAACGCGAGCATACATCCTTGGAGAGCGTTTGTTTCTGGAACAAGTGAGGAAGTTGCCTCGAGGAGCTAATTTGCATAATATATTTTCCACATGATTATTGGGCCCGTTGTGCAATTTTCTGCCTTTGCACTTTCTGCTCTCATGGATCTGTTTCTCAAATGCATTGGGCACCGAGTGTTTGATAGGTGAAGGGTATGCGAATCATCGTGTGTCAGCCCAGCATCCATCCATTGCCATGTGAAATTGTTCATTGCAAATTGCAGTATACTTTCTGGGTCGGGTTTGGAAAAGGCGAGCAAACTGAAGGTTGTTCTTCAAGGAGTAACATTGGGGGCGGGGGGCAGCTAATATGAACACGTGCCTGGGTATGTAAACAACCTGAGAGGAATTTGTATAATAATCTCACGGTTTATTCAGTTTGCTGGGAGTACTGGCACATACACACAAAACAGTATGAAAGTTGGGGGAGTGGGAGAATGTAATACAAAATAATACATCGCTGTCACTGCAATAACTGTGTGATAGTTTACACACAATCGTTAGTAATTTGTTAAAAGTGTTTTATAATGTTCTTAAATGCTTGATTACAGTTTAAGGAATATTTTAAAATTCTGTATTAGAGTAAATGTCAATTGCCACACAGTTTTGTTGCAGCCGTCCCTGAAAATGCTCATCAAGTAACAGATATTTACTACACAATTTTATGTGACAACATCCTTAAAATTATTTGTTACGTAATCATATTTCCAAGCTCCACTCCCGTGTTCTCAGGCTGCTTTTAGGCTCAAATAACAATCCTGATTATCTTGGAATCATTTTTGAGTGACACTAGGATAATAGAGGTCACGATCAGACACATCTTTTAAAACACCAATTCCATTCGTCTTTCCCAAATACTATGCTAAAATAGCAGCAAAAGCCAACCACTGGATAATGATTGTCTAATCGTAAATATATATTTCTTCAAATGGAACAGAGCATTTCAAACAAAGCACAGCATTTTATTGCTTTGTTTTAAGACAAATCATTCACACTCATATACTATAATGCTCATCAAGTATGAACCTTATATATGTATAATTAAACACACAAATGTAATCAGGACAGGGGAACACATTCTGGCTGGCATTATGCTTTCCAAGCACTTTAGAAATCAGGGCTTGTAAAGTGCACCACTGAAAGGGGTGATGTCCTGGTTTGATATCTGTCGATAAACTTAATTTTCTTGCTTTCAGTGATACTACTTTGCATAGTGGAAGTTGTCATTATACTAATGTTAATATTTCTGAGAAATCGAATCCGAATCGCCATTGCACTTTTGAAAGAAGGTAGCAGGTATGTATACTGGAAACACATAATCATTGGACCTCTCATATTTGCATTGTTTTTTTGGCACTGAAATAGCACTTTGAAGGAGTGAGACAAGCCCTTCCCTCTCACCATGCAGATATTCTTGAGAGTAACTTATGAATGCCTAATCATGCAGTTGCTCAGTTCATACGATTCCTCTCCCTGAAGAATAGGGGAAAGTATCACTTGGAACTCGATCCTCAAATTAGCAAGTAGTCACATGGAGAGGTCAATATGCGGCAGCCTGCAAAGTGATTGGAAATCAATGCAATATCAAGGTCATGGGCATGAACTTCTCCCTGTGTGTACTGGCACCCTAGCCAAAGAACAGCAGCCACATTGTGAATTGCCTATAATTCAAGCACAGCACCACGTATAAACCATGTAGTCTGCAGTGCTAACATGTGGTAGGGACAGGTTCCGTGGAACAGCATCCCTGTTAAGATATGACACATGTCCTCTATTTGTACTTTCCAGAAACAATTCAAGACATTTTTGTTTCAACAGGTTTTTGCTGCTGGATGAAACTGTCTCTACCTTAGGTGTTTATACTGCATTGATTTTTTAAAAGTCTATTTATAATTATCCTTTTTGTACTGTTCTTAAAGCTATTTTTAGTTATATGTCCATCGGCCTAGAGACATGTGGAAGGCATAAATTCATAAAATAATTTTAAAAAGACCCTCACAAAAATTTGTAACCAGCATTTCAGATGTTCCTGACAGAAGGCACAGCACATATCTAGCATCCAGGAGCAAACCTCTCTCATGGAGTGCACCCAGATTGCAAATATACTGTGCCAGAATTACTATAGCCCCATTTAAGAACTGGCACACAACACCCATAAGATTAGGTGGGCCACAACTGTTGCATATCCTTTATCCAGCTCATTATTGAGAATGTTGTTTTTAGAAGCACTGTGAATGAAAAATTCAGTTGGGTGAATATTATACCACCACATGCCAGGCTATTTAACAGTCTCATCCCACAGATTCATATAAATATTCGACAGTAAAGGTGACAGAATATAATCCAGAAGTCCATGTAGAACATCTGTCAGGGTGTAGAACAGAAATTGCTCAACAACACAGTCTAAAAGTGGTGTAAACTGCCCTGAGACTTGTGGGTATAGTGCAGTATACAAATTAAATGAACAAACGAATGAATGTAGCCACTACACTGCTGAAGGATCCCTGTGCTAACATGGGCATTGTATTTATTTGCATATAAAACTCTTATTTTCATTTAGGCAACGTTAGTTGGTTATCTTTATTGGTCTTTTCACACACCAAGTCTTTTTTTATTTTATTAAGGGTTTTCTTGGTTTACAAAGATATGTGCAATGTCTCTCTTAACATTTTTACAAATCAGTTTCATTTGTTGAGACATTGGTGAGGGGAGAGGAAGGAATGTAGATGGGGGGAGGGTGTGGGATGGTCGGGTGACAATGTTTCTATTTTGCTTAATAAGTGTGGGGTTTTTTGTCAGCGTCGCTTCTGTAAGTTCTCTGCTGTTCACTGTGTTCCTTTGATGGTGAGAGATGTTGGGGTTGGCCTAGGATATGGTTGTTCCTTTGTGGTTGGCTGGGGTGGTCTTTGTTTTGTGTGTGAGTGGGGTGGGTAAGTGTTTTGGGAGTCTTTAGATCTAAACGTACGCCACTTTTATAGTGAATTTGGTAGACTGCTTTATCAAACATTCAACATTCTTCCCATGATGCTGATGCTGTAAGTGAGAACAGATTTCGTCCCAGTGGCAACCTATGCTTGAGTAACCAAGTGTATAGATTTCTTGAGTCTGTTGTCATAAACAGCATTTATACAGCTAACAGCTTCATCATACTAGTGCTGGAACGTGGATATGTACCTGGGCCCTTTCTTGGAGCCAATTTTCTCTCAAGCTAGCAGCATCAAAATATGGAGGCTCTTGTGGAATAAAGAGACTGCGATTTAAATATGTAACAGTCCCTTTTCATTAAAGCTATAAACATGGAGTTCAGCAGTTATTTGTTGCAGCACCAGTCTGTACTATATAATTTTATCCTTATCATTACAATTCAGAGCCACTCGGTAAAATAAGATGCTTTTATTCAAATAAGCGTCAAACAGAAACACTCTTGAAACTTTATAAACTTCCTGGTAGGAGGTAATAATGCCTTATAGTTTTGCCTCTGCATTGAAAGGTCACTTGAGGGCAATACTTTCTGATATTTATGCATAATGCATGAAAAGAAATACTGCATGTAATAATTATGAATGCACCAGAGTGTACCCTATAGTCAAGGCCTTGAAAAATACGTTGCTAATGACTGAGAGCTAAATGATCCCCCCCCCAGCTCAGTTTAACATTTTTTCAATGAAAAGGCAATTTATATTAAGCAATAAAGCATTTGCAATCTATTGCTAGAACAGTTAACAAGCAGTTTGTTAGAGCAAACGGTCTGTGTCTTAACTGTCAGCCAAGAGATCTGTTGTTAATTCCTGAAAACCACTGATTTGTGATTATTCCTTAAGTGGCATAAGGTGATACTTTTCTCCAATGACTCAAAAACTATCCAAGGGGTTTCTAGCACCAGTCATGATTTTCCCATGCGGAACTACTGTTCAATGTGTTCACTATCACGCAGTGCTTGAGCCTTGGTCCATATCAGCAGTATTACAGAAAAGCATTATCAGCTTTCCATTCCTTTATTAGTGAAGGTTGCAGAAAAATGCTTTGACAGCAAAATCCAGTGGGTAGGATGCACCTAATGAGCCCTGTTAAGTGAAAGCCCTGCACAGACACTTCTGCTTGTGAAACAGAGCTTACCCCATCCGCACCGGCCCTTCAATTTGGGATTATTCTGTCTGGCAAGCTGATGGAACAGTCAGAAGAGTTCAGTGGTGAATTCTACCCACTATGTTTCACTCCTACAAACATTCCCGGAAGGAAGGAAGGAAGGAAGGAAGGAAGGAAGGAAGGAAGGAAGGAAGGAAGGATCTATTACAGTGTTGTATGGGAGCAAAAGGGAACCAGGTTGGCTGTGACAGCTTAAAAAAACAATGATATGCTAAGCCCCGGGAGCAGGGCTTCCAGAGAAGACAAGGAGCACAGTAGCAACCACAGCCTGGACAAAAGGTGGCAGCTCAGGGGGAATTAAGAAGAAGAAAAGAATCAATGTTATGAAACCTGAAAGCAAAAGCCAACGTACAGGAAAATCAATACATCTCAGAGCAAAATACATAAAAATGATAATCTAAAAAACAATGACAGAGTGTTAAAGAGGAATGAAACGGAGGAGGAGATAGAACCGGGAACAGAATGCAACAGAAAATGGTGGGAGGTTTTATAATAAAAAAGAGAAAGTAGGAAACCAGAAATAACAATAAAGAATATTTTACTAAGGAACATATCACTCAGTCAAACAAGAGTGGGAAACGTTTCTAAAATAGGCATATAAACTTTGATATTTATGGCTTACAAATATATTTTTCCTTTCTCTTTCTTAGAGCAATTGGTTACATCATGTCTACATTATTCTACCCAATCATCACCTTCATCCTTATTGCAATCTGCATTTCTTACTGGGCAGTGACAGCTGTGTATCCTTCTTTGAGTAAGAAAGGTGTCTTGGTGCTTCTTGCATTCCTAGGTCAGCATTTTAGCACTAAGCCAGAAAATAAGGAGAGTGCCACCTCTTCTAAAAGAAGCTACACTGAGTGTGCTGGCTAGTGGGGAGGCAGAAGAGTCCTCGCCCTCGGTCAATTTTATGTCTCAGTTGAGTCAAGTCCAAGCTTGGCAGGAAACTGGTGTGGAAGCTTTTTTTGGGTTGCATATCCTGGGAAATCCCCACAACATTCACCGGGTGTTCTTGAAGTGTTCTTATAACAGTGACACCTGAACATGTTATGAGATTGATGCATACTTTCTCAGCACCACATTCTGGATGAACTTTGTAGGGTAGTGGAATCTCAGTTTTGTATTACTGATACCACATTGCATTTGGGAAAAAAGCATCCCGGAAGAGTAATATTTATAGCTTTTTCTCTCTCGTCAAAGCGATCACCTGGAGGTGTATTTTTATTTTTTATTCTTCTGTATCTGCCCATAGCTTTCCCTTTGGTCTCCATATACAAAGTCATTAAATCATACTGTTTCCTTTTCTGTGCTTACCCCCAAGGTTACCCCACTGCTGTACTTGTTATTAAGTAAACTGCTTTACTCTCCTGTTGGAAGTGCTTGCAGGCACAGTAAATAGGGTTGTAGAAAGTGCATTCGCACAGTGGGTATCATATTTTATGCTAGACATGGAAAGGCAGAAATTAAATGTATTCTCTATGGCTTTCCCTGTGAATGCCAAGTATCTCTTGTGCTATGTTTCTCTGTTCAGAGTCTGTGATTCTGTTTCCTACTTAACCCAATTAAATCAAGCTTTCTAGCTACATCCGGAGAACCTGTGTACAAAGTCATGGCTAATCAAAGCCTGTGCAAGTATGCAAATCTGACCTGCTACCCAGAGGTAAGCAGCATTTTATTTTATTTTTGTAAAATGCTATGTGAATTCTAGCTCTTTTTGAATGTCCTGTACATACGAAGTCAGTTTGAAAAACAATGCAGGTTCTCCACTCCCTATACTTTCTAATACTAAAACTGCACACATGAAAATCATCATCATTATTATTATTTGTGTGTCTTTGTTTCTCAATTTGATCCTTTTACATGGTTTTGAATGTATAGTATTTCATGCATCGCGACTTGCAGTTATTTTTATTGATCATGGATTAATAATTCTTTATTGTAATTGTTAAGAGTGAATTTCTATTTAATTATCATTTGCTGGGGTTTTGAGTTAATTTTATTGTGTGCTATTACTGTATATTCTAAAAGATTATTAAATATTACTTTATTTAATGGAAGTCATTCCATTTTAAAACTATGTTTTATTATGACCTTATGTATTGGATCAGGTTATTTATAAGCTGTGTGTTCTTCGTTGTATATTTTGTTGCTGTATAATAATACAGGAAGGTGATATACAAATTAAAAGAGAGATGAAATGAAATGAAACCTATATGTCCCACTTATTAACCATTTAGTTCAGGAGTCATCAGTATCTTCTGTAGTGCCTATGGAAGGTCTCATTAAATATCCCCTCAAAATCTCAGAATAAATTGAAGACTGTTTGCTCCTCCTGCTCAGGTTGTGTTTGCATGGGCTTGGTCTCTCCATAGAACATGCCCACATTTCATGGATTGTCAGGACTGGACATTGACTGTCTCTTTCCTATTTGATCTCAAGAGTACAGTGGTACCTCGGTTTATGAACACAATTGGTTCCAGAAGTCTGTTCATAAACTGAAGCGTTCATAAACTGAAGCGAACTTTCCCATTGAAAGTAATGGAAAGTGAATTAATCCGTTCCAGACGGTCCGCGGAGTAAGCGTTCATAAACTGAAGCAAACTTTCCCATTGAAAGTAATGGAAAGTGGATTAATCCGTTCCAGACGGGTCCGCGGAGTACTTAAACTGAAGCGTTCATAAACTGAAGCATGGGTGTAATTGGTTCCGGAAGTCTGTTCATAAACTGAAGCGTTCATAAACTGAAGCAAACTTTCCCATTGAAAGTAGTGGAAAATGAATTAATCCGTTCCAGATGGGTCCGCGGCGTTCATAAACCGAAAATTCATAAACTGAGGTGTTCATAAACCGAGGTTCCACTGTAGTGCAAAAAGCTTCCCCTCAGTGAGTGAGTTTGGTGGTGGTTGGTATAGGTGCCTTTCTCCTATCAGAGGTAGAGAGGGTACACCCACAACATTTTGTGGTACTCTCTCTCTCTCTCTGCTCCTTTACTTGAGGCAACCATTTTGTTTTGTGCCACTCCCACAGCAGCTATTTTGTGTTATGCCATGCACCAATGGCAGCCATTTGTGACTGGCGCCCACAGCACTTTCTCAAGATCCCAAATGGGACCAAAAATGTTGGCAGCCCCTGATGTAGTTACTTTATTGGCCCTTAGTTCCATTAGGAACCTTCTGTATTACCTGTGTCTAGCTACTGCCATGGGCAAGATACTGGACCATCGCTGCCAGCCTTTAGGACTATTCTCATGAAATCATTTGGCAGATGAGATTTATTAATGTGTTGATGATTTAGAATTGTACTGAAACCTTTTTATATCTCCTTATTTGTGACCTCTTCCCCCTCCCCTTGTCCATAGACATTCAACACAACCAATGTAACCAAGCTGTGTCCAGGAGCCCAGTGTACTTTTGCTTTCTATGGTGGAGAAAGCCTGTACCACAGATACATCTTAATCTTTCAAATCAGCAACGTGTTTGTGTTCCTCTGGCTGGTGAACTTTGCCATTGCATTGGGTCAGTGTACTCTTGCTGGTGCCTTTGCCTCTTACTACTGGGCCTTTAGAAAACCTGCTGATATTCCAGCATGCCCACTCTTTTCTTCATTTGGACGAGCAATACGGTAAGTTAAAGAATCACTCGTCCACATTCATATCTGTTTCTGCTTTTAGAAACCATGCCCTATACCAGGCACCCCCAAACTGCGGCCCTCCAGATGTTTTGGCCTACAACTCCCATGATCCCTAGCTAACAGGACCAGCGGTCAGGGATGATGGGAATTGTAGTCCAAAACATCTGGAGGGCCGAAGTTTGGGGATGCCTGCCCTATACCTTACAATGAATAGTGGCTTTTAGAATCAAAACAATTACAGAATTTAATACACCGCTATACTTGCAAGTCCAGTTGGTATACCAGAAGCAGTGCATGTCGTAGACTAAGACCACTAAGTTGCCCTCCCAACATCACATCTTCGCTGTGGGGCAGGTTGAAGCCATGCAGCACACTAGCAGAATTGCCAGATTGGTATTGGGGGGGGGGACCCTGACAGTGCAACCACCTGGGCACGCCCTACCTCCATCCAGGTAAGCAGCAGCAACATCAGTGTAGGAAGGGCAGCTCTGTAACTCGGTCCCATCATAGGCCCTGCTTACCAAATAAAGCCTCCTCTCATTCATTCAGCCTTTCCCATTTGCTGCTTTTCATAAGTTATTTAGAATATTTGAATTGTACCCTCCCTTTAGCCCTGGAGATAGGAGCAAGCTAGAAATCAAAAGCAAAAGAAAGGAATACTTTGTGTATACATGATTTATTAATATAAGAGAATTATTTAATTCCAGTATAGGAAGCTGCATTTTGCAATCCATGGCTATACTGTATTCATAGTTTGGAGAGGGGTGGTGGGAAGTTGTGTCAGCTGCCTTACCTGTGTTGTTTATCATAACAGCGCTGTGTCCAAAAACATATCTCTTCCTGATTCGTACCATATATTTTTCCTACTAGATATCACACTGGTTCCCTAGCATTTGGCTCTTTAATTCTTGCAATAGTCCAACTCATTAGAGTAATCCTGGAATACCTGGATCACAAACTCAAAGGTGAGTTTCATGACATTGCACATTCTCTATTCCCACTGAGCATATGGTATATATTTGCTGTGAAAAGCTGATAATCATCTCTTGAGCTCATAGGCTAGTATGGTTCAGAAATGTGAGCCACAAGCTCCTGTTTCTCTTTTAATGGTGGGAAATACAGTGTGCATGCACTGTGAATGCATCTGTGCAGTAACTGATGAGGTTTTCTTTTTTATAATAATCGTTCGTGGAATGCTCAGGGTGTCTGTCGTTTATGCTGCTTCTCCTTTGGATGAAACAATGGCCTGGTTCTCATATCACATTAAACTTCAGTGTACTTGTCCACATTGTTGAAATGTTCTCGGCTCTCCTCCTGCTGCTATGTGTGAGGCTTCCATAGTCTGGCTCATCATGGTCCAGAGTTTTTTTATTCTTTTCCCCCAAAACCACAATCAGTAAGCCCAAGAGCAAACCTTGGTCACCACTCACTGGGCAGAAACAAATGACGAACTCTAGTTAGGACACCACAACAAGCTGTACTTTAGTAAGGCAGCAGGTGGAGAAGTGACAAAGGAGCAGAGTGAGAATCCTTTCAGAAGTCTGCACCAGCACAATGTGCATTCACAGTAATCCACAGTTTGCTTTTACAAAAAAAAAAAAGCAGGGATGGAGTGGAATGGGAAATCCTAGTACCATTATCAGTTCTGAACTACATGTCAACAACAACAGCTTAAATGTGCTGTGTGGCAAATCCAGTGGTTCAGTTTTGTGCTGGCTTCGATAAACTGATAAACTACAGCATGGTAAATTCCACATACTGTAGTGCTTTTTAGGGGATGGTAGTCATCAATAAGAAGTACCATATCCTCTGGCCTTTTTGCTGCCCATGACAGCCATTGTGTGCTGACACCCACAACACTTTTATCAAGATACCAGTACTGACACACACACCCCTTTTTAAATACCAAAACCCCTCACAAAACACTGTACATACTTCTTGCGAATCAGTGAGAAGGCAATCAGCCAGCAAACCCACACAGATGTCCTGGTGCAAACCAAGTCAAATCAAGTATGGGCAATGTTTTCCATCTTCTTATGTTTTCTTCTTTCTTAAGAAATGTTTCCTTTCCCCCCTCCTGCAGGCTCACAGAATGTCTTTGCTAAGTTCCTCCTTTGCTGCCTCAAATGCTGTTTCTGGTGCCTGGAAAAATTCCTCAAATTTATCAACAGAAATGCCTACATCATGGTATGTATTTTCTCTGTCTTCTTTTCCAGTATGCTGCTGTTTCCTGCCTGAAGACCAGTTAGTGGTGTGGCAAACACAACCCCCTAGTGAGCCTTATTTTAAACTATAATATTTAGCGATATCATCTTACTTAAAGTAAACAAAACCATAGAAAGAAACAATGAAAACAATGGTCATGTTTGCACATAGCACAACTCCTTAAACTGAGCTCTTCCTTTAATCAAGGGTTTAGCATTATGTCTAAACCAGTGCTCATGGTTTGTTTCACCCCAAACAAGCCATGATCTACAGCCAAGGTTTGCAATTCCCTTACCGGTCATAGTCTCTTTGGAAGAAACAAACAATGAATGCTGATTTGCATGTACAACTAAGGCAGCCAATTCAGCCCTATGTAGAGTGCATTGCTGTAGTTTGTTTGGATTTGTGATTAAGGTTCTTAATGACAGGTGTGGGTACCAAGCTGTTTTGGGTCGCACTGCAAAGTTTCCTTGGTGGTTTATTTCTTCCAGACAATTGGAAGACTCTCTTTTTTCAGACTTGTGTTTAAAGTCAGTCTTAATATTTTTGCCTTAAGCAGACATATGTCCAGGTCCATTGTCATATTCTGTGCTGCCAATCATCTGCCTGTATTTTTGGCTCCTTTACAATAACTCAAATTGTCCATTTGTGGCTTAGCTTTAGAGAAAATATTTCAGTATCTCTTAGCAGGGCACTTTTGGGGCTCTAGTAGAAATAAAACTTGAAAAGCAAACAGAGCAGGGTGAGGTGCAGATGGATATTTTTGTCCACAGAGAGGAAATAACATCTTTCTTTCCGTGTAACTTGCCATACTCATAGGTCTGGCCCCTAGTGCGAACCCTTTTCATAATGGGGCTTTCCTGCAAACATGTTAACAGCTGTTAATATTTTGCAGATTGCGATTTATGGTAAAAACTTCTGCACATCAGCAAGGGAAGCTTTCTTTCTGCTCATGAGAAACGTGGTAAGGTAAGGGGCCGTGGATTCCATAATCTGTGGACTCGCCATTTAAAACATGATAAATGTGTTATTAAAATGGGACACCAGAGGGTGCTGCAGAGCAGCGAGCCTCCCACAGTGGGAAATTCCTGTTAAGCTTTATACAATGTTTTAATTTAAATGGTTTAGAGCATCAGTGTAGATCCAGCCTGTGTGACACCTGCCACTTCAAAAACATACTCTACTAATCTATTAAATACTCATACCATTGCCAACGTTGAAGGCCTAGGCTGCAGTAGCAACAGAAGGATCTGATGTATTGCACCATACCACTGCAGGAGGGAGGAAGAAACACCCTTTTGAATGTTTCCCCACATTTAAAACAACAACAACCAATGAAAAAAGCTAACATTAAGAACAGTTTTAGTTTTGCATGATTCTTTCTGCACTAGATCTCAACTTGCATGGAGTTTATATATATATATATATATATATATATATATATAATAATGTTGGGATTTTTACATAAGGGGGACATTAAAAAATGTCCTCCCCCAACACTTACTTTCTGAATTGGTATAGTACATTCCGTTACTTCATTCTGTTGCTTAGTTAATTAGTTGAGCAGCTTTTAAGATACTAATCAGAAAGCGAAAGAGCACCCACCTTTCCTCCACTATCTCAGAATATAAATCTTTTCTGCCCTTAGATTAATTAGCATGTTTGAACTCTTATCTTTAAAACTAGACTCTTCAGCACAGTGAACTATTACATTACATGGTTGCTTTAGAATTAAACTTTTCAAATTGGTTTTCACACCAAAGCTTCTCAACGATTTTAATGTTGGCTGAAAGTAGCCCTGTTTTAACTTTTGGAGTTAAACCTTTTGCAATCCTGTTCATTATCTCTGTTCCATAGAGTTGCAGTGCTGGATAAGGTGACAGACTTTTTACTATTCCTGGGAAAAATTCTTGTTGCTGGAGGTGTGGGTAAGTCAACAGACTCTCAGTTTAATATTTTCAGCTTGGTTGAGTTAAAGGAATGGCTTGATAAGGAGCTTTGACTGAGGCTGAATCTAGACACATCAAAGAAGCGTTTTAGTTTACAACGTTGTAAATTTAAACAGGGAAAACAGGTAGAGAAAAATGAGGCTCTACATCGCCATCTGGTGGCACAATGTTATATTGCACATACAACACATATAAATCGCTTTTTCTTTACCAGTCTAGCTGAGTACTGAGACCTCTCTGATTTGGGCACTACTAATTCAAATGTTGTAGCCTTTTTAAAACCTGAGCTTTGTTCATGTAAATCTTTGTGGGGAAATCTCATTATCTCAGTGTCTTGGGACGTTCATTAATCAGATAAACAAGGGGCTATTTAGATTATTTTACTGGCATGAATCTAAACCAACAGCAAGCAAAAGAATTCAGGCCACAATTAGATGGGAATAAGGGAAGAAATGCATGCAACAAGAAAAACAATGGTTCCCCAAACCAATATTTATCACATATCATTATGTATGGGGGCATTTCCAGCAGAGGACTAGTGACGATGCTTAATCCACTCCATGGCTGGCTTTTTAGCCCTTTTTTTCCAGCTGGCCTTCAACTTCTAAACTCAACTGGAGCCAAACAGTTGGGGGGGGGATGTGGGTATGACTATATGACCAGTGCTGAGACACCCTCTTCTTTGTGCTTTGCTGAGTAACAGTTGAATTTGCATGTAAAGAAACCCACACACACTTTGATTTATTATGGGCCATTTTGAATGAGCCCACACCACTGGCATGAGTGGGGTAAACATACCAAGAAGCCTTGCTTTCCTGTTACAATTGAATCAAGGATGAACAAGTCAACAACAACTCATGGCTTAAAGTTGGCTAGTGATTGTTGGCTAAAGAAAGGCTGGCTTAGCATAACATGCAAATGCAGTCAGTGTGTAGTTCTGCCTTAACCTAGGTTTTTAGTACTGAGGGAATCCCCTATATTCACAGTGTTAGGCCAAAAGAGGCTTCCTTCTTTCTCCTTAAATTTTGCAACACGTGCAAGAAATGCAACACTTTGTAAGCAGTAACATTTCACTGCTTCTCTGAATACTTTTACTACCTGCACTTCAAATTGTGGGAGATCATTTATCTCTACAAAGAGCGTATATAAAAAATAAAAGGCAGAAGGTGTGGTTCAGTAAATAAATGGAAAGGGAGCTACTCAACCGTGTCCTTCAGTTGTCATGTTTAGTTATGCAGCTCCTCAAGCCATTTGACCTCCACACCTCGATGGTTTAATTCCTGAGGACTATGAATTGGAGTTTCATAGAGACCTATAACTTTTTATTCATACAGTTGTCCAGGGGAGATATGAACTATTAGATTCCTGTAGTCAAACATGGTGCAAGCCTTGTCGTGGGTTCTGAAAGCCATAAAATAAGTAGGTACTAGCCATTCAAGAAAGATGGTTAAATTGTTTGGATGAGAAACAGAAATCAGGTGTTATTTTAACATCTCCCTTCTAAATCTTTCCACTCTGATCTGGCTGAGGGCTATCTGATTGTGGAGGCAGACATCTGCAGATACATCCCTAAATGGGTTGATAAGTGTGCTTGAAAATGTCTGCTTCCTCTTGTGATTCCTGAAGGGCCACAGCTTAGCCATTCTTGCTCTGTGCACTAGCTAGAAAATAATGCTAATCATGCATAGAGAGCAGGGAGTAGTGGGGCAGATTTAATCCCCACCAAATAGCAGATCAGTACTGTCCTGGCTGCCCGTACATCATTTGGCTTAGGATCTGTGTATTTGTAATTAATGTGAAGAGATTTAATAAATTTTATTGTACCAAAATATTCAATTTAAACACACTCTTTATTTTCGCAATTTGAATTGATGATGTTCTGAAAGTTTGATTTTCACTTCTTTGTTGATTTTGAACTCTTAATTCGCTGGTACCCAACTTCAACTATAATGTACTGTTTGCTGTTAATGCACATTATTTTAAAGCTGTAAAAGTAAATGAGATTTGTCTGGAAATGCAAACCATGAAATAGTGAAATCGATTGTTTTCCTTGTGCTTAAGGACAAATCCCTTGGGCTAATTAATTTACATGTCTTTCACTTCCTACTTAGCACAGATGTTATCGGGAATTAATATCTCAATTTGTCATATAAAATGTTGAATCAGATATATGGAAATACACTGTAGTTAAATGGTTCTCCTAGAGTAAAAGTAGTTGAATTATTGTTTAAAAAATCAAATTTGGGTTTCTTTTCTCTCTTTTTAAAATTGTACTTTTCATTGCACTGTCTTCTTTACTTAAAAAAGCCAGTTTGATTCATAACATGGCATTATTGATTAAAATCTTCTGGTTGTGTGAATCGCAGATAATTAATCTGAATACAGTTTTGTCCCAGTACAAATACTGGAAATAATTCAAGTCAGAGTTAGCTGCTTGAAAAATCTTATCTTTCCCCTTCTTATAGGTGTCCTAGCTTTCTTCTTCTTCACACACAGGATACCAATATTCACACAAGAAGCACCATCACTGAATTACTATTGGGTCCCACTCTTGGTAAGAATATTGCTAAAGTTCTTAGAAACCAGATGATCTAGGCCTGGCACCTGGCACCCACCATGGCATGGCAAATGTTAGAAACCATGGGTCCTGAACTCCCTCATTCCCTTCCCCCCTTCCTCTAACAGTGACATCCTTTGCATTTTGACTGATGTCGGGCTTTTTCTTTTCATCTTGGGGCTTCTCACTGATACGAAGCAGCAAAGGGCAGAATAGATAAGTCCAGAACAAATACACAGTTGTATTAGTGCTTCCTGGAAGATATAAGTGGCACAGTCCATGCTTACCAGATACATGGCAGGGAAGAGAGGAGAGGAGAGGTCAGGGGTCAACATCATAGAACAAGACAGGGTTCAAAGTTGGGATTGGGGGGCGGGGTTCATCAAGCACCAAAGGATCTTGCATTAGTGAGATACCGAGTCCCATTGCTTGGGAGGGATGGTTTATTTTACATCATATCTAATTGTCCACTTAGGCAGGAAATACTTGAAATCCAATGAGTTTGCAAGATCCACAATTAAAGCCATGGTCAGGAATTCTCCTGAACATGTGGGAATAGGGCAGTAGGACCTCGAGGCAAACCCTGCCCTCAGTATTCCTGGAAGTTCTGGGTACTTCTTGTTGGTTTTTTAATGCATATTAATTGAAGAAACTCTTCCCCAAACTGGGAACCCTGATAGGTCTGGGTTCCTGCTTGCAGGGAGATTTATAAAAGCACATTAAAAACCCCTTTAGGCCTTTGCATTAATCACAGGAAGATCTGAAAAGCAGCTTGCAAGCCATGGACATTGCAGGCATCGCCTTCACCCATGGTTTAAACCTTTGTCTGTTCAGAAAATTGCCTGAACATAGCTCTTGTCTTCTCATGGTTTAATGTAAGGAATGCTTGTTTTCTCTATTTATTCAGACAATTGCAATCATCTCTAAGCAATATACAGAAACTCAATACAATGGGTTTTTTTTAAAAAAAAAATCCCCAAATTATAAAACCAGAAATCAGAATGCCTGCTGGAGTTTTGTTTATTTAAGTCTTCGGTAGATGTCTGACCTAAACTGGAAGGGAGTTCAATACAATTGGGCCCATCAGGCTCCTGTGAATACAAGCAGTGCAAAGACCTCACTGATTAGGCAAGGACTTAAGGGATTAGGAGGTACCTGACATATCCTGGAGCCTAAGTTCTTAAGGTCCGTATAGTTAAAGCTATGGTTTTCCCAGTAGTGATGTATGGAAGTGAGAGCTGGGCCATAAAGAAGGCTGATCGCCGAAGAATTGATGCTTTTGAACTATGGTGCTGGAGGAGACTCTTGAGAGTCCCATGGACTGCAAGAAGATCAAACCTATCCATTCTTAAGGAAATCAGCCCTGAGTGCTCCCTGGAAGGACAGATCGTGAAGCTGAGGCTCCAATACTTTGGCCACCTCATGAGAAGAGAAGAATCCTTGGAAAAGACCCTGATGTTGGGAAAGATTGAGGGCACTAGGAGAAGGGGACGACAGAGGACGAGATGGTTGGACAGTGTTCTCGAAGCTATGAACATGAGTTTGACCAAACTACGGGAGGCAGTGCAAGACAGGAGTGCCTGGCGTGCTATGGTCCATGGGGTCACGAAGTGTCGGACACGACTAAACAACTAAACAACAACAACAAGTTCTTAAGGGGCTTGTAAATTGATATAATGAGCACTCACACTTTACATTGTGGGTGCCCTTTGCGGTATCGCTAGAGTTCCCAGGGAGCTTACTGGCAAACAGGGGGTGGCTTGCCTCTCAGTGTTAATTTTTGGAGGTTCACACCCAGCCTCAGTAATCAAGTTTCTTGTTGGAGGTGGAGGCAGCCCCATTTATAAATAGGGGGTGGGGCCGACAATAGCCAGGCAGTCGACTCTGGAGATTCACCCTCCCTACCCTCCCTTTGTTTAATGTTTCTTTTTTGCAGGTTAACTTTTTCTTCCTGTTTAGCTGGCACTGCTATGGTCTTTGACTGGTTTGACTGGGAAGAAATTTCCCTGCATTGGCAGGTTTTGTCTTCCTCATAGCAATTCGTCACAACTTTGGCAGTTATGGCCTTGGGTGGAATCCTTTAATATTTTCTTCCCTATATTGGGGGGGGGATTTAAGTGGTGACTCACCCCCCTGCAGTGGTGATTCCAAGGTCCCCCTCTTAAAGGGGTTATATATATGGGTGTCACTTTCCATACATTGAAAGGTCGTCAGGGAAGTACCCTGCGTGCGGGGATATGGGCTTGGCTGCCTGTTACACTTACGTCTCACAGAGCACCCCGATATCCCATTTACCCTGTTGAGCCCCAGTTCCCCCCTGCTAGGGGGCTGGGAGAGATACACGCCCAAGGCCTAAGACAAGGTCTTCCTACATTCGGAAGTTTAATAAAGTTGTGGCCTAATTTTAATTCCATATAACATTGTCAGAGTCTTTATTCCTTCCTTATGATCCCTGGGGGCTGGGGCTGTCGCCGCCTGGTCACACAATATTATTTAATTCCCATATGATAATGTATAATTAACATGTTTCTTCCTCCTTTTTTCAGACGGTCATTATAGGCTCTTACCTAGTTGCACATGGTTTCTTCAGTGTCTATGCAATGTGTGTTGACACACTATTCCTCTGCTTTTGTAAGTAACTGGCTCTTTGTTGTTTACTTTCCTCTTTTTGATAATGCTAAGATAAAGAATATGTAGTAGGAAGCCATTGCTGTTTCTCTCATTGTGCTGTTTAATCCATTGCAATCTTCACTACACAAGAGATTATGAATTACAGCAATATAAGATGTGGCTTCGTAAGTTCAGTCGGTAAAATGTGACTATTCACTAGACCAGCTAGTCTCCAGAGACTGTTTCATAATAAGTACTAACATGTTGCTTCCGGGTGCTCTGTAGCTTCATCTTGTCCATTGGTGTTTCACTTAGATGAATGCTGTGTCCCCCCGCTAATAACAGGCTTGCAATTTTTGTAGGCACAAGAATGTTGTATTAATTTAAAATAATGTAAAACTGTATTTCTCCCTACAGGGGCTGAAGGTTTAATATATATTGACATGATGAACATATATCAGTCCTTATTCACACGTTAATCAGAGCTAGGTATTAGCCACATAACATATTTTCAGTATCAAGACTCTTGTAATGCCATGATAGATAGATAGATAGATAGATAGATAGATAGATAGATAGATAGATAGATATGTACTTTGGAACACATGTAAAGTGCTTAACATTGCCACTATAATCATCCCATAAACATCTGGAATTCACAATATTATTTGAATAAGCGAAAACTTGCCTTCTATCCAGTTATCGTTTTATTTTCTATGCACTCCTGATTTTCTGTTCCTCTGCGGTATTGATCTCCAATACAGAGATCTCTCTCTCTCCCCCCCCCCCTGCTCTGCTTTCTGACCTCCTTCTGAGCAAAGGACCCAGCCATCTTGAGGCTGCAATCTATAACTGGAAGCTGATTGCCACCGCCATTTTTTATGCATGTTGGCTTTTTCTGCCATTTCAGTGTGTGTGAGTATTCTCGTGAAAGTTCTAGGACTTGTCTAAACTGTGATTGGCTGTCTCTCGAAAATCACTTCAAAAAGTTGGTTGGAGCAGGAGATGGTGATCTACAATTTTGGTGTGCATTCATAAAACTTATTTATTATGTTGGAATGCACAGAAAGTCAACTTGAGTTGTTAACTTCCAACAACTAATTTGTTACGAATGGATGGGTGGATGGGATGTTGTTCATCCTCAAAAACAAGTTTGTTGCCATTATTCAAGTTTAAAAATAAGACTTTGACAAGCAAGCTTGGAGAGAATAACTCTCCACCCAATGTAGCCTACCCCACATAATGAAATAGAGGATCAGATTCTGAAGTTGTCAGCTGAATTTGTGAAACTTTCTGGTGAATTAAATTTCTCGAAGAACACAGGCCATAGGCACCCCAGTTGTTGAGTGAAACCTCTATAATTGCATAGCACCATCATATATTTTTATGACTTGGCAGTTTATAAACATTCTTACAATACAATTTAACAGCAATGCATCTGAAAACTGCAGTTCTTAAACTCAAAATGGTGTTCTTCCAAGTTCAATCAATTTAATCTTGGACTCCACCCCCTGCCCCCCCACCTAAGACCACCAGAAATGCAATTGTGGGATGAAATTTGGACACTTGGACCAATGCAATCCTTTTGCAAATGTGCTTTCTGAGAATAGACCACTAGGAAACTTTTCTGTGCAAGCCCTACCAAAATGAATGACGTGGGTGTCATAATGTGTAAAGGAATGCAGTGATGACCACGGGGCTTGTGAAAGAGGTTTAAATGCAGCCTTTGCCAACCTGGTGCTCTTCAGATGTTTTGGACTACAACTCCCATCAGACTCCGCCAACACTGCAAGCACAAGCTTGGAAAACCTGCCCTTATAATGTATATGTGTGTCCTCTATTTTGCTGAGCAACTCTCCGAAGATATCAGCAAAGTCTGACCTCTTGTGGCAAAAATAAAAAGCAGAATAAGAAAGAGCCAGAAATAATAATACAGATATTTCACACGGGATGCAATATTCTTAGGAACAAAGCACTGTTATTATAAGGTGGTCAAGACCCCAAAGTATGAGATTCATAAGAAAACAGGGCCTTCAGTAGAAAATCCAGCTTTACTACCAAGCACAGAATAATCACTTTTAATATGTTGCATGTGCAGAAGTGTTAAACACAATGTTGCTCAACATTGGTTGTGGTCTACCTTCTGTTTATATTAAAAGGTGGGTGTTAGCATTTGCGTGGCACCCTGTGACAACACCAGCAACACTAAATTTCAGTTCTCTTGTAACTAGTTTTCTAGTGTTGTTTCTTTTCCTCCCTTTGAATCTCTGTCTCTTTCTCTCTTGTTTTCATTTGTGTGCATGGCCGCTTGCTGCTATGGCTCCTTTTGATCACTTCGCATTCAGGTGAAGACTTGGAAAGGAATGATGGATCTACAGCAAAACCCTACTACATGTCAGCTAGTCTACACCGAATTTTGGGGAAGAAGGAACTGAGTCCTAAGAAGTTAATGGGATAATGTTTTGTTTTTGTTTTTAATGTGAAAATGGCAACAGTGTCAGTTTTAAGATAAACTAAGCAGGATCCATATTATTTAGGCTAAAGATTTTTTTTTTAAGTATAAATGATGCTTGTGGTTAATGAATGATTTGTGTTTGCTTTGTACTATCTAAAAATGAGCAAATGGGCAACATTTAAAACCATTATTTAACAGCTGTGAAACAAGGCCACATCATAGTTTTTATAGAGTGCCTATGGAAAAGTGTAAATGTGAAGCTTTTTTAAAATATTTAGCTCTTAGTGTTTAATAACTTTTCTAACTCAAGATTTTGCTGTTTGAAATGACAGCCATTTTGATAAAAATTTTATAGGTGTATATTTGTAAAGGATATTCAGGCAATTTTTGAAAGCACTACAGTGATTCCTAATTAGCCGTAAACAGATCAAGACTAGTAACCAGCAGGTGGTCCTAAATTTGTAATTATGGTGCTATGGCTGTATTTTTACTGTACATGCTGGTTGACAGCAACTTAAACTGTGATTAAATTGTATTAATTGTTCCCTATGACGAAGAGCAAATTGCTATGTCAGATTAGCATCATATGGAGTCATCTCCAAGAATGCAATGAAAGATTGTTTGAATTGCCTAGAATGAGAGTCATATTATTAAGGATGCCAGAGATAACATTTTAGGGATAAAATCTAGGCCAAGCAATAGCCTTTTCCATCTGATGCAATATTAAATCTGTGGTGTAATTTTTTAAAAAATGATTAGTGGTACTGCTTAAGTGTGCCATGGTTTTGTCCTGTGTTGTGTTAAGTTTTAGCTCTATCGCAAGTACAGTAAGCCCACAACTTACATGAGGGTTGTGTAACCCATAGTCAAAACACATAAAGTTCAATGATGGGTGGGATTGCCAAAGTATTTTTTTCATGGAACTCGACCCACTTTCTGCCCCTTTTAGATGTTTTTATTTTTTATTTTATTTTTTGCTGTTCACATAAAGCTGAATGCACACAAGTTTAATGTGTGTAGGTTACGGCCTTACCTTAATCAAAGAATGAAATCCAACTTGGAACTGTGTTTTTCCCTGTGGCGAAAGCCCTCCTGGACTAGCTAAAAGCCCCAGTTGAAGGTTTTGGGTTTTGTGGGTGTTTTTTTTTTTGGCTTTGCAGCCATCTCGACTGCTGCTAAGTGGACAGAGAAATAGAATGAGATTAAGTGTGGCTTAAGTTGCTTTGAGCCCCTCTGTTTATGTGAACATCCAATTATTTTTCATATGAGGGAAGAAATATGTGTGATGCTAATGAGCATCCTGGCCAATCACTGATTAAAGCAAGAACTACATCTGACTGTCGTTTGAGAAAACACCAGTGATTGAACATCAGCTCAGTATTACACATAATAAAGCACAGTTTCATAATATTGAAAGTGCAGAAACACTGTAGCTCCCATCAACTACGGAAGGCAAGTGACCATATTGCTCCAAAGACAACAGTGGGAAAATACCAACTGTGCAAAGATGAGAAACAGTTATTAGAACAGAACTCTTGCAGGTCAAATCTGTGTTGTTATATGTGCTTATTGGTGGAAACTGAATGAAGAAACTAAACCTCAGAAAATTGAGAGGCTTCATCACATTTATAGCCTTTGGTTAAGGGCTTACTTTAAGGTAACTTTCTTTATTCACCCTAAACTATATAATAATTGCAGGATTCGGCTGAATTACAATAATGTAATTTCTGCTTTTCTGCTTGTTTTGTTCCAGGGTCATGAGAGAGGCTTCCGAAATTAGTGTAGCATGTTGTGGGGTTGTTTTTTTTTAAATACAATATTATTTTGAGCTCTCTAACCCCCTTCAACAAAATAGCCCTCCATCATTAAGGCAGGATTGACTGGCTAGATTTATGGAGAGCATTCAATGGAAATTCATGCCCAAAATGACTAGTTATTTGTCGAACAGTGGCCTGTTTCTTCTGCAAGTAATTGAGCATGTCTTGAGCTGACAGTCTTAAAACTGGAGTTTTCCCAAATTCACTCAGGTGAACAGTTTGAACTCCACGTAGCCATTTTGTTTCAATGACAGGCAGGTGTCAACCACCACTCCTTGGCCTATTACAGTGAATCTTGTTACTAAAAGAGGGACCCGTCAATGTTTAATACGGCCTGGAGACCTTTCTTTAACCCTCCTGTAATTTGACCTACAAGCAAAGACTTGTTTCAAGGTGGATATATTTTGGATTAGGATGCTTAAATCCTAGATGACTAGACAACTGAAATACATTCGATTAATTTACTATGCACTCAACTATGTGCACACTTTTCAAGGCATGTGATCTATTTTCATTCCAGATGAATGTAGGCATGGGGATAGATCCAGGAGGAAGTCAGATAAAGGGTGATGGTAGTAGAAACTGGCTTTCCCACCCACTCTTCACCCCAGGAACTTCCACCCATCCTCCTAAAGCTTCTCGAGTGTCAGTGGACCCTGCTGAATGGGGTGGGCTATAAGGAGAAACAGGGACTCATTGAAAGCCATTTCACAAGCAAAGCTTCCACCTGTGGGAGGGGCCTCAACTTGATTTTGAGAGATCTCCTCCATGCTGCAGCCCACCCCATTCACCAGGGTCTTCCAGCCTTTAGTAATGGAGGAGGAGCCAGAAAGGTCAGCTTCTGCCAGCCCCCGCTCTGCTGGCTGGTCCAACTAATAATATCTAGTTCCTAAGTCTCAGATGCAATAGGAAGTGGGAAACAGGTATATTCTTGGATTATTGGTCATTTGCATACTATCAATGTCATCCATTACTGCATGACCAAAATATAATGTCCCAAATACTGCTATAAGCTAATAAGCAATTGGTTATTGTTAGCAGCTGGTGGTCCTGGAAGCAAATGTGTGTTGCCATCAAAAGATGTTGTGTCAAGACACTTTGGAAGCCCTGAGATCAGTATCTCTGTGCAAAGTGGGGATGAGCATGAATCTGCATTGGCAGAAGGCTGCTTATGCAAAAAAACATCCATTGTGCTGAATCAGGCCAATAGTGTACTCAGTGTACTTCCTCTGGTCTTACTGCTTTTGAAATTAATAGACTAATTCCAATTGATCTCAATCAATTAGGCAAGACACTAGCCTAATTTTCAGGTTTGACATTCCAGGATATATTTCAGTTTCAGTATGCCTAAAGTTGTGTCCAAGATCTTAAGATGAAACCCAAGTTATAGCTTTAACCTGGAAGCTTTGGAAGCTGCACCTCCACGAAGGTTTAGGATACATGTCCGAAGTGTCAAATGTTTTTGAGGGGAACATCCTAGAGCCATTTTATCAATTAAGCAACTAAGAAAACTGTGAAAATGCAAAGCAATAGCACTGAAATTTGGCATTCATGCATTCATCTGAAATATCTGCTAAATTGTTGCAAAGAGAAAACTTGGTATACAAAATTCCTGAATATCTTTCTCGGAAATGAATGTGCAAACTAGGGAATAATTTATTTTTTGAAAGATAAATACTTTTGAACTTGATTGATGTGTTTCTTAATCCTTGGGCCAAATCCTGCTGTTTATTATAATGTCAGTTTTATGCATAACGTGCTTTAACATAAAAGCTAAAGCTTGATTAAAATGCACTTCCTCGCTTTTGAGTATTGGGCAAATCATTTCAAGGTGAGATGATTAAATTTTAAATAAGGCTTTGATCCTGCACCCATTCATGTCAAAGGTAAGCATTGACTGGACTGGTGCAGCATCTGGCCAACGCAATGAAAAAGGGCTGATTACGTTATTGCACCAGTGTTTACAGTATAGTAAACGCCAAACCATCCAGTATTGAAAATACACTGAGGATTTTGCTGTTGTGCATGAAAAAGGTCAGCAGGTGGCAGAATTGCTTTTGTATTACATTGGTTTGATTGTTTGCTCTTTGACATTCTTCCTCCTAGTGGAAGATTTAGAAAGTCATGATGGCTCTGCTGAAAGACCTTATTACATGAGTAAGTCTCTGCTGAAGATTCTGAACAAGCAGAACATGCAAATCAGGAGACAATAGGAAATGCCCAGTGTCCTAAACCACGCAATCATGTTTCGTTTGATACATTGTTTCTTCAATATGGTATTGATTGTCAGCTATCATTTGCGCATGTTTTATACCAAAGCTATTGTAGATGTGAAGCCATCAAAAGGTTGTAACGGCATTTTGTGTGTGTGTGTGTGGTTTGTTTGTTTGTTTTTAAATCCAACAACAAAAACCATGGGAGCATTTTTTTATACTGAGATTTTTAAAATTATTTTTATTCTCTCCCCCCCCCCTTTTTTGCCTTTAATTCTTGTGGCTTGGGTATTTGGAATGAAAGATAGTTAAAATGTCTGGCTGCTTTTTCTGTGTTTTTTAAAAGGAAATATGTGAAAATGTGTTTCACTGTTGCGGATTTTGCTCTGAGCGAGTGAAGAGATTTTAGAAAAGTAAAGTTTTCTTTAAAAAATGAAAAGGTCCTTTTCCATTTAAGGTGGTCACGGAATACGTCAATGTCTCTTGATTGCATTTAGAGCCTTGCCAGTCTCCTAGTCTGTACAGCTGTGTGCTCTATGACAAAGTGCCTTACTGGCTAATAATATTAACTAGCTTATGTTCTGAAGTTTACAAACGCCATTTGAAACACAGAGCTACTAACTGCTTGACGAAATAAACGAAACTGTCTTTCGGCTTACTTGAAATGTATTGATACGAATCTGTTCCTTTGCCCCTGTGTGAAATATTTGCAGTATCTACATTTTCCTACTATCATCTCCATATAATAAAACAGTAGAGAGTGGTATTTTTTAGAGAATTGCTTTGGGACATTTGGGTTTCTAATGCTTAGCTTTATCTGTGTCGAATGTATGCTGCAAGAAACCTTTAAGCAAGGTCTAGCTTAGAAGAACTCTCTTTTTAGAGGAATTTTCCATGTATATGTTTGGTGCATGGGACCCTGATGCACTGGTTCCATGCATCCATTCCTCATACTCAGCCTGTGCTAACCTTCAGCTTCAACAGGTGATGTGGTCCCCATGTAGGAAACATATGCAAAATTTTGGACAATGTGCTACCCCCTCCCCCAGAACTTCCCACTCTCCCAGTTTAAAGATGGCTGAGAATAGGGTTACCAACTGTCCTTTGTACCTGTGCCTTTTTAGCAAGCCTGGCTCTGGCTTGTTGGAATGATCAGATGATAATTTCTCTCTATATATACTATTAAATACTATTAATTCCTGCCTATTGAGCTGCTGTTAAAAACACAACTCCAGAGATTACCTGAAAAGCTGCCCAAACTCTGATGCGGAGCAACCCTAAGTACCTGATGTAGGTTTACCTATTCCTGGAGTTAATGAGGAATTAACTTTTCTTCTTCTTCTTGCTGGCCTTGTGTTTGCAGAATATTTCTTTTCTGATTCTAGTGGTTGTGAAATAACCACTCTGCAGTTTCCACAATTAACATTATGCTGTCAATGGCATAAGTCCCGACAGAGCTGCTTCTTAAACAGATGTGGTATGTATGTCCCTTTGGGTATGGAAATGCCTCCCCCCCCCCAATCACAATAATAGCTACAGTTAATAAGAACTGTAGCATATATAAACCCTCCTAACAGGAGATAACAGTGGCATGCCAACCATAGCGATGGTGCAAAAAGTGCTTGTGTATCTTAGGCCCAAGTGAAGAGAGTAGACAACTTAGGGTGTAAATATTTAAAGTCTTTGTCCAAATTAGTTTCCACTTCTGTAACACCCTATCCAGGCATCCCCAAACCTCGGCCCTCCAGATGTTTTGGACTACAATTCCCATCATCCCTGACCACTGGTCCTGATAGTTAGGGATCATGGGAGTTGTAGGCCAAAACATCTGGAGGGCCGCAGTTTGGGGATGCCTGCCTATACTGTTTGTTCAACAGTAAAGGAGGGGAGGAAGCTTTCAGGATTGCAGCTTCACAACACCCCAATCTTAAATGCATTTGCTTGTCTGTAAGTTCCATTGATTTCAAGTAAGTGTGTCTACAATCAGAGAGTTTAAATACTGGACCAGATATGAAATTGGCTTTATTAAAGTAAGAGAAATGGGACCAGGGTTTAATTTTTAGAGCTTTTCTTACAGGGACTCACACCTTCATAGAAGGTGGTTAGCTAGTCAGGGCTGTACCACACACCTGTGTCAATTCTTTAAAGAACTACACCCCTACTATTTAAATTAGAACAAATGGGAATGAAAAGATGCATACTACACTTGTGTAAAGTGTTTATTGCTTTGTTGACTAGTGTGAAATGGATGCTTTGTTTTTAGACTCTTGCTAATATGTTATTTTATAAAACAACTCTTAATTTTATAACTTTTGATACTGAATTATTGCTTCCCTTGTAAAATGTTGGTAATTTGCACTTCACAGTATTAAAACTTAAGAACATAATTGCTTCTTCAGTTTTTGAAAGGTATGGCTAATGGTACTAATATTGATCATTCATGCAGTCTGTTTGTTTGTAAAAAAGGGGGGGGGCTATCAGCATCACAAATATGTATTCATAAATTGCATGGTGGCAAATGAAAGACCTTGTTATCAGTTTCCCCTGTGATCACATTTCTACTTTAAATGTGATTTTATAGACTGTCTTTTTCCTTTTTTGTTTTTTTTGTGCCCAAACCAAATTAACATGAGCACACGGCCACCTGAGCTCTAAAATCTTTTTGCTTCTGCTGTGCAGAAATATTAGGGACATATTGTTGAAAATATCTTTTCAGAACTAAAATGTTTAATATTTAACACAATTTGTTGTTCTTTATTGTTTTACAGCTCTTGAGGTTCTAATAAAGATTTAGATAAAGAAAAAACACCTTTCTGTTTTTGTTCCTTCTTAGGTGGTGAAGAGTCATAGCTTAGTAGTAGAGCAGGCAAAAGTGGTAGATTGCCAGGTTCAATCCCTGACATCTTTAGGTAGACCTGGGAGAGTGTAGAAAGTTGCTGCTAGTCAGCATAGACAATCCTGAACTACATAGGCCAATGACCTGACTCTGTATAAGGCAGCTTCCTCTGTTTCTATGTACCATGATTTTGAAAGGGTTCTCATTGTGTTACTGTTGTGCATAACCCCATTCTCATCACTTCACTGAAGCACAGAAGGATAGTTTTTGATATTCATGTACTCAAAAGTATAAGCAAAACTGAGGTCCAGTGCTGAGGGCCTTCTGGCAGTTCCCTCACTATGAGAAACCAAGCTACAGGGAACCAGGCAGAGGGCCTTTTCGGTAGTGGCACCCGCCCTGTGGAACGCCCTCCCACCAGATGTCAAAGAGAAAAACAACTACCAGACTTTTAGAAGACATCTGAAGGCAGCCCTGTTTAGGGAAGCTTTTAATGTTTAATATTATTAAACATTTAATATTATTGCATTTTAATGTTCTGTTCTGTTGGAAGCCGCCCAGAGTGGCTGGGGAAACTCAGCCAGATGGGCGAGGTATAAATATATTATTATTATTATTATTACTACTATTATTATTACTATTATTGTTATTATTATTTACTTCTGCACAATTATTTCTAACTGTAATGGCAGCCTCACACAGAGCACACTGAGGTACCTTGAGGTTACCCACACATGGGCCTACAGTGCCTAGTGAACCCAATAGAACTGACAAAATGCACTCCTAGCCGCAGAGGACTCTTGGGAATCTAGTGACAAGGATGTATCTACCGTATATATCTTTAGGGGCCAGGCAAAAGCTTTCCAGTATAACCAGGTCTTTGGCCTTTTTTTAGAAGTGGGTGGGGTGTTTTCAAAGCAACTATGTGGGATCTAATGTCTATTTGTTTGGTTATAAGTTGCTTTGGGTTACCCTGGCCAAGATAAAGCAACTGAAAAATTTAATAAATAAAATAAATTTCAATCAGCAGTGATGCAAAGCTTGTTCAAATGTAGCAACCCCTTCCACATTTTCCTTCAACCCCAAACCATTCTGTATTGCAGCATTGGACCTCAGCATTGCGTATTAATTCAGTGTTAATTATAATTCTGAAAAAAGACACTGAAATTAATAGAAAGTGATCCAAGGATCATCCTAAGGAAAGTAGTGGGTCTTGTTTTCACTGGAGAGTTGTAGGATATTTCTGTTTAGAAAACATTTTTTTAAAAAATAATAATAATAATAACTGAAATGTATAATAGAGATTTAGATGTTAAGACCTGTTCATATTCAAGTGGGAAGAAAGTAGATGGTGCTGAGATTTTTTCATATGCCATGATCTTTACTCAGAAACAGATAAAAGAAATAGTATTTTAAAAGTATCGCATGCATTGTTATCTGCTTGGAAATTCTTAACTAGGTGTACTTTTTTTGAAAGTAGAGAAATCATTTCTTTATCCTGCAACACACCTGGAAAACTTCAGAACACTGTAATAATTATTAGCATATAATTGAACAACAATATATAATCCATCACCGCTAAATTCATCATCTCAGACTAAGGCAAAGAATGCATTTGTAATCTAAAAGTAAAAGGGTTGCTGAAAGTCCAAGACCTTTCATGTTCACTCCGTATGCACAGAGTTGTTTTTAATTAAATCTGGATTTCTTAAACTACTCCAGCATTTTCTTGCGTCACATGCTACCTCTGAGAATGGACTGCAGTTATTGATTATTGTGTCTCTGCTCAGTTGCGAGACATAACTTATTGCAAACCTGCTTTCTTTCTCCTCTTTAAGGCATGCTCATAAACGGACACTCTGTGATTGATGTGTTTTATGTAGCTCATAGTTTTCTTAACTTTCAAATTACATTTAAATCTACAGTTGGCTGGATGCCATAGAAATCTTAATCCATCTCCAGATGAATTTTAAAACCAGGGCTCATTCTCTCTCTTATTCTGTGTCTGCATCATAGATGTCATGGTCTCTAAACTTGGTGTCATGTTCCTCCTCCAGTTGGTTCTCCTGTTTTTAAGCATAGGTCAAGCTGAATTATTTGCTCTCTCCCACAGGGGGTGAGGAATATTACTCCAAGCAGAAGTCTGTATCCCTTGAGGAAAGGGCAACAACTGAGATATGGAAGGAAGACAGGGATAGTATCTGTGAAGATATACATGCGCCAGTAGCAATTTTTCTGCACACAGGAAAAATACATTGGGCATATCGGAAGGGGATGAGTCTGGGGCAGCAGAGGGATGTCATAATCTTTTAGCAAGTTAGAAGAGTTGATAATACTGGGAAGATCTAAGCAGGGGGTGTCAATACATTGTGGGTTCTTTCCTTGCCCCTCCCTCCACCAAAATTAGGCTTGAAAGAAGCACCCTGCAATAGCCAACAGAAGAGATGGGGGGTGTTGCCCACAACTGCTTCTCTTGTGTGCAAATAAATCCAAAAAGATGGACAATTCCTATCATAAGAGAACAAGGGAGGTGCTCATGGTGAGTTCCCGCACCTATTTTTCAAGGAAAATAGCAAAGTGCCTTCCTCTTCTCAAAACCCCTGACCATTGGACACACTAACAGGGGCTATGGGAGTTGAATTGCAACCGTGTCTGGAGGACCAGTCTCCCCCTCCCTGCAGTACAAGTTGCTTATGGCTCCAACTCAGCTTGTTTCCCCCGAGTACAACCCTTTGGTCTTTTGTTCAATAGCTGGGCAAAAGGAAATGCAGCCTGTCACACCCGGGAATTTTTCACTATTAAAAGAGACACAGCACACTCTCTTTTTGCCTTGCCATGAACTCCACCACGTGCCACTTGTACATTCATTCCTGGTTTATTGTAGAAAACGGCTCTGTAAATGCATATTTTCCCCAGAGCTGACAGATGTGTTGCTTTCAGGGGACGTAAGGGGAGGAAAGGGAAGGATTGTTTTCTTCACTGGGCCACAATGTTTCTGGTTGCCATCATTTTCTACACGTCTGACCAAATCAATTTCCTCCCTCAGTTCAATTTTCATGTCATCCTATCCGAAGGTCTCGTTTCTGTTGGTTTGGATGGGCTGGGAGAGTGATCTATTTTCATTTTTGCTGCCTGAAACTCTTTTCTCTTCTTTGTGTGATTATTGTTATGATTGAAAGAAAAGGGAGGAGGGAACGACCACTGGAATGGAAAGGCAGCATCAGGAAAACTCTCTTGCTCACTAGAGGCTCCCAGAGGTCATGGAATACCTTTGGGGTGGCACCTCTTACTGGAAACAAAGGAAACTTGCTTCCTCATGAGGGAGGTATCACCCACCAACCTCCAGGACAGACTCTGCCTGAGAACTGACAGGCAGAGTCTTTGGTCAGGCTCTTAAACCTTGACCAAGTTGGGCTTCCCAATTTTATTTTTCTTTCATTCCCACCCCACCCCCACCCCCTTTCCCTGTCCTTCAGACATATTCCCTTCAGAATCTGACAGAGAGGTAAGCTGCCTGGGACAGAGGCATAGGAATCCTTCTGTAACTGGGGATTTTCCCGCTCTTTTTTTCTGAAGCCAATAGGATAGCAGGATCAGAATGTTCCTCATTAAGGAGTTTCTTCTGTCCCCAAAGCCCTGAATAGGTCCAGGGGAGACCACAGCTGCTGCTGCTGCTGCTGTTACCTCAGGAGTTCATGAGGATTTTAAAAGGTTTTTCTTAGGGTCTGAGCCTGTAATATTTATATAAGGGAGCATTTCCAAAGGCATCAGCAGAGAACCTGAATTAGTGCTTCCAAACATCAACAGTTTTTTTAAAAATTATTACAAGAAATAAAATTAACGGTACCTCATGAATCTGAGGAGTTTTAAGTATTCCCAAGGATGGCTCTGAAGCTAACACAGTAAATACAACTATAAGATTAGCTTATCCCTTCTCAAATCTCAAGAAGCTTCTGCCTTAACTGGTTGTGCCTCATTTTATCTGTGTTTTCACTTCATGACCTAAGGAACTCCTAGAAAACGCACATCAGTAGGGCTTTGTTCTCCATTCAGTTTATGTAACTTAACGAAGGCTTGCACTTGATGATGGATGCAAACTTATTCTGTGTCCCCCCCCCACCTTTATTTTAGCAATTCAGTAAATAAATGTTTTTTTCATATATATGACAAGAGGATGCTTCTTTTTCTATTATCTAATGAAAAGAAATATGTTTTTAATTTCCTAGAAAAAACTCTCAAAGTAGTTTGCAAAAAAGCTAAAACAATAAAATTACAACCATAATTTAAAGCATACAAAAATTCAAAACCACTATAGAATTTACTAAATTAGAAAATTAGAACTTGTTAAGATTTTCTAACCCTTCTAATAGTCTCTTCAGTCTTTTTTAAAAAGCAGCTTAAATATAAGGAGCGCAACGGAGCACAGGTGTTATGGGGATGGCAATACAGTGGTACCTCAGTTTACAAACACAATTGGTTCCGGAAGTCCATACTTAACCTGAAGCGTACTTAACCTGAGGCGAACTTTCCCATTGAAAGTAATGGAAAGTGGATTAATCCGTTCCAGACGGTCCATAGAGTACTTAAACTGAAGCGAACTTAACCTGAAGTGAACTTTCCCATTGAAAGTAATGGAAAGTGGATTAATCCGTTCCAGACGGTCCTTTGGAGTACTTAAACTGAAATACTCAAACCGACGCGTACGTAAACCGAGGTATGACTGTATCCCATCCACAGAAGTCTGAAAAATTCTTATCTTACTAGAGAAGCTTATGCCACAGGTAACTGGCTGATTTCAAGGCATTCAGGAAAGTCATTGTCCACACTTGTTGGTAAACTTGTTTTTCCTTGGATCTCAAACTACTGAGCAGGTATATCTCTCTTAACTGAAGATTTAGGTTGTGAATCTCCCCAGAAAACATTCACTTTACTTTCTTAGTTTTCTTGAAAGCAAACACATGGAAAGCATTTGGACCATAGTGGAGGCTCTTGTGGCAAGGGAAATCTGTAGCTTTTGTGGATCTCATGTACATGTATACTAATAATTTTTCCCAACTTCAGAAGCTGTGCCGAGAACGCAAATGACTTTCTGGGGGCAATTGCCATGAACAAAAGCCCCTTCCACCCCAGAGGGTTTTCTACCAAAGCTGATTGCCTATGTACCAACTCACCTGCATCTGCGGTGGATTCACAGCAATCTCTATTTACCTAACCATTACAAATGGTTTTAATTTCAACTGGAGCTCAAAAGTTTCCAAGTGACGCTATAACATATTATGTGTGGGTTTTTCATTAAAGGAGTGGAATATTTTTCAGGTTCCGTGCTGCTTTTTCCAAGAACAATGAAGGACTTCACATGGGATCTTATACAACTACAATGTTATCAGAAGACAACGTAACTATCCTCTGTGCCATTTTGTTTACTTTGATTCTAAATTTCACCAGAGTGCATTTTAGATATGGGCAGTGGGCAGAGGAAAGTCTGTTTGTGTCTTCAGCCACCTTCAAGGTGATCATGTATTTCTCCAGATTTTGGTAGGAGATTTGGTAGGATTCGGGGTCCAGTGGGCTATCCTTAACTGGAGCCTTTTGAACTGATAGCTTAGAGGCTGGACATGGACAACACAGTTGGGATACTCCAAGTGTACAGGCCCTGCCCACCTGCCAAATCTGGCCCACAAAGCAGATCCTGATAAAGATTTAGCTGATGTGGCAAAATGATTCCCCATCCCTGCTCCAGATAGACAGGTATACATACACCATTTCTGTGAAAAGTTAGCTGCAGCAGCAGGATATGACGATAATTAGAATATCCACTAGACCAAAGGACAAGTTTACAGTCAGGAATTCTTTAGGCAGGCTCCTAAGCATTTTAACAGATAATAGTGCAATGCTTCTTGGCAACTTGATTTCGGAAAATATTTTGATGTGCTGAAGTCAGAAACACAATATTTCTCAAGATACATAATATAAGTAACCCAATCCTTACATTGTAAGCGTTGTGACAAACCTTACAATGAGAAACAGGGCTTATGCTAGCACTGGAGTGTACGGACAGACCCCTAAGCATATTAATAACAAAGTTGTATTTAGCTGCAATAAAATTACATTGACTCTGCTTAGAGATTGAAAAGCCCTGTGGAGAACATAATTTAAAATTACAAATATAGAATGCACAAGCTCAGCATGCACTATTTCAATCGGGAATTCATATGTCCTTGAAGTCATAATCTTGAACTTTTTTAATATAGATGTCCATTTTCAATAACAAAGATACAACAAAGAGAAACAGATGGACTAGTCCAATATGTTGTCAGCAGGGATGGTCACTGAAATAACATAAACTTTTCTAGAAATATAAAGTTGAATATTACTAGTATTAGTATTATTTTTTTTAAAAAAACTACACTGGAGACCAATAAATAATCGTAATAAAAAAAGGAATCTCTCAAGCCCTTAAAGTTTTATTTCTCAGGTGTCTTAATTATGCAATATGCTGAGTTTTCCAGTGTCTGAAGTGCATGGACAAAGTCACAGTCTTTCATAGCTATATTTTGTTGAGCTGCTAATATTCACATAGGTCCTGAAAGGGGAGTGGGGAATGAAAACTTAGAATTTCAGAAAGAAAATATGGGGGTTCTGTAGATGATCCGATTGCACAGGCAACTTCTTACACTCCTAGAAACAAGGGGAAGCTGCCTTATACTGAGTCAGGCCATTGGTCCATCTAGCTCAGTATGGTTTCCACTGACTGGCAGCAGCTCTCCAGAGTTTCAGGCAGGAGTCTCTCCCAACCCCCACCTGGGCATTGAACCTGGGACCTTCTGCATGCAAAGCAGATGCTCTGTCGCTGAGCTACAGCCCTTCACACGACTCGCCCTAGCCCACACTTTCTGCAGTTTGCTGTCCTGTTTTTGCATATACAGTACACGGAACCCTTGGAATCAAACCCACACACAAGATGCGACCATGCTGTATTTACAAACCATTTTGGCATGTTTTATTATATAAATTAATAGACAGTCAAGTTTGGCCATTGTGGCAATCAGAATATTGGATTTTATGCATGCAGCAGGAGCCATCTTACATTCTCTGCTTAAGAATGTGTGGTGAATCTCTTAGAGCAAGTTAGACACTTAAGCTTATCACATAAATTGGGTGAAATGAGGGCTTTTGCTTCGGGGAAGGGCCATAGCTCAGTGGTAGAACATCTGCTTCGCATGTCTCAGGTTCAATCCCTGGTATCTGTAGGTATGCCTGGGAAAGATTCCCTGAAAGCCTCTGCCAGTCAGTGTAGACAATACTGAGCTATGGTCTGACTCAGGCTAAGGTAGCTTCCTTTCCCCCTCCCCAAAATTACAAGTTGTTCTTTGAACACAGTACATTTACTGTTTAGATTTCCATAGCAAATGCTGTATTTCTACATCTCTCACTTGAACCTACCGAAAACAGGAGGGAGGGATGGATGGTGTGTGTAGTTGCTTGTTTCTTTTGCCTTTAGCAAAAGTACATCACATGCAGTTTGAATTACGTTTCCAATGATATTTTGTAAGCTAATGGTTTTTTTGGCTGACCTGCTGACTTGAATACAAACGCTCCAAATGTTGGCTGTGCAGATTTGATAGAAGAGCTCGTGCCTTGAGAGCAACACTTTAATTTAAACCAGAAAAATATATATTTAACTTTGCTAACATGCACTCCTTAAGCAACATGCTCAAAGTTGATCTGGTAACAGAGTTTATCTGTAGGAGGGGCTGGAACAGGAGGGGATCTCTTCCCCACGGGGACAATTGGGAGAAATATTGTTGGTGTGGTTTGCAAGTGCAGCTGTTAGCAAGACAGAATAGTTAAGGGGTGGGGTGGGGGTTGTGATGGCGGTTCCTGTTGAGACACTGTGGGAGGACTTTAGGGGTGGTTTTGTGTGTGTGTTTAAACCACAGTGTACAGAATAGTTAGTGCTGACATATGGTAATGTATATACTAAACAGAGGGGAACTCTGCTAGAGAAACATGGGGAAGGGTCAAGGGAAAGAAGCTGGGGAGGAATCGGATTGCTTTGAGATTGAACAGTTTTTATGTGGGGTATTGTTTTGGAAAGGGAAAGGATTTAATGAGCTTAGGTGGGAGGTTTGGTAGCGAAGCAGGCAGGAGAGAGGAGGAAAGCCAGTTGCTTCTAGATTTTGGTCTCTAATCTAACCATATGCTGCAAAAAGATTTTCAGGGTGGCTGCTGAACCTCTATCACAGGGATGGCGAAACCTCAAGCCTGTGGAATGACCCACCAAGTGTTCACCAAGAGGAAATAAGCATCATCTGTTGTAGAAAAATAAATTGGCTGTACAGATCTGCCTGTCTCCCTTCCAAGTGGTAAAGCAGATTGTCAGAATCGAAACATGAAACTAAGCTCTAACAAACGTATCATTTCACATACACACCCATTACTTCAGCCTTCTTTCAAAGGCAGCATTCCTTAACTGCCCTTTACCAATAAATTATTGCAATGAATATTGCAATGAATGACATGTGTGGGATATTTGGCAGGCTAAAGAACAAAGCAAGTTAGTACTCAAATGCAGAGTGCTAAACGTCTTCTAGTTATAACTGTGGCGCATAAAAGTTATACACACACACTTGGCCACTGTTATATAACATTCCTCTGCACTAAACTGCCCTCCAAAATATAGTATGCCAACTAGCTAACATATAGTACATGCTTTAGTATGAAGGTAAACAAACAATGCAATTATTACTTTTGTTTCACTGAGATTTTTATTTATTAAACAAAATCTTTAAAGTAGATTACCATCATACATTGCAAAATAACATTGTAATCCCCCAAATGCTTTTACCTGAATGCTTGGGAGTACACACAATTTCACTTGAGCTGGGAGCCACTGTGAACAGGAGAAATGAGCAGCTGCCATAAACCCATTGGCCATGGATTCTAAGAAAAATCCAAACAGCAGCATGGGCAACCACTCATTTAATACAGCACAGTTATAGACTGCTTTAAATATATTTTAAAATCTATAAGTAGTTTACTTGAAACTATGGGCCAGGCCACTTATAAGCAGCAACTCCCCACAGTTCCACCAACATATACTGTAATTTACAAGGTCCTTAACAACTTGAGTCCAGTATACTTCAAGGGGCCACCTTATCACTGAAGTCTTCAAGGGATCACCGATGGTGGTCCTGTATTCAGCATTCTTGGCCCAATATTGTTGAATTCCCTTCCAGTTGATGTCAGTCTCTTAGTCTTGAACTCCTGACTCTTACTGAAGACTTTATTCCAAAAAGGCTGTTTAATTCTGATTTTATATAGTTTTAACTTGGTATTAGTCTTATTGTATTGGGTCTTCTGTCCACCATGTGGACATGACGGTAATTATTTTATTCCAACAACTTGCATAATGCTTAAGCAAGCTTTCCTTTTTATAGTGTGTGAGGACAAGGTTTAAGTCACTGGAACCACAAAAAAGGAGCCTCATTTATTTCTGAGCAATCCTGAGGGTCACATCCCTTTCTGGGGAACTTTCCAGGGGCCATGTGCCAAAGGTGGGCAGAGCAAGGAATGTTCATTTTACCAGTATGTAGGCTGGTTGCTACACAAACTCCCACATGCCTCTCTATCCAGGCAACAAGAGGTATTATCAAAGTTCAAAGACATATTCCAGTGTCCATAAAACACTGAAGAGAAATATGAAGCAGAACCAATAGAAGCTATGGCTGGAGAGAGTCCTGACAGCTAGACAGAGAGCTCTGCATTTGACCCTTACATCTGGCGTTCCCCACCCCTGTTCAGTAGGGTTCCACTCAAGTCAGTATGTAATGTGTATGCACACACACACACACAGCTCAGGATGAGTCTCTGAAGAGTTTTCTAGGACTATACACTCCTACCACCAAAGACATTTTGCTGCTTAACACTCCACTGTCCTGCTACACCATCTTTTCCCTACACCATCTACCCTCCCATGGTGCCACCTAAGGCAGGTTGCTCAAAGGCAAGGCTAGCCCTGGCTCTTCCTCCTTTCCTGAAAGTATGTCTCTGGCCTTCCCTTTGAATACAGTTAAATGACCAAAAGGTGAAGACAGGAACAAAAAAGTGACCAAGGCAGTGTGATGGTACTAAGACCTACTCTCTAAACCTTTCTTCTGTTCTAAAGCTAGCTGGAAACACTAGCTCTGCAGGATTCTGGCATGTCTCTGCTTCTGATGGAGGAAAGAAAGGCTGCAAAAGGGTGCTTTTTGGTTTGTGCCAAACTATACTTTCCCCACAAGCTCTAAAGAACTTGTGCAACTTTTAAAAATGTTTGCTTTTGGTAAGGTATGAAATGAATACTGGTGTATTTTTTAAAAAAAATACAAGGCAGGGGATATTTGGGAAGGGCTAGGCCTACAGGCCGATAAATGGTTGTATCCAACTAAGACATCCCATTAGCACAAGGACTTCCATCTGAACAACAGGACGACTTCCTACTCCTTCCCCTATTTATCCCCCTAACAATCTGCTACAGAGGAGTAAGGGGGAGGGGTGAGAACCCATAACAGATTGTGGGGCACAAGTCCTTGCGCTAACATGACAACGTTGCTAGATCAAACTCTGTGTGTTCAATTTGATATTAGTAATACAGATTGAAAGAGAGGTGGGTAAAAGAACCTACTGCAAGAGCTCTCAGGGCCTTACATCAGCCTTCACCAAAAGGGTTGTGATGAACCTATGGACCAGCCTCCTCCTATTCTCTGGTTCAAGCCCCCCCCCCCCAAGACATCTTTACCAGGGAGTTTGGCTCTGCCTGTCATTTAAGCTGCCAAGAAGTTCGTGTATACAAGCTCCCTCAACCCAACTTCCCACGCTCACATTGTTTCATTCTGGCGGCTTTTGCAAATCTGGAGGTGCATAGCGTGAGAGCATTGCTATAATTTACCCTATGGGAAGTTGTGTTTTTTCTCCCCTGACTACTCAGTTTGCCTAAATTATGACCAAGTGTGACATACATGCAACAGCAAGAGGGATTAGTTGATGCTGGTTGGCTAGGAACCAGAATAATGAACTCTGAATGGAAATATATGATGAAAGTCAGACCAAATCTAACTTCTCTACGTGAAATCTGAAGTCTCAGTTGGTTACCCATGCACACTTCATTGCACAACTATAGAGAAAGGCAGGGTAAAATAATGGTATGCAGCAATCACAGAACAATTCTAAAACATGGGATGGAATGAGAAATTTGCTCTTAAGACCAGGTTCTAAAACAATATTTGCTTGCAAGGTTACTTATAAGCCATTATAGCATCTGAATTATTAGAACCAGATCTATTGGACTAAAACTGCAAATCATTTTCTAGGAATGGGTAGTCTCTGGGTACCATTACAAAGATATTTTCTTACAAAACTTGCTAAAGCAGTGTGACAGCTTCTAATAGTTTGAAAAACACTTACATTACGCATGCTTCTGACAACTAATCATTTCATCTTTTTTAAAAATGCATTTTTCAGCATTTGTTCTGTTGAAGCTGTACTCTCAAAAGCCAGATTATACTCTGACAACTACATGCAAAGGCTGCTTATTCCACTCATAATTATGGGATCATGAATATCAGTTAGACGGGGCTCAAACTTAAAAAGGAATCATGCTGAAAGACAAACTTTGTAGAATACAGATATTTAGGTATCACAGTATTTACCTTTTGCACTGTTTTTAAAGTTTTTTCATGTTTTATTGCTTAAAAATTGTACAGACATTTTATAAAATTGTGGTATGTGTTTTCATTAAAAAAAAGTTATGTGAGGACTGGGAGAATCAAAGTACCTGGAAGTACAATCTCCATGATGTACTAAGGTGTTTTTTTAAAAAAAAGAACCGCTAAGCAGGAAGAAGTCAAATCCAATATGGCTACCTTACATGAATAGATTTTAGGCCGACAACTACCACAGTTGCATCAGTGGGAAGTGGCAAGCCATTCCTCTGCCAGACTTCAGGTGACTTCCTTCTTCCATTGCAGTCTTGTATGACACAACCCACATTGTCCAGAGGGCTGGGAGGATCCTGAATAAGCTTTTTGGTGGTGCATGATATTCAGAGAGAACAAAAAGAGGAAGGCTGGCTGCCCAAGCTGCCCTTGGCTCAGACAACCACTGGATACCATTCAACTTCTGTGAAAATTCAACAAGTACAACCAATACACACAAAGGAAGTCTCAAAAATAGTGTGTCCAAGCTTCACAGTTGCAACACTTACAAAAAATTATACTGAAACTTACTCTCCTTGGAAGTAATTTTAGCACAGCTGTTGTTTTACGTAGGGCGCCATTATACAGGAATGAAGCATCTGCTGCATGACTTCAAGTTTGCTCCAACTGCTCAGATGTTGCAAGCTGCTAGGGCCAAGGCCTACCTTTGCTTTGAAACATTTGCACACAAAGAGTATCCTAAATATGAGAACTTACCACCAGTGAAGGTTGCTTTGAAAGTGCTCCAGGAGGTTGTAGTAGTATGCAATATAGCTCCTGTCATAGAAGCTGAAGCAATTCTTTCCTTAGCACTACCACTGAGCCAGCACATGAAGCTGAATCCTCACCAAGAGGTAGGGAAGAGAGCAAGCCACTCTGGCTTGCTGCAATTTCCAGCAGCTTCTTCTAGTCATTGAAGAACTTACATGAGCACATATATGGCTGTGCTATCCCACTTTCACATACTAAAATAAAGGTAAGAACTGTTTCGAAAGTGCTCAAAAATTCTAACTTTGAAATCTGCAGATTTGAAATGTTCATAATCATGGTGGAAAAGACCCATCTCCAAATTCAGTTCAGTAATAGTTAAAACACTGCAACGTGTAGAAATTTACACTTAAAATGTAAATCTGCTATGGAGGGTTCTCAACCTTCTGGAGCAGATTTATGGTGCTTCGGCAGGGGAAATGGGGGGGGGATTCCTCCATGATTTACTTATGGAAGACTTAGCTGTCAATGTGCTGACATCCTCATAATTGTGAAGCAAGAAGCACATGTGGTTTTAGATGGTTCATGCATGGTTAGGAGACATCTTAGGAAAGGCTTTTCTTCTTCAGTGATGCCAAGGGTCCTAAAAGAATGAAGCCCTAGGTAGTATCTAGCTTGTCTATTGGCAAACATGGCTCAGTATACCACAGGCAATGGCACTTCCACCTGTCATCCTTAGATTTTGGGAAACCAAAAATGTACAATTTGCCACAGCAAATATACACAGCACCAAGGCAAGAGGAAATGGAGGCTACTAGCTTCAGTCACATTGTTCACATAAGCAAACAAGTGTATATATCTCCCCCTTGACTAGATCAGGGTGGTTGTTTTTAAATACGACGTATGTAATGCCTCTAATCTTTCACAGCAAGAAAAGACGTGGATGTAGGTACATGTACCCACATGCATTAAACCAGGCATCCCCAAACTTTGGCCCTCCAGATGTTTTTGGACTACAATTCCCATCTTCTCCGACCACTGGTCCTGTTAGCTAGGGATCATGGGAGTTGTAGTCCAAAACATCTGGAGGGCTGCAGTTTGGGGATGCCTGGCATTAAACTGTTCCAAAGTGAACAGTTCAAGCTTTTGCACTCGGGCTGTTTAAAGACTGCCATGGCCTTTTTAATAGGAAGGTAACCACATAATACACAAGAAGACATTGTGGAAATTATGCAGCATGAAATATATTTTGTAAGAATCCAAGCCAACAGGGAGAAAATGAACGAAACATATTAAAGTAGCCACAGTTAGATGTTATTATAGTTACATAACTTCATGTCGGATGTCACATCTACCAGTTCAGGGGAGGCTGCCAAATCATTAAATATTTATGTACTTAGAGCACTTACTGTGTCTTTCCTTACAAGTTCAACTAACAGAAGCAGGCTGTCCATTGTAAAATACTCAAGATTATACCATTAACGCAATAATATGTTTGCTAGTCATGCTACAACAGAAGGTTTTATTTAGGTCATTTAGAGGATTCTGGCAACTGAACTTTTGCCAGCTCATGGACATAATCTTCAAAGTATAGGCTGCATGTAACTCAAATACAAGTAATACTTTAATAGCAATAACTTACAGATACAAACTAATGATGAACTACAATTTCACAAAAAATTGTAAACATTTTGCACAACTGTCAGTCCTGTCTTTTAGCAAAGTGCTCTTTTGATGATAAATAAATTAAACAAACACATAGCTAGAATGGACTATTTCCAGACAATACAAAAAAAAGGTGTTCTCTTTAATAAGTCTTGTAAACATATTTATGGAGAAAGCCATAAAAGTGTCTTGCAGGCCAACTATACTTACATACCTGGGCAACAAAATAGTCTTCAAAATGCTTTGGATGTCATTTAAAGTTTAAACTGAATACAAGTACAGTGGGTGTCTCAGGGGTACCTCTTTAGTCTCATGTCCCTGAAATAAATGAGTTAACTGTGACTTATCGGCAGTTGTGTCATTGAATGGGGTAGCAAGGGCTGGAGTCCAAGAGCAGAAGGTGAATGAGCTACAAAAATAGAAAGATTTGCTGGTCAGCCTAACTAGAAGTATAAAAAAATATTACTTGTGAGTACAAACCCAACTGCACTGATATACCAGCAAGCAGCACCCATTTCACCAGCTGGTACTAGCGCTCATTTCTAGAATGACAGTGCCCCCCATGTCTTTATACCCTGGGCAGTGCCTGTTACCCAATGAACTCTTTTATACATACAACTTTGCAGTTTGTGAGGAAGGTATCTTATTACAAAAATGCCTAATCCCACTGAATACAGTTCAAAACTATGCATAAAATGGGCCCATTGCAGCAAAACGACAACAAAATTGTGTGGTATCTTAAAGAGCCCAAATTTCATTACGTCACAAGCTATTGTGAACTACAATACTTTTCCAGATGCATCTGCAGCTCCCTAAAGCTTATGGCACACTAAAGATTTCATAGCATTTGGCTTGCTTTATTATAATATGAAGCCCTTTACAATAAAGCCTTATTTGAAAGATGAAAGCTATTTAAACTCTGTCTAATTAGGCCTTCTTCCTTTCGATTTAAGGGAAAGTTTCTAGCTTGACATAAACCTTTTGTATATGGAGGATGACAGAATTTTGGTGAACTTTAAGTGCTAAATAACGAGTATTTTTTTCCCCATAACGTTTTGAATACAGCATTCCCGTACAGAAGTCCATAAGAACATGCATTTAAAAAAAAAGTTGTGAACATTTTTTAAATGTAAAAAGGTGAGCATGAAAATGTAATTTGGGGAGGAGAGATCTGTGGGTCATTATTCAGAGATCATCTGCTACAATAAAGAGCCCTAGATATTGTCAGTTTCAGAGGTATGGTTAAAAAAAAAAGTCGTAACACGCAAAAGGCCTAAGCTTATGCAAGGCTATCACTTATTTCCCAAAACTAGGGACCTGAACTTCCCCCCCCCCAAAAAAAGTATGGTGTACCTCTGCACACACGGAAGCAAGACCAACAGCTTTGACATCCCGACTTATGGGCTATATGCTATCATGAGCACAGAATATATGGAGAGTTTTTGCTTGCTTTCCAAGCAAAATATTTTTTATCAACCTCTCTGCAGCAGAGTACTAGGGACAACAACCTGAAAAGCTAGAATGTATTTGTCATCTAACAAATTTCTATCCTGCCTTTTAGAAAGAGTCTCACAAGGTGACAAACAATATAAACAATATACAAAATATTCCAATAACACCGAAAAACAGTACAAGAATTTCCCAAGAATACCAGACACAAGAATGAGTATGTCTTTTTTTGACTGCCTGTGGGTTGCATGGTGCCCAACCCCTGAGCAAAAGGGTGCATTTCACATTTTCTTCTCTCAAGTCTATGAAGTAATTATAGCAAGCCACTGTACCTACCATCCATGTAACTATGCAGAGCAGTTAGCATTGTCCCGTCCTGGGGTACATAGGCCGAGTATGTCATTTCTTCTAACATTGGTGGAGAGAGCCTGGAAGGCTGGACTGTTGTAACAGGAGTAGTCGAAGAGTGATTGGGGCTAACGTGTTTCTTGTGGCGTGCTCTGCAGTTTTGAAACCACACCTAGGCACAAAATGGAAAGACACAAAAAAATGCCCATCGTATTCATTATCTGGCATTTAACTACATCAAAGAAACAAAGTATTTAAAACCATTGAGGGCCTCTTCCATATAAATGCCAGGGCAACTTTTTTCCTGTGTGTGCTCTTTACTGAAGCCAGGTAGACCCAAATTAAAAATAAGATACATCGAACTTTAGTGCAACCAACAAGTTGGGGGAGCTTCTAACATGGGCTTCTGGTGTCAGTGTTCACCACAGGTCACTAATCACTCACATTGCTGCTGGCACATGCAAGACAACCCTAAATTATGTTCCTTCAGCAATGTGAAAGTATGTGATGGAAGGCATTAGATGTGCATTTTCTTCCTAAAAAAACAAAACAAAAAAAATCAATGTTTCAGGACTGCTGTAGAAAACATCACACAAGGTCTACTCTAGCTAAGGAATACTGATCAATAGAAAAACTGTTCTTTGGAGCTTTATGCTGCTGAGAAGCTCTGCTCACAGTACTTGTGAAGTAACTGCAGTACAGTTACCTGTATCACACGCCTGCTCAAGCCTGTTCTTTCTGCCAGTTTTTGGAGTGTTTGTGCATCTGGGTTGTTGTCCTGAGCAAACTGTGCTTGCATTACCTGGAAAATGCAAGAAGTATTTTTTTATTTTTAAATTGTATTTTTATTTTTTATTTTTTACGTACTAGCCAGACTGCATAAGTAACAAGATGCAGCCATATAGCTCCAACCTCCAACAGCAATTTTGAGGAGTGCATTGTCCACATAAAATACTTCTAACCACATCAAGACAGCCTAAGCTAACCCAATGACCAGATTTGCTCCAGCACTAGAATACAACATTACATGAAAGAAAAAACCAAAGCAAGATTCTGGCTTATTTGTTACTGAGAGCTGATTTCATGCAACGACATTATCATGAGGCAATCAGATCATATCCATTTTATGTGACACTTGTATTACAAAAAAGCACCTTCATGTGGCAAGAACTAGTTGTTGCCCTGTCAGGGCCTCCTTTACAAAATGTCTGCAAATATGAACAATGTTAGTATGAAACAGAATGTGGAAGAAATTAGAAATTAAATGGCTATACTAATTTTTGCAAAGGCAAGGTGTATTAAGGCACATTCATAGCACATATTCACCACAGGACACAGGACAACGTAACCTTCTGGTGAAGTTACCATGCCCAAAAGTGTACTGTGTGAATCCTACTGTGAAATGATTTTTGAAAATTAGGTTTTACTCTTCCCTACTTCTTCCAGGAGCTTATTCAAGTTGAAGGTGGATTTTTGATTAGCGTACATTATTGTTAATTTGATCTTTAGTTCTGCACTGATAGTTCAGGAAAGCACAGACAAACTACAGTATGTCATAAGCCTTTTCAGATGATCATTATAAAAGAGATAAAGTGCCATTACTATACATTTTTTGAATGAAAACCTCATGGCCATTTTGGTGTGGAAGGATTGAAGTTTCATTGAGTCAAGATACTTCTACACCTAGCTGTAAACTACTGGAGTTACTGGTGGTTGGGTAGACAAGTCAACTGAACAGTCAGTTGTTGATATCAGTACCCCCAAAGTTGTGACCTATGTAAACTCAAATGGTCAATACTGTAACTGGACTTCCGCTTCTTCTCCTTCCCTGTGTCCCAAAATCTGCTCCAGAGAGTTGGGGGACACTCCAAATATTTGAGGTGGTGCAGAGAGCTACAAGGCGAGTGAAAAAAGGGAAGTCCTGTTACAAGAACAGAAATCTGTTGTACAATGGGATGGACACCACTGGATGCAACACCATGGGCTGAACCCAGAGCTACATGAGTGAATTTTCATGCACGAAATATTCCTACTCTTATAAAGGGCAAGGAAATGAGATTCTTGTCAATTCCATTAACCACTGCAGCCCTTTGATAAAATTGCCAAGTAACTCCAAATTAAGAAGTATTACATGAGTTTAAGGCAATTAAATGTTTGCTACCTAAACATTATTTGGTATTTTTAGATATGAAAAAGAGGTGCTGTTTACAATTTTAAAAGTAGAAGAACTAGACTATGGGTAGGCAAACTAAGGCCCGGGGGCCAGATCTGGCCCAATCGCCTTCTAAATCCGGCTTGTGGACGGTCCGGGAATCAGTGTGTTTTTACATGAGTAGAATGTGTGCTTTTATTTAAAATGCATCTCTGGGTTATTTGTGGGGCATAGGAATTCATTCTTTTTTTCCAAAATATAGTCCGGCCCCCCACAAGCTCTGAGGGACAGTAGACCAGCCCCCTGCTGAAGAAGTCTGCTGACCACTGAACTAGACTCAGTGCATAAATAGTCCTATGACTCGGACCAAAACACATGTTTAGGCACACACAAGTGCTTTCCTGAATCTGCTGAAGCTAACCTATGTCATTTCGCCTGAGCAAAACTTCAAATACTGCATCTGAAGCTCCTGTGGTATTATTTAACAGATGCTGGTAGAGGTGAGGAAAAGCTGTCTCGAGGGCTAAAATGTCTGCTGTACATATGGAGCTTCCTGTGTATCCATTGCACTACCTGTTGCAACATTAAGGCTGCAATCTTATGCTTGTTTACAGGGCAGTAAGCCTCACATAACTCAGTAGGCTTATATCTAAGTGGACATGTCTAAGATTATATGGAAGGCAATTTAAACATACTGAACAGATGGGCCATTGCTTCTCACTAAAAACTTAAACAGCCACTTTTATATACAAATAATAATGTGGATGTTATCATCCAAAACCAGGTTATTTCCCACATATGTAAGTAATACCAAATGGAGTACACAAGAAATAAATATTTTGAATAGGAACTGAAAACTTTTATGTCAGCAAAGTTTAATTTCCTCCTTTTTCTGCTGTTCAATTTTTGCTTTCTAGTTGCTTTTTATCAATAGAAATATACGTTATCCTGTTTTATTAGACTGCTTTTAATTTTAAGAGATTGTAAACCAATGTGGAAGTTGGCATTTTGCCTTGAAAGGGGCAACTTAAGACTTAATGCGCATAGGATTTATTTATGCTTATTTGGCAGCAATGGTACTAAGCTACTAGACAAGAATGAATTATAAAGCAGGAGGTGGAAATAGGCAGGTGCTAGAGTGGTTGTGATAAGGAACTGCAAGTTTATCTACCACAGAATAAAAGTAGTTAATGGAACTCAGGGGTAGCATAGGAGAATGTGCCACAGGTTCCTTTTCTACTGGCATTGTTGCAATGCATTTTTTCCCCTGGAGCACAACGACATCAGTTTTGCAAAGTTCATACTGACCCCACCATTGCTAAGCTTCAGCCTCTGCATATCTGAACATGACAATGGCGCCTGTGCTGAAGAGCCATGGTTTTAATTGCCACTTGGGTTTGGCAGCTATGGTGAAATGCAAGACACTGAAAATATCTGTTTCCTGTAAAGTTATATTCTGCACATTTTCTAGTACTTCACTTCATGTTACACAGAACTGAAACTATTTAGTCTCCTATTATAATTATGTGTAGTGGTGGAAATGTCTGGTTTAATGAATTTCATCAAGTAGTCAAAACAGATCAGCATTTACATTTCCACTTTACAGAATTACCAGCTGCCTTCTGGGAAACAGAAATGCTGAAGGGTAACTATTTCACATGGAACAACAGCTAACACTTGCAAGACTATTCCAGAAACATGCTGAGCCTTTGACACCAGGAGAAATATCTGCAGTGGAGAGAATTTCTTCATAACCAGCTATATTTAATATAATTATTAAGTGATGCAGAGCATAGAATCATTGTGCTCCCCCTCCCATTCCACCCCCAACAACCCACAGCTGTCTTTCATTAGAGCATTGTACCATGCCAGGGCTCTACCTGAAGCTGATCTGCTGTGAAACTGGTCCGAGCCCTTTTTGCTGGTTTCGGATGATTAATATCTTGTTCTGTAAGCAACGCACCTTCTACACTGATACCATTACCTGAAATTAAAAAGAAGACAAAGTCAAAGTTTTGACAGTACCAATACCAGTCATTAGTTGCAGACATTATGCTAGAATAGACTTCTTGTATTAAGGATATAATTGAATATGGAATTATCAATTTTTCATTATTTTGCAACTCTAAGTAATTATCCTGAGTTTGTGCCAGATTTGGTATTCCATTGTTTAGGCATGTTTCAGATCAGGGTCCTGGCTGCAAGCACAAGCCTTCATTTTTATTTGGGGGTGGGGGGTGTAAGAAGAGAATCCATGAACCACCAAACAGGAATATGGCATGGCCTTGATTAAAAACCAGTTTTATTCTGAATCGAGTAGAGAGAAAGAATGCTAAATGCTATGGACATAAAAAAAGCTCCTTATAGTTCTTGTCAAGGGCTAAATTCAGTTCATTTAAACTACAATCCAAATCCCAAGTGGGGAGCAGTAGAGCTTAAAAGGAGAAGCAGAGTCACCAGCAAAGCCTTGCCATTCACACTGGCCAGTGTGGAATGGGAAGAGGGAGCAGGAAAGTTGCTGTGGCAGAGCTGGTGCACCAATTGGGCCCAGTGATGGTAGTGGAGTTGGCTCAGGGTCCGGCAGATCCAGGGTGAACCCAGCCCTTCCCCTACTCCATAACACTCCATTATGCAGCTCTTCACAGTCTGCCACCAACAGAGATCTTGCTGCTGGCCCCTTCCTCCAACTAGCACATTGAGTGGGAGGGATGGTTCTGAGGAGAGTAAGGGAAAACTCTATAGACAATCCAACTCCCACCCCCCAAACCTGTCACAAAGGGGGTTTGAATTACAGTGTACTCTATTTTCCCAATGAGAAATGTTTACTACACCACTTCTTCACAACTGTGGATCAAATGGAACTACATTGCTTGAGAAGGACAAACATGGACTTGGGATACCATGCTTTGAAAAACCTGCAAATTTCAGAAAAATCTGCAATTTCACAAGCAGGTTTTAATGAAGTGCAAACATAGCACCACTAGTATCAACCTACAAGCAATTATGGCAATCTGAAGTGGCCTGTGCGGCATGGAGAATTTTACTTTGCCAATGCCACAGATTAAAAACATTGGAGGAAAGCGGAGGAGAGGTAAAACACTCATTAGAACAAGAGTGAAAACTACAGATGACCAACTTCTCATGCAAGCTACATTTATACATTAGTTACAGAGCAAATGGCCAAGTTAATCTGGTTTCCAGAATATCTACCGTGTGTGTGTGTGTGTGCGTGTGCGTGTGTTTCCCTCCACATGAAACAAACAAACAAACAAAAAAAGGAATACAGCCTAGGGACCTAACATCAAGAAGGAGAGTTACCATTTTCAACTTCTCGTTTCAGATTATCCAACATGCAGTCATAATGTACCCTACAGAGGACTTTCTCTTCAACCAAAGCAAACTCCTCCCCTGTGGAAAGCTGCCTTTTGCAGGAGAAGCAGGCAAAGCATGCCAAGTGATACACATTTCCCTTAGCTCTTCGGACCCAGTCAGTAGAATGGATATGCCTGCCGCAGCGGGAACAACGAGTTCCATACCGTCTGTAACAAAAGAAGGGAAGAGAAAATAGCAGCCATCCATCATACAACTGCCACTCAAGTTAGATTATGAAGCTACATTATGGGTATTCAGGCCCAGACAGGGGGGCCTCGGTCAGCATATTCACAATCAGTAAAATGAAATATTTTCAATTTTTTCTTTATATGCAGATATGGTTCAAGCCTTGAAATAAAATTATTTGTCAGCATTACTTTTGTGAAAATTAAAAATTAGTAATAATAATAATAAAAAAAATTTATTTATACCCCGCCCTCCCCAGTGAGAGCCGGGCTCAGGGCGGAAGACATCAATAAAATTACAATTAAACATAAAAGAAAGAAAAACAATTGATTAAAATGCAGATTAAAATACAATTTAGATTTTAAAAATTGTTTTAAAATGTACCCCCATTTTAAAATGGTCCAAATCAAAACACAAAGGCCAGGCAGAATAGCTTCTTCTTGCAGGCCCTGCAGAAATATGTTAAATTAATTACATACTTCCTTATTTATAAGACTTCAGTGATTCCCCAGGGTAAAAAAAGAGGGGTGGCCACATTATCTACCTGGCCCGGGCCTCTGCCTGGCTCTGCAAGGGCCTGCGGGTATTATGAAGTTCATAATAATTGCTACTAGTCTCATTGAAAGCTGGGATTTGCTTAACTTCCACTCAACTGCTTCAGGAAAAAAAGGAGGATTGCCTGGCTTTGCAATTAGTGTTTGAACTTTTGAGATGATGTTCCCTTATGCCTTCTTGTGGGAATCATAAGAGATCTCATAAGGACGAGTCATGCCACTTTGAGGCAAGTCAGCCCAGGAGCCCTGTTTAGATGGATAGATAGAAAGATAGATAGAAAGATAGATGATAGATAGATAGATAGATAGATAGATGATAGATAGATAGATAGATAGATAGATACTTTGTTGTCATTGTACATCGTACAATGAAATTGAATGCCATCCCATAAAAAACACATGGCATTATGCGAGATTCTATCTTGATGCAGCAGGGGTATCTTTTAAAAAAAATTGAGTTTAATACCTGCTATCCAAGACAGAAAGGTGTTGAGCCAGGCAGAACCCTACACCGTTTCATTCTATAGCTTTCTTTTTAAAAGGTATAGGATATTCCTCCTTACTCCATACATGTGAAAGAGCAGCTATTCTCTGCATATTTTGCTCCACTCTGTCCAGGAGATGATAATTTATTACCATTAAAATAAATAGGAGGGCAACTAATGTTTACTACACAAAACTTTGTACTGTACAATAAAAAGCCCAATAAAAAAACAGCACAAAACAGAAATGAAACTACAAAAATAAGTGCATCATAACTCAGCAGGAACAGTCCATACAGCTAGGCAACACCAGGGAAAGTTCTTTTAGCTTAGACAAGTAACCAAAAGAATGTGATACTCTTGTGATGTGGATAGATACCTCTGGGCTAAGAGTTCTAAGAGTCAGTGGAACCATCAAGACCTACTTTGCTCCATCAAACTCAACTATGAAATAAACAGAAGAAAGCCATAGTAGTGTTTCCCCTCTTTAGCTCAGGCAATGGAGAGAAATATGCAGAGAATAGCTGCTCTTTCAGGTACAAAGAACCTAGGGCCAGGGGTCAGCAATGTGCAGCCCACGGGCTAGAAGCGGCCCACAGAGGCCGTTTAACTAGCCAGCCAACGAGCTGCCCCAGAACTGAGCTGCCCACTTGGTAAGTCCCGGCGTGCTGTGCCAGGAATCTGCGGCGCCAAAATTTGTGTCTGCGCATACGCAGGTGCCATAAATCGCAGGTGTGCGCACGCTCATGCACGTGTGGAATCCAGCATAATCCGGCCCATGGAGGGATTGCCATGGGACCGATCTGGCTCAGGCAAGGTAAACCTTGCCGACCCCTGGCTTAGGCATTTAGGGCACTAAAGAGGTAAAAAGCAGGGGGGGGGGGTTGATGTATGCAGTACAGGCTGCATTCACATGGCAGTTTATTCCATTTTAATGACTATTAAGTTCCATATTATATTTGAATTTTCACACATAAAAGCCACTTGTGGAACTATAGTGGAAAATAGTGCAAGTTTTGTGCTCATTTCTGGGTTATTGGCTTTCGGGGAAGGGGGGAAACTGTAAAAAAACAAAACATGGAAATGAGGATGCTATACTCCACTATAGTTCCAGTTGTGTGAAAGCTAAATAAATAATATATTATTTATACCCCGGCCATCTGGCTGTGTTTCCCCAGCCACTCTGGGTGGCTCCCAACAGATAAAAAACAGAATAAAACATCAAACATTAAAAACTTCCCTAAAGAGGGCTGCTTTCAGATAAAAGTTAGATAGTTGTTTATTTCCTTGACATCTGATGGGAGGGCGTTTCACAGGGTGAGCACCACCACCGAGAAGGCCCTCAAATATAATTTGGAAATTAACAGTTAGGCATATGTTGTGAAAGCAGACAGCAGAATTCCGCACCAAATGAATCCCCCCAAGTAGAGTGCATTGCAGTAATCCAAATGAATTGTTACTAAAGCACTATAATGGCAAGCGTCTGACAAGAGCCATTTTACTACAATATTTTTCTGCTGTTTAGACACTATTCCCCTCCATCGTTGGCACTGAAACAGAAGGACAAATGAGCTGAGAATGGGAAGATGTTGAGAATTAATTCTACTACTCTCACCAGTGTACAAAACAATGTCAAAAAATCAATGCAAGTGAGCACTTGGTGCGTTTCTGAAGAGTATTTCACAGTTTCACATCTGTAGACTTTATGGACCTGATTATCAGTTTTAAAAACTGTTTCCAATGTCTTTCTCCTGACTTTTCAACAGACATATTAGGTGTTATTCAGGATGAAAGGCCAGGTACTTTTATTACAGCCAGAAACCCCAAGCACTTTAGGTAAAAATAGGGTGAGTTTCTACTTACACCTTCAATGGCAGTAGCTTACTCTAGCTGCAAAATATTTCCATGTTTTATCTTGGTATGTGCAGATGCACAGAAGAAACAGGAGTAGTTTACTCCCCAAAGTGTTGGCATGCAACCAGAAATACTTTCCTTCTGGAGGAAACAATTGCAGTTTGCGAGAGTAGTTGGAAACAGGAAGACGGCAGTAGGGCTTAATCGAAAACTTTTTTTGAAGTTATAATATTGAGATTGATTCCATCAGATTGCAAGTAATTCCAGATAACTACACTCTTCTAGCCATGCTCTATCCCAGACCACTCAATGATACTGTTCGTTGGTGCGTCGTCGTCCCCCCCCCCCTCTCTATATGTATATATTTCTAACAGATCTTCTGCAGCAGTTCTTTCAGTCAGGATATATGTAAGTTGACATTAAGCACTTTGTTAGCTCAATGGGAGAATTAGGCTACAATCCTTTAATTTCCTGTGAGTGAGTTCCATTTAAAATACATAGGATATGCATAGGATTCTGCTGTTAGATGGACTGGAAAATACTCAGCTTTGAGTATGGCCCAGCCTGTGGTCCACTTGTCGTATACATGCTTTGAGTTATGCAATCCTCAAATTAAGAAGCGGAACTGTTCCTAAAAAGATTTATTTGGTTTCCCAATTTCTGGCATGAATGCTGCAGGCTTTGTTTGTTTTGTGAAGGGCCATATTTTTCAGGTCTTTTTAAATAACTAAAAATAAATATTTTTCAATAAAAAAAATTAAGAAGAGGACAACAAGATGGAGAGGGAATGGTTCAAGAGCAACTACCCAGAAAGTAGCCCAATAATAGCTACCAAATGACTCTAAAGCAGGGATGGGGAACCTGTGTCCATTTCGGGTATTGTTGGGCTCAACTTCCAACAGTTCTTGCCAGCTCAGCCAATAGTGTGTTTCAGTTATGAGCACTGCTGTGCAAATAAACCCTTTGTACTAGGATGTGTGCATGCACATAAAGAAAACACAAAAATTCATGGGTCTACTGTCATAATCTTAGTATTTTGTAATTACAAGATACCACCTGCCCTATAGGAGGAAAGAAGAGCGATGGAGGGAGGCAAACAACATCAGATCTGCTCCAGTTGACTGACCCCCTCCAATAGGGAGTTTTACATTTCATATTTTAATATTACAAACCACCTAGAATGCTTTGACATGCAATACATACGTAAATCAATAAAAGCATAGTATACCTGAAATAGTCTAGTTTGCAGAAAATGTCTTTGTCTTTGATATAGCAGCTGGTGTGCCTTCCCAAAGAAGTCCTACATACACTGCAAGAGAGACACCGCACATGCCAGCACAAGTCATTTACCTATGAAAGGAGAAAGAAATTTTACATTTGGTAGCAGTGATTTAAGCAAACTATATAAACAGGGTTTGAAAAAATAAAGTTCACAGTAATACTTAGGACTCTCAAGTGCAAGACTCGACAGATCTAAAAAGCAATCACAAATGGAATTTATACTACTACTAGTAGTAGTAGTAGTAGTAATACGTTTACACCCAAGAGAGGCACAATTCATCGAGAAGTTCTCCACTAAAGCCCTACTGACACAAATGAGTCGTGCCAAAGGTCTGTTGAATGCAAGGAAGAAAAGCTACTTGTGGAAATCCAGAAACAGCTTCTCTCCCCAGGGGGACAGTGTGTCTATAGTGACCAAATAGAACAGCACAAAAGCATCTTAAGGGAGAACTGTTTTGTTCCTGTATTCCCCAATTTTATTCGAGGGGGTGGTTCTGTTGATTTTCCAGTCCTGCTCACACAATTCACCTGAATAATTAAGTTACCAGCAATGGGTTATTTATTTTCATTCAAATAAGCAATAAGTAGCCGTAAGTCAGCAGGGGCATAAAAGACTTGAGGCAGAGGTCAAACATACAAATTCTGATTTAGATGTAAAGATGTGATTTTAAGACAACTTTCAGAAGGGAACACACAAACTCTAGATCCTGCTCTCATGGTTTAATTTGCCTCTAGGTGAATTAAGACTGCAAGTGGCTGGAGTCTTACAGGTAATTTACCTTTGCTTACATGACAAACGGATATACTGCAAAGTAATGAAACAAGCTTCAAAAAGGTAGAGAAGGGGCAAGTATTTTGCCCCTTTCTGGAGGGTGAAGCTCCCATGGGCCTCTTCCAACACCCCCCCCCCTTGCTGGTCCGGCTATAACTAGGGTGACAGGATAAAATATAAAGGTGTAGCCTTTCCTTGAGCAATTTTCAGCGACATATCACATGAAAATGAGCTAGCACAAACATGCCCCAAGTCAAAAGCTAGTCAACACTTTGGACACAAGTTTATATTCAAGTTATTCAAGTTATTCTAGCCTTTAGAATAAGTGTTTGTGTAAGCTTTAACAGAACATTATGGGAAGAGGGCAACATAGCACGGATGACTATGGAGCTGTTTAATCCAGAAAGGCAGTATTAGCCGACACCATATCACCTTGAACTGCACTTTAAGGGGTGAAGTTGCCCTGCAGAGCTTATGATTTAAAGCATGAGAAAGTGAAACACTTATTCAGCTGCTTGTTTATATGAAACTTACCATGGATCATTCACAACCGTAGTGGAGGTTAGCTTGCTTGGCTACATTAAGTTATGGAGCTGATGAATGATCCATGCTCCCAAACCAAACAACCACTGTGCAATTGTTGTAGTTTATCACATAGCAAACTATATCCTAGCTGCATTTATTACCTGTGCTAACAAAGGTAATAGACACAACCAGACTGAATTGTGCGAACAGACATGCTTTAATCCTCTGCTAGATCAGTGGCTCCCAAACTTTTGGGGGACCACTGCTCCACTGGTTTTTTCAACTCATCCCCAGTGCCCTCTATATCCTATCTTATAAAAAGCATTATTCAAAACAGTGGTTTGCACAACCCACCAAAGATAACACAGTAAAACTCAAAACAGTAGTAATTTTATATTTATTCCAAAAATAAATATAAAAAATGAATTCATAAACTCTAATCTTGTAACTTAAAAAAAGAATATAATGTATAGCAAACAATATTGCATGAATTTTTTGCATTATTAATAAAAACAAAAGGGTGAAGGAAATCTATAGCCTAAAATATTTATATGCAGCTACTTGCCAAACAAACTTTCACCTACCAGAGATATACAGTAATTGATTTATAAGGGAATCGGTTACCTATTACCAATGATTGGGTACCTTGTGACAATTCAGAATCGTAAATAAAAACAAATGTGACCAAAGGAAATGGCTTTGAAACTGGTAAGAGCAGCAAAACATGAAATACCAAGAATGTGTTTTTTGCTCTAGTGCTCTAGAAGCAATCAAAGGCTGGAGTGGTATACCTCCAGCACCCCCACACCTTTGCCTCTAAGTCCACCCCCCCCCCCCCCGGGGAGATACCATCCACTTGGTGAACCACTGTACTAAGTTTTAATAGCAAGAATATAGTTTTTCAGGATATTTGTAGCTCAATTGGTTGTCACTTAGCGATTTGGTAACCCAAGATACAGAACACTAATTAATAGATACCGTATATTAGTTGTCCACTAAGCCATTTCAAAAATGTCAACAGCATTACTAAAAAAAACACCCTATGAAACAAGAATTTAACGTTTGATAAAGTTCGAGGGATGATCAAATCAGTGAAGTCAGATGCTGTCTAGTATCGCCCATGAGAAGGAAAACTAATAGCCCGTGATGGTAATTCATCATTGGATTTAAAAAATGATGTTTAATGTTCTCTGTTCTTTAAGGTGCAGTGTTGTCACTGAAAGAGTTTGGAGTTTTGAATCCAATTTTGAACTACCTTTAATCACATAACAGTCACGTAACTGACTTGCCATGACCTTCTGAAATGAGCACGGTGTACACAGAAAATACATAAACAACATTGCCTAAGCCTTGAAACAGCATAAACAATCCTTCCAAATGTGATTGAACCCTGCTTGCAGAGTTTACCATTGCCGATTGTCAGTGGTATTTGCTGTAACTGTATAAACATACTCCCCATGCTAGAAGAATTTACCAGTAAGCTACAATGCAACACTCCTGTATTTGTTTCTTCAGTAATGGGAAGAGGGAAAGAGGATTTGCCACATTGTTTCCCCCGAGTTGGAGCCAAAGTCACATAAGCGAAAAGGTTTAACTACCTAATTCACAAACAAGCATGATTCTCTCTCTCTCTCTCTCTCTGACTTCACCACCAGTGCGAGGAGCAGCAGTACGGAGGGCTATGGAACATGTTCATCACAACTGAAGTCAAAGAAGCACAGAGCTTCAAGGGTCCCTGAAATCATCTGCTCCAACTTCCCAATGCAGGACCCATGCGTCCAATGAAGGAGAGTCCATCAACTCCCAAGGAACAATGCTACAGTGCTGAACAGCTCTTGATGTCTGGAGATTTCTCCTAATGCTGAACAATTGCAATTTCCCTCCGACTTGCACAGCAGTCTCTCACATCTCCCATTAATAGTCTCTCTTCTAAGCTAAACACAACCAGCTCTTTCAACCATTCCTCATAGGATTCAGTATCTAGACCCACTTTGATATCTGGATTGCTCTCCTCTGAGCACCCTCCAGCTTGGACTTCTTGATGTGTGACACCCACAACTGGACACAGAACTCCAGATGCAGCCTAAACATCACAAGTTGCAGCATAAACTATTAATAGTCCTATGTAGTATTACCAGTTTATCCTTGCAGTCTGTATTATGTTACTTTTTAATCAGCAGTTGGAAACATTTTTGGGGACCTCAAGCTGTTTTATTCTAAGGGCTCACACTTCATTCAAGTGTTTGGCTAGGATCTGGAAGACTAGGATTTAAATTCCCACTTGGTCATAAAGCTCATTAGGTGGCCCTGTGCCAATCACAAACTCTCAGCCTAACCTACCTCACAGGATTGTTGTGAGAGAAAAAAAGGAAGGGGGGAATCATATACATGAACTTGAGCTCCTTGGAGGAAAGGTGGGATCCAAATGTAATAGTAGTAGTAGTAGTAGTAGTAGTATGTTATATCAGGCATAGCCAAACTCCGCCCTCTAGTTGTTTTGGGACTACAACTCCAATAAATAATAATAATAATAATATATTACTTATACCCCACCCATCTGGCTGGGTTTCCCCAGCCACTCTGGGCGGCTTCCAACAGAAGAATAAAATAATCATCCCTAGCTAGAAGGAGCAGTAGTCAGGGATAATGGGAGCTGTAGTCCCAAAACATCTGGAGGGCCGAGTTTGTCTATGCCTGTGCTATACCAAACTTCAGATGACAAATATCCACTCCCATATTCTGTATGCAGATAATTCCCCAAATGTACCATGTTGGCAAGATAAACCCAAAATTTATTTTTAAAATCTTGTTTCATGCCTGCTTCCTAAATTCACCCTACATTAGCTACCAGGCAATCACAGAACGTTTGGCAAACAAAAAAGGAAGGAAGAAAAAGATACAGACTAATCTCCTTCCAAATACAGAAACCAGCAGTTGCACTTCCATAAGCCCATCCATATAATATTCCAATTATAATCAAATATTAAATGAGAATACCAAATGTAATTTCAGGTTGGCTTTTAATTTCTGGCACCTCACCGCATGTCAAAAAAAAAAAAAGCACCACAAGAAAATACATATCGAATTGAGATTCATTTTATGATCTGGTGGTTATGAGCACTGGGGATTACATAAATTTTGTTTCTTCATCCAAATTTTTAAAACTGGTAATTTACTTTTATGTCTCCAGCAAGCTTAAAACAATGGAACACATTTATACTGTACCTTCCTAATACTGCAAGTGCAATCTCTTTTGAACACATAACCTCCTTAGAATATCTGGCCAAGGCAGATGAATAACTTAAATTTTATAACAAAATAAATAAAAAATCCTTCCAGTAGCACCAACTAAGCTTGTCATTGGTATGAGCTTTCGTGTGCATGCACACTTCTTCAGATACACTGAAACAGAAGTCTTCAGGCCCTTATATATAGTGAGAGGGTGGGGAGGGGTATTATTCAGAAGGGTGGTGGGAATGGGTGATTGGCTGATAGGTGTGGTAAACCTGTTGACGACTTAATGACTGCAATTGGTCTTACAGGAAAAAGCAAGGGGTGAGATGGCTAAAAATAGCTTTATCATGTATAATGAGAAGAATCCAATGTCTCTATTCAGACTAGGTCTCTCCATGGTTTTAAGTTTGGATAAATTGCAATTCAGCAACTTCTCTTCCAGTCTATTTCTGAAATTCTTTTGTAATGTGACAGCTACTTTGAGATCTTGTCTAGAATGTCCAGGGAGACTGAAGTGTTCTCTTACTGGTTTTTCTGTCTTGTGATTCCTGATGTCAGATTTATGACCATTTATCCTTTGGCGTAGGGTTTGGCCTGTTTTATATTCAGCCAGAAGACCTTTTACAAAGGCACAGTTTCATGAATCAAACAGCAGGTTAAAATATATGCATTCTACAACAAGTGACTCTGCATTATGCTTCCAGATTTGTTTATACAGTATTTAACTTTCCACTTCAGATTTTAAAAGTATGGATGCTATTGAATGCTGCAATTCTGCACACATTAACCTGAGAGAAAGTCCTATTGTAGCCAATGAAGTAAGCTTCTAGGTAGATATTTATTGTATTGTGTTGTAAAGTGGTATTTAAGACACTTCAGGAGTGAGCAGGAAAAAATTAAGCTATTTCCTAGTTTCAGCATGGCCCAGATTTGAAGCTTTTTAGAGGAATCTACTGACAAACTCAAGACAGTCTGATGATTGTGAAATCCAAATTATTTGGCTTTTTACAACAAAACCAGACTTCAGTTTTGATTAGTGCCTACTAACCCATGATCTAGTGCACATATGACATTTATAAGCCAAAGAGGGAACTTCACTTGAGTAAGGCAGCTTGTAAAACCAGCAACATAATTCTGAGTTTGAATTTGTCAAAACAGTGGCCCTGTTTTGTAGCAAATATGTGCACTAAACAAATGATCCTAAATAGACCATAAAAGGTTAAGATTAGCACAGTAGTTAAGGAAACCAATTTTGACTGCAAAGAAATAGTTTGCAAATTCAGTGAGCAAATCTCCCTAAACCTGTAGTGATTTTAGGTTTCAGATTTCTCAAATATCCAAGTTCTAGGAGGAGGGTGGGAAACCTCTGCAAAGGCCCACAGCATTTTCAAGTAGTACTTTTTTTCAGGTGATTTCCTGCAAAAGTGCTTTTAAAAAACCAGACTCCTTCAAAAGGTACTATTGACCGAAGAAGCTTGTTTTTTAAAGTAACTTTTCATTGATCACCTGCTGGAAAGCACAATCTCTTGTAGTCCAGAGTGTCTATCAGGAGGTGATACTTTCAGGAGAGCAAAAAATCTGGGATCCTGGCGGACAGATTGGTCTTTCTTGAAGCCCCACTGTGAGATCGAAGCCCATTCATTTCCCGCTCCAAGGCCCAAGCTTGCAAGGTTCCGCCAACTCACCTTGAGAAGGTACTTGTCGATTATCTCTAGGCCGCAGCTGCTGCAGACGCACTTGCTGGGCGCGCATCCGCCCGGGCCCGAAGTCAGCGAGCGCGGAGAAGACGAAGAAGGCGAGAGCGGGGTGGACGACGAGCATGAATCCTCGTCTCCAGCAACCTCGGGGCTCACCTGCCACACGGACATGAGCGGATTAATACACAAAGGCCTGCGAGCCAGTGAGCCCCAGCCTCGGGGGATCCCTCCCCACGGGCCTTTTTTCCTAAGGGCCTCTCCGAGGTAACTATCCTCTCCTCGCCGCCCAATCATTAGATCCAGCTGCCACGGCGAGCGCTCCCTCAAACCAGCCGCCTCAGCCGAGGTTTCCCGCCAATACTATTTATAAAATGACTATGATAATAGTGAGGAGCTCCCCTCAGTTCCTACTGCGGTTGAATATTCTCTCCCAGGCGCCCTTCTTCGTGTTTGTGCCCCTTCGCCCTCACAAATCTCTCTTAGGAGAGAACCAAACACGACCTGAAGGCCACCCAGTGAGTGCCCTGACTGACTCGGGGCAGGTGAGAGGCTGCGAAGCCACGCGCCCGCCTGGCCGCCCGCTAATGCCACGTTCCCGCCTTTCTCGCGCTGCCCACACACAAAGAGCCCCCTGTCGCCTCAGACACGCTGTCTCTCCTTCAACTCCCTTCAGGGACTATGAGGAAAGTCCGTTTCTCGAGCAGCGCTCGTCGCTCCATCCCACCCGCGTCTCGCTGACTTACCAGCCCCGTCTCTCCCGCGCTTTTCCGCCTTCTTCCATTCGCGGTCGCCGCCGCCGCCGCGGCCGTCGCTGCTGCTACTCGCCCACACTCCTCAGCCATGAGCCTCGGGAACTGCGAAGAGAGACCAGACGGCTGAGCTCGCCGAAGGCCGCCGAGAAACGGAGGCTCGTCATAGGAGAAGGGAAGAGGGGCGGCCGACCATCCTCCCCTCCCCTCCAGCCAAAACTAAACGGCGGCAATTATGGGGCGAAGTCGGCCCCGAGGCATAAGCGCTTCAATGGGGCCCTTGAGCGCTAATTGCTGCTCCTCCTGCAGCAGCCCAAGAACTCGCCCGCCCGGCGCTCGTGCCGGGCACGATTTAAATGAAAATGCCTCAGGTTCCGCGGCGCTCCAAATACCCGCCGCAATTAGAGCTCGCCTTGCCACTTCCAGCTTGGGGCCTCCGAGGTGTAAATTGCCACTTAAGCACTCGAGCCGAAGTCAACAGGCCGAGGGGCTGCTGCTTAGACTCGAGGATTTATTTATTTCGTTAAGCTGAGGGCACAAAAAAAGGGAAGAGGAAGAAGGGAACGTCACGAGAAGAGAAAGGAGGAGAATAGAAACCAGCCAGCTGAATTTAATTCGGGGGGTCATTAAACACAATCGCCCCCTTGGCCAATTTGGAGGGAGGGCGCGCGCGCCCGGTGTGCGCTTGATGACGCCGTTTGGAGCGGCCGAGGCGAGGGGCAAAAGCGCTCGCCTCCTTTAGGCGCGCAGAACAAAGCCGGCGGAGGGCGACCCTCGGCCAGTCAAGCCCGCGCCCAAAGCCCCCTTTAGCTAAGCAGCTGACTCCATCCAAAGTCGCAGTGCAATCCTCAACCCGATTACTGTTTCCTGTGGAGCTTGGCTCCCTGGCAAGGGATGCCACCTCGATGCGGATTAATTACCCCGCAATACCAGCGGTTAAGATGTCAGTGAGCGCGAGTGTGGGCGAGCTTCGGGAACAGATGCATGTGCACTCCACCTGAATCGCCAAGATGAAATGTGCGAGAGATCTCTACGTCGCCTTTCATCTGGAGCGGAGGTAGCGGGCACTGCGCCCTAACCTCCATCATCCCTGACCATTGGGCGCCATAGCCGGGGCCGGGACGAAACGGGGCCCGACCCGATCTAGAGCGCCCCGATCCGGGGTATAAATGGGTCTGCCCAGAGTAGCCTCGCGGAAGGAGGCAGAGCTAGTTTCCGGGACACATTCCTGACCCCGCGTAATAATTTTAACCAGGTTGCAGCTAGTCCACCGGCTTCTTGCTTTGCCGAAATCTTTGTGACGGAAGAGGCTGCGCGCCATGCACCGTCCCAGGCCTACACAGAAGCCAACCCTGCATGTTTCCACGGGACTTGCTCCCCACCAGCGTCTATAGATGCAGCGGACGATTTGACATTTCCCATGCGCAGGTAAGCAGTAAAGCACAATGGAAAGAGACAGGAAGGTTACAGCAAAAAAGGAGCGACACTATCCCCCAGAACCCTTAAAAAGCCAACCCCAACCCAACAGGCTCTGCTCGAGCCTTTGTAAACAATTTGATGTGGTTTAAATGTCTTTTCGTTTTGGCTCAAGCAAGGCTTCTATTTCCATCTGTCATGGGTGCGTTAGCTGAGATTCCTGCATTGCGAGGGGGTTAGGCTAGATGACCCCCGGGTCAGGGGCCCCTTCCAGCTCTACGGTTTTATGATTCCAGTGAATAAATAGATTGCATTCATTTTTAGAATTCCTTGAACAGCGACTGAGAAATGCGGCGGCCCTTGAGGGTATGGCTCATGGTCTGGTTTAAGGCTGCTTGCTATCACTTACCCCGGAGTAGCCCCATCGAAGGCAACTGAGCTAGTTTGGAGGATTCTGACCGCGCCGATCGCCACAGGTGTAGGGGGGGGACCCAAAACCGCTGGGATTTACTGCCTTTTAAAAGAGGGGTAAACAGGAGGCAGATACGGGTCTGCTGGCAGGTCTTTGGTGGTTTGCAAAGGACTCCTGGCTACCAATTGCCCAGCAGCAGCAACGAAAAGACTTCCCCACCCCCTCTAAATTATGCTGCCAACACGGAGGGATGTATGGATGCGTTGGTGGGTGGACCGGCCGGGAACTCCCATCAGTTCTGATAAACTCAGTGCAGATTCTTTAATTCTAAACGGTTTGGCTTTGGCACCAAAAGCAAAAGTAGGTCATGCAAGCCTGGCGTCTGTCACCCTCTTGCTTTAGGGACATTTCGAAGCGAAATCGGGGCACGGTAAAAAAAAAAATCTCAAAACCGAGCGATGCCTTAAGGGACTACTCCGTTGTATGAAGTCGAAGCGGCGTCCTTTGTAAGAAGTGGAAGCGGTGTCAGTCCTCCGTGCACCAAATATTCGATTTCTCCCTTTCCCTTGCAGACGTTTCCTACTAAACTTGTTTTCGTGTGCTCGCGCGCGCTTTTCTTTCTTTTTTTTCTTTTCAGCTGGAAATTCAGGTATTTGTTTATATTTTAGATCTTTAAAAATCCGTAGCTTTCCGCACACAGAGACACCAAGTAAGGGGTGTCAAGCGCTTACAGACGTTAGGTGGAACCGTGCCAATTTGCCTTCAGGAGTGGAAGGGGAAGTCGCTTCCACCACACGAAAAAGCGCATTTCAAAGGAAGAGGGGGGTGGGGGTGGGGATACTTTAGAAAATTACGAAATGTAATTAAAATTACATTTAGGGGGGGATTCCTGGACGGGTTTTAAGCTGCGATGAGCAAACCGCTTAACGCGAAATATTCGCCCCCGCTGCAATGAAATGAAACTACTCCGGAGCAAAGGGCATAGCAGTTTGTATCTCTGGGGGCAAATTCGGATCCACTCCACTTTCACACAGACTGCGAGGGAGGCAATCCGCTTAAGGAAAAGGGTCTCTCGTCTTCGTAGGGGGAAGAGGAGGCAGCGGGCTCACCTTTTCCGTCGCGAGGCGAAGCGCAGGCACGTCTTTGTCGTTCAGTTTACACACAAACATCTGGTTGCTCTTCCAATACATGGCACTGGGCTGGGAGCGCTCCTCACATACCAACTCCAGAAAGGACGGAGCCCCCACTCCCTCCCTTTCCGCGCAGGAGAAAAAGCAAAGAAAAAAAGCGACTTGGGCGACGAGTTTCGAAAAGTATCAAGCAGAAGATAGCCAACGCCCGGCACTCCTCGTCGGCCTCCAGTCCTTGCTCCGAATGGCCTCCCCCTCGTCTTCTCCGCTTCCCTCTTCCCGAGCTCCCTACCCGACTCCACTGATGTCAGACCCTGGAGGGGGGGGAGAGTTTTGTTTTCAAGTGGGTGGAACCTCTTCCCGCAAAAGGCTCTTGGCTGGCTGCTGGAGCCTCACCTCCTCGTGTAAAACCCGCCTTCTGTACATGTTCAGATCTTTATCGCTACAAGCAAGCGCGCTCCAGGGAGCGGGTTTTTAATATATATATAAAAGGAGAAAGGGGGGGGAGGAGAGAAGCACAAGCGTATGCTAACTTTGGATTAGCCACTTCACCCCTCTTGCTCAGTCTCACCTACCCTGCTTTCTCCCCTCCTCCTTGCCAAACCTTGCGCTTTCTATGCCCGGGGAACCCAAGCCAAGGTGGAGGGCGCAACAGGCAATCGCGTGGCTTCGACCATCCTTATCCCAGCAGCAGAGATTGCACAAGCCTGGAGCAGAGAGAGAGGAACTGGGTTGGCCTCAGACGGTTCTTTAGCGCTGTGATAAACGCCTCTGCCATTAAGGGAAAGGGGTGAAACATCTGAGCAACCCCAAACTCCGGTTGGGGAAGAGGGGAAAGAATCAGATCGCGGGGAAAGCTAACTAACTTATTAACTCTTGCGCTGGCGGGGTGGGAGGTCGGCGGTCGCGGAGTGGGAGACTGCCCCGGACACCCCCTGCTTGCTAAATTCGGTTTATCTCCCTTGGCTAGAGGCGCGACAAGGGACGCGACGTTCCAAAGAACCGCTGCACCTTACGCCAAGCGAGCCCGTTTCTGTCAAAGCAGGGGGCGACAATCTAGTGGCTTCGCGTTGACTGTTTCTCGGAAAGAGTCGAAGGCAAGTCCCCCCCTCCATGTGTCGTTCATCTTTTTTTAAAAAACACCTCTCTTCTCTTTTCTCCCTAGCCGCAAGGGGAACGGCCAGCGATTCGGGGATCGAAAGCTCCGTAAAACCAGATTTCTCCGTCGCTGAGGTGAGTTACCACGTTTATATTCCGGAGACCGGGATTCGCATTTTTCCAACGTAGTGTCTGAACGTCTGGGTATTCTTTCAGCAAGTTTTACTTCAGATTTGTCAGTCCTATTCGCGAGGTCAGAGGGAAATGAAACGTGCACCCAAATATGCATGATCTGATGAAGTGGATTTAAGTCCACAAAGGCTTGGAGAGCATAATAAATATGCCAAGTCTTTCATCTTGAGCAGGGAGAAGTCCTTATAACTTAAGTCAAATTTACTTCTAGTTACACGTGGAGAGAATTCTATCACATCTCATCCTTATTTTAAAAGTAAGTCTCGGTGGATACAGTGGGGCCGATTTTGTAGTTACAGCCTCTGGTTTAGATCCTGAACATCTTACTTGACTGTCTTGACAGCTGGTCGGGCTGCTTGTCCCAAGCAAATGCTTTTGTAGGATCGGCGAGCTACACCTTGATCCTGTGCACGTTTGTTCACCATTCAAGTCTAAAAGAGCTCCCTCCCTCCCGTGGCCGCAACTTTAGCCAGAGCATCATTCCTTTCCAGACCACAAACAACCGCAGATTCTGCACAATCCTAAATCGCCTCTTCCCCATCTGAAAATCTCTCCTCGCTGTGACCTCATGGATGGAGCTGGTGGTTGTTTGTAGGTTTATTTTTTGCGGCGTGCCGCGTGTCTCTCTTCTAACCGGTCCCATAAAATAGATACCCGAGAAGGCCGCATAGGTGCAGACAGTGCTGCTCGCGAATTAACTGCCACGGAGCTTTTATTCCCCAGCAAGCGTGCCTAGGATCGCAACCCCATAGCCGCGAAATAGAGACCAAATGCAGAGAGACCCAACTTTGGACGAGCCCCCCTCCCCCGCTTGGATGCCTCTCAGAAGTTAATGAGACGTTAAATTTGGAGACAAGCCTCCCTAGGAAGGTGCGTGTGCTTTTCTGGAATCCCGACGCAACAGCCCCTGGCGCTAGCTAGAGCGTCTGATCTAAGCAAGCCACGCGCCGGCGGGAAAATCCGCGGAGCGCAGCGAACCGTGGCTCTCAACATTCCAGGCGACAATAGCCTAGACGCGTTTGGAGGGATGATCTCAGGACCGGGCAAACCGGTGCGCTGGCCTAGGCGCAACTGACTGAGCCTGCTGCGGGAAGAGAGCAGCGGACGTGGGCAACCCCCTCCGGATCGAAGTTAAGTTTCTAGGGCTGCCGGCCAGACTAGCTGCCCCCTCTTCATACCTCCCTTTCCCCAGGGTTTCTTTCCATCATATATATGGAATGGCCCCCACCCGGCCACGTTCACCTTCAGTCAGGTTTGAAAAACAGAATCTTCATCCAAAATTTAAAAATGGCTCAGCTTGCTGTTGCAATTAGCTCGGCACATCCTGTATAAAACATCTGCCCCAAATGTGGACTGTCATTTGCCAGCCTCGCTTTGTAAAGTCCCCAAAACCCAGATTCTACGATCTTTCCCGGCATATTGGGAAAGTGCAGGACGAGGATGGCGGAGTTAAAAATGCCCCAGTAACCTGGACAGGGAAGAGGTTATTGCAGGCGATTCAGTGTCTCAGTGGATCGTCACCATCTTTTATGCGACGTCCTTGCTATCCATTTAGGAAAATAAAAGAAAATATGCTGGAAGATAGCTTGTCCTTTATTACAAAATGCGCAGTAAGCATTCAGTCGGACTTTTATCTGCTGTATTTCTTTTCACTCCCAAGACTCGCTGCCGGTTCATCATCTTCCATCTTTCCCACATTTCTTCCATTAAATCAGTCTCTTTGTGGGTCTGCTCTTGTTTTTGTGGCTATTATTAGCCTCCTGCCACGGCTCGAACGCGAAGCGATGGGAGGACCGCCAGAGCTCTGGTTCACCCGTTCCATGGCTCCTTCCCAGCAGTATTGGCCATGCAGCCCTCTCCACCCACCGCGGAAGTCGTACCGGCGCTTCCGGAGGAGGGCCGGGGGTGGTGGTGGTTGGCATTTAACATCACAAAAAGCATGCTAATAGGTCTTCTCTTTTGTGTCTGAATGTGATATGATGTGTCTATATGAGACGGTTACCTTTAAACAAGGAGATGAAAAATCCTCACACACAAAACTGAACAATGTTGGTGATGTTGCCGTTGCCCTCCTCCAGTGTAAGCTACAAACTTTTTGTGTGTGTCTTGGGATCGGCTTGAGAACTCCATACTTGAAATAACCCAATAACCTTCCTGTTACTTTGGCATCCTAGTGTACCATACTCGTTGTGTATAGCCAAAATGTTGGCCTTGAAACTCAGCAAAAGAATGGGGATTGGTGTGTGTGTGTGTGTGTGTGTGTGTGTGTGTGTGTGTGTGTGTGTGTGTTTAGGCCCTTTAACTAATTCACCCGGGGGTTGGATTAGATGATCCTCGGGTTACCTTCCAATTCTACGATTCTATCGCCTGGATCTTCTTTTGCCCATCGCTCAGCAGAGGAGAAACACGTGTTTGGGGCCTTCACCTGAAAGGTGCAAGCAATTACAGCCCTGGCAGGAGCCTCCCCGTTTCCCTGGGAGGTCTCAGACTTTTTTAATCTGTCGAGAAAAGGACTAATGACTGGTGCGGGACGGCGAGATCGGAAATGAGATAGAATCAAGGGAAAATAATTTGGACACCAGGAAGCCTGCATTTAAGCTGCTTAGAGAAGAACCGTGCTTTAATTTTAGGACTCCGCCTTGGGCTGCTTTCTCTCCCCCCTCCCACCCACCGCGGGCATTTCTGGGGGCACCGTTAACCCTGTAGGTGCCTAGCGTTGTAGTCTGGTTTCCGTGTGTTGGGAAAAGCTTTGGTGCTTGCACCAGATACAGAAATGTGTGTCTTTTATCTGTAGCAATCCTTATGCTCGCCACCTGCTATGACTGCCCTGCAGTCCTCTCTGCCCACTGACTCCGATTCGGTGGTGCTTACTTGTAAGGATGTATGCAAAGCATCGACCCCCCCAAAACACCTACGTGGACGTAAGTCCGTCCGTGGAACATCACTGCAAAGAAGTCTGCTTTATCTGGCTCTCCCCAAGGCTTGCTTCAATCATTTCAGAGACGACCAACCATTCTCAACAAGGTCTCCTTAATTTCTTGAGTCGTTGAAGACATATTAGCAAGCAGTAAATGTTTAAGGGGATTTGAGGGGTGCTGCCGAGAGAGCTTAAAACAACTCGGTTCATTTCTTCCTCAAGGTTTCTCTTCCTTTCTGTCCTCGGATTGCCCTTTCTTATCTGCAAATGATAAGGAACGTCTGCAACAGCATCCGATCAGTCCACGATTTATACAACGACGACGACGACGACAAAATCTGGTTGCAAAGGGGTGGGGGGAGTCCCAGCAGGATTGTGGGGAAAGTTGCAAAATCTAAAGTAAGCGGAAGATCTTTCAGCCAAAAGTTGCAACCTTAAGTCCTAGGGAAATCAGTGACAAGATTCAAGAGTATGAGAAGATACTGGAATCTGCAAAACAGTTCTGACTGCGGCAAACCTTTCCTGAATTCTTCCCAGTCATTAAGATGATTGCTGTGGACTTTGTGCAAGAATTTGGAAAACAGCGTTCAAAGCAACAACCTAGAACATTTAAAGCATTCCCGGGTGGCATTGCTGTTGTGTGCTTTTGCCTTCTCATCCTTTACCGGTTTACTCTGAGGTAGATCTCATTACGTGCAAGAAGTGGTAAGGCAAGAAAAAAAAAAGATGGAGGGGGTTTAAAATGCATTTCTCTATCCCGGTTCCTACCTAAATGCGGAGGGAAAGCCTGCAGGAAAATGACAGGACGACCTTCTAAGGTCGAATACCACATTGCCGAATGTGTTGAAAACCCGGTGGGATCTGGAAAGCGGCGTTGGAAAGGCTGCCCCGAGATTTCCAAACAAAAGTTTTGTTTTCTTCTTCTTTTCACGGTGCTTCGTTTTTCACATGGCGGAAGATGCATTCTCGTGGGTATTTCTTATTCCCCAACGCCCTCCTAAAATCGTTCGGCAACGTGGGGAGAATTTGGAAAAGCAATGGCGTGCCAGGGCCCGCCTCCCTACAAAAATAAAACAGACATTAAAACAAACACACAAAAGTCTTGAATGTATTCGTTAATAATAATAATTAATAATTAATTAATTAATTAATTAATAAAAGCTTGCGTAAATAGATTCCGATTACAATGGTCAAAGTATATCAGGTCCAAAGGAAAGAGATGGAGCGCGGTCTTTACAACTGGCTAGTGCCCAAAATTATTCCATACTTTTGTTAAATACATTTCGAGGAAGGGAAAATAATGCCAAAATGTAGCGAAATCTTCTACGGTACTTTCTCCCCAAAGCGATATTCAGAACCCAATGCATCTAGAATTCATGTGGCTAATAGTGAATCTGATGGCCACTGGTAAACATTTACTTGAAAATAAAAATAATTCAGAGCAACTGTAGCCTACGCCCGAGCGAGCGAGCTTCAAACCGTAGGTCAATTCCAGGCGTTTGCCGCTGTCCCCAGTCACAGTTGCTGTAAAAACTGGAGTGGGAGAGAGAAATCTGATGAAAGCTTATCAGTTACAGTTGGTTGACAAGGAAAACGCTGCTCACTCGAGGAATGCTAACTGCACATTGTTGCTGTGTGCGTGTGCGAACACATTGTTGATAGTCCTCAGAAATTAGGTAGGGAACTTGCGGACTATTATGGTTTGTGCTTTGAAGTTGGGGTTAGTTTATTTTAAAATTCGACTGAAATACATCTCCGTTGTCCTAATTCTGAATTGGACAATTTAACATGCCATCTTTTTATGCCCCCTCCACCATTTTTGAAATTCTATATCAAGTGTGGTGAAGAAGAAGAAGAAGAAGAAGAAGAAGAAGAAGAAGAAGAAGAAGAAGAAGAAGAAGATAAAGGAAAGGGGGAAAGGAGAATTTCCCTATTGTTGGGAAGTGCGCAAGTGCGTGGGTTGTGTGCGCATTTTCATAAAACGGTGGGTCTTTCTAATAGCCTTCAGCAATAATTCTGGATGCTGAAGAAAGAGGAAAGAATACTGAATAATTTGGGTGGAATATTTTTGCATATTGTTTTGGTGGCTAGTTCAAATCTCCTAAAATGCAGCAGAGGATACTTTTTGGAACGGGCTGGGGGTCGGGGATGCAATATTCCACCCCATTATATTTTGGTCTGACTGCAGCTTTTTCCTCCCTTCTGCAACAAAGGCCAAAAGTATACTTTTTTTTTTTGTATAACGTCTTCGGTCGAGTCAGTTGCAAACACCACTGAAATTGTCAAACAATACGGCTCCCTAACATCGTCTAACTAAGGACTAAGAACCAAGTCTTTAGCTGCCCTACGCAGCCCGATCCTAAGCAGTGTTAGATGTGCCACTGAAATCACAGCGCAGCTAAGGCTTCTTAGGATAGCAACAACTGCTACTAATATTCGTGTTTTGAAGCTCATGTAAACGCAGGTTGGACTTTTCGTTGTGGGTGTCCTAGCCCAGCTCATAGGCTGGGTTCTCTGCACCCTGTTACTTACAGGTGTAAATTCTCTTTGTCGGTGAAACTTCGTGCCACAGTGAATCTTGCACTTGGATATTCGTTGTTGTTTTGGGGGGGAAAGGCCTCCTGAGTCCGGCAGGGCGTGCTTTCCAGGCGGATTGCATAGGACTGTAGTATTAGTGCATGTCTTTTCAGAAGTAAATTCCACGCAATTGGGTTTTCCCCCCAAATGAAAAATCTGGCATTAAAATGAGCAGGAGCTAATGGTATTCCTTGAATCGTGCGCAGGAGTCGTTTAATTGGGGGACTTTATTCTAAATAGTAAAATGATGGGTTTGATATTGATAGGCAGAAAGTAACAGTACTTTCGCTTTCCACCGGATCCTCATGCAATATCCAATGTTTGGAGGTTTTCAAATATTTGTTTACATTCTCTGTGCTTCTCTAGAGACTGAAGCAAAGGATAGGTTTTTGTTTAACCTTTATTCAGATTAGCTTCTAGGAAGATTGGTTCACAACATTTGCACTATAATAGAGTAGTGCTTAACTCAGCATGACCACTTTACTGATCAATAAAAACCACTCCTTTCCTAAATATAAGCTTTATTTGGCACTCTGTTAATTGGAATGGAATTCACTTCGGTCTTATAGCCCAATGTCAAATATAGCCTACAATCCACTCATTTGCAAGTTTATACTCAGCAGGGAGTTCCACTGAATTCACTGGGATTTCTACTGAATTCCAATCTATACATACTAATGGCACAATCCTGTATGTGTCAACTCAAAAGTCAATTCAGTGAAGAAACTTACTCCCAGGTAATTGTGTATAAGGTTGCAGATTAGCTGTTATGTGCCACAATTGGGCTGCCTGTGATGTACGATAAATAAGTGATAACAAAGACAAAATAAAATGGTCTCTTTCAAAATGCCTATCTGAACAAATTAGGGATTTCTGAAATAAACTCCCTAAACCCCATTGCCTGTGTAATTAGACTGCAGTATTTCCCTGTTGTGTCCAACATGAAACCCACAATTCTGTTGCAAAAGTAGTAACAGTGCAAAGCAATGCATATTTATTCTGAAGTAGAATTTACTCCCTATTAAATGTGTTTATGATTGTAGTTTAGGACTAAGTAAACCTGCATACCATTGCAACTGTGAATGTTCTCAAATCCTGTGCCATAGGATAAAAGCAAAAGATGTGGGATTCTCCCATTTTAGCTGTTGGTACCACTCTCTCTTTGCTGGAGAATCATAATAATCTCTGCTAGGAGAACAAATTGTGTGCAAACGATGCTGTGTTGGAGCTGAGATGTGCACGAGAGTCTTATAGAAGTAATGTCATATAAATGTCACATAAAAGCAAATGACAGGTAGGATCAGGGCCTAGATTTAGAGCAAGGTATAAACATGCATTGCCATTTAGCTGAACTTGTGGCAAACCAGGATATGCTTCCACATGGCAGTTTATTGCGGACTCAGGGCTGGTTGCATGCATGCAGGTTTTGTGCAGAAGCCACATGATGTTGCCCTCATTAAAATGCCACCTTATATATTCCTCCCCAGTTGTTCTAGATTTACCTTTTTGGGGTGGGGGGACTGTTAAGGTGGACTACCCACCCCCCAAACAAAAATTATGGATTAAAGAGTGGTGACAATGTGTAGCAGGGAAGAAAATATGGGGTGGCAGTTGGATGAGGATGACTTCATGTGGATGCTTGAGGGGGGGGGGATGCTTGCATGCATGAACACTACAGAGTCAAAAATAAAATGCTGTGTGGAAGTGGCCTGAGTCTAGCTTTTCTGGAGGGAGCAGGTGGTGCTCAGATTTGAAACCAGTCTGTAGTGTCATAGGTTCTATCCCATAATAGATAAAATAATAATATAGATTCTTTAAGGATATGCAGGCAACCTTTCACTTACCACTGAGCAACCACAGCCTCCCTGCCTTACAGAGTCATGCCACCCTTCTAATCGGTACTAGTCTGTGTAATTGCAAGCTCAAGGGAAATGATGGAAAGCAAACAGGTGAAGGAGAGAAGTACATCTGCATAAAGCACCCTGTTGAGTGGCAAAGCTAGACACGACACAAGGTAGTAAATTCTGGGGGGTGACCCAGAGCAAAAGCAGGAGCCCCCTTTTATTGAGATTTTGTTACAAAGTAAATCATTAACAACCAGTGCAGTCTTCCTCCAATGACAGCCAGGACATCCCAGAAAAGGTGGTACTTCCCCACCCAACACCCAAATTTCCCTCCATAAGGGAAGTGCCTGATCCTCATGTATCCCTCAGACACCTCCTTGTCACATGTGCACTCTTTACACACACCCCTCCTCTCAATCTTGTGACTACTGCTAGCCTCCCAAAACCTCCTCCCCATTCCATTGTTTTCCTCCCGACCTGGGTTCAACCTCTCTGGCTTGGACCTGCTTCCCCTGTTACAACTTGCCCAAACCAGTTCCATCCTGTTCTCCCTACCTCTGCCCAGTCCTGTGGTGACCTGCTGCCCTGCTCTGTCCCAATGACCTAACCTATAGATACGTGTGTGCCTATACTGACGTGCAATGTGGATTGCCAGCATTGCACGCGATAACAACCTTTTACTTTGACAGCTCCATTTGCCAGGCTTGATGCGGCTTGCCGACATCAACCCCAGGATCACTCCCACAGCACTCAATCCAGATTAAGTCAGTGTACTTAAATCACAGCCCTATGTGTATTTACTCAGAATCGGTCCTACTAATTTCAGCTGGTAGGTATGTGTACATAAGACTCCATCATATATCCCATTGTGTTAATAGAATTGCGGCTAATGAACTTTCCCCAGATTGTTTAATGGGGCAACCGTATTTATTCTTCCCAAGTTGCAGAGTGACTTACAAAGTTTTCACAGTACACCATGGCTTTTTAAAGTTATTTTTCACCAGCAAAAAGAATTGTATAAAAAGCAAAACGTTAACAACATGAAAGGCACACTGTCTATATAAAACTATTTGTTAATAAGTGGTACTGTGAGTGATGAAGATGTATTTGCTGTGTGTGTGTGTGTGTGTGTGTGTGTGTGTGTGTGTACGTATACGTATACGTATACGTATACGTATACATATACATACTGGCAATGACAACTTGTTTGGCCCCCTTTTGTGAGCATGTTATGGGGTGTCTAGATTTCCCATTTCCTTCAACCCAAATATGCCAGGAACTCACCCCCAGTTCTCCAGGGCAGATTAAATTTGTCATCCCTATGCCAGGTAAATTTCTCCCACCAACCAAGTTGTGTAATAAGTTAACATATGAGAAGACAGGAATGTAGCCGTTGTCTAAACTAAACCATATTTGATGGATGGCCCAAATGATACTTCTCCTGGCAAAGGTATATGTCTATGTGTGGGGTGGGGATTAGTTTACAATGATTCAATGAAGAGGCAATGGAAAAACACCACACCAGAGAATGAAGAGACCTCTGGGGATGGATACAATCCTGAATCTGGAATTTAGGATAGATGAAAAGGAAAACACGTCTCCTTCATCATTAGTAGTAGTGGGGAGTTGTGCCTCTTGAAAGAATTCCCTCTACTGGACAACTATTCAAGCGGAAGATTCTTGTCATCTTTATTTAAATTATTTTTAATGTGGCCACTCTACTGGAGTTGGATAAAATGAGTTTTGGGAAGCAGAGTTGTAATAATGGACAGGCATTAAAAACTGACAAAGAACCAGGCTACCTATGAGGCAGCAAATGTCATTTGTTAAGGTTGCTGGGAATTGTTGCTCTGTGAGGGGTAAACTACAGTTTCCAGGAACTTAAATGTCCTTTAAATGTATGGTGTGTACACAACCAGAGTCCCACTAGCAGTAGTCTAGGTGTGTTTTATTTCCCTGCCATCACACTAATAATAACCTTAATCTGAGATTGTTTTGATTCATTACAAATTGGCTTGAAGCATTGTGCAGTTAGAGAGTCCCTGTGATGTAGTGGTTGGAGCAGGTAAGAAATGTGGTGTGACTGAAATCAGTCCTAACCATTTGGTTGTGCTTCCTGGGGCTGATGGGAGTTGTAGTCCAAAACATCTGGAGGAAACTAGATTGCCTATTCCAGGGTTAGAGTGCTGGGCTGGGACCTTGGAGACTAGGGGTCAAATTCCCACTCAGTCATAAAGTTGACTGGGTGATCTTGGGCCACTCACTGTCTCTCAGTCTAATTTACCTCATAGAGTTGTTGTGAGGGCAAAATGTGGGAGAGGAAAACAATGTACACCACCTTAAGCTCTTTGGAAGAAATGCAGGATGAGAATGTTGTTGCTGCTGCTGCTATTAATATAGTTAATATAAATAGGGAACTGAAGTGGGTTGGTTAACTTTGGACTGCCCTACACTCCACAGAGGTGGTGTTCCTATTCTAACGATTGTCCTGCACTCCGAGTTTGGGATGTACACTCTTTCTTGCAGTAACCAGTGTAGTAAAATGTAGTAAAATCCAGACTGGTAGAGGCCTATTACAGCTACACCACATCTTGAAGCTGCTTCAGCCACAGAGGCCCGACACTCAGGACCAGTCCAATATGTTTTGGTGCCTAAAACCAAGGTGGCACCACCTTCCAAAATTCTACATATAGAGGCATTCAGTAGCTACTTGCTACTGAAGTGCTACTTCAGCCTTTAATGCCTCCATTGCACTTGAGGCAGCAGGCAAGCTTAAGGGGTGTAGGGCAGGATGTTTGACAATGCACCTGTCTTCCAAGGTTTGGTTGGCAGTTCCGCCAGGATAATCAGGCAGTTCCTAATAATCAGGAATGGGAATTTGGAAGATTGCTGGTATAGAGGCTAGGGACACAGCATGGTCAAAAGATACTTGCATATGAGAGAGGTGATGTTGCACATTGTCAATAATTTTTATCCTGACTTTCTACAAAATAATAATACATCAAAGACAGCAAAGACCATGCATGAGATCAGGTAGTCCATATTTTCATGCAAAGTACAGCTGGAACAGAACCCTTTATTCCAGCACAGAAGAGCACCAATTATTCCTCTCCCATGGGATGGCAGAGTCAGTTCCGTCCTGAAGATACGTATGTCACTGACAGGCTGCCACCTGCAGTTCAGTGATTCACCATGCAGGGAAGCTGCTGGCAGATCCAGCCACACTTCTAAGCATGCAGAGCGAGTCTTCCTCCCCAAAAATATTCAAGTACCGCAATCAGAACACTCTCTACCTATGTGTGGGATAGGGTATATGGATGACATCCCCATAGGGTCAACCTTGTTCATATGTTCTTATAGACCAGGGTTTCCCAAACGTGGGTCTCCAGCTGCTGTTGGACTACAAATCCCATCACCCCTAGCTTTCAGGACGAGTGGCCAGGAATGATGGGAGCTGGAGACCTAATTTGGGAAACCCTGTTATAGACAAATTCATGGAGGCTATAGTTCTTGGCAGATTCTATCCATGATGGCTATGATCTCCATTGTTCGAGGCAGTATGATTATGGATTCTAGTTGCTGGAAACAGCGGGAAGGAAGGGGGCTATTGCACTCAGGCTCTGTTTGTGAGCTTCCCATAGATATCTGGTTGGCCCCTGTGATAGGAGGACACTGGTCTAGATGGGTCTTTGTTCCAATCTGACAGGCTTCTTCCTGAGGCGTCATTTTACAAAGCAAAGATGGCTGCTCATTTCCTAAGCGTAAAGCAAAATTCATGTTCCATTCTACAGAAAAGAACATTTCACAACTGGTGTGTCTTGCTTGGGAACATGTGCACAGTGAAATTCCTACAGTACAGTATTTAATTTTCAGTTTAAAAAGAAGAAGGGTGGAAGGTTTGCTGCATGGAGCTCAGTTGCCTTATCACCGTATCGGTATAATGTGCCTTTTGATATACTAACAATGTATTATTGTTTTATGTTCCTACGTGTTGTAACCAGTATTTATTTGCAGTGAAGTTGGATAATGAAATGCAGTATGCATGCTAGTTTGCTGAATTTTGTTTTACTGGTGGAAAGAGAAGTTGGTAAAGAGAAGAAACGTCAAAATTTTATTCAGAGGGAGGGGATGGAGAAGAGTAATCGGCTTAATTTCCAGGTAAACATATAGCTGTGAAGTAACGGTAGCCAGAGAGAAAGTGAGGGCTGGAATGGGCGTGAAGCAGCACCCCTAGCCAGGCCACGACAGAAGACTCAGGCGGATTTTGCCTGTGGCTTCAATTCGATTCCCTGCCGTTTATCAGATAAATAAACAGGACAGGTTTTTGTTTGGGTTTTCGCTGGCCTAACCGGGGGAGGTCCAGTCCCCTTGGGGCGAAGGAGCACGGATCTTGTGAATGACGCTTTGGGGCCTTCTCAAAATGCAAAGTCGCTTTCTTTAGACAAGCGTTTGTGTTTCTGTAGGTTCATTTCCCCCCTCCCACTTTCTCCTTTCCTTTCCTTTCTTTTGGTGCTGGCTCACCGGGCGATCCAAGCAATTACTCCATCATCTCCCACCCAAGCAGCCAGCAGGGCGCTCGGCTCGCTCCAACGACCCACGTTTAGGAGGAAATAGAAGCTCCACGGAGTTCAGTGGGGCTTATTCGCAAGTAACCGCGCATAGGGTGGAAAGAAAGAAAGAAAGAAAGAAAGAAAGAAAGAAAGAAAGAAAGAAAGAAAGAAAGAAAGAAAGAAAGAAAGAAAGAGAAAATTCTCCAAAGTATTAAGATTGGTCTTTCGGACTGGGTGGAGGGATAATTCATATGCCTTTTCTTAAAACCTAATCTCCCTCTTTTACTCCCCATTTTTCTGTTTTCTTCCCCTTTTTCTGTGTATTAAATTCTGCCATCACGCCTGCTCAGTGAAAGAACTAACATTATCCAAGGCCCCTGATGCAGCTTCTTACTGGCAATGTTGCAGGTACCTTAAAAACAACAACAACCTAGCATAAACTTTGAACAGTAGCATAAAGAAGGATATGCTTTTTTTATTAAAAAAAAACCAGCCAGGCCTCCCTTCCCCCATGTCTTCTTTTCCACGCCAGTGAAAAGCGCCTCCTGTCAGACCTTGGTGCGGTGCGATCCTGCGTCTGCTTACTCCAAAGCTAATTCTACTGAAGGAAACGATTCGTATCTGTCTTGCCTTTGATTCTTGCTTTTCTAAGGGTCAGACGGCTATACAGAGGGGAACGGGGAGACGCTCTTTCTGCCATCCTGCCGCATGGAGCCCTGAGCAAAGGTGCGCACCGCACCATGCAGAGTTGGAAAGAGAGAGGTGGAGCCAATCTGCCCCCTCCCCATTTAAAATTATATCATGCCTAGAGCATCCTGACAGACTCATACAGCAGCCGGAGAGAGAGATGGTCCCCTCCAGAACTAGGATTTAAATGTTATGTCAAAAAGTATCGTTCTATCCTTGTCTATATCTGCGCGGCGTGCGCGCACCCAGAGAGATTAGCAGTGCGCATAGTCCTTTCGAAAGTGAAATGAGCTACTGAATAGAAAGAACACTGCCCCGAAGAGTTTACAGTGGAACAGCGCAATCTGTTAAATCCTATTGAGTTCAGTGGCATTTCCTGCCAGGTAAGCCTACATATATATAGAAATCTGGCCTAAACCTCGATCGTGTGGGAGTCAAACAATTACAGAATGAAACATTCTGTCCAGCACACCTAAAAGGGAGGGCTGGGAATGAAGAAATGCCTTTAACCAAGGGCAGCCGGTATTAAAATTGCAACAGGCAAGCTCCCCTTGCTACACCGAACTCTTCCTCTGGTTGTGCAAAGCGTGGCGATGCTGCTAAGAGTTGTCCGCTCAGTGTTCAATGGCGCCTGCTCCCAGGTAAGTAGGCATAGGATGGCAACTTGAGAGGAGTTCCACACTGAAATCAATGGGCACGATGCTGCCCACTGATGTAAAATGGATCTGCTTTGAGCAGCACTTAGTTGGCTGCAACCTTGAGTTTGGGTTAGCTGCTTTGCAATAATAACCACTCCGCCGTGGTTGCTCCCTCACAATCACACTCACACAGATTTACAAGCGAAGTTCCACATTTAAGGATAATGCACGCTCGGAAACGTGGCGGAAAACCAGGCTCATATGAAACAGTTTTGTGTTACTGGGAGACCAGTCAGTTGTAGTAGATGCTCTGGGGGTTCTGGAAAAAAGAATTCTCGCTCTCCTCTCTTCCTCCTCCTGCTCACAGGATTCCCTGGTCTCTTGGGGTTTGCCCTGCCCGGGTCTCCAGCACAGTCTGGTGCGCGCTTCGCTTGGACAAGAGGGCTCCGTGTGCGGTTCCGGCTGTCCATCAATCCAGCCATGCTTCCTTCCGCCTTCCCTGCTTCGCCTCCCCAGCAGCCCTCCAGGGAAGAAAGGGTTGGAACGCCTCCATCTCTCCTCCAGGATAAAGGCTCTGAGAGGTACCCTGTATCTTTTCACTCACACCCACAAAAACCTCCATGGCAACGGGGCTCTTCCCGCAGGACACCCTCCGCTCTCTCCCCCTCTCCGTCCCCCGACTGCAGCCGGAGCCAGAAAAAAAATCAGCAACGGAGGCCGAGGAGGAAGGACGCTCGCTCAGCTGCTCTCCCCGAGCCGCTTGGAATTGGGCTGCGCCGCTATTCGAAGCAATCCCCGCCGCTGCTTCCCCGAACTGCTCATCTTCAACTTCTTGGTGGGGGATGGAACTGTGAGGCTTTCCTGCGACTGGATAGGGTGCAGGCAAGAGAAAGGCAGCCAGGCCCTGGGATCTCCTTTAAAAAGTTTTTTTCCCCTTGCGCAGAATCCAAAGATGGACTTTTTAGGTTCTTTGCAAACTGGGTCGCCAGATGTGGTTCTGGAGTTCCCATGGATCCTGCCCACTAACCTGGCTGGCAGGAGTAAGGTTACCAGATTTTTTTCCCATAAATCCGGGGACACTTTAAATAAATACTTACATGTTCGGGATGTTGATGCTGCAGCTATGGTGGTGGCAGAGGGGCGGCTGCCGCCTCGACCTCAACCACCATGTTTCCTCTTCCTCTGAGGCTTCTATCTCCTTTCTCTATGAACCCAGGCAGCCCCTGAGTTGTTGGTTCTTCGGTGGCTGTGGTGGTGGTGGGGAAGCTGTGTGCGGTGGGTCAGGAGGCGGCGGCAGCGAGGCTTGGGCAGCGTGATGCCTCCCTTCCCATCGGAGCAGCCCCAATCCCATTTCTGGGTAAAGCTAAAAGGACACCTGACCATTAGGTCCAGTCGTGACTGACTCTGAGGTTGCGGCGCTCATCTCGCGTTATTGGCCGAGGGAGCCGGTGTACAGCTTCCTGGTCATGTGCCCAGCATGACAAAGCCGCTTCTGGTGAACCAGAGCAGCTCACATGGAAACGCTGTTTACCTTCCCGCTGTAGCAGTACCTATTTATCTACTTACACTTTGACGTGCTTTTGAACTGCTAGGTTGGCAGGAGTGACCGCCGACCTTCTGATCCGCAAGCCCTAGGCTCTGTGGTTTAACCCACAGCGCCACCTGCGTCCCTTTTAAATCCCATTCCTACTTGTGTGCAAACAGGAGGGGCTGGGGATCTTTCAGCTGGGAAGGGAGGCTTTCCGTTACCTAGCTGAGAGATCCCTGCCCCCTCCTGCTTGCACGCAAGCTCTGATAGGCAGCATGAAGCCTCCCTTCACAGCGGAGAGATCCCCGTGCAGCTCCTGCTTGCAAGCAAGTAGGAGTTAAGCAGGAGTTAGGAGGCTGCTCAGATAGGCAGCATGAAGCCTCCCTTCACAGCGGAGAGATCCCCGTGCAGCTCCTGCTTGCAAGCAAGTAGGAGTTAAGCAGGAGTTAGGAGGCTGCTCAGATAGGCAGCATGAAGCCTCCCTTTACAGCTTAGTTGCTGGGGTCAGGGAAAGTGGAGGCAACCCGGAAGCTGTATCCTATAGCCCCTGCACCACCATCATATGGGGACTTCCGAGCAGCTCCTGAAGCCAGGCAGAACCAACTGCTCTGGGCTGCTGCGACTGCCGCCACTGCATTTCCTGGGGACATTAGATGAAATCTGGGGACATTCCGGGGATGGAATTTGTCTGGGGACTTATTCACAAATCTGGGGACTGTCCCTGGGAAACGGGGATGTCTGGTAACCCTAGGTTGGAGTCCAAAGACATCCGCATGGCCTCAGCACCCTCGACCATTGTTCTAAAATTCAATGGCTAGGAATAGAGGAAGGTGCCAGACCATTGCTCTGTCTAGCTCAGGGTGTTCTACTGGCAGCAGCTGTCTAGGATTTTAGGCAGGGGGCAGCTTTACCTGGAGGTGCTAGTGATTGGAGGTGGGGAGCTTGTGCATGCCAAGAACAGCAAAACCAGAAGTTGGCCCTGGGGAAACTTGACAAATCAGTGGTCTCCAGCTTGTATTGAACCAACTTCTTTCGGTGTGAAGTTTGTGAAATCTAATTCTCCCCTCTTCCCACCACAGTTTCAGCAAATTGCAACTTTAGCTTGCTCATTCACGTTCTTTAAATGAAGCTTGATTTCAGCAGAGTTTAACCCAACACAAACAATAGTGATTGTAATTTCAGGTTTCCACGCTATTGACTGTGTGGAAGAGAACATACCTTCTATTGAACATGGTCTTGAAAGGAACTGTGTTATTTGTCTCCCCCATTTCTTCCATTCTTCCTTTTTTGGTTGGGTGGTTAAATCAACCCTACAATTTCCCCTGGAGATGTTGTGTGTAGAATGTAATATTATGATTTTATGTTGCCCTGATACCACCATCAAAGATGGGTGGGCTGTTTATCCTAATACTCGTGTTAAAGTCCTTGCCAAAGCCTAGTTTTACACACACACACACACACACACACACACACACACACACACACACACACTTTGCCTTCAATAGTAATAATTCCATCCAATCCATGTGGTGTCTGTTCCAGTTATTTAATAACTGGAAGAGGAGTTAAGAGAGCAGGTGAAAAAACCCATTTGCAACTCCACCAAAGGAAGGGAGGGTTCTTATGCCCTTCGGCTTCTTTAAAGGGGCATATTTTGTATGTATACAGTCATTTCAGGTCTCATGACTTGCATTATACCCATGAAGGAACAGCACATCAAGTAATTATGGAACAGAGGTGTGTCTCTCTGTGTGTGTGTATACACACATACATACATATACACAGCAACACTATATGACATAAACAAGAGAAACTAAATACTTCCTTTTGGCCACCCTGGGAGACAGAGGCAACTCCAGGGCAAAACAAAAAAAGCACAACAACCTACCTCCAAAACCAAGGCAACCAAGAAGCAAATTAGATTTGCTATGGACTGAGCTCTGTTTCACATATTATTATCTTCCCCCAACAGAAACAAAGTTATATTTCACATTAAAGGCTTGATTCTAAACCTATTGACTTGGAATCAAGCCCTATTGATTTAAACTGGATTGATGTCCAAAGAAAGTCATGAAGAGTTGTACTGTCCCCATGTCTTTACCACATCTCTATGAACACTACGAGCCATTGCTCCTTTTGGATTTCCTAACAAAATAAAAAAAATCCTTCCAGTAGCACCTTAAAGACCAACTAAGTTTTTATTTTGGTATGAGCTTTCATGTGCATGCACACTTCTTCAGATACACTGAAGCAGAAGTCCCCAGGCGCTTATGTAGGGAAAGGGTGGGGAGGGGGTATCACTCAAAAGGGTGGTGGAAATGGGTGATTGACTGACTGATAGCTGTTGACGACTGTGAATGACTGCAAATGGTCTTGCATGAAAAAGCAAGGGTTGAGATGGCTGAAGATCGCTTTATCATGTATAATGAGCTAAGAATCCTATGTCTCCGTTCAAACCAGGTCCCTCCATGGTTTTGAGCTTGGTGATAAGTTGCAATTCAGCAACTTCTCTTTCCAGTCTATTTCTGAAATTATTTTGTAGTAAGACAGCTACTTTGAGATCTTGTATAGAATGTCCTGGGAGATTGAAGTGTTCTCCTACTGGTTTCTCTGTCTTGTAATTCCTGATGTCAGATTTATGTCCATTTATCCTTTGGTTTGAACAGAGACATGGGATTCTTATCTCATTATACATGATAAAGCCATCTCAACCCTTGCTTTTCCATGCAAGACCATTTCACAGTCATCAACAGCTATCAGTCAGCTATCTGCTTCAGTGTATCTGAAGAAGTGTGCATGCACACAAAAGCTCATACCAAAATAAAAACTTAGTTGGTCTTTAAGGTGCTGCTGGAAGGAATTTTTTAAACTTTGTTTCGACTACGTCAAACCAACACGGCTACCTACCTGTATTTGGATTTCCTGCCTGCCATGCAACAGCTAAAGCCCTATAAACCAGAAGTTGGGCCGCATGGCCAATGGCAACAACATCTGGAGGGTCACAGATTCCTCAGCCCTGATCATAAGAGAGTGGCACAAGCTGCCCAACTGGCTTGTGTCAGAGGTTCTGTGATGTCGTCAAAGAAATGGTTCAATAGGCAAATAGGTCATAGAATCATAGAGTTGGAAGAGACCACAAGGGCCATCCAGTCCAACCCCCTGCCAAGCAGGAAACACCATCAAAGCATTCCTGTCAGATGGCTGTCAAGCCTCTGCATAAAGACCTCCAAAGAAGGAGACTGCACCACACTCCTTGGCAGAAAATTCCACTGTTGAACAGCTCTTACTGTCAGGAAGTTCTTCCTAATGTTTAGGTGGAATCTTCTTTCTTGTACTGTAGTTTGAATCCATTGCTCCATGTCCGCTTCTCTGGAGCAGCAGAAAACAACCTTTCTCCCTCCTCTATATGGCATCCTTTAATATATTTGAACATGGCTATCATATCACCCCTTAACCTTCTCTTCTCCAGGCTAAACATGCCCAGCTCCACATTCCTCAGGGGTGGGGGGATGGGGGTGGGGTGGGGTCAAACAAAGACAACCCTGGATGCCACAAAGCAGGGAAGACAGAATTTGAATTTGGGAAAGTGATGTGATTATGCTACTCTGTAACACCATGATATGTTGATGATGCATTAAAAAAACAAACAAACAATTATGCATTAGAATCCTAACACACATTTATATATATAACTCTATTATCTTAAGAAGTAGCTATGTGGTTGTAGTTATAAACGGATATGCTGCAGGAATGTTATACAGTACAATGATGCCTTGTACAATCAACTAAATGCAATGCTTCTATGAGATTCTTTGAATGGTGTGATGGGGTAATTGCTATCACTTGCATAATTTAACAGTGATTACACATAGCTCAACATGACAATCCACATATCCTAATCTGGCAGTGCATAAAAATGGAATATTTATTATGATAGTGTTAGTCTCAACTAGACAGAAACATATTTGTTTCTAGACCAAGTTGGCAATCCTAAGTGTATTTTCTAGTGAAAGTTCAACTGAAAACAATGTGACTTATTTCTAAGTAAATTTACATGATATTGTGCCATAAATGGTAATGCAGACATACTTAACTGGGAACCTAACCCTATTGAGCTTAAAGGGAATTACTATTATTTTTAGTATAGGCTTGCATTGTAAGATGGCAAATCTTGCATTATCTTGTGCCGACATCATCAATAAACCTCATATTTAGAATCTCAGAATACTGGACACAATGGTCACATGGCCTATTACAGCCTATTAATCTTGTGGGTACCAGACACAGAGCCCAGGGAAATATGTGTGAGTGGCTGTAGAAAGAACCTTGAAGCCTTCATTAAAAAAAATAAAATCAATAAATCCACATTTGGTTGGAGTGCTGTCATTTGAATTTTATCTGTTGCTGCCCATTAATCAGAGGATTGTTGGATTTTATTGTGGTAGGGCAGGGGTCAGCAAACTTTTTCAGCAGGTCTACTGTCCCTCAGACCTTGTGGGGGGGCGCACTATATTTTGGAAAAAAAAATGAACGAATTCCTATGCCCCACAAATAACCCAGAGATGCATTTTAAATACAAGGACACATTCTACTCATGTAAAAACACCAGGCAGGCCTCACAAATAACCCAGAGATGCATTTTAAATAAAAGTATACATTCTACTCATGTAAAAACACGCTGATTCCCGGACCGTCTGCGGACCGGATTTAGAAGGCGATTGGGCTGCATCTGCCCCCTGGGCCTTAGTTTGGGGACCCCTGTGGTAGGGGGAGGTGATCTTATGTGATTTTATTTTAAAAAATTGTGAAGTTCCTTGGGAGGCCTATGCTGAAATGCAGCTTGGAAAACTTTTAAACCAACCAAAAAATTCTACAAAATGGTCTGGACAGGCAATAATGAAGAACACGTATGGTATGTAGGCCTCACCTCTCCAAGGATCCTGTCTACATCCTAGGGTTCTACAAGCTGAAAGGTTTCCATTGCGACTCAACAAGCAGGGAATGAAGTTACATTCAATGGACCTATATCAGCTAAGGCATCCAAGTCAGAAATAACCCAAGTGATTGTTGTCTGCAAAGAGTTGTGCAAATTCTTCACGAAGGGCTATCAAGTGGTCCAAATTGTCTTCTTGTGAGGTGGATCACAGTATACCATTGACCAGCCCCAAAGGTGGGATGATTATTATTAATCTAATCAAATTTATATACCACCCTTTATTTGAAGAACACCAGGTGGTTTGCAACAAAAAACCACCAAATAAGTCTTTAATTGAGCTCTAGCCCATGTTTGGTTGGGTTTGCTCAGAGTTTTCCACCAGCTTCACTCTAATCTTCAGTCCAGTCATTTAATTGCCCACAGTTCAATGGAAAACTCATGCTGGCCCTATTCCATGGGATGGGATGCTTGGGATTGTGTGAACTGTCCTAATCATTTCCCCATTCTGGAAATTGACCAGAGCTTCATCAGAATCACCCACCAAGGTGACAGCAAAGTCCCTGAGAGCCACCAGGAAACCATCTGGATCCATCAACCTCCTGGGGTGGTTCATCTTAATTGGTCCCCCACCCCTGCAGAGGTTCTAAGTCACAGCATCAAAACCCCACCAGATGGTGGTGAAGTCGCCACTTCAAATGTTACTTATTTCTCACTGGGTGGACTACTTCTCATCTTCAATCCCACACTTGTACTATGGGAATGGGGATAGCCTGCCTTAAAAGGCTACTATATTAAGCTGAAATATTATGATGGATTGTAAATCATGATATGTTGTACTGAAAAGTATACTTCGCCCAGTAAAACATTATAAAAGTTAATGAATGAATGGATTAAACAACAAAAAAGAGCAAAAGTCTACTATAGGGATGACTACAATGTTACAAGTACTACAACAGTACAGACAAAACACAAAACACTTAAAAAAACATAAATATCACATTTTATTTACAGAGTGCATACTATAAAAAAGCATACTATAAAAGCATCCAGATAAAAAGAGTCCGATTTTCATCCTCTCTAGCTGATATTTCTGTCCAGCGTTTACTGCTTTCTTTCCCAGCAGCTTGCTCTGGTCGAATAAAAAGGCTAATTTCAATAGGATGACTAATAATTTTAAGAACAACACTTTCAATTTAGACTCAAAGAAACAAGCTGAGGATGAACTATCCCAGATTTGGAAGAGCTGCATTTTATTGTGACAAACAGGTTAGTGTATAGTTGTTGTTGTTTAGTCGTTTAGTCGTGTCCGACTCTTCGTGACCCCATGGACCATAGCACGCCAGGCACTCCTGTCTTGCACTGCCTCCCGCAGTTTGGTCAAACTCATGTTCGTAGCTTCGAGAACACTGTCCAACCATCTTGTCCTCTGTCGTCCCCTTCTCCTAGTGCCCTCAATCTTTCCCAACATCAGGGTCTTTTCCAAGGATTCTTTTCTCATGAGGTGGCCAAAGTATTGGAGCCTCAGCTTCACGATCCGTCCTTCCAGGGAGCACTCAGGGCTGATTTCCTTAAGAATGGATAGGTTTGATCTTCTTGCAGTCCATGGGACTCTCAAGAGTCTCCTCCAGCACCATAATTCAAAAGCATCAATTCTTCGGCGATCAGCCTTCTTTATGGTCCAACTCTCACTTCCATACATCACTACTGGGAAAACCATAGCTTTAACTATACGGACCTTTGTCGGCAAGGTGATGTCTCTGCTTTTTAAGATGCTGTCTAGGTTTGTCATTGCTTTTCTCCCAAGAAGCAGGCGTCTTTTAATTTCGTGACTGCTGTCACCATCTGCAGTGATCAAGGAGCCCAAGAAAGTAAAATCTCTCACTGCCTCCATTTCTTCCCCTTCTATTTGCCAGGAGGTGATGGGACCAGTGGCCATGATCTTGGTTTTTTTGATGTTGAGCTTCAGACCATATTTTGCGCTCTCCTCTTTCACCCTCATTAAAAGGTTCTTTAATTCCTCCTCACTTTCTGCCATCAAGGTTGTGTCATCTGCATATCTGAGGTTGTTGATATTTCTTCCAGCAATCTTAATTCCGGCTTGGGATTCATCTAGTCCAGCCTTTCGCATGATGAATTCTGCATATAAGTTAAATAAGCAGGGAGACAATATACAACCTTGTCGTACTCCTTTCCCAATTTTGAACCAATCAGTTGTTCCATATCCAGTTCTAACTGTAGCTTCTTGTCCCACATAGAGATTTCTCAGGAGACAGATGAGGTGATCAGGCAATCCCATTTCTTTAAGAACTTGCCATAGTTTGCTGTGGTCGACACAGTCAAAGGCTTTTGCATTGTCAATGAAGCAGAAGTAGACGTTTTTCTGGAACTCTCTAGCTTTCTCCATAATCCAGCGCATGTTTGCTATTTGGTCTCTGGTTCCTCTGCCCTTTCGAAATCCAGCTTGCACTTCTGGGAGTTCTCGGTCCACATACTGCCTAAGCCTGCCTTGTAGAATTTTAAGCATAACCTTGCTAGCGTGTGAAATGAGCGCAATTGTGCGGTAGTTGCAGCATTCTTTGGCACTGCCCTTCTTTGGAATTGGGATGTAGACTGATCTTCTCCAATCCTCTGGCCATTGCTGAGTTTTCCAAACTTGCTGGCATATTGGGTGTAGCACCTTAACAGCATCATCTTTTAAAATTTTAAACAGTTCAGCTGGAATATCATCACTTCCACTGGCCTTGTTATTAGCAATGCTTTCTAAGGCCCATTTGACTTCACTCTCCAAGATGTCTGGCTCAAGGTCAGCAACCACACTACCTGAGGTGTACGAGACCTCCATATCTTTCTGGTATAATTCCTCTGTGTATTCTTGCCACCTCTTCTTGATGTCTTCTGCTTCTGTTAGGTCCTTACCACTTTTTAGTGTATAGTATATGCCCCCCAAATCTCATGGATTTTTCAGTAATTCACCAAAGATGTTTAGGATCACGCTACATGGCTGCAATCCTGTTCCTGGTTATTTGGGAATAACTCCTGTGGATGTCACTGGGATTTATTTACAAGGAAGAAGTTATTAGGATCAGGCCACATAGAAACATCTGAGAAAATAGATGCAGTACTTCATATAATGCAAAAGGATTGAACACATTTATTCTCTCAATTTTAAAAAACTATATATTTAAAAATCCCCTCGCCTGTTTATTCCATTCTTCCTCCCCCACCTTTTGGCAGTGGGAATATTGTAACGTGCATCCAGTGGTTTTTTGTGTTTTTTTTTCTTTTTCTGTTGTTGGGATTTTTTCGAAGCACATATGTTTCTGATCTAGATTCTGTAGTGCCTCTCTGCATTGCTAGGAACTTTTTACACTCCTTCTCTGGCTAAGATTATATGTTGCCCAGTTGGAATTTGACCCAGATTTTCACACACACACACACACACACACACACACACACACACACACACACACACCAATCTGTATAATAAGCTTTAATTACTATACCTTTTGTTCTTGACAGCTAAAAGAAGTGTTTTGCCATTTACCAGAGAATATCCTGCTGGGGGCAGGATAATTATAATATTGGCAAGGACTAAGAAGTCTCAACCGTTTAGAGATAACATTCTGGAAATGAAGTTGCAATCTCAAGTAGAACAGATGAAGAGAGTTGGGCATGGCATGATAAGGGCACCTTGGTGCCTTTTATCCCACTGTTCACTCTGGTTTATAAAATAATACCAAAAGCCTGCTGCAGAGGTAATAGTGAGACCAGTGTAGACACAAAGGCATTGATGCCTATTTTTTCTGCCATTTCAGATAGCAACACCCAGGTTTTCACCAAGTGCATACTGAACAGGGACCCATACCCAAGTTTCAGCTCTCTGGCCAAGTATACCAGTATGTTTATCTGTGTTTAAAAACACTTATTTGTCACATTCATACTTCACATTTTTAAAGTGTATTTTACCACAAATGCATTTCCCCTTTGAAGTTTAAACTAGGGGTGATGAAGCTGTGGGCCTCCAGGTATTGTTGGACTCCATCTCCCAGCATCCCTGCCCTTTGGCCATGGTGGCTGGGGCAGATTGGAGTTGGAGTCCAACAGGGCCTGGATGGTTAGAACTGTCCCATCTCTTATAGAAACCCAACATTTTGCACATGATACAATCAGGCTACATTGCTGTCACTTGAGGCCCAGGTGGCCTCAGTGGGATGGAGTGCCTGCCTTCCACCCACTCCGTCTGGTGGCCCACTTGTGCCATATCTGGACAGGGATAGTCCAGCATCTGTTATCTATGCTCTGGTAACATCTGTCAGCCTGGCTGCTCACTGGGACTATAACGCCAATCTTGGGCCAACTGTACTGGCTGCGAGTTAGTTTCCAAGTCCAATTCAAAGTGCTGGTTTTGACTTATAGAGCAGGCATCCCCAAACTTTGGCCGTCCAGATGTTTTGGACTACAATTCCCATCTTCCCCGACCACTAGTCCTGCTAGCTAGGGATCATGGGAGTTGTAGGCCAAAACATCTGGAGGGCCGCAGTTTGGGGATGCCTGTTATAGAGCCTTAAATGGCTCAATTCTGCAATACCTCAAGGGCTGCCTCTCTCCTTATAAACCGCCCCAGACTCCGTGTTCATCGTTTGAGGTACTTCTCCATGTGCCACCTCCAAGAGAGAGGTTTGGCGGGCGGCAACATGAGAACGGGGATGTTCTATGGTGGCTCCCTGCTTGTGGAATGCTCTAACCAGGGAGGCTCATCTGCCCGCCTTCATTACATATCTTTAGGCGCCAGACAAAAACATTCATCTTCTTCCAGGCCTTTTGGCTAGTTAAACAATCTATGGCCTATGGGGGAATTGCTTTTGTTTGTTATTGTGCTGTATTTGTTTGTGTTTTTATATTGTAAAACATCCTGTGATCTTCGGGTGAAGGGTGGTAAAGAAATGTTGTTGTTGTTGTTGATGATGATGATGATAATAATAATAATAATAATAATAATAATAATAATGGCTCCTGAGTCAAGACACCCGGCCAGTGCTCCCTCACAAATCCAGGCCCACACCTTGTTGGGGTGAGAGGAGAACAGCAGCAATGCTGTCTTTCTGAAAAGGAGGCATTCTGCAATGCATTGCTGCTAATTTCCCTGTTCCTCTAGAGGTGGGAGACCAGTGGCAATGCAGCTGCTCTGCGGGAATGCCCCTTTTCTCAGAGTCTTGGCGAAAAGGAGGAGGTGTTCCATGAGGCATTGCTGCTGCTCTTCCTGACTTTGGCTTTTGGCTGCATCTTCAGCTTACCTGAATCTGAATTGGAAGTTGTTGTTGCCAAGGCCATAGAGGGGCAGTAGCTGGAAGAAAATAAGTGGAAGTGGCAGCAGTGGTTCAACTGGAATCTCCTGCTCCCCGCAGAGCATGCTACCTAAGGCAGGCTGCTTCAGGTCACCTCACTGACGTGCCAGCCATGCTCAGAGCTCATCCAAAGGGTGGCCTTACATACTCCCTGTTCATGGTATATTGCACAACTAAGAACACCCAGGCATTCCTTGGGAAAGGTAAGTATTTACTCTTCCAAGGACAAGTCTGTGGTCAACATTGGAGGCCACCTGAGCAGGTAGAAACTAGACCAACACTTAAGGAGCACCAGTTCTCCTGAGTAGAATTTTTTGTCTGGAAAAGATTGAAGCGGGGCAGACCAGGGAAAGGTGACTCAGATGACCAATTTATCCTTGAAGTTGAGAATACATTACATTGGAGTGACATCAGGCTAAACGTTATCCAGGAACAAAATATTCCATTGTCTGACGTGGGTGGTCTGCTGTCATCACGGTCTGGTATTCCCATACAAGTAGGGATAGGAATTAAAATAATTTGTGGTTTTGTGAAAGCATCAAATATATGGCTATTGCATTTATGTAAATACAAGGAGAGGCCAACAAGAATACATAGATGCATTTTGTTTGTAGAATCTTCTGCGGCTGTTTCCAATTTATACTTTCACATACAAACTTGTTCACACTCATGCTTCATTCAGATGCCTCGCCATCTTACCCACCTACTCATACAGAGTTAACCAACATTGTGATTGTGCTGCCTCCTCCTCAACAATTGCTCCATCTGGTTCCTAGGCCTAATGCGTTGAAAGTTTTTTGTTCTATTATTATTTTAAAGAAGCTTATGCTATTTGAACGTTGAAGAAATGGCTTAAGAAGTTTGCAATATACTGAAACCAGTGCTATTCATAGCTAATATTTAAGGAAGTTTTGAACCCTGCAGCCTCTATTTGACTTCGCCTGGAAAAGGTAGAGAGATGTGAAGAGTTTGGTTCACAGTAGGAAAAAACATATCCATGCAGAGTACCGAATGGCATTCACTTCTGCTTGACATACTAACAGATGTGTCAAGAAATAAAAAGGAAAAAGAAAAAGACCCTCACCCTGTCATTCATTCAATTCAGCCATATTTTTATTTTGTTCAAAGACAGCTATTAATTTCATGTTTTGGAAAAGTAATGCATGTCTGGATGCAAGTTATGCAAATCTGCATGTGGTTGGGAAATGTGTACGATGTCTTAGTACATACATATGGATTAAGTGAGATGTTTAAACTATTGTGGCTGGCATGGAACCGAGGAGAGATGCGTGAGGTCTCAGAGCGTGTGGCTTTTAACTCGGAAGTCTGAAAGCAAATGTTCCCTTATTGCCACTCCAATACAGGAGAATCTGCTAGCCTTTGAAAAATGAAGTGTTTGCTTTCAGCCTGCTTTTAAATAAATATTTAGAAAGACTAGAGGGCTTTGTTTCCTTGCTGCTGCCAATTGTTAGGCATTGCTAGAGGATTCCCCCCCTCCCCTTCTTGGCTTTTAAGGTTTTGCTGTTGCTCAATACCAAATGGAGGAACAGATAACAAGACGAGAGAACAAAACTTGCCAAGAGAGTCAGTGGGTCTAACTAGATAAAAGAAAATCTTTGAATTGTCTATCATATATGCTCCAAACATATGTATCCCACTTTTCATTTCCAGCAATGCGCCAGGAGTGTTCCACATCCATGATCAATAAATAATACATGTTGGGTGATACCTAAATCATACTCAGAGTAGACCCATTGAAATCAATGACAATGAGTGATTTAAGTCCATTGATTTCACTGGATGTACTTTGGGTATGACTAATATTGGATACCTGTTGGATATAAAATTATAAATAAAAGTACATTGCCTGTCTGCCAACCTGGTGCAAGGAAACTGGAAGAAGCAGGTTATAAAGATGTATTACTGAGCAATGGGGTGGGGTTGCTGAAGAGTAATTAAACAACTGGGCAGAATCTTACTTACAAGTTCCCCCTTATAAGTCTGTATTGTGAACGATCAGGGTGATATCTGATGAAATTAGATGAATGTGTTGTGCTATTGTATCGTACTATTGCTTTGTTTTTTTTAAAATAATAATATATATTTATTGATTTTGTAATAATAAAGAATATAAAACACACACAACACATTTGAACAACAATAGTATTCATGATCAAAAGGAAAAAAAACCCATAAAAATACATCCCTCAATATTATATTCCATATCTTTGTCGACTTCCTCCTTCCCTTCCCCTGTACGTTTCTATAAATCACTAATTTAGCACTTTCTCATTCTTGATAACATTCTTTTTCTTAATTAATAATTCTAATTATTGTTCTTAATCCCTTTTCACTCCCCAATTTCCAAAACCTCATAATATAATTTTAATCTTAAGGGCATTATAGCCGCCTAGCATATATCTAAATCTTATCACATCCTACATTAGTCTAACTTACTTCTGCAACCTCCTTATACTACCACATCCTATTGAATATTGTTAATCTTATAATTCTTTTCTAAATAAACTTTAAATTTCTTCCAATCTTCTTCCACTGATTCTTCTCCCCGGTCTCGGAGTCTCCAGGTCAGTTCAGACAGTTCCATGAATTCCATCAGCTTCATCTGCCAGTCGTCCACTGTAGGTATATCTTCAGATTTCCAATTCCTTGCTAGTACAATTCTAGCTGCTGCTGTGGCATACAGAAAAAAAGTAACATCTTTCTTCGGTAGTTCATTTCTTGTGATACCAAGTAAAAAAAAGCTTTTGGGTTCTTAATAAACGTGTTTTTAAACACTTTCTTCAACTCATTATAAATTTTATCCCAGAAGCTCTTTACTTGGGGACAAGTCCACCACATATGGTAAAAGGTTCCTTCCGCTTCCTTACATTTGCAACATTTATTACTTTGTTTCTGATAAATCTTAGCCATCTTCACTGGTGTAAGGTACCATCTATACATCATCTTTAACATATTCTCTTTTAACACAGTACATGCAGTAAACTTTATATTATTCCTCCACAACCTTTCCCAATCTTCCATCATTATATTATGTCCTACATCCTTTGGACATTCAATCATCACTATTGCTTTGGGAGACTGATATTTTGGCTGGACAAATGATAGTGAGTTTAAAAATGAATGCGACATTTATCTTATCTTTAACTGCAGTCAGTATTGTTGTGTAATATTTACTTATGTTCTGTGGGTGACCATGACGAATAATGTTCTTCATTGCTAGCAGTCCGGCTACCGCACACTAGTTGATGCTTTATGTCTAAGTGTTGTTGAATCCAGGGACATTCATGGCCCCGAATATATGTCATGGTGGTACAATGGAGTACAGTCTTTTCCAAGGCAGAGTGGAGAGGTGAAGTGTTTGAAAACCATTAAGTCATGGAAGCTATGCAAAGTATTATTTAGCTTTGGAGCAAATGAAGAGACAATAACACAGAGAGAAGGCACATCACCTGACCACACAGCCATTACGCCTGAAGACCAATGAAGTAGTCATTCTTTGTTATGAGTAAGCAATCTTAGTGAGGCTTTTAAAATGGATGTTTAAAATGCTACAAATAAATCGACAGGAGCACGCCAACAGTAAATGAAACACAGAGCAAGTTGGAGTTAAATTTTTTATTAGCAAAAGCAGGATCTGCATAGGCGTGTCAGGCCTAATGAGCACAGCAGCTCATCTCTGGTTGGTATTGTCCCCATGAAGCAGCAGCTGAGATGGAAAGTCCCCACCACCTCAAAGCTGCCTAAGTCCCCTCTGCTGGAGATTCATTGCCCGTGTCTGCAGTCATGGGATTGTTGTCTATCACATGACTGTTTATGTTTTGATTCCACAGAGTGGGAAGTGACGAAGACAGGATGTTTGTTACTGTGTTCCATGAAGTGCGACTATTTGTCCTTTGTTCTTTCTCTCTTTGCTGCCTGATGCTAGAGAGAGAGGGAGCCATGTTGCACTGCTCCGTGTGTTTATATGCAAATAAAAGTAGATTAGCCAAAATGCTGAGTTGCTGAGTTATGCAACTGCACAAACTCTGCAGATCCTTAACTGTGCTGATGTTTCTTGGCATCAGTCGCTGTGATGTTCGGGCTGAAGAAAGCTTTTAAAGCTCCCGAACGATCGACCAAGAAGGGGGGAACATGCCAGTCAGGCATGTGTCTCTGCCAGGGTCCTACTCGTGTGTAGGAGCTCCTAACACCCTCCTCTCCAGGGTTTTCCACAAGCCATCTTGAAGACTGCATGAAGCTAACTTCTCCTCTACACTCTTCATGCCTCTCCTGGTGCTGTGAGATCAAGGGGCAGGGGAGCTTGTCACAGCAGAAGGGGGAGACACCCCTGCCTCTTCACCAGCCAGACTCATTTGTGTCTTTTGGCCTCCTTCCTCTCCTGCTTCAGCTTCAGCTTCTGCCTCTGATTCTAGATTTCTCTCTGCCACAGACTCCTCCCCCCCCCCCCCCAAGCAAACCCTGCTATCTCTTCAGATTCCAAGGCTTCCTCCTGGTCTTCTTACTCTGACCACTCATTGTTGTCTTATCACCAGTATCCTGGCTCTGAGCTTTCTTCTCTTGGGGGTTCCCCAGCTGGTTCCTCTCACGATTTATCTGCATCCAACCACTCTGTGACATAAATATATGTGTTGTCTTTATTAGTGTATAGGTGCCACCTAGGGGTAATTCATTTCTAATGATGTGGTGCAACTGAACTGGAAAGGGAAAACAAATGTAGTTGTATTTATTTCCTTGGTATATTTATATTCCACCTTTTCTCCAAGGAACTGGTCCTCTACCTTCATTTTATCCTCACCACAACACTGGGATGTAGGCTAGAGATAGTGACTGGGTCAAAGTTATGCAGTGATGGCTGGGTCTCTCTCATCCTGGACCGATGCTACACCTCTCTGTATCATTTGTGACTGGGACACCATTGCCCTTCCATAGATACGTAAGCCAACTTTCCTGCAGGCAAATGTTTAGATTTGTTTATCATATTTAAAATGTAGAAAATTGTAAGATGGGTGGTGTGTCTGGGACTGTCTAATGGTGACAGCATCAGAACAAAAAAGGAGAAAGTAGTTGGGACAATTGTTAAAAAAACAAAAACAAAAACAGCAAGACTTTGCCTTCTGAATAAATGCCAAGGCTTTCTTCCCCCCGGGCTTAGAACCCTTTGTATATAGTTTACAGGGTAATGTTAAAGCCTATTCCGGGTGAGCAATGAGTCTGTTGTCATTCAGACATGTTCTTGCCAATTGTAGTTATGTGAGTTTCTTATCAAAGGTGTCATCCAGTAACTTGCTGAGCATGCCTCAGTTCCACTGGCAGTAAAAGGATGTGTACATTTTCTATAGCACTTAGCAGCTGATGTTAAAAATTAGCCTTGGTTCTTTAAATGTATAAATATGATTTATGCATAACGGGTTTTTTTTAATAAAAAAAATTAACCACAAGAGATGTCTGAGCAATAAACTGACCAGAGATTAATAACCTGTGGTTTGTGGCTAAATATACTATACAATACAGCATGAACACAAAACAATATTCTTATCCAAAAGTAAACAACACTACTATTTCATAAACTCAACATTAATACACTCTAAGAGTTTAGTATAAGAAAAACGAGGCAATGGCACTTCATCTTATTCCTGGGGAGTGCTTCAGATAGAATTGAGATGAACAGTGAAAACATGGACAACTTCCACAGAAGCCATTAACATCTTGATAATTATGACTACTCTTAGACATTTTTCAGTCTTAAGTGGTTTATAAATGCTTTTATATAAAAACGAAAAGTCAACATGCAGAACAATATATGCATATTGGGGCATACACCTTCCTGTACATCTCATGAGAGGTTGCATTAGTTCTCCTAGGAGAGTATATGCCTCCACATATAGAATTTTACTACTCTACAGTCACTTCAAAGTCTGGCACTTCAAAATTCACCAATATGGGGCTCTGTTTATGAAGTGGAATGAATGACAATAACAACACTTAGGGCAGGGAGAAAAGGAAGAAAGCTACGGAAGTTGTTACATCATTATATATGGATCTAGGCATTTAGGAATGCCCCCCCAATTTAGTAATTTTAACATTGCACCTAAAAGGCAAAAGCAGTTACTTTAGTTTTGTTTCAATTTCCTTTCTGTTGTTTGTAGATAGTATTTTGCTCCGGGGAAGGAAGCAGCAGAAGCCCAGCCTTGGCTCTAATGAAATTTTTAACCCTGTTTGACTGCCTGGTTGTGGAATTAATACAGGAGCAATTGTTACTAACTAGATCAATGGTGTGTGTGTGTGTGTGTGTGTGTGTGTGTGTGTGTGTGTGTGCGTGTGTGCGTGTGTGCGTGCAGTATGAATCTTGTAGGGAATTCAATTAGCTAATCTTTCACAGAAATGTTTTTGTATTAAACAATCAGGTGTTTAGTTTCAAGAGTTTTTGTATTGGCAAGAGCCATTCTTTTAAAAATGAAAATTGAATTAAAGAAAAAATGGGTAACACCCCACCCCCTCAGCAATGCAATCTGTTGTTAATCCCGAATAACAATATTTTTTGGGGGGATGCAATTGGATATTAAATAATAATAATAAATCAGATCCTGCAGTCACTTCAGAGAAGTTAAGGTCTGGCACATAATGGTGACATCAACTCAGGACCAAGAAGGGCCCATGGGTCTCAGGTGCTATTTCATTGTACCAGGATCTGAAAATCTCTGAGAATGCCTAGAATTGATTTGGACCAATTTCACAAATCAAACACTAATTCCTGCAGGCGTGGAGCCCAATCTGAAATGGGTTCTTTGTTCTGAACGGCCAAGTATCTGATTTATACTAGAGTTCAGATGAAACTATCATTTAAAACCCATTCATACATTGATAAAAGTAGTCTTAAAGAAAAAAAGGAAGGGTTGGATCAAGACTGAGTTAATTGAATTTAGGTTCCATTGGAATCAAAGGAACAAATTAGCACTGACTTATTGAATTCAAAGAGAAGCATCAACTGACGTGGTCTGTCTGGATCCAACCCAATATGCCCAAAGTGTAAAATATCCAACATCATATAACTAGCATGCATAGCTCTAATTAATACATGGAGTGGTTAAGACCACAGAGTAAGCTGACCTGCCAGGCCTAGCTAGGCCACTTCTCGTCACCTTGGGAGGAAGGGTTATCAAGTCTTTGTTCTCTCACTTCCACCATGTTAACCCTACCAGTAAGGAGGTCTAAACTGGATGCACCAAGTTTAGACTGAGTGGCTTAAGCAAGCCATTTTTTGTGTTTCTATACAAATAATTTAGAAACATTTACTATTTTGGAACCTAAGTTATATCACTTGTGTTTTCTGACTTTTGTATGGAAAAGCACATGAATCGGACCTTTGAAGAATTTGTAAGGAAACACTTTTATAACTTACCAAATGTGTGGGCATTTTCTTTGCTAAGGGAAGTGGGGAACTTTGGAAACAAGTTAGAAGGGGATATTTTAAAGATCTATCAGCCTATATTTCAATGCTTTACTTTGCTGCATGTTTTGTGATTTTAAATCTCTGCTGGTACTTTCTCCAAACTTGTATCTTAGGTATCCAGGGAATTATTTTTATTATACCTAGTATTTTTCCTTTTACCAAACCAAGCATACTAGTGAAAGCATTCTGGCTACACAGCCAATTGAAGTGGAGAGTGCTTTGTTTCTGCTCTTAGCCTTCAAAAAAAGTGACATAAATTCAATTCCCACATGAACTTCTGAAGATAGTTCCTTTATGTGAAGTAGCACAAGAATATCAGTCACAATAGCACTACTTTAGAAGTAGAGTGGATTCAATCTACTAAATGTTAATTTTTGTGTAAGATGCATTGAAATTAATATATGATCCTGATAGTTTGTGGCCAGTAAAATTGTAGATTTGGGAACAGAAGTTTAGAGAAGTATTTTTACCTGGGAATGATGTATAGACCTGAAACTAAGCAGGATAATTTTCCTTCCAGTTTGAAAACTCCTTTTAAACCCATCATCTAAATGAAAGCTTTGAAAGTTAATTTCTCTTTCTTTGAGATGTGCTGAATAATGTTTTAATGATGATATATTGGATGGAGAAGTTATTTAAAGGTCATGTTGCATAGTTTCCAAGACTATTGAAGAGGTCCTTCATTTATTATTTAAACACATTTTTGCCCAATTTCAGCCACAATTTATTTAAAAACATTAACCAGGCCATTTGTGGTATAAAAAGTTGCAGAATTTTACCAGGAAATTATGGAGCAGCTGTATGTCCACCCTGAAACATTTGCAGGTGCAAACCGTATAACAGATTACATATATCTGCTCTGAAACTGTTGTGAGTGCAAATCATTATGAATTTACAGTGGTCCCTCTATTACACAGGAAGCTAGTATTACAAAGGAATAAGAGCAGGAGAATAAATTCTAGGATTGGTAACAGTCCTTTGTCCTGCATTTACCTCCACCCAAGATTCAAGTTACTTCTCTCCGATGTTGACCATGGCAACAAAAGAACATGGCCTAATGTGGGCTTCTAAAGTCTTTGTATTCCATATGACCGAGTGCAATTGAACAGAGTGTGATGGATATGGTGAGTGTGATTGAATGAACAGAACTCAATCAGCTCAGTTCAAAACGTCTGGCTAGTTTATGAAGACCCAGAATTATTGCTCCAAGAGAATTTCATTAGGCGAAGTATACTTGGTCAAAGCAAGAAGACCACATGGTAGCTTCATTCTTAGATTGGGAGGCTGAAAGGAAGCTGGACATAGCTAGCCATAATCATGACCTTGGCTAACTAAAGGATTGACACACTAATGCTTTGCTGGCACTCAGATAAAAACAGTGACCTGTTTAACCCCAGGATTGGCATCTGGCATGCCTTGTTCTGTGGAAATGTGGAAGATATTACCTTTTGCTTTTACAAGGGCAGTTTTTAAAAAAGGAAAAGGATTATGCGGTGGCTCTGAGCTTCTTAATAGTTAATATGAAAGTGAACCCTTCCCCCACTTCAAAGTTATACCTTTGCATGTCACAATGGATTGCATATTGAGCAGCTTTGCAGCAGTACCCTGTCCTGCAAAAACAGACCCCCCCACCCCACTTCCCCCCCTTTTGACATTTCCCTGAGACTATAATGAGTTTAGTCTGTAGGATTTCCTTTTTCGGTGACATTATCAGAAGAAATTACCCTGTACCATTACCTGTGGTCAATGAGACTTGACAGGTCTCCTTTCTCTTTCTTCTACCGGACCACACGTGATGGCTCTGAGACAGGAAAGCATCGTCTAGACGTCGGGCTTTGAAGTTTCCTTCACCTCCATCTCCCTGCTCCCTGAATCTTCAAGGTTGGCCTTCCCAGTTCAGAACATTGAGAATTTGCTAGCATTGACTCCAGTGTGCTTCAGGCACTCCTGTGCAGTATAGAGAAATGTCAGGGTGGCAGTGGAAGTTTGCCTGGAACTCTGTGATTCAGGCTTCGGCAGTTTGGGCTGAGAGCAGGGCAGGCATAGGACTGTAAATGAAGATGGTGATGCTAGTGTATTGTTTGGAGGGGTGTGTGTGATGTAGTAGAATTACCTCTTGTCACAATATACTGCACTTCCTGAGCTTTCAGAAGAAAGAAAAACATGTCGAGAAGAGCAGACTTTCAAATGAAGTAACAGCAAATCAACCACTGTTATGGCTATTATTTTCAATAATGATGAGTAATGGAATTTGGCTGTCAAAGAGGGTTCTCACTTTCATGTAGCCAGACCTCCCACCATTAAAATCAGCTCTGATTGGAGGGTAACTCATAAAAATGGAGGACCACAGAGAACCTGGAGTTCTAATAGATTGTTGTACGTTTTGTGGGGGTGGGTGGGTGGTCTGTATGTCAGAGTCTCTTCTAATTCCTGGATCCAACAAGGATCCATTTGCTTGAATTGCCAGACAAGTTTATTGGTAATGGCCTAAGTATGGGTTGTTCAGGTAACAATGGAAGTAGCTCTGTGCCAAAGGGCAAATGGGTGGGCTAGAAGTAGGAAGCAGGCTGGGCAGCTGAGTGACAGAGTTCATGCCTGATTCTGTTTGAATCCAAGGCTGTGGCTACGGGAGAAGCACAACCCTCTTGGAGTGTTAATGCTGTGGCTCAGGTTGTATATATATGTCAATAAACCATATATCATAAAGATACCACAGTCTGCACTGTCTTTCAGTTTGAGGAAACTGATCCCTGGGTAAGTGCCTGGACCCCCCTGGAGTCTTGCACCACTTGGAGTTTGGGGTGGCATGTAACAAGATTAAGAAACATCAACAGAATCCTGTGATGGTTAGTGTCAGGGATGTTAAGGTCAGCTCTAGCCTCATAAGTGAAGCTCACACTTTACTCTTAAATCTAGATATATGTCCTTTGGAAATTCTTTCAGGAAAGAATCCTGATGAACATTGGGATAATATCAGGATATGAGACTGGAGACAAGTTCATAACTTATGGGTAATCCAAAGGAAGAAGTTAGACACAATAAGAAAAAACACTTTTAGGAGAACTTCTGCAGGTTCAGGAGATCCTCAAAGCACAATATTTTCAGGAGATCCGCAAAATTAATATGTTCTGGGGGGCTTCAAAGATCTACCATCCCCATGGCAGGACAAGTCTGAACACTCTGTCAAAAATAATGTAGAGCAGCTGTCCTCAAACTTTTTCCTCCAATGGACCACTTGGAAATTTCTGAGAATCTTAGTACTGTATACCACTTAAACATTTTTCAACAAATAATAGTGAAGTTATGGGAATGCCCCAAACCCCTCTTCACCTGGGAATTTAATGTGGCTACATGAGCTTGCCTACCTAAGTCATTAATCTATAGCCTAAAAGACATATAAGTATGCCAGTAGAAACATCTTCCAATGCCTCTTGCTTCCAAATAACCACTAGTTGGTCACAGCAAATGGTTCTGTCAGTTTAATAATAAACTGTAGATGTTGAGTCAAACTGAGATCTGAATTTGGAAACAGTTAAATGAACACTGTTAGCGTTCTGCCTTTGTATACACAACTTTTCAATATCTTATAAACTTTCCCACAAAGTCAACCACCACAACCCTGTTTAGGAACTGCTTTTCCAGCTTTGCTGTAAAACAAATTGTGTGGCACATACAATAGGGCCAATAATAAATGATTTTTACTAGTTTTCACTGTCCATACTCAAACCTCCTATCACATATGCTGCCTGTGTGTTTACCTCGAAGAAATCTAAGGAAATACATAAGGGGGAGTTCTGCTTAAATTTCTAAGACATTTACATTTTGGAGGTGGTGGGGTGGTAGCTGGGCAGTGGTACATTTTTCCATCTTTGACTAAGGATTATTTTCAGTTAAGATCTTTAGTTTTATCAGATCTTGCACAATTATAGCAACGAACTCTCTGGTGCAAAGCAAGCTGTGAATGCCAAGCGGATGGACTTGAAAGGTCTATTTCAGCCAGAAAGTTGCATGTTTGGCAATTTGATGAGGTAATCTCAGACTCTGTTGGTGTAATTTGAACTGAATAAAGCCTTTGGTGCCAGCTTTTTGAAATTTTGTCCAGAGGCTTTGTCAAATGATTTGAACTGGCAAAGTTTGTGAACGTACGCATGGGACACAAACTCCAAACTCTGAGGACGGAGCAGTTGCACTGTGGGCTCTACATCATTGTTCAGATAGGGTCTTCCTTACCTCCACTCTTAATCTCTGCAAAAGATGGGAATATTGACTTTATGGAAGGGATGAATGGACTACTATTGCATGGAGAATGTAAAAGGATGGGGGAAATGCCAGACTTTGTTGGTTGTACAGCCATGTGGGATTGAGAGGTGTATTTAGTGTTATAGACGGCAAGAAGGGCATTATGCTTGTCAGACAGCACCCAACGGAAGGAGACTCACCAGTATTGAAGCTGTAAATACAAAAAAGACACTCTCACCTACCTGGAGATTCAAGTCTTCCACCTACAGGGGGTCAGGCAAACCTGGAGATTTCACGTCAGTCGTGGAGGTCTGGCAAGCCTAGTGAGGAACTATTAAGACCCACATTTTTGCAGCACTGGATTGTGCGGGATCCACGACTATGGAGACGTATGTTATCTGTGTTTTGATGGTGGTTTCTTGACGTCTTTGAAGCAGGGTTGAGAGAACTGTGAAAAAAAATGTGTCTTTTCAAGAGGATCTGCCTTACTGAATCTGGCACACACATTCCAATCTCATTACCCTTCTCTCACTTACATTCTGTCCCTCCTCTTGTAGCCTGCTTTCCTCCCACTCCACTCTCCAGTTTTTCTACCCCCCAGTATACCAGATCACTCCCCCCCCTCAGGTATTCCACTATCTGCACAGCTGCCCAGTGTACTGGAAGAAGCAAAGGTCACCAGTGTTGAAGCAATGCTTCTTCAACATCAACTTCATTGGACTGGTCATGATGTGTGGATGCTTGATGCCTGATTATCGTCTTCCAAAGCAACTACTCTATTCCAAACTTAAAAATGGAAAGCGTAATGCTGGTGGTCAACAAAAGAGGTTTAAAAAATGCCGTATAAACACAAACAATTGGGAAACACTTGCCTGCGAGCACTCCAATTGGAGAACAGCCTTTACCAAAGGTGTCATGGGCTTTGAAGACACTCAAACTCAGGACACAAGGGAGAAACATGCCAAGAGGAAGGCACACTTGGCAAATCCACACCGTGATCAACTCCCGCCCAGAAACCAATGTCCCCACCGTGGAAGGACATGTAGATCCAGAATTGGCCTCCACAGTCACTTACAGACTCATTGTTAAAACCGTGTTTATGGAAGACAATCTTACTTGGCTGTGAGTGATCGCCAAAGAAGAAGACAGCAGCCCAGGTATTGATATGAGCCCTGTAAAGCACATAGAGCTGGAAGCATCACTTTCCCAATTTCCTCCTTCTGCTCTGTGTTCTTTTCAAGAGCAAAAAGGTAACCAACCTCAACACCTCATGATTAAGTGGGCAGTGAATGCCCAGGACAGAGTCCTTATGGGCACGGGAAGTCCTCATGGGCACCATTGTGCCACATTGGCAACCCTGGCCAAATAAGTTTTGCAAAGGAAGGGCTAAGTATTGGTTAAATGGGTGTCACAAGGAAGGAGATTGTTAAGGCCCTTAAATAGAGTGGCATATTCTACAGGAATCCCCTGCCCCAACCAAGCACCGTCCAGACATTTCAGACTACAATTCCCATCATTCCTGAGCATTGGCCGTGCTGAGTGACACTGATGGGAGCTGTAGTTCAAAACTTCTGGAGGGTGCCAGATTATAGAAGCTGGCCACATAGACAACTGCCGAAGAATGCTGGTTTGGCGGTACCCTTGATATACATTCATTCACTGATGGTGACAGCAAACCAAATATCATATGATGGTTACAGATTAAATCCAATGAGACACTGGAGGAGGCTGGCCAGTCACTTGAAACCTTCATGTCCCTTATTCTGGCACCACCAGAAGTCCTTCATCTAGTTCCTATGCACTCCAGCCAACAATCAAGGAGTTTACTCCAGACTGGTGCTGGTATAACTGGGTTGCCTTTCTCTGGGTTTAAGTCACAGCTATGGGATTTTACAGGCCTATTAGATGGCCTCACAAAACAAAAGTAAGGAGAACTTGCCGTGGCTGATCTCAGTACGATTCTCTGACACTTCAGCAATTTGATTGGGCCTCCCACTTTTCTGTGGCTGGAGGAAATGTTCACAGGGCTTCATCTGGTAGTGATTTGTCATTCACCATGCTTTGGGCTGGCTGCCAGGGTCAGCTGTTGCCAAGTTAAAGGAAGGACAAGGGAATAAAGTGATTTCTTCAAGTAAAAAAAAGGGGGGCTATAGAAAATGAAATAAACTAGAAGATCTTAAAGCACAGCCTAGGGTATAATACAATTAACAGCAAAAGAGTTTGGAGGAGGGAGTGGGCAGCTTATAGGACTCTCTCCCTTGTTCTAAGAAGTCGAATATTTAACTATTATTCCTTAAAATATGTGTAATCAATTGGACCACCAGGAATTAATTGCCTGTGATGGTCTTGCTCTGCTACAGCTGCATATGGGATAGAGACCCTTGCTTATCCTGTACCTCTGTTATTTGCGGTGTAGTTAGTTATAATGAACTTTGATGCAGTGGAAGCACCCCCCGCCCAGCTCCAACCAGGTTTGTGGGCTTACCATGAAAGGCACCAAATAAATATATGAAAAATGACACTCCTGCAGGTATATATATTTCTTTTCTTTAATTTGCCAGAATCTTAAAAAAAACAAACAAAAAAAACACCAAAAGCAGCTGATGCTAGTCATTTCAGTACAAGCATGGGAGGAAGAGAAGAGCTATAAAAACAATGCAGCAGATAGTCCAGCCTTTTCCAACCTGGTGCCCTTCAGAAGTTTTGGACCACGATTCCCACCAGCCCCTTCCAGTACAGCTGTGTTAGCTGGAGCTGATGCAAGTTGTGGTCCGAAATATCTGGAGGATAGCAAATACAGGAGGCTGAGCTAGAATATAAACCATACAAGCAATGGTTAAGAAACTGGTTGTGCATAGGAGAAAAAGAAGGAGAGTGAGGTCTTCAAATAACTACAAGGCTGCTGTTTCTGGCTGACAACACAAGAAGGAAGTACAGAAGAAGAGAAAGGACCCCTTTCTACTTTTTAAATGGGTACGTTTGTCATGCACAGTGTATAGCTGCTGCTGGTTCCTATCTGATATGACGCTCCAGAAGGTTGGCCGACAAGAAAAGACGGGAAGGCAGTGCTGGCTCAGAGGTTCATCAGTTGGGTCTGCCAACCTTTTTCAAAAATTACAGTGTTGACACAACATTGTAAACAAACATCAGTTTCACTAAAGGTAGGAGTGCAGCCATCCTGATCTAGCTTGAAACAATGGAGGTTCCTTTTGATTACAGTCAATGGTTCTTAGGGTGGAGTCAGGCCACAGGCTCTGTTTGAAAGCTACGTGCATGCTCCTTAGTTTGGAGAAAAGGTAAGTACCATAAGACATAGCTGCCAAGTTATCCCCTTTTTAAAGGGATTTTCCCTTATGCTGAATAGGCTTCCTCGCGAGAAAAGGGAAAACTTGGCAGCTATGCCGTAAGAGGAGACATGCTATAGGTGTGTAAATTTAAAGCATAGCAGCAATAGGGGTATACTCAACAAGGACTGGCAAAGCAGATGAAGCAGTTTCCCACAAGAACATCTGAGTGATGTTTAAAAGAGAAAGGGAGAGGACAATTGCTTCAAAGATGGCTTTGGCAAAGGGCTTTAAGAAAGGCTCCATGCTCCTGTTTCAGCCTCAAACAGGAGTGTGAGGGCTATCTTAAAGCCCTTTGCAAACAACGAAAGGGCCTTGAAGTTGTTGTGGGTTTGAGCTCGCTTAAAGGAGACATGCTACGCCAAAGACTGCTTCTGCAAAGAGTTTTAATCTCCACTCAGTTTACTGATGACCAGTGATTAAATCCTGGTGCTTGCCTGTATGATTCTATTGGCTGCTTAGAACAAGATGCACAACCAGTGCAGGATTAAACCATGTCATCCTGCCCATCAAATGACATCACCAGTGTGTGATGGACTGCTTGGTAGGCCTATATTAGTCTACAGCAGGCATCCCCAAACTGTGGCCCTCCAGATGTTTTGGCCTACAAATCCCATGATCCCTAGCTAACAGGACCAGTTGTTGGAGGAGATGGGAATTGTAGTCCAAAACATCTGGAGGGCCGAAGTTTGGGGATGCCTGGTCTACAGGTTGGAGATTCCCCATGCCCAGTTTATGAGGCAACAAAGCAACCCTCTGAATTGTTTCTAGAAACAAGTTGGGAACCAGTGCAGCCATTCCAGGGTGGATGTAATAAGATGTGCCATGGGTGAACACCCTTGTTGCCACATTCTGGACCATCTGAAGTTTCCGAAGACTTTTCAAAGGTAGCCCTGTGATGAGCACATCACAGCAATCCAGTCTAGATGTAACTAGGGCTTGTCACTAAGTCATATTAATATAACACACGAGAAGAGTATTTTCAAGATCCCCCTATTCCTGTGACTGTTGTTTGCTTTCTGTGTTTTTAACATTGAATATGGAACAGTTGTAAGCTGCCTTGGGACCTACTGGTGAAGGATGGGAAAATAATAATAGCAATAACTGTGTTACCTGATGATTTCCTAGCGTTCCTCTTTTTTTTTTGCTGTTACTTTCTTCCCCCATCTTATGCCCAGCCTTTCTTGTGACATCCCTTTCTTCTGCCCCTTTCTTTTCACAAACATGTGTCTTTTCCTCCTCCCCTTCTCTTTGCAGCCCTTTCTCTCCCCGCACCCACTTTCTTTCCCAGCTGAAAAATGTGCACGGTTTCTGCCTGCGTCCCCGCTGTGCCAAATTGATACTTCAGCTGCACAGTGCCTTCCATCGGCACATATTGCTTCTGATTTTGTTCCCTGCCTTAATGGAACAAGGAGCAGCTTTCTGATGTGCACTGTCAGTCACTGGAGGATTGGCAGCCTGGCATTTGTTTGCGACAGGAAACCGAGCTGCTCCTCCTACCTGATTTGCAAGGTTTTATCGTGCAGCTAATTTTTTTATTATTATTTATTGCCAACGATCATAATGAGAATAAAGAGCTTAAGTCTTTCTTTGCAAGGTCACCATACTGTGATGGAATATTGTTTTGATCAGGTGGGCAGCAAAATGTTGCTGCTGATTAACAATATAGTGGGGTGATCGCTACTGCGCCTCCCTTCTCCCTGCCACTTGCAAAAGGATGTCTGTAGGAAGTCTGGACCTGATAATTGCTACCTACAGACTTTTCAAAGTCGCATGAGCAGGCAATTTAAAACATTTCTTCAAAGGTGTTGTCTAGTGGGGCGCACAAAGGATGCAAAGTCAGCAGCCATTGTGTTTAATCCCTGCTTTGACACCACTTTCTTTTGTGGTATCCCGGCAGGGTGTTGTAAGGATTAATTACACAGTGTTAGTTAAATGCATTGAGAGTCTTACACCTTTTTGTTACTTGTCTAAGGGTGGTGGTGGTGGGGAACCCCTCTATCAAAATCCATTTCTGTGAGGAAAAGAAAATCCCAGTGCTCCCTCCAGCATGTCTTCCCAAGCAGATTACGCCAGTGACGTGTGGTTTCATGTCAACTGGCTTCTGTTGCATGTTGTGCCAAATAAAACAGTGATCGACATGTTCTCATGTAGCTGGTTCTGACACGTTCCTCCAGCTGGGTGCATTTTGAAAAGGTACAGTAAGAAAAACATGTACTTTTCAACCTCCATCTACTCCCCTCTCCCCCTCACATTGTATTTATTTTTACATTTGCTTCCAAGGAGCTCAAGGCATTGTACATGGTTCTCTGCCTCTCCATTTTGTCCTCACAACAACCCTGAAAGGTAAAGGTAAAGGGACCCTTGAACATTAGGTCCAGTCGCAGATGACTCTGGGGTTGTGGCACTCATCTCGCTTTACTGGCCAAGGGAGCCAGCGTACAGCTTCCGGGTCATGTGGCCAGCATGACTAAGCCACTTCTGGCGAACCAGAGCAGTGCATGGAAATGCCGTTTACCTTCCCGCCGTTTACCTATTTATCTACTTGCACTTTGACGTGCTTTCAAACTGCTAGGTTGGCAGGAGCAGGGACTGAGCAACAGGAGCTCACCCCATCGTGCGGATTCGGACCGCCGACCTTCTGATCGGCAAGCCCTAGGCTCTGTGGTTTAGACCACAGTGCCACCTGCGTCCCTCCCTGAAAGGTAGGTTAAGCTAAAAGTCATTGATTTGGGATTTGAACCCTGGTTTCGCAGGTCCTAGTCCGACATGCTAACCATTACAATACACATTTACTCAAGTGGTGTAGCAGCTATCCAGTGATGGCAGGGATTAACAGATCATAAATGGAAGTGGATCCTGTGAGGCCTTATAGTTGCAAAGAGACCTGTAATTCGAGACTGGAAGGATAAACATCCACCCATTACTTGATGGACCAAAGATTTTACTTTCCTTTCTACATTTCCATGTAATCGTTAATCACTTTTGGATATCTGTTTGGACCTGGTTATATTAATACATGTTTCAATTAGCATTGATGGATTATTCTTGTCATTAATATGAGCTGATGGCGCTTCCTTTTTCCTTCCATCATATTTACAATAAAAATATACATTTTAAAATAGAAGTATAGTAGCTGTGAAAGAAATAAGGTGGATTGGTGTAAACATTTGCAGACTGCAGAGCTGGGAAGTAAGAAAGCTGGGGAGATTCCCAGCTTCATCACTTCCAAATTTACCTCAGGCCCTTACCTGAAATAGCTTCAGCAAAATCACCTTCATGTCAATGCCAGTAATAAGCATCCTGAACAAATTAAAACAGTGTCTGGGTTGAAATTATAGTGATAATACTGCCTGATATTTACCCAACAAGCAGCGTTCAGTCTTACATTTTCTACATGGGGAACTCAATTAACATATGGGTGCATTGTTTATTTATTTATGCAAATTTAGGTCTTTCAGGTGACTGCCAGGTGGCCTTTAAAATACATTCAAAGCCTTAGCTCTGGAAGGGAGCTCTCCCAAGTGCTCTTACAATGACACGAAAGGCCATGCTTTGTAGCAATAGGGTACCAAGGAAATAGCCTTGAAGTATGGAATAAATGTGTTTAATCATATAAGAATGAGGCTGTTAGAAGAAGAATTGAACACTAGGTGAAAAAAGGCAGTACTTTTAGTAAGTGGCTGGAGTGATGTAGTAATTGGGTGTAGTAATGATGGCTAGCAGTAAAATTGGATGCAAAAAATAGTTTTGCTAATATAGGAGCTAGGGGTGGGGGAGAAATTTGATTTAGCTCACATAGGAAGGTGAACATACCTGATTACTTTGTTGTAGAAAATATTGCTTGATGATATGAAATTCTTAATCTGAAAGAGGAACATTTTCTTCTTCTTTTACAGTGGAATCTTAAATACGTGTTCTCTTAAATATGAGTTCTGTATTACTTACTCTCATGTAAGCATGCATAGGACTTGTTGGCATCCGTCTGTCTTGTGACGATTGGAGAGTCTGGGTTGCTTCATGTGCTAAAATGCAGTCCTTAATGTATTGGGGACCTGAGCTGCATAAGACTCTATAGCATGGGTAGGCAACCTAAGGCCCGGGGGCCAGATGCAGCCCAATCGCCTTCTCAATCCGGTCTGCGGACAGTCCGGGAATCAGCGTGTTTTTACATGAGTAGGTGTCTTTTTATTTAAAATGCTTCTCTGTGTTATTTGTGGGGCCTGCCTGGTTTTTTTTACATGAGTAGAATGTGTCCTTTTATTTAAAATGCATCTCTGGGTTATTTGTGGGGCATAGGAATTCATTCACTATTTTTTTCGAAATATAGTCTGGCCCATCACATGGTCTGAGGGACAGTGGACTGGCCCATGGCTGAAAAAGGTTTCTGACCCCTGCTCTATAGGTCAAAACCAGCACTTTGAATTCAGCCTAGAAAGTATTTGGTAGCAATACCAGAATTTGGTGTTACAGTATATGGTTGGACAGTTGTGTCCCAATCAACAATTTGGCTGTCAAAATCTGCACGTCTGCACCAACTGCAGTTTCTGAACAGTCTTCAAAGGCAGTCTTATATATATACCGTAAGACATTGAAGTACAGTAATCCGATCTAGTGGTTACCAGAGCGTAAACAACAAAAGTTAGGCTATCCTTGACTAGACAGGTGTGGAGCTGGGCCACTAGTTGCCTTTAAAAAAAAATTATCCAACAGGAGAACATTCAAGCAGATCCACATACCTATTCTGTAACAATGCATGCATAAAACATCTTCTTATTACTTACTCCTTTACAATTTTATACATGCCTACTCAGAAGTAAGTGCCCCTAAGGTCAATGGGATTTGCCAGTAAGGATGGCAGCTTTAATGACTAAGCAGCTGCAACAATGGTCTTTCCTCTATTTCTTTGTCCTGTTAAAACTAGGACTCACAACTTGCTGGTTCAAGAAGCAAAATGGCAAACTTCGCATAAAACAAATATACCCCACCCACCCAATAACTCTGTTTCTTCCGCTGTTTACTTATGTTATTAGCCCCACTATGTAATGTGAGAATCAAGGAACAGAGGCTGCTCAACTTTATGAAACCTTTTTAAGCATTCTCATGAAATGCTTAAAAAAAAAAATACAGACGAGTAGGAAGTACATAAGAAGCCTTGGAAGATTTTGTAGCCGATAAGGAAAATGCTTAGGATTTTTTTTAAAACCATAAAACAAAACAAAACAAAATGGGATGCCTTTGCAACCTATTGCCAACATTATTCCTTGCACAAGGGCCCCCTAATTATTTCATCATGCAGTCAGGAAATCCTGGTAGGTCATATATAAACAGCCCGAGGCAGGGACCTCTTCATCAGATAGAGCATGACATCTGACATCTGTGCAGCCTGCCGCTCGCATGCCACAATTAGCCTAACTAGGAAGCTCAAACATTAACTAATGCAAAAGCAACTGGGAGCACAAGGAGAGTTTAGATGGCAAAGGTCCTTCCTAATCCAAGATTAAAATTGCAGCCGAGTGCTGCTGCTGGTCGTCCAACCAGGACACTTGGCTCGGTTCAAAGCTTCTTGAAGTATTAGGTTCCATTTCTTCCCCTTTCCTAATTGCAGTCTAAAAAGGGACGATGCCCCAAAGTCTAATAGGAACTTCATGCAGCATATCGGTGCCATTTCAGACCTGGAGAATTTGAAAATGAACTTGATGAAGAAGATCTGTCCCCTTCTGCTGCTGTCGGTGGTATCAGGTGGGTCCAGATTCTTCAGTGGAAGAGCACCTGACAGTGCAGTGAATAGAGTCCTGGGTTCAAATTTCTGCTCTGCTATCAAGTGGCCTTGGAAAGACACCATCTTCAACATAACCCAAGGTTATTGCATGTGAAGACCTTTAAACCTGTCCCTTAAATAAATTCAGACTTGACTCAAATTTTGGTTTGGTTTTTGGCAGAATTTAGGCCACAACTTTATTGATTACAGCAAGTGAATGGTTGCATAGGCTCTGGTTTGAGTAGCTCCCTGCACCCTTCCAGGTAGCGCTGACACAGGGCACCAGCATAGGAAAGCCGGGAACAGGCTATGTCCACCACCCAGATGTCCCCATGGACTCAGGCACAGGCACAACCCGCTCACAGGGTTGACCAAACCATTGAGTGCCTGGATTCCTTTAACAGATACCCTTCACATAGGGATGGCGAAAGCGCTCCCCCATCCCTATCACCTGAACCAGTGCCTATCCGCAACCTTACAAGTTGTGACGATTTGCTATGCGGCAGGCGAAATCCAAATGGCACTAGCCAATCAGCCAAGAAGGGAAAATTCCTGCAATGCCCCTGTCCCAACGACACACGACGGCATAGCAAGGTCCAGTGCACAAGCCCTAAAAGTAGAGAGAGGTGGGCGGGTGTTCCAATGCAGGCACCGAAAGAGGAAGCTCTGGGTCACATGCATGGGTATATGTAGGTCCCCTGATCCGATTAGCCTGCATCCCATTGGCCTGATTGAACCCTGCATCAAGAGACCTACCAATTGGGTGTTGTGGCTATCCAATCATACCCACCCACAACACAAGGGTTTGGTTGCCAGGTCTCACCGCAACACGTGCCCTCTTTAAGGGAGGACCTAATTTGTAAGGCAAGCAGGCAGGCCATCTTGACACAAATGTAAGAAGAGCAGGCTTTCAAATATTTGCTATAAGAAATTTCAGGATGAAGAATGATTTTTGATCATGGTTAAAATGAAAATTAAATACATCTGAAAAAAACTTCTTGCAAAATGCAAAATGGCAAGTCCTGCAGACTTTGGAATATTTTAGGAGGAGCAGGAGGAGCAGGAGCAATGGGGCAGGGCTAGGTGTAGAACAGAAATACATACAATAGGGCAGAGGAAGATATGTTGAGAATACGGCCAAGCCTAAGGTGGGAATGGTGCAGAGAATACTAAATCCTTCTCACAAACTTACTATTCTTTCTGAGTGAGCTCGCACATTGCTTTTCTTACTGCCCTTGAGGAGTAGAACCGTGTCTTTTAAAATGAGAATCAAGACTTTGAGGCTTCTGTTTACCGTATATTGCTGGATTTTGCATAAAGCAGGAAAGAGAGGACCAGGCTGTTTTATTGCTCAAGTTTAACCCTTTGCTCAAACCAGTTACTTGTTTTGTCTCTGAATTGCTTCAATACCAGGTGCTGGAGGCAGGGCCGAAACTAGGCTTTATTTCACCCAAGTCAAATACCTCATCTGGCACCCCCCACATGTGTATTTGCGTAAACACACACACACACACACACACACACACACACAGAGAGAGAGAGAGGGTGGGAGCCTCAATGGCTCCCCTCTAGAGGCTTCACCCAGGGCAAAATACCTGGCTAGTCCCTCCATAGCTGGCTGGAGGAGCGAGGCAAGACTAGTGAACCTCCTGGCTATGCAAACCTCCTTGCTGCCTCCCTCCTCTCCTTCTTATTAAGCAGCATCAGTAACACAGCACTGTGCCCTCATCCTGCTGTCTACTACTACAGGGAGAGAAGCACTCTCGATATTTAGGTCTCAAATCATTCAGGGTTTTATATGTCATCTATGAAACCCTGAATTTGTCCCGGACACATATTGGCAGCCAGTGCAGATCTTTGAGACCTGAAGTAATGTGACTCTGCCTCAGTCATGTGACTCCGCCTCACTCAAAAGGTGGGCCATCACAGTTTGCACCTGCTTCAGTTTCTGAGTCTTCCTCACATGGAGCACATTATAATGCCGCAGATAGGAGGAGGTTATCAGTGAATTGATCATTTGACTAAACTTTCATAGTAAAAGCTTGCAAAACTTTTAAAAGACCCATTATTTCAAGAGTGATTCTTTTTCCTGGCCAAATGCATACATATGGAGAGCAAATTCAAGTATTAGATTCCAATTCATGCTCATCTGTGAGAGGTCCACCTATTGCGAAGATGACTGCACTTATTGGTTATGTTGCATGGTCTTGCACATCCCAACCAGTGAATAATTTTGTGAGTCACCCACTGCCTCTTCGAGTTGAAATTCTGCTCTAAACACAGGATTCTATGATCAGAATTGCACCCTGCAAGGTTTGCAAAGGCCCATATATTTACTTGTGCTATTTACTGTGCTTTGTCTAAATCATGGGAAGGACCAGGAGTTAAGCACATAACTAATACTCCATGGCCAGTGGAAACCCCTCTCAGTCACACTTCCATGATTTATTAGGCACTGTCATTACAATTCCAAACTTATCCCCATTGTCATAAAGATTGCCCCTAAGGAGGAAAAATGAAACCAGAGAGTCTCAGGTTTTTGGATTATGTTACTTGCCAAAGCCAAGCAGATTCTGTCTGCGCTTGCAGCTCTGACAAAAGTATCTCAGCTTATCAAATTGCTTACATTATGAGAAATGATTTCGCATTCAAATGAGATCGAGCTAAATGGAAGGGATCTAAATCCTAGCTGAGCTTATTTACTTCAGCCTTGCGAAATCTGTAACTGGAAACTCCCCAAAGTCTATCACTGAGATTCCCAGGGATTTCTGCAGACTCAAAGCAGCCATCTTGAGAAAGCAGATCAGTTTCATTTGTGTAACCCTTTGTATATCATACTGATGAACACAATGAATTTTTAAGGACTTTGCCCTGATCCTACATACTCAAAACTATTCAAAGAAAGAAAAGAAAAAAGAAAAATTGCACCAGGAAGGAAAAAGGTTAAAATATACATTATCCCATAAAAAGGGAAAGGAAAATGCTTTGCTTATCATTCTCAGACAAAAGTATACATATAATTCAGCCTCCCCAGAAATCTTCAGGCTGCAGAATGAAAGCATCTTTGAATGGGGGACTCCCATATATACTTCTCCCTACTATGATGTAACTATTTTCATTGGAGAAATGATAGAGGGTATAGTTACAGTATATGACCCCTGGAGATAAGTAACGATATAACCTTCAAAAGACACCTGAAGGCAGCCCTTTTTAAAAAACGTTTATTGTTTTATGGTGTTTTTATATATGTTGGAAGCCACCCAGATTGGCGTGGGGAACCCAGTCAGATGGGTGGAGTATAACAACAACAACAACAACAACAACAACAACAATGGAATAGGGCATCCCTATTTTCATTGGAGAAATGTTGGAGGGTATGGGGCAGGGAGTAAAGAAATTCCTAAATAAAGCTGTCCTAAATAAAGTCACTAATTGCAAAGCAAGCCAGTAAGATGATGCATAGAAGAGTAAAGGCAAATCAATTTAAAAAATAATACCACAATAACGAAAACTGGACCTTTTGTTAAATCACAGAATTGTAGATTTGGGGAATGGACCAGGAGGATCATCTATTCCAACCCCCTGCAATGCAGGAATCTTTTGCCCAATGTGGGGTGGCCCTTCCCTCTGCCTGCAGCTCAAGGCTGGGTCTCAGGGGTGGCAGCCTCTCCTCCATCTCACCTGCTTTCCTGAAGCCATTCTAAGCTGCCCAAGGGATGAGGCCGGCAGCTGTGGCCATGGAGAGGCCAAGGAGAGGCAACAGAATTCTCCCTCACATCAGCAGCTACTCCTGCCACTCAGGACAATCGCCAGCTCATCACCACCCCCTGAACACAGCAGCAGCAGCAGCAGCAGCAGCAGCACTGGTGGGGGAAATTAGGCCATTCCAGGATCAAATCAGAAGCCAGGATACTTTTTTAACTCTGGGCCTGTCTCTGGAAAATTGGGGCACTTTTACCAATCCAAAATAGAAGTTCTTACTGACTTCCAGTGAGACGCAATAGTTTGTCTAGTCGTTAAAGACTGACAATCAGTTTAATGGTGTGTGTCCCCACCCCCAGTCTATGCTTTTTGCAAGCCTAATTGGAGTGTGTTGATTTTCACTTCCCATGGGCTGCGATTCTGTCCACCCAAAACTCCCCCACTGTAGCAATTATGCTTGGAAGAAACACCCACCCCCCCGAAAGACCATATTTGTGGAGATTGCAACTGGCGAGAGAAGGGGGAGTTTTCTCCCTCTCCATGCCCTGCAGTCTTCATGAAGATCACCACCACCCCCGTAGCCCCAAATGGCAAATTGGCTTGGAAAATACGCCAGTGCTTTCTTCAAGCCTAACTGGTGGGAGATGGAGTGCCAGGAAGTGGGGTATGGAATTCCAGAGACTTGTATTGTTTGTTATTTTTAGCACATTTCAAATCTGGTCTTTCTTTCATCATAGAACTCATGGGGGGGGGGTCTACATGGTGTTCTCAGGCAATCTTCCTTTCCAGCCAGGCACTGTCCAGACCCAGCCCTAGCTCCTGCAAAGTTGCTGCATATTGCACCATGTGTCTTCACACACCATGCCGTAGGACTACCTTCAAATCTTTCCTCACCTATAGAGTTCACTAGCCTCTCCTCTCTCTTCCTGAACTAGCAACAGAACCTAATATCAAAGCAATTCAGAGATTTTTCATTCCTAGCATGCTTTCAGGCCGTCATTATTTTTGCAGTTTGGAAAGCATAGCTGCCAAGTTATCCCTTTTTTAAAGGGATTTTCCCTTATGCTGAATAGGCTTCCTCGCGAGAAAAGGGAAAACTTGGCAGCTATGCTGGAAAGTGACGGGGAAGTGCATTGAAAAGTGTAGGATAGGTTAAGTCCCTTTACCTCTAAAATGACATGCCTATAACACAAATGTGATGCCCTCTGGAAGTTTTCCATATCATGTTCCCTTTCTTCTCCTAGTGTTGCCTCCACCCCACCCTCCTACCCCACCAGCCCAGCACTTTCCCTACAGCAAGAAGGAGAGGAACAGATCTGTACATTTCTGTTTTATGGCAGATGGTGTCCTTGGGAGCTAAGTGGTGGGGCGAGCAGCGTAGCTCCAAAATGGTTATAAACACTCGGTTTTATTTTTCATTATACTTGTCAACGCCGGGTTTAACTTTTTCCCTTTCAGAAGCCTGCAAAAGGCCTTTCTTCCGCTAAAGCTATGCAGAAATACTGTTTTGGATAAGGCACGAAAACGCCTGATTCCTGGGTCCCAAACTCCAAACCTGTTTCTTAAAGTGAGTTCTCCCCTTAAGGAGAGCTCAGGTTGCGGAAGGGTTAATAAGACAACCCCGGGTTGTTGGGTGGGTCAGTTTGGATGGCCACATGAGTGATTGGTGGTTTTGTTGTTGCTGGGGAAATTGTTATGTTGCAAGTGATTTGATTGACAGCCATAGCAGTATATATTCTTAGGAAGCAGTTTGCGTTTCACTTTTGCTGCTTACAACAGATCTCCCGCCCTTTATTTAGGGGTTCTTTGCGTTTGACTTTGCTATGCCTGTCATGGGGGGTTGCCTGTTTAGGAGCAGGGGCCTAGTAGGAATTTTGTCCACTTGGCTGATTGGCTGGTGCCCTGTGGTTTTTGCCTACTGCGTAGCAAATTGTCACAATTTGTAAGGTTGCGCTTAGGCATTGGTTCAAATTTGATGGGGAGGGGCAAGGATTTGGCTGGGCCTGCTCCTCAAAATTGCTGCTGCCTTCAGAGGTATTCTGTTAAAGGAAACCTGGGGCTCCACATGTTTGTCCGTACCCCCGGTAGGGGCTAGGACCGCGCATGAGCCTCGGGGAGCATCTGAGGGAGAGGTGAAGCGCATGGCTCCCTGCCCCGTCCTCTCTCAGAGAGTGCTCACCTACTGGCTTCCCTAGTTCACTAGCAGGAGTCAGATCTATCCCAGGGAGGGGGCAGATGGCAGGAACCAATGCCTAAGCAACCACTCACATTTAGTTGTATTTAAATAAAGTTGTGGCCAAATTAATGCCAAAAACCTTAAACTTAAATTCTGAGTGATGCGTGAGTTATTGGGGGGGGGAATGTCTTGGTACCTCGACACGCAAACAGATTGAGAGTCTTTCTCACTTCTTAGCCACTGGTAGCCTTTCATCGTCCTCCTATTTATCCAGAACAATCCCCGTTCTACCTGTCTCTGGTAAATTGGGAGGAACAGTGACATATGCCGTAGTTGCATCCTTCTCATTTCAATTATTGTAACGTGCTTTACATGATGCTGCCTTTGAAAAGTGCTCAGAAACTTTAGCTGGCTCAAAGAGCTGCAGTCAGAAATTTTGACCAGGGCTGGTTATAGGAGACTCCTATGCCACCACAACACCATTGGTTACAGGCAGGGCTTTTCTTCCAGGGGGATCTCGCCAGAACTCAGTTCCGGCACTTCTCAGTTGAGTTGTGGCACCTCTCAGGTGAGTGCCATTGTCATTCTTAGATAAAGAGGGAGGCGGTCATGGTTAGTTGCAGCACCTCTTTTTCTATAAAAAATAGCACTGCTTACAGGTCTGTTTCCATGCATAACTCAAAGTGCTGGTTACAACCTACAAAGCCCTGTACAGTTTAGGTCCATGTTATTTGAAAGACCTTATTCCCTCATATGAACCTGTCCAGGCTCTGAGATCTTCAGGGGAGGCTCTTCTCTCAGTTCCACAACCCTCACAAGCACGCCTGGTAGGGATGTGGCAGAGGGACTTTTTCGGTGGCTGCTCCCAGACATTGGAACTCCCTGGAAAAGTTAGACTGGGTCCCTATTTCTTGTGCTTCCCCTGGCAGGTGAAGACTTTCCAACAGGCTTTTGGGAAGACTGACTGTTTCTAAGGAAAGGGCTGGTGCCATGGTGTTTTTTTTATTAATGTTCAGTTGTGATGTGTGTTTTAATTATTGCTCTCTGTGTGTGTTTAGTTGGTTCAATTTTAGCTGCAAACCACCTTGAGTCAGGGAAAAATAAGGGATATCAATAATAATAATAATAATAATAATAATAATAATAATAATAATAATAATAATTCTGACCCAATCCATGATGAACCAGGGTTGTTGGCCCAACCCAGTTTGGGGCCCTTACACAATCATGTAGTGGAGGCACAGGGAAGGAGATGCATACAGTTCCCTCTCCATTTGCCATAAGATGTCCCCCTATTTTGACAGCCCAGATGTACCCGATCCAACCCTGGCTGATGCAGGGCTGCCTTAACGCGACCCAGTTGAATCCTGAGTCAACCCAAACCATCCCACTTCAGTTCAGGATCCAGGAGTCAGCTGAATCCAGCGCCCTAAACACTTTCTGCTCAATGCCGATTTAAAACATACCTGTTTTCCTTGACAGTTGTGTGATATCAATCCATGAAAAGGTTTGCAATATCCTCTGAATTGTAAGAGGAAATTTTTTAACATGAATTTTAACAGGAGTTTTGGTGATATTCTTCCTGCTGTACTATTTCTACACTGCTTTTATTGTCTTTCTGTGCTTATTAGGCGATGTACCTTCTTATAGGATCAATAACGGTAATGGGTGAATATAATTTTAAAATAAATAATAAAATAAAATAAAATAAGTTAGTTCAGAATGGTGGATGAAAGCATTGCAGAGAGATGCCTGCTTGTCCCTATAAGTCTCGGCTCCTCCAAAGCAAACATAAATTAAGCAGTTTCTATTCCTATTTCTCCTTTCCCAGCTATATTCAGACAGACTGCCAAACAGTTTTATTCCTTGACCTTCCCAGTCAGGATAGGTGTCTCCAGCAGAGTAGGAAATAGCTACCAGCCAATGAATCTCCATTTAAACAAGCATCTTCCAGCCATCAGTAATATTGTGGAAGCATCATGAGCTGTTTTCTTTTGCCACAGTGCTAAATGTCGACTAACACGCCTGAAGTATTTGTCTATTTTGTGGACATGCAAAGCTTTTATTCATGTTCCTTCATGTTGCAACCCATACTCCCTCAGTCTCCCCCCTCCCCGAAAAGCAAATTTGCTGACTGAAGTCTGTTGTACATCACAGAGACACGCCGCAAGAAAATCATAATAATTCAGCCTAAAGGGTTTGTCTTATTGTCACTGAGCCAGTTGATTATCTCTATCTCTCCCCCACAACCATTTTACACACATCGCTGTCAATATTGCACCAGTGCCTTCATTTCTAAACTCAGAAGTGCTAGAGTGAGAGCCTCCCTCCTCACCCGAAAACCTTTATTTGGATCCCTGATGGGTTCAGACCGCCGGCAATGTTTAGTTAAGTGAAAGAGGTAAAGAGGGAAAGAAATAGAAAAAAAGCATTTTCTTCATATTTTTTTCTTCTTCATGGTTTGTAAATCACCTTTCCCCTTATCTTGAATGCTAGTAACCCTGGAAGTGGGACTTGTAGCTCACCCTTTGACCAGCTGCAGTTGCAGTAACATGCCACAAAAAAAAGGACACATGGTCATGTCGTCTGCTTTGGCGCAATGCTAAGGGTGATTCCAGACTGTCACTCTTTTGTAAATTCAGATTGCACCATGAATGCTGATTTTAGTGCTCTTGTACAATAAACCCGCTTCTCCCCACCCAAACTGGTATTTTTGCTATAAAGAAAGTGATTGGGAAATGCTCTTGAAAGTGTGTGATAACAACCGCTTGATGTTAGCATCCTATCACCTCCCCGCAATCAGACTGGATGCTCAGTAACAGTCGGCATTGTCTAGCTTCCCCACAGACAAATAAGGATAAAGCACACTGTTGTTCGTTGAGGGTGCTTGGAATTGTTGCTCTGTGAAGTGGGAACTGCAGTTCCAAGATTCTTGGTGGGCAGCCATGTGTTTTAAATGTTTGTCATAGAATGATAGAACTGTCGAGTTGGAATTCATAGAATCATGGAATCATGAAAATGTAGTTGGAAGGGACCCCAAGGGTCATGTAGCCCAACCCCCTGCAATGCAGGAATCTCAGTTGAAGCATCCATGCATCTGCTTCCATGGAGTTGTTGGATGTGCTTTGAATGTATAAGGTGGATCTTAAGTTGCCCATTTTCCTTAGGACACTGGTCTTCAAATGGTGGGTTGGTACACACTAGTGGGTTGTGACCTGTGTGGGATGTGAAACACAGGAGCAGTCAAGTACAACATCCCTAGAGTGGACATAAAGGGGGATGTCTGCACCAGCCAGTCGGAACTTCCTGTTTCTCCTAGGCTGGGAAAGACTTCCTCTGCATGTGACTAGAGGTGGGTGTGACCTCACCTGCCCAGCCAAGAGAGGACAAAGGGACTTTCTCTTTATGGGATAGATTCCAGGTACTGTATATTACTTTTGTAACTTAAGTCTGCCTTCTGGGATCCATTTGTGAACAGAATGTGTGAGTAAACTCTTTTTATACTTTTATAGAAGATTGCGTCGTGTCTATCTTTTTATGAGGGACTAAAGGGGAAATTACCAAGGGGACTTATTTTAGAGGCTTTAGCGAGCCTGAGCAAACGCATCCGCTGTGCAAGTTTAAAAGGGGGAAAGTTACTCTGCTAAATTGTAACACAGGTTGGAAAGGATATAATGTTATGAAATGGGTCCCCAAATACATGTTTGGCTTAAAAGTGGATCCTTGATCTGAAAGGGTTGAAGATAACTGCCTTAGGAGACACAAGCTCCGCCTACAAAACATCCACTTTTTTCTCATTAAGTCCCTACATATTGACCTGGGTAGCATTTACAGTACTTTCTGCTAATACTAACTTCTTAGTTCTGCTGTAAAAAGTCCCTAGTATGGATTATAACAACAAAAAGTTAATCCATATCTACTCTTCCAGATAAATTTGCATGGGATAAAATAAACAATGACTCGACTCAAGACCACTTTGGAAGAGGATGTCTTTTGACAGCCTACCCACCCCAGTGAAATATCCTGTGTAAATGAATGAAAGGATGGCAAAATGTGTTAAGGGTTAGCCATGTTAACAGCTTTGGGGAAATGCATTTTAAGGATTAAATTACAGTTTCCTTACATGTTTGTTTATGGTTTCGTAAAAAGCTCCAATCTTTGTAAATTCATCCAGGTCCAGAGTTTTTGTTTTTGGTGTTTATGGGTGCATTTGTGATTAGAGAAATTTTAAACCCAGAACAAGAAGACCGATCTCACTTGCTTTGGTTCTTGGAAGAAAAACAAAGGAAGGCCCAGGTACTGTAAACAATAACTTTTTGGGCCAGTTCCACATAACCACATGGACTGTGCAAAAGTTTCTTACATCTCTGGGGAGAAGTGCTATGCAACATTTGTGTGCATGGATATTATCATATCTTAAACAAAACTGCTGTGGTCATCGAACTTGGACTGTGATACTGTAAAGTTGGATTTAGGGGAATAATTCAGTGCAGAGTGAGTAAAAGCAACTTGCAGGGTAATCTGTGCAATATAAGAGACTGCTTGCAGATTCTGGGGTTAGTTTAGAGAAAGTGAAAGGCTTCGCTATAGACTGCTACATTTTGACAAGCGAATCCTCCTCCAGGGACAAAGGAAAGGATATGTTCTGGAACCTATGCCAGATCTCTGCTTTATGTGTATCCTTTTATCCATACATACTGCATTCACAAATGCTTGCTGTGTTAACAACACTTTTCGTTCCAGAGGGATTACTCCCGTCACTTTTATAGCTTGTGGGCCAATGAATTATTATGCATACCTTACTCCCTGATGTCACTGAGTCTCCGTGAACTTTTGTCAGGGGAAAAAACCGTGGGGGGTACTGAACATTGTCCCCCAACATTGAAAACTGTGATCCACAACCCCAAGAAGTAAATAGAAATGATCAAAAGTCCCATGCACCCTAAATTCTAGTAAAATGTCTGCTAACTTCAGACTCAGCTACACAGCTGCAAATAAAACGTTTTAAATGTGTTGCAAAGTGCAATATACAAATGTGACACTAGATGGCGAAAGTGAGCTATGCAAAATTCAATGTATTTTTCAAAACCTTTTAAAACAAGCATGTTTTCACAGCGTGTTTTTTTTAAATATGTGTATAGATTCCACCTTCCTGAACTCAGAAAGAGAGCAGGGTTGTTACTCATGCTTTCAGGGTCATGGAGGGGATTTCAGGGGCCCAGGACACAACAAAGCTTTGGAACCCTCCTCTTGGCTTTCACCATACTGTCAGAACAGGATTGTCAGTGTAAAATGCTACGTCCTGTATTGATACAGTTTGTTCTGTATTTCAGGTCCTCTCTCTCCCCCCTCCCCCCTCTCTTTGCCAAGTTAGGGATCCTCTCCAACTGCATATATTTGAAAGGGTGTGTGAAAGGTCATTTATTTAAGCTCTGGGGAGCCAATCACAGACAGATTTACAAATTCATGTGTATGTGTGTGCATTCCCGTGTACATGTTTGTGACAGATTCCAGAGGGGCCATCCTGTTAGGCTGCAATAGATTGTAATGGATTGTTCTGAAGTCACTTCAGCCCCAGATGGCAAAAATATTTCACCCCCAACTGCCCCACCCCACCCTGTTGTGTATTTTGCCAGAACAAAGGTGGCAACCCTACAGTAGGTACACACAGAGTATTTAAGTACTGAACATAGAAAAGTATCACAATATGTGTATGAGTTGAATATGACACAATAAATGTTATAGTTTATGAATTACGTGTTGTGAATCATGAGTTTGGGTGTTACATATTATGAAATAATAAACATATTTGTTTATGAAATGTATTCATATGTAATAACAAATGCACCAGCTTAGTGACATAATAAATGTGCTAGTTTAGTAGGTAGTATTTCCTTACAATAAATTCATTAATAAACATCAATATTGATTGACTGGATGCAGATAACACCCCCTAAAAAATAGGCAATCGCTCAAGCGGCGAAACAAAAACCCCAAATCTAATACAAATAAAAATGGAGAGAGGCAGAAGGTTTTGGTGGATGTCAAGGGTGGTGCCTGGGGGTGTCGCAAATGAAAATTGTCAAAAGAGATTTGCCTAGGAAGTATAATTTATGCTGAGATCATAAAAAGGTCCTGTACTAGCTCTTTCCTGGTGTTAGTCGATCATTTACCCCTGGGGTGAGTGGATCATTTATCTCTCCCCCCCCCAACAGCCTGCAGGTTGGATGCACCCCATGGCCAAATTTCATCTGGCCCACAGTGTCCAATGCACACTGTCCCTCCAGACCTATATGGCCTTCCCTTTGGAAAATATCCGGTGAAGCAGGAGTATTGGGTGACACCTAAGAGGATATGCTTTCCTCCCAAGAAAGACACATAACGATATGCTCCCTTCCACCTGGCATTTTCCTTGGCATACCAACAGTCCAGCAAGTGGAAAGAGGAAACCTAGGAGACCTCTTCCACCACACACCATCGCTGGGCTGGAGAGGTATGGCAGAGGTGCTTCATTTTGACCCTGAGTGTGTGCAGTGATTCTAAGATGCAGCAAGTCCCCAACCCTCAAAGCCTTGGCATGCCTGGTGACCACGAAGGAGAGAGAGAGAGAGAATGAAGGTGCCCAAAAGGCACACAGAGGACAGGTATGCTGAAAACCAACAACACTGAGGCATTTACTTCTGATGGTGGCTACACAGGGGATGGCGAAATGGTCTTATGGCATGTCAGTGCCTACACTTTACTTTTTAATGATGTTTTAATGCAGACAGCAATCGTTGTTCCTACATCTAACCCTTATCTGAATGAAATAAAAAAATCCTTCCAGTAGCACCTTAGAGACCAACTAAGTTTGTCATAGGTATAAGCTTTCGTGTGCATGCACACTTCTTCAGGTACACTGAAACAGAAGTCACCAGACCGTTATGTATAGTCAGAGGGTGGAGAGGGGTATTACTCAGAAGGGTGGTGGGAATGGGTGATTGGCTGATAGGAGTGGTAAACCTGTTGATGACTGTTAACGACTGCAATTGGTCTTGCAGGAAAAAGCAAGGGCTGAGGTGCTAAAGAAAGCTTTATCATGTATAATGAGATAAGAATCCATGAGACCTGGTCTGAATTTTTTATTGGTCTAAGAAGCATTTTAGATGGATTTAATTTTCAGAAAACAACATAAATGCCCCCCTCCCCTTCCTGGCTTGGTCTTAACTATTCAGCAGCTCCTACTATGTATAATCAACTATGTATAATATATTCAAACATCTGATCCTACTTTCTTGTGCAATCCACATATGTTGGCTTTTAGACTCTGTGGCATATTGACTTCATTCCCTCTGTTTTCCAGGGCTGTGTGTGGTTTAATCACATCCCTAGGAAGAGGTGTAATTATTAAACCACAGCCAAGTTAACGAGTGGTATTTTGCTGTTCAGCAGAATCAATTCTGGTGTCCAGGGTTTGGCACTGGGTCCAGTGGGAAAACCAATTTGGATTAATATCTCCCCAAACCACACATGATTTCCCACATTTTATCCATCTGCTTTTGTGTTGCAGATAGAACAATGACTGAGGGTAGATGCAGACTTTTTTTGTTGTTGTTGTTGATCAAGCTATCATGTGGCTGGCACACAGGAAAGGTACCATGCTGAAAAATGCCACCCTGAAATTGCCCCATCTCTTCATATATGGTAGGAAATGGGTGTCTCATCATGCGCAAATTAGGTTTTTACATACAATTTGCATGCTCATAGAAACCCTTACCACTGGCACTTGTCATTATGCAAATGCAAAATTCACGGTATTTCATTAAATCAAGGGGGCCCTGCTGAATTTTGCTTATTATATATTTAAAAAGTCGGGAAATTGGGTAACAATTGTTCAGCATTCATGGAGGAGAGGCAGATTGCCTGGCAATGACAGTTTATCCTACAGCCGCTTTAATCTGTTTTAGAGGTCTTTCCCCTTATCTCTAAGGGCGCTGGAGAATTCCATCAGAAATGGAAATGCGAGTGGAAATTGCAACAATTCACATGTTTGCCCAAGGTCAGGAAATTGTGCAAGCAAACGTGATAAATACTTGGCTACCGGTCTTTCTTTTAACTCCACAAATGCTATATAAATAGTTGTGTTCGTTTTCTTCGTTGTTTCTGATGTTTCCTTTCCATTGAAATGCACTGAAGTTAAGGGCATAATTAATTAGATAGTTAATTATGTTAGTTTCGGCCATACCAATAACATAGGTTTTATCAGAAGCTGAACTGCATTGGAATGGAAATGGCGCTGACTGTGACAACCACAGGACAGGATGGAAATCGCTGCTATCTCTACGTATATCACACCAGTTAATATTTCGTATCAGCATAACAGAGAGACAGTGCAGATATCCTCACTGCTTTCTCTGCATCCCTTAGTTTGGGGGTCTTGCTAAATAACTGGAAATCAGGAGAAAAGCCATTTTGTGGCAAAGAACTGAGGCAGGGCTGAAGGGGACTTGCGCACTGTTCCATAGACTATTGAGCCATTGACTCAAGTGACTGATGTAGAAAGTAGTTACAATCTTACATCACTTTAGAGCACAGCATGATTGACTTGCCTTACTGCAGTTGCGACAGGTATGGTATACCGTATGAGTAGAGCACTGTCCAGATGTTTTATACTACAGCTCCCAGCAGCCCTGACCGACATGGCTAATGGTAGGAGACAATGGAAGTTGTAGTACAGAAACACCAGGAAGCAGTCATGTTGGCTACCCCTGGAGTAGAGCATTGAGGTTTCCAAATCACTTCCTGCATGGGAACTAATTTGAAGGTTACTTAGAAATTCAACTTTCTTCCATTCCTGGTGCTTTGCACTTCTCTTCTCTGTCCACTCTTTTTTTCAGTACACCTTCTCATTTCTCTGAATTACTTGTTTGTTAAGCCTCTGTGACTTTTCTCTCAGGTTTCTTTGCCGGGGGGGGGGGGGGAACGACTTTAAATGCACGCTGTAGATGTGATGTGAATTGGCTGTAGGCTACCTTCTTCCAAATGTGTGTCCTCCAGCCAGCACAGCCTGGTGGGAGTTGTAGTCCCAAACATCTGGTGGGCACTAAGTTGGAGAAGGTTGCTTTCTCTTTAGGCTATGCTAACATACTTAAAAAATTCCTTCAGTAGCACCTTAAATACCAACTAAGTTTATATTTTGGTATGAGCTTTCGTGTGCATGCACACTTCTTCAGAGGTATCTGAAGAAGTGTGCATGCACACGAAAGCTCATACCAAAATATAAACTTAGTTGGTCTTTAAGGTGCTACTGAAGGAATTTTTTATTTTGCTTCGACTCAGACCAACACGGCTACCTACCTGTAACTAACATACTTAGTTCGGGTTCCGTTAAAAAACAACAACTTTGGACTTAAAGAATGGCATGTTGGTGGGAATAAAAAATAACAATTGCTCAATTGCAAAGTCTGAAAGTTTGTTGGGTTTGTGTGATGGTGTTGGTTTTTTTTTTTGAACCCTGGAAAATGCATTGGAGGGTTTTTCCCCCTTTTCTTTAATGTTTTTTTTTTTTGTTCACTCTATAAATAACTCTTGGCAGGCAGAAACAACCTTGATTGCAAGAGATGAAGTAGAACAACCAGCAGGCTCTACAGCAGAATAAATGGCACGGTGCCAAGAGCTTCATCAAATGAATAATAGCTTCCACTTGACAATCAGTAAAGTGCCTCTTCTCCTGTGGATTTAGTTTTTAATGATGATTAGAGAGGATGGGCCCCTAAAATTTCTCTGGTAGAAATGACCTCCTATTAATTTCTGTTACTTGAAAATGCTGAATTTAAAAGCTATTTTACAGCTGCAGAACCAAAGGCACTGACATAAAGGAACTATTATCTTTGTAATTGTAGCAACAAGTACTAAATTTCTCATTGATTAACTGGGACTTTTTAACTTTATGGTCCCTCCATAGGTTTAAGTCTCCTGGTATCATGCACTGGAGTTCTTGCAGATTTGCTTGCTTGGGAGTAAAAGGATGGTTGGAGCTGGACTATGCATGAAAAGGAGGGATAGATTTCGATTCGCTGTCGCATCATATTCCTGAGGGTTGGCCCCCGGCTCTAATCAATACAGGTACCATGCATATTTTAGGATGCTTGTTTTAATCAGCAGACCGATTGCTATAATACCATATGGGTACATTTGTTGTTGTTTAGTCGTTTAGTCGTGTCCGACTCTTCGTGACTACATGGACCATAGCATGCCAGGCTACGGTCCATGCCAGGCTATCTGTACATAACAGATAACAAAGTATGACTTTAGATTAATTCACACAGCTTATTTTTCCTTTGGTAGTCTTCTGCTGTAGGTATTACTATAACTTCCAAGCATACAAATGGTGATGGTGAGTTATATTGATAATTTAATATAGGCCAAATCACAAAATACCTGTTAGGTTGCAGCTGGGGTGTGATTATCTGAGTAATTAAAAAAGTAAAGTGTTTATAGGATCTTAATATACTGCTATAGGTTTCGAGAGTCAGTATGGGTGATACCTACAGGTCCCTTCCAAACCTGTGATCCTGTGAGGTTACAACAGGGGTCAGCAAATTTTTCAGCAGGGGGCCGGTCCACTGTCCCTCAGACCTTGTGGGGGGCCGGACTATATTTTGAAAAAAAAAATATGAACAAATTCCTATGCCCCACAAATAATCCAGAGATGCATTTTAAATAAAAGGACACATTCTATTCATGTAAAAACATGGTGATTCCCAGACCGTCCGCGGGCCGGATTTAGAAGGTGATTGGGCCGCATCCGGCCCCCGGGCCTTAGTTTGGGGACCCCTGGGTTACAACCTATATGAGGAAACCTGCTAAACCAGTCGGACCAGTTTCTTTTAAAGATTTGCATATCCAAAGACCCTGATGTTGGGAAAGGTTGAGGGCACAAGGAGAAGGGGATGACAGAGGACGAGATGGTTGGACAGTGCTCTTGAAGCTACCAACATGAGTTTGACCAAACTGCGGGAGGCAGTGGAAGACAGGAGTGCCTGGCGTGCTCTGGTCCATGGGGTCACGCAGAGTTGGACATGACTAAACGACTAAACAACAACAACATATCCAAAGATATCTGTTGCCATAGAGACATATGAGTGGGCCTTTTTCCATCTCACCTGCCTGGATGACACATACTGCTAGGATGGACAACAATAGGTTGGCAGTGTCAGCGAAGCTGTGTGTGAGAGAGAGTTCAGGCTGATGCTGGAAGCAGGAGGCACAGAGCTTGTCTGTAGCTTGGAGGCCTGCCTGAAACCTAATGGGGAGGCAACATCTGCTGGAATGTTAGTGCTGGGAGCAATGAAGCCAAATGTTGGAAGGTTTAGGGCAGATGAAAAAAGTACTTCTTCACGCAGTGCATAGTCAAACAATGGAACTCGCTCAGTGGTGGCCACCAACTTGGATGGCTTTAAAAGAGGATTAGACAAATTCCTAGAGAGGGCTATCAATGGCTACTAGCCATGATGGTGACGCTCTGCCGCCACAGTTATAGGCAACAATGCTTCCAAATACCAGTTGCTGGAAACCACAGGAGGGGAGAGTGCTCTTGTGTTATTGTTCTGCTTTGCTGGTTTCCCACAGGCCTCTGGTTGGCCACTATGAGAACAGGGTGCTAGACTAGATGAGCCATTGGCCTGATCCAGCAGGTTAGGTTGTTATATTCTTTCATCCTAGGCTCAGGCTGTATATATGTGTAAATAAAACCATATAGCCTAAAGACACCACAGTCTCCACTCACCTTCATTGCAAGGAAACGGAACCCTGGAAAATCACAGGCACCCCTAGAGTCTCTGAGGGGTGCTTGGAGATTGGGGTATGTGCAACAAGACTGTGTCTGAAAGCTGAGGAGATGCAAAGAGTAGAGGAAAATGTTTGTGGTGTTTGTGTGAGGGTTTTTTTGGAGGGTGGGCAGTTTATACTGCCCCTGAAAGACCTATCTGTTCAATTCCAGGTTCAGATCCCATTATCTCTAAGTGGTAGCAGGACTGAGAGATCTCTGAGGCCATCGGCCGCTGCTGTCAGTTACATTTTTTTTTTTAAAATGTATTTATTAAAGATTTTTTCAAACAACAAAAACATACAAAAATACAAAACACAAAAACATCCAGGATGTTTATTCGGCTTTACGCCCATCATAAAACACAACACAACAAAATAAATCAAATCAAATAAAACAGCGGACTCGTTCAAGCCACAAATAGTATAACACAATTCACAGCTCACAAGGACAAATATTAACAATTAAAACACAAAACACAAAAAGAAAATACAAAACACAAAAAATACAAAATACAAAAACATACAAAAACAAAAATTCTAATATATAACCCTTATTTCTAATCTATTGACTTCCTCATTCTACCTCCTTCTGCGATTCTTTACATATCATCCTTGGTAATCTCTAAATCTTATATAAACTCTAATTATTACTTTAATATTACCTTATTTCTCTATCTTTTACATCTTATCCTTTTACACTCTATATCTTACTTCTTAATTCACTGCTGTCAGTTATGGTAGGGAACACTGAACTAGTTGGATGGCCAGAATCAGTCAGCTTTATATGTGCTCAGTGGCAAACCTACATTTTGGGGGCCCTGAAGCTTGAACTGTCATGGGGGGCCCTTCACAACCAGCCATGAGGTCTGGTTAACCATTGTTATCTTCTTTAGTGATAGATCACCAAAATTTTACATCTGTGCTACTGACTCTCAAACTCTAGGATTATTGAAATATATACAACAACAAAAGTAATCCATTTGAGTTGTGTGACTCAGATTGGGTGTATTAGACCAAAAATTTTAAGCAATGTGTACTAAAGTTGCTTATGGGGCCCTTCCAGGATTAGGGGCCCTGAAGCTTAATATCCATTTGTTTCATAGTTGATTCACCCCTGTATGTGCATATTTATTATTTTAATTTGACATTTACTTGCATCACCTAACCTGAAGGAGAAAATGAGTACGGAGACACACACAGGTCATATTAAGCCTTAATAAATATTTTGCAGACTTTTAAATTAAACTGGGCATTTTTCTACAAGTTTCCATGGAAAGATGGCACTCCAATTCCTGCATGTCTGCTCCAAAGGAAAATTCCAACACTCTGTCTGGTGCTTTCTGCAGGTGATCCTCTGCTGTGGTTTTGGCTTGGGTTTTTGTGGAGGATTTCAGAACAGATCTGTCACTGACATTTAAAATGCTGACACGAACTGTAGTCTGGTTTCAGTTTATGTTCAGTGGGAGCTTATTCGTTGCCTCATACTATCCAAGTGAACAACAGTTAAAAAACAAAACAAACCCATACCTCCAGATACCTAGAGTCATTTTCCCCCTATGGAGAAGCTTGTATAAAACTGGACTTTACAGTTCAGGGCAGTAGGCATGCACTGTTCTCCTCCCCTAAGAACCCAGTTTCTGTGCCAAGAGCAGCTGATCAAAAGTATAACATCTTTGCTTACTATAGATACTTTGCAGAAGTATGTTTCAGAAAAAAATGTATGTGCAGGAAAGGCACTGGTATTCAGCAGACACTCAGTATGCATTTTAAAGCAAATGAGAACCAGACAGCCACTTTTACTAGTTGGCAACTCAGAGGTAGAGAACATAATTTGCATGCAAAAGACCCAAGATTCAATCCCTGGTGATCCCAGGTGGAGGCTAGGAAAGACTCTTTTCTAAAGCCATGTTGATCTACAGCCAACTAGTGCTGGCAATACTGAAATAGGTGGAGCAATGGTTTGACAATGGAGCTTCCTATGGTCCATCTCTGTTGCGATACTTCCTGTTCTTCTCCTTCTTTGTGATTCCACCCCCTGCCCCGTGAAAGACTTCTGCAGCCATAGTCTCTTTCAACCAAGACAACGTTCTCTTAGCAGCTTTCCATCCTTACAATGGTGTTTTGAAACCAGCAGGTTAGTTGTTGTTTAGTCGTTTAGTCGTGTCCGACTCTTCGTGACCCCATGGACCATAGCACGCCAGGCACTCCTGTCTTGCACTGCCTCCCGCAGTTTGGTCAAACTCATGTTCGTAGCTTCGAGAACACTGTCCAACCATCTTGTCCTCTGTCGTCCCCTTCTCCTAGTGCCCTCAATCTTTCCCAACATCAGGGTCTTTTCCAAGGATTCTTCTCTTCTCATGAGGTGGCCAAAGTATTGGAGCCTCAGCTTCACGATCCGTCCTTCCAGGGAGCACTCAGGGCTGATTTCCTTAAGAATGGATAGGTTTGATCTTCTTGCAGTCCATGGGACTCTCAAGAGTCTCCTCCAGCACCATAATTCAAAAGCATCAATTCTTCGGCGATCAGCCTTCTTTATGGTCCAACTCTCACTTCCATACATCACTACTGGGAAAACCATAGCTTTAACTATACGGACCTTTGTCGGCAAGGTGATGTCTCTGCTTTTTAAGATGCTGTCTAGGTTTGTCATTGCTTTTCTCCCAAGAAGCAGGCGTCTTTTAATTTCGTGACTGCTGTCACCATCTGCAGTGATCAAGGAGCCCAAGAAAGTAAAATCTCTCACTGCCTCCATTTCTTCCCCTTCTATTTGCCAGGAGGTGATGGGACCAGTGGCCATGATCTTGGTTTTTTTGATGTTGAGCTTCAGACCATATTTTGCGCTCTCCTCTTTCACCCTCATTAAAAGGTTCTTTAATTCCTCCTCGCTTTCTGCCATCAAGGTTGTGTCATCTGCATATCTGAGGTTGTTGATATTTCTTCCAGCAATCTTAATTCCGGCTTGGGATTCATCTAGTCCAGCCTTTCGCATGATGAATTCTGCATATAAGTTAAATAAGCAGGGAGACAATATACAACCTTGTCGTACTCCTTTCCCAATTTTGAACCAATCAGTTGTTCCATATCCAGTTCTAACTGTAGCTTCTTGTCCCACATAGAGATTTCTCAGGAGACAGATGAGGTGATCAGGCACTCCCATTTCTTTAAGAACTTGCCATAGTTTGCTGTGGTCGACACAGTCAAAGGCTTTTGCATAGTCAATGAAGCAGAAGTAGACGTTTTTCTGGAACTCTCTAGCTTTCTCCATAATCCAGCGCATGTTTGCTATTTGGTCTCTGGTTCCTCTGCCCTTTCGAAATCCAGCTTGCACTTCTGGGAGTTCTCGGTCCACATACTGCCTAAGCCTGCCTTGTAGAATTTTAAGCATAACCTTGCTAGCGTGTGAAATGAGCGCAATTGTGCGGTAGTTGCAGCATTCTTTGGCACTGCCCTTCTTTGGAATTGGGATGTAGACTGATCTTCTCCAATCCTCTGGCCATTGCTGAGTTTTCCAAACTTGCTGGCATATTGGGTGTAGCACCTTAACAGCATCATCTTTTAAAATTTTAAACAGTTCAGCTGGAATATCATCACTTCCACTGGCCTTGTTATTAGCAATGCTTTCTAAGGCCCATTTGACTTCACTCTCCAAGATGTCTGGCTCAAGGTCAGCAACCACACTACCTGAGGTGTACGGGACCTCCATATCTTTCTGGTATAATTCCTCTGTGTATTCTTGCCACCTCTTCTTGATGTCTTCTGCTTCTGTTAGGTCCTTACCACTTTTGTCCTTGATTATGGTAATCTTTGTACGAAATGTTCCTTTCATATCTCCAATTTTCTTGAACAGATCTCTGGTTTTCTCCATTCTATTGTTTTCCTCTATTTCTTTGCATTGCTCATTTAAGAAGACCCTCTTGTCTCTCCTTGCTGTTTTTTGGAAATCTGCATTCAGTTTCCTGTATCTTTCCCTATCTCCCTTGCATTTTGCTTGCCTCCTCTCCTCCGCTATTTGTAAGGCCTCGTTGGACAGCCATTTTGCTTTCTTGCATTTCCTTTTCCTTGGGATGGTTTTCATTGCTGCCTCCTGTATAATGTTACGAGCCTCCATCCATAGTTCTTCAGGCACTCTGTCCACCAAATCTAAATCCTTAAACCTGTTCCTCACTTCCACTGTGTATTCATAAGGGATTTGATTCAGATTGTATCTTACTGGCCCAGTGGTTTTTCCTACTTTCTTCAGTTTAAGCTGGAATTTTGCTATAAGAAGCTGATGATCTGAGTTACAGTCAGCTCCAGGTCTTGTTTTTGCTGACTGTATGGAGCTTCTCCATCTTTGGCTGCAGAGAATATAATCAATCTGATTTCGATGCTGTCCATTTGGTGATATCCATGTGTAGAGTCGTCTCTTGTGTTGTTGGAATAGAGTGTTTGTGATGACCAGCTTGTTCTCTTGACAGAACTCTATTAGCCTTTGCCCTGCTTCATTTTGAACTCCAAGGCCAAACTTGCCAGTTGTTCCTTTTATCTCTTGATTCCCTACTTTAGCATTCCAGTCCCCTGTAATGAGAAGAACATCCTTCTTTGGTGTCATTTCTAGAAGGTGTTGTAGGTCTTCATAGAATTGGTCAATTTCACTTTCTTCAGCACTGGTAGTTGGTGCATAAACTTGGATTACTGTGATGTTAAAAGGTCTGCCTTGGATTCGTATCGAGATCATTCTGTCATTTTTGAGATTGCATCCCATTACAGCTTTTGCCACTCTTTTGTTGACTATGAGGGCCACTCCATTTCTGCTACAGGATTCTTGCCCACAGTAGTAGATATGATAGTCATCCGAACTGAATTCGCCCATTCCCTTCCATTTTAGTTCACTGATGCCCAGGATGTCGATATTTATTCTTGTCATCTCATTTTTGACCACATCCAGCTTACCTCCACTCATGGTTCTTACATTCCAGGTTCCTATGCAATATTTTTCTTTACAGCATCGGACTTTCCTTTCGCTTCCAGGCATATCCGCAACTGAGCGTCCTTTCGGCTTTGGCCCAGCCGCTTCATCAGCTCTGAATCTACTTGTACTTGTCCTCCGCTCTTCCTCAGTAGCATGTTGGACGCCTTCCGACCTGAGGGGCTCATCTTCCAGCGTCATAACTTTTATATGCCTGTTGTCTTTGTCCATGGAGTTTTCTTGGCAGGGATACTGGAGTGGCTTGCCAGTTCCTTCTCCAGGTGGATCACGTTTAGTCAAAACTCTCCACTATGACCTGTCCATCTTGGGTGGCCCTGCATGGCATAGCTCATAGCTTCTCTGAGTTATTCAAGCCCCTTCGCCACGACAAGGCATTGATCCATGAAGGGGAGCAGGTTAGTATTTCAGCCTAAAGTTAAAATGGGCTGATCCTGAAAAAGCCATTGTTTCTCTGAGAAACAATGGCATCGAAGTCAGCCAGTGCAGAACAGGACATGTTCTGTGAGCAACTCAGTAAAAGCAACAGTGTAGATGGGACATTCTAGCATTTCTGGGTTGAGAGCCAAAGGTAATAAATACAGGAATAAAGGTAAACAACCCTGTATGTGTCTATCATATCTGTACTAACAACCAGAAAAACAATGTTTTTCAGTACAGGTTATTGTAGGACTTTCTTTGGAGACAGTTTTATAGAAAGAAGTTGAGCATGTGAGAAGTGGGATCACACTTGTTTTGATGAACTTTTTTTTTATTCTTAGTGCACAGCTTGTGCAAAATCATTAGAGTCCAATTAGAGCCTGCCTCCTGCATTGTGAACATAGAACAAACATATCCTGGAGAACTCTGGGAAGGGATCCCTTAAGGTAAAAGAAATATATGACAGAGCAGACTTATTGGAATCAATGGACATAACTAAGTTGAGTCCATTGATTTCAGCGGGTCTGCTTTGAGTTTGATTCAACTTTGTATTATCTCCAGTGCCAGTTGCTGGTAGCCAAACAATGGGGAAAGGTTATTGTCTTCATGCCATTTTTTGGAGGTTCCCAGGAAGCATCTGAGTGTGCACTGCCAGAAAATGAATGAGTTCGGAGGCGTAGGGTCTGTGGCCTTCAAGAAGTTGCTGTATTACAACACTCATCATTGCTGAACCAAAGTACCCACCATCCATGGTGGATGGCCCTGCTGGCTGGGGCTGATGGGAGCTGGAAGTTCAACATCTGGCCCCCCAGTCCTGAGCTAGATGGACCTTTCATCTATTCAAGGCAGGGCTAGTCTTCCACTTACCCTAATTAACACCAGTATTTCCCATCACATGTGGCGCTTCCTATATAAACACTGTCCTTTTATATAAAATCCCTAAAACCCACCAATCCATTCAAAATAATGAGAAACATTTCAGTTTATTGTTTCAAGTTAACTGAGATGTTTTCAGCTAAAGGTAGGGAAAAGGGTAAGAACCCAATTGTGTGGCTTCAGCCTTTAGAAGCCTTCCTTTGTTATTTCCCCATCCTGCATTTCAGTTTAGCTGGTATTTAAAAAACAGAATCAAAGCACTTGGTAGGGATTAGGAATTCAACCATGTTTTGCTCCAACAGTGGCATTTGGATCACTCGGCAAGCACAGAACTCAGAATGTGGCCAACATAATTTATCGGAAGCATTAAAAATAAAACACTAGAAAGCAACCTCTTGAGAATTCCACCGATGCCTGCGATTTTTGCTTGCAAAGGGGTGAAGAAATCACACACACCAAATATACTCTACAGGATCCCTGAGCTGTTGAAGTGCTGTGTGTGGATTTTATAGATTAATACAGATTATCTACAATTAACTTGACAAATATGGGCATATGTGTATGCATATCTATTTTTAATCTATCCTAAGAGAAACTCTTGAAGCAGCTCCTTACTGCAAGGCATAATCCTCCTTATGTGCTTTTGTGCTTTTTAACTGTTTCAAGAATATATATATATATATATATATATATATATATATATATATATATATGTATACACACACACACACACACACACACACACACACACACATATATATATATATATATATATATATATATATATATATATATATATATATATATAATGTTTGTGTTACTTCAGCCTCATTGCAGTTCAACATTGTTCCATACAGAAGTTATTGTTCCTCTTCAGTGCAAAGAATATTGACTTGAGTCCAGGTAAAAGTAGCTGCTTGAACTGGGCCAGAATCTATAGCCCTGTAACTGGACCAGAATTTATGCAGTGTATCTGTTCCTTCATCTGACATTTTCAAAGATCTATTACTATTTTAGGGCAGAGTTATATTTATGGGATTGACTGACAGCCCGTGTTGAGCTCTTCCTTTCCCTGTGCTCTACAGTGTATAGTAAAACACTCCTTTCCTTGACATGAACATGTCCAGAAGCCAATATTATGTCAAGAGATAGGGAATTACATAACTTAAATGAAGAAAAGGGGCAGAGCTTGGCACTGGGATATCCAGCATCGCCCAGAGTGGCTGGGGAAACCCAGCCAGATGGGTGGGGTATAAATAATAAATAATAATAACTTCTTCTTCTTCTTCTTCTTCTTCTTCTTCTTCCTCTTCCTCTTCCTCTTCCTCTTCCTCTTCCTCTTCCTCTTCCTCTTCCTCTTCCTCTTCCTCTTCCTCTTCCTCTTCTCTTCCTCCTCCTTCTCCTCCTCAGGCAACAAGACCTTCCAGATCAGATTTGGGGGAGGGATGAAAGGGGAAGGAGAGGAAGTGGAAGCCCTATTGCCCACACAGAGGTCTTTCCCACTGGCCGATAGATATCACTGATGTCACCCATGGGACTGCCATCTTGCTGGTTGGCTCAGGTTTTTCATGAAGTGTCATTGTGCCCTGTGACCAGATTTGGAAAATGCTGGAGGCACAATCACAGATAACCCAATAGATATTTATCATGTGTTTGGATAGCCAAACATTGCCACCTATTGGTCATCCACTCTTTTCAGTTAAGGGTGGTGGTGGGGAGGCTCCAACTCCCTGGAAGCATTGTGGTTTTTATCGTTCAACCACAAAGAAGTCAGATGCCCTGCACAGAAACTGGCTTTTCTGAATACTCTATTACAATGTGCAACAAGACTGTATATCAGGCACCCCCAAACTGCGGCCCTCCAGATGTCCCATGATCCCTAGCTAACAGGACCAGTGGTCAGGGATGATGGGAGTTGTAGTCCAAAACATCTGGAGGGCTGACGTTTGGGGATGCATGGGCATACCCAGCATGGAGCAGGGGGGTAGCTGCCCCCCCTAGAAGCAGGGCAGGTGGGGGGGGACAGGCAGGGATGCTGCCTGCTGTGCTCCGCCTCCGCCTGCTTGGCTGAAGCGAAACGGCGGCAGCAGCAGCAGCAGCAAAGCTGCCTCTGTTGAAGGAAATCTGGACCTGGACCTGGGCTAACTTCAGCCCACACTCCTTCAAGTCACAGAGAGCACAGCACAGAAAGTGCTGCCCCACAATGCTCTGCGGCACCTCATTTGCATATGCCGTGGAGCATTGTGGGGCAGCACTTTCTGTGCTGTGCTCGCTGTGACTTGAAAGAGTGTGGGTTGAAGTTAGCCCAGGTCCAGGTCCAGATTTCCTTCAATGGAGACAGCTTCGCTGCTGCTGCCTCGTTTTAGTCACCGCTGCCATTAAAGGAGCAGGCAAGGCAGGAGTGCAAGCGCGGGTGACTCCGTGTGCTTCCTTGCAAACGACCCCCTTTCCTCTGGGGGGCGTGGACGTTGACCATGCCTCCTGGGGGGATCCTGGCTATGTCATTGCCAGCTAGCCAATCGGGTGGCTGTGGGGCGTGACTGGTGGTGTGGCTGGTGTGCCCCCCCCCTAGCTTTTATCCTGGGTACGCCCATGTGGGGATGCCTGCTGTATATCTTAAGGTCTGGGAGAGAATACTGAAAGGCAACCACAACATATCTTCCCATGTGTATTCTATTTTAATTTTGTCTAATTCATTCATTCCACATGGGCTAAATGTATTCCTAGGTTTTCTTCCCCCCCCCCCCCATGCTTCAAAACACGATGACCCCCTGTTTCAATTATTACTTTGATTCTGAACACAGGGACAATACACACCAGTTTGTCCATCCTCATGACAAAACCTTTTTCTCTGAAATCCCGAGGTGCTATCACCTTCATAACAATCAGCAAAGCAAATCTGGAATTGTTGTACAGAATCCCACCCACATACCATTGCTAAAAAAAAGATATGACACACTTTTGTCAGTTTTAGGAAGAGTGAGGCATGTATACTTCATTGAAGTCTTTGGGACAGAATGTTGATCCAAACACATCCATGTTATGGAGGCAAGCAACAGCTTTCTGGGCATAAACATGGCCGTAGCCAGGGGGTAGGGGGGAAACTGCCCCCTCCCAGACAATAGAAATAACTAGTTGACCAATCACGTTGGTTCTGCCCCCCCTAACAAAATTCCCCCCCTTTCTCCCAAGGAAGTCCTGCTCCTCCCAACAAAAGTCCTGGCTACGCCCATGAGCATATTCAATCTTTGACTGCCTGAAAGCATCTGAAGGAAGACAATTCCCAGAGGATACAGTGTTATTCTTGCTCTTGACAGAGGACAAAGTGATGTGCTTTCTCATCAGAGTAAATTACACAACTTATTGGAATGAAATGTTGCAGCGGGACCTCTAAAGTCATTCTCATGAGGTCTAATTTCTGAAACCTTTTGATAACCAAATACTTTCTTGGCTCTGTGGGAATATCCTGTTTATGGATAACTTGTTTATTGTAGCTCTGTGATGGCACAGGAAAAATGGAGGCGCTGATGTGCCTAGGGAAAATATTCTGTACAACTCCATTGCACAAGGTAAATAAATACTAAACAGTAGTTGTCCTTCAGCTGGGCTCTTTTAAATCTTTTCTCCCCATACTGTCTCATTGTACATTGACATGCATATCTGTGTTAATATACATGTGGATGTCCCAAGACTATGTATGTCGAATATAAGATATAGGGCAAGGTTCACCTAATCAGTGGCAAGCCTGTGCAAAAAACTTCTGCTTGTACAATAGGGCTTTCCTCTCTCTCCTCCCCCACATAGCTGTCAAGTTCTCCCTTTTTTTGAAGGGAAATTCCCTTATGCTGAATAGGCTTTCTCGCGAGAAAAGGTAAAACTTGACAGCTATGCTCCCCCATGTGTCCCCACCCCCAAATTGGCTCTGAGTGATTCAGCTGTGCACCATGACCCTAGGATCTCTTTCTTTATTCTGTATTCTTATGTGAATTAAGAAACATCGGTGGTCTTCATCTTATTCATGTAGGAATACAGAATCGATTTCCATGTGGTGCCTTTTCACATCAAGTAGTATCATGGCTCGTCACATCAATCCTTTCAGCAGTGTACAGCAATTTTCTTGTCACACAAGTGATAGTTGCTTCCAGGATCTTCCAATGCTGTGAAAACTTCACAGATCTAGTAGAATGTCTGTAGTAAAGTACCGGTATACTAAATGTCACAGCCAGTCCCTGAGAGATGAGAAGAAGAAATGACCTCCTGTGTGGATAAGGTAACCAGTAGACAAGACCTAAGGCCTTGAAATTCTGTACATTCCAAAACAACAAAATAAAAATACTTAGTTTTGAGTTACAAGAAATACCAAAGCATCTCTCTCCCAAGGTGAAAGGCTATAGAGAAGTGTGAAAAGTTTAACATCATTAAAGTTATAATAGCCACATATTTTGTCAGACATAAATTTTGGATGATTTTAAAGGGCAAGGGTGACCAAAATCAATGACTGTTTTTGAAAGTTGTATCCTGGCTACATGCATTGATGGCACAAATAAGGATCTTATACATGAAGTGTCTCCTTTGACATATTTTGTTGTTGTTGTTTGTTTGCAAGCCATATTGCACTGAGTCTAAATTGAATGGAGAAGTTCTTTGCAGCAGATATAATGGAGACGGAATAAAATGCAGTTTGATATTAGTCAGTAACACATTTAGCTGGAAGCAACTTAGTGTGAAGTTACGAACTAGCCATAGATTCTGTTAAAAATTTTTTGGGTGCCATCACTGCCTTGTAAGGTCAACTCTGGGGAACCTTGAGTCGCTGGCAACATGTAACACTGAATGGACTGAATTAATTAGGTACTAGATGCCATGATTAACAACTCTGTATTTATTTTTGCTATGCTAATGCTAGGCAGTGTTAGGAACATATTTTCCACATGGACATTAGCAAGGGAATTTCCCTTAAGAATATTTCGCTGTAATTTCCTCAGTTTACCATATTTTTTTCACTGATGCAAATAGAGAATCTGCTTTTAATTGGCAGCCACGGTAGTCACAAAGAGCGGTGTGTTCATTTTCCCCAAAACAAATCAGTGTTGTGGATACGAGTTTATATTTCATAAACGGATCATATGAATCTTCTTTGTGCTGATTCAGACCACTGGCCCAAGTAGCATGCCATTGTCTTCTGTGACTGGTAATGTGTTTTCAAGGTCTCAGGCTAAGTTCTTTCCTAGCCCTGCTTTCTATGGCCCTTTTAATTTAATTGATTCATTAAAAATATTCATTTTAATTTGATTTTGATTTGATTGAATATTTGTATTCCACTGTTCCAACAACAAATGTTGAGCTCAAAGTGGCTTGCAATAATCACAATGGCATTTTTCAAAAACCCCAAACATTGCAATCATTATTCTATCAAACACAAAAGCACATAGAGAAAGCAAACAACAGCAACAAATTCATTAAAACAATTAATACAATTCAGTAAAGTCATAGTAACTCATATTGCTGACATAATATTTCCTAATCACATTGAACCTTATTCCAGAACAACAGAAAATGGATTAGCTGTGCTATTATCAAATGCAAAGGAACGCAGGTGGCACTGTGGTCTAAACCACTGAGCCTCTTGGGCTTGCCGATCGGAAAGTAGGCAGTTTGAATGGGTTGAGCTCCCGTTGCTCTGTCCCAGCTTCTGCCAACCTAGCAGTTCAAAAGGACACCAGTGCAAGTAGATAAATGGGTACCACTACGGCGGGAAGGTAAACAGTGTTTCTGTGCGGGAAGGTAAACGGTGTTTCTGCGATTTAGTCATGCTGGCCATATGACCCAGAAAGCTGTCTGTGGACAAAAGCCGGCTCCCTCGGCCTGAAAAGCAAGATGAGCACCACACCCCATAGTTGCCTTTGACTGGACTTAACCGTCCAGGGGTCCTTTACCTTTCACCTTTTACCCTTTATCAAATGCATTGTTTTGCAGCACTGCAATGAATGGAACTTTAAGAACTATGGCGGAAATGCCTGATCACCTCATCTGTCTCCAGAGAAATCTGTATGTGGGACAAGAAGCTACAGTTAGAACTGGATGTGGAATAACTGATTGGTTCAAAATTGGGAAATTGGGAAAGGAGTACGACAAGGCTGTATATTGTCTCCCGCGTATATTTAACTTATACGCGGAATTCATCATGCGAAAGGCTGGACTGGATGAATCCCAAGCCGGAATTAAGATTGCCAGAAGAAATATCAACAACTTCAGATATGCTGATGACACAGCCTTGGTGGCAGAAAGTGAGGAGGAATTAAACAACCTTTTAATGAGGGTGAAAGAGGAGAGCACAAAATATGGTCTGAAGCTCAACATCAAAAAAACTAAGATCATGGTCACTGGTCCTATCACCTCCTGACAAATAGAAGGGGAAGAAATGGAGGCAGTGAGAGGTTTTACTTTCTTGGGTTCCATGATCACTGCAGATGGTGACAGCAGTCATGAAATCAAAAGATGCCTGCTTCTTGGGAGAAAAGCAATGACAAACCTAGACAGCATCTTAAAAAGCAGAGACATCACCTTGCCGACAAAGGTCCGTATAGTTAAAGCTATGGTTTTCCCAGTAGTGATGTATGGAAGTGAGAGCTGGACCATAAAGAAGGCTGATCACCGAAGAATTGATGCCTCTGAATTATGGTGCTGGAGGAGACTCTTGAGAGTCCCAGGGACTGCAAGAAGATCTAACCTATCCATTCTGAAGGAAATCAGCCCTGAGTGCTCACTGGAAGGACAGATCCTGAAGCTGAGGCTCCAATACTTTGGCCACCTCATGAGAAGAGAAAACTCCCTGGAAAAGACCCTGATGTTGGGAAAGATTGAGGGCATGAAGAGAAGGGGACAACAGAGGACGAGATGGTTGGACAGTGTTCTCAAAGCTACCAACATGAGTCTAACCAAACTGCGGGAGGCAGTGGAAGACAGGAGTGTCTGGCGTGTTCTGGTCCATGGGGTCATGAAGAGTCGGACACGACTGAACAACTAAACAACAACAACAATGAATGGAAACCTCATTAACTATACATGAACTATAGACACTTAAACAGAACCAGGGCTTTTCTTTCCAGCCTGAACTCACTGGAACTCAGTTCTAGCACCTCTCAGGTGGGCACCTTCCCCTTCTCTCACTTGTCCTTGGAAAACACAACCACATCTCCCAGACATAGGGAGTATGACCCTGGGGTCATGACAGCTGTCAATGTTTAACAAGTTTAGGTCATTTAGGGATTACTTTTCATGAAATGGGCATATAAAACTGAGTAGCTGAGTTTAGTTTGGCTTCTGCCTACCACCCATCTTGAGCTATTTTCATAATTAATGCTTTAATTATTTTTTTGAACTGCCTTGAGATCTTGTGATGAAGGGTGTCATATTAACAACAACAAGAACAACAACAACAACAGGGTGAGGGGAGTCCTCAGGTGTTTTGAAATGTTGTTATCATTACAACTATTTATTTAAACCATTTTCTGATCCAAATCCAACACTTCTAGCACATTTTTCTATACTTAAAAATATACTATTAAAATTTTAAAATATATGTTAAGGTAGCAAGTAACACAGTTTTTCAAACCTTAAAAAAACATAAAAACTTTAATAAAACAATAAAAAAGGGAGTTCATAGGACAGTAGCAGAAGTCAGGGAAAAAAAGCAGTGTCTCAAAAAGTGTTGTGGAAGAGGTATTTTTTTGTTTGCTGGGTGTGGCTCATTGTCAGGCTGAGTGAGAGCCTTGCTGATCCCAATGACCAGCCGTATGCTTCACGGAAATTCGCAAATGGGGCGCTGCCCACCCCCAATAGCCCTTATAAATGAATAAAATGGGGAATGGCTGTCTGAGATTAAAGAAAGGGAAATGAAGTAAAGCTCCACAGAGCTGTGGCACAGGGTAATTTCCCCCTCAGCTAGGCTGAGTCACGTCCACAACATGTGCATAACATGTGCCTGGCTCAGTTTATTTAGCTGGGCCGCAGAAAAGATCATCAACCTAAAAATGCATGCATTGCATAGTGTCAAACTTTGTGTGCGTGATCATTAAAATTTATAAATTATTGAGAGTAGAAAGCAAAAGAGGAGCAGAAGGTGCAAGTCTCTGTTCATTGCTTACAGGTTGGTTTCTTTTTGGACAAAAATGAAGCAGTTTATAACACCACCCCCTTGAAATATAAAACAGGCAAGACACGAGAGTTAACAGTTATTCTGCTTCTTGGCCTGTACTTTTCCCAGGGAAGAGGTTAAGCATGACCTGGGAGAAGCAGCTTAAGTGAGAAGGAACCAATGGGAGAAGGAGGGTGTGTGTGTGTGAAGCTATACTGCAGCTGTCTGTCCTCAACCTGGCACCTTCTAGTATCAGGCATCCCCAAACTGTGGCCCTCCAGATGTTTTTGGCCTACAACTCCCATGATCCCTAGCTAACAGGACCAGTGGTCAGGGAAGATGGGAATTGTAGTCCAAAACATCTGGAGGGCCACAGTTTGGGGATGCCTGTTCTAGTTGCTTTGGGCTGCAACTCCAATCATTCCTCACCATGGCCTATGCTGTCTGGGGCTGATTGGAGTTGCCGTCCAAAACATTTGGAGTGCAACAGGCTGGGAAAGGCTACTATACTGAGACCAAGAAGAAGTGGCAAACTTTGGGCACTCGGATTTCAGTTGCACCCTGTGTGACACTAAAATTTGGTTCCCCCCCAATCCCTTACCTTCTGTTCTAAGTCTGTTCTACAGTATTGTTGTGGTGCCCCCTACAGCATGGTGCCCTGAGCGGGCAAACTGGTTGCACTACCTGAAAACCGCCTCTGCAAGGAGAACCATAATTTCTGTCCTTCTTACACTCTTGGGTGGTTCACTACAAGGAGCCCCAGTGTGGAGAGCTGGAAACAATCCCAGTTGCTTTAATTTCTGGCAGTTTGCCGAGCACATGAAATCTTTAAGGATGACCCTGCCTACAGTAATGCAAAAATTCCTGAGCTATTAGCCTTGTTCCTAGCTATAACTGCACCTGGAAACCCCTGAAACTTTTTTCAGGAGCATGTATATTATACAGACACACCCAATGATCTCTGTATCTTTTAGTACTCCATTCGGCCCGAACATGATGAGTAGACCAGAATTTATATTGGGGAAAGGATTAATTAATTCAGCATTTTGCACCCCTTTGCATTAAAACCCATTGTTTGCCCAAGTCATCTACTCTGCTGAGGTCATCCAGCAATTTGATGATTGCCTTCTCTTAAGAGGCTGGTGAATGAGCAGGCCTTTCATTTCTGTGGGCCATTCAATAATAACCCCCCTACTGTGCATACCTATGTTGTAGCCAAACAAAATAGATTTATATGAGGGAGTTTATTGATTTATACAGTTAGCCTAAGTTTATACAGGGTATCAACTTTTTTGTAGCTTTCTTTTCCTTTTCAGAATGCTGTTCGAATGGACTCTGTGGGGGATTGATCTCAGCATTGTGGCTAGTAGGACTCTGAGCGCTGGTGACAGTTTCTTTCATTGTACACTTCTTTATGTGATTCATTCCGCAAAATGCACAGCTCTTTAGGTTTGCTTAATGGAGGCTTTGCGTGGCTGATGTCTCTCTCAGGGAACCCAGATTGAAAAGGCGAAAAGTCAGCTTGCCAAAAGTTTGGCTCCCCATCTTCATCCCATAATGGATACAAATGTGAGGTGGGAAAATGCAAGCTCAGTTTCTAAATATCTATTCTAACTGAGAATGACAAACAGTCTTGCGAGTTATATGGAGTGATCAGATGAAACATTATCAGCTGTACAGCTTGCTTCAGTGCTTGCTACTAACAGTCCCTTGCGCCATGTTTACAAGCTTGCAGCCTCTTGGAAAGTTCCCCAAAGATGGGAAGAACTTGGCTGCTAATGCGTGAGTTCATAAGGATTTGGCTCCAATGCCATTATCAGGTATTAATGGGGAAAGGTGAAATCACCATCAAACTATCAGAAACAAGAATAATGCATAATTCTGGCATACTTGGACATTGGTGGGCTGAAGCTAGTTTTACTGATCTGGATCAGAATACTGTATGGTCAACACTGGGGAGACATTTATCAATTTGTTTTGGTTTGCAGGCTGCTTCACACGTGGGACTTCATGCACACACACCCCGCAGATAAGTGCATAAATCATGTTTAAAATGGATACCCAAGTGCATATAAAAATCACACAGCTTTTTATTTTGCCAAAATTATGTGTGTTTCAAAGATACTGTACTCTTGCCACTGAGGAGAAACTGTGTGTGAACCTTTGAGCACTCATTTCATTGTGCTTCTGCCTGGGTCAGTTTAGCCATATATAATCCTGGATCTGTACTTGTTCAAGTGGGAGGGACTTGCTGCATTATGCAGCCAAGCCACCTCTTGCGAGGACTCAGGGAAAAAAAAGCAAGTTCAAGTTGGATAGTCAGCCTAATCTTCCGTCTGCTCCAGAAGCCACTGGCTGAGTGGGACACAGCCACAATGCTAGCTTCTCAGCAGTGGGGTAGGTGCAGCTTACTGGGAAGGAGAAGGACAAGATGGTGGGGAGGTTAGGGCTGTGTGAAGACACCTGCAGAAAAACTGACTCAGCTCTGCAGGTGCATCCAAACACCCCCACTGCTTTACCCTTCCCCTCCTGGAAATCAGCAGCGACTCAGGGCCACAGGGTTCTTCTGTCTTGGGCCCAGTCTTATTCAACATCTTTATCAATGACTTGAATGATGGGCTTGAGGATATCCTGAGCAAGTTTGCAGATGACACCAAATTGGGAGGGGTGGCTAATACCCAGAGGACAGGATCACACTTCAAAATGACCTTAACAGATTAGACAACTGGGCCAAAGCAAACAAGATGAATTTTAACAAGGAGAAATGTAAAGTACTACACTTGGGCCAAAAAATAATAATAATGAAAGGCACAAATACAGGATGGGAGACACCTGGCTTGAGAGCAGTACATGTGAAAAGGATCTAGGAGTCTTGGTAGACCACAAACTTGACATGAGTCAACAGTGTGATGCAGCAGCTAAAAAAGCCAATGCAATTCTGGACTGCATCAATAGGAGTATAGTATCTAGATCAGGCATCTCCAAACTTCGGCCCTCCAGATGTTTTGGACTACAATTCCCATCATTCCTGACCACTGGTCCTGTTAGCTAGGGATCATGGGAGTTGTAGGCCAAAACATCTGGAGGGCCGCAGTTTGGGGATGCCTGATCTAGATCAAGGGAAGTAATAGTACCACTGTATTCTGCTCTGGTCAGACCTCACCTGGAGTACTGTGTCCAGTTCTGGGCACCACAGTTCAAGAAGGATACTGACAAGCTGGGACAAGCTGGAACGTGTCCAGAGGAGGGCAACGAAAATGGTCAAAGGCCTGGAAACGATGCCTTATGAGGAACGGCTTAGGGAGCTGGGTATGTTTAGCCTGGAGAAGAGAAGGTTAAGGGGTGATATGATAGCCATGTTCAAATATATAAAAGGATGTCATATGGAGGAGGGAGAAAGGTTGTTTTCTGCTGCTCCAGAGAAGCGGACACGGAGCAATGGATTCAAACTACAAGAAAGAAGATTCCACCTAAACATTAGGAAGAACTTCCTGACAGTAAGAGCTGTTCAGCAGTGGAATTTGCTACCAAGGAGTGTGGTGGAGTCTCCTTCTTTGGAGGTCTTTAAGCAGAGGCTTGACAGGCATATGTCAAGAATGCTTTGATGGTGTTTCCTGCTTGGCAGGGGGTTGGACTGGATGGCCCTTGTGGTCTCTTCCAACTCTATGATTCTATGACTCCACTGCTGGGAAGTTAAAACTATTGCTCTGCCCCACTGGGTGAACTGCTACTGGTCTGCTCAGCATGATTTATTGCAGAGGCACGGTATCTCTTTCATTCCAAGGACCACATTCCCTTACAGTCAACTTTTCAGAGGCTGCATGCCATACCCTCCAATATTTCTCCAATGAAAATAGGGATGTCCTAGTGAGGCATGCTAGTAGTGGATAGGGCAAAGACTATGTACAGTAGGTGACTTTCCAGCCATACAAAAGCCAGAAGTTTCTACCCCTTCTTCATCCCTCTTTCATCTAGGAAAGCAAGAGGATGAGCAAAGTTCAAGGCTGTATTCCAGCCAGGCAAAAGCATGTGAAGAGGGTGTGTGGAGCACGTCTGGAGAGGGGTGTCCCAGGAAATAATCTCAAGGGCCAATCAGAGAGGCCTGAAGTTCCCTACCCCTTATTTGCTGTGTGACTGTGAAACTCCCAGAACTCCTACTGCTATGTGGGTCACTAATCATGCAAGAAATTCCTGAAATAGGGCATTGGATGCATCATTCCACAGCCTATGCTAATGAACACCATCACTTGCTTTTAAATAGCATGCCTTAACCATATCCGCTCCAATCTGCAAGATGTTTGGAATGGGTTTGGATTACGATCAAGCCAAGTTAGAGCACACTACAAAGCAGACAGCAAAAGGAACCATCCTGTGCTGACACCTGAGGCAGTTGTAGGGGAGGAAGCGGGAGAGGGCACTTGACAAGATCTGCTCAGCTTTGCCACATGCTTCAGGGGAAGGTGGAAGAATCTCAGAGATATCAGTCAATCTAACTTGGCTGGGATAATTACTTCCTAACCTCTGAAATGACAATGAGTTAAAGCCAGGTGGCGCTGTGGTTAAACCACTGAGCCTACGGCTTGCTGATCAGAAGGTCGGCGGTTCGAATCCCTGTGACGGGGTGAGCTCCCGTTGCTTGGTCCCAGCTCCTGCCAACCTAGCAGTTCGAAAGCACGTCAAAATGCAAGTAGATAAATAGGAACCGCTACAGCGGGAAGGTAAACGGCGTTTCCATGTGCTGCTCTGGTTTGCCAGAAGCGGCTTTGTCATGCTGGCCACATGACCCGGAAGCTATACGCCGGCTCCCTCGGCCAATAATGCGAGATGAGCGCGCAACCCCAGAGTCGGTCACGACTGGACCTAATGGTCAGGGGTCCCTTTACCTTTATGTAAACAGGACCTCCTGCTCCAAATCTGAAGAAAAAAAAGTATTTCATATTTTAAAACATTTGTTTGTCGTGCTGTCATCATACATATGTCAGGAAGGACCCCCCCCCCCCCGAAAAAAGAGGAAAGGGGGGAGGGACATGATATTGTTTCTATGACCTCAAGAAGTCTTTAGCATTGTTTAACTTGAACAGCAACCTCCTACTGAACTGTATGCCAAACTATGGTTGAGACAGAGGAAATGACACATGTAAAATGAATCATATGAATGTGTGTGTGTGTGTGTGTGTGTGTGTGTGTGTGTGTGTGTGTGTGTGTACACATGTGTGTGAGTAAGATAGAACTATGCAAAGAAATTTTAAAGATTCTTTTTGCAGCATGCTAGCCCCTAGCCTTATCTAAAGCAGATCTTTGGATTTCAACCATAAATGTTTGTTTACAGAGAGAAAAAAGACCCATTGGTGGAGATAAGGATATCAATGCCAATCATAAATGAAAACAGAACCAACTTTTTTCTGCCAACAGGTAGATTTGAAAACAAAGCGAAACAGAATACTGTATCTCTTTTTCTGCGTATATAATTTTCCCTATTCTGTTTTGACCTACATAATAAGCAGTCCAAAATTTTGGCTCAGAGATTGGCTGAGCACAGAATTCATTGTGAGGCCCCCAAGACCCTCTGGGAGTTTCGTTCTAAGCAGAGAGCCTTGATTTAAGCAAAATGAGGGAAATAGTATCTAAAATGTCTTAGGCAACTGAGGATAATGTGGTTCTATTGAATATTTCCACATTTCGTATGTATACTATCTTTGATTACTGAAGTACTGTATAGTATATATACATTTTTATGATGACGTTTGCACTTCCAGTGTAGATTTGTAGAATTTCTTATCAATCAGAAAATCAGTGGTTTGGCAGCATTTTTTTAAAAAAATTCAGGAGCTCATTATGAGAGCTCCCACAGCCACACTTCCAAGGACAGCCCCCCCCCCCGCCCCCCAAAAATGCAAGCAGCTGTGCTGATCTGTTGTTTATCATATCACGAAATATAGCTGTACATAGCACAGTTCCCATTTTATTGGGATCCATTGATCTTATTGGGAGCAGTCATAGAATAATGAGCAGGTTGGGCTTTGGCTGGGGAGACCTAAGTTCAAATTCCTGATTGGCCATGAAGTTTACTGGGTGATTTAGGACCAGGTACTGTCTGAGCCTAATTTACCTATCAAATGGATTGTGTACGGGACCTGTCCTGTCTTCCAAGCCCCTACATTTACAACTCCGGCAGATTACGTCATCATTCCTGCTGTGGGGGACAAAGCACCGGAGCTCAGTTTCCCCACACTCCTGCTCCCCTGATCAAGAGGATATAGCATACTAAAAGTATGACAGATGTCGTAAGTAGCATTCACTAGAATTGTGTTACTTCCCTTTAGAATCTTATACTTCGCTGTTAGTTGTCTTGGTGAGTCTGCAATGGTAATTCACAATTGATTGGGTCTCTGCATTCCTTGTGTGTGTGTGTGTGTGTGTGTGTGTGTGTGTGTGTGAGAGAGAGAGAGAGAGAGAGAGAGAGAGAGCCCTGTTTAGATGCCTGTCCTTATTGAAGCTATGGGCTCTGTAACCAGACAGCTCTAACTGTACAACCAAATTATACCATGAAGATTGGCTAATACAGCTGCATACATTTATTTTAATTTGCAATTCTAAATAGAAAGTCTGGGATTGTTTTCTAAACTTGGGTGGAAAGGACTGAATGAATGCTGGTGGAGAGATGTATTTATTTAAATGATTTCTATCCCACTTTTTAAAAAGCAATTATCAAACCAGCTTACATAAAGTAAAGTATAAACATTATTACAAACAGGTGGCCAATTAAAATAACAGAAGTATAAAAGGCCTTCTAGAAGAGGGGGAAAGTGCTTAGGAGCACAGAAAATCATGTTCCCTGCCCCCTTCAACTCCATTAGATCTTGGAACATATTTTTTTTAAAGCAGAGTTTCCAACAATATTACATTACCAAATATTCTACATTGTATATTGTTTTCACGCAGTTCCTAGAAGCAGAATAGATGTGTCCATGTTAAATGTTTGAACATGAAAGCACAGCAGTTAATTACATTTATGCATGAGATAAAAATTGAGGGGGAGGAACTGAGGGCAGAGTGCAAATGTTGCGTTAATGCTGAGCTCATTCATGCTTCCATTTACATACAGGAAGTGTCATCTCGTGTTGATTTATGTAGTTCTTGAGCGCCATAACTCTCCCCAAAGTCCAAATGAGAGAATGCAACAAGCTATTGTCTGCTGAACCTGCCACAACCTGATGATATAATTGTTTGTGTTACCATCTATGTTTATTTATACACCTAGGAAACCCTTTGGATAGTTTACTTATTTTTCCTGCAGTTCCATGTTCTCACTCGAAGAACTGAAACTATGCTGTCCCTCTGGAAACTGCCATCTCTCCTCGATTTATTTAAACAATGATCTAAGCGTGCAGAATGTTTCAGATGCAATTCCCAGATTCCCCAGGCTCTCTAAGCATACCTACCTCAGATTCCTTGTAGTACTTCAGCTAGGATCAGATATCATTGTCTAGTTAACAGGCAGAGGCACGTACCTTGGAAGTTGTATAATGGCAGTTCTCTTACTGAGTATAAGCTTTGGCTTATACAGCCAAATAGTTGTGGTGCAAAAATTTCTGACTTTGGTACGGTCACCTTCTTATCCATACTTGCATTCCATGGACACCTGCACCTAATCCTCCAAGGGGCTCGCTTCATTTCCTCATGCATCAGTGGACTTCCTCCTCTTAATGCAGGACTCTTGTGGGATGGTGGAGAAGACAACATTAGCTCTAGGAATTTAGGAATGCAAGAGCAAGGCCCCCTCAGCGGCCTCCTGAACTCCATAGAGGAAGGGCATGGAAACACAGAATCCTAGTTTCATAATTCTACGCACTGCCTCTAACCTTCTTGGATGTTCCATCCAAAGTAGGAATGGTGGTCTTCTTGGGACCTTGGCAAATGCCTGACTTCACCACTCTCTGGAGCCTTCCCTGGTAACAGACAGTGTGAATGGTAATCCCAACCTGTGTTATATCATGATCATCTTTGGTTCTGTAACCACAATCGCTCGTGTGGAACAGAACGCACACTTTGTGCATTATCATGCACAAGCAGAATGGAGAAGGTTGGCTTACTCTTGTTGTGTCTCCCATACTGACTACAAGTATGAAAGGCTACTTAGAATGTGTTAAAGGTAACTTGTAAGCTGTATTGTGCCATTTGGAATATACACCTCTAAAAAGGGCACTGCTCCTTATTCAGAGCTGGGTCCAGCAATATTAATAGACATGAAAAAAGGCAGGAGCCCAGCACCTTTTTAAAAAAATGCACCTTAAAAAAAAAGTGCTCCGTATTCTTTAAAAAACAAAAGACACCTCTTAAAATTGTGCAGTGAACCTTCCCTGAAGACCAGGGTGAGGGAATAATGGTCTCCAATGTAACAGATGTCACTTCATGTACTCTGGGAAGATGCTGAGATAAACTGGTGATGACAACCATCCAGAAGCCTACAGAGGATGGAATTAAATCAGCCATTACGGCCATTACAGCAACAAAAAGCAGATGTTACTACCGAGCATCATTTTGAGCATCAGGCCAGCACAAATAACGCTGCTGGAGTAAAAAAAAAGAACACAGTTGCTATGTACAGATTGCACACCTGATAATACATGAACTTGTCATTGTCTTGGTCTGCCTACAACAGTTTGCCTAGGGGATGAGGAGAGCAGAAACAACTGCCTAGCAAAATCAGCTATGGGAATCGCTATAGAGGCTGCAGTGCAGATCGTCTCCTGTGCAGCTACACAGTGCCTCTCTGAAGTTGGCCTGTGATAGGTCCTGCTGTATTCTGTGCTGTTTGTATTAGGGAAAGGCTGGAAGGCTGTACTTTGAATGACTGATTGGTCACAAGGAGATTTGGAACCTTCCTTTAGTGAAGGATTCATTGGACTGTTTCCAGTAAAGTTAGCCATAAATCTGCAATATTGGAATAAGATTTTACCTGGTATATCAGGGATCCTTCAGAGCCATTTTCACATTCATTACTTGCTGTGTATGTATTTGGGCAGAAGCCAACAATGCTCTAATTAATAGCCTTAAAGAAGCACCAGGCACATAAACAGACATAATCAAATGCAGATTGGTGCAACACACATAACACCAAACCCCGCCATGGTCATTTTAGATTTGGCCATGTTTTCTTTGAATTGCTATGTTTATACCCATTTAACATGACTTCAGGAAATTCAAAACAAGTCACAATGCATTAAGTGCTGTGACTGCATTTCGGTGGGGCCCTTGCAGAGATCCTGAGCACGGGAATATTCTTTGGTGGTCTGCTTCCCCATAGAAACTGAGGATTGTAATGTGTATCAGGACAAAACAAACTCTGACTTTATAAGTATACAGATGGGACCTAGTGGTGGTTGGTAACATTTTTACTTGGTGGGGCTGCAATTTATAACCTCGCTGTTGTGATCACAACAGGACTTGTATGGCACATATTTAGTGTGCCATTGCACATGTGCATAGTGCCAATGTCTCCTCTCCTCTCCTCTCCTCTTTAAAACACACAAACAAATCCATTAATCTCTGCACATCAGTGACAGAGAAAGAGCTTCCAGGTAAGAGGGCACAAGTATGATTTTCAGAGAAGAAAGACTCCATACCTCTTCTATGAAATTAAGCCATACCACATGCCATTTTAAAAAATTCTTGTCTTGTTTATACCTACACATCCATTGCAAAAAAACACAACCCACACAACATGCAAAAAAAGAAAGAAAGAAAACATTTTAAAAAGCTAGGAATGCTTGGTTCCAGTTGCAGGTAGTTTCCCTCACCCCAAAGATCAATTTAACTATTCATTGTCCAAATACCTTTTTTCTCTAAATTAAAAGAACAAAGTATTCCAACCAACAGACCACCCCCTACTAATAATAATATTGTTTGCAATCAGAACATACTTGCAATGCAAAGCTCAGTCCTGAAAACAAACTTTTCCTTTCCTATCTGACCTGTCATTTAAATACTTGCTTTTTTATTTGAGATAGAAAGTTGCGATCTTTTCCATTCGTGCATGGCTCTTGGGGGTGGACTAGTTTTCTCCCTAGCTTCACCAATGGGATATGTATTTTAACATTATCCCAAACAACTGTTTTCACTTCACATGCAAAATGTAGACAGTTGTGTCAAATTACATACAACATGGATCTTGTTATTAGAGCAAATTACTACTCTCTTTTGTTACATTCAGATCATGATCATTTTCAATGCATCCAAAATGCTTTGAATTGGTGAGCAACAACAGACGATGAGCACTTCCTGAAACATGTGGGTGCTTTTTAGAATCACAGCACCAACAGCGCTCTCTCTCTCTCTCTCTCTCTCTCTCTCTCTCTCTCTCTCTCTCACACACACACACACACACACACACACACACACACCCCTGCAGAGATTATTTGAAACTGGTTGTGCTTGAACAGGGCAGGCTCAAGACATGTTGCTGCCTTAGGCAGACAAGATTGTGTCCACCCATACACATTCCATGTACTAGAGTGGAGGACTGATCCAAAAGAAATCAATCCCCTGCAGCCCCATGCACCTGTCAATCACATGACATCATGCTGATGTCAGATGCAGTTCCAATCCCTACTGAAAGCAGCAGAAGTTTGTATTCAGTACCAAATGTCAACAGCTCCGAACACAAGCCATGGTGCAAAGGAACAATTGGCTTAGGGTGCTCGACACCGGATGCAAACTCTTCTGATTTCAGCAGATATTGCTTCCTTTCTGGTGCTTCTGACCTGAAAGCTGTGCAGCTTATGTAAAACACTAACCTTTCTGTGTTGGATTGTGTCACAGCTGATGGGCACTGTCAGATGCAGATTTGTTACATGTGAACAAGGCCCACTACAGTCTGCTCTTGGGGAGAAAAAATGCTGTTGTTGAATATCAGATATCAAAGATTCTTGTAATAATATCATATTTAGATAATATTTGTTACTTCTGGTGGGGGGGGGGAGGAAAGTAATTTCTTCTCTATTATTTTTTACCATTCTAACACAAATCTATACGAATTCCTAGGCTTCCAACATGTTTTATTTATTTAAATGAAACTTTTTAAGGAAAGGAAAGAGGCATGAAACATAACTTAGAGAATGATAAGGGCAAAGAGCCTGCAGACTGTTTTCACAAACCCTCCAAGTGTCCCTATTTTCAAGTGACAATCCATGATTTACAAAAGCCAGCCTGGTTTCTGATTTGATCCCGGAATGTCCCACTTTTCCTTGGGATGTCCCTATTTTCATTGGAGAAATGTTGGAGGGTATGTTTTCATGATTGCCATCTTGCCCTGGGGAAATATCCTGTCGACTGATTTGGATGTGTCATAGTTGTGTGCATAATTGTCTACAAATACACAGCCAACAGTTCCATGCAAATGTTTTAAAATTGTAAAAGAACTATGAGCATACATAACACGTCTTCACCAATGTTTTCAGCACACTTATTTCCGGCAAATCTTACTTTTCTTTTTTTCAGGATTAAGGCTGATTATTGCAATCCGGGTGATCTATTTCCATGTGCAATTAGCACTTTGTCTCCAGTTTTCCTTAAGAAGAGTCTGCTGGATTAGGCCAATGGCCCATCTAATCTATTATAATAGTCCAGCTGTTCTCACAACAGCCAACCATTTATTCTCAAAATGTGTACGGAATGGGAATTTAGCTATTATATCAAAATGTGCTGTTGAATATACCTAAAGGTAAAGGTAAAAGGACCCCTGACCATTAGGTCCAGTCGTGACCGACTCTGGGGTTGCGCGCTCATCTCGCATTATTGGCCGAGGGAGCCGGCGTACAGCTTCCAGGTCATGTGACCAGCATGACAAAGCCACTTCTGGCGATCCAGAGCAGCACACGGAAACGCCGTTTACCTTCCCGCTGTAGCGGTTCCTATTTATCTACTTGCACTTTGATGTGCTTTCGAACTGCTAGGTTGGCAGGAGCTGGGACCAAGCAACGGGAGCTCACCCCATCACAGGGATTCGAACCGCTGACCTTGTGATCAGCAAGCCCTAGGCTCAGTGGTTTAACCCACAGAGCCACCTGGGTCCCCTTGTTGAATATACCTAGGTACACGTTATTTATGGTTGGCACTACTATATGCAGATGAGAGTTTGGATGCTAGCTTTGTAATCTGAATGTTTAATACAATACATCCTCAGTTTCTGGTTTGGATTTAATCCTTGTACATAAAATCCAGATTCTGAATTCTGAGATTTATTTGAAGGGTATCTGGTATCTTACACAATGTAGCTCACATTATGGATTTTCCATGTCAGTTTCACTCTCTGGGAAGATCTGCCTTTGTTTAATGCCCGCATTGTTCCAGAGCATATTCATTTCATTGCTAGAACTATTTAATGTGTAAATATTTTTAGAAGTTAATTATTTCCAATACAGTAGAGATGTTATTCAGATTAGCAGCTGGGAGACCTGCTGTGAATAATTGCAACACTGTCCTTTCCCTGAAATTGTTTTTTTTCTTTTAAAGGAAAAAATATATGAAAGAAAAGGTCTTGGAATTGAAGGGTACTTGGCAACAAAAACAAACAAACAAGAAAGGCCTTTGTTTTACCAATATGTAATTAGTTCACATAGCATGGTGCCTTTTATTATTAGTAAGTTTGTACCATCTGCAAAAGTCTGAAGAAACTAGCACTGCACCTTCTCGCTCCCTCCCTCCCTCGCTCCCTCCCTCTTTCTCTCTCTCTCCCCCACTTGCTCTCCAGCAAAGACACCTGCATTCTGCAACCATATTGTTTTCATGGTAAAAGTACACCAGTGAATGCATAACCATGCTACAGTAAATGGTGTCAGAAATGTGATGAATGCTGGAATTTAGGTCCTATCTGCACTATACATTTAAACCCGCACCGTGCCACTTTAAACAGTCATGGCTCCCCCCCCCCCAAAAAAATAAAAATAATCATGGGAATTGTAGTTTGTGAAGGGTGCTTAGACCCCTATTCCACTCAAGAGAGCTGCAGTTGTCAGAGTTTTCTTTGAAGAGGACTTGATAGCCACTCTGAGAATTGAAGCTCTGTGAGGCCTATTACATAGCCAATTAACTTTGTTGTAGATTATGCATTTGCCAACAAAGAAATTATTATGGGTTCCATCCTTTGCAAGATCTGGGTGCACTAAGCAAGCAACTGCTTGCAAACAAAGTGATCAAGAAGAGAGGTGATTCAGCACTGCAAAATGGCCCATTGCTCTCGTCCAGCCTTTTGGATTAGACTCCATGATCAGTGGATGTATGTGGTGAACCCCATATCTGTTGCTCTGTCTAGTGCATTCGCTTCATGTTTTCCTACAGCCATGAGGTCCTGCAGACCTCTCCTTAAATCAATACCAGCTCTAGTTGCACATGCATCAAACGTGCACCTAGCTGGGTTCCTGTTCTTTGCTCGAATTAGTTTGCAGGTGAGTGGCTGTGTATATGAAGAAAATGCTGCTGCTTAACAGAGACTGTCAAGAGATTCCATGTCACTTTGGATGGCAGGATGAAACAAAATGCCATGAAGCTGGCATGATAGGGGCTAGCGATTGTTCCTATGAACATATGGGCATATATGAGCGGATGGTTGCATGCATTCATGTGTGTAAATAGCTTTGGTCATGCTGTTGGGAGAAGGGGACTTAGTTGTGTAAGCAAGCTTGGTGTATGGGGCTTTTAAGTAGGGTCCAGCTGGAGAGAGGAAGCTGAGTTCAATGGGTACAGCCAATGCCAGTTTCATCACCTGCATCTCCTGTTAAAGGTTTCTCATATAACCTGGAGTTGTGGAGAGCTATGGGCAGCACTGTACTAGATGGAGGAAGGGGGTCTAAGGCCATTTAAAATATCTTCTGCAAGGTCTCCATATTTTAGCATCCCATCTCTTGCTTATAGTCCATAATTCCAACTACAGCCATTTGTAAAATGCAGTGAGTACAATAAGGTACAAATTAGTGGGACGCCATCTGTTTCTTAGATTTATGAGATCCCTGTCTGGGGACAACAGCTGAATCTTGGTATTTTGTGGTAGTAATTTGAGTGCTTGCTTGAGGTCCTTGAAGCTCAGGGGACTGATGGAGTTTTATGACCAAATATGGCAACCAGACCATTTTCTGCCCTTCACAGATTCCCAGGCCTTACCCCAAGCACCTTACTGCCATTGCTTAACAGCCCTCTTAGGCATTGCTTAACAACCCACTGTTCATTCCGAATGCGGGGTTGATTCTGCAATGATCCTCAGAGATCACAGCGATTTCTATGGGCACACAGGGATTATTGCACACATGGGGAAATAGCAGAAAGGGAGATTATGGTTTTCCTTTCCATTCCCATGCATGGCATTCAGATCCTTATCAGCAAAACGAAGAAAGTTTGAGAAATTGTGGTTTGGGGAACATGTTAAAATTCAACTGAAAGTATTAAATCCTCTCAATAAGACTACAGGCTATAGCTACAGAGTTGTACAAGCCTAGGCTGACTATATGTTCTCACTCAGATGTGTTACATAAATCTGTCTGATGGAAAGGGGTCTTAAAATATAGAAATATCTCCTACTCTAAGGTTGCTGTCTTTTGTCCTTCCTCTGTTTCTGCCTACATGTATATATTTCTCGCCCCCCCCCACTGACATAATTGAGTCTTAATTCAAAACTTCAACCCTAGCGAATTATGAAAATAGAATTCAGAAAACATATGCTTGTGTTACACGATCAAGAAATGATACATAAAAATAAGCGTCTCACTTTCCAAAGCTATTAGTCAAATTGTTTATTCAACACCGTCAGCAACATATGTGCTGCCATTATTATATTATATTATATTATATTATATTATATTATATTATATTATTATATTATATTATATTATATTATATTATATTATATTATTATTTGTAAGCTTAATAATTAGTAAGCATAAATCAATGACATCAGTGAAAACAATGAAAATCTACAGAATCAGAACTCTGAGGTCAAATAACTTTGAGCGTTTTCCTGAGATTAACCAGGAAGGGACCCCCAAAGAATCTTGGGAACTGTAGTTTGCTCTTCACAGAGCTGCAATTCTCAGCACCTTTAGCAAACTACAATTCCCAAGATTCTTTTGGGGGAAGCTATGAGCTTTAAATGTCTTCTTTGGCGATCACTGGTAGTCAAGTAAGATTGTCTTCCATAAACACGGTTGGGTTGGGTTTTTGGAAGACGCTTGTGTGTGAATTTGTTTTATGTGTGTAGATCAGTGCATGCTGATCAACGCACAGTAGGGCTCTGTTCCGATGGCATGAGTAGTCACGACGAACCAGTAGATCCTATCTGCTGCAGCCTTCATCCACCTTCACAGCCTTATAATATACTGCTTGTTATTATTATCTGCCTGTTCTGCCGTTGAAGACTTCTTGGATCATTCTTTGTCTAGCTCCTTCCCTTTGACTAAGCGTGATCCTGCTGGGAGAATGAGATTCCCGACGGCTTTGTAGGAACGTGCAAGCCCACTCACCAAGACAAGGTGATGATCCAGCGAGTGCTTTAAATGTATGGTGTGGATGTTGAATAGGCTTCACGGGGAAGGGAGGTCCAGATTCCTGGCACCACAACTAATAAGGCCCTGTCTCACATACTCAAAACTGCAGATCAGCATGAGACAACATGTAGAGCTTCTCAACAGCCAGACAGAATCATGCAAGAGCAAGATAAATAATTTCAGCTTGTCACAGGGAAATGTAACAGGTCAAGTTGCTCTGACTGCAAGAACCAGGCCAGGACTGAGAATAAATACCACACTGGAATCCAGGCGGAGAGTGTGTATTCTCAAATTCAGAGTCCCTCAGATCAGTGTGGACTTGCAATTTTCCTGATTTATATCCTGCCTCAAAGATTTATATCCTGCTGATGGCCCTCAGGGTGATTACCAAAATGATCAAAACCATTGAAGGCTGGTCCATTGGGGCTACTGGGAGACAGCCCTCCCACTGAAAACGTCAAGCAATTAAAAAAAAAAATCCTCCCCAAAATCTCAAAGCCACACACTCTTTCCCAACCCACACACATTTAATAGTTCCTAGAACTTACAGAGGCAATTCTATCAATCTCTTGTTCTCTGGCTTTTTCATCATTGTTTAATTTATTATTTGTTCTGTAACCTTGCAGGGGGGGGGCAGAGAGAGCGAGAGCGCAACAGTGAATCTTTTTTTGCAATGTATCTAATTCTTACTTAGCCATTTTGCTTTCGTTTTTTGGAACAAGCCCTATATATTAACCACTTCCCCACATTTACTCATTAAAAACTGCAACAGCAGCAGCAGCAGCAGGTGGATGGGTCAGGCAGGGCATGTAAGGTAGATGTTCACCTTGTGCAATTCCCAAGTATTTTCTAGAGTATTTCAAGAAAAGGTGTGTGGATCTGCTTCCAACAAACCCCTCCACAAGCAGAAGATATATCTTGAGTTCAGTGGAATGGAGACAAATGCTGCCACTATTATTAGTACCATGTTCTTTTGTGAATTTGTCAGTGAATTTCTAAAATGAAAAGTTTGAGCTCCATGCCTGTTTCGACTCCATGTCCTTGTAGCTCATCCTTTGGCAACATTGAAAGGGCCAAAGGTTATTCACACCTCTCCTGGTGATATCATTGAGGTTCATAATAACCTGGCTCATAATTTGAATTATGATGCTTGCTCAGAATCCAGGGCAAGCACTAGGGGTACTCAAGGGCACTGCTTCTATCTTTCCCCTTATTTGGCTGAGGTGGCAGAAGTGGCACATAAGTTTCTGCATCCACCCCAGGTACATAGATCATACGACTTGAGAAGCTGATGCTGCAACAATGTCCCACATGACAAGGATGGAGAAAGGAATGTACCAGCCACCTCTGATGCAACCTGAAGAGACTGATTGAAAAGGTGGTAACCTTAAGTGCAGCACAAAATGGCTCACCCACTGTATGGGGTGTCTGAAAGTGCTCCTCCCCACAATGCGTTCACAATAAATTTGCTAATCCAACCTTTCACCCAGCTTCCAGCTTTATGCCAAAACTTTGAATCAGGAGCATAGGAAGCTACAGGGCAGATTGTTGGCATATCTCAAGGGACTGTGGACTGCAGCTCCAGGCATGAAGCCAAACCGCTGTGTTAGCAGTGCTGAAGTGACCTCCCCAGGGTGCATGTCTAGGCAGTATAGTATGTATGGAGGTCCTGGGCTGCTCAGATGACAATATCCCTCTCTTGGCCTTGCTGGTGTGATCCAAAGGAAAGCAGAGCAATACCTTTGGCACCAACTTGGCTGCAGGAGTTGCTAGAAGGTGTACAAGGCACCATCAAACCATCTTAGGAACTCTATTCTGGATTTGTGTAGGGTTTACTCCTTAGCCTTTTCTTCTCCTAAAGATAACCAACAAGGCAGCAGAGGTTTAGGATCAGAGTTTTCCTTCTCCTAGATGGGGCTCGCCAACTTGACAAGGTAGCCCATCTGCCCTGCACTTCCCTCTACAGCATGTGTAGAAACCGCCTTCTTGACCACTTGACCCACTCTGTGTTTTGTTCGATAAACAGGTCATCTGGAAGAGACTTCAGAAGAAAGTCCTGCTGCTTTCAGTGGAATTTGTTCCCCACAAATGTCCTTATGATTCAGTTACATGGCTCATTATGCTGTGTGTGTGCAGGGCTGGCTCTAGGTAGAGTCCCGGCGGCGCGGGGTGCTAGGGCTCCGGGCCGGTAGGCAGGGCGCTGTGCAGCAAAGCCGCGCGGAAGCCAAGGTGCACCCTGCGAGGGCGCCGGAGCGATCTTCGCCACTCAGCGCCAGGGCGCGCGACCTGCTCGAGACTGCCCTGTGTGTGTGTGTGTGTGTGTGTGTGTGTGTGTGTGTGTGTGTGTGTACAGTTGACCAGGAAGCACTGTTGTTAGTTTAGTTATGAATATATGCAACTTAACAAGAATTTGCAATTTCAAGTCGGCAGTTAGTTGACAAATAATACTACAAAACACACACAGTGTAAGGGTGCATTTACGGTTTATCTCAAGAGAATCAGGATCAACTCAAAGCTCACACACACACAAATACAATTCCCACTGTCTTTCTTTCCTCATAGGATTGCAATGAGCCTGTGTTATGTTGTTGTTGTTTTATTTTATATAAAAAAACACTCTTTCACATGCCTAGACCTAAAACAGAAAGCAGATTCAGAGTATCTGTCAGCCTCCATACATTCCATGAGCCCTGATGAAAACAAACAGGACAGCTATGTTCTCTTTTTTGAAGCTGCGTGTAGGTGTATACAATGAGATCATGTGGGCCCAGGTGCAACCATTCAGGAAATATTCAAGTTTTCTTCAAAGCAACTGTTCCTCAGACTATTAACCAATTCAGGGCATAAAAATGGAGGAACACTTGAAGGGAAATGCTCCTTGTGTTATTGATTCTCATGCCTTTCTAGCATGTTATGCACTGCTCATAAAACAATTCAGTTTCTCAACATGATAACCAGGGGCACTGTTCAAGTGTTTCATGGAGGGTAGTAAGCAGATTTTGGACAAGGTTCAAGAAGCCTTCACAACAGAACTCAACGGCTCACTCTTGGATAGACCCAAAATTAAACTTCAAAAGCAAAACAACCCCTACTGCCAAAACAAATAAAAGCACAGGCCTGGTGTATTTTAAGAGACTTTGTAGTGATTCGTTTATTATATCTTAGGAAGCTGCTTTATACTGAGTCAGACCATCAGTCCATCTAGCTCAATCATGTCTGCACTAACTGGCAGCTGCTCTCCAGGGTTTCACACAGGTAATCTTTCCCAGCCCTACCTGGAGATGCCAGGGGTTGAACCTTCAGCACGCAATGACGATGCTCTTCCGAGTTAGAATTAGATATAGATATAGATGTGTGTGTGTGTGTGTGTGTGTGTGTGTGTGTTCATTTTAGCAGAATGAATTAGTTTTCCCAACCTGAAGTATTATAATGAATATTGCTTTTTATAGTGTTAAATGTACCTGGTTGCACAGAGAAGAAGAAGAAGAAGAAGAAGAAGAAGAAGAAGAAGAAGAAGAAGAAGAAGAAGAAGAAGAAGAAGAAGAAGAAGAAGAAGAAACCTCTCTCACTAACAGCAAACCCTTATCTTTATTCATATTCCCCTGCTAAATGCACACCTGAACCAATTTGGAAGACTGTTAAGTATATTAATTCTAACCCTCATCTATTTTGACTGACAGGTTTTCAAACTTCTTTGCTCTTGGTGCAGACATTATAGGAGAGGCATGCGTTGCTAAAGTTAACACCTGGGCACCTGCTGTGCACCACTCAAAGAACTGGAGAGATGATGTAGCTCGTTCTGCTCTACCTCCGTCAACCCCCTGTCATTTCAGACGACATGGTTGGCCTCTGGCAGAAGTAGAGAAGCTATGTCCCTGCACATGTTGGTCTACAACTCCTATAATCCTTGATCATTAGATTATGCTGCTTCGGTCTGATGAGAGTTGTAGTATAACAACCACTGGAGGGGTGCAGATTTCTCTATGCAAAGGGACCTTATTGCCTGCCATCTGGGACTGTAATGGACAGGAATAGCCATTTGAGAAGCAGCTCCTGTGAAGTGTGCCCTCCCTGCCTCAGAAGCAGACCCTGTGAGGTGTTGTTTCAGCAAAGTGGATTTTAGAACTAGTCCATTACAGCAATAGACATTGCAGAATTCGCCCTAGTTAGCTCATCACTTTAGGATATGTGGCTGCGGTTCCTCACCAAGCAATGACTTAGAAGCCACTCCATTGATTTCAGTGGAGCGCACTTCTAAATGAGTGGATTCGGCTTGCTCCATCCATCAGAGTCCAAGGTTTGCTGTATTATCTTACTGAAATTTGGTCATAGTGCAGATGGAATTGCTGGGTGAGGTAGTAATGAGTGGTGAGTGACCCTAGCCTGTCTCGAACTAGTTTCGTGTGACATTTTTAGCTCATTATGTCGGAACTCGGAACGGTGGTTAATGCTAACTATGGTGTATTGAAAAAAAGACAGGCCTATAAATCACGGTTTGATGTGGGCTTGTTTCAATAGCATAGTGAGCGCCATAGCTGCCAAGTTATCCCCTTTTTTTCAGGGATTTTCCATTATGCTGAATAGGCTTCCTCGCGAGAAAAGGGAAAACTTGGCAGCTATGGTGAGTGCAAACCACAGTTTGCCTGGACATAATAGCCACCTTTACATGATCAAATCCTGGCTTAAAAAGCCAAGATATGCACAAGCTTCATTTGTCCACATGTAGCTCCTTTACATGCGGTTTGTGCCTCTTGTGTGATCAGGGGAGCAAACCAGGAAGCCACAGTTAACCATAACTTCCCAATATGTGCAAAGCTGGAACTATTCTTAATGGTTTCCAAATGAACCTGGATTCCTAAGCCAACTTTAAAGAATTGCTTCCTGGTTTGTTTTCCCTGCTTGCAGAAAGGGAGGAGCCAGGACCATCTTTACCTGGGGGTGCAAGAGGTGTGGGGCACCTGGGCACTGAATTCTGGGGAGTGCCAAATGTATATTGGGCACTGAATTCTGGGGAGTGCCAAATGTATACCTACTGTATACTGGTTCTTCTCGATCAGCGGCAGTGAAAAGCAATGGAGCAAGAGTCCCTGTCCCCCCTCCTCTGTCACTCTGTTACTCTGTACTGTCAAACATTCCCAACGAGTCAGGAAACAAAAGCAATTATTTCCACTGGGTCATTGTTACAGGTAAGCGATTTTCCTCCCCCAAAAAAGGTCAACAACTTTGGCTTCCCCTTTCCCCAAAAAAGCTCAACAACCTTGAGTTCGCTCCCTCAAAAAAATTTGGGGGCGGCTAAACTAAATTTGGGGGCGCTGGGTGAATCTTTGCACCCCAGTGGTGCATATGTTAAAGACGGCCCTGGGAGGAGCAAAACAGGAGCAAAAGCCTCATGCGTGAGTGCATGAAGCTTGTGTACATTCAGGATTCAGTTGCATGAATCAGGCCAATGGGTAACCATAGTTAGTTGGAAATGGAAGCTTCAGATCTTCTTCTCATGGTTGCACTGAAGGAGGAAAGGAGAACAGACAAACTTGGGGCTTGTGGAAACATAGCCTATGCACACCAGTGAAAACACCAATGAATAACTGTGAGCTGATCAAAGACTTATCATATTGTATAGGAACCTAGTGATGGCGTTCCCCTGGAGATAAAAATGTTGTTACAATAAAGGCAAATCAATGTTCGTTTAAACTAATATATCAATTGATTTTGTAATTGAAAATCAGTTATAGAATATCTATAGTTTCCTTCCCTCCTTTCTTTTCTTTATTATATCCTTATCCCTCATATTAGTCCTAACATTCTAAAGTATGTTAAGGATTGCTGCCCTAATTTGAATCTATCCACATACAAACATTTTCAGAATATACCTCTGACGTGGAATACAGAAAGAATCATGAATCTTGAACAATCTGCTCTACCCTTCTTAAACCCTCCTGTTTGGCTTGTTAGCTCCTAACACATTTCATTCAGCCAGTCGAAAATTACACATTAAGGGTTGTTCTCTCCCCCACTTTTTTAATTGACAGATTGAGACCCTGACATATATCAGTCCTATCTCTTAAGTCTCTTTGTAAAGGACCAGAAATAAATTACCAGAGGTCAAGTTCTGTTTATACAGTGGACTGTTCTTGCAGAATTGCCTTCTTGACTTAATAGCTTCCTTTTGGGTGACATTTCTCCCAGAAAGAAGACAAATTGTCTAAGGTCAACCTGCAGATCAGCTCAAAGTGTAGGAGGAAATTGTATGGGATCAGCTAAATTGCACCAGGTCTACCAACCAGCCTTTGGCAGCACGCCGCCAGTCGCAAAGCAAGGAGAAAAACTACAACCTTGCCTTACTGGGTAGACTAAAACTGAAGCCAAATGTGTAAGAAAGGATTAATGAAATCAGCAGTAAAATATTCTAGTGCTTGAACGGTTTCTGATTTAGGCTCATCTTGAATCTAACCAGGCTCAGTATGTTACGGTAAAATTAGATCATCAAATGTTTCATTATCATTTCATACACTTCCCTCCATTTAAAGAAGAGAAGAAGAGGGGAAAGCCCAACAATTAATGCTTTTGCTTAAAGGAATGAAATCACTCAAAATACACTATAAATTTAATTGCCCTTATTTCCTTTCCTCTCCTCCCAATTTCTCTTTGCTGGAGGTGCAGAATGTGGGGATCTTATGATGGGCAGAGGCTCTGTAAGACTGCGATGGATAAGAATTTCTCATAGTTGATGACAACACGACTGAACATTCATCATGGGAGATTTACAAAGCATGCTCATTCCCCCCCTTTTTTTCTTTTGTACTTCATGCCAATAAAGTGGTTGCATGTGATTTTCCAGTTGCAAGGCTAGATTTACAAAAACAGCTACAAACCACATACCTTGAGAGAAGTTATTTCTCTGGGCTGGATGAAATCTGAATTAGTTGAATTTAGGTCCCACTGAAGGGACGCAGGTGGTGCTGTGGATTAAACCACAGTGCCTAGGGCTTGCCCATCAGAAGGTCAGTGGTTCGAATCCCCACGACAGGGTGAGCCCCTGTTATTCGGTCCCAGCTCCTCCCAACCTAGCAGTTTGAAAGCACATCAAGTGCAAGTAGATAAATAGGAACCACTCTGGCGGGAAGGTAAACGGCGTTTCCATGCACTGCTCTGGTTTGCCAGAAGCGGCTTAGTCATGCTGGACACATGACCCGGAAACTGTCTGCAGACAAATGCTGGCTCCCTCGGCCTACAGAGTGAGATGAACACTGCAACCCCAGAGTCGTCCACGACTGGACCTAATGCAACTGGACCTAACCCTTTACCTTTTACCTTTTTAGGTCCCACTGAAATCAGTGTGAAAAATTAGTCATGACTCACACAAGCTGTATTGTTGTCAACAGAAATTAAGTAAACCTAAGGACTTTTGTGGAAATACAGTAGGGTCCGTGTTCAAATTATGAGTTGGAAAGTACTGGGACCCTTACTGAAACCCGCAATATCTACCTCCTGACTCCTGCCAGTTTTAACCAAATATTGTGCACCATCATCATACAGTAGTTAAGGGAGGGAGGGGGACAGCCCCCTCATCTCCTGCAATGCAGGCATTGGCTAAATGTGATACAAACAGTGTTGCGAGTTGGTGTTTGTAGTTGGTATGTCCCCCCCCCCTTTCTTCCTTACGGCATTTTTGGAAGTGATTCAGATGAGTCATTGAAAGTGATGAAAATATTGTAGATGATTATTTATTTTAGCATGGTGATTGTTATGAAAGTATAGGCATGTCACAGGCAACATCACCTCCTGGGATTCCTTTGAAATGTGGGCTGAGCCAGAAGGTAGGCAGCTGGAATTTCACCAGCACCAAGCATGCTTCCACATGGCTGCTTATTGTGTGATCAGTGTTCTTCATGCATACAATCCCCCCCCCCCAGCGCCCACACAACATTGTTGGCATCAAAACCAATCCATACTTTCTCTGCGTTTAGTTTGGATTTATTTACGTTATTGGAAATCCCAATAAACAAAATAAAAATAAAAAATATGTTACCAATTAACTGTTTGTGATACTTCATCAACAACACATTTACAGTATAAAAGCCCTGTCTGGAAGCACCCCAGATCAGAGCAACCACAGTAGCAAAACCCTCCACACACGTTTGATGGCTTCCTCTACGGAGAGACTAGAGTTTCTTCATTCGAGAAACAAACAGGTGATTATGTGAAGCATACACCTACTTCAACCTGTATGGGCATATTCACACCTACAATGCACATTGCCCTTACTGAAAATGGTGGCGCAGTTGACACAAACCAAACTTCCGGGGGTGTCCCAAAAGAGCGCTCTACACCAAGGGCCCCACTTTCTTATTGTGCATTCATGATGATTCGTGCTCATGATGCTACTGTGGCAGACAAACAGGATCTCACTTTCATTTCTCTTTGGCTCTGGAAAAGTTTGGCGGTGGCCACATTGCTTGATTTCCATATTGGTGCCTCTCCTGTAACTTCCTGCAGAAATGCCGTAACTTTTCATACCACAATTGTCTGGGCATGGGGTTGTGGTTTTTTTGGTCCCACTTTGGTTGCACTATAGCCCTTCCAGACAGCAAAAATGCTGAAGAAGCATCACAGAACAACTAATATGCCTGCAATAAAACACCTCCCTGCAGGGGCCCTTTAACCCTGTTCAGGCACTCTTCTAATATTGGAGGGGGGCAGTGGGAATGAGCAACTAGCTCCCCCCTTATCCCTGTCTCCATCACCCTCCATGAGATGAAGAATGACTCTCTTCAGCAGAGAGCCTATTCCATGGAGGCATCCCGTGTGCTGCATAACTCTAATTTTGCAGGGTTCCGGAATGATGCATAGGGGAACCTACTGAAGGTCTCCAGTTTTACGCAGTTGCCCATGGCTTTCCCTACCATCTTCTGAATTTCCAGATTAGAAGAATGCTTGAATAGGGCTCTTGTTTCCTATGAAGAATGAGGACATGCACAGCAGTGGTGAAAATAAAGTTTGGGGTTCTGATAAAACATTTCTCCCATACTCACTCCTTGCCACATATCCACCTAAGCTAAGAAAGCTAAGGGGTTTGTGAAATAGTCACATGAAGACCTGTGGGATATAGAATTGTAGAGTTGGAAGGGACCCCAAGGGTCATGTAGTCCAACTCCTTGCAATGCAAGAACCTCAGCTAAAGCATCAATGACAGATGGCCATCCAACCTCTGCTTGAAAATCTTCAAGGAAGGGGAGTCAACAACTTCCTGACAGAGACCATTCCACTAACGAACAGCTCTGTCAGAAAGTTCTTCCTGGTGTTTAGTCTGAATCTGCTTTCTTGTAACTTGAAGCCATTGGTTTGAGTCCTACCCTCCAGAGAAGGAGAAAACAAGCTTGCTCCATCTTCCATGTGACAGCCCTTCAGGTATTTGAAGATGGCTATCATATCTCCTCTGTTCCAGGCTAAACATACCCAGCTCCTTTAAATTTTCCTCATAAGGTTTGATTTCCAGACATGTGTGTGTGTGCGCACATGCGCAAAAGAAAGAAAGAAAGAAAGAAAGAAAGAAAGAAAGAAGTACGTACTAGGGAGAACAGCCATATGTTTACAGCAGAACTATTTTAACAAAGACAAGATAGCAAGGTGCTGGCAATGAAGACTCAACAAAAACATATGCCAAGATTGTGCTTTCTCATCTGATGATAACAGCATATCTGTAAAACTTCAGGCAAGGATCCCACTGGTACTGCAACAGGAGAAACTGTTCCAAGATGTGGGCAGTTTTCAGAAGTAGAAGGGGAGAAGTACACATCATGAGACAAGGGGAAAGGGCTATAGTTCAATGGTAGAGCATCTGTTTTGCATGCAGAAGGTCCCAGGTTCAGTTCTCAGTATCAGCTGGCTGGGGTAGGCATGCCATCTGTCAAAAAACTCTGGAGAGTCATCGCCAGTCAGTATAATACCGAGTTAGATAGACCAATGGTCCATAGCTGCCAAGTTATCCCTTTTTTAAAGGGATTTTCCCTTATGCTGAATAGGCTTCCTCGTGAGAAAAGGGAAAACTTGGCAGCTATGCAATGGTCTGACTCAACATAAGGCAATTTCCTACAGACCCTCCAAGTGCCTCTATTTTCCAGGGACAGTCCCTGATTTACAGAAGTCATCCCGGTTTCTGATTTGATCCCAGAATCCCCCACTTTTCCTCAGAACGTCCCTCTTTTCATTGGAGAAATGTTGGAGGGTAGGGAATTATCTGACCCCCGAGTCATCTGAAGGCAACACTGTATAGGGAAGTGGTTTGTTTATTTGTTTGTTTGTTTAAAAAACGTTTAACATATTATTATTAGGGACCCAGGTGGCGCTGTGGTTAAACCACTGAGCCTAGGGCTTGCCGATCAGAAGGTCGGCGTTTCGAATCCCTGTGACGGGGTGAGCTCCCGTTGCTTGGTCCCAGCTCCTGCCAACCTAGCAGTTCGAAAGCACGTCAAAATGCAAGTAGATAAATAGGAACCGCTACAGCGGGAAGGTAAACGGCGTTTCCATGTGCTGCTCTGGTTTGCCAGAAGCGGCTTTGTCATGCTGGCCACATGACCTGGAAGCTATACGCCGGCTCCCTTGGCCAATAATGCGAGATGAGCGCGCAACCCCAGAGTCGGTCACGACTGGACCTAATGGTCAGGGGTCCCTTTACCTTTACCTTTACCTAACATATTATTATGTTATTATATATGTTGGAAGCCGCCCAGAGTGGCTGGGGCAACCCAGTCAGATAGGCAGGGTATACATAGTAAAATTATTCTTATTATGGAATAGGACGCCCCTATTTCCATCAGAGAAATGTTGGAGGGTATGTTCCTAAAAGAAACACAGGGTAGATGCTAATATTGCCCACAAAGCGTCTGTTATGGTGGCTGCTGCTGTTTGTGTGGAGGAATTAGTGGATGTGAGGGCATGCTTGACCTTTTTACCCTTCACTAACTCTCCACCCTTGTTCCATGATGAGACACAAGTCTGGCTTTGAGGGAAGTGGCCTTGAGACCAAGCTGTGCATGCAAGGAAAAAAAAGTTAATCACTTCTTTCTCCTACCTGCTCATCTCAATGTACAAATGCCTGCCTCCTGCACCTCACTTCCTATTACCTCAGCAAATGGTGGGGGGTTGAGAAACATATGTTTGCCTAGGTACTGAGTAATTTCACCCAGCTGAGGATGAGTCCTGTGGGTTTTGTTCGCTTTTCTGGACTATAATACATATTTGCATCAGGAAATAAGAAGAAGAAGTGTGATTAACTTAAAACAGTGCTATGTATTATGCAGAAATATGCAGCATTAATGAATTTTATTAGTGATATATCAAGACTATTGACCCTGATAGTTCGGGGGGGGGGGGTAAGCAAGCAAAGCACTCCATTCAAACATTAAGAAACACTAGCTTTCAAGAGCAACCACTCCATATTTATAAAATCATGAAGGGATTAGAAAGATTTGCAAAAGGAAAGGGAAAAAGTAAAAAATAATAATAATGCATTTTTCCTGCCATCTTACTGAAAGAGCAGAGTTGGGGGAAGGGGGAGGGAATTATAAAAAGGCTCTTTTTAATTAAGCTTCTTATCCTTTGAAGTTTTCTGATTTTTTTCACATTGATGATGTAATTTATGTAAATAATCATCTATCTATGAAAGGAGTGTGTCTGTCAAAAGCTAAAATAAAAAACATCCGTCATTTTGAAGTGATTAACATTCTCCAGATGTTTAAATCCTCAGATTTCAGGAGTTTCTCTTTGTTGTGATAATGATATAGTATCCAGAACAAGAATGTTTACTTTTTTTGTATGGGTCAAACACAGATTTTTCACAATCCTATTAAAGCATGCTGTGCATTGTAATTGTATGTACAGATGAAAGCATATTCAGTTATTATTATTCCCCTTTAATGGTAAACTGCTGCTGGTAATTTTACTGTAAGGCTGAAACAAAAGGAGCGTACATGAAAGGGCCACCATTGCTCACTTATGTAATCAATTTATAGATGTCAAGTTTGCGCAAAGATGCTTATCCTTTTCTGTTACCAGACATGAGACATGCTACCACCCTGCAGCACTAGGAAACATACCCTTCGCTTGGGCCATTCACCCCCTCCTCCATCTTTCAGGTTGCTTGGAAATACAGTAGATGTAGTTGATAATATTAAATGACAGCTAAGCATTGCTTTAGCCTACGCCATCCAACTTTGGAACTGAAGGAGGCTGACACAACTTAATATGTTTCTCAGTGAATAAGATTTGAGGCACTGCCACACTCCCTTGGCAAAGGCCTAAAATGCAGAAAAGGTTTTCAAAACAGTGTCTTAAAATTAGTTTCTTGTCAGTACATTTAAAGTTAGCTACGCTCTTTCTTTCCTTTGACATTCTGAACGGGAACCATATATATATATTGAAAAATACATAAATAAATGGGTTAAACCCATTTCATTTGTTTCAACAGAAATTTTAGGCTGCAATCCTTTAGCTGGTGACCTGAGAGCAAGCGCTATTCAAATGGGGCCTACTTCAAAGTAGACATGTACTGGGTCATGCCATTAGTTATACTCATGACTGCAAATCATAAGGAAATAAAAAAAATGCACCTGAGTGTCCACTATTTCTTTCTTTCGCAGTGTCCTTTGCTATTGTTTGAAGAAATATCATTTCCCCCTCAAATCTAAAACTTTGCTAAATCTATTGGCTTTGATAAAATTCTGCCTGTTTGTATGTTTGTCTTTTTTATATCAGGCTTCAACTAAAGTTTCTGGGGAACTCCTCCAAGACTAATAATAAAATCATAATGAAATATAACATCGAAAAGGAAAACAGCTGCATAGAGCAGATAAAACTGTGTAAAGAGCCCGAAGAAATGTTTTTAAAAGTCTACACCTAGTGCTAAAATGTCAAGTTCAGTATTTGGGGGTGAGGGGCAGACTCCAGCACCTGCTAATAAATTTAGGTGTCCATAATGGAAGTGGATTAAAGTCCTTGTCACCTTAGCATCACAAATACACTTTCAAAAAGAAACACACAGCTTGCAGTTAGGAAAGTGAAGGGAAAATGCATTGCAAAAGTGTGGAATGAACAAATGATTAAAGGGAAGACATATAAACAACCCACAAGCAAATCTGAATGAATGGAAGATGAATGTTCATTGTCAAATAACCTCCCCTAAAACAAATCAGGATGAATGCTCAATAAAGACCGGATGTGATCAAAACTTCACATAAGCTTTGTGCAAGCAAATTGGGATGAATGCTCAATGAATAGGTCATCTGGAAGAGCTCAACATTGTAGGGCCAGGTGAGTCTTCCTGGAGAGTTATACTGTCTGAAAGTACTCTCTCCCCAGTTACCATCCGCTTCACCTCATGTGTCAAGAGCTCTTGGAGAAAAAGTATAATCACATAAGTTTACCGCACTGGGAGGAGGCTTAATATTACTTATATCACTCCACTTTCCCCTCTCAACCTACTAATACTTGTAGAGCAGGTACAACAGCATGCCCCCATTCAGCATGAGATGCTGTTGGATCCATGTCTCATTTCTATGCGCACACTACAGCTTGACATTTTAGTTTACGAGCAAAGGTACTCTGAAAGTTTCTCCCAGTCTTTATGATTTCTTTTGACACATTTCACTTGGAATTCAGAAATGTGTTTAGAGTCAGCAAGCTTCACAGAGGCTGTACAGAAGGGCACACAGTGAGGCCTGCAGTTGAGGAATTTGCATTCCCAATGAGCATACAGTAAAATAATATCATACCACTCATTTTTAACTTTTGAATCTGCATGCTCCAAGACTTCTGAAAATCAGTTTCAATTTCAAGTTCAACAACTATCCCCCTACCTGCACCTTACAATGAAAGGATTTTCAGCGGATCAGATCCTTACCTCTCACCTCTGTCTTTTTCATCTCTGCCCTCTTTTCTTTTTCCTCCTCTTAGTACCAAACTCCTCCTACAATGTATTGGGTTTTTTTAGTTACAAGCATCCAAATGGTTTCTCTGAGTCAGATCAAGAAGCTGTGATGTGCAAGAGGTTTTTAACCCTTCTCTCCACAGCTATTCTCCTGATCCAAATAGTACCATGGAGGATTATTTAGATTAGAACAAGGATATTGCATGCAGAAAGGGGTTCGACACCATCCTTGCCCAGCACTGCTCCCTTGATGCAATTAGGATCTTGCATGACTGCTTTGAACTAAACTTCTCTTCATGAGAAATCAAATAACAGAATGTTTTCTCTAATAAGATCCTTATTTCAAATGTAGGCTTCAGAGTGTGGCCTACTTGTTTGGGTTTTACTTTATTGAGTGTACAACACCAATAGAGGGTCCACAGGTCAAGAAGGCAGTTTCTGCACGTGTTGTAGAGGGAAGTGAGAGGTAGATGGGGCTTGTCAACCTGGGAAGGTAGCCCATCTAGCAGAAAGAAAACTTAGCCCTCACTTGTGAAAAAGGCTTCATAGTAAACCCTGCGGAAAAATCCATACTCGCTGCCTTATAGGACATCTTTGGAGAAGAAAAGGTTGAGTAAGCCCTACACAATTCCAGAGTAGGGTCCTTGAGACAATTGGATGGCATCTTGTATGCCTCCTTCTGGTAACTTTTGCAGTCAAGCTTGTGCTGAATGTACTGCTCTGCTTTCCTTTGGACCACATCAGCAAGGCCGAGATGTGGGGGTATTATCATCTGGGCAACCCAGGACCTCCATACACAATGCCTTAGGCCCGCACCCTGGAGAGGTCACTATGGTGCTGCTAATGCAGCCCAAACAATGTGGAAGACAGCAGTTATGAGTTACTGGTCACTGCAGGCACTGTGATTCTCCAGTGGTTTGACTTCCTCCATTGTCTCTCAAGACAGATGGATGCCAAAAAACAGTGTGAATTTAAGAGAATTCTTCGCACGCACGCACACACACACACACACACACACACTGCCAGATAATGCAAATATAATATGGTACAAAAGACAATGGCCTAATTCAGACAATCACAAAAAACATGGTTTATGGGTGATCTATGGTTATCCAGATATTGTGGACTCCATCAGCCTCAGCCAGCATAACCTATGGCCACTGATAATGGAATTTGTAGTCCAGCAACAATCAGACATCTGAATGTTCCCAGTCCCTGGTTTAGGTGACTCTTTGGACCCAGGACTTGTTATGGTTCATTCCCAATCTCCTCCCCTCCTGTTTCACAGGAGTGTAAGTTTCTGCTCTTACTCTTAGAACAAACCACAGTTTGTTGTAAGTTAGTTTCTGCTCTTACTCTTAGAACAAACCACAGTTTGTTGTAAGTTAACATGCTAATTTGGGAAACTGTGGTTTGTTCTAACCACAGTTAGCTAAAAAACCAATGTAAGCAAAGAAAAAAAGAAAAAAAGATTTAGTCCTGCTTTAGTTTAACTAACTTTGGTTAGAATAAACCACTGTTTGTACCAGAATCCAAAATTGTGGTTTGTAATAAAGCGAAAGCATGTAGTTTCGTTTTCCCAAGTGAAACTGTTGTTTAGATGATTGCTTGAATCAGGCCAATGTTTACAGGACAAATGGAGGATGTGACCTTTGATATCTCTTGTGAAAATAATTCATTTCATTTCTTTGCAGTATAATATGTCTGTGGTGAATCAAACAAAGTTCAGAAAAGAGTATATTATTAGACTATTACCCCAGCAAAGAAAAGAAAAGAAAAGAAATGTCTGTTTAGATAATAAATGACCTGGGAAACAAATGAGCTACAAATCACGCAAAACCAACCAACCAACCAAAACCCCCAAAACTTACCTCTAGCCCCAGAACTTACCACATGGCTGCTTTGCAGTGGTGCGTTAACTATAAGTCTCTTAGCTAGAAGAAACTTTTTAGGTGTTCATCTGCATATGTAGAAGAAAGCAAGCACCCAGTCCATGAATCTAGAAACTGAAGGCACCACTATGGTAGAGGCCCTTCTCAGCCACTTTATATTGAGGACTTGGAATAATGTTTGCAAGTTCATTCCCAGACAGGATAATTCAGAGGCAGAATATGTTGAGGCCACCTCTTTTCATAAAACTTGTTTTACCATATGGAAATCAGCTGGGTGGAAATAGCACTCTTCTACAAGTACAGAAGTTAGATTAAACTTCAAGCAATGTATCTTATAACATGGAGGCCGCAGTGCAACTGGGGACTTTGGCTCTGCTGAGCAATAATTCTGAGCAAAGCATTATAGTCAGTGTGCTCATCTTGATCTCAGTTGTTAGATGCTGAGGGAAAAACCAGTGTTTGTTCGTGGACAGGTGTGGTTTTGTGCCTTTATGTACACATGACATCTGGCAAAGAAAAGGTGTGGAAAGTCCTCAAAATGGTTTGTCATTCAGACCCCGTGTTGATAAATCTGGATTAATTTACTGGATCTCTTGATATGATAACTAACTGTGTAACAGGAAAGGGGGAAACACAATTGTAATATTTAAAGTTGCATGAGATATATTTATCCAAAGGTTAGGTTCCAGCACTCATCATTTTATCTATAAATATTAATACTAGTTCTTATATTTTAGACTGCAGTGTTATTACTAGTATAATAAGAGTATTGCATGATTAAGATTCAGTATTATTAGTTTGTTTCAAGTTTTGTTGTTGTTGTTTAGTCGTTTAGTCGTGTCCGACTCTTCGTGACCCCATGGACCATAGCACGCCAGGCACTCCTGTCTTCCACTGCCTCCCGCAGTTCGGTCAAACTCATGTCCGTAGCCTCGAGAACACTGTCCAACCATCTCGTCCTCTGTCGTCCCCTTCTCCTAGTGCCCTCAATCTTTCCCAACATCAGGGTCTTTTCCAAGGATTCTTCTCTTCTCATGAGGTGGCCAAAGTATTGGAGCCTCAGCTTCACGATCTGTCCTTCCAGGGAGCACTCAGGGCTGATTTCCTTAAGAATGGATAGGTTTGATCTTCTAGCAGTCCATGGGACTCTCAAGAGTCTCCTCCAGCACCATAATTCAAAAGCATCAATTCTTCGGCGATCAGCCTTCTTTATGGTCCAGCTCTCACTTCCATACATCACTACTGGGAAAACCATAGCTTTAACTATACGGACCTTTGTCGGCAAGGTGATGTCTCTGCTTTTTAAGATGCTGTCTAGGTTTGTCATTGCTTTTCTCCCAAGAAGCAGGCGTCTTTTAATTTCGTGACTGCTGTCACCATCTGCAGTGATCAAGGAGCCCAAGAAAGTAAAATCTCTCACTGCCTCCATTTCTTCCCCTTCTATTTGCCAGGAGGTGATGGGACCAGTGGCCATGATCTTGGTTTTTTTGATGTTGAGCTTCAGACCATATTTTGCGCTCTCCTCTTTCACCCTCATTAAAAGGTTCTTTAATTCCTCCTCACTTTCTGCCATCAAGGTTGTGTCATCTGCATATCTGAGGTTGTTGATATTTCTTCCGGCAATCTTAATTCCTGCTTGGGATTCATCTAGTCCAGCCTTTCGCATGATGAATTCTGCATATAAGTTAAATAAGCAGGGAGACAATATACAACCTTGTCGTACTCCTTTCCCAATTTTGAACCAATCGGTTGTTCCATATCCAGTTCTAACTGTAGCTTCTTGTCCCACATAGAGATTTCTCAGGAGACAGATGAGGTGATCAGGCACTCCCATTTCTTTAAGAACTTGCCATAGTTTGCTGTGGTCGACACAGTCAAAGGCTTTTGCATAGTCAATGAAGCAGAAGTAGACGTTTTTCTGGAACTCTCTAGCTTTCTCCATAATCCAGCGCATGTTTGCTATTTGGTCTCTGGTTCCTCTGCCCTTTCGAAATCCAGCTTGCACTTCTGGGAGTTCTCGGTCCACATACTGCATACTTGTTTCCACATACTTGTTTCAAGTTACACCTTTATAATAAGTTTTGATAGCAATTCAACTCTGAACTGATAATCTTTAAGGTCTCTGATGAAACCAAGGAAGCTTGTTTCAAACTGCTTAGCATTCAGAGACCCAGATCGTAAATCCACTTTGTGCCAAATTTGAAATAAATAAATAAAATGCCAGCTACTTTCAAAGCAATGAGAATACAGAACAACATAGGCATTTCCATGACTGCAGCTGCAATTTAAATGGTTTTCCATCTCAAAAGTGGTCTGTGGATTCAAGAGCCTTTGCTAGCTAAGGTAAGAATTGTCTGTAAAGTCCTTTAGGTGTACAGTATACATTTTCATCTTAAAATCTACTAGATTTATGTTGCCTCACTAGAAAAAACATCAGGAAAGTGTGTGTGTGTGTGTGTGTGTGTGTGTGTGTGTGTATATATATATATATATATATATACACACACATATATATATATCCGAAATTCTCACAGAAACACATGAGGAGGAACTTAAGGAGAAATGTTCCAAAAACTTTTTTGGCTTTTATTGCTACTAGTTAAACTATTGAGTGTCAGTCTGTGGTGTTGGTGTTGGTGTTGGTGTTGGTGTTGGTGTGTGTGTGTGTGTGTGTGTGTGTGTGTTTAAAAGACATATGAAGAATCTGTCCCATATCATCCAACTGAAGAGTGTAGCTGGAGTGAATACACACAGCCGTATGGCATCTCAGGGAGGGAGTTGGCACTATCTCATGGCATAGCAGTTCTCTGCTCTAGCAAGAGCACAGATAGTCACTGCAAGCCTTTTACAAGGGAACTGAGTAAAAATACCCCATCTTTTGTCCAGTGATGCACCTAGAAAACTATGCACTATGAACAAGTGATTAAAACCCAACAACCCACTCCCTAACCTGCCAAAAAGCATGCGCATGGCCACCGACCCACCCACCTGCTTGCAGTATGCATTCATCACATTCAATGGATTCCGATATCCCTAAACTGATCCCAAGACTTCTGTGTTTCATGATATGCAAAAAAAAAGCATCCCTAGATGGTGGTCTAAAAATTTCTCGGTGATGCAAATTTAGCAACGTAATATCGGATAATTTGGAGGAAATCTGCTACAGTTCCAATGCTTGGCATTTAAACTTTAAACTTATATATATATATATATATATATATATATATATATATATATATATTCCCTGATGGAGGCTAAAAGGTGGCAGCTGTGCCAAAGTAGTGGACCCCAAATCGCTGAGCAGAAATGAGCGGAGAAAGCTTTGATTGCTTCTAGAGCAGTAGCGAGTAGTGTCTCTCAACTACAAATCAAGCAAGCTTCGAGGGGGAAAAAAAAGACCCAATCAAGGCAATAATGGCCTCCACTTCACAATCAGACAAGTGCTCCTACTTTAGAAATCCTACCATTTATGGCTGATTGCTAAGCCTGGCCTCATTTCTAATCTAAAGGGCGAGTAATAATTTGAGAAAGGAATTATAACAACTTCCCAACAATTTGGTAAATTGTTATTATTTGGAGTGGGTGGGGGGAGGAAGAGAGGTTGTTGTGAAGCTATTGCTGTTTGTAAGTTATTTCACCCCCCCCAAAAAATATGCTATACTCCTATATCTTCCACTCTGATTCTTTTTAGTTTCATCCCAGATGTGTTGTATAGAGATTTACCTACCCCACCCCCCAAAAAATACTGAAAAAGAATACCCTATGATATTGAATCTTTTAAATATTACATCGAAATGGGGATGTGGGAGGGAGGGAGAGGCTTGCTGCAAAGCCTTGGCTACCCCAAATTTTGCACTCATAATTATGCAAGTATTGCTATTGGGAATAGAAGGTGGGTAGAAAGTGAAGCATAAATTAGATGGTTGCAGAAAGTTGCAGCACCCACCTTGACATTGTATACTGCTGAAGTTTTATTGCAGTTCATTATATTGTCATGGTTTCTGCAACATGCATAAGCTAAAATATGGGTGCTAAATCTGTTTCTACTTCACAATGTCACTTCTCAAAAGGGCGTTATATACTGACGTCCAGTTTTGACAACCTGTGTACATCTCTGGATTCTGCTGATTCAGATTAAATAATTTTCAAGCAATATTTTATTCATCTGAGTTATCTTAATCTTACACTATTAACATTCAACAAAGCAGGTGTGGTACTGCCCAAGTTAAGCATTAGGATTTACAAGTGCTTGACTTTGGCTGATCATACTGTATATACATCTGCTATAATGCTTAGTATTATTAGTTCAACAAACTGGTGGACAGAGTGATACAATTCATCCATAATTGTCTTAAACACAACTTCAACTTGTACACCAGTAAGTATATTTAAAACCAGAGTGTAGAATGGGTAGGATGGATATATGCAAGTTGGATGGTTTTCATTGTGCAACTTGGCCGGTTTCTATAGTTTCATATTTGTTTTCATAAGATGTTCGTAATTTTGAATAGGCTGCCAATCCATATTACCACTCGGATGAATCTGTATATGCTTTAATTTCCACTGCCAATTGCATATATTTCAAGGTCCTGTACCATCCAACCCAGCTGTCATTCTGTAATAATAATAATAATAATAATAATAATAATAATAATAATAATAATATATTTATACCCCGTCCATCTGGCTGGCTTTCCCCAGCCACTCTGGGTGGCTCCCAATGGTATATTAAATACACAATAAAAGATCAAACGTTAAAAACTTCCCTAAACATTCTGTATTGTGTTTCTGACCAGCTGTGACAACATTATCTAAACATAATGCAGGTGACCAGTTTCATTCTTCATAATATCATAATTTTAATATAGTTCTGTAAATCAGGCATCCCCAACTGCGGCCCTCCATATGTTTTGGCCTACAACTCCCATGATCCCTAGCTAACAGGACCAATGGTCAGGGATGATGGGAATTGTAGTCCAAAACATCTGGAGGGCCGAAGTTTGGGGGTGCCTGCTGTAAATCATCAGTTTACTTGTAGTGTGAGGAAGGCACTATGCCAAGGCCAGGCTACCAGCTGTAGGTTCTGTTTCCATAACTCACTGGTTATAGACAGGTGAGACCTGCACAAGATGAATGCCAAAACTGGGATGCGTGTCAGATCTACATACAAGCCTGTAAGAATAGTACCGCGAGTAGCTTTCCCGGGAAATACATTTCAGAAAATAAGTGCAGAAATTAATATATGAATCAGAGGTTTCAGAAATTTCTGGCATTTATTCGGTAAGCATGTCAGAAACCATGCTTCCATTTTATTTCAGTAGGCCCCGATCCACTCCCATGCACCATCTGGCACTTCCATTCCAAAGAACAGCCCTGTTTTACTTACGTGAAGTTGGCTTGGAGGCTCTCATAGGATTAAGAGGATGGAGTCTGACACCTTCACCCAAATATTCTTAATGGGGAATTTAAGTTACCATATATTCCGGCGTATAAGATGACTGGGCGTATAAGACGACCCCCAACATTTCCAGTTAAAATATAGAGTTTGGGATATACTCGCTGTATAAGAAATACGACCTGGCGTATAAGACAACCCCCGACGTTTGAGAAGATTTTCCTGGGTTAAAAAGTAGTCTTATTCACAGGTACATCAAAGGAACCTACTTCCAAGTAAATGTGTTTAGAATTGAGCCTTAAATTAAACAAAATTTGAAAGTAGATCAATCATTTTCATAAATCTGTTACTTTACTTAGTAAGGTAGGGATTAAACACAGTGCCTTAAACCAGGACTGTCTTATAGAGTCCTTTAATTTCTTTTCTGCATCCATGATTTTTGTGCTCAGGGTGGTATTGGGGCGATTGTACACAGTCTTGCTTTTAACACTGCTCCTGCAACATTCTTTGGGGTGGTTATAACAGTACAGTACTGCTTTGTTTCTAATAAGTGCAGGACACATAATGCCTGCCGAAATCTTGTAACTTTTTGTAGCACATATGTCCTGGTTAATTTGTTGCAGAATAGTGCAAGAGTGCCCCTCCAAACAGCAATATTGCAACGATGTTGAGGGAGCCATCAAGCAATCAACTGGAATGATGTGTGTTATGTCTAGGATGAATCCATCCCTAACATACTGCTATTGCATCAGTAGCATGCTGCAGAACACAACCACGAAAAGCCACCCGTCTGGAGGTGGCCGTGGACTTCCTGTCCTGAAGACTTCCTGTCCTGCACAGCTGAAGCTCATTCCTTGGTGTTCCTTTGTTTCCTGAAACGATGCTGTGGACTTCAGCAGACACGACACTAGCTCAACAGGACAATCGTAAAGCACACATATCCATATTCCGAAGCCCTGACATGAAAGCAAATTTGAAATTCTATCATTCTTATAAGATAATATTTGTGCCCTAAATATATCCCAGCCATGCAACTCACTTAACTCCAAAATTTTGTAGAAATGCTTTTTGAAGGATAATTCTACAGATGACAAAGCTTCAAATATAACTTTACATGCAGATAACAAAATGTTGGAATCATAGGCTCATTAATGGCTTCATGCTCTGAATGCCATTCGCCTTTTAAAATTCTAGGTGGTATCCAATGCTAATTCTGTTCAGAGTTGTTGTTGTTGTTGTTTAGTCGTTTAGTCGTGTCCGACTCTTCGTGACCCCATGGACCATAGCACGCCAGGCACTCCTGTCTTGCACTGCTTCCCGCAGTTTGGTCAAACTCATGTTCGTAGCTTCGAGAACACTGTCCAACCATCTCGTCCTCTGTCGTCCCCTTCTCCTAGTGCCCTCCATCTTTCCCAACATCAGGGTCTTTTCCAAGGATTCTTCTCTTCTCATGAGGTGGCCAAAGTATTGGAGCCTCAGCTTCACGATCTGTCCTTCCAGGGAGCACTCAGGGCTGATTTCCTTAAGAATGGATAGGTTTGATCTTCTTGCAGTCCATGGGACTCTCAAGAGTCTCCTCCAGCACCACAATTCAAAAGCATCAATTCTTCGGTGATCAGCCTTCTTTATGGTCCAGCTCTCACTTCCATACATCACTACTGGGAAAACCATAGCTTTAACTATACGGACCTTTGTCGGCAAGGTGATGTCTCTGCTTTTTAAGATGCTGTCTAGGTTTGTCATTGCTTTTCTCCCAAGAAGCAGGCGTCTTTTAATTTCGTGACTGCTGTCACCATCTGCAGTGATCAAGGAGCCCAAGAAGGTGAAATCTATCACTGCCTCCATTTCTTCCCCTTCTATTTGCCAGCAGGTGATGGGACCAGTGGCCATGATCTTGGTTTTTTTGATGTTGAGCTTCAGACCATATTTTGCGCTCTCCTCTTTCACCCTCATTAAAAGGTTCTTTAATTCCTCCTCGCTTTCTGCCATCAAGGTTGTGTCATCTGCATATCTGAGGTTGTTGATATTTGTTCTGGCAATCTTAATTCCGGCTTGGGATTCATCTAGTCCAGCCTTTCGCATGATGAATTCTGCATATAAGTTAAATAAGCAGGGAGACAATATACAACCTTGTCGTACTCCTTTCCCAATTTTGAACCACTCAGTTGTTCCATATCCAGTTCTAACTGTAGCTTCTTGTCCCACATAGAGATTTCTCTGTTCAGAGTAGCTTCACTGAAATCAATGAACACAGCTAATTTAAGTTCATTACTTTCAGTGGGTTTACTCAGAGTAGAATTTAGCTAGCTATAACCTTCTTAATCTATGGTTTGCATATATTCAAAAAACCAAAAATCTGCTGTAATTTGATAATTCCTATACAAATGATTTGAGGATGGTGTTATTTGTTGGAGAGTTCTGGCTCTATGAGTCCCGAGGTAAATAGTGTGTGCATATGTGTACTTATAATGCAAAGGAAAGGATATAAACCAGATAATCAGATATTATCTGTAAACCACAAGTAGAAATTTAGCCTCCCATTCCAATAATTGTATGCAATGATATGCATACATACACGTTCACTCAATAATATTCAAACCAAGCGGACAACTGAGATAATAACAGTTTATCTGTTATTACTGTAGAGGGAAGTAGTGTGAGAAACACATGGTGGGGTTTTATTTTAAAGGACAGACTGTTCATAATAAGCTGATTTAAAAAAACAAAAACCCCACTGATCAACCTGCAGTTTTGGTTGAAATCTTGTGCTCAGTGGGACTGTCTTGCTGCACAAGAGAAGGAAAATTGTGAGAATGGAAATGGCAAATCTAAGCACAAGTCTTAGCTGAAGCCTGACATAATTTGAAAAGCTAGCCATGGTTATTAAATACATGCCCTTCTTTGAAATAAATTTCCCTTTTATCACTCACCACTGAACTGGAATGTAAGGGCTGTCTCCGGCTAAGCCTTACTCAGAACAGACACATTGAAATTAATGTACCTAAGTATCAGTATCAAAACCTTTATTGGCATCACTTACAAACATTCAAAGTAAATAGGCCAGTACGATCTCGTCGCCATACCATCAGTTTGTACCTAAGTGAGTTCTGCACATTTATTTCAACTGGTGTACTTAGAGTAGGACCAACATAGGGGACTCTCACCATTTAGAGGTATCCAAATGTGTGGTGGGTGACTGTTTCAATATATGATCAATATATGATCATCTAACTTAATTCCAAGGGAAAGAAAAGAAGAAGAAAAGAAGAAGAATGAATGAATGAATTTCATTTACAAAGAGATTCTGATTTTTGCCAGCAGATTTAGGTAACATATGACAGCTTTGCCAATACTTTCACAAATGCATCGTAGGCAGAAACTCTCTGTAGTGCAATGGGATCAATTTACAGACATATTAATAGAAAATTGGCGGTCAAGACCCAGGAAAATGGTTTTCCTAGTACAGCTGTATTCTAGGAAATTTTGTATTCTCTGAATGTTTAGTATTGCACAGCAGGAGTGTAAGCTTAAATGACCCCTAGTGTCAGAAAGCAGCATGCTTAAGATAATTACATGAGCTGATTTTTCCCTTGAAGGATGCACATTGAGCAAGAGAGAGAGAGAGAGAGAGAAATAATCTAACCTACATGAATAATCTGATCTAAATATATAGCGGCAGTCACTCATCCCATAATAAGAAATATTTTAAAACACACACAAAATGAATTATATAAAGAAAAGCTGGCTATTTGTTCTTTTCATTCTCATTCAGTTCATTTAGGCATAACTATTTAGTAAATGTATATAATGTGAATACAAAGTGATAGAGTGCTATGAAAAGAATTTCCTCTCCCAATGGCAGCAGAACTAAGAGGAAGCTAGACATGTTTGGATGTTTGATCATAACCTTCTTCAGAGTAATTTCGGTACAAATGTATCAAACAAACAAAAAAGCCACCTGTTCATTTCAATAAATGAGAAAAACATGCTTGTTTTTTTTTCTAATTTTGGAAGCTGGTTTCAAAGGTTGCATGATATTTTTGTAATTCAATTAGGCATGCTATTCCACACATATTAGCTCTTCTATGGCAACTAATTTCTTACATTAAATATTTAGTAGTATCTGGGACATTTTCTTAAATCTCTGTTTGCGTTATTGGTAAATATCCTTACCTAGGCAGCGTCAGTCATTATAACGAAGAAAAATACATTTCCAGTAATTTAAGTAGATCAGTTGATTGCAAACGCCAAGGGAAAGATTAAGGGAAAGACTCATAAAAGGCTTCTGAGACACCAGTTTGTTTTCTTAAACAATACTTTGCAAATATAACAGAAAGTGGTATCTAAACCAGTCTGGTGCTTATAAGTCATGCATTCGAATGTAGAAAGGAAAGAGCCACTGAGTAAAAAAACAGTGGATGTTTGCCCTTCCAGCCTTGCAATAGAAGTCTCTTAGCCACCATAAGGTCTCATAGAATCCACTTTTTGTTGTCCATGTGTTAGACTCCATGCCACAAGAAGATATACCAGTTTATGTAGCCACATACAAATGGAATAGGTGAACAGTTAAGATCATTTAAATGCTTAAAGAAAAACTTGGGAGGAAGGCAATTTTTCTTAAAAGATGATATGCCTGACAATAAAAGACAGCGACCCTAGAATGTTTTTGCCAAAAAGAAACTACGTGTTCCTCTGGAATGGAAGAGGTGTATTTATAAATATGTAGGATAGTATCATAACAGTTGAATATAAACAGAACTCCAATAGATTAGATTAAGGATGTATCTAGTGGGCTTTTGGGGGGTGATCAGAATTGCTTATCCAGGGTTTACATGACATACTGTATGGCTGAACTTCTCCCAACCTTCTGATCTGGTGCTAAATCACCAATCAAGTATGGAGAATATCCCAGGAGTGCCATTTCAGATTTCATTGCTGAGAGTGCGGAGGCAGAGACAAGATTCTCGGCAAGCTATCAAGGCTTACATTTGGAAATATTCGAAATTAGATTGCAAAAAGCAGTATGCATCAAGAGCATTTGCTGTGGTTTTGTTTTTATCTGTATCTATATATAGATATTACAGCCACAGCAATGTTATCAACACAGGTCAAAGAGTCATCCTTTAATTTATGAAACAAAGAGTTTATGGATTTGGCATGCTTGCATATACTCTGTGTGCCTGCATATGCAATTTGATGTGTTAATTCAGTGAAGCTGGCCAGAAAGATAGACACTAAATCTAGTCTGAAACACAGGTGGGGGTGTTGGGTTGCCCTACCTAATATTGTCCCCTGTGTTGTAGGCAAAATCCTTATGGCTTTGCTGAAAACTCTCTGAAAGAGGCCTCTTCCATGCTGGTCCTGCTCACTGAGATTCTTTAGGGTAGGACTACATTTGTGCAAAGCACATGCAAAAACCCGATACACTGAGCACTCTTTTTACCAAACAAGACAACATGCCACATATGATATAATCAGGGATATACAGAACTGCGTAGAGAAATTTCACCAACTGAAACTCTTTCAGCTGCCTTCAGAATCCCTCTGGATATTTTGCCTGAGAAGGAATAATGAAATACGCTTCAATTAACCATGCCACACTTTCCCTTTTCTCAGTATCCCTAGTTGCACTTTATAAAATTGCTCTTGGATATCCAGACAGAGGTTTGCATTCATTTAAAAGAAAGTGTAATTTACGTTGGGGTTACATTGATACAGCTTCATTCTCCCTATTTCCAATGCTCAGTTGTGAGTGCCATTGCTTATGTAGCCAAAAAGGTACCATTCATGTGGAAGAGTAGCAGGAGCAAGGGAACCCTGATATTTGCAAAATTACAAAACAAAAAACATATGGTGGTGGGGTACCCCAAGGGGAATCCCCCCCAAAAAAACAGCCCAGTGAGTTGAGTGTCCTCAGTAAGCACAGAATGCTGCTTGCCTATGTGTGTTTGTGTATGTGTAGAAATCTGGGTGAGAGAGGGGAAAGGAATAGATGGCGATGCACTTCACATTGCAACATTTTGTTACAGGCCACACATGTAATATCTACTTCACAGTAGGAGAAATCCAGCTGTAGCCAATCTACCAATTTGGAATTGTCCATTAGTACAATGTATGTGTTCCTGGGATGCAAGTTTCCTTTGGATTATCAGCCAGTAACTTCCAGCACAGCAGTTGAAGCTCCCAGTTGTTTAGTCCTTGGGATTCTTATTAAACTGTTGGGGCTGTAGAGTTTTAAGTTTCAAAATTACCCCTGCTGTCTTGTCTGATTAAGTGAACATCTACTTGCATGTCAGCAGAAGTATCGGTTTTCAGGGGGAAAGATCATTTTCATGAACGATAGAGTTTTATTTTTATTTTATTTTTTTAAAAAATGTATAATGCAATTACAAAATATGAGCTACCAAATGAAATATTAGAAGTAGCACATAACAACTCTTGCCTTTGCTATGCCACCCACACTTAAGGCAGGTAAACAGCACTTACAACAAAAGTAAGCATCTAATTTTATACTATATGTTGGGATTTGCTCAGTGTTGTTTTGCGGCAGACAGAAGAGAAAATACAGAGCGGTGCATAATTTGTTCTCTCGCTACAACTGAAGAATCAAGATGCTTAGGAGTTTTGGTTTCTTATGTAAAATGATCTGGGGGCTCAATGAGGTATTCCCCCCCCCCCCAGCTTAGCTTTGCAATTGAGAAATCAGACAAAAATGGACAAGGACACCGCTAACCTCCTCAGTCTTGCAACCAACAGTGCATTTTCCTTGCTACATTAGGATTCATTTCATTGACTGGAACCAAACGATTATGATGATGCTCTTATGACCATAAGGTAAATAAATCAAACTGCATTAAAAGAGTGATTAGAAATTTGAATGACTAAACTCATTACAATACATATAGTGTTTATCACCAGCATATTGATAAGAATGCAGAGGTGCCCTTCCAGATTGAAAGGGTGCAAAATGGAGAAGATGCTTCGGTGTAACTGTAAGGGTTATTTTCAACAAGATCCAAAGACCCACTTTTGGATATAGCTTCAAAGCTAAACTGTGAAAACTTAAAAGTGTTTTAAGAATATCTGCTGCAATTGTTTCCTGTGGGCTTAATGCTGGACAGAAGTCACAATCTTAGTTGCAAAGGGTTGTGTGGAGGTTCCCAGCTTGTGGAGATCTCCCCAGAACAATCTGGTTAAACACCAACACGGTTAGCATCTAGATTCTATGTGAAAACCTTGCTTTCCCTCTAGACCTTTAATCATTTTAGAATTCTTCTCCATTTTTAAATATTGCTGCCCTTAAACATCTTTGCCAATTATTTGTGATATTTTATAACAATTGTTTTTTAATTTTTATTTTGTAAGCTCTTTTGTTGCTCTTACAGTGAAAAGATAGGATAAAAATGTTTAATATGAAATGAATATTGCTAACAGAGAAGAAACCAGCAACTTTGGAAACAAAAGCATTTTTTTAACGTCTTTGACAGGCCTGCCTAGAACCACAGGGCCATTTCATGGATGACAATAGCCAGGCAGGGTCAGCGCAAAGCATTACAATTGCAGCAAACAATGGTGTTACTCTAGTGTCTCCCACAGCAAATATGTCAAATCTGGAAGCAATACACTTGAGTGCATGCATCTTGAAACATCTGTGTAAACAAATCTGGAAAAATGACCCCGATCCCTTTTGACATAAAGCCACTGCAACAGTTATAACATTTTGTATTGCCCTGCATGCACAAAATATGTAAGCTGGCTGGAGGAAGAGCTGAAACTGGCAGATAACTGTGTGTCTTCTGAAATGCCAATGTGAAAATGCTGCTCTCCTCTTCCCTAAATGGTACTTCTGCATCAATAGTGACTGCCCTATATTAAACAATCCAAGAAGATGTTGAAATACTAGACATCTGAGGGCTTGTTTGAATTTTCTTCCTTTTAGCCTATTGAATTACAGTGCAAATATTGGGAAATTACTCATTTTGTACAGATAATAATAATACTAAATTTGATACATAAATGTCTATTTGGTTTTGGTTGTTTTTAATGCAAAGCTATAGGCACACACAGAGTGTTATGTTGGGTGTGGATAATATCTGGAAAACAACAGAACAGCAAGGGATTGGGAGGAACTGATTTTTTTTTTTAAGGATTTGAGGCAAATGCAACTGTAGGTGTTTCAATATTGCCAAGTTCTACTCTGGTTACTTACAAAGTTCTAAAGATGTATAGATTGAAACAAGAGTGGCTCAGTTTACCCCTCAGAACTTTTGGGTACCTTATGGATCCTTACAATATGTATGAAAAGAGAAGAAAAAGAAAATCAGAGGGGGGATCTGTGTGGTTGATAGTGCTGAAATAATATGAAAGCACCAACTCATATAATATATGAACTAGGCAAATATTTCATATTCAGAACTGTCAAATCTGACTATAGACAGTAGACAATACTGTACAAAACTTGAATTTTAAAATCAGGTTAAGTTTAAAAACTTTACTTTGACATATGAAATCTTGATATATTTTTTCCACTTGCAAAAATGTCATATTTATTTTTGGTTTGCTTCAACTCTTGTGCCAGCTCCCTCCAAAGCTGTGTAAGCATAAAGAAAACATACTTTCAGTTTTATGCCCCTCCCCCAGCTTCAATAATATTCCACAGGTCCAGCTCAAATACAACAGCCTCATACACCCTTCCCCTAGGTACAAATGTAAAGCTAAATATTAAGAGTTTTTTTTTAAAAAAAGAGGTAACATTTTGAGGGTGAATATGTCAGTATTTTCTAAATTTCTCTTGCAAATCACAGAAAAAATGTGCAGCTCCCTTGAAATTTCATTCCCTGTGCTGTGGCTTCTAAAACATTCAGAAGTAAAAACTGATAATTTAAGTTGTTCATTCAACAACTCAAAGAGCTGAAGTCTGAACATTATTGGAAACTAAAAACAATTGTTCTGTTCTCAGTTATCAATCAATTGACAGTCCCTAGTCTAGCTGATGACTGGCAGTGCTATTTTTTTATTTCCTTATTAAATATATAGATTTTTCATTTAGAGCTGTAGGCCACTAGCACTCTTTTTATTTTATCTTAATCATTTTGAAACTGTCTTTGTGACTCGTCTTTCATGCTGGCTAAAGAGGCAAAGGAGTTAAAGGCTATCACAGACCATTGAAAAACATCTTCCAATATTTGCCACAAGAGAAACACGAAGACACAAATACCAGAAATTAACAGTTCTGCACTGTTTGGAACACATAGTTCTGACTAACCCAAGATGCAAAGGAAAAAGGAAAAGTGTTTTCCAGTCATTATGCATTAGTAGGATATAATCCAGTGAGGTACATGAACTGTATGGATTAAAGAATTAAGAGAATGCCAGTACTGAAAACAGTGCATTAGCTCAAAAGTATGCTATCCTGATCATACAATATTATGTGGCACGTTAATAACATCGGTATCCACCTTTAAAAAATGCATCTCTTGTTTCTCTCCTATGTATGCTTTACTCCAGTCAATCTTCTCTCCCCACAAACCCCTCCCCAAATGTCTTGGCTCAGTTTTCTATTTTCAACTTCTGTTACTCCCTTCCCATTGTGCCTCCCCCCCCCTGCTTTAGAATATGGGCAAGAAGGTGTCTATTTCCTCCACATTACTATATGCTTGTGAAACATGGACCACTTATAAACGCCATCTCCAACTCCTCGAAAGATTCCATCAATGTTGTCTCCGAAAATTTTTACACATCACTTGGGAAGACAGGCAAACTAATAGCCTTTACCAAAGGTGCCATGGGCTTTGAAGAAACTCGATCTCAGGACTCAAGGGAGAAACGTGCTAAGAGGAAGGCACGCTTGGCAAATCCACACCGTAATCAACTCCCGCCCGGAAACCAATGTCCCCACTGTGGAAGGACGTGTGGATCCAGAATTGGCCTCTACAGTCACTTACGGACCCATTGTTAAAACCGTGTTTAAGGAAGACAATCTTACTCGGATACAAGTGATTGCCAAAGAAGAAGAAAAAGAAGATTTCCTTGGCCTACACAGAGCATCTAGCTGCCGTGTGCTCTCTTGATAAATATTATTATTACTGTGTGTATTGTGGGAACACCCACCTTATTTCTAATAAGCTATAACCTATTGCTCTTAATAACTGGTTTTTTGTTAAACCTATTAGGAGCAATAAGTTACGGTATATTAGAAATAAGGCAGGTGTACCCTAACTTGTAAAGCAACTGGCTGGGATCCAAAGAGCCGATGGCTTGAGCAGAAAGCAGCCCCACACATCCTAGGGAAGGTGCAGATTTTCCATCCATCTGGATTCTCTAGGGTGCATCACATGCCATTATTATTAATAATAATACCCTGCCCATCAGGCTGGGTTTCTCCAGCCACTTTGGGCAGCTCCCAACAGAATATTAAAAACACGATAAACATCAAACATAAAAAACTTCCCTAAACAGGGCTGCCTTCAGATGTCTTCTAAAAGTAAGAAAGTGGATTATTTCCTTGACATCTGATGGGAGGGCGTTCCACAAGGTGGGCACCACTACCAAGAAGTACCTCTGCCATGATTGAAGGTCCTCTGATCTTCAGCAGTGATTTTTCCGGGGGTGCAGTAGGAAGGTGGAGCAAAACAGCTCTGGTGTGTGCCATTACATATTGTTGTTGTTGTTTAGTTGTTTAGTTGTGTCCGACTCTTCGTGACCCCATGGACCATAGCACGCCAGGCACTCCTGTCTTGCACTGCCTCCCGCAGTTTGGTCAAACTCATGTTCGTAGCTTTGAGAACACTGTCCAACCATCTTGTCCTCTGTCGTCCCCTTCTCCTAGTGCCCTCAATCTTTCCCAACATCCTTCATGGATCAATGCCTTGTCGTGGCGAAGGGGCTTGAATAACTCACGAGAAGCTATGAGCTATGCCATGCAGGGCCACTCAAGATGGACAGGTCATAGTGGAGAGTTTTGACTAAACGTGATCCACCTGGAGAAGGAACTGGCAAGCCACTCCAGTATCCCTGCCAAGAAAACTCCATGGACAAAGACCATTACATATTGCTTTCACACAAATAAGAGGGGGGGGGGAAATATGGAGATAAAGATACAACACGAAGGAGGTCCTAGGCTGGGCTTTTTTTCAGCCTGCTGGAACTGAGTTCTGGCACCTCTTAATGGCGGTTGCCATTATAAGAGAACAAGGGTGAGTTCATGCTGAATTCCAGCACCTCTTTTTTCTAGAAAAATAACACTGGTTATAGTTGCCATGATCTCCAATGGCATGGCAGTGGGAAGGATCTGGAGGCTTGATGCAGGGATAGCTGCATATGATTTGCATCGCACAACCTCGTTGGATGGGGATGTGCCTCCAAATACAGAAGTGGGTGGCTGTGGTAGCTCTCTTCCTTCCTCCAAATCCCTTCTCATAAGCCGTCTTTCCCACGAAGCATTTGGCACAGCCCCTTAGCTTCCATGCCGAACTTAAGTTTAAGCACGTGCAACTCTAAGGACCAGATCCTGCTTCCCTGCTTAGCCTTGCATCCACTTCCCTTTCTTATTGCCCCCCCCACCCCACCTGGCAATGCCGAATTTCAGATTGGAGGTTTTGCCCAGCCAGGAACCTGCCCTCTTAGATTAAGTAAAGTGTCATGTATACTAAAGGAGGAACTTCCTGACAGTAAGAGCTGTTCGGCAGTGGGATTTGCTACCAAGGAGTGTGGTGGAGTCTCCTTCTTTGGAGGCTTGACAGCAGAGGCTTGACAGCCATATGTCAAGAATGCTTTGATGGTGTTTCCTGCTTGGCAGGGGGTTGGACTGGATGGCCCTTGTGTATGATTCTAAAGTTTATCATGCAAAAAACAGCTACCACCACCACTACTAGTAGTAATAATACTGGTTTGCTGGCCTCGCCAGTTCTTGTCTTCATTTGACCTTGCCCAGTGGCACCCTGCACTGTTATAAGGTCTCCCCCACCCCTGGATGCGATGGCATTCAGTGCAATTTTTTGCGTTATTCTCTGTGTGCAAAGCTCTTACTGCATGCGTCGTCACAACTAGGGTGATCGTTTATATAAAATATCAGTGGTCCCCACAAAAACATATATTTTCCAGTGGATCTTCCTGCAAGCAAAGACAATTTTAAACACACCAATTCTATGCACACATAACGGGGAGTAGTTTCCACGGAACTCATTGGAGCTTACATCTGTGTTAATGTGTATAGGATTGTACCGCACAAGTATTCCATTTAGTCAGCAAAAAGCTCCATGGATCTCTAACACAGTTTCAATAGGCTGGCTCTGTGAGAAAGGTTTAACCTGGGTTATGTTGTGTCTAAATCAGTGCAGACATGTTCTTATTTAACTTTCACATTCCTAATGACAAGGTGCCATTTAAGCCTTTCCATTTTCCTCATGCATTTCATTTATCACTCCCCTCAAATGCTGTCAGTTTAATTCCAGGCCATTCTGAGCAAGCTGTTTGAGAAAGTGCTTTCCCACCAAAAAAACAAAAGAAAAAACTAAGAAGCTTTCCATTATTCTAAAAATTACCAAACTCCCCACCTCCACCCCTTCATGTATAAAATCTGGAATGAAAGTCTCTTGTGCTGACTCTATGTTGCATACTGCCACCCGGTGGCCTACTGTAAGACTTTTTTTTTAAAAAAGGAAAATATGTTCTACATTACAATACATTATTTGTCTGATGGACAGAACTACAGTCTTCACTTATCCCCACTGCTTGTATTCTATTCGGACAGATGTTTCCGATAGCTGCTTCAATTTCTAAACTTTTTAAAACCTCATTTAAAAATGCAATTGTGCTGAGGGATACAATACTAAAATTCGAGATCCTTGTCCTTTCCTCCCAGCAAACATTCTTTTTATTAATATGCAACCTGTCAAATATTGTACTTTTAGAATTTATTACGTAGTCCGCAGCGATAAAGAATGCTGCTTTTTAGAACACACAGGGTTCACAAAATATTGTTTCTATGTGCTGTTCAGCAAGTAATAGCATCTATTTGTAGCATGATGGGCATTTTTGGGATGATTTGAATTACATATTCCTGGATCAGCAGGACCAACAACACACATCAAGCCTGTAATATTCAGTGACTGAATTCTGCTTCTTACCCTTTGCTTGTTTAAAAGCTGCAGGATCTGGCAGCCCTAAGTTCTGCTTTTTGAAGCCTAAAGAGTGAATTCACAAATGCCTGGTCTTCCTAATGCCTGCAGCATCAAGTGATGGCTTGTCTATCAACACACACACCTATACAAAAAAAAATCACTTGTGGGCGATTAAGTGTTGAATAATCAGTTCAGGGATATGCAAGTATATCGTCCCTTTTACCCTGTTTCTCTAAAAAAAAATAAGACGTAGCCATAAAATAAGCCATAGCAGGATTTTTAAACATTCAAGGAATATAAGCCTTACTCCAAAAATAAGACATAGTGATAGGCACAGCAGCACTGCTGGCTGCAGCAGCAGGAGGAAAAAATAAGACATCCCCTGAAAATAAGCCATAGTGTTGTTGTTTTTTGAGGAAAAATAAATATAAGACGGTGTCTTATTTTCGGAGAAACAAGGCATACCATCATTAGCATGGCCTTGGGCAATGTCAGCATTTCTTTGGGTTGCCTATTCAATGACCTAAACGGAAATAAGCTATGGTGGAGGGCACTGGGGTTAGTGCTAACCATAGTTAATCCCACATTAGAGTTTTGAACAAACCATGATATACTGTAGAAGCGGGTTTGCAAAATGTGGCTTGGGAAGAGCACCATGAACTCCAGAGTTTGAAGGTTTAAGTCAGTTCATTTCACAAGAGTGTCAAAAGCAAGGTCAGGACAGCTTAGTGCCTGCTATGAGTGAATTTTGAAATCTTATTACTAAAGTGCTGAAAAAAACTAAGGAACTAATCAAAGGAACTTTCACTTTTCCTCAGGACCATCAAGTTCCCTTTGTCTTGTCCCTTTAGCTCCTGGCTGTTCTCATGTGGAAGAGTTTTCTGGCTACTTCTAAAAAGCAATGACTATTTTTAGGCTAAAAGCCAACATTGCCCATTTATTTAAACAGTATTTCCAGTCAGAGGCACCCATCTAAAATCTTTAAATTTGTACTCAACAAAGTTGTCCCACTGGTGCAAGACTTCCACCTGCGGGCTGGAACTGTTGTTCTGGCAAATTACCGTATACTTTAACTGTTGGGTTTAGATATGTTGTGGTGTATTCTAGTCATTGTTTTTAACTACTTTGTTTTTATTATCCATTATTTTATAATTGCTGTTTTTAAATGCTGTAAGCAGCCTTGAATATAAATAAATTAAGTTAAACATTTTTTCTCCTTGCCTCCCACCAGATGCTTCAGAAAAGATCAGTGGTCATGTTGGAGGAGAAGCTCCATTGCACAAGCAAAACTCCTTGTACAAATGAGACTCTATTATGCAAACCCCACTAAAAGATGAAGAAAAATGTGATTTCCAAATGGAAATATCACTGCCTAATTCTTTTATAATTTGATTTTGTTTACTCGTCTGGAGTAGGAAGGAGTGAAAGGTTTACAAATGACTGACATGGCAAAGATTAATGCTTGTGACAACCATTTATTTCAGTAGGATGAATTTCATAGTTGCCAAGTTCTCCCTTTTTTTAAGGGAAATTCCCTTATGCTGAATAGGCTTCCTCGTGAGAAAAGGGAAAACTTGGCAGCTATGATGAATTTGTTTCACACTTATTTTCATCTCGCAAACATTTGAAAGCTTTTCCTCTCAGAAGGGCCCTTGTGGTCTCAATTATCTCTACTAAGTGAAGACGATAAATATATTTAACAACAGAACTTTCAGACTGGGTTTTCAAAACTGGAATAGCAAATATCAGAGCACAACGATGGTGGTAGTTTGGAATTAGGTAGTTTGGAATATTGCATATTTTGTGTAAAACAATATTGCTTGAAGAACAAGTTTTACCTCCACTATTAAAAATGCCATTTCCACATGTTCATCAACATTTTGTGGCATTCTATTACAGTACTTTGCTGGTAACTTAATATCCATAGTAATCTACTTTAGATATCTACTTTATAGAGCACAGTAATCTATCGGCTAAGCTCTCACAAAGAGCAAAACAACATAAACATTATACAAACATAATGTGGGTATATATCTACTTCACACAATTATCTGTAGCATATTTTAGTGAAAAACACCAATACTGTTTTCTGTCTCATCTTCACTTTCTAAGCCTCTGTTTTTCCCAGGAGAAGTACATTCACCATCCATTTCAGTTCCTTTAGACTTTATTTTTCTTCTGTAGGAGTACATAGTATTGTTCTCGTCTTTGTTCTCTTCTTTCTCCTCAAGAGGTGAGCTACTGGAATGGTCTCTGCTTTCCAAAGCAAGCTGGAGAGAGCTATAAAACCTTAAAAAATAAATAAAAATAAAGGTGTATGGACTTGGGTTTCTTCAAGGTCTGCTAGACATTTATGTATTTAACTTGCTGAGTCCAAATAAGTTAATTTTAGCTTTCTATCTGGTAGCTTGCATCTTATCTACATCTTCTTCCTTTTCCTGCTGCCAATATTTTACCTGCTAGGATTGGTATAAGCCAGGCATCCCCAAACTTTGGCCCTCCAGATGTTTTTGATTAAAGTTCTCATCATCCCTGACCACTGGTCCTGTTAGCTAGGGATCATGAGAGTTGTAGGCCAAAACATCTGGAGGGCCGGAGTTTGGGGATGCCTGGTATAAGCTAACAATAAATTTATTGTTAACAAACCTGTCAATTCTCTTCCAATTTTCTTCCATCTTCTGATTAGCAACTTGAACCACAAAGTCAACGTATTCTTCACTGACCATCAGTTTTCCTTTCCTGCTTAGTGGCACTTCTAAGCAATGGGTGCTTCGGACAGCCTGCAAGTGAGACGAAAACAGGAAACCTGGAATTTACCATCTTTTACTGAACTGGAGGCAGCAGCTACCCCCACCGGAGAGGCAAATTCATTAAAGCAAAGTAAGAATTTTATCATTGCATTTTGAGAACGAGATGGCAAAGGTAGGCACTGCATATTTCTGCCACAAAGTACGTTCACATAGCTTGGTGGAAATCAGCATGTGGTCATATATGTGGCGACCACGATGTAATGACTTTTAGGGATTTTAGTGGCTGCTCCCAAAGTCTGACCAAGAGCATTTGGGGTCACCTCGAGATGGCTTGAAGCTGATTCCACATTTTTTTTTAAAAAAAGTATCTGATACTTGCACTACCACTCTGGTTCTGCGTGGTTTATTCTCTTCAGCATTATTGTTAGGACCACAGCATTCTACTGGGTACTGGACTCAAAGCCGTATTCATGCCTGTCGTATCAGTGCCTCAAAAATAGGTCCCTGCCATTGCAGAGCCTGAGGAGGTGACATAAACAGTACCCACATGGAAGTTGTACTCCGGCTGTGCCTGCCACCCTTCCCTCCTGCAGTGTAGGAACATATAACATACCATCATAATTTTTCCTTTTCGGCCAACAGTTATGCCAGAGTTCCGGAATCCGGCTTCTATAGCCACTTTGTGCTGTAAAAGGCAAGAGGGAAACGGCCATCATCAACCACCACCTCGTCCTCAGCTATGGCCTTGGAGAGATGGGCAACAATGAAACTAAGTGCACTGTCAAGTAGAGATATGAAGACCCGAAACCCCCCTGGAAAAATTAGGAAAAAACCTGGATTTTTCCCCCGAAGCCTTTTTTGTTTTTTGTTTCTGAAAAATTGAAAAAAAAAAGGTTATGGAATGTTTTATTTTAACACGATGGATATTTTAAGATAAGGGGTTCAAATATTTTATAAATCATTACAGCTCAGAAAATGATTCTGATTAAATTTCATGCCCATTCATTGAAACTTAGTCCCACTTCCTTCTTCAGTTCTTTTTATGAGAATGTTTTTTAAATACAGTGGAGAGGAAATGAAGCAACAATCTCCTGAACTGTTTACTAGTTTATGTGGAACAAAAAAACTCCAGAAAACAATTTTTAAAAATCCAGAAGTAACATTTATTCATGTTTTCTGGAGTTTTTTTTGTTCCACATAAACTAGTAAACAGTTCAGGAGATTATTGCTCCATTTGTTACAAATACAAATAAATATTATTTTAAAAGTAAATTCTGTTTGTAATAATTGTTTGGATACACTATATTTTTTAATATGCTAGTTGTGATCATTTTATGCCCATTAAAATTGCCCATAGTTATATTTTATGTTTCTAAATTAACAGAATGATTTTCAATCTGGAAAAGAAAAAAGAAGTGCTAATGTAGCATTTTTTTCAATTTTCCTGAAAATTTCCATTCCCCCCCCCCCAAAAAACCTGGTGTTTTTTTCCGAGCTTCAAAATTTTCGGAAATTTTACATCTCTACTGTCAAGTATTTGTTTCCAGTCTAAATGCTTTCAGAAATAGGGGTGGTTATTTCAAATGACTTGTTATATTAAAACCTGAATTATAAATGGTTGTTTCTGCTTTGAAATATCCCTGAGCTTCAGAGCGGGATAAAACACCGCGCTGTAAATTGTATTGCAACTCTAAAATGTTCATGATTTGAATTCAATAGGGGCGTGCTTGATGGCAGTGTGGAAATGTGTTGTGAATCGGAAAGCTTAAAAGCCTTATGTTACAGGCAATTCAGGGGCAAGGAAGCTCAGACCCAGAGGCCAAATCCAGCCCCCTGGAGCCTTCTGAGGCTACACCTCATTCACATTTATTGCTCCACCCACTTTTCTCTCTGGTCCGCTGTCCACTTGCCTACAGCCCCCGGAAGGTTGCTCACAAAGGAATATGGCCCCACTTCTGCTCTCAGTGCATGAGAGAGCTTGCATCTCTCGAGCAGCGGAGCTGCCAAACAATTTCCAAAGCTACTTTTTGGGGGAAAAGCATCCAGCTTTAAATGCAGCTTGCAATATGGCACAGACCAGTGTTTCTCAAACGTGGGTCTCCAGCTGTTGTTGGCCTACAACTCCCATCATCCTTAGCTTAGAGAATTAGTGGTCGGGAATGATGGGAGTCATAGCCCAACAACAGCTGGGGACCCAAGTTTGAGAAATGCTGGATGGACGAAGAGTTGCCATTTAGGGGAAAAAACAGCAACACCAAGTCTTCTCTGGTAGGTGCTTCTCCAAATTGTGGCCATATTACATAATACTCAGCACGGCCAAAAAGTTAGGAAAAGCCAAAGATAGCATTTTTTTTGCTGATGTGAACCAAAGTAGTAGAAAGAAGCTTGCAATAGCTCCTGGAAGATGCATGGTCACAGTCTTAATTATCACAAGTTTAGCCCCGAAAGGGTTCTGGCTACCACACGAAACCATGTCTGCAATGAAAGCTGCCAGCCAAACAGGACAGGCAATGTTTCTGAAATTCTCATTCCAACATCAGTGGGATCTTTGCCGTTGATTTTAACCAAACTATAATTTTACTTGCGAGCATCACATCTGCAGAAATAATAAAAATCCCATTTCGCTCCCATCATCGTATTTTCATAGTCTTAGTTATTAAACGCAGAATGCTTTGGGGAATGGTTGTAGGTGTGAGAACTTAGTTAAGAGCCAACTGTTTCTTATGTAGCAAGTATGGAATTTAAGTACAACAGCAATACTTCACTTTACCAGAAGTTGTGCATCTTGAAGGTCTTGACACTGCACATGAAGCACAAATGGTTCAAATTTGAATATGGCATCATCTGTCGCTTTCTGTAAGGCTGTGAGCTGGAAGATCCACAGTATGTTACTATCAGTGCTACATCTGTGAGCCATAAAAAAAAACAATAGCTAGCCTATTTAGCATCTCAAAAACACTGCACAGCAGAAGCTGATTCAGTCTGCTAATTAAAAATAAATTCCTACAACTCATACTACTTACCGTACATACTCTGCTTGGTTGATTCCCTTCAGCATAATGGATTCAGCTACACATTCTACTGGGATTTGACTTCCCAAAGATACACGCGATATCATTTTAGAGCTCTGGAGGCAACGTTGTATAGCTGTGACTGTTCACACCGTACACACTCATTCGCAAAGTCTCACCAAAAGCCTCCAAACAATCTGTTGTTTTTTTAAAAAAATACTCAATCTAGCAGCAAGGTCAAAGCACTGCTTTGAGAGATGTGTAAATTTTGGGAGGGGGCACTTTTTCGACAATCAAATTGTGAGGCTTTTTTTTTTAAGGAAGACTTTTTTTCTGCACATGTAACCTTTTAAACAGGGAGGGGGGAGAGACCAGTATACGATTACTTTTTCCTGCCAGCAGTGCCTTCATTCAGGAATATTATCTCTCCACTTTGGAAAGATATTGACCAGCACAAAAGCAGACTGAAATCTAGTCTAGTAAATGTCAGTAAATGTCACTATTCTATGCTAGATAAAGCAGCAGCTCCAGCTAGAGCATAATTTCCCTTCGGTGAGGAATTTCCACCATAGCAGAATTTGTACAGTTGCTAAATTACCGTACCATTGATGGATCATGGCTGGTGCCAACCATGTGGAAGTGTGTACTCTACAGAAGTTCTTGCCTGCACAGATCAAAGTTTCTCTATTTTTATGCCCATCCCAAATAAATAATCTGGCTTGAATTTAAGCAATGCTTTTAGCTATAGTTATGAGCCAAGAGTAGTGATTAATCTGTAGTAGGCCACACTAATTCAAACGATATTGCAAAGTGAAAGGAAAGAAGGCATCAATTAAAATAACTACAAATCAAAACAAATCCAACTATTGGTTGTGGTAAGGTGTATGTATTAGTTTTTTTTTCTTTAAAATATCATTAGAAATCTTCATATAACATGTTTTTTCAACCTTTCTACAGGTTTGCAGGTCTCTAACGAAGTCTGAAATGTTATAGATTCAAGGTAGGCACATCAAATTTCTCTACATAGAAAGGTTATGCCTCCAATTGGTCATATTCAACAATTAATTAAAATTGCTTTTGCCCACTCATTAGCTGAAAAGGTTCCACTGAGCGGCTTACTAAGGCAGTCCTTAGTGTGGGGTGGGGAAGAACCTAGTTCATACAACAATCAGCTGGGATAGAATGGCTGTCAGTAAGTGACAGCTCTGAGGAAGAGCCAAAGGCAGCTTGTCTCTCAGCAGTGGTGATTGATGACAACCCTTCTTCTTTTCTCTCCCTCCCTTCTGCTACCTGATGGAATGTCTGCTGCTAGGAGACCACACGGTTGCTAGGACACACAACTTCATTTTCTTTAACATCTTAAGCTTGCCTGGGTTCTTTGACCATATTGCATGGCATATGGATTCAGCAATTCTTCTCCATGCTCTTTCGACTATGGGCTAGAGAACTAAAAATCAGAGCTGGGTTGGTTCTTTAACTACCAGTCCCTGAAATTCTATACTAACCTCTTGAGGTAAAAACAAGGGGTTGTACAGGTGAAATTCAGAAAATTAGAATACCGTCAAAAAGTGCATTTATTTCAGTAATGGAACTTATTATTTTTTATTTTTCTTTTAATTTTTACAAATGCTTTCTTTTGGAAATTCCACAGTAATAAAACAAATAGTTACAATAATACAAAAATAAACAAAAATAAACATTACTATTGCATTTCATTAATTCCATTCCATTTATAATTGACCCGCCTAACGACAAATAATTACAATTACAACAAATAAAGGCTTGACATATCTTGCTTTGCATGTCATGCATCTATCTCATATATTGGTTCCACCTTTTAAGTTGCATTACTGAAATAAATGCACTTTTCGACAATATTATAATTTTTCGAGTTTCACCTGCACTGTATACTATGGTTGCAAAGCATGCAACTCTATCAAAAGAGAAAGGTTGCCAGGAAATCCTCGCCAGAGGGTTGGGGGAGACTCCTGGATCAAGATTCTTTTGCCCTCCTTGCACTGCAGTTGTATGTGATACAGCCCCCAATGTTCAGGACGCTCTCCCGAACTCTAGTGAGAGTTTCCAGGGAGTCACAGGGGATAGAATAAAGATCAGTTGTATAAACTTCCTCTACTCAACCAATCATTGGAAATGATAAGCTTAAGTAAGATCAGCTGGCCTATGATCTTAAATATGTACTCCATTCAAAATACCCTAATGATGAAGGTGCCAGAGTATTTGAAAATTTACTTTAATTACAGACTCTCAAACATATTTTTCTATATTCTCTCTCTCCCCCCCTCCAGTTTTCGCAGGTAAGTCTAACAGAGCAGTTACAGTTACAATGATTTATCCTCTATCCTAGGAAAAGGAAGCACATAAAATACAGTTTAATCACCATCCCGTCATAAATCCAAAAAAGATATAGGCAGGTATGGAAGGAGAAGACCTTGGGTGTAGCTTGAGATAAAAGAAAAAGGAATTCGCCACAGAAGTAGCATCACTAGATAAAGAAACCAGCTTCAACGGACAAATTCATTTTAAAACACAGCTTTCTGGTATCAGAGCTGCTATGGTGCATACTTCAAAGAAAGCACTGGCTGTTTTTCCTCTACACATGCTTATAGTTTCTTTGGCTAAATCTATGGAGACTTACAAATCACATTTCTTCAAAATATGGTTCTGAAATATGCATTGTGATTGAAGGATATTGTTACCGTATAGCTTCTAGATCACTAATTTCCTGCAAAAGGCTCAACTTTAATATTAAAATACTGAAAGTAATTTCCTATGCACACTCCCACCTTTCTTCCACAAAAGCCAACTGCCAAATTCCCAGTGGGTGTAGGATCAGGCTCTCAATCAATAAATATGAAAGCATAACTTCTGGAACTGTAATTATATACTGCTGAGGCTGAAACAAGTCCTTTTTCAGATCTCAAAAATACCCATTTTTCATTAAACTATAATAATAATACTGTAGAGAGTTTTGCCATGTGGTGTTTTGAGAAAGGGGCGTCAGGGAAATATTTTCACGTATTTAGTTACTGGAACTACAGTCTTCCCTCCAGAGATTCAATCAGATCTACAAGCGTGGGCTGTTGTATCTTCTGGTGTAGAAGAACTGGGCTCCTGGAAACCCTGCATCAGACAGGTAGCAATTATAATATTTGTGTGATAGCATTAAGGCTATCACACAAAGATTATAACTGTTACAAGCAGAAAAACAGCAGTGATGGAATCAAATGTCCTGCCGCCTTTAAGAACTTGGTAGTCCACCTTTTTTTAACAAGTGAAATACTGTACAGCCTATATTACATACAACTAATTCACAGATGTTAAAGATCTCTCATACTTTCACTGTAACAGTTCTATTAGCCAAATATGAAAAATCTAAACATATCATTCTACAACAATGGCATTTTTTTTCTGTGCTAACATCCTGCATCAGCTACCCTAAGTCTGCCCTCACCTGGTAGATATTGGAAACTACTACAATTTCCAGATCTCAAAATAAATCTCAAAATTATTGACTGTATGCATATGGCACAAACAAGGATTTTCTAAGCATGCATAAAGAATTCACCCTGGAACAGTTCTCTTACCACGTTTTCGATTGTACATATTTGATGGGTCACCATGAGCCAGGTGCAATTCTGCTTCTGTATCTCAAAGCCGGTGGTAGCCTAGCAGGAAGGGGAAATCGTTTCATAAATCTCTGGATATATAGAAACCAATGCAGAACACTTCCCACAACAAATTTCACACCGCAGGTGAGTGGGAGAAAGAAAGGCCAGACAGAAAAGCACAGTGTGGTGGAACAAATGTGTCAAAGTGAGAGTATGAGATGTTTCAGTGGAAGGAGAGGGAAGGAGACAAGAGAAATGACCAAAAACAATCTTTTTTGGAACCTGCCACATTGGGCTTAGGTAAAAGAAACCTTATGAACAGAAGATGATTGCTACTGCATCAGGCCAAAGGCCTGATAAATATCCTGTTCTCACAATGCCCAACTAAATGCCCATATGAAGCTGCACCTGAGTTCAAAAGCACTCTTTCTCCTGCCTGTGATTCCCACCTACTGGTATTCATCAGAGATATAGTGTCTTCAACACTGGAGGTATAACACAGCCATCATAGCAAGTAGCCATCGATAACCTTGTCCAGAGTTTTGGGTTTCAGTGTCACCAGTATGTAGATGACATCCATCTCTCTCTCTCTCTCTCTCTCTCTCTCTCTCTCTCTCTCTCTCTCTCTCTCTCTCTCTCTCTCTCTCTCTCTCTCCTTTCCATCTTAAATATGGACCAAATGGGGGTGAACAACAAAAAAAAAAAGACAAGGCAAGCGTGCACCTGGTCAGTCAAAAGGCAGATCAGGAAATAGGAATTCTACTGGTGCTGAGTAGCGTTACACTTGTGCACCAACTATGTCAGCTCCAGATGCCTGCTCTGGCAATGGTGGTACATGTCTTAGTTATACCCCATTTGGATTATTGCAACATGCTCTATGTGGGACTGCCTGTGGAAAGTGCCTTAAGATGCTGCAGCCAGCTTGCTAACTGGAGCCAGTTACAGGGAGTACAACAACTCCACTGGTTTCCAGCTTGTTTCCAGAAACAACTCAAAGCACTAGTTATGACATATATATCTGAAGGATCAGATCTCTCTATATGAGCCTGCCTGGGCTTTGAGATATTCTAGGGAGACTCCTTTCCCTTTCCTTTCGGCAGCAGGCAAAGCCTTTGGCCACTAAGGGGCTGTTGTGGAAAAGACTTCTGAGGGTGCGTTTGCACACATTTATTTCCATCCCCTGCTTTTTTCTTTTAAATGGTTTTCAGTGTTTTTGGTGCTGTTTCAACAAAATTACTCCCCCCTCCATTTACTGTATACTGATTGTGGGATTTTCCTTTTAATGCTGTGAGTCACCTTGGGTCCTGACTAAGGCAGAGAGATAGGGTGTGTGTGATTTGTTTAATCCCCATTTAAACGTCTGTGATCTGAACTGAAAATGCTGAATAAGTTTGGAAAAGGCAGATTTTCCCCCCATAGGAAGATAATGGAATTTGAGGAGAGGAGATGCTGATGCCCAACGTCTAGAGGCTGTGAGTAGAAACGGCTGCACCCCTGGATTCCTATTGCTGAAGGCTACCCAGTAGCAAGTCGCGCTAAGCAAGGATTTCCAGAGGAGCAGCGACGTCCGTCTCCTACAACGAAAGCATCCCAGAGTTTTGCGGCGCCCTAAGCCAACTAATAAATGCCTTATTACGTTTTCGTGAACCTGCAGTCTGAGGAAGTCGGTTTAACGGCACAATGGTTTTGTTTTAGTATTTTAACTTCTCGTATGTTTTAATGTGTCAAATTCCACCCCCCCCACCCCACCCCACGATTTTATCTTTTCACACACCGCTTTGAGGGTGGGGTTTGTTTGTTTTTTAAATCAAGTGGTGTACAAATTTTATGAAATGCATTAGGCTTTAAGAAGCCCCACAGGCTCTCCGCGTTATTGTAAATCCTAAAAATTAAGATTCGCACAGGAGCGTACGGAACTAAGGTTTTACTTTTGAATAAAACCCGAAATCTGCACAAAACTCTAGAGGACGCAGGAGACACCCTGAGCCATTTGGGCTGGAGGAAAAAGCTGTTGGGTTTGCGGGTCCCCCGCGTTGGTTGCAGTGGCGGTGGCGGTATCGCCCCAGGGGATCCTTAGCCGGGCTCACCTCGGCGCGGGGAAGAAGGGGCGGCTGCTCCAGCACAACCACGCGCCCCGAGCACGAGCTGGTGGTGCAGAAGCTGTCGCGCTCATTGAGAAGCCGCACGATCCCCGCAATGGGCTCGTCCACGCTGCCCTTCCGGCTCCCGTCCGCGCGCGACAGCCGCTGCTCCTTCCAGCGCTTGAAATCAGCCATCGACGCCGGCTTTTTTCCATCGCCGCCCGCCCACTTTACCGCTCTATGGGCGCTGCCATCTTAGTCCGACGGCGGCCCGCTTGGGACAAACTTGTGGCCCGTGCGCATGTACCCTGCGCGGGCAGCGCGAGTCTGTAATTTGAGTTCAACGGGGCTAATTTGAGACTACGGTCCAAGCGCACCTATTGGGCTTGCTGCTGTGAGAAGGCACGGTTAGGATCCCGCAACAAGTCTACATAGGCTTTGATCCTGCGCGCGTTTTACTCGATAGGCTAGCTGCGTTTCAGCCGGCTTTATTGCGCCCCTGGAAGCTTGTATGACTCGAGACTGCAGCGGTGCAACAGTACTTGCTCTCAAGCGTCTGTGGAGGGTTGCTGCACTATTGCATTTTAGCCTCTCGGATTAGCAGAGTTGTTAGGAGGGCTGTGGAACGAGAGTAAGGAGGAGGAGATGTAGTCTTTGTATGTGCGTGTTTGTGCCTTAGCTTCCCTAGAGGCATCTAAGGGCGCCAGTGTTTATGTGCGGTACCGGAGGAGTTTTGTCTTGCCCCCCCCCCAGATGCTGGGCGATATTCCGGGAAATAGGCAGGTGCCAGGAGATCCAGAAACCGAAGGAGAGGAGCAAGACAGTGCAAGCACATGCATATGTACTCGGAGGCAAGTCCCCACTTGGGCTCACTCACAGGCAAGAAGGCACCGGATTGAAGCTTAACGAGGATTTTAAAATCTCCATTGGTCGTAGTGGCGCCTACTTTTGAGTAAACAGCACAGGACCAGGGCTGCAAAACGCTATGCATACTTACATACTGTCCTTATTATTGTTATTACATATTTCTTCATACCGCGTTTTTTTTCCTGCTGGAACTTAAGACGGCTCACAGATAAAAATAACTGCTGAAAACATGGGGTGGGGGGGGAACAATTAAGCATAGTTTTACTATATAGTTTTAATTGTACCAATGATTGGTTTTAAAATGATTTCTATATTGTTATAGTATTAAAAACCGCACCTATAAGTTTTAATTATATCAATTAAGAGAGTTGCTAAGCGAGCAGGAGACGCCGAGGGTAGACACGTGTTCTACTGCGCGCGCGCCGCCCTGGAAGAATCTTCGCCGGAGCAAAGGTTGCGAAGGTTCTGCAACGGCGGCGCTTGCGCACTAGAACTTACGGGACTCCGAAAAGATGGCTGCTCTAGCGTGAACCCGGAAAGAGCGCATTGCGCAGGCGTGTCGAAGATAAGTAGGCGAACCGAGGCTGTGATTTAGTGAAGCTCGTTTGGCTAGGCGCGCAATCACGTCGTTCTACATCAAGAGGGTGAGTGACGTAAAATGGGCTTCCCCTCTCATCCACAGTTGGCAAGGAGGGCTTTAGGATGTAGCGGAATGCGTTGCGGAGATAGGATCTAGGTCTGTTTTCCCTGCTGCTGGGCATTGCATTACGCGCGCGTGTCTTATAGGCATAAAAAGGATTGGAGATTGAATTGAATATAAACGCACCTCTGCAAGCAATGTGTCTTAACTAGCTGACCAATGCTAGGATGTCAGTGTGATCATCGCAACTGGGTGTTGTGTTTTTTTTTTGGGGGGGGGGGGGTCCTAAAGCCACCCTTAATGTAAAAGCAAAGGAAATGCACAAAAGTACAGATTAGTGTATTATTTAGGGCAGCTGCTTACAAAAAAAGCAGGTGTTTTGATAGCACGGACCTTGTGGCATTGGTTAGCCACATGTGTTTGCTGGGCGGGAGGGGGGTGCATGCTTAGTGTACTGTATACACTTTCCACCAGATACCAGATCCTAGCTGGCAGCCAGTCCCACTGATTTGGGCTCTTTATTATCTCATTATCTCTTACTTTTGTTTTATTTTTTTTAAACAAACAAACAAACAAATGTAGAGCAACCTTGAAAGAAAAGTTACAAGTTATTTTTATTCTGAAGCATGTGACCAGCTGTGTTTTCTAAAATAAGAATCTGGCAAAGTTACCCATGCACACTGAGGTTCAGGAGAAAGTTGAATCTGTTCATTTTCCTGATAATTGAGAGTTACAATGTTTCTAACTTTGCTACAACTTGTTGCAGCTATCGAATTTATTTTAGAAAAGACACATATTTACAGTAGTATTGTTTGGCAGTTACAAACAGCTTTGGAATAGTTGCTGAAAGTGCCAATTTGATGGCAACAAGTCCAGAAAGTGATGTTTAAAATAAGAGGTCTTAAAGACTGCTCTCATGTATGGGGAAGAGAGTAAACTACAGAGTTCTGTACATCTGAACCATAGTTGCTGAGTAGAAATGTGAGACATTTTTGGTATGTGATAGGGGCAGTTGGGAATATATTTCTTTTCTCATTGCCATCATTTCAAGCTGATCTGTTTCTGTCCCTTTTTGGCTTGATTTTTTCCACCTCTAAGATGACCTTTGTTATGTCAACAGCAGTCAAAGTTAAAAATTATTCTCATCTAAATTCTACTGGCTTTAAAGGATACAAAGGTTAATGCTGGTTGCAGTTGAAATACAGATATTAACATGGATAGATGCACCTATGGTAGCAAAGGAGTCTACCTTAACATCTTACAAATGAAAACTCTCTCTCTCTCTCTGTGTGTGTGTGTGTGTGTGTGTGTAAGGAAGTAAAATACCTATTTTTATATGAAGGTCCACTGTCTGGAGTGTTTAGACGACCATTACAGTACAGTCATACCTCGGTTTAAGTACTCTTCGGTTTGAGTACTTTCAGTTTAAGTACTCCGCGGACCCGTCTGGAACGGATTAATCCACTTTCCATTACTTTCAATGGGAAAGTTCGCTTCAGGTTAAGTACGCTTCAAGTTAAGTACAGACTTCCAGAACCAATTACACTCATACTTTGGGTTAAGTACACTTCAGGTTGAGTACTCCACAGACCCATCTGGAACGGATTCATCTACTTTCCATTACTTTCAATGGGAAAGTTCGCTTCAGGTTAAGTAAGCTTCAGGTTAAGTACAGACTTCCGGAACCAATTGTGTACTTAATCCGAGGTACCACTGTATTGCATTTCATTGTAGCCGTTTAAAAGTCAAATCTTGTCACTGAATTTTAAACAGATACCTGCATCTTTAGATACTTCTCTACAGTTTCGGATTCCTTAAGTACAGTACCTGGTTTTTACTATCAGTGGCAGTGAAATTACATTTCATGGGCTGCTGGCTGGCAGTGTTGGCAGGGTACAGTTAACCTTATAAAAATAATTTGATCCTCACCCAAGCCCCTTTTAATGGCATTTCAGTTCATATGTAGTTGGGCTGTCTACTTGAAGGGGTGCTCAGGTGTCCTTGAGACCTCTTGCAGCAGGTTCTAAAACAAGGAAACTAGCAAGGATGACAATAGAAGGCCTCTTATTAGCTTTCATATGGCCTTTTCTGTGCCCAGAGATTTTTGATCAAGTTTCTAGAACCTTCTGTCTCCCCCCTGCCTTTTTTCCATGGTTGACTTTACAATTTACAGCCTAAATGAGATATTGTTGATTTAGGCCAGAATGCAGAGTTTGAATTAATGTCAGTAGTTACTCAATCTTGGAATGCCAGGGATAACTTGAAATAGTTTGGGACCCCTTCATTTTCCCCTCAAGAGATGGTTCCAAGGGCCACAATTTAAGATCTGTATGGCTACTTCCTAAATGCAAGTGAACTTGCTCCCAGGGTTCTGATTCCATGCTTATCGATAAGTTGTTTGAGGCTGACGCCAAGCGTTTTTGAAGCAGAAGCAGGTTAGGCAGAAGAAAGCAGCCAGCACAAGTGTTAAAATCAGTGTTCAAAATGCCCCAGGAGCCAGGTATGTTTTGCGACTGGTGCAGGTCCAATTGCAACCATTTGGAAATCTTTGAGTGCCACGTTGGCAACTGACATCTCAGTCTGGCTGGCTCCTCCAGCTTTCTTAAGCAGGTAAGCACAAGGGCTTAATTATTGCATTTACAGCCCACCCTTTTCTCCAAGGAGTACATGGTTCATCCCTGCTTCAGTTAATCCCTACAATGATCCTTTGAGGTAGGTTTAGAGGCTGCAACTGGCCGAACGTCACCCAGTGAGCTTCACGACTTGAGTGGGAATTTGAACCCTGATCTCCCAGGCCCTAGTTCAGGCATCCCCAAACTTCGGCCCTCCAGATGTTTTGGACTACAATTCCCATCTTCCCCAACCACTGGTTCTGTTAGCTAGGGATCATGGGAGTTGTAGGCCAAAACATCTGGAGGGGCGCAGTTGGGGGGATGCCTGCCCTAGTTTGACACTAAAATAAAAAAATTCCTTCAGTAGCACCTTAAAGACCAACTAAGTTTTTATTTTGGTATGAGCTTTCGTGTGCATGCACACTTCTTCACCACTACACCACTCTTAACCACTACACCACACTGGCTTCCTAGAGTACTTCTGCTATTGGGCAGCTATATAAATCAAGTACATAAATAAATATTGAGATAGCAAAAAGTCACTTGCAATGTTTTCATTGAAACTTGAATTTTGTTTTAGTCCTAATTGTTTTACTTGATGTTCTAATGTGTTGTAAACCGTTTTGAGATTTTTCCTTTAAAATATAAAGCAGTATAGAAATGAAATGAAATGAAATGAAATGCATAGCTGTCAAGTTTTCCCTTTTCTCGCGAGGAAGCCTATTCAGCATAAGGGAATTTCCCTTAAAAAAAAAGGGAGAACTTGACAGCTATGATGAAATGATGATGATAAAAACAAACAAACAAACTCCCCTGCAAAAAAGAAGAAGTGTCTGGACATTCCATTGTGGCGACTGTAACCTAGGTTTAAGGTTCCATTTGGCAATTAGCTTCTATATCTGAGTTTCTAATACTGGTTAAAATGGCTGTGAGAGAGAATGAGCCACTTCTGTAGAACTCTAAAAGTTGACAGGAATCTCAAAGGTCATCCAGCTCAACCCCTTGCCAGTGCAGGAGCTGCACCCCATGTGTAAAAACCTAATGGAAGGAGATGCTCTGTTCTCATAGTGACCTGCCAGATGTCCATGAGAATCCTACAAGCAGGACCTGAATGATATAGGACTTTCCTCACCTATGATTCCTAACTACTGTGATTCCCATTATTTGGATTTCAAACTCTTCTCCAGGCATAAAGCCTTTTTTAGAAAATGGGGATTCAGTTATTTATTCATTTATTTTTTTAAGCTCGTGTAACTCCAGTTGTAAGGTCTTCTGAAGATGTGACAAAAGGTATCCTTTCTAAGCTGGTTTGTGTGTGTTTGCGCAAGCATCTGCATATCTGACAGTGCAGTCCTGTATTTGTCTACTAAGATGTAAATAAATGGGGCTTATTCCCAGGTAGTGAAGGAAGGGGTTTGCCAATTGTATTCTTGAGCTAAATCTGATCATATAATTGCATTGTATAAGTCTGATTGTATGGCTTAGCCATATCCCTGGGATGTCTTGCTTAAAATGCTTTTTTTCTTCTTTGCCTCTCTCTGTGTGCCAAAGGGTAATGTAAGCAAAAGGAACAGGATGCCCAGCTTGCTATCAAGGCCGGATGGCTGGCCTTGTCTGATGCTATCAGTCTGACGCATAGAACAGGCAAGATAGTCAAGGACTCAAGCCCCCCCACTCAAGGCTGCTTGAGGATGCTATCAGGGTAGCATGAGTCAGCATATGTTTACAAGAAGAACCGGGCACAGGAAGATCCTTATATGTACTTGTGCCCCCTTGTGTTTATGAGAAGGACAGGATACGGATTTTCCTTATATGGGATTGTAACCCATGACCCCCTTGCGTGCGCACATTTACAGAGAAGGGGGAAAGGAGCCCAATAAGTGTATAAGAATGTTTGCAAATTCGTGTTTCTTTACTCTTGTCGTGAAGCTGATCACCAAGAGTCTCTTAAATTTAAGAATTAAATTCTTTCTCTGAATTCAACCCTCAGTGTCATTCTTGACTGTCCCTGTCCCTGCCTGGGCGCAACCTAAGGATCCTTATCAGCTAATAAGGCTACAGTAAGTGGATACAGGATTGCGATCTGATTCATTTCTTATCCAAAGTGAAACTATTAGTTCTCCTTTGTATAAGTCAAAAAGCCTCCAATTGGCAGCGCATTGTTAGAACAGAATGAAATGCATGGTGAACCTCTGATTTAAGAGCAAGTAATTTGATCCTTTCTCTTTGAAGTGGGAAAGCGTGGAGGTTAAGATAGTACTGTATTTTATCTCTGTGATTTTTCAGGTTGCTATGGCAGCCGGGAAAAATGTGATGAGAGCTGTCAAAGTGTTTGAATTTGGTGGACCTGAAGTGCTTAAGCTTCAAGCAGATATTCCCTTGCCAATTCCAGGAGAGAACCAGGTAAAAACAAAGACCTTGAACTGGATATATAAATACTGTACACACTGAAATTAGCATTATTGCTATTTAATAGTTTATTGGAAACTTTTCTGCATCAGTCAGCATGCAGAATGAATTTGCAAACGGAGTAAAAATCCCACAGAACACAGCCCTGGGGAGCAATCCTGACATCTGTACATGCCATTGCTTGCCAGACCAACTGCATAAGTACTGGTATAACTTTTGTGGTTACCTGTTTTATAAAGGATCCTGCAAAAGTTCTATAGGGAATGAACATTGGTTTGCCTGTAACCAGAAAAAGAAAGAAAGAAAAAAAAGGATTTGTGTTCTTAATGCTTAATAAGTGTTTATGCTGCCTGTATTTTGAACACATTTGACATTCAACAACAAACAACTTGGCATGAAAATGAAGGTACCAAATTTCTTTCAGTTGTTCAACAAATGTCCTTTTCTTCTGCAGGTTCTCATTAAAGTTCATGCATGTGGCATTAATCCAGTGGAGACCTATATTCGTTCTGGGACTCATGCTAAAAAACCAGCTTTACCTTACACACCTGGTTCAGATGTGGCTGGGGTAGTACAAGGTGTTGGAGGAAATGTAACTACTTTAAAGGTATCCCATTTTTGTTTCTCATTTGCTATCTTTTATACAGTATCATTCCGATCTTGGTTACTAAACTGGGTCTCTTCATAGTTCCTGTGTCTTGGATATGATTCATGTCATCCCTATACATCTGAATTTCTGCCTTCCTGTCTACAAATTTGAATGTAAACCTTTGTTTGTTAACAAACTTTGGCCTACATTCTTTGCCAAATAGTCTTTAGTACTTCAGTTACTCCAGACAGAAGTGCTTTCAAAGTCTTGGATTTTAAACTAGTTGTTAATTCTGCTTCTTCTAATGCAGAGTTTCCCAAACTTGGGTCTCCGTCTGCTTTTGGACTACAACTCCCATCATCCCTAGCTAGCAGGACCAGTGGTGAGGGGTGATAGGAATTGTAGTCTAAAAACAGTTGGAAACAATTAGTACAGATTAGATCTGTTGTAATGCTGTTATCTTCTTGTCGTGGGTATTTCACCCATATAATTGGGTTTTATTTAACTCTTATAGAAATGCCTTCATTTTTACACAGGATACAGAAAACACTTTGGCACAACGCTTCACCTTGTGCATTTGTTTTCTCCTACCAGAAAGGAGACAGGGTTTTTACCCTTGGTACCATTTCTGGCGGTTATGCCGAATATACCATTTCATCAGTTGACACAGTCTTTTCCTTGTCTGATAAACTGGACTTCAAGCAAGGTGCTGCAATTGGAATTCCATATTTTACTGCTTACCATGCTCTCTTTCAAAAGTAAGGCAATGACATCCTAAAATTGCTTTTGAGCAATAAAAATGCAGTAACTTTGGGCCTTTCTGCCCAATGTTCATTCCCTTGAGGCTTTTCTGTGTCACATGTTCAGTCAGACTAATTTTTCCATGTTCTTTAATGCAGCAAATTTGTGGGCTCCCTCTCTTTCCCTCTCTCTCTCTCTCTCTCTCTCTCTCTCTCTCTCTCTCTCTCTCTCTCTCTCTCTCGTTTTGAGCCTGAGAAAAAAGGAGTACTTGTAACTAACAGGACCAGTGGTCAAGGATGATGGCCGTTGTAGTCCCAAAACATCTGGAGGGCTGAGTTTGGGGATGCCTGGGTTAGAGTGTTGATCTAGGACGGGCATAGGCAAACTCCAGCCCTCCAGATGTTTGGGGCTACAATTCCCATCACCCCTGACCACTGGTCCTGTTAGCTAGGGATGATGGGAATTGTAGTCCCAAACATCTGGAGGGGAGGAGTTTGCCCATGCCTGATCTAGGATCTGGGAGATCAGGGATCAAATCCCTATGCTGCTATGAAGCTCACTGGATAACCTTGGGCCACTAAGTCTAACCTACCTCATAGGTTTGTTGTGGGAAATATCATGAGGAGGGGGAGAACCATTTAAACCACCTTGTGCTCCTTGGAGAAAAAGGTGGGATACAAATGCAATGATTGATTCATTGATCAATACCTAGGCAAAGTACTTGTGGCTTCAGTCCAAGCTTGTTCTGATGGCAGTGTGTTTAATAGGGAGTTAGGAAGTTAGTTGGCTGTTTTGCAATAATACAGTGGTACTTCAGAGCCTGTGTTGGGTTGGGTTGTTTTTAAAAAAAATGTATCACTGTATTTCCTGCTCATCACTGATAGGATTATTTTGTGGCCATCAAAGTAGCTGCACTGTGACTATTTAATATTAATATTGACATTGACAGTCAACATAAATACTGTTGTTTCCTAACACAGATTCAGAAGAAGTGCATTCTGGGGTTCTTCCCAAATTAAAATTCATTGAATGTTGGCTAATTTAGTTTTTTAACTCCTCACTACAGCTATACTGTTGGCTGCATAGCAAGGTACACACTTGTTTTTCATCCTTCGTTAGCCACTTCCAGCAACTCCTTGTTGGATATAATTTCTTGTACAGATACAATCCAGGCAGTTGTATTGAAAATTTCTTGTGTGTGTCTCTCCCCCCCCCCCCAGAGGATCTGCTAAAGCAGGAGAAACCGTGCTAGTCCATGGAGCAAGTGGAGGGGTAAGTATCATGAAAACTCACCTTATGCTTAAAAGGGGCTTTAGCATGGTAAAGTACAGTGCCTTGTCACCCCAGTGGGTTGGCTCTCTCATCCATATGCCTTTCTGAACTTCCATCTCCTCTGCCCTGCAGCCCACTCACACTGTCCCAGGTTCTATCCCAGAGGGTTGGAGTCCCTCTGGGAGAGGAGAGAAAGGGAGGTCCCGTTGCGTGAGCAGAGCTCCACTTGCCCCCCAACACATGGGGTGAGGTGGGGCTGATGCAGGGCTCAGTTTGGGGGAAGGGCTTGGATCTACAACCAGCTGCATTTCTTCACACTACTTCAATTGCATGGAGGAAAATGCTGGAATAGGGTTTGCGTGGAGTTCAAATCTGGCCCTGTTTAGGCTTTTAATCCTGAAGTCCTGGAAGTATTCTTCTTCTTCTTCTTCTTCTTCTTCTTCTTCTTCTTCTTCTTCTTCTTCTTCTTCTTCTTCTTCTTCTTCTTCTATTATTATTATTATTATTATTATTATTATTATTATTTAAGTGTCAAAGCTCTGTAATTGCCTCTTTTGGTCATGACCTCGGTCCAGTATACCTGAAGGAGCGTCTCCACCCCCATCGTTCTGCCCGGACACTGAGGTCCAGTGCTGAGAGCCTTCTGGTGGTTCCCTCACTACAAGAAGCCAAGTTACAGGGAACCAGGCAGAGGGCCTTCTCAGTAGTGGCAACCGCCCTGTGGAACGCCCTCCCACCAGATGTCAAAGAGAAAAACAGCTACCAGACTTTCAGAAGACATCTGAAGGCAGCCCTGTTTAGGGAAGCTTTTAATGTTTAATAGATTATTGCATTTTAATGTTCTGTTCTGTTGGAAGCCGCCCAGAGTGGCTGGGGAAACTCAGCCAGATGGGCGGGGTATAAATAATAAATTATTATTATTATTATTATTATTATTATTATTATTATGAGAGACATGGCAGAATCCAGTACAGTTGTACCTTGGAAATCGAACGGAATCCGTTCCAGAAGTCTGTCCGACTTCCAAAACGTTCGAAAACCAAAACTTGACTTCTGGTTCGCTGCAGGTACGACCGTACTGGCCAAGATTGCTGTTCTTTCTGTTTTATGAAGTGCCTTTTAAAAATGTTAACTTGGCAAGATATTGTTTTCTTTTTAAAGCAAAAACCCTTTGAAAAGTACTTCCTGTTCAAAGTTTGACACTGTTGCTTCCAAAGTACGGCTTGAAATGATGTTAGTGAGAAGTCCCTTGCAGTTGTTGCCTTTGAAATGTGAAGACTGGGCAGTTGTGTTATAGTGGTAATTGAGCTGATATATTTTACTGTCTCTATAAAAGAGAAACAGAAGTGTGTACTGTTGGTTGGCTTAATTATCAATTTCCCTGATTTTATTTCAGGGAAGTTGTGCTAAGAGAAGCCACATACTGTTTTTGTGTAGGAGATCAAGTCATGCTATATCAGACTGTTAGTACAACTTATTTAGGGTCACCTGCAGCTCTGTTGCTATTGAAATTTCCTCCTTCAAAACGATTGTTGTCAATAATTATATAAGGAAAATGCTATGTTAAACTTACAACACTCTCCCCCCCCCCCCCCGGCACCCTTTTTAAAACCTAGGTTGGAATAGCAGCATGTCAGATTGCAAGAGCTTATGGCCTGAAAGTCTTTGGCACAGCTGGAACGGAGGAAGGGATGAAACTAGTTTTGCAAAACGGAGCCCATGAGGCATTTAATCACAAGAAGAAGGATTATCTCACTCAGATTAAGGTAATTTAGAACACAGACTGCAAAGTAGTAATTGGAATACTAGTTACTGTAAAATAGAGGGCAGTATTCTGCTAACAAGTCCTGTTAGTGCAAGGATTTCTGCTTGCATAATGTGCCTTCCTCCAACCACATCCTCCCCCCAGATCTGCTCCAGAAGATTGGGGGAATGGCTAGGACAGTTTTGGGGGTGTAGGAGGAAGAGGAGAACATTCCATTGGAATGTTCGCCTTAGTGATATGTTGAGTTCCCCTTAGAGCTCCATAGGTTCCCACCCATTATGTTCCCAATGAGCATTTTTAACACCACATGCACCCTTTACTGGGTATACAAATGGGTATCCATACACCTGGCTTCCTGCAATCTCACAACCTCCTTTAATAGAGGAAGTGTGAGGGTTTTATAGTCATGTGTGGCTGCAACTGAATCAGCAGCCTTTATTAGTCTGACCAACGGCAGGAGGCCAGAGTGTTTTTCTCTTCGCTTGTGCGGTTCCAGGGCAACTGGCAATTGGAACCAAGCATTGTTCCTGGTTTGGAGGAGGGAAACGAGCTCCTTGCAGCTGCTAGGGTTGCCAGACTCAATAGAGGACAGGACTTCTGTGCCTTTAATTGTCCTGCTCTCTTTTGAGTCTGGAAACTTTAAAGAGAAACCAGCAGACCCTTTGTTTAATTTCCAAGCAAAGAGTCTGCTGGTTCCTCTTTAAGGTTTCCAGACTCAAAAGAGAGCAGGGCAATTAAAGGCACAGAAGTCCTGTCCTCTATTGAGTCTGGCAATCCTAGCAGCTGCTCCTTCTCTAGCTGATAGATGTAGCCAGGTTGTTCTGCTCTGGACTCTTGCTTTTTAGAATGGTGGTATTTAGATTGTGTGCTTTTATTTAAAATGCATCTCTGGGTTAATTGTGGGGCATAGGAATTCATTCATTTCCCCCCCCCAAAATATAGTCCGGCCCCCCACAAGGTCTGAGGGACAGTGGACTGGCCCCCTGCTGAAAAAGTTTGCTATAATGTGTATCTTTGTCTTGTATAGTGGCCTGTGAGCTGCTTTGTGTGCATCTTGATATTTATTTTATTTTTTTACAAAAAAGCAGGATATGAATAATAACTTGTGAACCACAAAAGCAGCCAGGCTTCCATGTATCTTTGATACTGAACAGCTGATTTCTTATGCAGGAAGCTGCTGGTGCACACGGCATAGATGTGGTAATAGAGATGTTGGCAAATGTCAACCTTGCCCATGACTTGCAACTGCTGTCAAATGGAGGCCGAGTGATGGTAAGGATGCACCCCCATAAATGAGAATCCTAATGTTTAGAATTAAGCGGTCAGCATCTCATTCTCTCCACCACTTTGTGTGACAGATTGTGGGCAGCCGTGGTCCCATTGAGATAAACCCCAGGGACACTATGCTGAAAGAATCGAGCATCAGAGGACTTTCTTTATTCTCTGCATCTAAGGTAAAAATCATCATCATCATCATCATGCAGTGTATGTACATAATTCACTTAGAGGAGCCAGCATGCCTTTTCTGTAACACAGCCTGGATCGGATGCTTGGCTTCAAAACATGGGACGTTCTGGAAAGCTGCTTTAATCTCTCCCTATATTTTCTTCGTCCCTACAGGCACACACACCCCTTTAATCATTTCACAGTCTGGGGAGCTTTATGTAAGCTCTTGGGAGTCTATTGCTATCTGTTGAGAAGCTTTGGACTGGCCAGTGAAACTATATTCTGCAATAGCATTAATCTTTCAGGAGCTGGTCTTGCCTCTTTGGGCTTCATATGTCCTGCAACTTTTTCCCTCCATGCATTTAGAGAGAAACAATGTTCTTAAAAACCTCTGTTGCTTGGGTTGTGAGGAGTACAGTCGTACCTTGGATCTCAAAGGCCTTGGTACTCAGACGTTTTGGTTCCCGAATGCTGCAAATCTGGTTCGCGAACGTTCTTTGGAACCTGAACGTCCGGTGGGGCTTCCGTGGCTTACAACTGGCTTCAGGAGCTTCCTGCAGCCAATCAGAAGCCGTGCTTTGGTTTCCGAACGTTTTGGAAGTCGAACGGACCTTTGGAACGGATTCCGTTCGACTTCCAAGGTACGACTGTACAAGCAGTCTTGTACAGTGGATAATTCCTGCCTCCTCCTTCTCCACTGCAGCCTGCTGTGTCCCATGGAAAATCATTGTTGGCAACATGGTGTGTGGGAAGGGGTGGCGTGTGGGGTGATTGACCACAGGCATCCATTGATTTCCCAACTCTCGCTACACACATGTGTCATAACCGCCACCACCATATCCAAACTTTTCTCCAGCCCTTTGGGAGAAATTTCCACAGGGCTTACAGGTAGGGGTTGGGGAATCTCTGCTGCGAAAGCTAAATTGTGGTTGCAGTGCTCTGGAGCCAAGCCTACATTCTTTCTTCTCCCCACCCCCGGGTACAATGTAGAAGAATGAATTTGACTGCTGGAGGGCATAGAAGTATTTTCCTTTCGTGCTCAATTTAAAAAATGTTTTCTTCTCCATTTAGGATGAGCTGCGTGAATGCGCAGCATCAGTTCTGGCTGGTGTAGAAGCTGGCTGGCTGAAACCAGCAGTAGGCCCTGAATATGCATTGGAGAAGGTGGCAGAGGCTCATAAAGACATAATACACAGCCCAGGTGCCTTGGGGAAGATGGTGCTTCTCATGTGTTAAATTGTGCCTCCACACCAATCGTATAATCGCTGCTCACAGTTGTTAATGTAGCACGTTCCGAATACTCCTCAAAATGTGGTTCAGGTATAAGTTGCAATAAACACTAATTTGGGGAAATATTTGAATATCAAGTTTAAAAAAGATGACATGCTTTGTATTTCTGACTTAGACACTCTGCAGTTTGGGGGTGGAGTTTTTTTATTGCAGGTCTTTGTAAAATATGTTTGTTTTGCACCCGAACGGTATTGCTATATTGCAGACTACCATTTCCACACATGAACGTGCTAAACGTGTTTTGGGGCCTACATTAGGGAGTTTTAGAAATCCACTGTTTTGCCTTTAATTTGCTAACTACAGAATTACGTTCCAGAATCCCTCTTTTCAAAATAAAGAATACAAGGAAGACAGACTCAACAGTTCCTTTGCTTTTCGTCTTTGGGTAACAAAGCTCATCCTTAAGCCATGTTACCTTTTAGTAATCCACATCTCCAGAAGGAGTGCCATTCTTTGGACAAAATGCCCAGTTTATTTCAACTGCTGATATGGGGGAAAGGTGTGTACATCCGTATGCAATCACACCCAGCCTGTGTTGTCTTTGCTCTTTGGAGAAGAGGGGAAGACTGTGCAAATAGGGTTTCCACACATATGAGAGTACGCACAAACCAGCCACTGTTGTTCTCTTTGTAATGGTAATGTATAGATTTAGTGGCTTCATTCTGATGTAAGGCTAAGCCAGGCATCCCCAAACTTCGGCCCTCCAGATGTTTTGGACTACAATTCCCATCTTCCCCGATCACTGGTCCTGTTAGCTAGGGATCATGGGAGTTGTAGGCCAAAACATCTGGAGGGCCGCAGTTTGGGGATGCCTGCCTTAGTGAATGAAGCATATTGAGCCTCAGGCTTGAATAGTTCACCTCTTCAGTGTGTGTAGGAGAGACCCGAGCCTTTCAGTTTCATCTTAGGTGAACCACATATTGCCATGTCATATGAACCTGGGCAAACTGTTGTGAATCTCAACCATGGTTTGTTGAAACAAACAAAACTTCAAACCATAGTTTATGAAACTGGTTTGTTTTCAAATCTAGTTAATGTTAACCCCCTATGCTCTTTTCCCTCGCAGTTTTTCAAAAGAACTGACAATGTAGGCATACATTTACATTGACCAAGTGAAACAAAGATGGAAGTATAGAGATTATGGCTGTCAGAGCAAAGCACCAGGGAAGATGAAATATTACTTATGAAGGCCTGGTAGCAGCTGGTTGGGCATGTGATGGCAGTAACTAATAGTGGAACTATGAGGTCAGATGTATACAGAAACGAGAAGCTTAATGATACGTTCTTTGCAACAGCGTTCCCTGTGCCCGCCTACATCTGTCTATCTCAGTTCTTTATATCTTACCTTTCAGGATACAAATCCTCCCAAGGCAGTGTACAAGAAACAGTGCAGTATTAGTGAAAGAGCTAACGTGGTGTCTACTAGTTGTTATGGACTAGAGCTCCCATCACCCCCAGCCAGCCCAGCAAATAGTTAAGGATGATGGGAGTTGTTGTCATCAGCAGTATGTGGAGCATACCAAGCTGGCTGTTGCTGATCTACAGTGAGGGGGAAAGTCTTTGATCCCCTGCTAAATTTGCCCGTTTGCCCTCTTGACGAAGAAATGACCAGACCATAATTTTAATGGTAGGTTTATTGTAGCTGTGAGAGACAGAATAACAACAGGGAAATAAATATTATTTTTAAAAAAAAGAAAAGAAAAAGATAGCTTAGTGAATGCAAACAGGACTGTGTCCTGTAGCCTTTTCACAGAACTTCAGTGCCATTCAGAATGCAATAGACTAGAGAATGCAAGTAGAAGAAGGAGGTGTGGTTAGGCTTTTAAGAAATAAAAGTTGCCAAGAAATTTTGGGCAGGATTCACTTGCAGAAACGCACGAGCATTTCCACTTGCCCGAAGGGGTTACTCCTCCCTCTGCCCGCATTCTCCACAAAATTGGCTCAGGATGGGTGGGTGTGGAACGCAGGACCATTCCCCCTGACAACCTGGAATGCTTGGAAGAGCACAATGTTTAATTATATCCTCTATTCAAAATAAACAATTGCATGCATAAATACAGCATAGGCCTAGCAGTGATGTTCCACTGTTTCCTGTTGATGAAGTTTTCAGTGGTGTTGAAAGTGACCGTGGAGAGAGCTGCTTGACTTCCCACCAGAAGGGGTCGTGCTACTCCTGTTCCTAACACATTTCTTATCTGCAGTGATGAGATGCATTACATTTTATACCAGTGAAGGAATGGGGAGATATTCCTAAAGGCATTTGCCAAAACACAATTTCACACTTTCTACCTGGGAGACGCATGGGATATTACCTCAAGAAAGGTGGAAATGGGAGACCTTTCCTTCTCTTCAATAAGTTATTAGCACTTCTGTTTCAACATGTTTCCTTTACCAGGACTGCTGCAGTAATAACAATACAAAATCCCTGTTTTGCAAAGAATGGGAGAACTAACCTTTGAAATGCTGGTGGCTTCCTCGGAACTATGTGAAGGCATATGCTTATGCCAATGTTTTAAATGTGTTAGGAAATGGGACAGGCATGGGGCAGGGACCCCACAGTGGAGTCCCATCGTTCCTGACTGCTGGCTGTGCTAGTGAGGGCTGATGGGAAGTTACTTATTACTTTGATTTGCCTAAGACAAACAATACCTCCTTCACAAAAACTCCACACAGAGAGAAGCAGCAATAAGAATGATGATTATCATAAGCCCTCCAAAGCCTTGAGAAAGATGTACATCTTCGCATGGTGCCAAAAGGGTGATATTTCAGCGCCAGGCAAGCCTTGCTGGGAAGATAATTCCATAGAATGAGGCCACAACCAAAAAGGCCCATCTCCCTTGGTGTAATTCTTCAAACTTCTCTCAGACAGAGCACCTACTGAAGAGCCTGAGATGAATGAAGGGTCCAGGTATGTTCGCTTGGTAAATTGTAGTTCAAGAACATCTGGTGGGACTTCTCTGCCATACACACAGCTAAGCATAATGTGATGAACAAGCCATCTCACTACTATGTGTAAAGTGCTGAATATTTATTTTGCTGACTACATGGCCTTTTTGCAGTGAAATTAAGACAAGTTGCCAGAATCAAATTCTTAGATTCCAGCTTAGTTTTGCTTACCACTTGTATAAACCCACAGTTCTGGGTGGCATGCTCTTAACTCCACAAAGATGGAGGTTTCTAGAACAGGTAAGCCTTAGGACCCTTGTGGACAGATAGGAAGATAGGAGTGGAGAACTATGACATCTACTGCCTCGTCTTCCTTGAAATGAAGGTCCAGAAGTTCATATGGATTGAAAAAGGTAGACAGAAAAAGCCATTCAAAGGAACAGACAAAAAAAGGACATTTTCATTAGGAGTAGGAGATGCCAGCAAAACACTGGGTGGTATTTAATTGCCATGCTCAGAGCAGACCATAAATGGACTTTAGACATGGCTAACTTAAGTCCATGGATGTCAATGGGTCTAATTGGTACAGTATATGACTTAGTTGGATACTACCATTGCTTTTTAAAAGTTTCCTTCCCACTGTTTTTAAGCCAGAACAGACATTGTATTAATAGGACCATCAATGCTGTGTTCTTTCTCAATACAGTATACTTTTTTTAAGCCTTCAAAGCCTGTGGCCATCACTACATCTTATGGCAGCAAAAACCTTAATAAGTTGTGCATTGTCTGAATAATTTCTAGAAACATGTTCAAGCTCAAGAGATTTGGGAGACACTCTGCACCTTTTGCAGCTCTGTAACAAGTCTTTTTGACAAGAGGCAACTAGAATCATACACTGAAATAATTATTCTTTATTCACCCCTCAATTCGGAGTAAAGTATGCATACTTCTTAGTGGTACACGGGACGCGATTGCTTGTCCCTTTAATACTGGTCCTCAGCTGTAACGTTGCTTTAAGTGTGCAGTTGTCTACCACTATGTCACCTTTCCTTTCCTTCTCCTTACTCTCCTTCCAAAGCACATTCAGTGACATGACTTCCCTCAGAACTGTAGTTTCACTTATCCGAGCTACAGTTCCCAGCACCCTTAACAAACTACAATTCCCAAAGTTCTTTGGGTGAAGTGACTGAACATACTTTAAATGTGTGTTTTTTTTGGGGGGGGGGAATCTCCCCCTTTTTGCCACTGCCTATTGCAGATTGTGAGCACCTTGGAGGCAGGGTTCTGCCCAAGGTAACTCTTGTTAGGTTTACATCCATGCTGATGGCATCCCAGATCCTCCAAGTGTCTCTATTTTCCAGGGATGACCCTGATTTAAAGAAACCATCCTGGTTTCAAATTTGATCCCCGGATGTCCCAGTTAAACAACAACAACAACAACAATTTAATGATACCCCACCCATCTGGCTGGGTTCCCCCAGCCACTCTGGGTGGCTTCCAACAAAATATTAAAATATAATGGTCTGTTAAACATTAAAAGCAGGGGTCCCCAAACTAAGGCCTGGGGACCGGATGTGGCCTAACCGCCTTCTCAATCCGGCCTGCATACAGTCCTGGAATCAGCATGTTTTTACATGAGTAGAATGTGTCCTTTTATTTAAAATGCATCTCTGGGTTATTTGTGGGGCATAGGAATTTGTTCATTTTTTAAAAAATATAGTCCAGCCCCCCACAAGGTCTGAGGGACAGTGGACCCTGCTGAAAAGGTTTGCTGACCCCTGATTAAAAGCTTCCCTACACAGGGCTGCCTTCAGATGTCAATTTTCCTTAGGATGTCCCTATTTTCATTGGAGAAATGTTGGAGGGTATGGAGTTATCCAACCTTCAAGCCACCTGTAGGCAATCCTGTATAGGGAAGTGTTTTTTTAAAATGTTTCATTATGTTTTTATATATGTTGGAAGCTGCCCAGGCAATCCAATAAGATGTGTGGGGTATAAATAGTAAAATTATCATTATGGAATGGGACGTCCCTATTTCCATTGGAGAAATGTTGGAGGGTATGGCACCCTGCCGTGACGGATCACCCTCTACACACAGCATTGACTCGGTGGCGATTTCAGGAAGAGCCCAACAACTGCTGCAAATGCTTCAGATCCTCGCCTAACAGGGGCAGCTGCGGGAGCGCAGTGGAATCAAAGCAAGCAGTTCCCCTAGGACGCAGATGAACAAGCATTGCGGCCTGTCTGGCCAGGGCATACCAGCTTCCGAACCTTTAAAATGCGGTCGTGCTGTTATCTCAGTTGGTAAAGCGTGAGACTCTTAATCTCAGGATCGTGGGTTCGAGCCCCACGTGATTGGGCAAAAGATTCCTGCATTGCAGGGGGTTGGACTAGATGACCCTCGTGGTCCCTTCCAACTCTATCATTCTATGTTCTTAAAAAGGGACTGGATCATAAATTAGCCTCCATGTCTGAATCACTGGTCTAACCACATTGCAAACTCTATAATAGTTCTGTGTATGAGATGGGGATTCATCGTCTCTCTCCAGCTCTTCCGAGGTCCCTGTCTGCAGATCAGACCAGAAGCTCCACCGACGGTGTGTTGTGTGTGTGTATTTGTGTGTGTCGGGTTACAGGCGCCTGGGGAACCTGCTTTCAACACAACGCAAGTGGCAGCGCCATTCCTCCTATCAGCTGAGAGAGCCTCCACAGTATACTGCCAATGCATTGGGCTAAAGGAGGTATTTCTCCCCCCGCCCCGGTTTCTTTCGGTCTGTGCGCCCGCCTCCTCCAAAGCATCACCACGTGGCCCTCCCTTAGCAACGGGAAGAGATGTTTTGGCACAGTCAGCTGGGGGTCAGGTTAGGATCCCCGAGGGGAATCCACAGGGTAGCGGGGATCTGGAAGAGGCGAGGAGGATCAGCAGTCAGTTTCTGAGGCGACTGTTGTCTTTTAAAAGCACACGACCTTTAAGCATCAGGGTTTTTTGTTTCTGCAAAAATGAACCATCCTCACCCTGGGTAAGTGAGAAGGTTCCAGATCTTCAGGGGGAGGGTCAGGGGTGTGTGTGGTCTGTGGTGGGATAAAATGGACTTCCGTGGGATGGGGCAGACAGCAGCTGTATATATTTTGTGTGTCTTAAAAACCTACTTATTCACCAGCTTGCGGGGGTGGGGGTGGGGGGCTTTTTGGTATTGTTTCAGGGTTCATCTCCTGTTTAAAAATTACATATATGTGCCTTTTCTTCCCCCATTACCAAAATGTCATTTTCTTTTCAAAATGAAAGAGAAGCTTTTTTTGTATAATTATGACATGCGTCACTCTCGCCACCAGAGTTGCAAGCGTCAGGTGCTAAACCTCAATTAATGGAGCAGAAAGATATGTTTAGTGCAAAGTTTTTTAGACAGCAGAGGAATACGAACAGGGAAGTGCCACAGCTGAACCAATTCATGTTCTTCAAGAGCAATGCGGTGGCAAGGAGCATGGAGGGGTAATTTAATATTAAAAACCCGTATCCAAATGAAAGTTACTGTTATCTTCCTCCTTTTGGGGTACCTGTCTAAATACAGATTTGGCAGCTCTTGCTATTCAACCAGCAAAGTCTTTTGTGCAACTTAAATATAGTAAAACTGATATTTTAAAGCAACTGTGATGAGTTGCTTTCTTGTAATGAGCCATCAGAAATAATGGCTGGGAGGCAAAGTATCCTTGAACTTGTCTTGAATTTAATTTAAGTTTTTCTTTTCGCTTTCCCTTGTATCACCTTTTCAAAGAAGAAGAAGAAAATGGAGGGGGTCCAAATTTAAATCATTACAAGTTTCTTGCATTAGAGATGCAACAATAACTTTGACTTTCAATTCCCGTTGTCAACACTGGCTGTTTTCCCCCCTAATTAATTCTTTGAGAATTGTGAAATCAACTGTAAGGAAAGCAACAGTAATAAATTCACAGCTGATCATACATTGCTTAACTTGCTAAAAAATCCAGCTTTTTATTGGGTAATATTCACACTTGCTTTGAACTTGGACAGATGATTATGATGATTATTTTAAAGTGAACTTTGCGTGTTTTAAACACATGAGCTTTAGTGAAGATAACCCCTGAAGCTGTGTGTATAGATTAATTTAACAAAGACAAATCCATATACTGTATCTTGTTTTTGGCAAATAATTCTCCATGCTAAGCCATGCAAACTGAAATGGTGTATCTGGCGTCATTCTGGCAGGACTATTACACAAATCCGATCCATGGAGTGCTCCAATGTTCAATTAATGATGGACCTATGATGAATTAAGGGATCCAGATTAAGTTAGTTGTGCTTGGTTCTCATTAAAACCAATGCCGTTTACATAATGATTAATTTACTCCGTTGATTTCAATATGACTTAAACTTAACAAACTGAGGCTACAATCCTATAGCCACTTACTTGCTAAGTCCCATTGAACTCAGTGGGTGATATCCAGGACATAGCAAGAATATGCAATGCAGCTTTACATAGTGATCATAAATAGAAGGTGCAGGGAGAGGAACAAGAAACTAGGCTAATCCATAGCTGCCAAGTTTTCCCTTTTCTCGCGAGGAAGCCTATTCAGCATAAGGGAAAATCCCTGTAAAAAAGGGATAACTTGGCAGCTACGATCTTCTACGAAGCCTCTCCACATAGTTTAGGCATACCTTTTTGACAAGGTAGTAGTGACAACTAGAAGCCGCAGTGGACAAAATTGTCCTTACGTGTAACTCTTAAAGCTGCTATAGACCTATCAGGGTATATACTGGGGGTGAGGAACATATGGTCTTGCAGATGCTGCTGGAACTCCCATCACCCCTGACTGTTGGGCATGGCTTCCTATCTGTGGCTGTTGGGTACTGAGGCTCAATATTGCAGAGGGGGTTGCATGAGATGACTCTTTGAGTCTGCAATTCGACTCTGCAGCAACTCGAAGATTCAAACATTGGGAGGGCAGCAGGCTCCCCACCTGTGGTCAATGCTGTATCACTGTCCTGCAGCTCCAGCCCTCCTTTTCCCCCTCCCTGCCTATCAATACTGCTGCCTCCTGTGATCCTTGGCCATATGAAGGTGTTTGTGTCAGAGACCCATCTTCACCTTGGTTCTTCCATACTTCAACTCTATCTCTTGAGTCTTGACCATTCCCATGCATTGTTTTATTAGTCCACTCGCTACTCAGTCTCTTTAGCTTTCTAAGCCTCTTTTTCTTCCTACAAGGCTCTCCAGACCTCAGCATTAACATTTATTTAGCACCCCTCTCTTATTAACCCCTTCCTGTCTGAGAGATCCTGGCCTTCCTTACCCATTCCTCAAGCCTCCCCTCCTCCATCTATTATGGGTTCCCTATCTTCTAGAACTTTCCCCCCAGTACTCATTCTGCCTTTGAAAAATAGTTATGATTCTGGCTCCAGGTCCCATGTTGAGTTGATTTTTAATCCCAGCCAGACTGGCAGCTCCATTTTTATCACAGAAGGCATATTGCAAACTTCCTCAGAGTTTTGCTTCTGGAAGTTAAATGTTTAGAAACATTCCATACTATTAGTCTTTTCTCAGCCAATCAGTGCCAGAGGCTTTACAGCCATCAACACAATACAACGTCTATTTAAATTATTTACAACTCACTTTTCATTGTTCACACAACCCTAGCATGAGCAAAAACTTTAAAATACACCAAAACAACATTTCCTTTAAACAGAACCCAATGTAAAATCAAACAACATAATTTAATAGTGATTATTGGAACTTGTGAAATATATATAACTTTTCAAAGTCAACCAAATCTTTGTTCTACTTCCTATGCCTTTGCACCATGCATCATATTCCATGCCTTACTGTGAGGCTGGATCTAGACACATAAAAAAAGTGTTTCAGGGAAGCACCTTGTAAACCTCAAAGTGGGAAATCACGTTGGCGAAAGACAGAACTCAACACCACCACCTGGTGTCACAGTGTTATAACACATATAAAATGCTTTTCCTTTACTAATGTAGCTGAGTCCTAACATTCATCTGCCATTTGACAAGTTAAAGCCTGGCTAAATTCTTTCATAATTTCTCCTGGTAGCACATATATACCGTGATCATTTTCAGATTCAGAGGTGGCTCTTAAAGGAACAAAAGCAAACTTCTAAATATTCAAAAATTAACTAAGGTCTCAAGAGTGATTGGTCAACTAGCTTTAACATGAGGTTTCATGTATCTGAATGGGTCGTATATAATCTGCTGGGACTTCCATATTACATGAAACATTCAGTTTTCTGTTAAATGAAGGATCTGTACACAACACCAGCTTAAATGCAGCTACGTTGCTGTTTTCTCAATTCAGATCAAAGCAGGTTTTTGGAAAACTGAGTATTTCATAAGAAACAACAGGACATATACAGGATAGATATGGACTGTGATTGATGCTGAGTGTACACCACTTTCCAGTGGGAGTGTGCTGGATGCAGAGTAAACAGGAATGTGTATACACTATACTATATATTTACCCAGGAGTAAGACCCATTTACCTTAATGAAGTTTATTTCTGAACAGACGTATGTACCGGTAGGATAATGCTGCTATTCTGTTTGCAAAGGTGCCAGTTTTCTTTATCGCAACTGGAAATAAAGTCACATTGGTCACTGTATTAAAGCTATTAAACCTGGGAAAATATCTCAGTTGCGGTTGGGTCTCATTTCAGCTTAAGTGTAGAATTGGCAATAAAGTGCAATTGTAAACTATAAGGCAGAGTTTGTAACTCCCTGGAACTGGCTCTACTGATCAATAACTAGGATCTTTCCAGATTGTTTCTTTGGTGTACCATTGCTAACTTAATTGCACCATGAACAATTAACCGTGAAGATTTGTTTTCTAAAAAATAATGTTAGAGACTTACGGAGTTTTATGTTCAAATCAACTTTCAAATCAATAAAAAGAGACACAAAATTTCGCTCTGAAAGCAAAATGTACTGTGACACACTATTAAAGGGCAGATAATGCATTGGATCTTGCATCATAACCTGCCAAGGGGGCAGGTCTTTGGTTTGATAAAGCCTTAAGGGTTATGGTTCTGCATTTCTGCATGATTAGGCCTTGATGGCTGGTGGCCTCATCATGCCCTTTTCTGACTGGAGTTGTGTGCTGGTTGGAGCTGTGCATTGCACACCCTAACAGGAGGCAGTGAGTTTAAGCAGATGAACGGTTGGGACAAGTAAGGCTCAGGGCTTGCAGGACCTACTACTGTGTTTGGGGATCAAGCCCTTCAGGAACAACAAGTGATTGGGGGAATTATTCCAGTGCTAGGAGAAGCTCTTCTCATTGCTGTCTGTGGTTGTACACTTCACTCCTACATGTTTCCACCCTCTTCTATCACCACCCCAATGAAGATGCTTTATTCTCTTTTGTCTCAGGTCAGGTATGGTTAGTAAGCTTGTGGGAAACAAACAGTGCTTCATGCAATGCCAGGAACAGGTAACATAAGAAGAATGTTGTTTGCTTGTGGTCTTTCCAGTGTTGAAAACATAATATGTGTGCTATGGTTTGCTGTTAACACTTGGAAACAGAAACCTGGTCTAGGCTTTCAGGACATAGTGTGTGTGCACACATGCATTGTTTGTTTGAATGAAAGGCACACATTTCTTTAAAAGGGTGGAAACCATGCCCACACGTAACCAGTGATGTCTTACTAAATTTTATCGTATTGGACCTGCTGGGTTGGAAAGGAGCCCATTTCTTTCTCACGGACTACAGACTCTCATGAGATGTGCTTCAAAAGCAAAAGAGGCTGGGGTCCGAGTCTGCCTAGAAGCTAGATCATCAAAGCTGGAAGTCTTTCTCTGTGATCTAAAACACATGTGGAAACAGGGTTTGGGGGACTGGCCTGGCTCGGTTGGATATAGAAGTGTCTCTTTGTATTGTTAAGTCCCTGATGTATATCTCTGTGCATATTTACCAGTGAGGGGAAAGGGGAGGCACATGATGATGCATGGGGATGGAAAAGAATGGGGACCAGTAATGGGCTTCTCCTAGCACATGATGCTCAGTGTTTTTAGCAGCAAATAGAAGTAAAGCCAAAAATTGTAAGAAGACCAACAAATTACATATCTTCCGAATAGACACACATAATTTCCTTAATCAAAAGAAACCCAGGGTTTCACTGGATCTGAATCTGTCCCATTCTTGCCCATGGGGTGTAATGCTGCCTCCTTACAATCATAGGCGGTAAATGCTAAACTGGCCAGCTTTGAGTTATCTGATTCAGTAGCCCAGGGATCCTCATGGAGAACGCCAGGTTGAATCCAAACTGTCCAGGTCATGATCTATGGCAAGTGTGGGGAATGTTGGTCATTATGCTTGATGGGGCTGATGAGAGTTGCAGTTCTACAATAAAGTACAGTACCAGGAACCAAAGATTATCCACCCTTGATCTACAGGTATTCATGAGCAGGTGTGTGGCAAAAGGTCAGAAGTGAGGACTCCCATAGCTAGCTAACATCTCTCTTGGGATTAGTAATAATAATTGCTCGTCAGAGAAAAAGAGCGTGACATTTATTCTACTGAGCACTGCAACCTTAAACCTGGCTTTTGAACAAAGTGCTATTTGAGCCTATAATGAATTTGGACGTTTTGCTGAAATGAGACTATCCACAACTGAAATGTAACACAGTAGTTCAGCAGCTAGCGTTGCTCCATCCCTGTGCTATCTGAGATATCTGTGTTTTAACTTATATCTGGCCCGTGAAATACTGAGAAGGAAGTAAATGAAAGAATATTGGGGTAGGTTTATTTCCCCCCTACACCTCTATTCATGCAGCACACTAGTGCCAGGAGACATTATAAATCAATGCGTGGCATAATTGCTGTAATCTGGCAGCTTCAGATGCAAATGCAACTACTGCGATAAGGAGAGTAACATAAAACAGTTGCTATAGCGCCAGTGTTTAATCACCAGGCATAACACGTCAAGCTAAATTGTCTGCTTAAAGTTCAATTTATCTGCTGTAGGCTGTGGGATCATTGTGAAACCAAAAATAAACTTCCTGTAAGTCTTTGGCTTTTGTCAATGTTCTTTTCTGAAGAGAATATTTTTATGCCACCCTTTCTTCTCACCAAGAGACCTCTTTTGTTTACCATCACACAACTTCCTGATAGCATATCCACCTGCTAAAAGCCACAGGGTTAACACACAACAAGAGAACTGAGGGAAAAGAAAGGTGAGCTACCGGTAATAATAATTTTATCCACCATTTCATTTAAGATGAGGTGGCATAAGTTTCCTTGGCTTGCTTGGCATTTAAAAGAGGGGTTAAAGGTAAAGGTAAAAGGTAAAGGGAACCCTGACCATTAGGTCCAGTCGCGGAGGATTCTGGGGTTGCAGCGCTCATCCCGCTTTATTGGCCGAGGGAGCTGGCGGCGTACAGCTTCCGGGTCATGTGGCCAGCATGACTAAGCTGCTTCTGGAAAACCAGAGCAGCACACGGAAATGCCGTTTACCTTCCCGCCGGAAACTTGCACTTTGACATGCTTTCAAACTGCTAGGTTGGCAGGAGCTGGGACCAAACAATGGGAGCTCACCCCGTTGCGGGGATTCAAACCAGTGCACAAAGAATCTAAACCAGATGCACCTCTTTAAATGCTTGTGTGTAGATATCACCCGTGTTGGGACAGGACAGGTCTTTAAGGACACACATCGTAGCTCTGTAAGCACCTTAATTAAACACGCCAGCTGTGGGAAATGCTGGTGTAACTGCAGCAGATACAACTTCCAGCCTTCCCCAACCTGTACTGGCTGGAGCTGATGGGAGTTGTTCTCCAAAACCTCTGGAGGGCACCAGGTTGGGGAAGTTGGCATAGAACCTCTCTTAGCCCTGGAAAAAGTTACCTAGGTAACTATGTGGGTTGTTTTGCATTTAAAGATAAACAATTCTCTGGGTTTGTCTCAGATAAAACCACAGCGGACTTTGCTACCAAACTCTGCCACTTTGTCCTTACCCACAACCACTTCAAATTTGGTGATGACCTGTTTCTCCAGATCAGCGGCACAGCCATGGGCACCCGCATGGCCCCACAGTATGCCAACATCTTCATGGCAGATTTAGAACAATGTTTCCTTAACTCCTACCCACTCAAACCTCTCCTGTACCTGCGATACATTGACGATATTTTTATTATCTGGACACATGGACAACAGACCCTGGAAACCTTCCACCAGACATTCAATGACTTTCACCCCACCATCAACCTAACAATGAACCAATCTATGCAAGAAATACATTTTCTGGACACTACTATAAAAATACAGGATGGACATATAGACACCACCTTATACAGAAAACCAACTGACCGACAAACATATCTACATGCTTCTAGCTACCATCCCAAACATACCAAACAATCCATCGTATACAGCCAGGCCTTACGTTACAACCACATCTGTTCCAACTCTACAGACAGAGAATCTCACCTAAGAGATCTACAGCAAACCTTTTTAGAACTAAAATATCCACCTGATGAAGTTAAACAACAGATCAACAGAGCCAGACAGATACCTAGAGAGAACCTGCTGCAAGACAGACCCAAAAAAGAAAATAACAGAACACCACTAGTCATCACATACAGCTCCCAAGTTAAAACAGTACAACGCATCATCAGAGATCTACAGCCTCTCCTGGACAATGACAGCTCCCTTTCTCAAGCTCTGGGAGGAAGACCTTTCATTGCCTACAGACAGCCGCCCAATCTTAAACAACTCCTCACCCACAATAATACAACCACCAGACTTAACATGGACACTGGTACCAGAGCCTGCAATAAACCCAGATGCCAACTTTGCTGCCACATACACCCGGACAACACCATTACTGGCCCCAACAACATCCAACATACCATCTCAGGACTATTTAATTGCTCATCCTCTAACATTGTGTATGCCATCAAATGCCAACAGTGCCCTTCAGCTCTCTATATTGGACAAACAGGCCAAACCCTACGCCAAAGGATAAATGGACATAAATCTGACATCAGGAACCAGAAGACAGAAAAACCAGTAGAACACTTCAATCTCCCAGGACATTCTATACAAGATCTCAAAGTAGCTGTCTTACTACAAAAGAATTTCAGAAATAGACTGGAAAGAGAAGTTGCTGAATTACAACTTATCACCAAGCTCAAAACCATGGAGGGACCTGGTTTGAACAGAGATATCGGATTCTTATCTCATTATACATGATAAGCGATCTTCAGCCATCTCAACCCTTGCTTTTTCATGCAAAACCATTTGCAGTCGTTTCCGGTCATCAACAGCTATCAGTCAGGCAATCACCCATTTCCACCACCCTTCTGAGTGATCCCCCCTCCCCATCCCCACCCCTCCCCACCCCTTCTCTACATAAGTGCCTGGAAACTCCCATTTCACTGTATCTGAAGAAGTGTGCATGCACACGAAAGCTCATACCAAAATAAAAACTTAGTTGGTCTTTAAGGTGCTACTGAAGGAATTTTTTTTTTATTCTCTGGGTTGTTGTTTTTTATGACTGTTTACAAGTGACTATTTTGGTTTCAGATTACTTGCAAATTACAACAGTCTAACAGACAAGCACCTGGCAGGCTACTTCAGCAACACTCGGATTAGACGTCACCTGCGGAGATCTGGGCTGGTAAGTATGCAAATATTTCTTGTCAGTTTCCCTGCGTTGAGCCCTGGAGTGAGGAACCTCAGGCCCTTCACATATTTTTGAACTACAACTTCTATCGTCCATTGGAGTGGCGGCGCCACTGGGACTGATGGGAGTTGAAGTTTCTCACTCCCAAATTAAACACATCTGTTTATTGAAATGCATGTTATCCAACCCTTCCTCTTAGGATCTCAGGATGACATGCATGATTTCCCCTTACCCTTCATCTTGGTGACAACCCTGAGAAATTGGTTTGGCTGAGAGAAAGGGACTGGCCCGCGATCACCCAGGGAGCCAGCTGAGTGGGAATTTGAACCACATACAGTGGCTAAGTGGTGACACTTTTAGCATTCTATTTCATACCCTAGCCTCTTGCCCTTGCCACCACCCAAGAAAAAGCATTTGGGGCATACAGTGGTACTTTGGTTTACGAACTTAATCTGTTCCAGAAGTCCGTTCTTAAATCAAAGCGTTCTTAAACCAAGGTGTGCTTTCCCATAGCAGCGGGGGAACTCAATTGCAAACGGAACACACTCTCAACTGGAAGCGAAACATGTTCTTATTCCAAGGCAAAGTTCACAAACCAAAACACCTACTTCCGGGTGTGCAGCACTCTTAATCCAAGTTGTTCATAAACTAAGCTGTTCTTTAACCAAGGTACCACTGTATTTCATTTACTACCAAGCCTGGGTACCATGGCATTCCTAATAATGTGGATCACACCTGTCACAAATCATTGTGACAGCATCGAGAGTTGACCAATTAATGTGGCAGCATTATATGGCATGCAGTCTGCACAAAGGTTGCACACTTCCTCAGGAGCATCCAATTGAATTTTGTGGGACTTACTTCTGAGTAAACATTTGTAGGATTGAGCTGAATGTACCCTCTCACAGGTGACGTGGAACCCTTCTATTCCAGGGTTGTCATTATTGGCCATTAAACCTGTCACTCACATTTACAGTGACTTGAGTCCACTGTAGAGAAGTGGAAATCAAGCAGCCCAGGTGAGAGTGGACCAGGTGGGCAACCACCATAATTTTGCGCATTTAAAAAAAATGGATCAAAAACAAGTTGCTTCTGACTTTGTTGAAGTGCTGGAAAACAGAAGACATTTCATTTTGTTTACATCAGTGGGGTATTCTAATTCGGATTTGAAGAGTTGCTTGTGCCGGACTTCACCTATTGATAGAGCAGCAGGTGAGAGTGACACAAAACAATGGTTCCCATGATGGAATGTTCCATTTCTGGTTCCTTAACTGCCTTCTCCTCACTGAACAACCCACATTGCCTGGAAATCTCATCTATACTATACATTGAAAGCCACATCAGACCAATTTAAATGGTTGTGGCTTCCCCCAAAGGATTCAAGGAATGTTTGTTATGGGTGCTGAGGAAACCCCTATTGCGCTCATGGAGCTACAGGGTTCTGAATTTCCTAGCAAGTGGGGTTGATTGTTAAACGACTCAGGGAAATGTAGATTTCTGAGAAGAATAGGGGTATCCCAATAACTCTTAGCTTCCTTTACAAACCATAGTTCCCAGATTCTTTAGGGAGAGCCATGTCTGTTTAATGTGGTATATTACTGTTTAAATATATAGTGCAGATGAGGTCTGACTGCAGGCAATTGCCTGATATGCACCTAATATTTTTTAAAACACAGAAAACTCAGTGACAAATGCTCTCTTTTGTGAGGAGCTGAGGGATCAGTGGGGTGGGGGGTTTTGAATTAAACCTGAAAAACAAAGAGATGCAAAATTGAGAAATTGCTGCTTGCAGCAGCTAGTTGTTATGTAACATCAACCATGAAGGGCTAAAAAGAATAATGACTGCTACAAAAGCAGGCATCGTGAAAATAAAGTAGAATCGCTGAGATAAAATGCAGTGAATGCTGGGAGGGTGGATGAATTGAAATGGAAACAGTATACTTTTAGGCTATGGTTTTCTTGAATAATAGAAAAACTTTAACTTGGTTACCAGTTAATGAAAGTCTTGCCCCACTTGCTAGAAACCCCCACTCTCTTTAACTATCTAATGTTATATATGAGTAATGCAGTAATAGGTCAATCTGGCATACTGGTGCTTTTAAACTGTCTTGCTCTTATGACTTAACACTGCAATTAATGGAAGAGTTCTGTGGGGTCCCCCCCCCCCGCTTTTAATGTAGTTTTGTTTGAAATATTCATACCTCTTCCTTCTGGTTCTAAATATAGGTGACAATAGGAATCCTTACTAACAAAAACCTGAAACTTAAGGTTAAATGAGATCAGAATTGTACTTACAGATTTTTAATGTGATCATGCCTTCCGGCAATGCAACATTCACAAAAGTTAAAGTTTCCGTAAATATTTTTGCTCCTGCCCACTAAATGCTGTAGACCTCCCCTGCTTTCATTCTTTGTGAACATTTTCTATTATTAACATATCCTGTAAAAATAACCCCTCTAATTTTATTTACTTCCTCCCTTCCTCTTTTCTCAAAGAAAGCCTAACAACCCAATGGGGAACATAACTCCATCTAAGCATGCATTTATATGCATGTTAACTCGAACTAAGTTCCGCTGATTTGAACAGCGTTTGCCCTTCAGTAGTGTGCATGGGGTTGCAGCCTGATTTACAGTACAAGCCTAAGCATGTCTACTCAGAAGTAAGCCCTATTACATTCAGTGGGACTTGCTCTGAGGTAACCAGGTATAGGACCACAGCCTTAATAGGATATTTTCCAGTGTAACCATTCACACTAAACCATTTGATGTTTTATCGTATTTTTAGTTTGATGTTTTATTGTGTTTTTAATACTCTGTTGGGAGCCGTCCAGAGTGGCTGGGGCAACCCAGTCAGATGGGCGGCATACAAATAATAAAATTATTATTACTTATTATTATTTGGCATAGAGATTGCAGAAAGGAAAGTGGATGTGTATATACCATATGTTTAAAACACATTTAAAACATGGGATTTCCCCAAAGAATCCTGGAAACAGTACTTTGTAAAGACGCTGGGAATTGTAGCTCTGTGAGGGTAAACTACTGCTCCTAGAATTCTTTGCGGGAAGTCATGTGCTTTAAATTAATGATGTGTCATAGTTCATCCTCCTGGCCATCAGGGGGCAGTCTACAGCTTCCAGGTGCGAAAGCCAGTGTTCCGATGAATTGCTATTGAGCTGTAGACTTTGTCCATTCATGGAATACAGATAAATGAGAATCCATTGGGTAATCTTGGTAATGTGGAAGAGTGGACTCCTTGGTCACAAGGCATTTGAATAAAAGCTATTTAGAGGAGAATCATGCCACCTAATGAGGCACTTAGCATTTTCAAGTGACATTTGAAGCAAAATAAGACCGTTCCGTGCTCAAGACGTCTAACACTAGGAATGACTGATGAAGAAGTATTAATGGAAACTGGAGCTTTGTTCCATCTTAATAAACATGACTTACTATCAGTAATACAGCAGCAACCCATTTTAATGCTACTGGAGACCTTTTGGTGACATAGATTGATTAGGTCTGCATATACTTGCTATCTTGGCATAGGGCTTGGGCTTCTGAGCATAGTTGCATCAAGTCATTCCTACCCACAAATGGCACCAAAGAGTAAGCCTGCTTTTAAGCTGTCCCCCCCCCCCCCCGTGCTTCTGTTACATAGCTTTCCAGGCACTATTTGTTCTTGAGTAGTTCAATAAATCGTGACTTGGAAGGCTGCTCTTAAAAACTTAAAAATGAAAGAAGAGTCTTTTAAAGAGGACGCTGAAATGGAATTTCAGGCTGGGGTCCTAAATGTCTCTGTGCTACACTGGGTACTTTTCAAGGTCTCCTACCTCATTCAACCACATAGCACAAATTGGCATAGCATGTATGGAGTGAAGGCGCATCGTTGTGTTCTGGCCTTAGAGCCTGGCTACACATTACACTCATAACATGAGAACAACCACACAGTGTGGGAATGTCCTCTGCTGACCCTTCTGAAGGCTTCCTGATCAACAGGCAGAGAAAGGTGGGAGAGATAGGAATTGCACAAACACAGAGTGGACACGAGAACTGCTGGCTTATCCTCTGCTCCAGGGATGGTCAACATGATGCCCTGAGAACGTTGTTGGCCTAAAATTCCTATAATCCCTCACATTGCCCATATTGACAAGGGCTGATGGGAACTGTAGTCCAACAACATCTGGAGAACACCACATTGGATACCCTTCTCCACCCCTTGTTTATCTGACTTCCTCTCTTCTTAATGGAAGATTTTCTCCAGGAGTTAAGAAGGAGTAGGAGAACAGGACATAAGCCAATAAAAAGATTGATAATAAGTAAAGAGTAACGAGAGGCAGAGTAGGCAACCAGTGGCTCTTCCTTCACTGTGTTCTGATTTTTTTTAAAAAAAATCTCCTCTAGAATCATAGAATCATAGAGTTGGAAGAGACCACAAGGGCCATCCAGTCCAACCCCCTGCCAAGCAGGAAACACCACCAAAGCATTCTTGACATATGCCTGTCAAGCCTCTGCTTAAAGACCTCCGAAGAAGGAGACTGCACCACACTCCTTGGTAGCAAATTCCACTGCCGAACAGCTCTTACTGTTCTTCCTAATGTTTAGGTGGAATCTTCTTTTTTGTAGCTTGAATCCATTGCTCCGTGTCCGCTTCTCTGGAGCAGCAGAAAACAACCTTTCTCCCTCCTCTATATGACATCCTTTTATATATTTGAACATGGCTATCATATCACCCCTTAACCTTCTCTTCTCCAGGCTAAACATACCCAGCTCCCTAAGCCGTTCCTCATAAGGCATCGTTTCCAGGCCTTGGACCATTTTGGTTGCCCTCTTCTGGACACGTTCCAGCTTGTCAGTATCCTTCTTGAACTGTGGTGCCCAGTTTCCTCTGCCAAATTTGTAGCAGGCAGAGTTCTTACCCTATTCCTGCGTGACTGTGATATGCTTTCACTGTTTTAAATTCTGAAATACATAATGTAACCTGCCCTGGGGCCACCTCCTGGCGAAGGATGGAAAATAAATTAAATTACCACCACCACCACCACCACCACCATATAATAGTAATAAAACATCTCAAGCAGTGAGCATATCATTCTGCTAGGTTTTTAAGCAGAGCTTTCATTGACAATGAAAAAAAATGAGGAAGGCTTGGTTCATATTGATCTCCTTGGGTATATTGGACCTCAAGACATACTAGATCATGGGTAGGCAAACTGAGGTCCCGGGGCCGGATCTGGCCTAATCACCTTCTAAATCTGACCAACGGATGGTGCGGGAATCAGCATGTTTTTACATGAGTAGAATGTGTGCTTTTATTTAAAATGCATCTCTGGGTTATTTGTGGGGCATAGGAATTCATTCATTATTATTTTTTCAAAATATAGTCCAAGCCCCCACAAGGTCTGAGGGACAGTGGACTGGCCCCCTGCTGAAAAGGTTTGCTGACCCCTGTACTAGATTGCGACTAATAAACACATATTTGGCAAAGTTGCCTGGATCTTGATTCCTCTACCACCCTCTGTACTTTTATTTTACTTTTTCTTGGCAGATCTCAAGAAGTGGAAGAATAATATCAGAGAAGGAATATCAGCTAAATGCTATGAGGAAGGATCACCATAAGTATATACGGGAATGTTTGGCCCAGGCCATATTCCACAAGGTGCTTGAAATGGAAGTAGGTTTACATTATGGCTACTTCTCCTAAAGGCTGTTAAAAAGAAATATTCATAGTGTTATTCCAGAAGGATTACTGAGAAAACTTCCTGGTGTGGCAATAGCATGCAAATTCAACCTTTCCTAGGGAGAATGGTCTCATTAATATAACAACATGGTAGCTTGAAGAGTCTGCAACACTTTAGGACTTAGCGACCAGAAAATTCTGAACACCCATTTCTCATGACAGTAGAGCGATTAAGGAACATTTGAGTGTTATTATGGTTTAGTTGTGGGATGCTTGCTGATCAGAAGGTCGGCGGTTCGAATCCCCACGACGGGGTGAGCTCCCGTTGCTCGGTCCCAGCTCCTGCCAACCTAGCAGTTCGAAAGCACATCAAAGTGCAAGTAGATAAATAGGTATCGCTACAGCGGGAAGGTAAACGGCGTTTCCGTGTGCTGCTCTGGTTTGCCAGAAGCGGCTTTGTCATGCTGGCCATATGACCCGGAAGCTGTATGCCGGCTCCCTCGGCCAATAATGCGAGATGAGCGCCGCAACCCCAGAGTCGGTCATGACTGGACCTAATGGTCAGGGGTCCCTTTACCTTTACCTTTATGGTTTAGTAATGATGAAATGTATGCAAGAACACAAGGTATATCCACCCCTTTACTAATTCTGACTGTGAAGAGTCTGTGAAATTCTGTTAAGAAGCAATCTGATTTTTTCTGACTCTCTAAACCATGCCTTCAAGGTTTTGCTATCAGTATATAAAGTCCTTAACACATTGGGACCAGTTTGCTTGAAGGATGATCTCATCCTACATGTGCCTATTTGACTGCTTCAGTTTGTGGAACATACACTGTTCCAAGTGCCACATACTGCTTGTACTGCATCTGTTCGGAGTACAGTGGTGCCTCTGGTTAAGAACTTAATTCGTTCTGGAGGTTCGTTCTTAACCTGAAACTGTTCTTAACCTGAAGCACCACTTTACCTAATGGGGCCTGCTGCTGCCCCCGTGCCGCCGGAGCACGATTTATGTTTTCATCCTGAAGCAAAGTTCTTAACCTGAGGTACTATTTCTGGGTTAGCGGAGTTTGTAACCTGAAGCGTTTGTAACCTGAAGCATTTGTAACCCGAGGTACCACTGTAAACCATTTAGAGTCACAACCTTTGAACTCCCTGCCTTTTGACATTAGGCAGGCACCCTTGCTATGACGTTTTAGATTCCTGCTGAAAACTTGCTTTGTTTCAGCAAGCCAACCTAGGTACATAATTTAGTCTTTGTCTTTAAATGTTGCTGATACTATCTGGGTATTATAATTCATATTGTTTTATATTTATGCAAAATATAAAACAAGTATAATACCAAGAAGAATACTACCACCAATGATAACCACATCCCAGCGCAGAGTCAAGCTTTTACCTGGGTATTTACTGGCAAATTGTTTTTATGTGTGCCCTGTAAATTTGCTTGTCTGCTTTTGTTTAATTGGTTTATACATTTTTTTCTGAATTAAATGCACATGCAAGCAAGCTAAGCAGTGTGTTAGTGACTGTGAGGATAGAATCATAGGACTATTTATCTGGAGCAAAATCCAATAAAACGCCTGCATGAGCAGGTAAATTTTTCCTCCACTAATTTGCAAGTGGCCTGAGAAATATTAAATCATAGCAAAAACACATTCTCCAATAATTTCATATTGGCAGGGAAGAGGAAATTAAGGGAGGAAGGAAAGCTGCATGAATAGCCTGCAATTGGTCAGAACCAATAAAGTGGCACGAGCAGCTCAGAATGCAAGAGTTCCCTACAGCCACTGGGTTCCACGCAGTCATCTCCTGAGGGCAAGGCAGCAGGAGGTCATGTTCCACCTGTGTACTCAAGAACCTATTACAGCCCATCAGATACACGCTCACATCTACCAATACGAACACCCAAGGTCAAGGACAGCCAGCAATAACAAAGAGGGGCATGGATGTAAGGAGCGAGGCAGGGCAGGGAGGAGCAGACGCTATCTCATTCACACAGAAGGTGGAAATGTGGCTGCAGGTAGGCCCCATTCTGCCTTGGTTCCACTCATGGATTGTTCCTGCCTTCTGTTTTCCCTTTGTGATGCTGATGCCCTTCCGTGGTTCATCCTGTGCAACATTAAGGTGCACGGATCGCTATATATCTATATACCTCCAGCCCATAATGCAGGTTATTCTACCTGGACTTCAGGTCTCTTGAGTCCTCCTAAGATGCCAGCTTTCACGCTATGCTTCCTTTTGACATGGCTGCTGTATCTTGCATAGAGTGTAAAGCAGCAGTTGAGACCAACTGCCTTGGAACCATGGAATTCTAAGGGAGGCCCCGCTGTCACATACAAACATGGAGATAATTTAGCAGTCGCCTATCGCCTCCCCTCCCCTCCCCTGGCCAGCCAAATAACACCAGCAGAAACACCTTGCTCACCCAAGGACCGTTGAAGGGACCTTATGGATCATCCAACACAATGGTTTTGAACAGTTTGCCGGTGGAATACACAAAGAGAGTTTTGCTGTGGACTTGTATCACCTTCTCTCCAACTCCCGTGCTTGCCAAGACTGGAATCCCCATCAGTGGAAGCGGGATAAGATCGTTTTACTTGGTTTGGAGTACATTAGAAATTTCGCTGTTCCCTTCTCCCTGTTCCCTTTTCTATGAGAGACCAAGCGTAGGGAAAGACTCTGTGTGGCCAGGGATAGTTACGGGCATTGCCTAAGACTGGAAGGGGGAATATCAGTGGTCCCTAAACAAGGGGTGTGAAACGCAAAGGGTGGAACAGAGGTCTGATGAGAGTTGTAGTTTTAACAACACTGGGGTGGGGGCACTACATTAGCTGCCCCATTATGTGTAACAACACCCCAATGGATGGAAAAGTGCCATGGGCCTGGCCTGGGGAGTGGGATGGAAAGCTTAGCACAGGCTGCAATTTAAGAGAGACGTGACATTAATAGAGGCATGATGTGCCTTGTGGTTTTTGGAAGATTTACCTAGGTGTAGCCCTGTTGGCCACAATGGGGCTTAACTTCTGAATAATCATGCTCAGTGGTTGTTACTTAAAATCATGTCAAAAATGGCTTCTAAAGAGCACAGGGTCTTTGATTCAGATCAGAACATCTGCAGAGTTGTAGGGTGGGGGGGGTTAATCATTTGTTCCCAGTTTGGTTGGTCCTCCTTTGCCTGTTTTTAGAATTGGGGTTTGGGAGATTCTATTGGCTCAAATAAGAGTTCTAATTCCAATGCATAGGGCAGGTGCAGAGCCCCTGATTCACGTGAAGACTGAAGTGAGGCAGACACTTAAAGTCCCCTACCCCTCTCAACAGGGTCCCGGTGCAAATCAGGGTCTCACACTTGTAACTGCATGCATGACAGTATGTTTAGGGCAAAATAAAATGGTCATTCCTTTTCTTTTTCTATGCCAACCGTTTCCATCTCTGAAAACGTTTACATCAAGATGGCCCCAAACAGTGCAGCTAATAGGAAAGATGGTAGTTTTAGCCCAGCAACATCTGAAGTGTCACATGACATGTGGTTTAAAACTACATTAAAATTGGAAAAGTACTTATTTATTGTACATGTCGAGCAGAGTGCTGATTATGTCACGGTGAGGCCGAATGCATATGATAAAACCAGAATGTTAAAATGACGTATTGGTTTTTAGTTGCTCTGTGGAGCTTGCAATATGCATTTGGTAATGTGTTTTATGAAGTCACACACAGGAACCCCACTCCTGCGCACACATACATTCCCCCCATGTTTTGTGAATATTGGTGGAAAACACATCACAGAGCAGTGGTGAAGATTAGCCTCAAGCTTTATTTCTTCCAATGCATGTGAATAATTGTTAATGTGACATTTCCCTTTTCTTTTCTTTTTCAAAAAACACCTAACTAGCGTCATCACCAGGGTGAGCTAAAAAGAAAAATTGAAACTTCTGCCAGAAAAGACCGTATTCAGAGAGCTAAGGTAAAGATTTTTCACTTCCATCTTACAAGAAACTTCAAAAACTTGTTTTGTGAATACTAGGAATGGGATCACTGGTGTGATGGATAAGAATTCTGGGAAGAAACTTTGTCAGATTCTGTAAGCAGTTACTTCTATGTATATAGCCATGGCATTTATATTTATTTCATCTCTCTATTTCTCTCTCTCTGTTCTTAATGCACAATTGGCTGTGTTCTCTCACAGTTTATTAGACATGATTTGCTTTTGACCAGCAACAATCACATTTATACAGAAAAAAACCCACAATTTTTTTCAAATCAATTTTTATTAGATTTTTCATTTACAACCAATTATATCATACCAATGATTCCAAATTATACAAACTCAGATCCATTAATCCCAAGATTATGCCAAATTATAAAATTTCTTGACTTCCCATACTTCAAATTCTGAGGAATTTTGAGGGTTCTGATCATCGATAATTACTGTCTTTCTAGTCAATGAAATCCAAATCCTTTCCAATCATTGTAGTCCAAAAATAATCCAGATCTTTTCCAACAGTTCTATTACAATCCTTCGATCTTCTCACAGCCTCTGAGGTGTTCTCAAGCGAGATTAAACAAAAAGTATCTGTTTCTGTGTGAAATTTATGTCCAGCTTCCCCATAAATTCCCTTGCAGTCTTTCCTTCCACTCTGGAATTTTTACCGAGTCCAACCAACAATCTTCTCGTGCTAGCAGACACCATCATGAGCCAGATCCAATAAATCATGTTCGTGCTTCTGTGCATTTGTTTCTCCGGTTGCAGATTTACAGTCTTTCCAGGCAAGGGTCAGCCAAGTCCAGATAATAAACACACATCTAATAACATACCAGTGGCTCCCTCACTCTATGACTGCTCTTCCGCAACCCGGCGTCCATTTTGGTGGGCTCAAATATAACTGCATCACAAGCCATAAATCTTCTTAAAAAGCGTCCACAAAGAATTTTAACGAACTCCAGCTGCTGATGAAACCACATTAGGGAAGCTATGATCTTACAAGCTTATCAAAAAATATACCAATAAAATATACCAATAAATCCTCAATTATATATATTTCAATATCCACACAGTTAATATTATAATTTCTCGCTTGTTCTAGGTATTTTAGACTGTTCTTCTAGGGAAGGTTGTTAGATGAAATCTTAAAGAAAAAAACCCCACATTTACTAATACCCCAAGAGTCATTTGCTAGTCTTGGCTCTCTTATGAGGTCTCAAAATACTGGTTTAGTAATGGAGGAACAGATTTCTCCAAACAGCAGGGCAAACAGGGAGCATCTTCCATTTCTTAACTATACCACTTTCTCAGGCATCTAAATTTTCTAGGTGGAACGATCAAGAAGGGCAGTGGAAGATGGAACTCACCTGCTTTCCCCACACCCACCCACTGGGCCAAGAAATCGCTTGGGGCGCCGCAGATTTGGCAACAGAGGATACTTAGGTCAACTGGTGAGTTGAAGCGGGCCCATAGGTCATGTTATGTTTGTTTCAGCTCTGTCCTACAATTAACTTTCAGCTATGCCCACAGGTGGTGCTGTGGTCTAAACCACTGAGCCTAGGGTTTGCCGATTGGAATGTTGGCGGTTCAAATCCCCACGACGGGGTGAGCTCCTGTTCCTCGGTCCCAGCTCCTGCTAACCTAGCAGTTTGAAAGCATGTCAAAGCGCAAGTAGATAAATAGGTACTGCCCCGGAGGGACGGTAAACGGCATTTCCATGCGCTGCTCTGGTTTCGCCAGAAGCAGCTTAGTCATGCTGGCCACATGACCCGGAAAGACTGTCTGTGGGAAAACGTCTGCTCCCTGGGCCAGTAAAGCGATATGAGCACCGCAACCCCGGAGTTGTTCGTGACTGGACTTAACTGTCAGGAGTCCTTTACCTTTTTTATGCCATCACAGGCCACAGCCCTGATCCAACTGGAATCAAAGTGTTAAGACTTCTGAATTTGCAACATTGGGATTTTTACCAGTAACATTTTTTTCTTTGCTTTTGTCTAAAAACAAGACCTAACTCTAGGCCTGATGACCTACTTCAATCCCCCAATTCTCTTTATCTGACCATTAGGACTCTTCCCATACCACTTTGCCTTCCCAGCAACAAACACGCTCTCTTCGCAGACCATGCCCCTCACTGGCCCGCTTTGCTGCCTCCCCGAGTATTTTTGGCTGGTTGAAATGTGTCCTTAAATACTGATACAGTGGTACCTCGGTTTAAGAACAGCCCTGTTTAAGAATGATTCGGTTTACAAACTCCGCAAAACCGGAAGTAGTGTCCTGGTTTGCGAACTTTTACTTCGGTCTAAGAATGGAATCTGAATGGTGGAAGGGCACCGGCGGCGGGAGGCCTCATTAGGGAAAGCGCGCCTCGGTTTAAGAACAGTTTCGGTTTAAGAACGGACTTTTGGAATGGATTAAGTTCGTAAACTGAGGTACCACTGTAATACCTTTTGTTTGCTTGGATGGAGGATAAGAGTTTCATGTGTGTGTGTAAAAACTAGTTTACGGTTCAAAGGTAAAATATATGTTGCTCCACCCATTTTTTTCATTTGACCACGGGGGGGGGATGCCCCCCGGTCCCTGGGCAGCAACATGAGGGGCAGGTGGGACTCTTTAGACTGGGAAGGTAGCCCATTTAGGAGAAGGATAATTCTGATCCTAAGTCTCTGCTGCCTTGGGGGATATATTTGGGAGAGGAAAAGGCTAAGGATTAAACTCTACAGAAATCTGGAGTGGAGTCCCAAAAACGGTTGGATGGCGTCTTCTACACCTCTTTCCGGCAACTCCTGCAGCCACACTGGTGCCAAAAATATTGCTCTGCTTTCCTTTGGAGCACATCAGCAGGGCTGAGAGTGTGGTCTTGTGGTTTGGACAGCCCAGGGCCTCCAGGCTTGCGCCCAAGGAGTTTATTGGCCTCATAGTATCCTCGCAGCAACCCCATGAGGTAGATCCGACTGAAAGATTCTGAATTGCCCAAAGGCCACCCCATGATATTTGTAGCTGAAATGTAGTGTTTCACTTGTTCAAGTCTTATGGTCCAGCTACTATACTGCACAGGGATTTCTTAAGATATGAAAATGGCATTACGCTTCAGCTGTACAATGACGTTTTTTATTAAGAAAGCTGCTTTGTTTCACAGTGAGGCTGTGTCCATGCTGGATTATTTGTGCCTCTGGGTGCTGTTTCTGTGTGGGCATTTGTGTACCATCATCCACTTATGAGTGCTTTCAATTTTATGTTTCCACCTTAGTGTTTCTGGTCCACATTAGTGGGCAGTGTGCGTTGTTCTTCTCTCCCTGCAATTAGCACTTCCCCATTCACCAAAAGTTCTGGAAACTTTAGGTTCCTTGTGTGCATGCACACAGCCCACACCTTTAATTGCTATCATTTTTTAAATACAAGTTTTCCTATATACCAGATTTGCATAAAAAGAGTAGTAGGGGGGAAAATGAGCGTATTGAGCTCTAAGCCAGTAACCTGTGCACACACACCTTTATTTTATTTTTAAAAATGCAAGATTTACACAAAACAGCAGTTTATAAAAGTGTGTCCCTCAGAGACCAGCAAGAATATGGAGTCACTTGCATGAAATGTTCCCACTGCCTTTCTTCCCTTTTTCCTTTCTTGCCTCCTATGTCTGCAAGAGCAAATTTTCTTTTTCATATCAAGTACAGTTGTTTTGTGCAAGAGCAGTTCTGAACAAAATAGCTATGGTACTTTAAAAACAAAAATACTGCATGCCTACCTTCAGCAACAACCACTGGAAAAGGGCAGGCTGCATCCTTTCCTTTGGCCTCATGGAAACCACATGGAAGTAGGGGGTGGTGTGTATAAACTGCACCCAGAAAATGTCACCACACATGTAAAAAAAGAAAGAAAGAAGAAGCCCACCCACACAACCCACTTCAATGTGTCCACAGTCTGTTTAGCTGGATTATCTGTGGATTGGGAGAATCCAAATTTAACACAGGGAAAGTACAGCCAAGCAACTTGGATGAGGAAGATGTTGTGCGGATGCTGCAAAAATAAAACAATAGAGAGTCAAGCATCTTCAGATACTCATTAAACTCCAGAGTGGATTACTCTTCAATCTATATATATAAAAATGTAGACGGTGCATGTTTGTTCCAACGAACCTCTCTCCACAACCGCTTACCCGATCGTCCTCAAATTCGCCCACATCGGGAGTGCATGTGAGAGTGTCTCTATCCACTTATGTTGTCCATACACACACCTAGGACAGGTAGAAACCTAGATTTGTATACAAAAAAATTGCCCCCTCCATTGGACATCCAACAAACAACATCGCCACAGCAACGCGTGGCAGGGCCAGCTAGTCTCTTATTAAAAAAAACACATCGTTCTTTATTTTGTCCACATGACTTCCCAATAGAATATATGTCTGAATACCATAATTATTACTGGCAGAACAGTGAGCAAAGCATCTGGTCTGATCCTGTGACCAGTTATTCAGTTAGGGATATGATAGTAGTAGCAGTTGTGTTGGACCTCTGCCTATGTACTTTGAAACAAAAGCACCAGGTCACATAGAGTGAGCTGCTCCTAAGCGTCTCCCACTTTCCCGTTTATTTAAATTTCCCAGGCTACCTATCCTCGACCAAGCACTGCGCCAGGGAGCATACAGCAACCAGTCCGACTGCAGCCGCTTCTCAGCTGTGCCACAGATGAACCTGCACCAAAGGCTGCTTCTAGACCAAAGCCCCTCGTCTTTGAGAAAGAACAACAATATGCCAGCGGGGTCAGACTTTGTACTTTTATACAAGCGATGTTGTAGAAAGAATGATTATAAACTCACTCATTGTATTAATAATTAACTGATGGCCCAGCATGAGGTTAGCTAAGAGATTATTGGATTCCAGCTCCTATTTGCCCTGGATATCATACGGTAGCTAAGGATGATGGCAGCTGTAGTCCAACTGCAAGTTTTTTGAGGGTTAAGATTGCTATATGGTAACTCTTATGTTAGGGATGTGGGGTGAGAATTTGAAGCACACGTTGCAAGCAGAATCAAGGCAGACCTGGCTGACCAGGTGCACTTCTTTGATTCTACTCATACCCCAAACTCTCTCTAGCTGCTCCCCTGTTCTTCTCTTCCGTAACACAAAAAAACTCATCTGCTTGGTCAGGCTTCCTCAAACTCGGCCCTCCAGATGTTTTGAGACTACAGTTCCCATCATCCCTGACCACTGGTCCTGCTAGCTAGGGACCATGGGAGTTGTAGGCCAAAAAAACATCTGGCGAGCCACGTTTGAGGAAGCCTGTGCTAGGATGTCAGTTATCCAGTTCCATGTGCCAGGATCTGGGTAACTCAAATTCTGCCCCCCCCAAAAAAAGGTTGGTTTTGTAACTTCTCTTAGTACCAACTTAAGCAAAATTATATTGTTCTTTTCTGCTATCTATCAATCCATTTTTTGTGTTATTTTGCTGTTCATAAGGAGGGGCATGGACCTTTGAGATAGTTGGGTCTCCAGCTGTTTTTGCACTAAAACCCCTGACCACTGGTTCCCTGATGATGGGAGTTGTAGTCCAAAGACAGCTGGAGACCTAAGTTTGGGAAACCCTAGGTTAGACCAAAGGTCCATATAGGTCAGCAGGGCCGTCTTAAGCATATCCGACGCCCCCCCCCCCGTTTCCCAGTGTGGCTGTCTGGTGGGCGCAGTGCACAGCATGGCTTTCGCAGGCGCCGCAATGCGGTGCCCCCCCGGCACCCTGTGCCACCCAGCCTTGCCGTAGGGCCGGCCCTGTAGGTCAGCATCATTCTATTCCATCAGTGAACAGCCAGATTCTTCCCGGAAACACGGCCATTGGTACTGTCACTGCCTCTGAACATGGAGGTTTAATGTAGCTGTCATGGCTAACAGCTATTGATCCATGAGTGTGTCTGATCCTCTTTTTAAAAAACATCTACGCCAGTAGCCCTCGCCACATCTTTTGGCAGTGAACTCTATTCACCACTTACACGTTGTGCGGAGAAGTACTTTCTCAGTCTACTGCCAATCACTTTCATTGATTGTGTACTTTCTTTGTAATTGCCTCAGTTAGTAAGCTGCCATGATCTGGCATGTGATTATTCAGATTCATGACTGGAATGCAGATACATGGCCAACGGGACGCTCTGTAGCACACCCACAGTAACTGGGGATGTTCTACACCAGGCATCCCCAAACTGGCGGCCCTCCAGATGTTTTGGCCTACAACTCCCATGATCCCTAGCTAACAGGACCAGTGGTCAGGGAAGATGGGAATTGTAGTCCAAAACATCGGGAGGGCTGAAGTTTGGGGATGCCTGTTCTACACTAAATCAACTAACCCCTGTGATGCGGACTCCAGACTAAAGACAACAGCGGCAACACATGGACCGATGAAAAATGAGGGCATAAATGTTTATCTTTATGTATATCTTTCTAAGTTGCAGCGAAGCGATATTCAAGAGTACAGTCCATATACGGTAGTATCAAAATAAAATTCATCCAGTGATATAATTTGAATGCTTAGCGATATCTGTCGATGCAAATAATAGCAAATCATAGACAGTGATCTGGATAATGACACTGTTTCGGCCTGTGGTCGGTTTGGTGTATATTAGACTTCTAACACCTTGGTTTGGGTAGCAGTGGTTACATAGTTTTATGACCACTGCTCCTTAGAAGTTGACTGTATACATTTCTGAGGTATGCTATTATTTTGATTACTTTTGTGTTGTTTACCTTTATTGTACTGGATGAAAATTAGTGTTTTTGATTATTAAGAACCTAGTTCATGCTGGTTATTGTCCTAGACACACACACACACACACACACACACATATATATTGTAGTTCAACACTGAGGAAGACCACGTCGAAACAGTGTCATTATCCGGACCACTGTCTATGATTTGCTATTATTTGCATCGACAGATATCGCTAAGCATTCAAATTATATCACTGGATGAATTTTATTTTGATACTATGTGGACTGTACTCTTGAATATCGCTTCGCTGCAACTGGAGATGTTCTGGCAAGTGCAAACCTCACACACGAGGCAGCAAATGTTCCCGGTGCATGTGCCTCATGTTCCCTGGAGGAAACCCTGTCAACTGTGAATGGGAGAGATGTGGTGTACCTTGGCATGTGCCCACTCCATGTTTACAAGCACACGTTTGCCCTTCTCACAGTTTTTTCCTTTCACACAGAGTTCACTGTGGCAAACCCTGAGGTACAGTACATATACATGATGTGTGAAAACGTCCCATAAATATTATCTCATAAAAGCAGAGGACAAAGGGAATTCCAAACCCTAGAGGAGCAGTAAAAGGGCTGGGATGTATTGAGAATCTGTATCGCAGACCAGAAATGAACAAGTGGGTCTATATCCCCCCCCCAAAAAAAGAAATTTGTGTTTTTTTTAAAAAAAAATACATTGAACCTAAAGTACTGAGATATTCTAAGCAAAAAAAAGTCTATTGAACACTGCTCTTAATGCATAATTTTAAACAAGGCATGGATGCTAACCGCTGTTAAAACATTTCAGGGGGAGAAAGGGGTGCTGAAATCTCTGGATTATTCAGCTGGAATAAGCCCATACCGACTTCCTGTCGTTAACAATTTTGTGGTACCTACTCCACCACCTCCCAGAAGTGATAAGAAAAGTGGGACACTGAGAGGCCGCCGTTTTCGCCCAACAACCGCACCCAATGGCTTGGACCAAATGATGAAGGTAATATGATTTTGCCATCCTTTTGGGCTTTCATGTTTCCTCGATATCACATTTTCCCCTAAAACCTTTGAGAATGTAGACTGATTTGCGTGTTCAGATCCAGAGACCTCCCCCCTAAATAAATTCACACTTCACTCAAATTTTAGTTTTGGTTTTTGGCAGAATTTAGGCCACAACTTTATTGATTACAGGAAGTGAGTGGTTGCATAGGCTCTGGTTTGACTAGCTCCCTGTACCCTTGCAGGTAGCGCTGACCCAGGGCACCAGCATAGGTCAGCCAAGGGTGAACACCTGGATAGGCGAAAAGCCAGGAACAGACTATGTCCACCACCCAGATGTCCCCCTGGACTCTGGCATGGGCACAACCCCCTCACAGGGGTTGACCAAACCATTTGAGTCGCTGCATTCCTTTAACGGAATACCCTTCACATGGGGATGGTGAGAATGTTCTCCCATCCCTATCACCTGAACCAGTGCCTATCCACCACATGAGCACCCACACTCACCGCCAACCACTCACACCTGTAACCAATCCCTTAACCCTGCTGACATGGTGGTCAGCCACAAATCATTCCCAATCACAAACAGATGAACCCCATCAAGCCTGTAAAGGGACACATCATGGAAGGTAATGCCCTGGTGATGGATCACCATCCTGCCCAAGGCCAGGACCTTCTTGGTCACTGTGCTCTGAATGCACCTCCTGGCCCTCTCAGTGGCAACTGGGCATCGGCTACCACACCACACACATCGCTGTAACAGCTGCAACCAAAAAATTTTGAGTCCTGGAAGAGCTGCCTTCAACTCTTCCAAGTCCTCCTGCATGCGGGTCCGCAGGCACAAGCCGGGAGCTTCCAGCAAATCATTCTTGCCCAGCTGCACCACCAATGCCACAGGCGAGCCTTCTGCAGACACCTTCGCCCGCACCGTCGGGAGAAGCTCCTCCCAACACATTCCTCGTCTGGATATCCAGGAGACGCTCACATGGTCAGGGAGCCCGAGCCTGCATCCAAATCCAGACTCCGCCACCCTCCTGCTGGCCCAGTGGGCAATGCTTTGCCCGACAATCCAGACGTTGAATATGGTACAGTGGTGCCTCGCTAGACGAAATTAATTCATTCCAGGACTCAATTCGTGCTACGAAAATTTCGTCTAGCGAGGCACCGTTTCCCATAGGAATGCATTAAAAGTCAATTAATGCGTTCCTATGGGCTCTGGGGGAACTGGTGGCAGCGGTGGCACTTGTTCTCTTGACTCGGGGAAGGCAGGCAGGCGCTTCCCTGAGCCAAGAGAGCAAGCGCCGCTGCTGCCAACGACAGAGCCGGATCGGACGAAGCTTCAGAAGCTTTCCCCCACCGACGCCAAGCCAGTGCCAGAGCCGAAGTGCGGCGCTGTGGCCGGGGGCTTTTCGCCGTCTGCCTCCCCCTTGGCTTGGGGAAGGCAAATGGCGAAAAGCCCCCGCACCGCCGCACTTCGTCTCCGAGGGGCACTGTGTCAGTCGGGGTGGAGGGACTCCGCTTTCCCCTTGCCTCGACTGACACAGCCTTGTCCCATCCCCGCAGTGTCTGGCGGTGGGGGAGGGGAAGCGGAGCATCATCCGCTTCCCCCCACACTGCCCGGGGATTGGACGAGGCTTGAGAAGCCTTGTCCCATCCCCGCAGTGTCGGGCGCTGGGGGGGGAAGCGGAGCATTGTCCGCTTCCCCCCCCACACTGCCCGGGGATCGGACGAGGCTTGAGAAGCCTTGTCCCATCCCCGCAGTGTCAGGTGGTGGTGGGGGGAAGCGGAGCATCGTCCGCTCCCCCCCCCACTGCCCGGGGATCGGACGAGGCTTGAGAAGCCTCGACCCATCCCCGCAGTGTCAGGCGGTGGGGGGGGGAAAGTGGGATGTCAAGCCCTCTACGATCCCCGCTGTGTGACAGGGGGTGGGGTGGGGAAGACAGGAAAGATCCTGCCTTTCCCCCCCATCCGCCCGACACACAGCGGGGGATCGTAGGGGTGCCGGGTGGGTCTCTTTGCCCCGGGAGGTGCGCTTAGCCTCCCGTCGCCACCGTCGCTTCGCCCCCTCACAGCGGCGCTGTGAGGGGGCGAAGCGACGGTGGTGACAGGAGGCTAAGTGCACCTCCCCGGGCAAAGAGACCTGCATCCATGGACGCGGGTCTCTTTGCCCGGGGAGGTGCGCTTAGCCTCCCGCCCCCGCCGCCTGTCAGCTGTTGAGCGGCTTCAGGCCGCTCTCCAGAGGCACATGCGCGCCTCAGGATAGCGGCCTGAAGCCGCTCAGCAGGTGACAGCTTTCTCAGGGAGGCAAGCGGGGGACACGTAGCCCGCCCGCTTGTGTTCCCTGAGAAAGCAGGGCGCTTTCTCGGCGAAGACAAGTGTGCGGGATAGGTGTCCCCCGCTTGCCTTCACTGAGAAAGCCGGGTGCCTTCTCAGGGAACGCAAGCGGGGGACACCTAGCCCGCCCGCTTGCGTTCCCTGAGAAAGCCGGGTGCTTTCTCAGCGAAGAAAAGCGGGCGGGCTAGGTGTCCCCCGCTCGCCTTCGCTGAGAAAGCCGGGTGCCTTCTCAGGGAACGCAAGCGGGGGACACCTAGCCCACCCTTCTCAGCGAAGGGCTAGGTGTCCCCCACCTAGGGAGGGCTAGGGAGACCGCCTCCGCCTCCCGCCCGCCTCCCCCGACACGGAAGGCAACTTCAGACGTCTCTGAAGTTGCCTTCCGTGTCGGGGGAGGCAGGTGGGAGGCGAAGGAGGGAGACCGCCGCCTCCCCCCGCCCGCCTCCCCCCGCCCGCCTCCCCCCGCCTGCCTCCCCCGACACGGAAGGCAACTTCGGACGTCTCTGAAGTTGCCTTCCGTGTCGGGGGAGGCAGGTGTGAGGCGGCGGAGGGAGACCGCCGCCGCCTCCCGCCTGCCTCCCCCGACACGGAAGGCAACTTCGGACGTCTCTGAACTTGCCTTCCGTGTCGGGGGAGGCAGGTGTGAGGCGGCAGAGGGAGACAGCCGCCTCCTCCCGCCTGCCTCCCCCGACACGGAAGGCAACTTCGGACATCTCTGAAGTTGCCTTCCGTGTCGGGGGAGGCAGGCAGGAGGCGGCGGTGTTCCCCTTTCGCTAGATGAATGCCCTGATTTTCTGATCGGAGGTTTTTATGGCCACTTTCGCAAGACGAAGCGGTGGCCATAGAAAACCTCGTCGTATAGCGAGGCAATCTCCGATCAGAAAATCCTTTCGTTAAGCGGAATTTTCGTCTAGCAGGGCATTCGTCTAGCGAGGCACCACTGTATATATATCCCCATATTCAATGTCTGGATTGTCAGGCAAAGCATTGTCCACTGGGCCAGCAGGAGGGTAGCAGAGTCTGGATTTGGAACAGAAACAAAAACAAACTAAAAGAAACAGAAACATACACCATCTGTCTGTCTATCTATCTATCTATCTATCTATCTATCTATCTATCTATCTATCTATCTAGTGTATGTTTCTGTTTCTTTTAGTTTGTTTTTCTTCTCTTTTCTTTCCCTTTTTATTATTTTGCTCTTTTTAAATATCATCTTTGTCTGGTTTTTATAGTATTATATGTTGAAAACCTTCAATAAAATAGATTATTTTTTAAAGTGACCTCATGGATCAGGCCAAAGTCCCACCTGATTCAGTGTTCTGTTTCCTGTCCGATAGCTATGGGGTGCCCACAAGCAGGGCATGAAGGCAATAGCACTCTCCTGTAGTCCTGCAAGCACACTGCCTCTGACCCTGGAAGTCCTATATTGCCTTTGTGACTACTAGCCCCTGATAGACTTATCCTCTCTGAATTTGTCTAATAAAGCCACCTAAAGTGAGGGCCACCACCACATTATGTGGTAGTGAATTCCATTGGTCACATCATTTACCTTCACTGGATTATTATGAAAGAGGAAGGAACACTTTTCTGTATCCACTTTCTGTCATATGACCCCTTGCCTGTGTTTCCACTAAAGTAAAAAGCCTCACACACTAATCTTTTTCGTAGGAGGGTTGATTCACACTCCTCAGAATTCCGGTTGCTCTTTATTGCACTTCTGCTGCACTTTCCTTCCAGTCCCTCAGTATTCTTCTTGCTGTGTAGTGACCAGAGCAGCAGTACACTGTATTCCAAGTGTGGTTTCACCATGGATTTCTCCAATGCCATTGCAATATTGCCAGTTTTATTTCTGAGCTCTTTCATAATGATCCTATTCTTTTATGCTGGAAGCAGGATATTATTATTATTATTATTATTATTATTATTATTATTATTACCCCACCCATCTGGCTAGGTTGCCCCAGCCACACTGGGCAGCTTCCAACATCAAACATTAAAAACTTCCCACACCGATACAGGGCTGCCTTCAAATGTCTTTTAAAAGTTGCATAGTTCTTTATCTCCTTGACATCTGATGGGAGGGCGTTCCACAGGGAGGGCACCACTGCTGAGAAAGCCCTCTGCCTGGTTCCCTGTAGCTTCACTTCTTGCAGCAAGGGAACCACCAGAAGGCCCTCGGAGCTGGACTTCAGTGTCCAGGCTGAACTATGGGGATGGAGGCGCTCTTTCAGGTATATGGGGCTGAAGCTTTTTAGAGCTTTAAAGTTCAACACCAACACTTTGAATTATGCTTGGAAAAATACTGGGAGCCAGTGTAGATCCGTGCCCACACCCAATCTAACTGTCGCATTCTGGATTAGTTGTAGTTTCCAAGTCACCTTCAAAGGTAGCCCCACGCAGAGTGCATTGCAGTAGTCCAAACAGGAGATAACCAGAGCATGTACCACTCTGGCGAGACAGTGCACGGGCAGGTAGGGTCTCAGCCAGCGTACCAGATGGAACTGGTAGACAGTTGCCCTTGACACAGAATTCCGTCACAGAATTCACCTTTTTTCATTGCTGCTGCATAAGATGTTCTCTACCTCTGAAGTACCACCTTTCTCCATAGTGTGATGCTCTGTGCAGCCCCAAACAGCTTAGGTTAGTTCATTGGACTCTTTCCATGTGGTGCATATGGAATATGTGTCAAGGTAGTGGGAAGGCCCTAAGTGATTGCTTTGGATTCTAGCTGAGGGATTGTGCATGCCATGTTGCCAGTTGCTCATCGCCCTCCCACATGTCCAGAATGCGATTGCTAAACACTGACAGCAGAAAATGGATCTTGGTAGGGCAAATATCAGCCATGGAAAACTGCAGGTATCTCAGTGGACTTTTGTGCTCTTTGATGTAGGAGACAGTGAAGTTCTACAGGCCTCAAATACAAAGCAATGCGTCTGTTACCATGATCTATTTGGGGAAAACAGTACACCTGTCCTATGACCTTCTGGACAACCGAGAGGAAATCAAAATATATCAACAGCACTGTGGAGGTGAAAACCTGTGTGTGTTCAGAGACAAAGTATTGGAGGGAGGTAAGCATGAGAAAGCCCAAGAGTTCATTTCAGTTCTGGATAACTCTTTATTTTATATGGATAAACTGTGGAAGTGGAAGCGAAATTATTTCTGCGAAGCTGTGTCTCGTTATGCGTGTCCAGGGACGTATATACCAGCTGCCTCAAACTAAGTCTAGATTTACTGTTTCATGATTGAAAACGAGGCTGCAATTACTTTTGCAAATTATGGAAGAAGGGGATGTACAGCGGTGATTTAGCAAAATACAGCAGGTTAGATTAATTTTTGGATGGAGATGTATGGTTAATAAAATGCTTGCAGGGGTAAAATGAATACCAAATTATCTGCTTACAAGAAGCTATAATATATCAGGGTGAGCTGTTTATGACTCCAGGAGGGAAATGAATACATGCTTGAGCTTTGATTCTGAACGTGAATCAATGGTGACGATGTTGATCTGAGGGAAGACTTGCATGCTGGGTAGAATTAATCTCATGGCACAATAGAAGGCGATTGCTGTGGGAAGGATGTAGTCTCTATTTTACTTATTTATTTGAAATAAATAATAAATTAAGTAAATATAATTTACATTATTTAATTTGCAGTAGTGGTAGGCAATGAATAGAATGTAGAAGTAAATATAGCCCATTCCCAGAGGTCTTGGACGGGATACACCACAGGTAGCGAACCCTTTTCAGCATGTGAGCCAGTGTGGTGTAGTGGTTAGAGTGTCGGACTAGGACCTGGGAGACCAGGGTTCCAAACCTCACTTGGTCATGAATTTTACTGGGTGACCTTGAGTCACTCACTGCCTCTTTCTTACCTCACAGGGTTGTTGTGCAGATAAAATAGGGAAGAGAACTACGTAGGACACCTTGAGCTCTGGGGGTGGATGGGATACAAATAAAAGGACTGCAAGCACTTGGCAGCCATCTTGAATCTCAGCTACCCCTGCCCCCAAAGCAGATGACCCATGATGGTATAGCAAGGTCAACACAGACCCTAAATATAGGGAGGGTGGGTGGGTGATCTGGTGGACGAAGTGAAACAGAAGAATCTCAACGCAACATGCAGCAGTATATATCTATCCCTTGGAAGCAATTTCTGCAACCCCATTGGCCGGAACAGGTCCCATGCTTCCGAGGGACCAGTCAGGTAGCTGTGGCAACCCAAACTGACCCACTCCAGCATTAGAGGGTCAGTTGTGGTGACCTCACCACAACACGTGCTCTCTGGGAGGAGAACCCGATTTGTAGAGTTGGAAGGGACCCGGAGTCATCTAGTCTAGCCCCTTGCAATGCAGGGATCTCAGCAGAAGCACCAGTGACAAATGGCCATCCCACCTCTGCTTAAATACTAGTACACTAGGCTAGTATCTGCACACATTCTGTATCTTCCTTTTTTTATTTAAAGGAAAACAAAAAAACCCCTAAAGGGTAAGGGGGAAATCCCTCAAAAACAGCTTCATGAAGACTGAGCATGTGAACATAGCTATAGAGTGCTTCTGGCAGTGGGTGATCAGGAGGATGGAAAATAGGTAACAGGAATGGAATGGAGAGGTTGGAATCCTGAACAGCAGAATTCTGCACTGCAACATTTTGTTGCAGCTCCAACCCATGGCAGTGTTGCATGCAAGTTCTTTCTAGTTTTGGGGAGTTGCAACTTCTTTCATTCTCACAACAAAACAAATGAGGCAAGTTACTTGTTTAGTATTAATTTATCTTACAAGAAGATAGTTGCCTCTGGTGAATCCAAGATTCTCCCCGCTGGGCAACATTAGATGCCTTACGTTTATAGTTTGATTAGCGCTTCGGCTTCCTCTTCCTAAACTTAGTTATTTCTTTTGTTAAATTTCTTTCCTGCCACTTTAAGTACGCAGTGCTCCCAGGATGATGTATAATAAAATTCATGCATGCACACATCACACTCAATCACTAAAATAACAAAATGAACAAGAGATGAAACATTATAATGAGAATCAGGAAAGAAAATAAACATCTTTTACATAGTGGGGGAAGAAAACAAAATTCTTTTCTTGGCACCGAAGTTTCCAAAACATGGGGCCATAAACTAAGAATCTCTCACCAGTCACCACCCACTTTAAATCAGCAGGTGGTCGCACCCAAGGGACAGTTTCAGATCAGAGTGATAATTTAATATACAGCAAACACAGCCTCAACAGGTACCTGAGCCCCAGGCTCTATAGGCTTACTCTCACAAATGTTTTATAATAATTCTTACAGCAGTATTTCTCAACCTTGGGTATCCAGCTCTTTTTTGGACTACAATTCTCATGATTCCTGACCACTAGTCTTGCTAGCTAGCGATGATGGTAGTCCAACAACTTCTGGAGACCCAAGGCTGAGAAAGGCTGTCTCATATTTTTTCTCTCTTGGTCAATAGTACAGTAGATGATGGGCTTCTTACTTCTCACGTTTTAAATCCAACTGAAACAAGCAGAAAAGGCCAGATGAGGCATTCTTGGACAGTGCCATTTCTATCTACAGGGTTAGGGTTGAATGTTGAAACACACTGCCATGCCAAGAAAGCTCACCTGAGAAGGTTTGAGCCCCGCTTTCTCCCAGGCACACCTTTACACACACACACATGTTCCCCTTGATGCAGGAAATCCTTCATATGTGCCACCTCCTCCCAGCGATAAGGTACCACATGCTTTCCCTGTACACTTGAATCGGCTCTTAACTCACCTTAAATGCTGTGGAAAAGGCTCAAAACAGTCTTGTGTTGCTGCTGCTGTTTTCAATTGCAGAAACTTTTCAGTTTGTCTCCAAGCGGCATTACGGCTTCCCCTTCAGCCTCACTTTTTACCTCAATGGAATGCAAGTGGACCGCTTAAGTACCTGCTGTGAATATAAACATCGGAAGGGGACTCGGCTGGGAGGTAAACATGGATACTTTGGTCTCGTCAATGTAGAACGATCAGCTCCTTGCTACAGGTATGGACAATGGGTTGGTTGTCTGTTGGGACCTGGAGTCTGTAGCAGATAAAATGGGCATGAAAGAAACTTGGCTTTTGAATTTGCTGCCAGGCTCTTCTTTTAGGGCCCTGTACCTGTTCAGGTATAGGTTCAGGAACTGGCTGCCATCTTGCATCCTGCTGATTCCAAGCTCCAAAAGAGAAGCCTTATGCAGCCAAACAAACAAAAAACCCCAAAAACCTCCATTAGCACCATTTTAATACTTCCAGTTAAATTGTGGCAGAAGCTTTCATGATCCTGAGCGTACTTCATCCAATGTACGTGGCATGGTGCATCTGACAAAGTTGGTGCTGACCCAAGGAAGCTTCTGCCACAATATGCTGGTTAGTATTTATGAGTTACGCCACTCTCGGTTGGTTTTGCTGAAACAGGCAGCCCTGGATATTATAGCCATAAAAAGAGACCAGCTATTCTATTTTTTCTTGATGTCGAGTATGTGGCAGCGTGCGGCATCAAATGCATAACAGAGACTGAGGAGGCACAGGAGGTGCATTTGCATGTATGAGTTGAAGGAGAGTAGAGGATAAACCTTTTAAAGAAGGGTGCACTTTCAGATTCTGGGAATTCAAAAAACAAACAAAAAACCTTAAGAATGGCTTCATTTGATTGCTTGATTTGTTTGAAACTTCTTTCACCGGCTGACACCACTTTTGCATGGCTTTCCTCTTATTTTGTGGCTTTGCTTGGTATGGGTTGATTTGTGGGGTGCTTTCAAGGTAACGATCCTGCTTTGTAGCAGTAGACTGAACAAGATAGTCTTTTAATCCTCTTCAATTCTGCATCCCAGTAATGTAGTCACTAAGTGCTTGCAAGTATTGCTGTATTTTTTGCTAAATATTCAAGGTCTGTTTAGGAAATAACGATACTAAGACAGGATAAAAATAATGCTCAGAAATTACATTATAGATCACAGCCATCTTTTAAAGGATGGAGTCCCCAATGTACTTCCTGGTTTATTCTGATATTGCAGTTAAATTAATATGGGCACACCAGGACCCTCATTTTTGTCTTTGGCTGAAATCAGTGGCAACGCAGCAATTTATCCTTGGAAGCATTCCTTTCTACAACATTTCTTTTGATTTGCAAAGTAGCACCAGGCAAGAGAACGCATGCAAATTTTCTAGTCTCATCTTTCCCTGTTATAAGATATTTTATAAATAACAACAAAAAGCAGAAGAAAAAGAAAGAAATGGGAACCCCCATAGAGCCAAATTACTTTTCAGATAAGCATATTCCACTATCCAGAAACACTTTCCCCCTCTTCAGAGTAAGATTTGCATAATGTATGTAAATGTTATGCTATCACTGGTGTGATAAGGCTGTTCGGAGGAGTAGAAAGCATGCAAATTAGAGGTGGTTGTATTTTTCAGTAAATGTCCAAACTAGCTACATGCGTGTGTTTCTGTGACAATTTGCTCCAAAAAACTTGGGAAAATAGCAAAATGCTTCAAACAATATCTTTTATAAGGGAATAATGTTTTCTTCTGACGCATCAACATTTAAGTCTTAAGTATGCAATCCTAGTATAGACACATACCTGGGAATAAGCCCCATTGAATTCAGCAGGGCTTACTTTCTTAGTATATATGCATAGTATCACAGTTTTAACCATTTTAATTATTATGGCTATGAACCTCATTTGCTATTTTGTTGCCCATGCACCCAGTTTGAAAATTCTGTTTTGGAGCTTTTAGTAGTCTGCTTAGGTTTTTATCATCTATATCTTCTACAACCTTGATGACTTCACTGCTTACCTCAGATTCCAGATCATTTATGAAGAGATTAAATAGCACTAGTCCTTCCCTCCCCCAATTGCATTGTGAGAAATGTCCATTTCCTCCTCCCTCCCCAATTCTTTTGATGATGTGTTCCTAAGTCATAAGCCATAATAGGGTTTGTCTTCCTGTCTTGTGATTGCTATATATGGAGAGGATAGTGCAGGAGAACAAATCACACCCAAACAATCATAGTTTGTAGGAATACTGACTCTCTACAAGTCTTTGAAAACATAATTTCAAACCTAAGTGGTGCACCGTGGAACAAACCAGACAAGTCTCCTTTTTATAGAAATCTTTACAAAGTATGATTCGCTGTGGGATGAAAAACATGTGTTTGCATCCTTTCTCATCCACTGCCAACAGAATTGTGGCTATTCCTCTTAAAAGAGGCTTTTCCTCTTTCCCCAGATCAATATGCCTGCCTCGTATTTTTCCAATACAAAGTGCAATGGTCATTGCCAGGAAAAATGTGCTTCTAGGCAACCTGTTAACCATGCTATTTTCCCCCATCCATAACAAGCTAAGTTTGATGGCATTGCCATTTTGCAACCATTCCTTATGAATCCACAGATAGTCCTACTCAGAGTAGACCCACTGAAATTAATGGGCCTAAGTCAGGCATGTCTATTAATTTCAGTAGATGTGTCTCTTTTGAGCATGATTAATATTGGATATAACCCATTTCTTTGCATTTTTTAATATAAGCACAGGAACCTAAGATGCAGCTGTAACTCTGATGTTGTTTCTTCAAGGCTCTTGAGCCACAGGAGAGCCCATGATTTGTGCCCTTTCCATTATCAATGGTCTGCTTTCATAATCTCCCACTTTGCCAGGTGTATCATCAAATTGGGTCTGGACAAAAAGCCTTTCCCTCCCAAGAAAAAGACCGCTGTTGCCGATGAAGAAAAGAAAGAAGATTCTGTGAAGGAAGAATATAGCTATAAGCTACCAGGGAGTAGCAGCAGTGGAGAGGAAAGCAAATATTTAAGGTTTACTCCAGCTACCAAACAACAGAAAGAATTTGTGGGAGATGCTCAAGAAATGCAAGAGGAGGCAAGAAAAAGAGCATTAGCAATAGAAAGAGCCCTTGGTGAGTATGAAAAGAGCCCAAGAAGTGCAGCGATTGATGGTATAGTATGAATGGGGAGAAATTATTGCACAGTATATGCCCTGCAGGCAGAAAGTTCCAGCGCCAGTCTCTGGCATCTTCAGTTAAGGAATCTCAGGTAGTAGATGACAGAGGAGACCGCTCTCTGCCTGAGACCCTGGAGAGCATCTGCCAATTATGATTAAGCAAACATAGGCTAGATAATTGTTTTTCAACTGGTGTGTCAGGACTCAATACCGGGTCACTGATTTATGGTAAGGTAAAAGGTCAAGGACCCCTGGAAGGTTAATTCCAGTTGAATTTGACTATGGGGTCCGGCACTCATCTCTGCTTTTCAGACCAAGGGATTCGGTGTTTATCCACAGACAGCTTTTCCAGGCATAGCTGCCAAGTTATCCCTTTTTTAAAGGGATTTTCCCTTATGCTGAATAGGCTTCCTCGCGAGAAAAGGGAAAACTTGGCAGCTATGTTTCCAGGTCATGTGGCCAGCATAACTAAACCACTTCTGGAGCATGGAAACACTACCTTCTGCAGTGGTACCTATTTATCTACTCATGCTGGTATGCTTTCGAACTGCTAGGTTGGCAGGAGCTGGGACAAGGCAATGGGAACTCACCCCATCACACAAATTTGAACTGCCGACCTTACAACCGCCAAGCCCCAAAGGCTCACTGGTTTAGACCACGGTGCCACCCGAACCCCATTGTCTATTGTGGGTCACAACAGCAGTGCTACCACCATACAAATATATGGGAAAAAAGTGGCCCCCAGGTTAATAATTGTGTTGAAGGTGTGTCCTGGGTCTGGAAAGGTTGAGGACTACAGGGCTAGAAGGACCAATGGTCTAACCCCATATAAAGCAGGAGCCAGGTAGAATCCTCTACTTCTGCTAATAGGACTAAAATCATGCATTTGAGCAGAGCTGGGCTGTCCTGGCAGGTCCTAGCGAACTGTTAGCAAATTTGCGCCTCTGTACAGGAATTGAAGACCCACCACTGACATTTGTTTGCTTCTGCACGTGAGTCCTTTGCATGCTCTATCTATTTTCCCGCCATAAATACATTCTCACTTCCGACTCTTGAAACTTCCTTTGTGAGTTTATTGCAAGTTTCTCATTAGTTGCCAGCTGTGCAGTTTTGTTTCATCTCCCCTCTTCCCCCTTCAGGAGGTGGATACATTTCAGACAATTACCTGTGGAGGAGACTCTGGCTGTCCCAGATGCAGCTGGAACCCTCAATCGATGCAATTAAATTTACTTACTCCTTAAGCCCCACTCTACGGGTTATTGTTTATTTGCCTAATTGGTTCCGCATGAGATGCTCCCCCCTATATTTCTTGTTCTTCCTGGCATTCTGTCATTTGAACATGGAGGAAAGTTGATAGGGAAAGGAAAGAGGTGAACAAAACTTGAGAGATGAGAAAATGTGGTCCCCAGGGAATGTGTCTGGTTAACACGACAGCTTCTTTTACGTGATAACAGTTTGTTGCTTCTCTGCAAGGTGGTAGTGAAACAAGGGATGCTGCCAAAATACTTTATTTGTGAAAGGTCCACATGCATCTCAGTATATCAGCATACAATTAATCCATTCACTGATGACGATATCCAATGCTGAGGTGGACCTCTTACTTGGCATAGGGCAGTACCCTCAGCTATGGGTAGGAAGTAGAGCACTACAGGTAAATTGCAAAACCTGTGCATTGTTTGTCAAACTGGAACGATGGTTTGCATTTATTACAGCATGAATGCCAGACTGGGTTGAGGTATCTTGGGTTGGGTGCATGGAAAAGGACTGGATCTGAAGCTGCTCTTCCAGGAAGAACCCGCCCATTCACAAAAGGAAACCTTTGGATCCAACACCAAAATGTTGTCTTAGAAACAGTAACTGTACCAAGCAGTTACACAATTTGATGGAGATTTTCTCCAAAATGCATTGAGAACCAGAGTTACTTTTTCAGCTGCCATTTTCACCTTTAGATTCAATCCTTTCCTTCCATGATGCCATGTAGTCACACTTAGCAGTATGCAGCATTTTCCTTGTAATAAAAAGCCCCCAATTATGTTAAGAATTCTTCTTGCCAGCCCAGACTTCCAACTCAGCTAAGAGCTCTACTTGCTACTTCGTTTGTTTAACACCATCACTCATTGCAATTATCCTAGAGCGATACCTATATCAGTGAAGATATGGGTGGGTGTTACATGGTTTGGTCAGATCAGGCATGGAATCTTTTGCGATAAGCAAGTGAGGGTTCTACTGCTTCCATGATGCCTCTGTTTACATCTGCTTACCTTTCTCACCCTGATCTGGCCACAGTGATCCATGCGACGGTCACCTCCAGGCTTGATTATTGTAACTCGCTCTACGTGGGGCTGCCCTTGAAGCTGACCCAGAAGCTCCAGCCGAATGCCGCAGCGAGGCTCCTCACGGGGTCCTTGCCACAGGATCACATTCATCCAGTGCTTTACCAGCTGCACTGGCTCCCGATGGAGTACAGGATCAGGTTTAAGGTGCTGGTTTTGACATTTAAAGCCCTATGCGGCTTGGGACCCTCGTACCTACGGGACTGCCTCTCCTGGTATGCCCTGTGGAGGACCTTAAGGTCCACAAATAACAACATTCTGGAGATTCCAAGCCATAAGGTGGTTAGATTGGTTTTGACTAGGGCAAGGGCCTTTTCAGAACTGGCCACAACTTGGTGGAACGCTATTTCACAGGAGACCAGGGCCCTGCGGGATTTGTCATCTTTCCACAGGGCCTGCAAGACAGAGCTGTTCCTCCTGGCCTTTGGGTTGGATTCAGTCTGACCCCTGTGTTTTCCTCCCTCATGGTTTTGATTTATGGACTACTTAAAATGAGGCTGCATTTTAAATTTTAATATTGTATTTTAATTACCGGTAATTATTTTCTTTTCTTTTATGTCTTATTGTAATTTTATTGGTGTTAGCCGCCCTGAGCCCAGTTTTGACTGGGGAGGGCGGGGTATAAATAAATTTATTATTATTATTATTATTATTATTATTATTATTATTATCATCATCATCATCATCATCATCTAAGCACCTATCAGATATTATGGGATGGAATTACATGTATTCTCCGCAAACACACATTTTCCCAAAACATATTTCAGGACTGTTTGCCAGTGTAATTATTTGCTTCAATGTGATTCTGTCTGAATGAGACCCACAAAGAGAAATAATAGAATGCATTTGATTTCGCGGGATTGATTTCAGGCCATTTGACACACTGCAAGATAGCAAACAAGTTTTCCACAAAATATATAGTTAGGCAGGTTTACTGTGGGCAGTCCTGGCTTTCCTAAAGGCATATATTTATGATGTATGTGTGTCCAAGTATATGTGTTTGTGTGTTTCATATTTTTTGCTTGTATACTTAAAAACCATAATCTGAGAGGTGGTGCATAGTGAACAGAAAAAAATAAGATTTCTGTTGGTCCCCACTCACCTTGCAAAGTCTGTGAGGATTTGGAATGTATAACAACTACAAGTCCTTATCATCCTCCCCTCCATTGAAATAATTCCAATGGACTTAGTGTGGAGATTGTGCCACAATTTGCCCTGGCTCTCTTGCGTATGGAGTAGTAAGAAAAAGTTTTTTAACATTTTTATATCATTGTATAGTTTAAATCCATGGCTCAGCATGTTAACTTTATTGTTTGTGTGTGGTGTGTGTGTATGTGTGTGTGTGTGTAGGCAGAAAAGGGTCAAATCAAAGGCTAATGGGCTTAACCTATTTGGGGTTAATGAGATATTCAAGTAGTTTGCGCTCTATTTTCCATCTCACGGTATGCTTGTCCTTATATTTCAGGATACGATGAAGATTTTGAAGCAGATTTAGAGAAATCAGTTTGGAAAGTTAATGAAGAAGGACAGACTGGTGATCAAATGAAAAGAATGTCAAAGTCACCCTCAGATGATGAAAAAGATAATTTAGACCATGAAAAGGAGGATAAAAAGTCATCACTGAAAGCTCCGCGGGCCTCTGACAGTGAACGAGATGAAAGTGATGGATACACCGGGAGTGACTTGGAGGAGGAGAAAAAACAAGGTTAGTTGTTTTCCTTAGAGTGGCATAGAATGAATGGCCTGATGCATGTTTAACTTGTTACATATGCCCTGTAATGGGCTATCTATTTTGTGGTTCACATCTAAGTACCCATTTGAATTACGATTGCCAAATTGATACAGAATGTGCCAGTCAGCACAAAATAAGCAAAGTCTCCCAAGATGCTTCTTTAAACCTCTTTTATCTCTCAGGTACTATATGAGCTAGAAGAGGGAATTTGGGTCTCTCTTCTCCAGTGTGTGTGAAGACAGAAACTAAGCTCTCTCTTTCAGACCACTTCCTTTGTTCCTCTGGAAAGGTTTCAGTCTCACTCCAGAACCCATTAACTTGGACAGGAATTTATGATGCCCGTTGAGGAGCACGGTGTTATAATTTCTATTTAGAGTGTGCCCATGCTCACATACCTTAGATTGTGGATGTCCAACATTGTGTAGAGTGAAATAGACCTCTGGCCTTTTCAAGCTCCCAAATATAGCTGGTGGGGGGGGGAGAGGGGATGAGCACACAGGGCTGGCCCAAGACATGTTGGCATCTGAGGTGGACCCCAGGACGACTCTTCCCCCTCCCTGCCCGGGACAATGCAGTGGAGTAAGATCAACATTGGGTTCTGTTGCCCTGGGTGGACCCTGGACCCTGCCTCCTGAAGCGGTCTCCTCACCTTGCCCCATAGGTGGGCTGACCCTGGGAGTACAGGTTTCCCCTTTTTTTTATACCTTCCCTTCCCCTCTCATCCTTACACAGTAAGTACATCTCATGTACTGCTAATTTCAGACAATGTTTAATTACTGTGATCCATAGATTATGGGCCTGCTCAGACACTTCTGTGCACTACTGCAAGACCTTAGGGAAGGGGCCGTAGTTTAGTGGTGGAACATCTCCTTCTATGCAAAAGCTCCCAGATTCAACTTGATACTGGGAATGTCCCTTGGATGAAACTCTGGAGAGCCACTGTGCTGGCAGTATTGCGCTGGATGGACCCATGGTCTGACTCAGTATAACAGACCCTTCCAAGTGTCCCTATTTTCCAAGAACAACCCTGATTTAGAGAAGTTGTTCCAGTTTCTGATTTGATTCCCGCTTTTCCCTAGGGCATCCCTATTTTCATTGGAGAAATGTTGGAGGGTATGGAGTTATCTGACCCCCCCCCCAAAAAAGCCATCTGAAGACAAACCTGTATAGGGAAGTTTTTTTCAATGCTTAATATTTTATTATGTTTTTATATATGTTGGAAGCCACCTAGAGCGGCTGGGGCAACCCAGTAAGATGTGTGGGGTATAAATAGGAAGATTATCAGTATGGAATGGGATGTCCCTATTTTCATTGGAGAAATGGAGGGTATGGTGTAAGGCAGATTCGTATCAGGAGCAGGACTCGCGTGTCGGGTGCTCCCACCGCTGATGTGATATCATATCACCCTGCCCTGCAGTGTAGAACCCTGAAACTTCCCCTTGCAAGATCCTTTTCAAACATTATAAACATTGACACCTGTGGAAGAGGCTACTTGGGGAGCTGACAGCAGTTGTTTGTCAATGTTTGTAAATGCTCCTCCTGTGTTCCAATTCACATGTTGCAATGAATCACTTGTGTCTCTTTGACATGAGCACATTCATGGTATTCTGTGAGTTCCTGGCTCGCTTTTTCCATTAAAAAAATAGAGCTAAAAGAGAATGAGCCAATTAATTTGTAATGTATGAACTGGCGTAACGTATGAAACTGTGTATAGTTTTCATCATATGAACAGAAACATCTTGCATAGCAGCCTGTAGATGTCACTTTTGCATTGTAAAGTGCCAGGCACAAAAAAGTCCCACTGTATATGAAAGTGAGAACCCATAGCAACAGTTCTAAGGTGTCTCTCCTGCCATTTCTCTGGACTCCATAGTAAGCAGGGCTTTCCGCAAGCCAAATTCTGGTCAGCGGTTGCAGCGTGACTCCATTTTGATCCAAGAATGATGTGCCCACAACCTCAGGGTGATAAATATGCAGTCCTTTGCCTTCTGAGTTGTATGCAGGGGACAAACACTCAGAATGATGAACCCCAGATAATTGTTACCACAAGGAAATTAAAATGCTGCGGAATTAGTTTTCAGTAGCATAAATAACATTTTTGGTAACCTCTGTCCTCCCCAGTCAGCATAACTGATGGAGATAATTATTTCCTTTATGTATTCTGAGCCGCACACCTTCATAAATAATCTAATGGGAAGCATGTATCTCATTTCCCATTCATTAATACAAACAGCGAAAGGGGTCCAAAAGCTAGGCATGCTTGCAAAACAATGGAAATTGCAAGCGTTTTGGCTTTCCATCGGCACAGAGCTGATTTCTTCCTGTTTGTTTCTTATCCTGCTGTTTCTTTTTGATACTGCCATAACTTACACAACAGTTGCTTGTCAAACTGGACCAGGCATTCTGTGTTTACTGCTCCCCTGAAATCTCTCCATTGAAATGCCTCCCATTTTGACAGGCTTTATCGGAGAGCTCTTTTCCCAAGCCAAACGTTAATGTAGCTTTTGTATTTCTATTTCCTGTGTGAAATAGGGAAAGGTAAAGCAGCTGACTGGGAAATGGATGCTGCTGCAAGAAAGATCCAGTGTTTCTATAGGAAGCACAAAAGTCGACGGCAAACTCTGGGTGTCAAAACAGGTTTGCAGTTGGTCTGCATGGACGAATCTTTGTTCTGATCAAAGAGACTTTGATTTCTCTAAGCAGCCAGTGACCATGAAGGATAATCAGCTTGCAGCTTTGCTAATCATTTAAGAAATAATTACATGCTCTTTCTTTTTTTAAAAAAGCTGGTGTTGCTTCTCAGACTTGTGGTCACATGATACTGGGAAGCCTGTAGTTGCATTGCCACATATATTGTGGCAGCCTTTGCTAATAGCTAGGCTGATCTGATAACTGATATGATTTATGTCTTGACAAATCATCTTATTTGGGGAATGAATTTTCCTTTTGCTGAAATTGCTAGTAACTCTGAGGGTGGTCTTCCTCCTGCGAATGGCTTGGGTCATGGATAGCTTTCTTTTATGCAGGCATCAACCAGGGCACCTGCCCTCTGCTTAGGGCACACCTTATCGTGGATGATGTACATCAGAGATTGGGAATCTGTAGCCTTTCAGAGTTGTTGCACCACAACTTCCATGAGCCCCAGCTAGCACGGCCAGTGGTCAGGGTTGATGATAATATCTGAAGACCACAGGTTCCCCCATCCCTGGTGTAGATTGTGTTTGGTGCTGGGTGGAAAGCCTTGCTTTATGGCAGGGTCCTATCTAAACAGCTTTCTTCCTGCTCTTTTATTTTCGGATGCATATTTCACTTGCTTCTGATTAAATTCTCTTGTTTGGAATTCATTTATGTAATTTTGTTCCACCCAATGAATATTGCAAAAATGCTTCCTCATTTGCACAAATCGTCCACCCAAGTCATTAGGAGATGAAGAAGAATCTCCTTTACATAGCCTTACATTAATAATGTAGCTGCACAGTAAATATACAGCTATTTGGAAACGTTTCCTTCCATCGGAGTGTGAATCGTTGGAATTCAACTTCAAAATGGAGAGGTTTAATATAAAAAGGGGCATTCTTGTTTCTTTCTTGTTTAGGACCAGGGTGCTTTGGCCATTAGAAGCAGGCATATGTTAAAAAGTAAGACTTTAATCTTACAACACATATTTGGAAGGAAATCCCATTGAGTTCTTTTGAGTAGGTAAACTCTGGATTATGCTGCATGCAAGTTCCCGCAATGCATGAAGCTGCTACATGTTTTTCCATTTGCTTCTGTATGGAGGAGACCCAGGTAGCCAGGAACGATATAGGCTCCTCAATATTTACCTAAAGTTAAATAATATTGACTGATAACTTTCAGTTTGAAGTATTAGGGTTAGAAGAAGAGCCACTCCTGTAAATGTGCTTGCAGCTGGAAACAGTGCTGAGGCTAGAATAATAAAATAAAGAAAGGTATGTATTTATTGATTTTTTCATTTCACTCTGGAGGTAAATAACCATAAGTAGAAACTGATTCTAAATTTGCCTTGGTTGTTTGACATCACAATTAGGTTGAACTGCTTCTTACAGTAGAGCAGGCATCCCCAAACTGTGGCCCTCCAGATGTTTTGGCCTACAACTCCCATGATCCCTAGCTAACAGGACCAGTGGTCGGGGAAGATGGGAATTGTAGTCCAAAACATCTGGAGGGCCAAAGTTTGGGGATGCCTGCAGTAGAGGCTGAAGTTCCCTTGGAACAACATCAGATATGTATGATCAGACCAAAGGTCCGTGTAGTCCAGCCTTCTGTTTCTTATAGCAGCCAGCCACATGCTTCCTGGAAGACTAAATGTCCCTCCCCCTTGAATCTCCATTGATGTGAAACTCAGTAAAATGCATCGGCTACTTTTTAGGGTAGAGGACAAGGAAGGTGGCGTACTAAATTTCTAGCTGGATACAGGATTTGTACTCATGAGTAAAGCAAATTATGGAAACCGTCGTTTATGTTGTTAGCTCACCCATGGCTCCATGTGAGTGGTTTCTTTTAAACCATACCATCTTCGTGTGTTTTTATTTGCCTTTGCATTCTGAGTGATTTTGCCCTCACCGTCAGTGCATTTGCTGTGGCACATTTTCTAGTTGTTGGAAAGTTATGGTTTCGAATACTGATTTGCTTGATTCTGTAAGCAACTCACATTTACTGTGCAAACCTGATTCAAAGCTACTTTGCAATGCCTTCTGTGCTATAGGATGGAAGGTAGCTACTCCCATACTCCCTCTAGGAGAAGACTTAGCTAAGTCAGGAATGATATTTTTCTCCGTGTGCACTTTTTTTTGAAGGAAATGTGGGTGAGCTCCTATATTCTCTCTTAATTATGAAGGGGCCTACAAGGTATACAAAGAAAGGATAGGTTTGAACTTTGATGCAGGTATAAGGAAATGAACATAGGATTAAATTGGCCTGTAGTTATAGTGGTCTGAAGTGGTGTGCATGAAGGGAGGCTTTGTTTGTGACACCTGTCACTGCTACAATGCCTGTAGCAGAAGTGTTCATGGGGCTGACTTGGGGTTTTCATTATTAATCCGCTACATGCACTCAATTAATTATATTAAGACACATAACAAGCTGCACTTCTGGATAAGTAACTGATGAAGCCAGTAGTAAATTTCTTTTGACTATTGTTTCCTCAACCGTATGCTTTGTACAAAATTATGCTTGGCTGCTCATGCGTGTTCTGCTGCTGCTGCTATTTAACATTAATTCAGCATGCCATTCATTAAGCAGTTTTTTTTAAAAAAATAGTTTTGTTTTAATTGTGGATTTGACTGGAAGCAGAGTATATCTTGGCCCCTATACTCACTCCCAGCAGGGAGTTAAATAATGCACTCTGAGTTTTACAGATGAACAAATTTCAGATAAGTAGCATTTAACTAAAAATCCTGACCCATTTTGTGTGATAGTAATTGATCCATTCAGAGGAGAAATCCCAACGAGATATAACTTAAGTGGAATGATCATGCTAATTGGATAGGCGTGACAGTCTTTATTGAAGTGTTTTATTAATAGCATGCAAGACTGGTTAGGAAATGTGTATGTTTTGTAGCTACAGGCTGTAGAAATGAGGTGACCAACCATATTGGGTTAGCACTCGCTATCACTTCAGTGATTATAGTTTTCATCATCATGGGCACCAGCCATAGCTTTCTTTGTTTTCCCACCCATAAGTAGTTCAGTAACTAAAGTGAAGCCATATAGGATTGTCTGCAGTTTCAGCATAGCTGCCAAGTTTTCCCTTTTCTCGCGAGGAAGCCTATTCAGCATAAGGGAAAATCCCTTAAAAAAGGGATAACTTGGCAGCTATGGTTTCAGAGGAGACTGCTTATCATTCAAAAGACTCTGTCAGAGTAAAATTGGATACGACAGACCCAATGTTGTGCCGTGGACGAAAGCTTAGTGTGGTTTTTCTGGTTGTCAGTTTGTCACTTGCCAAATGCAAACAATAGCAGTCCACTTTACAGTGTTGGTGTTATGTGAACAATTAACAGCAAATAATTAATTAGAAACACCCTTGGGGACTGAAGGAGCTGATTCTTGAAATCTTATCTGGTGGGGAAGGAGCTGTAGGTTCTGAGATGGGAGCTGCAGATTGGGGGCTGCACAAGTTGTGTCACCCTCAAGTACGTATGCAAACCAAGTCATTATTAGGGCATTTTCTTCCTTCCTCCACTTCCTGGAATTCCCTTCTGTGGGTAAACCCACAATCACAAAGCCTCAATGACTGGTGACGATGAGGGGAGAAGATTTTTAGAAGACATCTGAAGGCAGCCCTGTTTAGGGAGGCTTTTAATGATTAACAAATTAGTGTATTTTAATGCTTCTGTTGGAAGCTGCCCAGAGTGGCTGGGGAGACCCGGCCAGATGGGCGGGGTATATATAATAAATTATTATTATTATTATTATTATTATTATTATTATTATTATTATTATTAAATCATAAGCAGTGCCATTGCAAGATTGACTCTGGAGGATAAATAGCAATGTGAATACAGGGGTTTTAATCAGAACTGTGGGATGAGCAGGAAGTCAGATCTCCCTTTCCCTTGATCTTGAGGGATGCCCGCTGCAGATGTAATTGAACATTTAAAACTAGACACATTCATTGTCATCAATCAGTTCGGATTGTCTGGGTTGGCCTTTAGACTTTGCTTTCTCCCCAACTTTTGCAAGTATAGTGACACCCTCCCCTTTTGGGGGGCAGTGAACATTCTTGCCCCCCCCCATGTGCATTCTGAAGTGGTGGTATGGTCTAGGAATGCGTACTTCATGTTAGGGTGCTGATCGTGTATTTTGTCTCTGAGTCACATGTTGCATATTTCTTACCCTTCTTTCAATCCTTTGAACTACCAGAGACCAGTGGTTTGTGGCCAGTTTAAGCAGGAGTCACTGAGAGTGTGACAATGATATGTCAGGCCTCTGTAGCGGTTCATGAGTAGCAAAAGGAGTAATTGTCCAATCAGTGTTCTAGTTCCATACAACTGAAGACTACCTGTATGAAGCCCTGCTCTCAGTTCTGATGTGCTAATAGATTAATCTCATTTAACCACCCTGTGTCCCAATTGTAAACATAGTTCTCTGCACATGAAAAAATGAGAAAATATGTGAAGTAATTCTTTCTGTTGGTGTAACAGTGCTCCATACAGAATGACAATAACACACCCATTTGGGTCATTTTTATTGCCACAATCTCAAGCCATTAATTTAGAAGCTTTAATATTTCTGTTGGCTTGATTTGTGTAATGTAGCCCAACTGCTGTTGGTGAGAATTGGATTCTCTTACTTCCTGGAGCAGTTTTCAGCAAGAAACAAAATAAGTTTCTGTCTCTAGTGTGTTGTTCCACACTGGAGGATGTGCTTCGGACATTCATTCCTAGTAGATATCCTTCCTTGCTTCAGTCGCCAGGAAAAATGGAAATTAGAGACACTTTCTGAAAACATTTTCTAGAAGCCCATTTCTCCCTTGTTTTTGCCGTCCCCCCCCCATATCCAGACTTTATTGTCTGTAAGTTCTAGCCAATCAAAGGAAGCTCAGATACCATATAGAAGTGCCCTGAAATACATGAAAGTAGCTGTTTCATTGACACCTCAAGATGGCTGAAAGTGATTTCCCCTCTCACTGTCAGTGTCCTTGCCATGGCACACTTTGCAATTGTGGAGAATCACAGTTTTGAAAACTAATTTAGTTGATTCTGTAAACAACTGATGTTTACTGTACAAAACTGTTCCAGAGCTACTGTGAGATTCCTTCTGTGCTAGGATGTAACAAAGTTACTCCAAGACTCGCCCTAGGAGAAGACTTGGCTAGGTCAAGAACGATAGCTTTCTCCTGTGTGCTCTCTTTTTGAAGGACGTATGAGTGAGCTCCAATATTCTCTTTTCATTATGAAGGATATACATGGCATGCAGTCAAAAAGCAGAGTGAAAGCTTTGAACATTGAGATGTAGCTATTTTCCTGAAACCTCAAGATGGCTGAAAGAGGCCTTTCCCTTAGTTAAGACATGATGGTGACCAGAATAAAAGATTGTGTGCTCTTTTCAGTTTTTGTTAGAATTTTGCTTTCCCCCACGTTTCCCTTAAATACCATAAACTAATGAAAGGAGGGAAATGGGGACACCTTCTGGGCTGGCATCAGAACCCAGCATCCTTGGGCATTTGATATCCAGCAAGGCCCATCAATGATGCATCTCCTAGTCCCCTCATCTTCAAACAAATCCTGGCAGGATACTCAAAGCAGCACTAGACAACTGGGTCTATCTTCCATTTTATTTTCTCAGTTTCCCTTACAATGATGCTACCTTGAGGGCATTCTTTGAAATTAACATTTGCTAGGTCTAGCTAGAGTGCTATTAAACTACCACATCCTGTCAGTGCATGGATTTCTGCTTGCACAGTGGGACTTGCCTCCTTCTCCTCCCCTAATACCCTCCCCAAATCTGCTGCAGTGGGTTGGGGGAACAGATCTGAGGGAAGTGTTGTGGGGAGAAGGTGAGAAGATTCCATTGCTCAAGCAGAAATCCTTGCACTGACTGAAGATTCGCGTAGTGGTACATTGGATACCACCCAAGGGAAGAATTCAGTGTCTCACTATGTGTTGTTCTGTCCGGACCAGCATTGTGGCTTGCCAAATGGAACAATCTCCTCTGCATGCTGTTCTAGGGTTTCTCCTGCCCCTGCCCCGTGAACTAATTGTAGGGGAAGGGGGCGGGGCATGCAAGAAGAGGAGGTGGGGATGCCCCATTGCACAAGTGGAAGTCCTTAGGTGGGCTTCTACTAACAGAACTCATCAGTTGACTTCCACCCTTAGGGTTTTCAGTACATAGTTACAGAGGATTTTGAGGGACTGCAATGCACAGATTTCATTGACTCTGTTTTTACTAAAAAATAAAAATGAAATTGAAATGACGATAGGAGCCTGTCCTTCATAAATAATAATAAAACGATGGTCCGCTCCAATCTGTGCACTTTCTTGACAGCTTTTAATTTCAACAGCTGGTGCAGATCCAAATGAAGGTGAAATTTCTCCAAATGTGGAAGATTTTAATAGTGTCTCTAGATAAATGAGAAACGGTAATCCTTATTTTTTCATGCAATATTTTTGTTGAGCGCAGGCAGAGAACAGGTCAGAGAAGACTGAACGTATGGTTTTCAAATCCTCGTAGACCATAATCCTGTGAATAAATCAGGATGACTCATTAGCTGGAAAGCAGTGCAGGCTGTTTTTGCTGAGGCAAACAGCTATTTCTGTACCAGGCTGTTTATGTTTTCAAAAAAACCTGATAATATTTTTAATGACCTGGGTTGCTGAAATGTCTCATGGCCTTTTACACACTTTGAGGCTGAAATCTAATGCCACTTTAAGGTGGCTTTTGCACATGTCTCAGAGGCAAAAGGCAGCAGAAGAAGCGCGAATCACTCAAGCTCTCTGTTTAACCACATCCATATTCTTGTGTTCAGGGAGGAAAACAGATAGATCCTTCCAGGTATGATACACATTTTCCAGATGGATAGGTAGAATTATGCATCTCCTGTGTGTGTGTGTGTGTGTGTGTGTGTGTGTGTGTGTGTGTGTTTGTGTGTGTGTTGTACCCATTGCCCCTTCAGAGGAGAACCTCCCTTGGGAGATGGGAGTATGAGTCAGTCTTCTCCTTTCACCATTTCTAAAGAACATTCAAAGAGACACTGAAGCTGAAGGTATATTTGTTATTAAATTATTAAAAGTGTTTCTGCTTATCTTTCCAATCCAATAGATGGCACTCAAGGCCTCCTTTCATACATTTGATACTATTAGCTGGCACCAATGACAAGCTTAAAGCACAAGATGTGATAAGGTTCCCTATGTCTGTGCTTTGACCAATGACAAGCTGCCATAGATAATTAAATCTTATCACTTTCCAGCCTGGTTTTTAATTTGCTGCAATTTTCTGAGGGAGCGATTTGTGTTAACCTACAACTGGTCCACACAAAATAAGACAGGCATGGATGCCTTTTAAAGCAGCTGTCTCTGTGTAGCATGTTGAAGTTTTCCCCTTTTCTTTTTAAGGCTATGGTGACATTTTTTAAAAAAACATGCTACCCCACTCTGAAGTATGCAGCAAATTTCTATGTGTGTGACATTGGGCTGCCACAGGAAACAATCTTTAAATGACCTTCATGTTGTGTGCTTGTCTGCACCAGCCCCAACACATTTCTTCTCTTACATTATTGCATTACCATGTGGATTAATGTGAAGACTTGCCTTGAAAGTCCTGGTTAATGAAGATAGGCTAGTTGGAGGAGCTAGGTGCTCACATTACCTCTGGGTCTCTATCTGCTTTGTTGCTAAACATATCTCCTTAAGTCAACAGGAGTGTTGATCCAGTATCTGCCAGTAACATCTATCCCCCCCAAATAAAACATTCATCCAGTATCTTATGCTGAGGGGTATGTTAATATTTATCAAATGCATTAAGTGATGCTGTCCATTTGTTAGAGTGCTGAATTTGGACCAGTTTTATTGAATTCAAGCTCCAATTGGTTTACTGATTGACTATGTGCATTGATTAGCTATATGTTCTACAGCCTTGCTTCGCGTATGGAAAAGAGATATTTTAACGCCCACCTCACAGTAGTGTTTCATTCATTCTTATAATATTCATTGGAAAATGCTCTACATTACAGAAGTGCAATGAGAGGATAAAGAAAACCCTGCATTTTTGCTAAAGTAAACATGTTTCTTTTACAAAAGAATCACAAGCCCTGCAGAATATTCACAGTAGCACAGATGGGAAGAATAATTTAAAATATTAGCAAAATTTACAAGTAATTATTGGAAGCAGGCAGGACATGAAAGGAGCTCAGAACTCAGAACTGCATTTGATAGAAAACACAAGAATATAATACGTTACAGTATTGATTTTAGTTTTGTCTATAACAGATTTCCAGTGGATTATATTATTCAGTTGAAATGTTTGGTCTTTGCAAATGAATGAACTTTGTTTGTCAAGGATTTATGGCAAATGAAATTAGAAGCTGCAGCATTTTATAATGTGATACTGAGTAGCCCTTAGTCTGAATCCTTGCTTGAGCTTTCCCCTAACTGGGTGGCATTATCAGAAAAGACTACATAGGTGTCCAGTCTGAGCAAGGTGTCTGCTCTCAGTTCTTGGATACAGTGACAAGGTTGTAGAGCAAACAGACAAGGATGAGGCCAGAGCAAGTCAGGTCTGAGGGGCCAAAGGTAGGGGCATAATCAGTACAAGGGACACAGATAAACTAGGGCTAAGACAAGGCACTCATCACAAAAAAGTTGTTTGGACTGATGGGGCAGCTCTCAGGCCAGACCATTATAGGCCCAGGTGTGCAGGCATTGGCTGACCTGTCAATTCAGTTGATAGCTACTTCAGTCTAGTTGGGGTTCATGCCCTACAGTTAGGGCTTAGCCTCACTTACCTTTTGCCCCAATCTTTCCAGGCACAGGTTCGTGCTTAAAAGTTCTGTGTCCAAGCATTAAAAATAAAATAAAATGCCCCAGAGCTTTCCACACAAAAACCTGCTCTTTAGTGCTCCATCAGAGCAAATGTCAATTCAAGTTTTTTGCTGATTTCCTGGAAAAAGTGGAGGAAGGGTAAGTGTGGAGAAGCCCTTTGTCTGCCTGGTTCAATACCTTGCAGTAAATGAAATACTTTCTGAAATCCCACAGGATCACCTTGGTCCTTGTGATACCTTTCCTGATTTGCAGTATACAATCAAGTTGAGTTTCTAACATTGTGGTCTTAAACAACTCCCAAGCATTTGGAGTGAATTAGATTTTCAGTTTCCTTTTTACCAACCTCATTTTGGGGACATTTCCTCTTTTGAAATCAAATGTGACCATGTTGGATTTCCTTGGAGACCTAGCTATTTACATGTTTAATTTTACAGCTTAATGGTCACTGTTCCCCATTGGCTCAACAATGCTTAAATCTTGCACCAAGTCCTGTATGCCACTCAAGATTAAGTCTAGGGTCACTGCCCTTCTGGTCAGTTCCAACACCAACTGTTCTGGAACACTGTCATTTAGGATACCTAGAATTTTTATCTCTTTGTCACGACTAGAACACATATGTAGCCAGTCTATGTGAGGGTAGTTGAAATCACCCATTACTACAATGTTTCCACTTTTAGACGCTACCTTGATTTCATTCATCATCTCAAGGTCTCCTCAAACATTTTATTCTGAATGGTAATTTTATTGCCCCCCCTTTTTACACCACTTTGTGCATGAAAAGTGTTATATTTCAGAAAAAAATAAAACGCACAAGAATCGTTGAGCAAAAGCAAAGTGAATAAGGATTTCAGAAAAACCGTGCACTTTCATCTTAGGTACAGGCGCTGATGTTGAAGATCCTCAGGTGAAAGACCCTGGCAAACACACCCCAAAACAGACAGACAACTTCTTTTAAAAGGAGTTAAACAACCACCCCTCCCACCACCTTAATGCCTTTCTTGCCTGGCATAAAAGTAACTAGGGAATATTGGAGACAGCTTTATGCTGGGCTTTAATGTACCCATAACAGCAGACTCATAGGCAGGAAGTTCTTAACTACTGAATCCCCCAGAAATGTTTTAAAGAGTAGATGCCTAGATTGAACTCATACTTATAAAACCTGGTGCTTTAGCACTAACCTGAAGGGCTCTCACATCCCCCTAGCAACACTTTGTGCTGCTGTGAAGGGAGGCCCGTTTCACACACAGTCCTAGGTTTCTCCGCATGACCCTGCAAACAATGATTGCAAGCGCTGAGAAGATGTAAGGTGCCATTGAAATGAAATTGTGTTTTACTCTTTGTAGGCAGGAAGGTTGCACGCTCCCTCTCCTCCAGCAGCGTGCCGTACAGCAGCGAAAACGACTCCGACCGCGAGACGAGAAAGCGAGGCGGCAAGCGAGAGGAGACCGACAGACATTCAGGGTATGAAAGTGAAACCGCAAAGACCCAAAGAGAGGAAGGCCAAGGAACAGACGTGGAGGAAGAGCCGGACAACAAAGCAGCCAGAGATGTGCCAGTCACCTCTCACAAAGTCAGGAAGGCAAGACTTCAAGACACAAGTCCAGACAGTGAGGAAGGCAAGGTTGTAGGTTCGGTGCACAGGAGTGTGAGGGATGACAGGGAGAAGGATGTGTTCGAGCATTCTGAACACAGCCATCGAGCAAAGAGCAGAAGCAGAGGACCTTCTGAAGATGAGGATGAAGGTGGTAAGTATGGTCTGCAGTAAGAACTGTGATGGGTCCATTGCATACAAGTGTGTGGTTTTGCTTGTCCTTGAGTGACTGCATCATTTTGCATCCTAAGCTTTGGTAATGGCATATGAAACACAACATGATATGTTAGAATGATGTGATTCCCCCTCCCACCCCCAGTTTACTGCGTGTGCCAAATTTCTGGCAGTGTCATGCTCTGAAATGTCCATGCCATGCTGTTGTATCGGGTGCTATAATTGTGGTCTGTGTGATTTAACATGTAAGGCTTTGGTGAGCTTTCCTCTTGTCTCCATCACTATCGTTTGCAGGGCATTTTGTGACAGCTGAATTTATTACTTTCCTAGATGGTAAACGGAGACAAGCAGGTGAAATGGATCTGAGATCAAGCAGTGCCCAAACTTGATTGCCATCCCGTCTGAAAGCACAGTTGGAAAGGCTATTTATCAACATAGGGAAAAACAATTGCATCAAATGAAGTTAATCAGTGTATACTTCTTATAGGTTCAGAGACATAATGACATCTAAACCACATCTTTGCGTGCTTTTATTGTTTGGAGTGATGAATATGGGAGGCACGAGATAAAAGTTTCTGTTCCACATTTTTTTATTGTGAGATTATGGACAAGTTTCATAGCTTTAAACTTAGCAAATTGAAGATAGGAATATAGGAATCTGCCTTATATCTGGTCAGATTATTCATCCTTTCGAGTATTGCCTTGGCAGCGACTCTCCAAAGCCTTAAGCAGAGGTCATTCATATGACCTGCTATCTGATCTTTTAAACTGGAGATGCCAAGAATTGAATTTGGGGCCTTCTGTACACAAAGCACATGATGGTATGGCCCATCCTCTAAAACTATCTATCATCCATCTATCTATCTATCTATCTATCTATCTATCTATCTATCTATCTATCTTACAAGGGACCCAGGTGGCGCTGTGGGTTAAACCACAGAGTCTAGGGCTTGCTGATCAGAAGGTCGGCGGTTCACCTGCAATGGGGTGAGCTCCTGTTGCTCGGTCCCAGCTCCTGCCCATCTAGCAGTTCGAAAGCACATCAAAGTGCAAGTAGATAAATAGGGACCGCTACAGCGGGAAGGCAAACGGCGTTTCCGTGTGCTGCTCTGGTTCGCCAGAAGCAGCTTTGTCATGCTGGCCACATGACCCGGAAGCTGTCTGTGAACAAACGTCGGCTCCCTCGGCCTATAGAGCGAGATGAGCGCCACAACCCCAGAGTCGGACACGACTGGACCTGATGGTCAGGGGCCCCTTTACCTTTATATATATATTAATTATTTTGGATCATAAAATGCATACTGTTTGCACAATAAATTCCTATTTTTTCTGGGTCTAAACCCCTTGGAGGCAAAGAAACCATTAAGGTGTGTGGTATTATTACTTTTAACTTTAGATCATAGTGAAATCATTCTAGTCACTTAATATCAACCCATAGTGATGCAGACATGAAAGAAAACCATAAGTCATGCTAATTCTTCTGATTTGTATTTTTATCTGCAATCATCTGGTGGTGAAATATACATTGATCTTGCTTCCTATTAATAGACATTGATTGTTTGTTTCTTATTGCTTTGTGCTGTTCTATGGAATAGTTTGGCATGTGCAGAATGTTATGAAAATTGGAATGGTTTGCAAACATCTTTGGGCTGGGTTGCTTTTCATTTCCTTGCAATTTGTTATGTATCTAACATGGAGGAAAATTGAGGAAAAAAAGAGAGAGAAAAGTACAGTTCTGGATGATTATGCTGAATTATTTATGGGTGTTTTAGTTGTTTGAAATCTTTCCCTTCATCCATATGCTGGATTCTCAATGTGAGCAACTTCCCAATTAGACTGTTAGATGAGATGAATATTTAAGTACTGTTGAAGAATGAAGTTATTAACCGCTTAACAAGTACACACATAGGATTAAGTGCTCTAATACAAAATGGAAGCATGGAGTAATCATGTGGGTTGAGTTAATGGCCTGCCACAGATTTTAGTGTAGAAGGGTATCATCATTTCTGTTTAGCTCAGATTTCTGAACATGGTAATTAAACAGTTGTTTGATAGTCCTGGATTTGAATTAACATAGCATTGAGCAGAGGATGTATTCAGAATCTACTGCTGTGGTAGTTGGAGGTGTTGAGATTTTAACTGGCTACTGAAATTATCTTCTGTCTCTCCCATTTTTTTGTAATTTTTTTTTGTTGCAGTCTGCTGTATGTCTGCTTGGATAGGGTTGATCAGATATAGCTAGAGACAAAAGAAAAGGAAAAACAAAAATAAAACCTGTTCAGTGAACTTTATTTTGTAGCAAGAAAGAGAAACCCACCTACAGAAGCAGGCTTCCATGTATGTTGAGGATGCAAGTGTCCATCCTGGATGAGCATTTGGATCTACATCTACATATTGTGAGCTGCCTTGGGTCCTATACTGGTAGAAAGGCAGGATTGAAATAAAATAAAATAAGTACATCGCAGTAATAACAATAATATTTATAATTTTATTATCTATACTCCACCCATCTGACTGGGTTGCCCCAGCTACTCTGGGTGGCTTCCCACACATATAAACACATAATAAGGCATCAGACATAAAAAAACTTCCCAGTACAGGGCTGCCTTCTGATGTCTTCTAGAAGTTTTATAATTACTTGTCTCCTAGACACATCCCGACCCTTCTGCCACTGGTTGCATGCAGCATGACGAATGGGATAGGTGCCAGTGTGTGCATAATTTATTGCAGCATCAAGCTTCTCACTGCAATAACCTACCTGTTTCACCCACACTGCAGAACTGGAAGAAAATCATCCTTAGACACCAAGTGGTTTAAACTCCTTGTGTTCAAGACTTGTTAACAAAGCAATGCTGGGGCCCCAATGGAGCTAATGAGGTGTGTACAGCCAGGGGTTCCCAAACTAAGGCCCGGGGGCTGGATGCGGCCCAATTGCCTTCTAAATCCGGCCCGCGGATGTTCCAGGAATCAGCATGTTTTTACATGAGTTGAATATGTCCTTTTATTTAAAATGCATCTCTGGATTATTTGTGGGGCATAGGAATTTGTTCATATTTTTTCTTCAAAATATAGTCTGGCTCCCCACAAGGTCTGAGGGACAGTGGATCGGCCCCCTGCTGAAAAAGTTTGCTGACCCCTGTGTGTACACCTAGGCAGAACCCATCAGGCTTCCTATTTTAAAAGAAACCTACACTAATGCCAGAGAGCTTTGCAACTTTCAACAGTGATTTCTTTTCATATACATGTTGTTTTGGAGACGAGAAGAAGAAAAATCTTCTGTTGTTTCTGTTTCGGGAATAGTGGTTGCTAAGCTAATAGGAATGCAATATTAATCCTATATAATAAAGTGCAAGTGTCTCTGCGTCCAGCCCCTGTGTCCCTGTGTCCGCACTACTGCGCATGTGCCCCACGGACACAGGGATTGGACGCAGAGACTGGACGCACACATGCACGCACTCTCCCCACCCCCCACCTGCGTTTCCCTGCGGCCGCCAACCGCCGCTCCCGGCCGGACTGAGCGTTGGCGGCGGGGAGGGGGGGAGAGCGTGTGTGTGTGTGCGTCCAGCAAGGACAGGTCCCGGGGTTCGGAGAAGCGCTGCGCAAGCGCTTCTCCAAACCCCGGGATGTCTCCTTCCTGTCGGCAGCTGGGGGAGAGGAAGGAAGGAGATGAAAGGGCTGCTTTCTCCTCCTTCGTTCCTGTCCCCCTGCTGCCGACAGGAAGGAGAGGTCCCGGGAGCACCAGATCGAGGAGCCGGTCTGCAGAGTCAGTGCCCAGCAACGCCGTGCTGGATTGAGGAGGCGATGCTCTGTGCGGCGCTGCTGGGCAGTGACTCTGCAGACCGGTGCTCCGTGCAGCGCTGCTGGGTGCCGACCCGGCAGGCTGCTTCCTTGATCCGCACGGAGCATCGCCTCCTCAATCCAGCACGGCGTTGCTGGGCGCTGACTCTGCAGACTGGCTCCTCGATCCGGTGCTCCGCGCAGCGCTCACATATGTTCTAGCGCCCATTTATTTAACGGGCTGAATGACACTAGTAATACATATTCTGTTAAGAACAAGTGAAATGTAAATAAACTTTATTGCATAAGCACTGAGGTTACAATGAAAATATTAGCACAACTTTAAACTGTGTCATGGCCTAATAAGAATGTGGTGGAAATGTAGCAGAATAGGACATGTTGCTTCTTAGGAATATCAAATGTTTGTTGAAGAATGGGGATTTGCATTCAGATCTGCCCATGCATCAAAATGAGATGAAGCTCACAAGCTATTTAACCTGCTTAGAGAACTGATGGAATCATTGGAATTGCATCTGGAAACTTAGTATTGAAAAATGTCCTGAGTTTATCTGTAGGTTTTCTATTGTCTTGTTATTTTGGTTTGTGTGCAAATTAAAAATATTTCTAAACAAAAAGATCACTTTATGATCTGGTGGTATTTTTTGTAACTTGTGTTGTTGTTGTTGTGGCAGTTTTTGTTTTGTATTGTGGAAATTCCACTGCATGCGATTTTAATATCTGATAGATGGGATGCTATTTGCTTTATGTATGCGTTTAATGCATCCATGTGGGTGACATGGATTTTAATTGGTATCCTTATCTACTAGTAGAGTAACCTGTAAGCCAATGTGTGATCAGCATTTCCCCAATTTCTCTCTTTTGCTCCCTGTTTTGTGATTGTTGTGCTATTTTTTGAAGATGGCAAATCCGTCAAAGAGAAAATAGCTGAGGCCATGGAACATGATCGACTTTTGAGTTCTGAACCTGAACCAAGTGAGTCCAGTACGGAGGATGAGGAGGAGAGCATAGCTAAGAAAGATAAACATAAAGAAGATAAACATAAAGGTAAAATCAAATGATAAAGCCTTACGTGTCACTACCCATTCAAATACTGGTTGATCTTTATTCTTTTTATTTTATACTCTCATCTCATCCTTCTTTTAATTTCCTTCATCTTGTAGTTTTGATTGTGTCTGAATAACTGGCGACAAGATGGTTGCTTGTTTAGACTGCTTGGAGGCTGGCTTGTGTGTTTGAGTGTTTTTGTGTGCTTTGACATGTCTGATACAGCAGATTTCTTAAATTCTTAAGGCTACACTGATCAGACTTGAACGACCAGGTTAGAATGAACCCACCGTTTAACTAGTATTCCCATTAAGGAAGATCAAGCAGGCACCACAAATGCTGCCTAGATGGTATGGGGAGATGTGGAACAGAATCAACAATGCATCTCCTGCAATGTCTGGTTTGAGCCTTAATTACCCAAATTCTACTTGAAAGTCTTGGCCTAAGTGATAGTTAGGCAAGTGCTTGATTAGACTAATGGAGGAGGATAGAGAAGAATGCTTTTGATGTTTTCTCCTACTTCACACTATACTGTACAAATCTTATAGTTTCCATAAACAATTTTGTCACTAGGGAAATGGTGGTTTTTCCTAATAATACTGCTTCACTCTCCTCGCTACCTCCCTTGACCTTCTGGCTGAATTATAACCACTCTCCCCAGCTCTATTCCCCTCAGATGCAGCTTTTTGATTCCAGGATTTGTCTGGTTTGATTGCATTGTTCATTGAGCATCACACATAAGGGCATAGATGGATGCCATCAGCACTTCAGCTCCTACAATTTTTCCTCCAAAGTGTTTAGATTATACAAGCATACAAGTCAGGAAGAAACCATTTCTCTATATAGATGTCAATATGATTCTTTCCACTCCTTTATATCCTTTAACTTTTTAGAACATAATTTATCAAACGTAGTTTATCAAGCATAATTAGTAACATGTAGGCTGGGTGCTTGCGAAGTATCTCCCAACTTAATGATAACAGTTCCAACAGGAAAAATAAAGTTAGGCTACAGCCTATATACCCTTTGCTGGGTGGAAAATTGGACATGCATAGGATTGGACAGCCAGTTTCACTACTGAAATCAATGAGAACAGTTAATCACAACCTGCATAAATTTCATTAGTATCAAATGCACTTTGCACAATGAGTATTTTTTTAAATCAGGGTGTGGAATAGTGCTCCCCTATCTTTTGATACTGTGGTCCCAGTTGTTTTTTGAGCACTCCATTCTCCCACTCGTGTGCGTGTGTGTACATATCAATATCTATATGCTTGATTTAATGGCTGCCAGATGCTTTTCATCTCTGCCTTTCATTGCTATCATTCAGCAACTCTTCACTTGGTATGGAGCTATTCTGCATGATGAACTTGCTGTCTGAGTATTTATATTCCAGTTTCAGTGACATGGCTAATCTTTTTCAATATCTGTTCATGGGCAAGGCTATTGGGAAAAGAAGGGTTGACTGACAACTTTCTCTTTATATAGAAATTGCTGCTTCTAAAAAATGTGGGAGCAGGCAGAAACACATGACAGTTTCTTAAGCAGGACAAAATGGGTCAAAGCAGAAGAAGGCTCCCTCCTGCATTATTGTGCCTTGACCTCTATAGAATCACGTGGGCACAGAAAATTAACATGTCCAGTGTATTCCCACGAGGTAGCATCCTTCAGACATCAGTCCCTCATGGGTTAATCCACACAATCTAGCCCACAAGTTGTCAGTGCAGGATCTCATCAAATGATTCACAGTGGCTAAGCCAAGCCATTCTCTGAAAGGAAGGTTGAAAAACATGACACCTTTCATTGCAAAGTATTTTTTTTAAGAAAAAGCCCAACCCAACACTGATAGAGTTATCACAATTAGAACTCATGCTGTGCTTATTTTAATAGTGCCAGATGGAGCTTCCTTGGCAAAAGAATCGAGAGTGTTTGAATCACAGAAGGTTGCGGGGCAAGTGGAGCATGTAAGACAGATGGTGGGCAAGGAAAGAGCACTTGACGAAGAGGAGCTTGCCGATGAGGAAGGCCCTGAAGAAGCAGCTTTGGGAGAAGAATTGCGAGGCAAAGATGTAAAAGCTCTTAAAACAAAGGAAAACAAATTATTGAAGGGAAGTGTGAAGGACAAAATATATGTGAAAATCCAACGGGAGGATGGTTCTTTTGTGGAAGAAGAAGAAGAAGACATGGCTCCGGGGTCAAAACTTGATGGGGTAGTCTCCTCAGATCATGAAAAAGCAGCTGTTTCTGGAGCCCTAGTATATGGTGGCAAAGGTGTCAGACAAGGAGTTTCATCTGAAATGGAGGAAATAGTCCAAGACATTTCAGGCCTGCGGGGGGATGAAACCAAAAAAACATATCTAGAAGTGAAAGAGAAGAAAAGAATGTCTAGAGACAAAGGTTCAGCTCAACAGAAACTAGAACGTCGGGTGGGTGAACCCTTGTCAGAGACTGAGGCTGAGGGGGTCATTTCAGGAGAAGAGAGTTCAGCAGTCAAGCGAAGCTCAGAAAGAAGGGCTGGAAGGAAAACAGAAGTGAGAGAGAAGAAAAGAATATCTAGAGATGGAGTTTCAGCTCAAGAGGAACTAGAACCTTGGGAAGGTGAACCCTTGTCAGAGATTGAGGCTGAGGGGGTCATTTCAGGAGCAGAAGATGAAGACACCACAGCCCAGCAAGCAAGAATAATACGAAAGGCAGAGAGGTCAGCAGTCAAGCAAAGTTCAGAAAGAAGGACTGGAAGGAAAACAGAAATGAGAGAGAAGAAAAGAATATCTAGAGATGAAGGTGCAGCTCAAGAGGAACTAGAACCTTGGGAGGGTGAACCCTTGTCAGAGTCTGAGGCTGAGGGGGTCATTTCAGGAGTAGAAGATGAAGACATCACAGCCCAGGAAGCAAGAGCAATACGAAAGGCAGAGAGGTCAGCGGTCAAGCGAAGTTCAGAAAGAAGGGCTGGAAGGAAAACAGAAGTGAGAGAGAAGAAAAGAATATCTAGAGATGGAGTTTCAGCTCAAGAGGAACTAGAACCTTGGGAAGGTGAACCCTTGTCAGAGATTGAGGCTGAGGGGGTCATTTCAGGAGCAGAAGATGAAGACACCACACCACAGCAAGCAAGAGTAATACGAAAGGCAGAGAGGTCAGCGGTCAAGCGAAGTTCAGAAAGAAGGGCTGGAAGGAAAACAGAAGTGAGAGAGAAGAAAAGAATATCTAGAGATGGAGTTTCAGCTCAAGAGGAACTAGAACCTTGGGAAGGTGAACCCTTGTCAGAGTCTGAGGCTGAGGCTGAGGGGGTCATTTCAGGAGCAGAAGATGAAGACACCACAGCCCAGGAAGCAAGAGTAATACAAAAGGCAGAGAGGTCAGCGGTCAAGCGAAGTTCAGAAAGAAGGGCTGGAAGGAAAACAGAAATGAGAGAGAAGAAAAGAATATCTAGAGATGAAGTTTCAGCTCAAGAGGAACTAGAACCTTGGGAAGATGAACCCTTGTCAGAGGCTGAGGCTGAGGGGGTCATTTCAGGAGCAGAAGATGAAGACACCACAACCCACCAAGCAAGAGTAATACGAAAGGCAGAGAGGTCAGCGGTCAAGCGAAGTTCAGATAGAAAGGATGGAAGGAAAACAGAAATGAGAGAGAAGAAAAGAATATCTAGAGATGAAGTTTCAGCTCAAGAGGAACTAGAACCTTGGGAAGGTGAACCCTTGTCAGAGTCTGAGGCTGAGGCTGAGGGGGTCATTTCAGGAGCAGAAGATGAAGACACCACAGCCCAGCAAGCAAGAGTAATACGAAAGGCAGAGAGGTCAGCGGTCAAGCGAAGTTCAGAAAGAAGGGCTGGAAGGAAAACAGAAATGAGAGAGAAGAAAAGAATATCTAGAGATGGAGTTTCAGCTCAAGAGGAACTAGAACCTTGGGAAGGTGAACCCTTGTCAGAGATTGAGGCTGAGGGGGTCATTTCAGGAGCAGAAGATGAAGACACCACACCACAGCAAGGAAGAATAATACGAAAGGCAGAGAGGTCAGCGGTCAAGCGAAGTTCAGAAAGAAGGGCTGGAAGGAAAACAGAAATGAGAGAGAAGAAAAGAATATGTAGAGATGAAGTTTCAGCTCAAGAGGAACTAGAACCTTGGGAAGGTGAACCCTTGTCAGAGTCTGAGGCTGAGGCTGAGGGGGTCATTTCAGGAGCAGAAGATGAAGACACCACAGCCCAGCAACCAAGAGTAATACGAAAGGCAGAGAGGTCAGCGGTCAAGCGAAGTTCAGAAAGAAGGGCTGGAAGGAAAACAGAAATGAGAGAGAAGAAAAGAATATCTAGAGATGGAGTTTCAGCTCAAGAGGAACTAGAACCTTGGGAAGGTGAACCCTTGTCAGAGATTGAGGCTGAGGGGGTCATTTCAGGAGCAGAAGATGAAGACACCACAGCCCAGCAACCAAGAGTAATACGAAAGGCAGAGAGGTCAGCGGTCAAGCGAAGTTCAGAAAGAAGGGCTGGAAGGAAAACAGAAATGAGAGAGAATAAAAGAATATCTAGAGATGGAGTTTCAGCTCAAGAGGAACTAGAACCTTGGGAAGGTGAAGCCTTGTCAGAGTCTGAGGCTGAGGCTGAAGGGGTCATTTCAGGAGCAGAAGATGAAGACACCACAGCTCAGCAAGCAAGAGTAATACGAAAGGCAGAGAGGTCAGCGGTCAAGCGAAGTTCAGAAAGAAGGGCTGGAAGGAAAACAGAAATGAGAGAGAAGAAAAGAATATCTAGAGATGAAGTTTCAGCTCAAGAGGAACTAGAACCTTGGGAAGGTGAACCCTTGTCAGAGATTGAGGCTGAGGGGGTCATTTCAGGAGCAGAAGATGAAGACACCACACCACAGCAACCAAGAATAATACGAAAGGCAGAGAGGTCAGCGGTCAAGCGAAGTTCAGAAAGAAGGGCTGGAAGGAAAACAGAAATGAGAGAGAAGAAAAGAATATCTAGAGATGAAGTTTCAGCTCAAGAGGAACTAGAACCTTGGGATGGCGAACCCTTGTCAGAGATTGAGGCTGAGGGGGTAATTTCAGGAGCAGAAGATGAAGACACCACAGCCCAGCAACCACGAGTAATACGAAAGGCAGAGAGGTCAGCGGTCCAGCGAAGTTCAGAAAGAAGGGCTGGAAGGAAAACAGAAATGAGAGAGAAGAAAAGAATATCTAGAGATGAAGTTTCAGCTCAAGAGGAACTAGAACCTTGGGAAGGTGAACCCTTGTCAGAGATTGAGGCTGAGGGGGTCATTTCAGGAGCAGAAGATGAAGACACCACACCACAGCAAGGAAGAATAATACGAAAGGCAGAGAGGTCAGCGGTCCAGCGAAGTTCAGAAAGAAGGGCTGGAAGGAAAACAGAAATGAGAGAGAAGAAAAGAATATCTAGAGATGAAGTTTCAGCTCAAGAGGAACTAGAACCTTGGGAAGGCGAACCCTTGTCAGAGATTGAGGCTGAGGGGGTCATTTCAGGAGCAGAAGATGAAGACACCACAGCCCAGCAACCAAGAGTAATACGAAAGGCAGAGAGGTCAGCGGTCAAGCGAAGTTCAGAAAGAAGGGCTGGAAGGAAAACAGAAATGAGAGAGAAGAAAAGAATATCTAGAGATGGAGTTTCAGCTCAAGAGGAACTAGAACCTTGGGAAGGCGAACCCTTGTCAGAGATTGAGGCTGAGGGGGTCATTTCAGGAGCAGAAGATGAAGACACCACACCACAGCAAGGAAGAATAATACGAAAGGCAGAGAGGTCAGCGGTCAAGCGAAGTTCAGAAAGAAGGGCTGGAAGGAAAACAGAAATGAGAGAGAAGAAAAGAATATCTAGAGATGAAGTTTCAGCTCAAGAGGAACTAGAACCTTGGGAAGGCGAACCCTTGTCAGAGATTGAGGCTGAGGGGGTCATTTCAGGAGCAGAAGATGAAGATACCACACCACAGCAAGCAAGAATAATACGAAAGGCAGAGAGGTCAGCGGTCAAGCGAAGTTCAGAAAGAAGGGCTGGAAGGAAAACACACTTAGAAGTGAGAGAGAAGAAAAAAATATCTAGAGACAAAGGTTCAGCTGGACAGAAACTGGAATCCGAGGTGGGCGAACCCTTGTTGGACACTGAGACTGAGGGGGTCATTTCTGGAGCAGAAGATGAAGATATGACAGCCCAGCAAGCAAGAGTAATACGAAAGGCAGAGAGGTCAGGAGTCAAGCCACGTTCAGAAAGGAGGGCTGGAAGAAGAGCAACAGTCAAAGGTGTGGTGGCAAGTGCAGAAGGTGCAGTGGAGGAAGGGGATCTAATTGAAGAGGAGGGTGAGGAAGTTGAAGAGGGAGGGAGAGAAGTGAGGCCTGGATCTGGAGTGGCAGCACCTAAGCAGAAACAGAGAGGAGGAAGAAGGAAGACAGAGGCAGAAGGAGAAGTGGATTTTGAAGAGGCAAAGGCAGGGAGAAAGGTGGCAATTAGGAGGACAGAGGCTGAAGTTTCAGGGAAAGAGAGAGAAAGGGGGTCTCGGTCCATGGCACATGAGAAGGAAATAGCCCATGGAATGGCCATCACAGCAATCCCAAGGGTAGCTGGCGTGACAGAGGCAACACACCTATCCGAGCCATTCACGCAAAAAGCTGCATTAACAGAAGGAGGAATGGGCAGTCATGTCACCTTCCAAGATGAAGTGGAAAAAACACCAAAAGAGACTGTGGCCGGGAAAATGTCACCTGACCTGGGGGTGCAGATAGAAGATGCAAGTGAAGAAGTAGAGAAGGAGGAGGAGGCATATCCAACGATAACACTGAGAGATGTGGAGGAAGCTCTGTTGGTAGGGATGCAGAAGTTGATAGAACAAGTATCGCTTATGAATGTGGAGCAGGTGGAAGAAGAGCCTGAAGTACTTGAGGGGGATGTTTCAGTAGAAGAGGCTCGAATGCTGTCTCACAAGGAGGAGGCTGGGAGGAAAGAAGTTTTTGGAGCTGTAGTAAAAAGAAAAACATGGGGTGCTCAGAGCGACAATGCCAAGGAAGCAGGTACTGAAGAGCCTGTGGAGGAAAAATATAGAAACGAACAGGGGAGAACAGGAGAGGAAGAGTCTCTGGAAGTAAATCTGCCAGTGAAAGAAACTGTTCCCAGCAATGCACAACAGCCTGAAAGAGAGCTGCCAGCAAACTTCACTTTGCAAATGATCAGCCTAGAATCTTCTCGAACATTTCGAACATCTGACTGAGAAGAAGGGGACTATTGATGAAGGTAAGAGAGAGAAAAAGAGAGAGAGAGAGAGAGAGAGAGAGAGAGAGAGAGAGAGAGAGAGAGAGAGAGAGAGAGAGAGAGAGTGTAATGGCCCCAATTCAAAGAGTAGCTTTAGGCCTGCCTAAGTGTTTGCATTAGCCATACATGTGTGTGTTTGTGTGACTTTTCTCCTTTGACTGGCAAACACTCGCCCACAGGAAGTAATAATAATAAAAACCTGCCTTTGAAACTCACCTGACTTCATTGCCTCCATAGCTATAGCTCTGGAGCAGAGTGCAGGAGCCAGCTAAAGTTCCACCTTTCTTGACACTAATTTCACTGGAGATAGTTGAACTTGCACTTACTCATTTGAAACAAATCAATAGGAGTTTAAGAGTGTTTGACTTGACTTTACATTGCTGGTTTTTTAAATAATAATAATAATAATAATAATAATAATAATAATAATAATAATAAAATATCACATAGACCTCCGTCTCCTTGGAGGAATTTGGAGCTGTTTGCATATCGTTTGGGCTGGGGGCTCCCTTCAGGACAGCCTATGGGGCCAGACTGCTTAATGGCTGCAGTAGAACTGGTCAGTTTCCCTTCAGACCATTTTATGGGCCTATGTGTAGCAGGCTAAAATGGCAACTTGGGAATTATTATTTTTTACACAGTTTTCTAAAAGATTCAGCCCAGTTCCTTTAGATCATGAAAATACTGAATGGTAGACCTGATAGGAGCTGTTGATTGTACAGTGGTACCTCTACTTACACACACCTCTGGTTACATATCCTTAGGGATACCACACGGCAAACCCGGAAGTATTTTTCTGGGTTTTGCTGCACGCGCATGCGCAGAACATTCACCTCCAGTAGCGAAAACCTCGAGATCCAACCAGAGCTCCGGAACGGATCCCGTCCGCAACCAGAGGTACCACTGTATACCACTCTCCCAAGTGGAGGCTGGCAGTGGCAGTAGTAGATAGCCAGGTTTGGTTTCCTTTAGCAGAGGAGATTGCTGGAGAGACCTTTCTTTGGCATTTTGTTTTGTTTTGTTGTGTTACAGATATACTGGTGGAGGAAGATAACTTAAACATTTTATCAGAGAAAGCCCACTGCAGTCCCATCAGAGCAAAGCATTCCTGCATCCCAGATGCTTTTGGCTTGCAAAGCTCAAAACTCAGCTCAGCTCTTTCTGCCTGTTTTTCAAACTGACAGCTTTGGTTTTTTTCTATCTCACACATAGATCTTGCTCACACCAGTCCATCATTCTTAGCTGTGTGGGTGGGGCTGCACTTTTTCCAAAATGGCTCTCACCTTCTGGAGTTGTCCCAAGCTAGTGGACTAGTGTTTGGGGGATAAGGAAGTTGGGAAAGAATATGCAAACATCTTTGAAAGGTCCTTGTAAAGCATTGTTTTAATAGCTCTGAGGATCAACTGCAACAAAAAGGCCAGTCTAGTTTTGAAAGGTTATTTCTGCCATCTTGATTCAAAATGGTATGCAAACAGAGGGAAATGGTACACAGTGGGAAACCTTCTCTTTGACCCCAGGAACCAAAGTTTCTTTACAATCTCTAAAGAGATGTTCTAATGCACAGCAAACAAACAACTTTCCAAAGTAGCAGATTAGAATTGCTAGTCCTTGTTATGCCAAATTTGTAATCTTCACCCTATACAGCTAACTTTCTTTTCCTTTTTTGCTTCCTTAGAAAACTCTGGGGTTTGGCATTCCCAGTGTGTCATCACTACAGTCCCAAGACAAGGTGGAACAATGACTCACCCAACCAAGCATTCTCTCCAATTATTCCACAGCTTACATTTTCTCTTTTCCATTAGTCATATTATGATTTATGATTATTTAGCCATTTTTCCACAAATCACTCTAGGCTGGTGCTGGCTGGGATGTCTGCCCTCCTTTTCCTTTCTTTTCCTTCACGAGTAGCACAAACATCTGCCGCTTTTTAACCAGAACAGCTCCAGACTAGAGAAATCTAGCCCATTTCAGAAATAGCACTCCTTTATAATTATGAAAGTAATAATCATGAGGCCTGTCCAACAGCTGCCACACATTTCTTTTAAAAAAGCAGAAAATTATTATGTTGCTGGGAACTTCACAAAAATCAGCCAGTTAACTGTGGTGATAGTGAGAGCCACAATGAGGGCTTTATGTAGAATAATAAAACACCTGAAAACAGATGAGAAATGTACATATTGTGATTATACCCCCCTGCCTTTGGTGTGTCATTTGTGTGGGTTTTTCGTGTGTGTGTGTGTGTGTGTGTGTGTGTGTGTGTGTGTGTGTAAGCAAGGCTAGACACATGTGTTCCAATAGAAAGGTGTGTATGTTCTGACCAGGTCTTTTCTACATCCTTTCAAAAAATAAATATCAAATGTTCAATTACACTGGGGTTAGCTCTGCACCCAGGCACAGAGGGCGCAGCCCGCTTTGCTTTTCATGTTAACTGAGCTGCTGTTGAGAGGAGCTGCAACATGTCTAAGGGCAAAGTATTATTCGTTGTTGCTGTAGCATCGACCCCCTTGCCTCTTTCTTGGAGTTGGCTCCTTGCACTTCTGCTCTTTCAAGGGAAGGGGGCAGGCAGACTCCCTTGTACAGGTGGAACTTTCCGCAGGGAGCTAAGCCATTTGAAGACGTCACAATCCCTCAGGCATGCATGCATGCGACATGCATTATTTCAGTGGCGTGGCTAGCTGCCTCAAAAACAGTACTTATGCGCGATGCAGCTCCATTTGAATGTCTTAACATACACGGGGCTTTGCGCTGTCATACAGAAAGAGATCTCGCCAGTATCAGAGTATACGCACATGCCTTAACATGAATGGCAGGGGTAGCCAGTATGAAGCCCGCTGCCCCGAAGCTTTGAACTACAAATCCTACCATGGCTCATCATTGGCTGTGCTGACTGGGGCTTATGGGAATTGTAGTCCAAAACATCTGCAGTGTTAGGTCAGCTTGAAGATTATTTTATGTAAAAATGCTGAGATTCCTGGGTGAAGACTGCATTTCTATGTTTGGTGTGTGTGTGTGTGTGTAACACCAGAGTACAGAACATCCCCATGCCATGCCACCATCTTCATCTGAAGTGCCTAAAAAAAGGTAGATTTTTTATTTTCTTCACATGTTGACCTTGCAGCTTCTTAGTAATTCAGGCATCTGCAAAGATGCTGTCAAAGATGGGACACTGGTCTCCCAACCCTTGCCCCACCCAGCATGGTCAATGGCCAGGAATGATAGGCGTGTCAACTACCGGATGTGAGCCACCCATTCTGAAAATGAACAGAATAGCGAAGACTAGCAGCACAATCCTATCCACATTTACCCAGAAGTAAGCCCCGTTGAATTCAGTGGGTGGGATTCCTGCCTAAAGGAGGACTGGGAAGGTGTTAATTTCTCGCATTTCCATCACCGATTTGACAGACACATTAGAATCCCCTACATGTGAAGGTATGGACTGGGACACTAATTTCAGCAATAATGGATTGGCATTTTATGAAAGAAGAGAGCTCCCTCCCCCGTGCAATTTAATGCTTTCCCCTCAAATGGAAAAGGATCACGTTTTAAATTACGTGACATTGATAAGAATAGAAACAAGAAACAATTATGTTCCATTTTTGAACATGATCAGGCTGCGTAAGGGCAACCGGGAATAGACATAGGGTGGGCAGGAAGAGAGTTGGGGGAAATAGTGTGGGGTCAAACCAACCCCCCTCCATGAATGCATATGTACCACTTGTCCAGATACGCACTTAGCATGCTCAACAGGTCCCAGCTCAATCCCAGCTGGCATTCTCACCCCAATCCCAGCTGCTCGGAAGTTGCAGAAGGAAGGAGAGAGAGGGAGGAGGAAACAAGTAGGTGGAATGATTTCTCTGTGTTTCTGCTTGTGTCAGGGTGGGAGAGGAGGCAAAGGGAAGCGTTTCCTCTGCTCCACCCCCTCCACTAAAAGGACATAAGAACACAATATCTGTGTGAGCATCTATTGGGTGGGGGGGGCGTGCAAATGAACTGTTGCGCTTCCTTGCATCTTACCACATTGTGCAGTGTGCATGCATATGTCTGTGTGCATGATGGTGGGTAGCAGTGCACGTGTACATGGAAGTGTGTGTTGATGCAGGAGACATCATTCTCTCATTCCACGCCTCCCTCTTATTTATGAAGGGCCTAAATTACTTGCAGCATGCAATCAATACAGAACAATAACACTGTCCATTGGCTTGCAATTAAAATAAACGTTTGGTAGTCTCATTAATTTTATCCAGAAAGAGTTTTAAGCTGTGTAACCAAAGAGCTCTCTGAGCAGTGTACATTGTACAGCTGTAGATGAAGCATGGCTAGAATTCATAAAGCTCTTAAGAAAGAAGCATACATAAAACGACTATAATTAAACACGGGGGGGGGGCACCAGAATTAAAAAAAATCACATAGAGAACTGGGTAGACTTCCCGATTTTTATTTATTTATTTAAGGTTTCTAAAGATGTTTAAAACAATATGGTGGAGGAACCTTCCTAATAATAGGAAGTTCTAAAGTGCAAGTTTTGCCACAACACAACCATGGCATCCATGCTTAAACAGCTATTTGGTCTGCAGTTGCTAGCAGGTGATAGCATTTATTTCCATGCTGCAAAGAGGTTCGACTCCTGCAAATGAAACAGCAGTTAAAGTACAGGAGGAGTCACATCCGTATTGTGGATGGTTTTTCTTAAGGTTGGCCGAATGCATCCACTCTTTGAGCCTGGGTGTCAGATGCAATAGTTAGCATGTCCCTGTGAGTCCCAAATGGTGGACTCTCCCGCCCCTTCAATATATTTAGCCTTCACAACTCTGGATGTTTGCTTAGACCAGGCATCCCCAAACTTCGGCCCTCCAGATGTTTTGGACTACAATTCCCATCTTCCCCGACCACTGGTCCTGTTAGCTTGGGATCATGGGAGTTGTAGGCCAAAACATCTGGAGTTTGGGGATGCCTGGCTTAGACTTAGAGATATAAAAGCAGTGTTTGATCAAGGATCTTGGACTTCAGGGAATTCTAACGGACTGTTCAAGAGCCATTTTTCACTATCTGTCCTTATGGAATCTAGTCCCAGATTTCCTGCAGTGGTGACCAGAGATGCCATAGAAAATGAAACCCTTGTATCCTTAATAGTTGTGCAGATCAGAGAATTTTCCTCTGCAGCACCAGAGCATGACAAGCTGCCCCGTGTCTGAAATACACTTGCTGCGTCTGCATTCATTCCTAACTGTATTTCCATTTCTATTCTGGGATTGCTAATGCATTGTAAAAGGCACATGAAATAGCCACATAAAGCATCTCAGCTTCTCTTGCTTAAGCCTGTGTATATAAATATATTTTCAGTGTGATTAAAATGAGACTTGCAAATTATTTTTGTATTGTACTTCTGATTGGGGCCGGTGCTACTATTTGGCAGAGGGAGCCAGCTACCCCAGGCATCAAACACTGAGCCGCAGGAAGTGGTGGCGAGGTGTTGGCAGACAGGCTGAGTTTGCCACTTGGTCTGCCCCGCACCTCCTAAGCTAGCCTGCTGCCTCCAGGCACAGCAGATAATGTTGTCTGTGATGAAGTAAGATTCATGGATGATACCTTGTTATTTGCCTCAAGTGGCAAGATGTCTTGGCCTGACTCTTTTCCAGGCACTCCTTTGATTGTTCATATGGGAATGATGTGCAATACTTCTGCTTTCAAGGTGTGAACTCTTTGTGGCCATTGAAGCATCCAGAATGTCTCTGAGGTATGTCAAATTCTACTGTGGAATAATATGTGGTCAGTGTTCTCCACCCAAAGCAATCTATGCTATTTATGAATTTTATGGGTGAATAAATTTGTTTATTAATTGCCAGGGATTCATATTTTTTTCCTATGATATGTATATGGAAGTATAGCAGCATGACAACATGCTTTGTGTGATTTTTCATTACCATACTGCTCGAGGGCTGCTTCACATTCCTAACATCATGAATAGTGTCACTTCTGCATATACAACATATATTTAGAACACATTCCACACACATCCCCAATGAATCCTGGAAACTCCTGGGGGCTGAGGTCATAGCTGCCAAGTCTCCTGTTTTTCGCGGGAAACCCTCATATTTTAAACCGTTTCCTGCTGGCAGCCCGGATTGGGAAAAATCCCGTAAATCCCCCGGATTTCCTACCTGCCAGGGAGGCTCCATTTTGGGTGTTGGCGCCGCCTGATTTCCGATGCCCAGACATGGGTAGCACGGCACCGCTGCTGATCCCGCATTTTTCAGCGGGAGACGTGGCAGCTATGGCTGAGGTCCCTTCAGCTGCTCCAATAAAATATTTGAGGGACCTGCCCCCCCCCAGTTGATGGGCATTGTAATTCAAATGGTGTGCATACGCAACATCTTGTGATAGATTATGCGGGCCGGGGGCTTACCTGCCCCCCCATATTTTATTCAAGTTGGCACCCCTGCTGGAAACTGTAGTTTGCCCCTCACAGAGCTAAAATTCCCAGCATCCTCAACAAACCACGGTTCCTGGGATTATTGGGGTGGGGAAATATGCCTTAAATGTCTGGTATGCAAGCAAGCCAAGCCATGAATTGCATCGTTGCTGCAGTTTTCACCCAGTGAAACCCACAGAAGTTGACAGCAGCAGTGGTACCAATCTCCTGGATTCCCCCAGCCCACTCTGTTTTCCAGACTGTGATCCACTCCCTTTTAAAGCTGGAACTATCTAACGGCAATGGGTTTCGCAATAACGGAGCTCCTATGCACAGGCAATATTGACATTTGCATACTGCATACAAAATCCAAGCGGTGTAGCATTAAGGTAGGCAGCCTCCGTTTCTTTCAACCCCGCAATAGTTTTGGAAGGTTTACAAGAGATCAGGTTAAATTGCTCAAGGGGCTTACATATGGTCTACAGGCTGCCAGTTAGTCATCCCCGAGGTAGTCCAACCAGCTGCCAAAGTTCAAAGCCTTTTGTGCAGATCTATGACGTGTCCACAGTGCACTCTTGGGTGGACATGCTGAGTTCTTGGCTTCTTTGCCACATTTTTGTTTTTTAAAAAACCATGTAGATAATAAATTAGCAATCTGAGTTTCAATCAGGTTCCCAACAATTAGCGATGCTGCAGCAGCAACAGCTGGTAACTGGATGGTCCCAAAAACATCTCAGTGGGATATTTTCTTTTATATGTATTTCAAAGGGACTTCATTTCTGGGAAAGGGACAAGATTAATTCGGCCTTAGTAAATAACTTGAAGACTCTGTATTGGGCTGGAATTTTGGTACCCAAGAAGAAGAAGAAAAAGATCATTTGAATTAATAATTCTTTCCTTCTGAGAAGCATGCTTTCCCCCAAAGACTTGATATTCCTTCTACAGAGACCAATTAATTGAGGCAGTGCTTTCTTCTAATAGCCAATTATATTAATTACCAGTAAAACAACATGTTTGCTTTGCTAGAATCCAACCAGTATGGCTTTGTCAAACGCTTTGCATTTCAAACTGCTCAAGTCTACGGGCAACCACTATCTAGGAATCAGCAAACGAAATGCAAATTCTCCATGAACGTGGAAGGTCAGGTCTAGCAATGGGACCGGGCAATTAAAGGAGGCATAGCTCTTCCCCCGGCTGATCCCCTTGTTCTATTTCTAGTCCTCATTAATTTCTTACACTTGGATGGAGCTGCTAATGGAGATTCATTGTACAGAAAGAGCTGGCACTTTTCACTGGCAGGGCTCCTGTGCCTTTACCAGCTGAGTGGCAGGCGTTCGACAGGAGGAATGGTTCCCGTTGCAACATCGCCTTACCATGAAATGCTGCCCCAGTTGCATTCCCAGTGCAGCTCTTAAAATGCAAGGGGGTCCTTTCCTACCACAAAACATTGGCTTACTCTAACTCAGCAAATCAACGTGTTACCTGTTCCTTAAGCATATAGAATGGCCTCAGAGAAGTCTGAACTTATCCAGGCAAATTCTGCCATCGGGAAGTGGAACGCTGATCAGCCTCGTGCTCCCACCTGGACCGCTCATTTCAAAAGGCACTAATAGAACTGAGGAAATTGTGTGCTTTTCAGGCATATGGAGTCAAGCATGGAAAAGGTCTGTCTACTCCTATCTGTGCATTCTTCTACTTTGGAGAAGGTCCTAGGTTCAGCCCTGGAATCTCCTGGTAGGGCTGGGAAATAACCACACCACCCCCATAGGAAGTGCTGGAGATCTGCTGCCGGTCAGTGTAGACAATACCAAACTAGATGGGCCAGTGGTCTGACTCAGCGTGAAGCAGCTTCCTATGGCCACAAACCTCTGTTCCTTTGTTTTACCCAGATAAATCTGCCTCAAACGAATGTGGAAGGCCTCCTGCTTCAGCAAAGCAGGTTCTCCCCTTAAAGGAGAGCATGGGTTGTGGAAGGGTTAACAAGACATCCCAGGGTTGGAGAAGTGGGTCAGTTTGGATGGCCACATGTGTGATTGGTGGGTGTGCTGTTGCTGGGGAATTTTGCATGTAGCAAATGATTGATTGACAGCCTTAGCCCCATATATGCTTAGTGAGCAGCTTTCAGTTTCCACTTTGCTGCTCGCAACGAATCTCCCGCCCGCCGTCCACTAATTTTAGGTGTTCTTTGCATTGACCTTGCTGTGCCTGTCATGGGGTCGCCTGTTTTGGATATGGGGCCTGGTAGGAATTTGCCCATTTGGCTGATTGACTGGTGCAGGGTGGCTTTTGCCTACTGTGTAGCAATAAGTCACAACTTGTAAGGTTGCGGTTAGGCATTGGTTCAAATTGGATGGTGGAGGGGTACGGATTTTGGTTGGGCCTGCCCCTCATAGTTGCTGCTGCCTTTAGGGGTATTCCGTTAAAGGAATCCTGGGGCTCTTTGTTTATCCCCGCTAGGGGCCAGGGCCGCGCATGAGCCTCGGGGAGCATCTGAGGGATGAGATCAAGGGCTTGGGCCCTGAACCCGACCTCCTAGGCTGTTGTTGTTGTTCAGTTGTTTAGTTGTGTCTGACTCTTCGTGACCCCATGGACCAGAGCACGCCAGGCACTCCTGTCTTCCACTGCCTCCCGCAGTTTGGTCAAACTCATGTTGGTAGCTTTGAGAACACTGTCCAACCATCTCATCCTCTGTCGTCTCCTCCTTGTGCCCTCCATCTTTCCCAACATCAGGGTCTTTTCCAGGGAGTCTTCTCTTCTCATGAGGTGGCCAAAGTATTGGAGCCTCAGCTTCACGATCTGTCCTTCCAGTGAGCACTCAGGGCTGATTTCCTTAAGAATGGATAGGTTTGATCTTCTTGCAGTCCATGGGACTCTCAAGAGTCTCCTCCAGCACCATAATTCAAAAGCATCAATTCTTCGACGGTCAGCCTTCTTTATGGTCCGGCTTTCACTTCCATACATCACTGCTGGGAAAACCATAGCTTTAACTATACGGACCTTTGTCGGCAAGGTGATGTCTCTGCTTTTTTAAGTGGGAGTCAGATCTGTCCCAGGCAGGGGACGGATGGCTGGAACCAATGCCTAAGCAACCACTCACATCAGTTGTATTTAAATAAAGTTGTGGCCAAATTAATGCCAAAAACCTTAAACTTAAAATATTGTGTGAAGTGTGAGTTATTGGGGGGATGTCTTGGTACCTCAGCACGCAAACACCCCTGTTCTTTCTGCTGTGAAATTTCAGAGGAGGTTTCTCCCCAGCTCTCCAGAGAATTTCCACGACCACCCCCACCCATTCTCTCCATTTCCCACTGGTGTATCATCCCTCACAGCCATCTTGGCATTTCAGGTGTTCTTCCCACAACCATTGCTTTCAAATGCACAGACACTCTTGGTTTCATTCCCCAACCTCCTACACACACACACACACACACACACACACACACACACACACACAGAGCAGAAATTGCTCATTACTGTAGAGAGAACAGATCAAAGTTCACATTCGGCTTTTTGTATCACATGTGTGGGCTGTGTCTTAATTGTGCCTCTTGTGCTCAGTGATGCTCAGCCAGGCAGAGAAAAACCTGCAGAAAGAGAGGATATGAGAAGGGGAAAGGCTGGCAAACTTTTCAAGAACCGCTTAATGTTTAAAAATGCTTCCCCTCCCTCTACCCCTTCGTTGAATAATTCACACTTCAAAAGGATGTAGCTGTATTATGCATTAAGTATCTCCCTATGTATGAAAAAAAAATGTAAGGCTGTCATCACCTAGCCCCCTTTGGAGGATCTGTAGTGCCACATCGCAAGTCCAAATTTGCATGAAGTCAGGGTTGGGTAGGGGAATAAAATAGAAGTCAGATTGCATAACAGAAGTGGCCGTGGCAGGGGAGCCCAAAGGAAAGGACAGTGAGAGTGGACTTCATCCACAGAGGTGTATTCCCTTTTCTCTTGAGACAGACGGATGCCAACAACCACCACCTAATAACGTATTAACCTTGTAGGAGTAAACTAAAACCTCCTTTTAGTTTATTTCAGCCCAGGATTTGGGTTTTCGGGGCAGACCTGACAGACATCAGTAACACTGCCTTTCTCTATGTGTGCACAAGGTCTTTGTGTAGAACAGGCAAAGGCAAACTCAGCCCTCCAGATGTTTTGAGACTACAATTCCCATCAACCCTGACCACTGGTCCTGTTAGCTAGAGATCGTGGGAGTTGTAGTCCCAAAACATCTGGTGGGCCGAGTTTGCCTATGCCTGGTGTAGAAACATGTCCCCCAGAAACACAAAAACATGGTTGAGAGGAAGGATTCCTCAGGCTACATTTCATGCGGCATTTTTATTTTAAGCACTAGGTGACACTGTGGAGCAGCATTCATGTGAGATGAAGAGCTGTGGTTCTCTTCCAGCATTTCAAAGATTTATGCAGGACACAGCGGTGGTAGTGACATGCATAGCTAGCTGCCCTCTTTGGTTCCTTGTCCCTCTGTCTTGCAAAAGTGTTCGTATCACAAACATAACTGAGCTACAGAGCAGCATTCTTCTATGCGGGTTTGATGGCGGCTGTGAATTGCTGAGAAAAATACTGAGTTATCAGAAAGAAAGAAAGGAAGGAAGGAAGGAAGGAAGGAAGGAAGGAAGGAAGGAAGGAAGGAAGGAAGGAAGGAAGGAAGGCTGGATCCAAGGTTTATGGGGTTTTTTTTTGGTCCCTGGAAAAAAGAGGAGCACTGCAATCTCCTTCCTGCTACACAACAGAGCTTCCTAGCCCAAATCCCTTATCTAGGGCCAATGGGAGGAATATACCATTGAGACTTCCTGCTTGCTTCTCTTGCCTGCTGTGCCTTACACACACACACACACACACTCTCTCACACACACACAGAGAGACAGACAGACAGAGAGAGAGAGAGAGAGAGAGAGAGAGAGAGAGAGAGCGCCAAATGCTCCTGCACAGGCTGGTGGCTGTGGAACACAAGACGATGCTTTATTCTGAGTTATTCCATTAGTCCATCTAGTAGGTGCCAGACTTTGGGCTCCTAAACTTCAGCAGCACGCCATGTGAGGCTACAATTCAGCTCCCCTGCCCCCCCTCTCATGCTCCGTTCTACAGCCTTGTTGTGGCATCCCCTGCAGCAGGGCACCTAGTGTGATTGCACTGGTCATGCTACCCCAAAACCATGTCGTCGTTCTGCAGGTTACAACCCTAATACCAGCAGTTAGGCTTTAGTGCTCTGTTCAACAATGGGCTCCTTGCCAGGGCACAGACAGTGATAGCAAGTGCCCATTGATGCCCACCACTGGCAAAGTGTCTAACTAAATAATAAACAGGGTCTTCTATTGCTTCCTAAAAATGAATAGATCCCATTTGAATGCTACCTTCTTTGCAGCTTTTTTTCACATTTACCTGAGTGGCCTACTCACATGAGCAGCATAGTGTCAGAGGAAGCAGCTTATGGGAGCTTGGAAACAGGAAGTAAATAAAATTGTACTAAAAGATGGGAAGCTCTTTACCTGCTTTGGTCTGACTGCCTCCTCACTTCTTCTGAAGGCTGCACACGCAAGGTAAAGGTAAAGGGAGCCCTGACCATTAGGTCCAGTCGTGACCGACTCTGGGGTTGCGCGCTCATCTCGCATTATTGGCTGAGGGAGCCGGCGTATAGCTTCCAGGTCATGTGGCCAGCATGACAAAGCCGCTTCTGGCAAACCAGAGCAGCACATGGAAACGCCGTTTACCTTCCCGCTGTAGCGGTTCCTATTTATCTACTTGCATTTTGACGTGCTTTCGAACTGCTAGGTTGGCAGGAGCTGGGACCAAGCAACGGGAGCTCACCCCGTCACAGGGATTCGAACCGCCGACCTTCTGATCAGCAAGCCCTAGGCTCAGTGGTTTAACCACAGCGCCACCTGGGTCCCACGCAAGGTAGGCTCTATATATTTTGAACTTTATGAAGAGGCTCAATGTGTGGCTCAATTCAAAGAGAATTAATCATCAGGCTGATTCCATCTATACAATCGCAACTTTGGCTCTCTCTGGTCCCCTGAGGTGGGCAAGGGAATAAAGAACTCTGTCCTCATTTACACAATTGTTTTATTGTTGAGCTATGCAAAACTCAAATGAACATTCAAGAGAGGATTAACACAATGTGTTAAACTGGCAACTTTAAACAGAACGGCCACAGGAAGACAAGCCCGGCCTCTTGGCACCAACCAGCTGATTAAACTGAATAATACAACTTTAAACTACACTGCATTCCAGTAAGACTCCAAGGTATCCACAACATATCTGTACCTGAACTTCTCACTGAATTAGTTGGGTGCTTTGAGATGCATCAAGCCAAGAAGCCCTGGAAGATATAGACAGCGTTAGATAGAGGACCATACAGCATTCCGGAACCACTAGCCTAGGCTTCAACAAGAGATGAGACCCAGGGATTTGTAGCTGAAAGAGAAGGAGAGGAGGTTATCCCATGGGACATGATGCTGAGCAATCTATTTTCTCCATTAAGCTTGAGGTGAGAAAGGCAGGGTAATTGTTACACCGTGGGAAGCCCCCAAATCGGGACCTCCCAGAGTGTAACAATTACCTTTCCCTCCCAACTCATGGGTAATGAATAAAAAAAATATTCCAGTCTCTGATTATGTTCCCTGGCATGGATGCAGTATATCCCAAGGGCAAGCTTGGTACAACCCCAAACTTCGATGGATTTATTTCCTCCCCACACCGCCTATAAATTGCTGGCACAGAAAGAGAATGGTTGAAGAATAATTTATGATGGAAGCATTAGCTATCAGTAAATAAGCTAGCCAACGTGGGTCTCTTTGATGTAACATATGATGACTGGGAGCTGCGTTGACACCAGGAAGAATTGTTGCTGCCGCTTCGTGGAGAAACTCTCGACAAGTAGATGGTTCCTGCTGTCAGGCACTGTCTTCAAAGCTGCCGCTGTTGCTGCAGGAATGAAATCGCATTGTACTCATGGGATCTGAGACATAACCTGTGGAAGGCAAAGAGTAGCTCAGGGGAGCGAGTCACAAACGCCATTCAGCCCAGCAAACCCTTCTCCCTCCCCTCTCCACTTCCAGCAGGCCTCTGCATTTATGAAGGTAAAAAAGGGATGTTTTCGCTAACTAAATAAGCAATGCACAGATTTGCTCCCAGGAAAATGTGTTTCGGGCAAATCTCTTTGCTACCTGAGATGCCCAAGTTGAATGCCATTCTCTGAAGGAAAATGCTAGTAGGCGAAATATGAAATACAGATACGCAGGCCATTCACATGCAGTGTAGTCACAATAGCCATTTAAACTGGTGGCCTACGCAAAATGGGAACCAAGGTATTTAAATACACTGTCACATTTCTATTTGATTTTTAAATATACCTATTTTGACCTTGAATGGGGGATCCAACAGTCAACAATAAGCAGCCTGCCAGAAATAATTGTGCCCTTAATCCTGGGCAATTATCATGACAATAGCTGCTACTGCAAGTACCAGGTTGTCTATTAAGGACTATTATTATTCCTTTACCATCTGGGCCACTGGTCAGATGTGATTGCTACTATTATTCTTCTGCTATAATATTTGTCAGCCTAGCCTAGTCATTAACAATGCAATCCTATGCATGCCTGCTTAGAAGTAAACCCATTTGAGTTTAACGGGACTATCCACCCCACCCCCTGGGAAGAGTGTACAGGGTTGCAGCCTGCCTTTCTAAACATCAGGGTAATATTATATGGAGATATTATGTACAAATGCCAAAAGGTTAAGAGAAAAAGTATACAGTACTTTCGAAAGTTTGCGGAGGGAAGCGGGGCCCAATTCTAACACCAAGACTACAGTCCCTATAGTACGTTATGTACCATAATTTGGCACCTGCCCTAAAAGGCTGCAATATTCAGCACTGGGATATAACAAAAGAGCACAACTCAGCACAAAGGAATGAAAACTAGCATTGAGGACCCTGGGTGAGAGGCGGGGAAGGGGGGATCTCACAGGGTGAGAGGCTGTGGGAAGAGAAGGATGGTCCCAGGTGAGAGCTGTGAGGGTTCACCTGTTTGTGTATGGGATAAAAGTTAAGATATAGCAGTGTGAGAGAATCTTGTACTTTTCTATCTCTTTCCTTTTAATCTTTCTTTCCTTGTTATTATTCTTTCTAGATCAGTTCGTTGTTTTTAGTGTATCATGAATAAATGTCAACAAAACTTTTCAAAGAAAGAATGAAAAGAAAAGAAAACTAGCATTGAGGAGCCGTGGCTCAAAACAAGAACATTTCCAGGGGTCTTCAAGTGATGCTCAGCTTATGTAACTCCAGCCTTAAAAACCTGTCAAACTTGTCTTCAAATCCCAAGCTCATTGATGCAGGTGGAACTCTCTCTCGCTCACACACACAACCCAGAAGCTCTTGCCCTCTCAGTGAGAATCATGCATTCCTACAAGGCTCAGTAGTGTGTGGAAATCAATATGTGACATAGTAATGTGAAGCTGGCAACACATCTCTGAGCAAAGATCTGCAGCAAGCTCCGGAATTTTGCATTATAGGAGTCTTTCATTGGAATAAGACACTTATTGGAAGTCTTAACATTACTGTTTCTTATCCTATTAGGGCTTCCTATTACTTTCTATTATACTTTCAAATATTATGCAGATGACTTCCTGAAATGCTCCAGGTTTGGTATCTGTGATTGATATCCTCACACCCCAGCAGGGTCCAAACACTGACCCCTGCCTGTCATTGACCCCCCTTCCCCTGCTAACCACTGAGCTCCAGCACCCACCAACTGGCTTGCTGACACCACTTTGTTTTGGCGTCAATCAAGGGTGCAATATAAAAACAATCTGGTGGGTGTCACAAAAATTCAGCAGTCCTATATGTTATTATTTTAATGATGATGATGATGATAAATGGGGTTTTTTTTAAATAAATAAATAACATTTTTGTTCTGGCCATTATTCTGCTTGCCCCACAATGCTCTGCTATGCTCAAGTTTCATAGGAAAAATAAAATGTCAGCGTGGGATGCTTCCACTCCTTAGTTAAGAAGAAAAACCTGATACTCTGTGGGCTACAAGGCAAGTTTGCTTTTGAACCATGAAGGGGACACCCAAATGAGAAGGGGGCCTGCCAAGGACACTTTGCCAAAGGCTCTCTCAAACTGGTCTTACAATGAGCACTTGACAAAGAATTGCAACCAATCAGAGCTTCCCACAAGTGTACCTAAATGACACCTATGTTTGCAGACATGTTCACATCTCACAGTTTAGAGGTACAGTTCACATTTCACAAATGTGTGAGTTTAGAGGTACAGTTAAAACTTTTTCAGTGCAAAATGGCTCTCCAGTGGTGGCAGGAATCACAACAATCTCCCTGGAGGGCCTAAGGTGTGGTTAAAGTTTTTCCCGAGTCTTGGGGAAACTTATCACATGCCTCATTTCTACAATCAGTAATAGAAACATTTCCAGATCTTATTACCAAAGCTGACAGTTTGCTATTTTCAGTGTACTTCCAATTTTTGTGTGTGTGCCAGTTTCATCCCAAAGAAAATGGATTTGCCCATAAATAGAACTTATCTTTGTTACATCTGAGGGACCTCTTACCATTTCGGTCAATAGGCGGGTACTGGAAATTTCTCCTCATTTCTTCCAGAGAAAGACCTTGAGAAGGGTGCTGTCCAGTGCTGTAAAAATGACAGGATGTCTTCATTATAGATGACTGAATATGTTATCTTTGTAATATTAGAGGTTTCCTACAGAAACAACATCCTTTAAAAAAAAACACCAGCGGAAAACACACCCGTGCGTTTTAGAAGAAGCAATTGCACAGGAAGAAAAATAACATGGATGGCGAAGGAATACATTTCCAGAACAACTCCTTCTCAAAATCTTGAGTTTTGTTCTACAATGCTTTCGACCTGAAGAACAATTCTAGGTGACAATTCCAATATACCATAAATAATGTATCTGCCCCAGTACTATCAGGTTCGTGCATGCTAATTCCTTTGTGAAAGAGAACATCACCCTTCGGACGCAAATCCAAATGTTGCTCACTGAAAATATGTCCCTTTATCCTTGGAAGCAATCAGGTTAAGACTGCCTGTACCAGCTGTTCTCAAATGATGGGCTAGCAGATACCGAGTACGCCCAGAGAGTGTGAAAAAGCGCCTCAAACTGCACATTAATACCCAGAGGATTCATAACAATATGTCTCTACTTGTTCATGGTAAGGTATGCAGTTATCTGAGGTGCTTTAAAAAAACAAGAGCTTCAAAGAATTTGTTGCCAAGTTGTGGCTGAAAGGACAAGCTCAAGATCATTCCCAGCAATGTACCTTCCTTGGTGATTTTGATAAGGGCAATTTCTAACTGATGGCAGGTAAGAGATTTATTTATTGGTTTGGCATATATTTTCCCTTTCCCTGGTGAAAAAAACTGAAGCTTTGTTCCTAAGTGTACCTTCCTGGAAGTACACATAGGACTTGCTGCCAGTAAATATACCTGTAACTGTGGAGCCTGTATGGATTTGCACTGTTGATATTTTCCCTTTCCCTCTCATTTTAGCAAACTCTAATATCACCTATTTATTCTGGATAAAATGTGCCTTCCCCCCCCCCCCTTTACGTAATATCATTGCCCAAATACAATGACATTTCCCCCTTCATAATACTCCCTTCCAAGTCTCATCAAAGCAGTTGCTATGGAAAACTGACCATGTTGCCTTCATTAATGTCGCAACACTTTCACCCATCCCTATACCTACCTTGGTTAGAATATTATACTCGAATTACAGTATGCAATACTATCTGTCTGTCAGTCCATCTAGCTATCTGGAGAGTGGTGAGAATGCTGAAAATTAAAGTAAGGGTTATTAATTGGATCCAAGTAGCCAGTTCGGGCAAGTCTGATGTTTTGTGTGCACTCAGTAGGATTGATTGATAGATAGACTGTGGTTTTGAGCAGGAGAAGCTCAAAGATACTCTTCTTTAAATTCTGGCCACAAAAGCCATTTAACTAGCTAGCAACATTCACCAACAAATGGACCGCTATTTCAAAGAAGAGTGTTCTGAAATATAGTAAGCCCTCAACTTACATGGGGGTTACGTTCCTGGGATCATGCCTAAAGCCAAAACACATTGGGTGCAATGGTGGGTGGGATTGCCAAAGTCTTTTCTCCTGGATGCTAGCTCCTTTCCACCACCCCTTTCTAATCCTCCCCCCCAAGTGATAAAGCTGAATGTGCACACGTCAAATGTGGATAAATTGTAGGTTTCCTGTGCAGCATGGGTGGGATTCGCCTACTGAACCCTTTCAGGGAAAACCCTGTGCAAGGGTTTCCATTTGAGCAATGGAACTTTCTCCTCTCCTTGCCACATGCCCCCCCCCCCAATTTGGTGGTGGTGGTGGGGAAGGGTTGGGAGAGCCCCAGAACAGCATGCAGGGAGAGGGGGATTGTTTCATCTGGCAAGCTGATATGTTTGCACAGGTGGAACATTCATCGCACTGCAATGTTGAATTCCACCCCATGATTCTTAATACTATGATTGTTCAGAGAAGGCATTCGGCTTTAATCCCAGTCCCATTTATAACCCTGAAACCAAATGCCCATACAATGCAATGTGAGACACAAGATGGTCCCTGTCCATGTAATGTATAACCTGCAACTCTACTCTAGTGGCTAGTGGAGGAGGAAATCCACATTGTTAGAGCTGCAGGGTCCCTCCTGAATTGAAATGGCTTCTTCATTTATTAGCCTAATTCAATCCATTTATTCATTCATGCTATGTGGAGTGTCTCTGTCACTAATCCAGCTCCACATTTACCTAAATGAAAACTAATGTATGGTTCCTAAACTGTGCTCAAGCAACAAAATCTAATGGGGGCCAAGGTCAAACGCAGAGCTCGCCATCAACCCAGCATTAATATTAGTCAACGTGGCTGTCAGACATAAGGCATTGCCTCAAACTCTATACACACAAACACTTCATGATTTCTGGGTCAGGCTATTGCTTTGCAGGGGCACCATTTAGCAACACTGTTTGAACTGCCAGCTTAGATTGCTGATAAACTGGGAAGAATGTAGAAAATGACTAAGGTGTACAGCTTCGGGATGCATCTATTATATCAAGGCAGGCAAAGGCGGGCAAATACCAGGTAAAAAGGCAGAAAGAAGCAATTCACACATTCAATCATAACACGTAGAAGACAAACATGTCTGTGATACCAACTTTTTTTAAAAACAACAACATGAAAATATCTTCATTTTTGTTAGGGCAAATATACTGGATTTTCTCCTACAGGGGTGTCATCCAAGGAAATGCATGCAAATAATTTGTACAACAAATTCTGCTACATCAGAAGGTGGGAAACTGGTATGTGCTCAGAACTCAGAGCATCAAGCCATGCTGGCTTTTCTTCTAATCTTAATATGGATGTTTGAGAACTCCAGACTGACCTGATTTGTTTGAGATTCTGCTGACTTATTCAGAGTGTTGTCCAAGAGCCAGTGAGATATGGGGGAAAGGAGAAACATCAGCGGCTGCTTGGTGCTTCTGCCTCATTTACTTTTGTATGTGTGTGTGTAAAATATAGGTAAAGGTAAAGGGACCCCTGACCATTAGGTCCAGTCGTGGACGACTCTGGGGTTGCGGCACTCATCTCGCTTTACTGGCCAAGGGAGCCGGTGTACAGCATCCGGGTCATGTGGCCAGCATGACGAAGCCGCTTCTGGCGAACACCTATTTATCTACTTGCACTCTGAAGTGCTTTCGAACTGCTAGGTTGGCAGGAGCTGGGACCGAGCAATAGGAGCTCACCCTGTTATGGGGATTCGAACCACTGACCTTCTGATCAGCAAGCCCTAGGCTCTGTGGCTTAGACCACAGTGCCACCCACGTCCCACGTGTAAAATATAAGCCTGCCCTAATGGCTGCTTCGTGGGCTGCAGCTGTCACATTTCCACAGCCCAAGTTGCCTTAAAAATGGCTGGGCTCAGACTTGGCCACCACTGGTGGGAGCATCCTGTATTAAGAGCTCCACTCAGGACTTTCCTGCTAGCAGAAGTGTAGAAGCAACTATTAATGCTTCCCCCGCCCCCTCTCACACTGTTCCAGAGAGCTGAGGGGGAATCCGCAAAAGTCACTTCCCCCGCTATTGGCGAGATCTCCACCCACCACTGGATCAGAAGCCTCCTGTGGATGCATCCATTCTAGCCCTGGAAAGCAATGTCTGGATCCAACCCATTAAACATGCAATGGGAATCCTGAAATGAGTGGCTTGCCAGGAAGACATTCTGGCAGTTATCACAAAGATTTAAGGAATATGAACATGTTCTGCTTCCTATATGCCATCACTTTGTCCTGCTGTAGTGTGATCAAGAAACCACATGTGGGAAGCTCACTTCTGGGAAGATTAGGTACCTGTGATGTGGAATGCATTTGCCAGAGATTCTGGAGAGCTGCTGCAAGTCAGAGTAGGCAGTACTGAGACAGATGGACAAAGAGGTATAACCATGTAGGTGGTTGACGTTTGATGTTTCCCCCCTTATTAAAGGTGAGAACCAGGTGGAAGGCAATCCAGATTCCCTGTGGCACCAATTCGCTTTTATTTTCATCTTTCAGTGTGGGATAAATGCTGCCTTCCTGACTTCACGCAGCTTGCTTAGGAGGCCTGGGGAATGGTCAGCTTTGCAGCTCTGGGCCCCATAACCAATGGGTACTTCCAAGGGCAGAAAGATTATCAGGGCCACGGACATACAGTTAGAAATAAACAACTCCACAATCCATCTCTTAAAAGCACACCCTGAAGTGTAGGATTTTCGCACAGAAACTTAACTGAAAGGAAACTCTAGCTGGGGAATAGGTAATCCAATATGCCAAAGGTTCCCATAGGAACACCACATCTTTTATTTATACCTGCTTGGAACAGCTGCCTCATTTGGAGTCTGGCTTGTTGAAAGTGCAGGCGGCAGCCCCGAAAGCTGAGCGGCTGCAGACTAGTCTCCCCGCTGCTAGACAAGCTTCTTGGTGCTCTCGAGCCCCACTGCCTTTCAGTGGTTATTGGCTTCTCATGGTTCATTAAAGACCTTCATGTGGCATTTTAAAGTCTCTCTCTCTCTCTCTCTCTCTCTCTCTCTCTCTCTCTCTCTCTCTCTCTCTCTCTCTCTCTCGTGCTCAGAAACATCCCTTCCATCTCCTGTCCTTGTAAAGCCATAGGATAATCTGTGTGTTGGGCTGGAGGGGGGTGGGGAGTGAAGCTCCCTTCTTCACCTGTGTGCCTGTTGCGCTCTGTCTGAGAGACACACCTGTGGAGGGTGTAAAGATCATTCCCAGATTCCTCTCATTAGCACTGAGCCACTGGCCATGGCTCCAAGGCTTGAAAAAAAACAGCAGCAAGATGATTAGCGAGCCTGCTGTATTATTGCATGAGGCTGCCGGTGGAGAGGTGGATGTGGCGTGCAATTTCAAAGAGAGCATCAGTGCAAATCTGGGACAACTTCTCTGCTGTGGCCTTCTCAATCTCTCCCCCCGCCCCCCGCCCTCCCACATTTGCTTAAGGTCTGAAAGATGGCAGGGTTGTTCTTTTTTTAGATCAACAATGCTTGGTGCTTTTGCAGTAATTAAAATTAAGAGGAAACTGGGCTACGCAGAAGAAGAAGAAGAAGAAGAAGAAGAAGAAGAAGAAGAAGAAGAAGAAGAAGAAGAAGAAGAAGAAGAAGAAGAAGAAGAAGAAGAAGAAGAAGGCTTGCTGAGCACTTAGGAGCATAACAACAGACTGCAAAGGTTTTATCAGGTGGGCTGTGCAACATGGATACTCCGTGGAAAAGGCTGATGTTCTCGCGCATGTGCAGCATGATAGCTGAGAGCTAATCAAAGAATCATGGGCTCAAGATTCTTTAGCCAGGTTAAAAAGTTGTGTAAGAAGGAACACAGCAAGGCTATAAAAACTGTAGAGAAAGCAGGTCACGGAACCATGGCCATGGGAAAAGTCTTCATGCACTTATTTTTGAGGGAAAGATGCAGAACAGGCCCTTTCAGACCTTTCTAGCAATTGGGTGTCTTTGGTTAACCACTATCCCAAGTTTCAGCAGCGACTTAGGTCATAATCCTTGTTTGCAAGCTCCTCTGAAAGCAATTACTATACAATCCATTACTTGGATCCTAATTTTAACTCTGTGAGTGGAACAGAAGACCACACAGAGGATACATGTAACAAACACAACTTAAATACGGAAGGTTATGGAGGGGAAAGCCACACTGCAAGCCCATGCTGCTCACAGCAGACTAAGCAACTCGCTGTGCCCAAGAGCTGACACAGACAAATCCTGGTATGGCAAGCCAGAGGGGTCAAACACTACCGTGCATGTTTGCAGAATGGAGTTCATGTTTGCAGAATGGAATCCAGCCTCACGCTTTCCTTCGCAGCTCCCTGCACCCACTGAACACCTGCTCCTCAAAACCCATGGGACCCTGATGGTGGACCACTAATGGAGGTGATGCAAGCCTTCCCTCAGGAAAGCATTACACAATCCAGGAAGCTCAACTGCTCACCTGCCTCTAGGCATCTCAAGTGCGTACCTGCCATGCCTCAGGTGGTGGTGGAAGAAACAAAGAGCAGGGTCCCCTAGTACTGATCTAACTGGTTAGGGGGTTATATGGAAAGGGTGTGCCTTAAGGAAAGGAGGCTCATTCATTCATTCATGGCAGGGATAGGGAACCTGTGGTTCTCTAGATGTTGCTCCCATCAGCCCCACTAAGCATGGCCCGTGTTCAAGGATGATGGGATTTGTGTGGTCCAGCAACATCCAGCGGACCACAGGTTCCCCACCCCCCTGATTCATGGAGTAACAATAAGGTTAAGGTCATGCCACCACAGACAGTACGTAGTTGAATTTTGAGCTCTCTCGCTTACCATTCCAGAGCTGGGTCAGTGGTGGCAGCCATGGAGGGTGGGGCAATGTAACCTTTGAAGTGTGTGTGAGAGAGAGTTAAGTGACACGATCTCAAGTTACTTTTCCCTTCCCAATTTCACAAAGAGTTGGTTGAGTTCAGTGTTCAGATACACAAGAAATACGTGACTGTGCCCAAACACTTCAAGGCTACATCTATCAGCCCAGAGCTGATACTCAGTTGGGTTAAGAAGTGGCTGTTGGTTTTTAAATGTCCTAGGAGAAAAAAATAATAACCTGAGTTGAGTTCTGTGGTTTGAAAACAGATTCCCCCCTCCCTCCACTTGGACTGCCTTCAGTGAATTTGCTTGCATAAACCTTGAAGAGTCTTTTGAAAATATTTATGTATTTTTTCTTTAAAAAATCATTAGCCATGATTCCAGGACACTGACACTCTTTTTTCAAGGAGCAGAAAGGAGCTGTGTTACTAAGACAGGACTTTGCAGAAACTTAATTAGTCTTTGGGGATATTATTTACTTCACAAGATGGGGAAGAAAACAAAGGTCTGTCACCAGCTAACACAGCTGAACTCCATTCATAGCTTCTGGGTTCGATTAAAGATTCTCTCTCTCTTCTTCTTCTTTATGCTTTCAAGGTCTCTTTTGCGGAACTTGACAGGATAATAGAATCAGATTTGTTGAATTCCGCTAAACTGTAAAGTAACGTGTCATCAGCTTCACTTACTTCTCAAATATTTTTCTGTGGTGGAGCTCATTAATCTATCCCTGCTCGCACATAAAACCATGAAACCAAAAGGGCAACTCAATCAGTTATCCAAGTGACAGGAAGTTAAACATTTAGCATGACTGCATACTATGACTGGCCACTGTCAGCAAAGGGCAGACAGCCTGTGTAAAGCCTGTCTTTCCACCTTTGGATGCAGAGTGCAGATCCCCTAAGAGGTTACAACTTTTTAGCTCAGAGAAAAGGTGAATAAGAGAGTTTGGATTTGATATCCCGCTTTATCACTACCCTAAGGAGTCTCAAAGCGGCTAACATTCTCCTTTCCCTTCCTCCCCCTTAACCACTACACCACGCTGGCTCTCATACATACACGCTGGTTGTGTATACAACCATGTATGGCATAGCTGCCAAGTCTCCCATTTTTCGCGGGAAACCCCTGGATTTTAATCTGTTTCCCGCTGTTATCCCGGATAGAAAAAAATCCCGGAAATCCCCCGGATTTCCTACCTGCCAGGGAGGCTCCATTTCGGTGCCGCTCTGCCCATGTCTGGGCACCGGAAATCAGGCAGAGCAGCACCGGAAGTCGCTTCTACGCATGTTTGGACATGCGTAGAAGCGACTTCCGTTGCCACGCCGCTGCTGATCCCGCATTTTTCAGCAGGAGATTTGGCAGCTATGCATGTATGGTGTGGATAAAGTAGAGAAAAAAAAGTTTGCCCTCCCTCTCTCATAATATTAGGGCCATGCCATGTAATGAAGAAGAAAAAAGCTACAAGATTCAGGACAGACAAAGGAAAGCACACAGTGTGAAGCTAAACTATGGAATTCACTCTCACAAGAGGTAGGGATAATGGCCCCCAGTTTGGATGGCTTTAAGAGAGGATTAGACAAATTCATGGAGGACAAGGCTATCAGTAGCTACTAGCCACAATAGCTGTGTTCTCCCTCCACTGCCTGAGGCAGTAGGCCTAGGATACTAGTTGCTTCTATGATGCTCAGGTTCTGCTTGTCCCCGGGGGCATCTGATGAGCCACAATGAGAACAGGGTGCTGGACTAGATGGTCCTTTGGCCTGATCCAGGAAGGCTGATCTTGTGTTCTTATGATGCAAATCATAATCATTCTTCTAGCTGTGTTAATAAATTAATAATAATAATAACTAAATAAATAAATAATTTATACCCCGCCCTCCCCAGTCAAAACCGGGCTCAGGATGGCTCACACCAATAAAATTACAATAAAACATAAAAAGAAATTAATTAAAATACAGATTAAAATACAGTATTAAAATTTAAAATGCAGCCTCATTTTAAGTAGTCCATAAATCCAAGCCATGAGGGAGGAAAACACAGGGGTCAGACTAAGTCCAACCCAAAGGCCAGGCGGAACAGCTCTGTCTTGCAGGCCCTGCGGAAAGATGACAAATCCCACAGGGCCCTGGTCTCCTGTGAAAGAGCCTTCCACCAAGTTGGGGCCAATTCTGAAAAGGCTCTGGCCCTAGTAGAGGCCAATCTAGCCACCTTATGGCTTGGGATCTCCAGAATATTGTTGTTTGTGGACCTTAAGGTCCTCCGCGGGGCATACCAGGAGAGGCGGTCCCATAGGTATGAGGGTCCCAAGACAAAACATTTTAGGCAGAACCGTAGCTATGGGGCAGATAGCCACAGTGAATTCCCGAGTGAAGCCTCTAGAAGGGAGCCAGTCTCTCTCTCTCTCTCTCTCTCTCTCTCTCTCTCTCTCTCTCTGTGTGTGTGTGTGTGTGTGTGTGTTTGTGTGTGCAAATGCATGTAGAGGAGGTGCCAAACTGGGTTTCTGACCCAGGTGAAATGAAGGCTTGTTTAACTCCTGTTTAGGTCTCCAAACATGCCCCCCCAATTCCTTCCCACTTTGGTCATCAGCAAGAGCAGGGGTAGGCAACCTAAGGCTCAGGGGCTGGATGCGGCCCTATCACCTTCTCAATCTGGCCCATGGATGGTCCGGGAATCAGCATGTTTTTACAAGAGTTGAATGTGTCCTTTTATTTAAAATGTATCTCTGGGTTATTTGTGGGGCCTGCCTGGTGTTTTTACATGAGTAGAATGTGTGCTTTTATTTAAAAGGCATCTCTGGGTTATTTGGGGGCATAGGAATTAGTTCATCCCACCCCCCCCCAAAAAAAATAGTCTGGCCCCCCACAAGGTCTAAGGGATGGTGGGCCAGCCCATGGCTGAAAAAGGTTGCTGATAATAAGCCTGGTTCTGAAATTTCCTGCTTGAGCAAAACAGAATCAGCTCAGTGAATTATTCTGTTGCTCCATGAGCAACTGCTTCTCCTAATTATTGTTGCTGTTTAAATTTATTAGCCACCTTTCAGCATAAGGTCATAGGATAGATTACAAAAATTTAAAATACAGAATTAAAATACAGTTTAAACCAATTGACAGTCGCAAGAATAGAGTGGGACCATTCTGAGCGTGCCTGATAGACACATAACTGCCAACACACACATAGTTTTCGACTCTGGAAGGGGGCGGAATGGGCTGACGTGTGACTGCCGACGCGCACAATGACTTAGAAAACACACACCCTGTGCAAATGGAGAAATGCCTGTATATTTCACGTGTCAGAGGTGTTTCTTCTGCCTACAGCAGAAACTGCATAATGAAGATGCCAGGCGCACCTCTATGGGGAGGAAATGCTACAACTTGTTAGGCCCAGTCATTCTGAGTTTCCTTACAAAGGAGATTAGTGTGAAGAGAGGACATTTAGACCAAAAGCAGCTTATGACTGCATGAAGAATTGTTGGAGGTTGAGAGACCTGAGTGTGCAAATCTGGGTGTGCAAATCTTGAAATGCATTGGCTCTAAGCCTTTCTGCCTTCCCAATGGTCACTAGCTGCCATTATGTGCATGCAGAAGGGTCTTGCAGACACCAAAAGCTGCTTTCTCTACAGATTCTGACCCAAGTTTTCATCCCCAGCTTAAGTTCCCACAGCATCCATTGGAACACTGTAGCATTATGAACAGAAAGGACTGCATTTACAAGGCGAGCATTGAGCAGGTAATTTCATGCCTCCTTAACTTTGTGCGTGGGTGAGAAGGCAAAAGTAGCTGTGTGTACCTTGCTACTTTGGGTAGCTAAAACAGGGGTGGAGGATGTGGAAAAAAATGCACTGCAGTGGATGTTAGCACATAGAGCAGAATCCCTCTCTCAATCTGTATGTTTTAAAAAATTAAAACCTCAAGAAACTATTGTCATTAGAAAGCTAGGTCATTAATCATCCCAGTGTGTTGTATAATTGAAAAAAACACTGAATCTGCAGAAACCATCTTCATTTTACTTTACATTTTGCCTCTGGGTGACTCTTTTAATGTTCTATTTATAGGACTGGAGTTAGTTAATTTGTATTGCACAGAATTTGAGGGGGGAAACTGTTCTGTAACCCTTTGGGTTATACAGGAACCCATTTCAGCAAGCTAATGAGCTTGGGTGGCGCACTGAGATGAACATTAAATTACAGTAGCAGGGAGGCTGCTGTGATAACTACTTTTCTCGCCCTCTTGGGTATCTATAGTGTAACCTAAATGTGTCACTCGCTCATTCTTTTCATGCAAATCTATTATATGCTGCAGCACAAAAGAGGAATGTGGTATAAGATCCTTCTAACATTTCCATAACCTGCTTGTTTCCAGCTCACTCTTGTTGATCTTTCTTTTAACTGGTGAGCATTAGAAGGGTGCAAGTGGAACATTTATCCAAAGGAGTGTGGAGTACTGCTATTTGTATGGAGTACTGCTGTTTGGGTTTCCTGCCACTCCATTCCATTTCCCCTGGTTTTCTTTTCCTTCCCTCTACCCGTAATACTTAGCCAGCATTTGGTGCCTCCTGAACATGCTCATTCTTCACTAAGCTGTTTTTCGGGTCCAACCCTTTGGGGCTCCCCCCCCCTAAAGATCAGTTATACTTCTGAAAACCTTGCAAACCAGTTTACCAGGACTTTTAGAACTAAGTTTGGGAAATAATCAACTACACATTTTTCTAGCGCTGTTGTAGATTGTGTTGCCAGAGTGACAATTAAGATGCTGGAGTACACAGATTGTGTTTTGTCTCCTCCAAGAAATAAAGAGACTAGTTTTCTTTCTAAACAAAATTTAAAAAATCCTTCCAGTAGCACCTTAGAGACCAACTAAGTTTGTCATAGGTATGAGCTTTCGTGTGCATGCAGGTATCTGAAGAAGTGTGCATGCATACCTATGATAAACTTAGTTGCTCTCTAAGGTGCTACTGGAAGGATTTTTTTAATTTTGTTTTGACTGCGTCAGACCAACACGGCTACCTACCTGTAACTAGTTTTCTTTCTGTGTTGCTTTCAGGTGACATTTCTAGTAGGTGTTAGTAGTTGTCCAAACAGCCGATTATTTAAGTCCCAGGCAAATCTTAGAACCCCATGGGCCAATGAAGGATTCCTCCTTTTACCTTCCTTCCTTCCTTCCTTCCTTCCTTCCTTCCTTCCTTCCTTCCTTCCTTCCTTCCTTCCTTCCTTCCTTCCTTCCTTCCTTCCTTCCTTCCTTCCTTCCTTCTGCATTCTTACCTTTGTGACCAGACAGCATAAGTTCTTGCATTCAAGGCATATTCCAGCTCAAAACGGCTTCGTAAAGCAGCAACATGGCTGCGCCCAGGGCATCCTCGAGCAACCAGGCAATCCGAGGAAGAGGAAGGAGAAAGAGAACCACTGCTGTTGCTAGAGGCTGGTGACATCAGCTGGATTTAACAGAGAGAACACTGTCAATACCCACTTATGAGAACTGTGAAATCTTGCCAGAAAAGCTGACAGCAGCAGAACTCACCATATGTAGTATCTCACAAGTAACTTTGCTCCAGTCCCCAGCTATTTCTACTGCTCTGAACATGCTAGGTTTCAGAAATTGTTGCCAAGAGGATGCTAATCATTGCAGCCTGTTATGTTTTCTGTTCAGGGGACTGAATATGTACTCTCGCATGTATATGCTGTTCCAAGGGTCGGCCAAAGAGAGACCCTTCAACTATCCTCCGACCACACTGGAAGATGGCAGCCTCCCTGGACCCACCACAGCTATGCCATGTGGCAAACGTTGCTCCCTGGACCCTAAGAAGTTATTCCAGCTCCCATCAGCCCCAGCTAGCATAGGCAATGTTCAGGGATGATGGGAGTTTTAGTTCAACAACTCCTAGAAGGTTTTCTTGCATTCCATGATGAAACAGGCAGGTGCAAACCAACAGTCTGTTCTGTTTTGAACAAGCCCAGGGAGTATATTCACATCTTATTTCATGTGGCCAACAAAGATCCTAAAATGTTAGCCTCCCTTTATGACAGCACTTGCTCCTTCAGACTTCACCACTGTGTTGCTCATACGATGGACACAATGTGTTTTAGCTAGCTAAATATCGCTCTTCTTTCTGGATCTTACACAGGCTCACACCCCAGATTTAATCTCATATAAACTGCTGACTATGTATCACAGGAGCTAGCTAGGTCTCCTCTGAGATAGCACAGTTACTTGTGATATACTGCTTCAGGCTGTCAACAAAACAAAACACAAACGTACAGACACACTTTCTTAGAGGCACCTCCACCTACACACAAAGTATCATGCTGCAGCTGGAGCTTGAAAATTGAAATAGATGACTGGAGTCACTGCTCTGACGCTTTGGCTCAAGAGTGGTGATATACTTTGATAGGAGGGGGAAGGAGATGGGGAACTTTCCCCACATGTGCAGCATTGATGCAATTCCAGGCCCTGGTTGCCAAGATCAAGCATGTCTTCTATTTCATCAGCTATCCCAGGGTCCCCAAACTAAGGCCCGGGGGCCAGATGCGGCCCAATCGCCTTCTAAATCCGGCCCACGGACGGTCTGTGAATCAGCATGTTTTTACATGAGTAGTATGTGTTCGTTTATTTAAAATGCATCTCTGGGTTATTTGTGGGGCCTGCCTAGTGTTTTTACAGGAGTAGAATGTGTCCTTTTATTTAAAATGCATCTCTGGGTTATTTGTGGGGCATAGGAATTCATTCATATTTTTTTCCAAAATATAGTCTGGCCCCCCACAAGGTCTGAGGGACAGTGGACAGGCAGGGCAGTCTCAAGCAGGTTGGGCGCCCTGGTGCTGAGGCGCGGAGATCGCTCCGGCACCCCCCCTTGCAGCGCACAGCATGGCTTCCGCGCGGCTTTGTCGCGCAGCGCCCCACCTGCCGGCCCCGCGCCCTGGTGCCCCGCGCCACCGGGACTATACCTAGAGCCGGCCCTGTGGACAGGCCCCCTGCTGGAAAAGTTTGCTGACCCCCGAGCTATCCTCTTGGTTGAAAGCCAAAAGGACTGGGATATTTTTTTTTAGCCATAGACTGTAGTTAAGTTCAACTGACTCAGCTGATTGCTTTAGAAAATACTTGATCTGGTATTTTCTCCCTTCAACATTGTGAAAATTACCTTTTCTGAGGGATGAAGCGTCAGGGCTCAAAGTAAGGAAGGGATTGGCAGGAAGAAGCCCCAGAATTTGTTTTTAAACTGCAGGGTACAGCCCTTGGAAAACCTAGAGCATTGGAGAGCAGTGAGCCTTTGAGCATGATTTTTCTTTAACCACAGCCCATGCCCAAACCAGTGGTGCACTCGAGGCAAGACTTTGGTGTAAAGGGTCAAAGGATCCGTTATGCAGAATGAGCAGGGTTGGCTTGCCACATTTTGAAATAATACACAATGCCACATTAATGTTATTATGGGAAGGGGACCCTCTCAAGTTCAGAATGTAATTCCTTGCATTTGGCATTAGAGAGCATCAGGACAGGATTTCAAGGATGCTTCAGAGCTTGTTTCTTAATGGTGAGTGGCATGGAAATTGCTGCAGTATCACTCCTATGCCACTAAGGTGAAGTGAGAAGCCCTAGAAGATCACATAGGATGACCTGTGGCCATTGTATAGCCATCAACCACATAGTATGAAGCTCCTCGTGGAAGCTAATAAAACTAGTTCAGCAATATTTGGATTCATTCACATTCTGATCTGAAAAATATGCTGAAAGCAAAGGCGTTAGGATGTTGTATGCTAAACCCAAATGCTAGACTGTAAGCCCTTGTAAGCAGGCAAAGTTGATCTTGCTTGTGCTAATTAACTTCTGCTAATCACATTATGTTGATTAAGCTCATTTAGCAAGGACCTTTGGTATGATCTGGAGGCTCACGTCTTGCAAAACTTTTCTTGCATGTCCTAATTGCCAATAACCCTATAACATCAATGTAGACATTTACCCTTTGCACCATTTCAGTTTGTAAAGTTTAGAAGAAGAAAATGCAAAACTAAAGTCAGCAGTGTGAGGGTGGTCGTTTGACCCATTTTGTGACATTATTGATAGGAGTTGGTTGCTCTGGTTTAGAGATGCTCCTGGACAAAGGACACATGGTTCCAGATACCTGTTTTCTGCATTGCTTCTCTTTATGGCAAAATGGGAAACAGACAAGCAACCATTTTCTCCAGGGAGCCAAAGGTAGACATTGTAGTTTGTGAAGTGCACACTCAAAATTTCACATACAAAGCTGCCTAATGCCAAGGGCTGAATTAGATACTACATGAAATTTCAGTGGTGGGTGGGTGGCAGGGGATGGGGATGGGGGAGAGGAAGTTAAATAGCAGACATGGGAACAAAAATATATATGATTGTGCACAGTATGGGAATTGTATTTACTGTATATTCCTGCGTATGAGACTACTTTTTAACCCAGGAAAATCTCCTTAAAAGTCAGGTGTCGTCTTATATGCCGGGTTGTATTTCTTATACAGCGAGTATATCCCAAACTCTATATTTTACCTGGAAAAGTTGGGGGTCATCTTATACGCTCAGTTGTCTTATACGCCAGAATATATTGTATTTATACATATATAGCCCACTTTTCTTCCATCAGGAAACCCCAGCCTGAGTTCATGTGGTCCCCAGCTGCCTTTCATCCAGGCACTGTCCAGACCCACACCTGCAAGGTGGGCACCTTGTGTGCCTTCGATTCATACCCTGGGACCAATGATGTTTCCCCCATGCCATCTTTAACTCTCATTGCTTGTTTCTACAAATGGAGACGAATGAGGACTTCTAACCTTAGGCTCTATTTTTTATGGTGTGATGTCTCTGTTCCTTCAATATTTAAATGGCATTTGTTTCCTGCATCTCCTTCCTATCTCATAGCTAAGATCACAGCTGAGCACATCAGCTTGAGAATGCCAGGCACCATATCTTGCAATATTTCTGGAGTTCCTTCTGTGAGCAACCAGCCCAGCCATCATCACACTCGCTCACAACTATGCATTTATGTTGCTTACTAACTGCGACACGTTCTGCCATTACCTCAATATTGCACAGGCACTCTTCTAATTTGGAGACCACTTCAGAAAATTCAGGCCTTCCCTGCAAATATATAAAGAGAGAACAACAATATAAGTACAAAGAAAATTGAGTCTGTTTTGGTAAAAAACTTTGCCTCCATGAACTTCCTTAACTTGGGATCTAAGCTGAACTGTAGGTAACAGATGAGCCATACTGAATGCTTTCTAACCATCCCATTTCTTACCATTCTGTGTCTTTTTCTTGCCTCCCACAACTCTTTGAAAAGAGGACCTTCTCAGATGGATGAAATTACAGCTTCAAGGTTTAGGGATCCAGCACCCCACCGCCCCCGCCCACCCAAGTGAAGCTATCACTTGTAACAACTTAAGCAGTGTGTATGATGCCTATAAAGAGTCCCAAACACAGACTAATTTAAGGGCCAAATTAGACATGGTGCTAAATGTGTTTCTTATAAATGAAAACAAAAATGGAAGAATCACAATTGTTTTCCAACCCTGTGGCTTTTCCAACGCCTGGCTTTTAAACAAGTGTAATACTTTGAAAAGGGATGGGTTCACTGCTTAATTACAATTAAGTCATGAATAACAATATTAAAAAGTCAGGGCCAAGATGTGTGTGTGTGTGTGTGTGTGTGTGTGTGTGTGTGTATACAGATATATGTACATGTACCCTTTTTTCGCCCCTTTTAGGTGCATTGCTCATTCTGCTTGCTATGATGATTCAGTTAACCGCATCATGCCCTCCTTCATGCGTGGTATGCTCTGAAGATATTACTCTGTGTCAAGGATTAACATATATACTAGGTAACTATGTAAGACACTTAAAGAGAACTGATATTTATTCTATACTGTAAGCTCACACAGCACAGCTGTAATTGTATTGACTGCTTCTTGTGCCTGCTGCTGCGAGGTAAAGTTTCAGAGAGCTAGCCTTTCACATTTTGACTGGAGAGTGATAGCATTGTTTCATTTCTCTTTGCCTAGAGGCCTTATCCAAACTATTCCAAGCCCTTCAGAGGTAATTGAAAACCTTTGTTACCGAGAACAGAGTCATTTCACTCAGCCAAACGCTTTAAGAAAAACAAAATAGATCATTTTAATAAGTTTTATCCACATTTTGTGCAAAGTTCAAGCTGTCCACTGGCTGAATGAGCTATCAATTGCCTTCTAACCCTGCCAAGGAACCCTTCAGCATTAGCAAGATTAAGTGATGTACCAATGATACAGATTAGCATCATAAAGTACATTATAATTCTGAAAGAAGGTATGCTTTTTCTTCTCTTGGTGTTAAATGAGCTGTGGAAATGCTAACAAGATACAATGCCTGTGTTCATTATGTATTGCTTGTTTAAGTCAACAATTTAATAAGACACCTGATTAACAAATTTAAAGCAAAGTGCTGCTGATTCTTAGGAAAGGAAAATTTGCTTATTGCCATCAGCAGAAAAAAAAACCCTAGCCTAATAGTTATTAAAATAATATAAAATGACCCACAAAATTAATAATCCCTTTCCCTGGCTTTACTGTTCCCATTTTGCATATGAAGAAGAAAAAATTAAGGGACCCAAATGTGATGCCAAATGTAAATGCAGTAACTTCCTGGGTTTTGTAATGATCTCCTTTGCTGCCATCCTACTCCCATAACAAATATGCCAGTGAAAGTCTCTCTTCCTAGAAAAGCTTTGAAGCATTGGCTCTACATTAAGCTCATAGCTAAATACTCAGTAGGTGTTTAATGGGAGATTCAAGGTACAGATGGTATTTAGGCCTTGTCTTCAAGCTGGGAGGGCATGTGAGGAGATGCTGAAGGTTCGTCCTTGAGTCAAGCAACCTATCTGTCAGGGATGGGGACCTCCAGATGTTGTTGGACTACCTTCAGCCTCAGCCAGCATGGCCCAAAATCAGGGGTGGTGACAACTGCAGCCAAAATTCATTTGGAAGGTTACAGATCTCTCCCCCCCCCCACCCTGCTGTATGTCTCCCTCAGCCATGACTTAGGGGAGCATGGAGGGCTATGAACCAAGGCAGGACGTGGTCAGAACAACTGTTTTGAAAGTCATCTTGGGCCGAAAACAGGCAGGACGGTGCATGCCTATGTTAAACATTCCTCAAATGCCTTACCATGTGTAAATGTACTTAACGCATGAGTCAGCTTATCTGTGTGCAGAGCTGATGGCCTGGACGGGGTAGCTGGCGGTGGCACGCTAACTCCTCTAAACACAAACTGACTCAAGTGTTAAATGCATTTATACATGATGGTGATTCATGGGACACTTACACAGGCAAGTGCTTTGCCCACAGTCGCCATCGAGTCTACTTTGGCTTTTAATGCGAGGCTAATTTGGCTGTGAGGATAGTAGAGGCCCAATGATTTTAAACTCTAATCAAAATCAATACAAATTAAGCTCCCACTTTGCAAGATGAATTCCCTGACTTTGAAGGCTGTTCTACGTGGAAGAATTGATGCCAATTTAATTAAACCACATTGTAATTGAAAGCTGTGTGAAAGTCGGTGGTTTCCAGGGAATAATGGGAGTGTTTCTTTGCTTGCTGCTCAATGCCCATGTGTTCTCATTCAAAGTTGTGCTTCGGAGGTAGTCAAAAGCAATGTCAAAAGAATTCCATTCCATTTCAAGTGGGAATGCTATGATATATATATAAAGTCATATATAATTGTTTCAATTAATGAGGATCAAGGCTACGCCATATAGGCCATAGCTCTTTTAGGAAGAATCTCTGAATAGTCAGAGAAGTCATTTAAAAGGGTAATGTTAAACTTCTGGGCTACATTTCATAACCAAATTTGATAATAGGCCATTGATATTAGGCTTTCAAGAAGTACAGTGGTCCCTCAACTTACGAAGTACTCGACTTACGGAATTTCGAGTTACGAATGAAAAAAAATGGCCAAATGCTTATGTTTTTTCCGACATCCAAAAGGAAAACCATTGCAGTTTAGATGGGATTTTTTCGACTTACAAATTTTAGATGCGGTTTACTCGACCTACAAATTTTTCCGTTTCCAATGCATTCCTATGGGAAACCACTTTTTTCGACTTACAAACTTTTCGACCTACGAATGTGCATTTGGAACGGATTAAATTCGTAAGTCGAGGGACCACTGTATCTGAAGAAGTGTGCATGCACACGAAAGCTCATACCAATGACAAACTTAGTTGGTCTCTAAGGTGCTACTGGAAGGAATTTTTTTATTTTGTTTCAGGCTTTCAAGAGTAAGCGCATTCGGGCTTTGCAGAAGAAAGATTGGGCAGAGCCTTGCAGGAACTAAGCTGGACGAAGAAAGGCTAGATTTACAATAGTGGGCTGAGTACAACTACGTATTTCAAAATCAAGTTTACAGTTCAGTCCATGGGTCAGGCAAGGTCAGGATGACAGGCAGGTAAATCAAGGAAAGGAGTAACTCAAATGAGGTGAACACACACACACACACACACACACACACACACACACACAAAACTCACACTAGGCAGAGGCGTAGTTAGAGGGTGGGAGGCACTGGGCACCACACGGCAGGGGGAAGCACTTACCACGGGCCTGTAGAGCACCCAAGCCATGTGTCTCTCTCCTGGGAGTGACGCAGTGGTTTAGGCACCTGCAGGCTCTGCCGCCCTACAGCTGAGGGGAAGGCTGCAGCAAGGCTCCATGCAGTGTGCCCTACCCCGGCTCACCCTGCCCAATGGCTGGCTTGCCCTGCTCCCAAAGTGTCTAGCTTTGGCCCTGGGCGCAGGGTGTGTGTGCCGCCCCGGGTGCTCAAGCGGCTAGCTACACCACTGCACTAGCCTAGGATTAAGATCTGGAAGACTTGGATGGGGACTAGTGAGATGAGATGAAATTTCTGGAGGGAAGGGAATAGGACTGAAATGTACTCGGAGTCGAGAGTGAATTTCATGCTCTTTATTCAGCTCATAGTCATCAAGGAGAAGAGGAGAAGAAGAATGGCTCTTTTCCCAAAACCATCTGCTTATATACATTATTTACACAATGGGCCTTGCGTGATTGGCTACTTCAGGGCTACACCTGTGGGCCAATTATATTGTGGATTGACTTCTGCCTGCAGCCTGATTGGCTGCTCCTACAGGCCAATCAGGTAGCAGATTCGCTTCTGCCAGCCGCCTGATTGGCTGCTCCAGCAGGCCAATCAGGTTGCGGATTCACTTCCACCTGGAGTTGGATTGGGTAGCTCCCGCTGATTCTGAATCCTATTGTTCTAGGATTCAGCTCAGTACATAACAAGGACCAAAGCATGAAGAGGAATCTAACCATATGTAGCCTAAGGAAGAGTCCATAGCAAAAGGCTAATGAACCTATTTGTAGCTGCTTCCTGTTAAAAGTCCTAGAAGGCTGCTGAAAGGCTGGTGCTTGAAGTGTCTTAGCAGAGGTGGGTGCTGCCAAATTTATGGACTCTGCTCAATACGTGCAAAAACTGAGAAGCTTTCCATTATTTGGTTTTTCATTTCAGCGAGAAATTAAAATTGCAAATCTCACGAAGTGTTAAAAACAATAAATTAGAGCTTTGGGGATTTTTAAGTAATTGATGGCCTGCAGGCAACAACTTGTAGTGTACTGCTGCATGGGGGAAAAGATACTGATTAGCCCTCTAGTCAACTGCCTCAAATCGTCACTTTAAACCTTTGTGCTGGATTGAATGTTAAGATCAGGTAACATTGTTAACAGCTGCAATGTTGCACCAAGGAATAGCTCTTCATAAGCATACCATACCTGTGCTGGTATTGCAAGTTATAGAATCCGGCAGTTAAGCTATTTCATCTGCAAGTAACCCAGCAGTACTTGACTACCCTTGTGCCTTTGCTATTTTAAAGCCTGTGTTACTTTGCTCGGTGACAAATGTATCGCCATATCTGTTTTAACATTGGCAGATGCAATGTAAGCACACTTTCACAACCATTCTGCCTCATTCAATTAGCACACGCATGCTAATATGCTGAAGTGGCTGCACAGTAACCAGCGTTGTCATGATAACCCATAATAACATCAACTTTTATCTTGCGAAAAGTGCAACTCGTTTAATGGCGGCTCTGTAGTCTTCCGTCAGTCATTTTAGCAACTGTACGATACACAAGCTAAGACTGGGCTAATCTCTATCACATAGAGGGACCTGATTAAAAGCATTACATACCACAGCAGGGGACTGCATTCAGATGCCTTAATGAGAGCCCTATGGGAAATCCTCCAAGGCATCAATAAGAAAACAGACCCCCTGTCAAGTTTATTACAACCGCCCAAGGCAAAATAATCCATATTGTAAAGGGAAAACAACAAATGACTTCCCAGCACAGATAAACATTAGCATCAGTAAATTGGTGAGGTAGCTCAAATGACAGTCGCTACTCAGGGGACGCCCTTGCTGGTAATAGCAGGAGTGCATCAGGTCAGGATTGAGGCACGGTGGCTGAGCAGCATGTGGGAAGCTTGCCTGCTCTGCGTGCTTATGTTAAAGTGCTGTTCGTTTCTCACTTCCATTAGAAAGGTGGAGAGGCGGGGAAAATCTTCTTGCATATTACAGCATAAAAATCATTGTAATAAGCAATGCATTAACTTTGACATCTAGTGGAACAGATGGTTTTCTGTTTCTTGAACAAATCTGTCACACAGGAGCACAGTAAACCCCCCCCATTTTTTTAAAATATACTGGTAACGACAAGTGTTGTATGAAGCTTTTGATGAATTTAAGCTACTGTCTGAGTGAGCATGATGCTGGGAGAGGGCAAGCTGGCAGTGACTTAATCCAGGCAGGACAGGGAGATTGATGATGGCAGTCAACTGAGAGAGGCAGCTTGGAGTGTTGGCATTACACATATCCCTGCCGCTCCAGTTAAGGGAAGCAGTCCACTCTTTCCATCATCTTTGTCTGACCTGGATATATTATTATTAGATATGAGTTTTTTCATTGGTGCTTTCCAGTCCTAGGCTGAATCCAGGATGCAAGCAGCATGCTCCCCAGATGGGTTTTTTGATCGCAATGCACCTCTGCAGCGATGCATGCCTTCCAGCCACTTGGTGCAGAATTGTGCTGTCAGTTTATGAAGCCATTAAAGCTCTACCCTCCAGGAGTGAAAGAACGCACGGAATGCCAGATATTACATGTATAACTAGATACAATGGGGCAAAATAATGAAACAGAAAAGGAGTGGAGCCCTGTCTTTCCATTCTGAAGCATGAAATAAGGACAACGCATAAAAATATCTTCCTACTTAATGTTGAATTTGGGGCCTGTGATGCAGATCCACTTGGAATCTGTTCCAGAGATTAGCGCACTTTCGGCTTGCCCCCAAGTAAGTTTCTCTTTCAACAGGATAGAGGTCATTAATTACAGGCTCCTTTTCCTTTCCCCCCTTTTGAAATGATAAAATATTGCTTTTAAAAAGTGATATTTGATTGTAAAAACAGGTTGCTCAATTGACCTATCACACTGTATTTCAACACTGACCAAAGTTGCCTTCTAATGCTCTCTCTGGCTCACACATTACACACCCACACACCCACCCACACCCCTATATCCATAGATATAGATTGTATAGATATATCAGCAACCACACTGTTGGTGGGGACAAACTATTGCCTCTACATGACTCCAGTGTTCAAAAGCTTGCACTGGTTGCCCATACGTTACAAGGCCAGGTTCAAGGCACTTGTATAAATTTGCAAAGTCCTTAATAGCTTGAGTCTAAGATAGCTCAAGGAATGCAGTTGAGGTCAGGCAACTTGAATTTCCAGTGCCTACTAAAGACATGTTTATTCCAGCAAGCATTTTAACTCAAGTCTGAATTTATATTTTTAACTGGTTTTTTATTTTCATTGCACGCCCCTGGGTAATGATTGTAATTAAGCAGCATATAAACTGTCAAAACAAACAAATAAATTTTTATCAAAGCAATACTTTGTATCAATAAATAGTATATCAAGAATGCTAGTAGATATTTTGTAAATCAGAATGGGAAGTTTTCTCTTTTAACAAATGAAAAATAACTTTTGATCCATAACCCCATTAATATGAGTTGCTAAAAATCCAAGCAAAGATTACGAGCAGCAAACCTGCATCGCGATAGAAACTTAACTATATTTCTATTCCTTTCGTATAGCTGTTCCTGCATCCACAAAAGCTTTGATTGTTACTGATGGAAGTATCACTTCAGTAGAAGGTTTTAACCTGTCCTTCCTGTTCAATGCAACTTTACTAAGACTCAGCACTAATGGGATTACAACCATTAGAGATGATGCTTTTCTTGGACTTAGAACCCTGAAGACTTTACTTCTGGACCAGAACCAAATATCAAGCTCTTCTATCACGTACAGCACATTTCATGAACTTCAGAAGCTGCAAGTGCTAGTGTTAAGCAACAACATTTTGAGCCGCATTCGTGGAATTTGGTTTATGAGCATGAAGGATCTTATTAGACTCCACTTAAATGGGAATCAACTAATGAGCATCACAGGGGAAAGCTTTGAGATGGCAAAGCTTGGCAAACTCAGGATCCTGGATTTGTCAAACAATTTCATTAGCTCTATTGAAAAGACAGCCTTCCACGGCCTCGCCCAACTGATGGAAATTGACCTTTCAAGGAACAGGCTAGCCATTATTCCTGACACCTTTTCTACTCTCGCTCAATTAAGTCTTCTAAGCTTAGACCAGAACTGGTGGAACTGCACATGCAAACTTCACGACCTAGCCTCCTTTCTAAGGAAATATGTCAATTCTTCATCAAGGATGCTCAGAAACGCTGATAATGTGAGTTGCAGAGCTTCTGAAAACCCATCAGTGACCAATCTGCTTGAGCTCACAGAGGTCAACTGTAAGTCTGCACTTAAACACCCTCCTGGTATTTTAGAAAACAGGAGGAGGAACTACGGACGAGACGTTGCACTGGTCGCTGTTTTTTCCTTTCTAGGTAATGACACCCCCACCCCTTGGAGAATATTTGTCACCTGATCTATTCCAAGCTCCTCCTTCTTTTAAACCATTTTATGAAAAAATAACCATGAGATCATAGCCACAGAGAGTCTGATAACCAGCCAATCCCACACCTTGTCCTAAGTAAGATCCTCTGTGTATTAGCTGTCATCTAGAGTCCAGGGTTTCCCAAACTTGGGTCTCCAGCTGTTTTTGAACTACAATTCCCATCTTCCTTGACCACTGGTCCCGGTAGCTAGGAATGATACGAGTTGTAGTCCCAAAATAGCTGGAAACCCAGCTGGTGGTCCTTGAAGTATCGTGGTCCTGAGCCATTTAAGGTTTTATAGGTCAAAAGCAGAAGCATAACATGAGCGGGGGGCTACCAGAGCAATTGCCCCAGGCACTTTTTTTTTTAAAGGGACATGCCTCTGCAGCTGGTGCCGTGACTGGAGGCGCTTCCCATCCTGCCTGCCTGCCTGCCTCATCTGAGCAGCATGCTGAACAGGAGCTGGGAGAGGACAGGTCCTTGCATCCTTTGGCCATACAACATCCCCGGCCAGCAGAGATGGGCAGATGGTGAGACTCACAGCGGTGGCAGTGGTGAAGGCACACACCCAGGTCCCACCACTGCTCCACAGCTCTTTCTGGCAGCAGCAGTAGCACCACATGGAGGCACCAGTTAGGGGCCACAATACTTTCCTTGCCCTGCATGCTGGCAACCTACGCTACACCACTGGTCAAAACCAACACTTTGAATTGGGCTCACAAGCTAATTGGCAGCCAGTCAGGCCAGGACCGGTGTAGTATGCTCAAACCGTCTTGCTCCAGTGAGCAACGTGGCTGCCAAATTTTTCACCAGCTGAAGTTTCCAAACCGTCTTCAGATGCAGCTCCTACGTAAAATGCATTGCAGTAATCTGAACTAGAGGTTACTAGAGAATAGACGACAGAAGTTAGGCTATTCTTTTCCAGATAAGAGCACAGCTGGGCCACCAGCTGAAGCTGATGGAAGGCACTGCACACCACCAAGGCCTCCTGAGCCTCAAGACACAGCTTCAAGGATGGCACCATTCATATTGCTCAGCCGTGTGCCTCCTTTTGTCTTTTAAAAAAAGGAGTGCTTCTTCTTGTGTTCCAAGGCCTGGGACTCTTAGAAATGAGAACCTGGACTCAGAGTGCAATTAGTTTCTTCCTTGCCTGCAGCAACATGCAAACTACTGTTCTTCTTTTCAGAATATGCCGTACTCCTATCCTCCCTACTGTTAGTCCCAGAAATTATTTATTTATCTTGGAATGGTGGCTCCATTGCACTTTTGCGATGACCCTGAGTTCTCTTCAACCAACAATACATTGTCCTTCTGACAGAAACATATAAAAATATATCTTGGAGTTGAAAGTCTCGCCCGGAGCTATACCACTGCCTGAAGCTATACCACCTCAGGCTGTGATCTCATTTCATTTCACAAGCGAAGAAATGTTAGGCACAGGTTGTAAGTGGAAGGGAGACTGCCAAGATGAAAACAAGACAGGGAGGCTGCTGGATGAATTGATAAGTGATATTTCTCCTCTGGTGCCAAAGAGAACCAGTTACTCTACTAGCTTCTTATTTGGAATGCCAAAGCAGTTCGAGATACAACCAGCAGGAATTTCCCTAGACAGTTAAAATGCCCCCCAATTTTCCTTCTTGCTGCTTGGGCTGCTTCCTTCACAGCCTACATTACTGAAACACATATTCTGTGTCTAATGGGTTTCAAAAGGTTCACATAACCTCGTGACATGGCTTAATGTATATAGTAGGTGTGATGATACTCTGCCCCACAGGTCTAAAGTCCTGCACAGTCTCCAACTTGGCCCACAAGACCACATTCCTCAAACCATGTCAACTTGCCCCACGTGATGTGACTACAAAACCAAAAACAACTGGGAGCTAACTTTTAAGCTTTCATTAATCATTATTCATCTACAAGTGAGGCTTAATGACAGTGCCAATCAGTTGACTAGTGCTGACAATGAGCCCTATTGTATAGGAATGCCTGATTTCCCCATGTGGGTGGCAACTGCCATGACAGTGTGGTACAGAGGACAGAACGTTAAGTCTGGCCCCCAGGAATCTGGGTTCCAATCCCACCTCATTTTTAATTCTCAGGATCTGAAGAATACTCCCCAAAATTCAGTTTGTTTGTTTGTTTGTTTGATTGATTGTTTAAAAAACCCAGACCAACAATTTATCCTCATTCAATAATAGTCTTTATTCTAAATGAATTTTATTTTGCATGGGTGCAGAGCCTCATAGACAAAGCCCAAGTCTAGGGTTTATTTTGCCATCTGCAGAATTGCTGGGATGTGATGACATTGAGGAGGAATTTAGACTTCCCGGGACCGCTTTAAACAAAGTCATAATTGGACAAATGTGGACAAAAAAGTTGTTGAGCTTTCTTTGGTCTGCTGACATGACTTACATCCAGATTTTCCCAGACATTTTAAAAAAGCAATTCTGGGAAACCACTTTCCTTTGTGATCTAAATATGCCCTACGTTAGACTGCAGCCAAGCATATGCATGTTAATTAGCATTCCCATAGAAACAAAATTTCACAAAAATTACAAATTTGCTACTTCAAATATTACAATATTTTAAATGTGATTTTTTTTATGTGGACATTTACTTCAAAAGCCATATTCTTCAAACTAATCAGCATCTCTCAATGTTTTTGTTTTTGTTTTGCAGATGTCAAATCTGAAATGTCATAAGTTGTCAACTACTAAGTCAAATATCAGATGCTGAAGTCAAATTTCAAATCCAAATGTCAAAAACTGACATCCAAAATGCCATTGTCATATAATCAATATTTTTTTTGCTGATTATTCTAATACCTAACGAGCATTCAATGTCAATATCTGAAAGAAAGAATTCTGGGGAGTAATAAAAATTCTGCTATAATTTGCAACTACTTGAGAAGGGAAGAGAAATGTGACTGGATCGCTCTTATACACACAGAGCGATAAAACAAAAATACAAAGGGGAGATCGTAATCAGATCAAGGCCATTGTGTTCTGTGCTGTCCACCTGAACAAGTTTTTTGATCTAAATTGCCTTTCACACAACTACTATTAGTCTCATGAAGCAAAACATATAGGTATAGTTCTTAAATAAACAACTTCCTTTAAGTCTCTTCTGCAGACTTAACCTCCTTTCATTGGATGGTGGCAGACAATAGTTCATGAACTAAAAATGACCCAAGCCCTATCAGACTTTTCTTCAATGCAGTAACTGTCATTTCAAAGATAAAGCTTCCATCTACAACTATTTATTTTCATTCAGTAAAAGTATTTCTATATCACCATATCATAAAATGTCAGGCCAGTGTACAACAATAAAATACCACTAAAAAACAAGATAATCATTAAAGCGTCTGGCTAATCAATTTTAAAAATCTGCAAATGTCTGTCGGCATAAAAAGGTCTTTGAGAGGTACCTTTTCTCTTTTAAGGAGATCTCAGATGTATCTCCAGTCATTACAAATGCATTTTCTCCTTGAATAATTGCTGACACAGAATGATAGAATTATATAGATAAAAATGTGTGGGAATTTAATTGGATTCCTGTTCTACCCCCTCCTCTGCTACATTTTAATAATCTCATATAGCAGAATTATCCCTTTAGTAGTTTTGTTTTATTATGTTCTGATGTGTATGTTTAATGTCTAATGAGCTCTACCTTAATTTACCTGATTTCATCTTTGATAAACCTTGTATTTGTCACAGGAGGTGTTGGTCTCACTTGCCTAGTTTTAGCCCTCTTTAACAGGAAGTTTCAACACGGCAAAGCAAATGAACACTCATCAGGAAACTGCTGTTGCAGAACCCTAGATGAATCCCAGTGTGGTCATGAGCCAAGAAATTACCTCACTAAGGGATACTGTAACTGCCACTTAACTCGGGAAAATGAAATAAAGGTCATGTCCATGTTGGGGTCTGGCAGGGAAATGCCACTTTTAAAGGAAAATAGCCATCAAGCAACAGTAAAGGCAGAGTCTAAGTGCACAGGCCTAAAAATGCCACTCAGAAGCATTCAAAAGGAGAATGAACAGATGAAAAATGACCATTTCTTGTGCCTTAACTGTAGACTGCTACAGTCTTATCCTCCAGAGTCTTCTGGGAATGCAGCTGTGCCTAATGAAGCAGATGGACTGTGCCAAAAACAATTCCAAAGGAGAGTTAGAAGCCCAGACAACTTTGGGCAGTGGGAGGAAGACACACAGGCGACAAGATCTGAGGAGCATCACAAACTGAATCAAGGTGAGCTCTTTTTCCTGGGAACGGGATATCGCTTCCGTTTTGACTGATGATTCCCCAGTCGCTCCCTCTCATGGAGAGTTATCACAGATCAATAGAAGCATGCCTCGCTGCTTCCATAATATTAGAACAAGAAAGGCCACAGGTGTGATGATTTCCCATGGCCAATGTCTGAGGCTTGGGAAATGAGAACAAAGCCCACTATTAGCTCCTGGTACATTATACCCTTCCTGTTCTAAGGTTACTGTAGCAGTGAGGGGGAGAGCTATGGGGCTGTGGCAATGATATTGTACCTGCTGAGAAAGAAGAACAAACTCATGGGGCAGTGCAAGCATCTTCCTCGATCCTGCCTTCCTGTTGGCATCCAATGTACATTTTAGGAAGTATCAGAGGGAGGTAGAAAATTATGGAGTAAATGAGCAGGAGCATAGGAAACTGCCTTAAGCTGAGTCCATACCCTCCAACATAGAATCAGAAAATCAGAGAGTTGGAAGAGACCACAAGGGCCACCCAGTCCAACCACCTGCCAAGCAGGAACCACCATCAAAGCATTTCTCTGATGAAAATAAGGACACCCTATTCCACCTGACTGGGTTGCCCCAGCCACTCTGGGTGGCTTCCAACATATATAAAAACATAATAAAGCATTAAACATTAAGAAACCTCCCTATACAGGGCTGCTCTCAGATGTCTTCTAAAGGTTGTGTATCTCCTTGGCTTGGGGGTTGCATAACTCCAATGAAAATAGAGATATCCTACCATACCCTCCGACATTTCTCTGATGGAATATAGGGATGTCCTAAGGAAAAGTGGGACATTCCAGGATCAAATCAGAAACTGCGATGGCTTCTGTAAATCCAGGACTGTCCCTGGAAAATAGGGACACTTGGAGGGCCTGTAGACCATTGATCTATCTAGCTCAGGACTGTCTACACTGACTGGCAGTGACTCTCCCAGGTTTCAGGCAAGGAATCCTTCTCAGCCCTACCTGGAGATGCCAGGGATTGAACCTGCTGGCAAATGCTCTTTCAATAAACTACAGCCATTCCCAGATGGGTAGAGAAGGTATGAGATAGGATGAAGTCACTTGGGAAGAGCATGTAGAAAGGTGTTAGCAGAGGGTTAAGGTTAGAGCCCTAAGGTACCCCAGCTAGGAAGGGAAACACAGAAAGAGAAATTAGAAGAGAATAAACTGAGGTCAGAATTACACAGAACTACGGCAAAGGTTGGCGGTTCGAATCCCTGTGACGGGGTGAGCTCCCGTTGCTTGGTCCCAGCTCCTGCCAACCTAGAAGTTCAAAAGCACGTCAAAATGAAAGTAGATAAATAGGAACTGCTACAGCGGGAAGGTAAACGGCGTTTCCATGTGCTGCTCTGGTTTGCCAGAAGTGGCTTTGTCATGCTGGCCACATGACCTGGAAGCTATACGCCGGCTCCCTCGGCCAATAATGTGAGATGAGCACGCAACCCCAGAGTCAGTCACGACTGGACCTAATGGTCAGGGCTCCCTTTACCTTTACCTTTTACGGCAAAAAAAAAGCAAAGCAAAGCAGAAGGATCAGCTGTATCAAAAGCAGCAGTAAAGTCAAAGAGGAAGAAGATGGAGCTGAGATCATGTGGGAGAAGCAAGAACATGGTGATTGTGAGGACAATGTTCAGTGGAATGAAGAGGGTTGAAGCCTGACTGGAAGTGGTGGGTGGGGGAAAGTTCAAAAATAATTGGGAAAACGTGGAAACGGTGAGGGTCAGCAGCATGAGCCAAGAGTTCAGAAAGGAAATTGGCTAGTAGTTTGAGAGAAAGCATTTTGTTTGACTGTACAGTACTAGCAAAAGAACTAGAAAGGAGGGGGGGGAGAAAAAATCTAGAGGTGGGATAAGGGCAGGGTAGATAGTAACCAGAAGCGGGGAAGTGAGGGGAACATATAAGGAAAGCAGAGTGGTTTTCATCAAGTGAAATGAAACGAAAGAAAGAGTTGTGCAGGAGGAAGGCTGGGAAATGAGGGGAAGGGAAGCAGAGAGATCAGAGAATGTGGTTTCAATGTTAGTATTACAATGCTCAATAAATAATTGCACAGTCAACACACGAGCTTCAATTCAGATATTTAGAAATTATGGTGTTGACAGAATTATCTTGCAGAAGCATACATGACTGTTTGACTGTATATTTCTATACAGAGAACAAGAACAAAGTTGTCTTCATATCAGTTCATATTCAGTTCATTTTTTAAAAAGAATACAGTAGCCATTGCTTTGCAACATAAAAATGTTTTGCTTAGCCAGAGACGTTAGCTACTGTAGCTGTTTAGCATTTTCCCATAAGCAGGGAAGCCCTCTTCTTTGTGGCACCACCAATGTAGGTGTTCCAAACATCTGTTTAGTCAGTGTAAGAGAACTCCTCTGCATGTGCTAAGTTTCAACGTTTGCTCTTTCACAGGAATCAGAAGTGACACATTCTGCGGAAGACATTCAAGAGCTGCATGTGTTTTGGCAAAAGAAGGGCTTGGAAAACATTTAGCAAACGAGTCATGTCTGTCTGTATCCAAAACCGAGGAGGATGAGGACTGCTTAAAGCCTTGCAGGATGAGGCAAAGGCATTTTATTACAGCCTCGTCATCAGCACCTGACACACCAGAGGAATCCAAGGACCACTGCTTGCAAGAAGCAGCATTAGGAAGCCATGGATCGCGACAGGATGATCCATGTGGATCGTTAGAAAGGAGCAAAAATATTTCTCCGCAGCTAGACAACTTCCTTATCTGTAAATACATAGGCTGTGATAAATATCGCAACTGCCCGACAGAAAAGAAACAGAGCCATGGCAAAAATGTGAAGTTGGATGAAGGACAGAGTGAAGTTAAGAGCAAAAGAGCAGGCAGCTCCTGTATGACTGATGAAGAGATGCCCTTATCGCCAGCAATCAAGAGAATGTATCAGCCCAAGAGTGTTAGCTTTTATGTACCTGACCTGACAACAATAAAGAGGGTGGATGTGACAAGTGGCTTAAGTGGGGTGAGATCCCCAGAGAACAAACGACAAGGCAAGAGTATTCAAGGAAGCCTCTCCCCTGCCCTGGGAAGGAGATTGCACTGTGATTCAGGAGCAAAAAAAGAAGAAAGGAAACCATCTCCCACCTCTGCAGGACCTGGGGAAAAACTGATTGGATTCATCCAGAAGCATAAAATGAAAACTAAAAGCTGGGATTCTTTAACCGTGAAGTTAAATTTACATCCTTTTAGAAAAGCAAGAATCCAGCCTGAAGAACTTCTCCCCAAAGGAAACAAAGAACAGTGTCCAAGTTGCCGACATGCAAAATTGTCCCATGCTTCCACGAGGGAAGACAGAAGAAGGAGAACAAAAACAAAACCAGAATCAGAATATTCTGTGGCTGCCCAAAAGATCTCAGAGTGCAGCAAAGATATCATTTATTCTAGAGCATCTGTTGGGAAACTGCCTGAAGAAAATGGTACAGGTGCTGTTACAGTCATCTCCTGTCCTTCTAAGAGTGTTTCTCACGTGGCAATTGCTGAGGGTACTTCACCTGCCAAGCTTTTACAAACTCAAAGTTGTGCCAGGAGCTCACCTCTATTCTCACCAAATGGAACTTCAAGAATGACTGTTTCAGCTATTGCTGTTTCACCTAACCATTCACTGAGTGTTTTGCAGAATGCAGCAAATAACATTCCAGCACCAGTGAATTCTAAAGAGCATAGTGAAGATATTACAGAAACTGCAGTCCTGGCCTTTGAGCAGAGTTCTTTGATGATGGCAGCACAGGAAAAAGACCACAGTCTTTCTCAAGCTCTCTTTATTGAAAGAGAAGGGCTCAATTTGCAAAATGCCACCAAAGACGATGATATGCAGTTTCAGCAAATTGCTGAGAATATAATGCAAGGCGTGAGTCTGAAGCAGTTCCAAAAACATCAAGATAAAAGCTTCACAGTGGAAGATGGACTGGAAGGGCATAAAAGGGCTATAGAGACTGAATCTGCACAAGGAAATCTAGTTGCTGTGGAGTCCCATAGCTTTGGTGAAATTCCACCATCAAGTAGACACCAAATTCCGACAGAAAAGGACATAAATAGATTCAAATCTCCAGTTCAGTTCAGCAGCACACTTTCTAAATCTCAGGCCGTTGGGTGTCTAACCACCAAACAACTTCAAATGCCAGCTAGAACTAATGACATGGAAGTATGTGGAACAAAATCACAGCACCAGAGAGCAGATTTCAAAGCAGAAAGCAACAGTGAGTCAACTAAAATGTTTATTCCAGATACACTAATGGTCTCAGCGGGCCTAAAAGAGGAAGGAGTACAAACTGGGAATGAGTGGGAGAATAACAAATGCAAAACGTTTCATAAAAATGTTGTCAAAGTGACCATTATCTCTAACACATCGAGCGTCCCCACTTCCCCCGAAACTGGAAACACACATCTGGAGAGCAACATCAATCTTGAAATGAACAATAAGGTGCATATGGATAATGAGAGTGATTTGCAAGAAGCTCCAAACAATCAACTTGATGAAGGTAGCAGAGATCATAAAGAAGGTAAAATGCCACCAGCAACATGTCAAGAGCATCCTTTGTTAGCAAAGCTTAAAGACGTCAGTTATGAGGAACAAACTGAGATGCCTTCACTTCCTTACAATACAAATAAAGCCGAAATCTCTGTCTCCAAACCTACACTGTCTCCCACATCTGCTGATTGTGATAAAGAATTGCCTTCACAGGCAGAACAAAGCAAAGTAAATATTTCAAAAAACATTTATTCTTCCTTAGTTCTCTTCAAAGACAAAAAACCCTTTTCAATATGAAAAGCTAGACTTTCTAACCCAGGACTGAAACTTTCAGACCAATATAGGATGGGGAAAAACAAGGAGATCTGGAGCTGTGAAAGCCAAAGCAGAATGCAGAATAAAAAAGGGCATGCAATTACTAAACAGAATTGTGCTTATAAATTACAGCTAAGAAGGCATAGCATATTTTGTACAAAGTTTTCTTACAATAGAATAACTGCTTTTTAAAATAAAACAACAACAACAATTAACTGCCACCGCTGCTCACATTACTCGTCACCCCACCAAACCCCCAGCCCCCTTGCCAACCTGACTCATCCCTTTACCCCTCACCCCAATCCCCAAATCTCATAACAGATCCTTCAAGTGTCTGTATTCTCAGAGCTTCTTCAAGTCCTCCATGTCATCACAGCTCCTTCAACACCCCCCCCCAACACCCTCACAGTTTCTGTGTCCCTCCATCCCTGCTTTATTCAAACATCTGTTGTTGTTTGAAAATGCCCTTTTAAAGACTGCCTTCCCATTTGCTTCCCTCTCCTGCCCTGACTTCCAGGCTTGTGATAGCCTATCCAGGCTTGTGATAAGACAGTACAAATTATCCGATGGAGGGTGCAAGCTCTGACTTCATGCAAATCAAGATTGTGATGCAGCACGACAGATCCTCCAATGGGGGCTGCACAATGACAGTGTTACTTTTTATGTATGCATTTTTAATAAAATGGATTAGATATAGAGTCACTATATATACTTTTTAGGAGGGTAGAATTTGATAGATGCATCGTTTTGCTATACGTAGAAATGGACAAAGGGTGTTCAAAAGCCTATCCCCCTGCTAAATACGGGGACCAAAACTTGAGGGGCAAACCCAAATCTGGAGAGACTGTTGCTCAATATGTTAATTCTTCACCCCACTGCCTAAATGAATATGAATCTGCAATAAGACATTTGTGCATCCTCAGCTTGGGGGAATTTCTCCATTAAAATTCTCCTCTACCAACCAAGCAGGATTGTTGGTCTTTATAATATGTGTGACTATAAGAAATAGTGAAATATTTTGATAGTATATTACTAACATTGCTTCCACACATGTCCCTTTCTCTTGAATGGCTGCCTTCTGTTCACTCACTTTTTATGGAAAACCTAGATAACATCCAGATAACATTACCATGCCACTGCAGACCAGTGTTTTCTATGCTATCCTTCTGTATTTTTCAGACCTGATTTTTTTAAATAAAAAAATAAGACACAGTTGCAGGACCCAGTGTGGTCAAGTAAAGCACCACTGAGCCTTTTAAGAAGGCAGAAAGCAGCAATATCCTGTAAGAACCCTTCTGGGGAATTGCTTGCAGCATCTTCACAGATGAGCTTCTGTTCCTGGCTGTGTGTGTGTGTGTCTGATGACGTGGAAGCTGGGCAAACAGCTGGCTCCTTAGTCTGCTCCTTCTGTGGCCAGAACAGGAGTAGGAAAGGAGGCCTGTCTCACACTTTGAACTGGGACTGGCTAGTTTCCACCCCGGAAGAAGCATTTTTGGTGCTTATGGCTTGTGCATCAGCAACAAGCCATACCCAGTCACAAAATGGTGATGGAGGAGGAATATTGGGAACAACTGACTGGCTTGTTTACCAGCATGGACTCTTTATATCTGTATTACATTTGCATCACAATTTTCCTTCAAGGAGCTCAAGGTGGCATACATGGTTCTCCCCCTCTCCACATTAATCTCTGTGACATAAGTTAGGCTGAGAGCTGGTGACAGGCCCAAGGTCACCCACCCAGAAAGCTTTGTGGCTAAGCAGGGATTTGAACCCCAGTCTCCCAGATTCTAACCCGACACTATAACCACCACACCACTCTAACTATGGGGAAGACTGGTTCCTTGGCACTTGATCTGTACGTGGGAAGTGAGCCTTACTGAGCTATGAAGAGTTTTTCCTCTCTCTTCTGCAAGCCTGCTGGGATTAAGGAAAGGGCAATGGAAGGGTATAAAACATGCATCTAATCTACTTATTTTAAATATTTATTTTAAAAGTTTGCTTGTGTTTTTTTCCTTTTCTTTCAGCAAGCTCCGGTCCCCTCCCCTTTACCTGATATTTGTCAGCTAGGTTGGGCCAGTCTGGGAAGGAAGATAGTCTCTTCCCTTATTATCTCCCTTGTCATCTAGATTGCCTGTTGCCAAGACAGCACAACTGTTCTAACCATGGCACCCTGCCATCGCGAAGGTTGTTTTAATTTCTAATATCTGCTAATTAAAATATGGAGTTTTAAAAATAATTGAAAGTGAAAAAGTAGGAAAACAACGTATGTCTCTTGACGTGGCTTGCCAGATTTGCTCTTTTATGCAGAGATAGTTTTAATGGTTTTTAAACAATAGGTGGAGCTCTCTCTTCTAGTTGCCCCACCAAGAAATAAAATAAATATGAAAATAATCAGCTAAAGAGTATCCAGGTATCCAGTAGTAACAAAAGGCTTTAAACAGATCCGAAAGGCTCTTGATTATTATTAAGGTTTTGGAAAATAAATATCTCATTACCATATCAACAATCTAGGACTGATCTCTTGCAGGAGCTAATATATTATCATCTGGGTTTAGCATTTCTGTTTTCCAAGGGAAGGAGGAGTAGGCTGCACGAAGATGGAGTCACGGAAAAGCCAGAAGGGAAATGGCAGTGGTATTTCACAGACTGTACAGAGAGAAGAGAATCTGACTGACAGCTGGGCTGATCCGGGCTACTTTCTCACTTCCAGCTAAATCAATTTGTTGTATGACAGGTCACTCCATATCTAGGTTACTAACCTTTTTCTTTTTCTTTGCTGGCCTTCTTCCTTTGGCTTCATAGCCCGATGGACAGAAATTTAGCAGGTGAGTTTTCCTGGCATGGAGATCAGTTGCAGAAAAAGCTTTACCTGCTAAAATTCTGGGTATGGAACAGCTGTTAAAAGACACAGGAGGAGGGCCAGAAAAAAAGTGACAACCATAGCAGTAGCTTGGTGCCATGTTGTGCATCCTATTGAAGAATGCCTAAACCAAACCAGCCCTGCTGGTTGAAACTGAAGTGTACAAGCCAGTGCAAACGACATCTCTGTACTTAAGTATCAGATTATAGGCAGGAAGCATTGCAGGCCAAGGCACTGGGCTCCTCTGTCCCCAACCCCCAAGAGAATTGAAGGACAATGTAGACTGATTTTGGATCAAAACAGGCCACAACTTTATTGCATACAGATGAAAGAGGTTTGGGCTTGCACATGGGGCAATTAAGTACTTCCAGCCCACCTGTCGAAACACAAGTCAATCCGGGAGCAGGGCTTCCTAAGACTTACATCAAATAGGGTGACCCCTGCAGGAATTGCCATCTGAGGGTGTTCCATTGGCCCTGGCCCCTGACTCAGCATAAGGGCATAGGCAACACCAGATTCCTTTAATGGGATACCCCAGCATTGCGAGGAGAGACAGAGACAACAACTTCCCTAAGACTAAGACTGCCCCAATGCCAGTTGTGACAATTGTCCATGAGTAGTGATCATCACAGCATGGCGGGTGTCTAGCTTTGGGTAACTAGCATGTCAATTTGCTGGTCATCCACATAAGCACTACTCTCTCTAGACAAAAGCCAGTGACTAGGAATCATATTTAGTAGGTCCAACAGTCAAATCTTCATTCGGGCACAACATTAACAAAACCATCCATGATCCCACCCCTGTGTTTCCTTTTTGTATGTGCACCTGCAAGGAAATATTAGCAGAAAACAGATTAAAACTACAGTTCTATATCCTTCCATGAAAGAAACGGAAAAACAGAGCAATGGACCTAGGCCTCAGGTGTCTGATGTTTAAATGAGCAGGCAGTCCTACTTTCTATTCTCCATCAAGGAACAGTGGCCTATATTGCTTGGAAAATTAAGAAATGGGGCCACTTACCTCAGGACATGCATTCCAGCCCCTCATTAACAATGATGAGATGGGCTTGGGAATTGAGTAGCCTATTGGAGGTCTGATGTGATGGTAGGCCATGTCTGCTGCTGCAGCCGCTGTAAATAAGAAAATGGCAAGGAGGAGGAATTATTGCCCCTCCAAAAATGCAGGTGAAGGAAACAAAGCCAACAATTAAAGTCAGTCCTCTCCTCAGTAGCAATGCCTTCAACCAAATTTTATGGGCGTTACTCTTGCAGTGGCCTTATATTTGCAATCTGTAGGATTACTTATGAACCTGGTAGGAAGTCAACATCTCTTAACAAGAGGAACAAATGGATGATGAGTTTAATCCAGGTATATATTATCTGATTTAATGAATATTCCTTCAAATGAGCGATGTTTGTAGAGACTCCCCTTTCCTCCACTTCTCTCAGTTATTCACTCATTGAGGAAACTATGCCTCAGTAATTTCTCTAATCAGCATGAGATTTCGGAATGATAGCATCAAACTCAGGCTGGTACACATTTAAATTTTGTATGTACGCTACGTTTAACTTGGTATTCTTGCCATCTGTTACCATGTTATGAGAGGGGTAGGCTGCAGTTAGTCCCTGGTAGATGACCCATGAATCGTAGTGAATTATATCTAGTAGGCCTTAAAAGGTAAGGCTGCAGCTCTCCAGCGATAAATATATACTTACCGTCTGGTACAGTAGCAAAGGAGCTAAACATTAATTTATGCACAAGTCCTGAGCTGCAAATCATGCATCCACGTTTAGGTGCCTTGTTTAACTGGAATCTAAACTTTTCTGTTAGTTTCAGTATTTCCATTCATCATACAAATACTCAAGTGGGTTTTGCTATGCAACTATTACAGATAATGTAAGAAATCTAAAGAGGGTTCTGAACACTTGCATGGCCATAGTCTATGCCCCTGTGGTGTCTCCAAGAACCAAATGACCTTTTTACAGCCACATAGTAATGCCCATTTTAAAAGGAAGCTACTCTGATGTTCCCAAATGGTTTAATCTCTCAGATTTAGACTAGTCATTATGTGTAATTCATCTTCACGGCAGATCTTTAACTACCCAATGTGGGCTGCCTCTGATTGATAAACACTATTGCAGTAGTCTAATTGGTTGGCACTTAGTGCTTAAGTAATGGGTTGTTACCTTTTTATTTCAATTATGCCTGTATTATAAAACCTAAACAGTTTCTCAGCTACATGGCCTATTCACTCTTCTATTCTTACTAATGCGCTTGTTTTCCACCTTCCCATCTGGCTCCCTGTATTATTTTTAAAAGTTGAAAAATTCATCACAGTTCAGCACTCCAGCCAAGCTGCATTTCTTTTTAAAAGATTGTTATGTTAACATCTGGGGTCAAAAGGCGCTTTGTGGTTAATCTTAGCTTTCTGCAAATCTTATGCATTTATATCTGTAAGAAACGAAAGTACAGTTTCCCTTTGCTTCTGGAAGCTTTCAGAAGAGTCATGAAATGTTTAATAATTGGAATCCTGCATCTATATACCCTACAACACCCTACTGATCAGAATTGGGATGCTCATATTTTTATCCCAAGCTCTTGTAGGGTCCAGCTGACTTTTGCAAGAGCATGAGATCAAAAAACGAGTGTCTTTCAGTCCAGTGTTCTGGCACAAATCAGCTGATTCATGCCAGAACATAGCCTCTGGAAATTCTGGGATACCCTGGTCAACTTGGGATGGGTGAGGGGTAAGCATCTGTTCTGGATTTGACAGCTGGCAAACAAGAGAAATTCACAGGGAAGGATATGCGACAGGGTCCGGACCAGATAATGACTTACCCTCTGTGGGGGCCACTCTTGGTTCTCACCTGGACACAGAACCTAGCTTGAGTCTGGGACGGGGTACACTGTCAGATCTTGCAGAGTTTCACATAAAGGGAGCCTTAGAACATCCTGGTATCATGCAAAGGTGCCTGGGATTGTCTCTTAATCTGAATGCCTATTCCAGCGATTCACAAACAATTACATGGGCCCCACCGATGGGCCTTGAGGCACTTTCAGCTGGGCCTTAGTGCCACAGTCTGCCCACTGCCTCCACCTTGCCCACTAGCCCTGCTAATGCCAGCACCAGCAACTCTTTCTAAGTTGACTAAATGAGGCTGGGAGATAGAAGTTCAGCAGGGGAAGAGGGAAGGAAGGTCTCCCTCCTCTGAAGGGCCTGAAGAGGTATTAAAGTAAATTAGAAAGTGAGATAAAATGTTATTACATTGCAATTATTATACAAACTGGGAATAGAAAAGCAGAGGACAAGGAGGAAGAAATGAATGCAAAAAGATTAGGGGGGAGGGATGGAAGAAACTAGCAGGAAGGCAGAGATAAAGTTTAACCTGAGTATGAAAGGAGAATGTGAGAAGAAATCACAGGAGGTGGATAAAAATATTTTGAGAAGCATGTAGAGGTGGGAAGAGAGAAAAATCAAATATAAAGCCTTCTCCACTGGATTTTTGGGATCAGCACATTTTGCCCCAAATGGGAAGGCTAGGTCAGAACACCTTCGGAGAAAATGTCTGTGCTTAGCTTGTGGAAAGCTGAGCTATGGAACTGCTTGCTACAAAAAAATGTTCTGGCAAATATATCAGTCTAGAGCAGATACTTGATTTTTTAGGGGGTGGGAAATGTTATTGTAAACTGTAGAAACAAAATAAAAAACCATGAAGACTACCGAACTTTTCTGTCTATAAGACGCCACCTATTTGGGGGGGGGGGACTCAAATTTAAGAAAATGGGGGGAGATGGCACAGAGTTGTTGAGCTTCTTTTTGTGGAGGATTGCACAGAGTTGTTCAGCTTTGGGGTGGGGTGGGGGATGCCAAAAACCGCTCACCCACATGAGTCGCAAAATCCGCCTCCCGTCTGTCCCATCACCGCCAGAAGCTGCCAATCACCCACCCAACTACTGGAGTGGCAGCCAATCAACATCACCCATTGATGCACCAAACAATAATACGCACAATAGCCACTGACACCCATGGCAGCAACCAATCAAATGTCTACCCTGTGCACTACCCATGTATAAGAAGACCCCCACTTTTTAGCATGATTTTTTAAAAGAAAAACACATAGTCTTATACAGGCATAGGCAACCTTGGCTCTCCAGATGTTTTGGAACTACAGCTCCCATGATCCCTGACCACTGGCCCTGTTAGCTAGGGATCATGGGAGTTTTGGTTCCAAAACATCTGGAGAGCCAAGGTTGCCTATGCCTGGTCTTATACATGGGAAAGTATGGTAATCTAAAAGTTTGGTATTTATTTCATGAAGGGCAAATGCTTATAAGAACCTGGGAAATCAAATTCTGAAATCAGATTGTGACAACATTTTATCTTCAACAAATCAGTACAAAGAAATGATACGAACTAAAAAAGAAAAGAAAAAGCTTAAGGATGCAGAAATTCCTGCAAACAAAATTGTATTAATAATACAATACCCAGTAAAGCCACCAATAAAAGAAAATAGTATGTTTTATTTAAAAAAAGGTGTAGGGAGAGAAAGCAAAAAGCATTGAACTAGTAAAATGATCATAATTCCATAAGTGGCAGAAGAGAGGTGGATCTTGTTTTAATAAGATCTCCGGAGTATTTGGGAAGAGGAGAATTTTCTCCGGCTTTCCACCAACCAAGAACGAGCAAATAGGGTCAATAAATATATAACTTTAAATGCATCAGAGGAATAATGACTTTGAAAAGCTAAGCACCCTGGCTGTCTCAAATGGGGAAAATGGAATGAATGGCTGTTGCACAAGACAAGTGGAGCTAATTAGTGAGAATCAATGGAGTCATGCTTAGAACAGGAAAGTTCAGGGGAATTCTCCAGACTGCAAGCTTCTCGATGTTTAGAAAGTGCCTGGCCCTGTTAAAGTACTTGACTGTAAATAACAACAAGCACGAACCTGATAAAACTTTCAATCGGAGGAGGCTTCTGGGCAGAGGGAAGGAGACACTTTTGGATTCCTCTGGAACTCTCCTTCCCACGCCTTTTCTGCTATGTCCCTCTGCAAGTCAGCTCCAGGGAGCCCACTTGCAGCATTTCCCTTGCCTGTTAGACCACT